>NW_028091637.1:6411445-7735070 GCF_014824575.4 Sturnira hondurensis
AAATATTTTCCAGATCTTGGAAATTGTAAATAATGCTGCAACAAACATTTGGCAGCCCAAGTGTCCATCAGCAGATGAATAGATTAAAGAACTATGGGACATTTACACAATGGAATACTACTCAGCCATAAGAAAGAAGAAAATTTTACCCTTTGTGACAGTATGGTTGGACCTGGAGTACATTATGCTAAATGAAACGAGCCAGTCAGAGAGAGACAAATACTATATGATTTCACTCATATGTAGAATCTAATGAGCAAACTGAACTAACTAGTAAAATAGAGACAGGCTCATAGATAGAGAGCAAATGGATAGCTCTGTTTGTGGGGGGGCAGTTAGTGGGTGGAGGGATTGTGCAAAAAGGAAAAAGGCCTCATGGACAAAAATATGGTGACTGCTCGGGGGAGGAGGGCATAAGGGAGATAAATGGTAATGGAAAAATACAATAAAAATACAAAAAAATTAAAAAGAAATATTTTGATACTAATGAATTTTTCAATGTGAAAACTTGCGAGATATAGCTAAAGCAGTACTCAGAGGGAAATTCATAGCTGTACATTTCTACATTAAAAAGTTTTCAAGTCATTAACCCAAGTTTATACCCAAAGGAACTAGACAGAAAAAAAGCAAACAACCCCAAGCTAGTAGAAAAAAGAAAGTATTAAATATAAGTTTGGAAATAAGTGAAATAGCATATATAAAACAACTATAAAACCAATAAAACCAGAAGTTAATTCTGAAAAGGTTAACAAAAATGGACAAAGCTTGAACTAAACTAAGAAAATCAGAGAGACGGTTCAAAGTATTAAAATAAGAAATGAAAGTAGAGACAGTACTACCAACTTTACAGAAATCATTAAAAGAGAATAATATAAATAGCGTATACCAACAAATTAGATAACAGATGAAATGATCATATCCCTAAAAACACCCAAACTACCAAAACTGACTTAAGAAAAAACAGAAAATCTAATCAACCTGTGCAGGTAAAGTAGTCAAAAACCTTCCTACAAAGAAAACCTCAGGACTAGATGGCTGCACTGGTGGATTCTACCAAACACCTTTCCTTCTCAAACTCTTCTAAAAAACAGAAGAGGAAATACTACCTAACTCACTCCAAAAGGCCAACACTACCCCTATACCAAAGCCAGACAAAGATATCGCAAGGGAACAGAACAATATGAATACAGGTGTAAAAATGCTCAACAGAATACTGAATACCAGCAAACTGAATCACCAGTAAGGGGCCTACCAAGAGCACCATATGCCTTATTCAAACAAGATTTATTCCAGCAATGCCAGGGTGGTTCCACACATGAAAATCAATCAGTGTATTACATCACATTATAGAAGGAAGCACACACACACACACATGGTTCCTCAACAAGACAAACCTAGAATTAGCATATAACATAGACATTCCACTCCTAGGTGTATATGAAAAAGAACTGAAAAGAGGTACGCAAACAAAAACTTAGACACAAATGGCAAAAGATGCAAACAACACAAATGTTTATCAATAGATAAATGGCTAAACAAAATGTGTTATATTCATACAACTGAGTATTATTCAGCCATAAAAAGAAATGAAGTACTGATATATACTAAGATGTGGATTGACCTTGAAAACATTATGGAAGCTAGACACAAAGAGCCACATATTTTATGACTTCATTTATGTGAAATGTCCAGAATAAGTAAACTCACAAAGATGGAAAACATACTGGTGGTTTCCAGGGTCTGGGAAAGGGGAGGATAAACGACTGCTTCATAGTAGGTATGGGGCTTCTTAGTGGGCCAATGATAAAGTTCTGAAACTAGCCCTGGCTGGTGTGGCTCAGTGGATTGAGCGCCGGCCTGCAAACCAAAGGGTTGCCAGTTTGATTCCCAGTCAGGGCACATATCTTGGTTGTGGGCCAGGTCCCTAGTAGGAGGCACTCAAGAGGCAACCACACGTTGGTGTTTCTCTCCCTCTTTTTCTCATTCCCTTCGCCTCTGTCTAAAATAAATAAATTAAGAAAGAAAAACTTTTGAAATAGATACCAATGATGGTTTCACAATATCATGAATGTACTTAATGTCTTTGAATTGCATACTTTAAAGTGTTAAAAAGAGTAATTTTATATTATGTGTATTTCACCACAAAATGGAGTTAAACATGAAAAGGCACACTGAGGGATGCCCCTTACCCGGCCCTGACCTAATACCCTCTACCTAATCCCTATTCCACCCTGACTCGCAGAGATAAATACTTTTGGAGTTAATTGTTTATTTTTCTGTTATATATTTATGAAATATGAGCAAGTACCAATATATGTTCTTATAGCTCTTTTGTCACTATATATATATATACTAATTTCTAGTTATTATTTTTCAGTTATCAATACACTGTGGAGGTTTCCCCAGAGCAACACTTAGAGATGGCCCCTCCCTTTCCAACGGCAGGCACCCACTGCGAAAGCTCTCATTCATTTGGAGACTTACTGAATGCCACTCAGCGCCTTTGAATGGAGGTGTTAGCTAAGGCTGTGGAGGTAATCATTTTGCAATGTATCGAATCAATGTGTTGCACACCTTAAATTTACACAGGGTTATGTATTAATTATATCTCAATAAAGCTGAGGGAAAAAAGAAGAAAAGTTCAGCACTTTCCTCCCTTTATTTCCAATCTCAGTTATCAGTTATGCTTTTCATTAAAAATCTAAAAGATCCAGCCCAGACTTGTGTGGCTCAGTTGGTTGGGCACTGTTCTGCAAAGCAAAAGGCTGCTGGTTCAATTCCCAGTCAGGGCACATGCTTGGGTTGCAGCTTTGGTCCCTGGTCGTGGAACATGCAAGAGGCAATCAATCGATGTTTTTCTCCTCTTTCTCCCTCCTTTCCCCTCTCTCTAAAGATAAATAAATAAAGTCTTTTTAAAAAGTCTAAAAGGTCCAAATTACTCCACAGTCATACATAAAACCAGAATCTATGGAACCTGCAGGACCAAATGCAAGTTGATTAATTTCCTTGTGCTATTTCTCATCTATGCATCTCCCATAGCCTTCTTCTCATGACAGAAAATATTTGGGGTTGGTGACAGCAGTTAAAAGTCAAACCTTGTGGTTATTTGCAGGATACAAACCATAACCACTGATTGCCATTTTCTCCACATTTGCAGGTGAGTAGGAAGAGAGGGAAATAAATAGGTTATTTGCTACAGGCTTCAGAAATTCTTATAGGATCCCCTAAACCCAATTAAAAATGTTTTTATTTACTTCTAGAGAGAGGGGAAGACGGGGAGAAAGAGAAGGAAAGAAACATTGATGTATGAGGGAAACAGATCGGTTGCCTCTCACACACGCCCCAACCAGGGACGGGCCCGCAACCGGGCATGTGCCCTGACTGGGAATCAAACCGGGGGCCTTTTGCTCTGCAGGACCGTGCCCAACCAACTGAGCCACACTGGTCAGCGCAGCTCCCAAACTCAATTTTGACTCTGACCCTTGAATGCATCACAGTAAGCCTTCTGGGATCCTCGGCATTTCAAAAAAATAGCTTCTCTCTTGCAAGCGTCAAAGGAAACCAGCAATCTCTCAACTGCTTCAGTAATTCAAATCAGGAAAGAAACTCTCAGTAACTTCTGAAATAAACCCAATCCAACTCCAGATTTCAGCAACCATAAAAAAAATTAATTTCTTTACACATAGGTTTAACTTATTGGGTGAAAGGGAGCCAAGGAAATGAATTTGTACAAGGTGCCGTGATTAGTCTTGATTATGACTCAGCAAAAATTCCTTGGTGTGGACTCTCCACCTACAAGTTAAATTTTGAACTTGGCATGGCTGCTTTTGGGGCTGCAGCAAAGGCAGCTCTTACACTGAGCTCTCCCCGAGCTGCCTATTTCAACCCTATCGGTCCTTCAAGAGCAGGGCCAACATGACCTCCTCATAGCCCATAACACCATCTCATAAGGACTTCCTTCTCCACTCTGCATCACTTACACTTAGCTGCATCTATAGTGTCTGGCACAAAGTAGGCACTCAATAAAGCTGTGCTGACTGTTGAGTGAAGGCGATTATAGTCTGCCCTTTAATTCTAGGGAGTCTCCTGTATCACTCAGGGATATATGAGCATATGCACTCACTCCAGTCCAGGTGCTTGTCCTCTGACAATATCTGCCCTTTCAAGGCTGGCAGCTCAAAAGGCTGCCAGTGGCTCTGCAGGGTCTCCAGGTGGGAACCTGTACAGGATTCTGGGAGAAGGCAGTCATCCTTGAGAAGCAGATGCTTCTTGGGCTTGAGCCTCTGCTATCCCTTGACCTCCTTTGCCTTGAGTCTGAAGGAGGCTGGGAGAATGCCAGAGGAGCCTGCGCTGTTGGTCCAGCATGGCCTGTGTGGGCTTGGTGCTCAACAGCCTCTCCAGGCTCCAGGGCTGGGCCAGGGTGGCCTGGCTAAGTGCAGAGAGCTCTTGGTGGGGGATGGCTTCTGAAGAGAGGGATATGTCTAGTATATACCTGGGGAGCATATATATATATATTTGATGCACACATATGGTATCACCTGTGCTTGTCAGTAAAATCAAAGGAGAAGACCTGTTTTCTCTGGTAGTAGTTAATCATTGTATTATTTTCTTAAATGGCTGATTTTTGAGTTACTGTGTAAATAGTTGTTTTTTCTATTAATGACGTTATGTATTACTAACAATATTCTGAATTTAAAAAGAAAATCATATATACATATATATGGTTTGTGTTTGTGTGTGTGTCTATATGCAAATGCACATAGATTGATTTTAAGGAATTAGTTCGTGGTACCCAGCAAGTTTGAAATCTGTAGGGCAGGTTGCCAGGCTTGAAACCCTCAGGGAGGATCTGTTGCTGTAGTCTTGAGGCCGAGTTTTTTCTCTAGGAAACCTCAGTTTTCACTCTTGAGGCCATCAACGGTTTGGATAAAGCCCACCTACATTATTGAGGGTTACTCTCCATGACTGATTGTAAATGTTAACCACATCTACAAAAATATACTGATTGTAAATGTTAACCACATTTGCAAAAATACCTTCACATCAACACCTAGGTTAGCATTTGATTAAATAACTGGGTATTGTAGTCTAACCAAGTTGACACACACAATTAAGCGTCACACCTCCTCATCTGACTTATAAATACCCCCAAGGGTGGCACCTTGGCTGCACTGAGGACTTTGTGTGATGCTGCTGCCATCCACTTACCTCAGTTATTTCTGGCTCTGGTCCATTTTTTCTTTTGTAAATGTCTTTTAAGTTTTAAAGTCCTAATCTGCTTTGATTCTTGGTGAAGGCCAGTCTCTTCCTGGGATAACCAGAAATATGCCTTGCCTGGTCCCTAGCTCCACTGCTAGCTAAGCTTGTCTCTGGTAACTTGCATGGTATAAGGTTTTGTAGTTCTCTTCAGTGCCACAGCCACCATGTACTGTCATGCGGGCCGTGTGGTGCACAGCTCCGGTCAGTAGGGTTCACATCTGAGACGATGTCAATGATAACCTCTGATGTAGTACTGCATGTAAGCCCTACAGTCCTAAACAGAGGACTGTATCCACCCATCAGTCACCCATCCATTGTCCATCCATCACCCCATCATTATTTCTATCCACTTCAGTCATCTCTGAAGGAATCCACATTCAAAACTTCATTTGAGAAAACCGAAGTGTGGTGAGATTATCTGATGTTGCAAATACCTGCGAGCAAGTTGAAAGCTCCCTTAGCCATTAACCCCTCCTCGTGAGTTTGCAGAGTTTCCCTGAAGGTAGATCTTGATAAGGGCTGTAGGACAGACAACATGCATCTCAGAATTTGCATCAGAATGCAAAAATTCATGAAACCACTTTATACATTTTTCTACAGTTAACCTTGTCATACTCCACTTAGTGGTGGGGATAAATTTTGACTATTTCTTTGATGGGATTACTCAAAATCTAAATCTCCCCTAAACCACTGCTCAAAATCTTCTTCTCTTTCTTCAACTATCCTTGGCCTTATGCACGCATTCAACAAATACTTGTTAGGCCCTTCCGTGAGTCAGGCACTGGACTAGACCCTGGTCCTTTTCCTCTCGGCACTTGTAGTCCACTCTCTCATTCAAAACTGCAGACCCAGTCCCTTATTTCTCGTTAAGATGTTTATACAAAATGCCCAGTGACATTTACAACCTTTGAGTTGACAAAGAGAAGCATTTTTGGTTCATTCAATAAGATCAAGTAGAGCACGCAAAGGCACTTCCTTAATACACAACTGTATCTCACGCATGCACATTATGGTTGCCTTAAGGAGAAATGAAAGGTCTGGAGGTATAAAAACACACATGAATTAGAGGCAAAAGAGATGAACCTAAAAGAATTCTGTAAGCTTTATGCTTCCTTTCAGCAACAAGTTTATTAGGTGGCAACTGGTTTTGGCAATAGATTTACATATGTTTTCTTTTGCCTGAGATTTTGGAAAACCACAAATCACAGCCCATTTGGGACTTAGGAAACCAGACTGATGGGTTGCTAGTGCCAAGAGCAAGGCTGCCGTTGGGTCAATGAGTTAGACCATCTTTCTCTCTAGAAATCTATGTCCTGCCTTGTTCCAAGATAATTTAAGGGCTCTTACAAAAATATATAAATTATATCAAGATAAAAAAAGAAAAAGAAAAGCAGGTTAAAAGAAAAGCAAGAGAAGGAAAAACAAAAAGTTGGCTTTGTGTGTGTACAGCTTGAAAATAGCTTCCTATGTTTTTGACCTTATCTGCAAGAACGTTGTTTCTTGTAATTTACCACTTAATTTCATTTTTCCTAATAACCATAATTTTCTCCATATTTTATGTCTTTGAAATTGAAGCTCCTTTTTACAAAAGATGATATCTTAGATAAATGAAATATGGTAATCAAACACCATATAACTAAAGCTATACTTAATTTGCTAGTGGTTTCATATGTGTTTTAATCATGGTCTCAATTGCTTCTCATGTCCACATGCTGTTTTTCTAATTAGAATTGTAAATTCTTTGGGGTAAGAGTCCCTCGTAGTACCAGGCACTTTATATACACTATTTTATTCCATGTTCTTTCAATAACTCTGTGTTACAGGTTATTTTCATTTTATAAATAAGGAAACTGTGGCTCAAGGAGGTGAGGTTATTTGCCAAAGAACTATAGTCAACTTCATAGAGGAATCAGGACCTAAGCTCAAATCTGTGTGACTCCACTGCCTTTCTCTTTCACTGTGCCATCCTGCAATTTCTGTCTCAGAGTCTCAGATCAGGACTTTGTCTGCTTCCTGAAATCAAATCTGTTCAAGCAGAGAACCTGACCCCAGGTCAAGACTCAAAGGCTCACATGCTGGCCTGGAGGTTTCCCATTAAATTCATTTAATTTCCCTTATTATAATTCTATGCACATTGTAGGTGCTCACTAAGTTCTTGTCAGTTGAGTGAAGGACTTATGTATCATTTCCTTTTTTTAGAGTAAGCTAGTTAGTATGGGAGCATCTTTGGTTTCTACTTTCTCTCTTTCATTTTGGCTCAAACTCTTTGGGATGACTTGGGTATGCTGGAGCTACCAGGAACAGAAAAAGAAAGCAGAGAGCCTCTTGAAAGGCAAACCATGCCTTTTAACTCCCCCCACTTTTTTTTTCTGAAAGGGTCTTCTCGCTAAGCCCAGGGTAGTAGGAGTAATTCTCTGTGGGGAGGTGGGGGTGGGGGTCTGTGTGGTTTTGACAATGGTGGGCTAGAATTTACCCTGGAAATCTTGACTAAAATGTTTTTGTGGGTCCAGGGCACATTTAGTTTCACACCTAGGAAACTCTCTGAGGGTAAAGCCACAGCTTGGTTAAATCGGGTGACTCACAAGTGTGAAGGCTCATATTTTAGCACCTGGCAATCAGAGGCAGAATTAAACCACTTAAAAATGAACAATGATGAAAACTCAAAACCTTTGCAAGGGCTCCAGGCCATGGCATACATTAGAATCTTAATTGCACCAAAGAACTGAATCACCTTCTAGCGCATCTTTGATTCACATTAAAGGAGTATGAAGCGACAACTCTAGGCAGGCTGGCAAGCCTTTGAGCCTTTGGGTCATGTTCTCTGCTGGAACAGATTTGGTTTCAGGACCCCCTTCTAAAAAGCAGGGTCATTACGGTTATTTATTGGCTAGGTTTGGAACAGGGCAATTATGAGATTCTGAAATGTGTAATGTAGATTTGTAAAAATCTAAGCCTCAGAAATCTAAGCCTTCAGGAAAAATTACAATTGTGTGTGTGGGTGGAGGGGGGAGTAAGGGGAGAGAAAGGAGAAAGGTCCTACTATGTCCTGGTGTGTGCTTTCCGAAGCTATGTCACTGGGACGAGAAGAAAGGAAACTGTGACCGCATCCTATATCACTACATTACCTCTCTGTCCGGGAGAATTTCTAGATTTTGTAGGACTTTAACTTAATTTTTAACATTTCAAATAGTCTTTGGGGGATTCGGTTAGAGCTAGCAATTTAAAGGTGTGATTGATGTAATGAAAAATGTGCACATTTTGTTGTCTCCTTTAGCCAGCCCTTTGGACATTTCATGCAGCGTATGCTTCATAGATTGTTAGTATTAAAGCAATAAGCTGTTTAGATTTCCCACCTTTTACAATTTTCAGAATGTTGTTTTTCCCCACAGTTTGAGACACTGACTTTTACAGTAAATGCGGGTGGTTATGTAATAGCTAAAGGTTATGTATTAGTAATACACACGCTGGGCATCTGCTTGATCAAGCTTCCAGGCCCTTGTACAAGATGGGAGAGAATACTGGTGTCTGGACTCAAAAACAAGAGAAATAATAATTGGATGCACATTAAAGCTAATCATTTAGCCCCACCCTCCCTTTTTTATCTCCACTGGACTTCAAGCCCTGGGAGGAGAATCCTGTCTATTTTTGCCCACTATTGAGTCTCCAGTTCCTCTCAAGGTGCCTGGGACACAGCAGGAACTTGACACACATATCTGGTTAATTATTACGTGAATGAGGCAGGGAAGAACCATGCCTGTCCATAGTGTCCCCAGATGGTAGCATACAGCCTGACAGTAGTATGTGCTCCATTAAACAGTTATAGAATTGAATGTCTTCCTGTAGCTTAAAATATCAAGTTGTTAGGCTTTGTGGAATTCAGCAATTATTTATTATATGACTAGGTTGATTTTTAGAGGCTATTTAACATTTCAGTTTGGCGGTTTCCAAATAAAGAAAACAAGTACCAGGTCTAACTTTATGAATGGCCCACAACAAGGCGGTATCTCTGCAGGTGCTGCTGAGCTTTGAAGGGGTCAACTCCTGTCTTGTTTACTTTGACTCTTACAACTCTTTTATTATGTACATTCAAAAGTCAAATCCATCCTTGTTCTGCTACAGGAATGGAATGAGGTGGAGAAGCCCACATTATGGAGCCATGGTATAGAAATTAGAAGTTCTGTCAGTGCCCAGAATACATTCCCCTGGAAACAGTGCAATAGAAAGTGAGGGACAATGGATTGAGAGTTGGAAGGCTCTGGTTTTGGCATCTGCTTTGTACAAAACTGTAATGACTTCCTTAATTTCTTTGAGTTTTCTTCTCTTTGTGTGCAGCAAGCACATCTCTTGAATAAATGGTATCAAGAAAATCATGTTCAGGGTAGAAAAAGAAATTATAGCTAGATGGTACATGTACCTGTTTGAACACAATCACATAAGTACCAATTTGCTTGTAAGTCAGTTCTTAAAGATGAATTTCCAATATTTTGTTAAAGAACTCAAATTCAAATACATGTAATAAAAAACCTATAGGTGCAAAATCTACTAGATTTTTTTTGATGCCTAAAAAATTCTTTTAAGTTTATGATTTGTTTTACTTTTCCCCTTTTTCCTTTCTATTCTGGACAAAATATTTGCCATCTCAATCCTAGAGTTGTATAGGACTCCTTTGCATCCCTATTCATCCAACGCAAGGTGCTTTGATGTAATTCAAATACTTTCTCAATATGCCATTAAAGAAATTCTAATCATTATACATCAACAGCCTACAGGAAACCACCATTTTGATGTTAGAAAAGAAACAGGAAGCACTGCTTATCTCTAGGGTGGCAAGCTTTCTGAAGTGCTTACCTATTCTGCTGGGTTCATACTTTGGCACACAAGCTGTTAAATCATTTATGGGATTTCCCAAAACTTAACATAGTTCTTTACAATACCACCAGGCTGGGAGGACTCTGCCAAAGAAAACACTTTGACTACACAAGTTTACATGCTAAAAAAGGGTATATATTAAAACAATTCAAAATCAAATAATAATTTGGTAGTGTTTTCAAACACTGCTGGATAGAAGAGGGGTGTCTAGTACTGTGTATACGGTAGGACCTAAATTTTGGAAAACACATATATAAATATACAAATATACATGCACACTGAGAAACAGGGAGAGAAATACACCAATACCACAGCCATTGCTCTCTGTAGGCAACGGGTACAAGAGAGAGTTTTACCTACTTCTTTCTGCTTATCTGTGTTATCCAAATGATATCTAATAAACATATATTACTTTTGGAATCAGAAAATGTTATAAGAACCTTAAAACACCAATCCCAAAGAACATATGCACCCCAATGTTCATAGCGGCACAATTTACAATAGCCAAGAGTTGGAAGCAACCTAGGTGCCTGTCAGTAAATGAATGGATCAAAAAACTATGGTACATATACACAATGGAATTCTATGCAGCAGAAAGAAAGAAGGAGCTCCTACCTTTTGCAATAGTATGGATGGAAATGGAAAGCATTATGCTGAGTGAAATAAGCCAGGTGTTGAAGGACAAATACCATATGATCTTACCTTTAACAGGAAGCAAAACAACAAAACAAACAAGCAAGCAAAATACATTGAAATAGAGAACAGGGGGACAGTGACCACAGGGGAGAGGGGAGGGAATTTCAGGGGAAATATGGGAGGGATTTAGAGGAACAAATATAAAGGACACATGGACAACAACTAAGAGGGGTGGAAATGGGAGGAAGGGTGGGAGCATGGAGAGTGGGTTGGGATGGGAGTAATAAACAGAAAACTGTATTTGAAAAATAACTAAATAAATTTTTTAAAATGTTATAAAAAGAAGTATTATTGAAAGCTATATTAAATGAAACCCCAGCACTTTGCAAACATTCCATATTAAAAAATCGGAATCCAAACACCACCATTTAGCAGAGGGAGAGACCAAGGCTTCGAGAAGTGAAATGACTTGCTCATGGGCAGGGAGGTGGGGGAAGCCTGGATTAGACTCTCAGGTAGGAAGAAGCTCTCTGAGTTCTACCCGTATAGTTACTATTGCAGAACCTTTTAACATCTATATAATGTGGGGATAGTTCTCTAGATTAAAAACTACTCTAAGATTTCTCCAAGTTCACTGGAAGGGAGGTGTGGTTTTAAAATAATCATGATCAAATATCCTGTCCCATTTGACTTAAATCATGTACCCAATTATAAGAAAACAAGCTTTGCCATTTTTGGTGACAGGTGAGCTCAATCACATCACCATGAGTGGGCTGCTCTGTAAGGAGATTCAAGACCCAGGATCTACCTTCTCCACTGACATCTGAAAGCACCCATCAGCTACCAATAAATGCCTGAACTCATAGACAGAGGGGAACAGGATGATGACTTTCCATTTAAAGGAAAAGAGAAAATCAGATTTTGATGCTATGAACAAGAGTCAAAAATAAAAATAACCTTGTGAGAGATATCTTTTAAAATTTAATTTTATAGATGAGTAAACTGACTTCGAGAGGATAAAATATTTAAGATTAAAGCTAATAAACAGCACAGGCAAAATCTGAACCCAGATTACCTTCTACTCAGAGTAGTGTGAATTCTAATCTTTTCTACAGCCACGAAGCCCTATTTATTAGGAAGTGTAATGCCCATTGCATAAACAGACATAGCAGAATGTTAAACTGGAAGTTGTGGGGCAATTGTAAGGATACGGATGATATTGCAGACTCTCAGACCAGACTCTCAAAGTAGTCACCTGTTGTAGATCTGGGATGGATGCTGCTGGTACCGCACACAGGTCCCCTTTACTGGGCTAGTGTGTGCGTCTCTCAACTGCTATGAGTGTGGGCTCCTAAAAGCTCACAGCTTTCTCCTTAGCTGGAGGATTAGCCTTAGCTAAACCACTAATAGGACCCACCTCACCTGGGAGGCAACCCATACCAGATGATTGACAGACAGGGAAGTCCAAAGGCTAACCTTAAGGTAGGACCCACTTTGTGGTACCGTTTATGTTCCAGGGCTCCCTGAGAGATCTGGTCAGAGCCTGTCTCCAACTGAGACTACATTCTTGCTTAGCTTCTTCCCCCTTTCTCATTTTGTTTCCCTCATTCCCTTACTCCTGAAAGTACCCCTTCAGTTAATCATGTGAACAAGAATGAGAGTTGCCAGATTTAGGGATAACAAGCAAACCCACTCAATGCTCAGTTAAATTTGAACCTCAGGTAAACAATATTTTAGTGTAAGTGTGCCTTATGCACTATTTGGAATAATTTTTACCTGAAAAATTACTTATTATCTATCAGAAGTTCAAATTTAACTGTCGTATTTTATCTGGCAACCCTAATAAGAAGTTATGTAAGACTGCTCCTAGGGATCGTAACCCACAAAACGTCTCATCCACGTCAAATATACAGAAGCACCAGTTGTAGAAGTTAGAAGGACTGTGCAGAAGGATGTCCTTGGCAATCCCCTCTGCCCTCCCACATATGCCAGGCAGAAGGGTGTGCTGTGTCATTGTCTAATTCCAGGCTACACGGAGGGACTTGCACAGGACACGGAGCACCTATCCCTGCCTCTGTGGCCACAGCGAATCAACTTACCTGAGTTTGGAAAGCCACCTGGGCCATTGCTACAGTTGGGAAATACGGCATTCGTCTTGGCGTGGAGTCAAGGAGTGTGAATTTCAGGGACCAGATGTGGAGCTCACGAGAGGAATGTGGACTTGGGGTCATTTTTTTAAAGGGTTGTGCCCTGGAGGGTGGCCTGCCAGGGAAGGTGACCCCAGCAGGTTGTTAGGATGAACTGAGGGCACTCCAGGAGCAGGCAGCCGAAGGGGGAACAGGTCTTAGGACAGGGGTTGGGAATCTTTTCTCTAAAGGGCCAGACAGTGGATGTTTCAACCTCTGGAGTTATAGTCTCAGCTCTGCCCCTGCCGCACAAGAGAAACATTTACGATGTTTCGTAAATGAATGGGCATGGCTGTGTTCCAATAAAACTTTATTCACAAAAACAGGCAATGGCTGGGATTTTGCCCACCTGCCACAGTTTGACAGCCCTGGTTTAGAACAACAACAAAAAAAACAGGCAATCAGGGGAAGCTACAAAGAATCTGTGAATTTGCCTATGAGAGAGTCCACTTTGAATGTCTAACCATTTTTGTCCACATCAGTCTAATAAAAGAATTTCTGCTTTCGCTCACGGCTTTTCTTCCCAAGCTGCCTCTTTGGAGAGGCCAGAAACTGAAATTAGCAAACTGAAATTAGCAAACTGAAATTAGCAAACTGAAGAAGAGTGGAAAAAGATAAGACTTAACTTTAATCAAATTTGGAATTTTGATAAAGAGACTGGGCAATTTTAAGTCATTGAACTGACCATGATGTAAAGTAAACACTGACTGGGATATTTTCTATTGACTTGAAGGGACCAGAAAGGGAGGAGTCTGGTCAGTTTGCATCCAGCATCAGGGAAAGAACACCCTCCTCCGAATAAGTGTTACAGGGATGGGGAGAGACAAGAATAAAGACACTTTCTTATTACCTTGTACATACGTCCTACTTGTCCGAGATACCCCTCCGAGTTATAACTGTGCATCCTTGTCTGGGATATAATTTGAAAAGTTTCCCAATGTTGGGGAATGTCCAAAACAAGGAAAGTGCCTCTTGAGAAAAGGAGTCTGTTTTGAACAGCAGTGAGGGTGGGAGACCACCAAGTTGTGAAAGGGGCAGGCACAGAAAAGCATTCCTGTCTGTTAATTCTTCACTCTACCGTTGGAAGAGTGGGACAGGGGAAAAAACCAGAAACGAGAGCCAATGAGGGGCAGGTGGAGCGTGAGGGAAGGGGAAGGAGCAGAGCACACCCCTTCCCTGAATGCAGTCGCAGGGCGTCCAACCTTTGGCGTCTCTGGGCCACACTGGAAGAAGAAGAGTTGTCTCGGGCTATGCATTAAATACGTTGCAACATGTAATCACACAAAAAAATCTCATAACGTTTTAAGTAAATTTATGATTTTGTGTTGGGCCGCATTCACCACCACCCTGGCCGTGTGTGGCCTATGGGCTGTGGGTTGAACACCCCTGCATAGTGGGCTGACAGGTGTGTTGGGGAGGGGAAGGTTAGAAACCTAACCTTTGAGAAAAAAATTGTTAGTTAAAATGTGACTCGATATTCTACATTTTAATCTCTAAATTAAGACTGTGACTTGAAGTGACTGTAGGGCTTCCTGGTACTTAAGAATTAACAGAAGAGTAACAGACTGCCTTACTTTCCATTCAGAGAAGGGAAAGGACTATTCCCACTGAGCAAGGCTGAGACTAAAACAAAGTTTCTATGATTGCGACTCCTGAGTCCCACGTGTTTGACACTGGATAAACAGATAAACGTGAAATGAGGCAGGATCTGGGAACCCGTGTGCTGGCCTTCCTTCCACTCTGTGGCCCTCTGCCCCCAAGACCTTCCCAGGAAACCCAGGGTTTCAGGATACACAGTTTGCCAATCACTGCTGCACACTGAGCATTTCCTTGATTTGCAGGCCTGCGGAAAACAGCTTAAAACTGCCTAAAAGTGCTAGGACACCAATTAATTATGCCCTGGCATTTCCTTGGGATATGCCACAAATTGACATCAGAGCATATTCCAAAATGACACTGTATTTAGGGGTCAGCAAGCTTTTCCTCTAATGGACCAGATAGAAAATATTTTAGGTTTTGCCAGACATACAATACCTGTGGCAGCCACACAGCTCTGCTTTTCTGGCTGGAAAGCGGCATAGGCAATACATCAACAAGTGGGTGTGGCCGTACTCCAAGAAAAGTCTACTTAGAAAACAGGCTGTTGGCCCCTGGATGAGAATCTGCCAACCTCTGCTGTGCTGTGCTGAAGCATCCATCCCTTGTTTTTCTTCTGTGGTTTTTTTTTTCAATAAAAGGTCTCATTTTTTCTCCAGAACCATTTCTCCCAGTAGCTTTACTCCTAGTCCATGTGGTTTGGGTGTTCTTGCCCCACTCTTGATCCACGGGTAGATAGGTGACCCACATCTGGCTGAACATTGTGTGCATCCCGTACCCACTATGATTGATTTAGGGGTGGTTTCACCCTCAGCCAGGGCAGTCAAAGTCAAATTATATTAAGAAACTTTCACTTGGACAATGCTGGATTTCAGTCTAGAAAGATGTATGCCTGGAATTCTTAGACCAGCATGCAAAACAATCTGCCTGTTTTGGGTGGGATTCCCCTAAAACAAGGATTTTGTTCCCAGGAAAACCTGAAGGAGGAGGGGTACGGACGTTGGATTGGGAAGAAAGGGAGGCCAGGAGAGAATGCAATATCAAACAAAGTCCTGCAGCTCTGGCTAAATTCCGTGGGAGGTGGGACAACTGCAAAGTCATTCAGATCAGGGGAGAGGGAGTTGTGGTATTTATATCTCTGCGTCTTTGAGTCCCAGTTAAGGTCTACCTCTGGGGAACTTACATTCCCAGGCATGTCTAGCTCTCAGAGCAGCAGCAGGCATTACTGACACCAGAGCCAGAAAGCAAAGAAGCCTAGGTCTGTTGGAAGTGAGAGGACACCCGGTATATGAGAGCCGTTTGTAGAGAACCAACAGTTTCTGCCAAACTGCTAGAAAGAGAAGTGGATAGAGAAAGGAGCCAAGAAAAGAGACAGGGAAACCTGAGGCCTGAGTCCAGTATTCCTGAAACCCCAATTTACTCCAGGACTTTGCTATTATATGGTACAGATGGGGAGAAGCCTTTGAGTTCGGTTTTCTATTACTTGCCAGAAAAAGTGTCCTAATAGAGACAGATGGGAGGACTCAGCTTTTGCTGTAACAGAGTTGGAAGAAAACAAACCTAAGAGATGGTCTATGGACCAGGGGACCTAAAATACTGGAAATATCTCCTCTCAGCTGAGCTTCTCTCTGTGTCTCCATTTTTATTCTTAATAACAGTCAATTGTAATAGAATTGCAGGGGTAGGAGTCTTTCACGCCTTTATAAAAATCCAACTCCTGAGAATGAGGCAGGACCTGAAAAGGCTGACCCCAGCTGGGGATGAACCCCAGGTGCACTCAAGACCTTAATAAATAATGGAGCACAAATAGCAAAAAAGGCAGGAATGTGGGAAATGTGATATCTCAGTTCTGAGGCCCCGTGGACCAACTTGGCAGTCCTGGATAGAAACAGATTAAGTGTGAGAAATCACTCATCCCTAATACATAGTCGTTTCATAGACTTCGCCATTGCAAGAAGCATTTAGCCTCGGTAAGTCACAGACAACCAAATGTGCATGTTTTTCACTTCAGAGGATTTAGCCAGTTGATTAACTATAAAAAGAGGGAGGCTGGTGGATAAAAGACTAAACTCTCACTTCAGGGAATTCTAGTTCAGCCCTCTAGGAAATGGAGTTCACGTCTGAGCTCGGGGACTCTCGTGGGTAATAGCTCACATCAGAAAACCAATGTAAAGAATTTGGCAAGCGGGAACTAGGGCAGGGGGTATGGTGGCAAGTTTCTTCTCCTGTCCTCATGGTGTTTAGGGACCTTCTTAAAGACACAGCAGAATAAGTGGGGAACGCTGGAAATCCAGTCTTGGGTCTGATCTGAAGTCACTTCATATTTTTAAAGAAACAAAGAATGTGTGGTACCTATAAAGAAAGATGGCGGTCATGGAAACCCTCTTTCTGTATGTTTCCTTTTCTTTTTCTTTTGAGGAAATCTGTCGATGCCAGGACAGAACAACAAGAAAATATTCAGAGATTCACAAATGTCAGTGTACGGAGGACTGGCCAATAGGCAGATTAGATTAAGTGTAACCTGCTTACATTGCTAATATAAATCTTCACTGGTTTATTTTTTTAAAGCTATTATTTCAAACACCTAATAAAGGATCCTGGCTCTACCACTCTGGTACTTGTGAGACCTTATGTAAGTAAGTCTTAGATCTTAAGCCCTAATAATCCCTTCTAGAAAGTGTCTTATAGGGGTCATTTTGAGAATTAAGTGAGATAATCCATGAAAAGTATCTTCGATTACTAACTACTAAATCATTATTAGCTAGGAAAATACACATTATTACTAGCATTGTTATTATTATCATAATTACTAGGTGGGTCTGGACAAAACTAAAAAATGTGGAGCCTACTTTTTGTTTTCATTCAGCCTTCCAAGTTCAGCTTTCTGAATATTCATCTCCTGCATTGACAACAAGGAAAGAACCTGAACTTGGAGTTGAAGATACGGGATCTAGTTGCTGCATTGCTACTTCTGAACTGTGTGATCATTGATAGGTTACTTCCTGATCTTTGAGCCTTGATTTCTTGTCTGTGAAGGTGAGGAATACCCATCTAATGGGTTTGTGGTAGAGATTAAACAGAAATTTCTACCAATGAGCCTGGTACACATTAGGAGCAGATTAATATCCTGCCTCTTACTCTTCCATCCAGTGGCTTCTTTCCCAAAGCCCAACAGGACTCCTGGATGCCTAATGGGTGTATCTGTTTTGCAGGGTCCCAGTCTCCCTTCCCTGCTGCTCCCAAGTCAAAACTTCAGTTCTCCTGCTCCAGCTCTCTTTCTCTCTCAATTTGATTGAACATATGATTGAAGGTATTAATAACACTCATTTACTCAAGAAATGTTTTTGATTAGTTACTAGGTGCCAGGCCCTGGATTACACCAATTCCCTTGGTCCCTGGTCTCTGGCCAAGATTCTTTTCTCTTAAAAAAATGTCCTTAGTTGCATCACACTCTTTGCTGCTTTATAAGGCCATGTCCAGAGGCACAATCAGTAATTAGAACTCAATAATGATAGCTACCAATGTTTATATAATAGTTAGAATGTACCAGGAATGGTTCTAGGTGCTTTATATTATCTCATTTTACCCTATAAGTAATTCTCTGGTAGGTAGGTTTCTTTATTTTTCAGATGGAGCTGAGGAACAGAAAGATTAAATAATGGCCCAAAGTCATGCAGCCCGTAAAGTAATAGAAATGGGATTTTGAATCTAGTTGTACATTTAACCACTATATCAATATTTTTCTAACTCCAATATGCAGTAGAGTCAACAAAACGTTTGTTAAACCCAAATTGCTCACCTTTACCCACCACCCCATCCCGAGATTCTGATTCAGTAAACCCTGGTAAGTGGGCCACACTTTGAGAACAACTGTGCTAAATCATGCTGCTTTAATTTGGAGAGGACTAACTATTTAGGTGCTATCACAAAAGAAAAAAAAAGCTCTGTCCTTAAAAGAATACTTTCACTCTGTTTATTGGTACCAAACTGGGGAGTCCACGTGCTTGTGTTAAATTCAATTTAGTCAGCACTGAGCTATTTTTAGTAGTTCCCAACTCAGTTTACCATATAAGACAATGGCACCAATAATTTTAAAGGAGGCAGAGTATAATCAGAAAAACCTGAGAGTTTTAGAGGTCCACAGAAGTAGACATACAACCACAATGCCATGAAACTAGAAATCAATCAGAAGAATAACACTGAAAAATACACAAACATGTGGAAGCTAAATAACATGTTATTAAACCATGGATAGGTCAAGAGAGAGATCAAGGAAGAAATCAAAACACTCCTTGAAACAAATGAAAATGAGAACACAACAATCCAAAATCTGTGGGACAGAGACAAAGTAATTCTAAATGTGAAATTCACAGCATTACAAGCAGGCCTATCTCAAAACAAACAAACAAACAAACAACCTCTCCACCCCCACACAAGAAAAAGCTCAAATAAACAATCTAACTTTACACTTAAAGGAACTTGAAAAAGGACAACAAACAAAGCCCAAAGTGAGTAGAAGGAAGAAAGTAATAAAGATCAGAACAGAAATAAATGAAATAGAGTGTAAAAAGATGATACAAAAGATCAATGAATCCAAGCACTGGTTCTTTGAAAAGGTAAATAAGATGGACAAACCTTTATCCACACTCATAAGAAAAAAAAAAAGAGGACCCAAATAAATAAAATCAGAAATGAAAGAGGAAAAATAACAACTGATACCAAAGAAATGCAAGGGATTATAAGAAAATATTGTGAATTACTATACGCCTTCAAACTGGACAAACTGGATGAAATGGATAAATTCCCGGAAACATACATACAATCTTCCAAAACTAAATCAGGAGAAATCAGAGAATCTGAACAGGCAGATCACATCTAATAAAATTGAAGCCACAATCAAAACACTCCCAACAAATGAAAGCCCTGGGCCAGATGGCTTCACAAGTGGATTTTACCAAATATTCCAAGAAGAACACATACCTTTCCTTCTCAAAATATTTCAAAAAATTTAAGAGGAGAGAAGGCTCACAACCTCATTTTACAGGACCAGCATTATCCCAATTCCAAAACCAGATAAAGACACTACAAAAAGAAAATTATAGGCCAATAACATTGATGAACATAGATGCTAAAATCCTCAACAAAATATTAGCAAACATCAAAAAGATCTTACACCATGATCAAGTGGGGTTTATTCCAGGAATGCAAAGTTGGTACAACATTTGCAAATCAATAAATGTGATTCACCACATAAACAAAATGAAGAATAAAAACTACATGATCATAACCATAGACACAGAAAAAGTGATTGCTAAAATCCAACACCCATTTATAACAAAAACTCTCAGCAAGATGGGATTAGATTAGAAGAAACATACCTAAACATAATAAAGGCCATAAATGAAAAACTCACCAGCATCACACTCAATGGGCAAAAAATATGAGCATTCCATTTAAGATCGGGAACAAGACAGGTATAACTGCTTTCACCTATCCTATTCAACATAGTACTAGAAGTCCTAGTCACAGCAATCAGACAAGAAGAAGAAATAAAAGGCATCCAAACTAGAAAGAAAGAAGTAAAATGGTCTTTATTTGCAGGTGACATGATATTGTACATAGAAAATCCCAAAGATTCCACCAAAAAAACTACTGGAATTTATAAACAAATTCAGCAAAGTAGCAGAATACAAAATTAATATCCAGAAATAAGTTGCATTTTTATATGCCAATAATGAACTAACAGAAAGAGAAATTAATAAAGCAATGCCATTTACAATTGCTTTGGAAAGAATAAAATACCTAGGAATAAGCCTAATCAAGGTTGTAAAAGACCTGTACTCAGAAAATTATGACACTGAAGAAAGAAATTGAAGAAATTATAAATAAGTGGAAGCACATACCATGTTCATGGACTAGAAGAATTAACATCATTAAAATGTCAATACTACTCAAAGCAATCTATTGATTCAACCCAGTTCCTACCGAGAATCCAGCAACATATTTCACAGTACCAGAACAAATATTTCAAAAATTTATATGGAACCACAAAAGGCCTACAAAAACAAATGGGACTACATCAAGCTAAAAAGTTTTTTCACAGCAAAGGAAAATATCAACAAAATACAAAGACAAACCACAGAATGGGAGAACAAATTTGTCAATATACCTGATAAGGGGTTAATATCCAAAATTTATGAAGAATTTATAAAAGTCAACACTGAACAACAACAACCGAACCCAGCTAAAAAGTGGGCAAAGAACCCGAATAGACACTTCTCCAAAGAGGACACATAGTTGGCCAATAGACACATGAGAAAGTGCTCAATGTCATTAGTAATCAGAGAAATGTGAACTAAAACCACAGTGAGATATTTCATACCTGTCAGAATGGATATCATTAACATATCGATAAATAACAAGTGCTGGCAGGGATGTGGAGAAAGGGGAACCATTTTGCTTTGTTGGTGGGAATGCAGTTTGGTGTGGAAAGCAGTGTGGAGATACCTCAAAAAACTAAAAATGAATCTGATTTTTGACCCAGTAATCCCACTTTGGGGAATATATCCAAAGGAACCCAAAACACTAACTCAAAAGAACATAAACACCCCTATGTTCATTGTAGCATTGTATATTATCACCAAGATATGGAAGCAGCCCAGGTGTCCATCAGTAGAAGAGTGGATAAAACAACTATGGGACCTTTACATAATGAAATACTACTCAGCCATAAAAAAGAAAGTTTTACTTTTTATGACAGCATGAATGGACCTGGAGAACATGCAATGTGAAATAAGCCAGTCATAGAAAAACAAATACAATTTGATTTCACTCATATGTGGAATCTAATGAACAAACTGAACTAACAAGCAAAATAGGGACAGACTATAGATAGAGGGCAGGATGACAGCTAAGGTGGGGAGGGTATGGGGGTGAAGGGGTTGAGTAAAAAGAAAAAAGGAGTCAGTGTGTTAATTGCAGAGGAGAGGAGGTATAAGGGGACTAAATGGGGACAATTCAACAAAAGAAGAAAAAAGTAGATACACAGAAGGTAGTTGTTAAAATAATGACCCCCAGTAAGTATCAGTAGATGGGTTAAACTGTAGCTATGCTCCTTTGCAATGTGATGCTGCAAGTCCTTCCATTAAGAAGTGAAATCTGCCCTGGCCAGTGTGGCTCAGTTGGTTGGAGTGTTGTCCCATAGACCCAAAAGTCATGGATTTGATTCTTTTTTTTTTTAAAGATTTTATTTATTTATTTATCTTTAGAGGGGAAGGAGAGAGGGAGAGAAACATCAATGTATGGTTGCCTTTTGTGCATCCCCTGCTGGGAGTTGGCCGGCAGGGAACTGGACTACAACCCAGGCATGTGCCCTGACTGGGAATCGAACCCAGATCCTCTGGTTCGCAGGCCCGCGCTCAATCCACTGAGCTACACCAACCAGGGCCTGGATTTGATTCTTGATTAGTGAAACCCAGGTTGCGGGATCAATCCCTGGTCGGGGTGTGTACCAGAAAGCAACCAATGGTATTTTTCTCTGTCTCCCTCCCTTCTTCTTGCACTCCCTCCCTCCCTAAAATCAATGGGAAAAATTGTCCTTGGGTAAGGATATATCAAAAAAGGAGTGGAACCTATTTTTCTTCCCCCTTGAATCTGAGTGAGCCTTTGCTTTGACAAATAAGATGTGGCAGATATGATCTTATTCAAGTTCTAGGGCCTTGCTCTTAAGAGGCCTTGCAGCTCTCGCTGTTGCCCTCTTGGAACCTTGAAATCACTAAGCTGCAAAGAAGAAGCCATATCTAATTTACTGGAGAACAAGAGGCCACATGGTGGAGAACTGAGATGCCTCAGCCAAGAGCCAGTAGGAGGAGCCGCACACATGTTTACAGTGGAACGGATCAAGAAAGATCTCTGGATTTTTTTTTTCACATTGGCAGTCTCTGCCTGCTCCAGCCCCACTTACCAGCAACTTCTAAGAACCTTTGATGACAGATTCCAGACCCAACTGCTTGCCTCGCCTTGGGAAATCCCATGTATACCTGAAGGTGAGTTCAGGTTTCAGGCTGTCCCCAACCCTGCGAATTGTGATTGTGTTTTCCTGTGTAAACTATGGGCCATAATTGTAGGTCATGACATTGATTATCATTATCATGTAGAGTTATTCCTTTTTCAGTTGGCTTGTCACCTTTCTGGTTAGGTCAAGAGTAATTATGCTTGCTAAACAACCTTTAGATTAGCACAAAGAGAGCAGGCTTCCAGCAAAGAACGTTGGCAGTGAACAGTATATATCTAGGATTTAATAACATGATTTTGTTTTTTATCGAGTGTGTGTGTGTATGTGTGTGTGAGTGTAGGGTAACAGTTTAGTTAATGTGGTCAGAAAAGCCCTTTTGAAGGGAAGACACTTGAGTAGAAACAAGGATGAAGTATTTCTTAGGGATTTCAGGTAGTCAGGATTCGGGACAACTTCAGACCACAGAAATGATTTGCCTGATGACATGGTTGACTTGGCCAACATTTCACATAAAACCTGGATTTTGGCTTACCTTAAAATAATTTTAGAAGCAATGCTTGGCCAATAGTTTTATAGGACAGCACTTTAACTGAAGTAAGTGACAGTTTCCATCTTTATTTGATGTGTGTGCTCTCTGACTAGCCTACTTCTCTCACGCACTTTCGGTGGCTGGCCTCTGTGAATATTTGAGTACACTGACCTTTGTTCCAAGACCAGGAAATTAAACAAAGCAAAAGCAATGATTATTTCTGCCTCCAAATATTATTAGTAAAACAGGTTCTGCTGTGCCTTATTTTTTACACTGTGTTTAATATATATAGTTGAAAGACTATGCTGTAGCCTATTTGAAAAATGCACCATGCAGTCAACAAATGTTCTGGATGTATAGGCTAAGGGAATCCAGAGAAGGAAACAGAATAATGAAAGAAATGTTCTCTGCTCTCAAGAAACTCACAGTTCAATGGGAAAGATAGGTATTTGAAGAAAGGAATCACAGTGCTATGGCAGAGTACAGAAGAAATACAGGGAGGTTTAGCAGCCCTACATGGTGACCCCAGGAAATGCCTCCCAAAGGTGTCAAAAGTTCTGGGTTAAGAACTGAGAGAATTTAACTCTGCTGGGAGGGATGGTGGTTATGTGGGTGGGGAAGCATTCCAAAAAAAAAAGCATGAATAGGGCATGGAGATGAAAAAGAACAGGGGACTACCCCTTGTGCCTGGAATTTCCCCTATGCCACCCTTACACATTGTTGTTCCTTCTGTGATGCCTTGACTCTCAGGAGTTTTGAAATTTCCTTTCTTACAACCTCACTTTCACTGAAGGTGAGCCAAGAAGCAGGTAGCTGCACTGGGAGAAGCATTTGGTGCCCCCCCCCCGCCCCCCGCCTGTTCCTGGTGATTTTGGAAACTTACTTTGAGTTTTCCCTTCTCTCCCTTTCTTCTACGAACTGCCTCAGAGAGCCTGCTGAACAATGGCGCACACAACACACACAACCTATACACCTCTAGGTTGTGTGTGTTGAATGGCCTCACTTGGATGGCTCTTCTTTGGGTTTGTATAGTTGCAGTCTGATAGGGCTGGGGCTTGAGGTATGTGAAGGTTCGGCTGGGCTGGACATCCAACATCGCTTCTTCACTCAGATATGTGGTGCTGTGCAGAAAACGAGGCTGTGGAGAAAAGGGGACCCTAGTGCACTGTTGATGGGAATGCAGACTGGTGCAGCCACTGTGGAGAACAGTATGGAATTTCCTCAAAAAACTAAAAATGGAACTGCCTTTTGACCCAGCGACTCTACTGCTGGGATTATACCCTAAGAATCCTGAAATACCAACTCAAAAGAACCTATTCACCCCAATGTTTATAGCAGCACGATTTATGATGGCCAAGTGGTAGTAGCAACCTAAGGGCCCATCAGTAAATGAGTGGATCAAAAAACTGTAGTACATTTACACAATGGAATACTATGCAGCAGAAAGAATGAAAGGGCTCCTACCCTTTGCCACAGCATGGATGAATCTGAAGAGCGTTATGCTAAGTGAAATAGCCAGGCGATGAGACACAAACACCATATGATCTCCCCTATAAGTGAAACAGTCCAAAAACCAAAGAAGTGAGCAAAAATAAAACCAGAGACATTGAAATAAAGAACAAACTGACAGTAACCAGAGGGGAGGGGGAGGGCAATAAAGGGGGAAAGAAGGAGAAGGGTCATCAAGGAACGTGTATAAAGGAACCGTGGACAAGGACAATGGGGGGCAGGATTGAGAACGGGAGGTGGGGGTGGGTGGGGAGGGGGAAAGTGGTGGCAGGAAAAGGGAGACAACTGCACTTGAACAACAATAAAAAATCCATAAAGAGAAAAAATGCGTTCAATTCATTATTTTTAGCTATCCAGGCACCTTTTGGAAAAGGAGAAAGATAAGGTGATTATAATATATTTTTTCTCACTAGAAATTGGAGTTCATAATGAAAATAAAAGTCTACAGGCTGTTTTTCAAAGTTGCAGAGGTGCCAGCAGCCAAATGCTTCTAACCTCCACTGCTGACAGCCAATGGTTTTTCTCCAAAGAAGTGAAAGGGCAAGACTTGTATTGAGAAGCACCAGGCACAGCAGCCGGTAGCAGTGAGGTACGATAATGTAAAGGGGACAGGGGAGTATCAGTGAAAACATTTGCATTCTGAACCACCAAGCCTTTACATAACTAGGTATCTACCTCTAGGAAGAAGCTGAAGGATTCATCTCCAGAGATACTGACTGACCATTACATGCTGCAATTGTGTGCATGTGTTTGGGGGAAGAAAGGCGTGTGCACCAATGAAACAGCCATTTTTGTAGCAAATCCCCAGAAAGTGAAGGCAGCCTTATGCCTGAGGACTGCTGTATGGCTTTGTCATGGCTGCCATAACCATGCACCGGTGGAGAGTAAAGTTAGGTCTGCACATTGGGTTAGTTGCACTTCATCTCTTTGCACTTGAGTTTCCTCAACTGTCAAATAATGGAATAAAATGGAGTGGTTCCCCAGTCAAGGTGGTCATTCGAATCAGCTGAGTGCTTGCCAAGGTTTTGGATCCAATAGGTCCCGGGGTGGAAAGCATGAAACCACATAATTTCTTGGGGCCCCTGACACTTAGATTACTTGTGATTATGTGAATTTCCTTTCTACTGCTCGCTATCCTTTTTAGCTAGAAACTCTTTCATGAGTGACAAATATTCTAAATATTTGGATACCTAAGACCCATCTAGAATCTTAAACCGAACTCCAGTGTTGTACAGGAATAGGCACGGATTGTTAACCAGTTGAGCACTTTGCTAATTTAGTGACAGGATCAGTGTTCAGACAGGATGATACGTGGTTTGAAAAAAATAAAAATACTTTTATATTTAGAAAGGAAACACCTCCTTTCTCATAATCACTTAAGAATGAAGAGAATAAATTTTTTCTTGCCTGACACAACAGGCAGGAAATAGAATTTGTCTCCTGCACACACAGAGCTCACCGGTCAGAGTGGGAGTCAGAGGTGGAGGTGGTGCTGTGAGATGTTCGGGTTTATCCAAAGGGGTCTTGGGTTTAAAAATGTTGCAAAGCACTGCAGTAGTGAGATGGATTCGTTTCTGAAAAAAAGTGAGAAAAGAAAACCATTCAGTCCAACTGTCACTCTTCCAACTGAATATTGAAACCACTTGGGAAAACATTTTGAGTGAGGTTTACAGTCATAAGCAACGTTGGTGTTTTTGAGGTTTGCCTGCAAATCGCCATTTAGCTGTGTACCACATGCTTCCTAGAGATGTGATTAATTGCCATATTCTGAAGCTTTCAAAAGTGTTAAGTTGCCTGTTACACCAGGCTAACTTACTAAAACATCTCTGTTCATTCGGATCAGTAGATTTACGTGCTGCATTATGGCTTTAGTGGACAGAGAATTGAGAAGACTGGGATTTTCATTTGACTTTTCCAATGACATGGTGTATGAACTGGAATGCTTCACTGAGTATTTTTATCTTTAAATCTTTGTATGGTATATATTGTTTGTGAGGGAGATTTGGCTCAAAATCTGTCATCCGTGGACTGCCAAAGTTCATTTGGCTGATTGACCGACTTGGCCAACTAGGTAAGTGTCTTCTTCCTCCTTCCTTTTTATATTGAAGATAAATAAGGGCATGCAATCTAAACGCAGTGGATACTTGTTACAGTATTGGTGGTAAGGGCAGCAGTAGTAGTAGTCTTACTACGGCTCCCTCCTTCATGCAAAAGGGAGACTGATTAAGGATCCAGAACACTAAGTCTGATACTGAAAGTGGATGGAGAGATGAGAAAGCTGATTTTGCGTCCTAGCCCTCCCAGCTCTGTCAGCTTGCTGAGGATAGCTTGAGTGCTCTAAGCTTCAGCTTCCTTGTTTATGTTGTAAAAGTCAAGATCAAGCCCTGGCCAGGTGGTTGGAGCATTGTTCTGGGCACCAAAACTTTGTGGATTCGATCCCTGCTCAGGGCACGTACTTAGGTTGAGGGTTTGATCCCTGGTTGAGACAATTACGTGAGGCAACTGATGAATGTCTCTTTCTCTCTCTTTCTCTCTCTCTCTGCCCTCCCCCCACTTTTTCTCTTTCTCTCTCCCCCCCCCCACTTTCCTCTCTCTCTGAAATGAATAAACATATCCTCAGGTGAGGATTAAATAGTAAATGTAAAAAATTGAGATCAGATAAACTACCTGATAGAATTACTTTGAGAACTAAAGGAAATAATGTTTTTAAGCACTAAGACTGTGCCTGATATTTGGTCCTGAAGATGATGGGAACCACTGAAAACTTTTAAATAAAAGGATGACAAATTAGATTAAAAAATAAATGTGATGGATGAGTAGGAGGAACATACAACTGGAAAATAAGAGATTTGAAAGAAGGAGAGAGGCAAAAAACTTATAATACAGCTGAAAAATTATATATTCTTAAATAAAGCAGGAAAAGAATAGAGAGAATGAGACCTAGTTGAGTGATGAGGGTAATTTTTTAAGCGTAAGGCCATGTCTTGTTCATTTTTGTGTACCTAGCACCTAGCACAATGCCTTGCCTGTATAGTAGGTGCTAAGAAAATATTTTTTATTTGATCATACAAGTGACTCAGTTTGACTGAATGTCATCAAAAAAAGATAAGGTGAGACATTTCATAATTCTAACTGATACTTTTTTCTCATGGTTCCTGTTACCTCTAACCCTCTTCCTCTTTTTGTCTACCTACAATTTTGGGAGCTAGGCATTTGCCTACATTTTTTAAGAAAAGAGGTGCAATAGACAAGGTAGATTTTAAAATGTGGTAAAGTTTGTAAGTTTTGATTTTTCAAAAGAGCTTAGGCATATTTGAAAGAATGCAAAAAAACCAAAGATGAACAGACCTTTCTTATTCTGAATAAAGTTGGAGAGATTTGGACAGGACATGATGAGACCTGGTTACTCCCTGGGGCGATGGGGTCAGGCTAAGGGCTGACACACTGACTAAGTTTGGAGGTAGGAGAACGGAGAAGACCAGTGTTTCTGTATCTGGGTAGTGTCTGGGGATGGCCGTGGGGAGAGGCAGCTCCGGTGCTCAGTGTGTAAGCCTCCCGGAGTACCTCATGTCAGAGCATGACATTGCAGCAACAGCTGGTTCTAGGGTCTGAAAACACAGCAGAGTTCCCACAACTTGGAGTAGTTCCCTGCAGTAGAATCCCCCCCCCCACCCCCCCTCCCCGGGAGTGACTCAAATAAGATTCAGAGTCTCAAAGAGGCTTTAAGGATGGGAACAACAGGGTAGGGTGGGAGGATGCAGTTCTGGTCTCACAATGACCAATGACAACGTCTAGAAGGGAACTAGGACATCTGAGTGGATAACAATGTAGATGTCAATGGATGGTTAGATGCTTTCTCCCACTACATCCTGTAACTTGACACTATGTTCTACAAACCTAAGGCCCGTAGAATTCTGATGCAAACCTGGGGGGAGCCAAGAAAACTGAATTTGAATTAAGTCAACTAAGTCTCTGCCACCCAGTAGCATGAAGACTTACAATATAAATTGAATTCAGTTATAAGCCATGAAACTTCTTGGACACCTTATTTTTTCAACTGGCATTCAAGCTTCCTACAGTAGTAAGATTTTTGGACAGACACATTGCTAGAAGTAGAGTAGGCACTGATTTTATATTGTGGCATGAACACACTGTATATTGTACAGGTCAGAACCTACCTGAGATAGAGGTTCAATCTAGAAACCCGATTTTCAAAACAGCCTGGCAAAAATGGGAAGAATAAGAATCATGCAATATGAGAAATCGTACAACAATCTGGGATCCTTAGTTGTAGCTCTACCAGTTTTCTGCTATTCAGAGTAATCAAAGAGTACAATGAAGACCAAGAACGGAGTTTCTGGTAACCTTTATGTACCACTCACTATCTCCCAGGCATTGTTTCAAGCACTTCATAGAAGCTAACTCTTGATTCTTATAGCAACCAGATCAATTGATACTATCATTGTCCCTGTTTACTAGGTGAAGAAATGAGGTTTTTTAAAATTGGTTGATTGATTTTAGAGGAGAGGGAGAGAGAGAGAGAGAGAGAGGGAGAGAGAGGGAGAGAGAGAGAGGAGAGAGAGGAGAGAGGGAGAGAGCGAGCGAGGACATCAGTTTGCTGTTTCACCCATTTATGCATGCTTTGGTTGATTCTTGTATGTGCCCAAACTGGGCATTGAACCCACAACTTTGGTATATTGGGATGAAGCTCTAACCAATTGAGCTACCAGGCCAGGGCTGATTTCTCAAGTTTACATAGCTGATGAGTGGCACAGCCAGGAATCATACTCAGTTTTGCCCCAGGGTTCATGGCCTCGTTATGCTTCCTGTCATGTTCTCCATTAGTTTAATGAAGAACTTCACAGTTAGAAGCATTCAGAAAAGGCATGCTGGCCTCAGAAGCAGTGATTTAACCAGGAGTGGGTGAGGCAGGTGTCATGGGTGGCATTGAGACATTCAAGATTCTGGTGGAGGGGGACATGAGGCAGCATGTCTCTGAGGTCTCTGATTCTGAACTTCTAGGGGGTCATTATTCCTTTGACATTTCATTTATTAGTTAAAATTTTAAAATACTTGGTTTGTAATAGGCTTTTTTTCTCCTTCAAGTGGCAGGTGAGACTTAAGAAAAATTTCAGTAAATTTCTAGTTCAGGATATAGAGCACTGATCCTATGTGTATAAGCATAATTAGAAGAATCCACTAAAAATAGTAGACTGTTATAAGTGAAAATATTTCATTGTTGCAGTGACAGAGCTAATTGAGGATGACTTGGTAAAATTACGTTCAGATTCTTCTATACTTTGAAAAAAATTTACTGGGTGACTTTATGTCCTGATTATTTATTCCAATAGCCAAATATCTTTTAAAAATTATTATTTTTATTAAATGTTTTATGTTGTTCTATTACAGTTGTCCCAGTTTTTCACCCTTTGCGCTCCTGCACCCAGTCCATCCCCTGCTCCCACAGTCAGTCCCCCCACTATTGTCCATGTCCATGGGTCATTCATACGTGTTCCTTGACTAGTCTCTTTCCCTTCTTTTCACCCTTATCCTCCTTTCCCCTCCTCTCTGGTCGCTGTTAGTCTGTTCCTTATTTCCCTGCCTCTGGTTCTATTTTGCTCATTTTTTGTTTTGTTCTTTAGGTTCCACTTATAGGTGAGATCATACGGTATTTTTCTTTCACCACTAGCTTGTTTCACTTAGTATAATATTCTCCAGTTCCATTTATGCTGTATCAAAAGGTAGAAGCTCCTTCTTTCTTTCTGCTACATGGTATTCCATTGTGTAAAGGTACCAATTTTTGATCCATTCATTTACTGATGGACACTTAAGTTGTTTCCAGTACTTGGCTATTGTATATAATGCTGCTATGAACACTGGGTGCCCAGGTTCTTTTGAATTAGTGTTTCTTAATTCTTAGGGTATAATCCCAGCAGTGGAATCACTGGGTCAAAAGGCAGTTCCATTTTTAGTTATTTCAGGAAATTCCATATTGTTTTCCACAGTGGCTATACTAGTCTGCATTCCCACCAACAGTGCAATAGGGTTCCCTTTTTTCCACAATCTTGCCATCACTTGTTTGTTGGTTTGTTTAGGATGGCCATTCTGACTGGTGTGAAGTGGTATCTTATTGTGGTTTTAATTTGCATCTCTTTAATGGCTAGTGATATTGAGCATCTTTTCATATGAAGCTTCTTGGAGAAGTGTCTGTTCAGGTCCTCTGCCCATTTTTTGGCTGGATTGTTTGTCTTCTTGAATTGAATCATATGAATTCTTTATATATATTTTGAGGTCAAACCCTTGTACAAGGTATCATTAGCAAATATGTTTTCCCATATGGCCGGATCCATTTTCATTTTCACAATGTTTTCTTTAGCCATGCAGAAGCTTTTTAATTTAATGTAGTCTCATTTGTTTAATTTTTCCTTTATTTCCCTTGGGGTTAGTTTTTTCTATATGTTTCAGAATTCTGGTTTGGGAAGTCATATTGAGTAGTCTTCCGCCGCCCATTCTCGGTCATTCTGGCTATGCTCACTTTTCTTTGTCTAACGTAGCTGAGATTATAATGGTTGATCCTGTCTGTCATTTCATTGTGATATTAGGAATGTCACATTTGGTGGTCCTTGACAACCTACCCTTTAGAAATGGCAAGAGTTTATAGGACTTCTGGAATGCACTCAGGAATTGGATGTGTACAATGAAATGAGCTCAGGTTCAAATATGTTTTATATGTATACTGACTTTTTTCAAATAAGCAACTATGTACAAATCAAGAGAAGATTGTGCTTTGTTTTTGGCTGAACTTGATCAAAAGTGGTTTACCATTTTGGAAAAACACACTCCTGTCAGTCTCTCCACTTGGGCTTTTGAGTTGCCAGTGCAACATACCTCATCCATCTGCATTTGTAGCTGTCTCGTTCATGGTGATTACTGTAAGAGTTTCAAATGTCTAACAGCTTCATTACACCTCTTAGTGTGACTGTGACCAACCATTTACATGTTGAAATTAACTTCTTTCCTTTGATTTATATTAAAGTTAGATATACTGGTTTTTAAAAATCTGTGTGTAGGTAGGTAAATTTATTATAAATTGCATTTGTGGCAGAACATAGGACATTACAAAATATTTGTTATAAAATTGATGTTTCATGATTTATAGAGCTTTCATTTTGTTTTGAGATTTTATAACCTCTAAAACTTCAAAATGAAACTAAGACAACCTCTCAGTTTTACAACCAAGGCTTCCTTAAATCTTGACTCAGGTTTACTAAAAGAAGGTATGACACTTCATAAAAGTCAGTGGCAGGTAAGGTTTCCATGGAGAGCAATGTGAAACAACTATCTGATTTAGGAGAAACCATTATGAAAATAAGATTTTACTTTCTCAGAATATTTTCAGAAACTTTCTATTTATATGACATGTGCTAAAGAGCAAATTAAATAAGCAACAAATACTATGGTGAGACCACTGCATTGATACACACTTCAAGTACATTATTTCCTTCTCGAATTCTCTTACCTAGATAATTTGATATCAGAGGGAAATTTAGCTTCCAGAGATAAGAAAAAAAGTATCCTTCCTTTTATAAACTCATCATTGCTTTTGGGCCTCAAGGACACCTATTCAGTGGTAGTTTCTTGCCTTTACTCTGTTTCCTTCTTTGAAATGTCTTTTGTCTATCTCCACACTTCCAAGTCCCATGTTACACATTTAAAATAAGAAATGAACAAAAGTGTTGCATGAAAAAAGCAAACCAATGCACAACAAGTGAAGAGTCACTTTGCCAAATAATGAAATGTACTATAAACTTATGGTGAGTGAAAAAGCATGCTAATGGCAGAAAACTAGGTATAAATAAAAAGATATTTACAGAAGCAGACCCTAGTATATCAACAATCCTTATGATAAAATTACATCAGAAATAGAGAAAGATTACTAAATAGTGATTACAAAATAGATAAATCTTTGAGATAACATTAGATTCTTACTATATATTATGTACTAAAATACATTTAACAGAATTAAAAGGGTTTTTAATAGAAAACACAGATGATTAGTGTGATCATTTCAGAGAGGGAAATAACTTGAAATCAAAAATAGAAAACAAAACCAATGGAGGAAATCACAAAGAAATACACTGACTAAATTAACTAGAGTTCGTTTTTTACTTAGACTACCAGTAATGCCACCTTAATTGGTGCTTAGACTACGGTAGGGAAATGGTCTGCAGGCCTTCTGAATGTGCATGCCCAATGGAAGGGTACAGCGTTGCTTACAGGTGTCTGGGTTGTGTCCTACACAAGGGCATGCCAACGAAGAGAGCGCTATTCATATTATGGACAGGTTTATTATTTAAAACTTTAAAATAATTTTATTATAGTTTTGTAGGTTTCAGAGATAGATATTTGTATACTTATCGTGACAGTTCCCTGATCAATCTAATAGAAGTCTTCTCATAACAGAGTAGACAGATATCATTTTGCTGTGATTCATGAAGAAGGTCAAGTTCAAAAACCAAAGAACTTTGTTGTTGTGACTATAAGCAATGTTTCTGACACCAGAATCCATTTTTCACGTTGATATGCTCATCAGAAAATATCTTAAAATGAAAAAAATTTCCCTATTGGGAAAGTTTAGTTAAATTTTATGATTTATTTTACAGTTTTGTTGTTTATTCATTTGTAGGACAATATTGCAGTTTCCACTTAAGTCTAATAATACTTTCATCCTACACAAATCACTACATTATAAGTAATATTTATCTGCCACTACCACGTAATGATCTAATTATATCGTAGTCCATTTTTTGGTTGATTTGAAAATTTTATCATACAATTTTAATTGCTATTAAAATTGAGTGGCTCATTAAATAAACAATTAAAAATATTATACTTTCTAAGATGAATATATTAAATGATTACATTATTTCTGCCCAGATAGTTGAAAGATAAGAAAATGTATCACAATCAGAAAAACAAGAATGCCAGGGGGAAAATAAAGGAAAGGAAATGACTATCTCAGGAGAATCTAGCCCAGATGCTTCACAGACGGGGCACGGGGGGAGTTCACCCTCTGGTTTCATGTCAGTAAGAATGGATGAACTTCTTAAAAGTAGAGTGGAAAAAGCATGTAAATTCATTAAATGAAATATACTTTCTGTTGATTCAAGTACATGTCCATATATTTGAATATTGAACAGCAGAACCCTCTCGTGGAGATTATCCATCTCAAATAAGACAAGTTTATCTTCCAGTTTTTGCCAACATTTTACACAAGAATTTTGACAAATGGTGAAAAAAATTCCTGGCCCCTGTTACTTAAAAAAAAAACAACACTGAAAGCATTGTTTCTAAAGACGTTTATTTGTAAACTCTTCAGGGATGAAGAAAAAGGACAACTGAAGAAAGAGAATGGGGACACAGATTGGCAGACTGTGTCCCTCAATTGTCTTAAAATAGGAATAGAGTGAAATTTGCCACAGTTTTTACTGTGTTGAAAATTAAGCAGCTTTAAATATATATAATTATCGACACTACAGAAAATAAACTATTTAAAGATGAGAAAATGTTAACATGCTACTAGTAAATGTATACTATAAACAATTATGCATTTAGTAAAACAATTTAGCATTCAGAGAATAACCTACAAAATGTAATGAAAATTGGAATTTTCTTCATTTGGTAGAAACCATAGCAAATCTGATAACTTTATGACTGACAGTTATGCACAACATAGACATAACAATAAATAGCAATATTGCACATTGTTTAGGAGATGAAATATAAAGCAAAAATTAAGATGATAGCAGATGGCATGAATGAGATCATTTAATAGGGTGAGTAATGTTAATTATTATTCCATTATTATATATACAGTCATAGGTGTATTGATAAACTGACTCTCCTAAAAAAGAAAAACAAAGCCCTAACTATGGCATTTGCCAATTTCAGTGTAAGCACTCCTAGTAAGGCTGGTTTTAAGCTTTCAATAGTTTAAAAACTGGCCCCAAAACTCCCGAATATTTAATGGGGGGCTTTTCCGACCATGCAAGCTGACTGCTACACAGCATGTAAATCTCAGCCGTGTTGAACAGAGGACAATCATTGACAGATAAGTGAATTTGAAAATGCAAGTCTTGTATTTCTACATGTGACAACTGGAGAATTTTGTCCAGTAGGTGATATAGCCATAAAAGGAATACACATATACATAACTTGCACAGACAAAATGTTGCTACAATAACAGCATAAATGTGCATGTAAAAACAAGAAACTGCAGCAAAGAGATTCTGAAAATGATAGAATACCAATATTCTACTTTTGGTGGTGTTTTTAAACTGGGAGGAAATGAGACAGCAAAAAAATCTTTTTAACAACACTGAAGAGTTTTTTTATATTGTGCAAAGTATATAACTAGTTTTCAGTCTCAGTAGAAATTGAAAATACTGAAAACACATTTACCAACTATAAGTTGGTAAATATAAGTAGTTAGCCACTGTTGGATTTGTAATATACAGTTGTAACATCATGTTACTAATAATGCAACTAGAGGCAGGTGCAGAACTGTTTTAGATTTTTTTATGGTATTCATAAAAGTACAAATTCTAGAAGAGAAAGTATACTTGAAAAAAGTCATATTTATATATATTACATAGGGCTAATTTATCTTATTTTTAAAAGTATTAATGCTATAAGCAAAATATTGCAGGATTCAAAATACTGCAAAATTCCAAAATTCAAAACACATAATATCCTTGAAACTTCAAAGAGATTAAGAAATCCCTTTTAAAAAGAAAAGCACTACTATAAAAGTGTATTATCATTACTGAGGAAACTGCAATCTCTTGGCAAAGATGTGAACTTCTCTGTTATAGACAAACTAAAAGTGAGAAGAAAACCAGTTTTGGCTGGGAACCCCACAAACAACCCATCTCTGGTCCAAAAGAAAAAATTCCAAGCTGAGAATTTTGTTTCTTAGATCAGTCAATATCATCATTAAGGAAAATCTTATTATAATAAAAGAATACTATGACTGTTTCGGTGTTCTAGATAACATGTCATTTGAAGAAATATAAGGAATATGAAATCTACTGATGACTATAATTGAGAATGTGATATTGATGGGTAGTAAGTATATGAGAAACTAAAATCTTGAAGGTATTTTCTACTGTAGAATCTATATTAATTTCCTCTGAAACATTATAATTTCAATATTAAAATATTTGAAGCAATAATTTACTAGCTACATTTCCAAATAAATTTCTAGCTCCAAGGTCGTAAGTAACTATGCCAATTTCAGTTGTCAGTAGACAGTGTAGAGTTTCAAAATTAAAATGTACTTAGAAATACTTAAGGTTTGCAATATTGCAAGAAAATGAAAAAGCAATGATTCTTTTAGAAAATGAGATTCTTGAGTAAGTAAACATGGAAATCATCATTTAAAAAGATATTTTGACTGTGTTCCTTGTAATTATTTTTGTTAAATGTTAATATTTTATTATTTTATGCCTAATAATATTTTTGTAATTTATAGAGAACACTTTTATACCTTTTTATTTTGTAGAAATAAGGAATATACTAATAAAAAACTTTTATTTAAAGAAAAAGCACTATTTCTAATTTGCCCACTATGTGGGCCAATAATGTTCTTGATAATACATAACTATTTATTCATGGCTATTATATGACTATATATAAAAATTACATACAGATATATATTTTAAATAATGTGATAAAGATGAAAATGGAGGTTGTATTTTGTTTATTTTATGTTATTTAAATTTGTATTAGTGGTAGTATAATATAGTTTACTTATTCCCTAAAGTGGTTATAAATAACCATAACTGAATATGCTTCACTAAAATACTATTTTAGCTATTTTTGAGAGAATTTCAAAGGACTCTTTCTTAAGTTTATGTCAGTACCAATTTTTAAATGGCTGTCAACAGCAGAAAATTTTTTCCTCAGAAAGATTTTAAGTAAGAAACTTCAATGCAATCACCATCATTAAGCTTAATGTGAAAAGTTGAAGTATGGAATGAGTATGGTGTTAATTTTTAATCTGAGAATAAATGATAGAGATTTGCCTTTACGTATTAGATGGTTAGGTAGACCATCTTGCCAATCATAGTGACTTCACGCTACTATTAGCTGTGGAGCTAAAATGTAAGGATAGAATGTAAGCCTCTATCTATGTTTCAAATAGTCTCCTTGTTCATTCTATTTGTTACAGCCAATCTCTGGACAGATCTGATAAGCTTTTAAGGTGGGTAACAAGAATTGGAATTCAACTGCTGCTTCTTGTTGTTCACTTATATTTGCACCGAGAGTAGTGTATGTTGTCTTTATTTATTTGCAGAAAGCTTCCTAGACACTTGTCCATATTGGAAGGACAGCTTAAATAAACCTGGGTACTATAAAATATAAGTCTATTTTTTAGATACATGTAAAAGGCACTGAAATGCTCTGAAAAGGAAGGAAGGCATAAGGCACCACCAACCTTCCACATTTTCGAGCCTGTCTTCTCTCAGGGTCACTCTTACTCCTGACAGATGATGAAAGCAAAGGCCCCAGAGTTCGTGCCTATTTTAAGTATTGGTAAAATTTAAATTCTATATTTTAAGTATTTTTACATATTTTATTTATTTATTTTTAGAGAGAGGGCAAGGGAGGGAGAAAGACAGGGAGAGAGACATGTGCAAGAGAAACATCAATTAGCTGCCTCTCACACAATCCCAACTGGGGTCCTGGCCCACAGCCCAGGCATGTGCCCTGACTGGGAACTGAACTCTTGACCTTCTTGTTTGCAGGCTGGTGCTCAATCCAGTGAGCCTCACCAGCCAGGGCAAATTTCTATATTTTTGAAGATAAAATAAATAAAGAGTTATTTTAATATTTTTCTGCTCCCTTAGTGAATCAAATATATACCCCCAGGGGTATGTGCCTGTTTTATAGTAAACCCAGACTATAGAAAATTCCCTTAAATTAGGAAAAGCATTAGTTGAGTTGCCAAAAAAAAGGTAAATATTCACTATGATTATGTATTTTTTGTATTGCCACCAAATATGTTATTCCTTAAAAAAAAACTCAACAGATTTGGCTACTTGAAAACTTAAATTTTTTAATAATATGTTTTACTGATTATGCCATTACAGTTGTCCCATTTTCCCCCTTCATTCCCTTCCACCCTGCACACCTCCTCCTACCCACCTTTAGTTCCCCCCTTTAGTTCATGTCCATGTGTCATAAGTTCTTTAGCTTCTACATTTCCCACACTACTCTTGCCCTCCCCCTGTCTATTTTTTCTCCACCATCTATGCTACTTATTCTCTGTACCTTCTTCCCTCCCTCCTCCTCCCACTCCTCTCATATTAACCCTCCATTTGATCTTCATTCCTATGGTTCCGCTCCTGTTTTAGCTGTCCACCTAGTTTGCTTTTGTTTTAGGTGTGGTTGTTAATAACTACACTGTCCTTTCACTGTTCATATTTTTTATCTTCTTTTTCTTAGATAAGTCCCTTTAACATTTCATATAATAAGGGCTTGGTGATGATGAACTCCTTGAACTTGACCTTATCTGAGAAGCACTTTATCTGCCCTTAAATTCTGAATGAAAGTTTTGCTGGATAAAGCAATCTTGGTTGTAGGTCTTTGGATTTCATGACTTGGAATACTTCTTTCCAGCCCCTTCTTGCCTGTAAGGTCTCTTTTGAGAAATCCGCTGACAGCCTGATGGGAACTCCTTTGTAGGTGACTGTTCCCTTATCTCTTGCTGCTTCTAGGATTCTCTCCTTCACTTTAATCTTGGGTAATGTAATTATGATGTGCCTTGGTGTGTTCCTCCTTGGGTCCAACTCTCTTTGGGACTCTCCTGGATTTCCTGGAAGTCTATTTCCTTTGCCAAATTGGGGAAGTTCTTCTTTATTATTTGTTCAAATAAGTTTTCCACTTGTTGGTCTTCCTCTTCCCCTTCTGGTACCCCTATAATTCGGATGTTGGAATGTTTAAAGATGTCCTGGAGGTTCCTAAGACTCTTCTCATTTTTTTTTCAATTCTTGTTTCTTCATTCTTTTCTGTTTGGTTGTTTCTTTCTTCCTTCTGGTCCACTCCATTGACTTGAGTCCCAGTTTTCTTTCCATCACTACTACTGGTTCCCTGTGCATTTTCCTTCATTTCACTTAGTGTAGCCTTAATTTTTTCATCTAATTTGCAACCCAAATCAACCAGTTCTGTGGGCATTCCACCAGTTTTTTGAGCTGTGCATCTGATAGGTTGGCTATCTCTTGGTCGCTTAAAAGTACTGGCTCTGGGGCTTTGATTTGTTTTTCTGTTTGAGCCATAATTTCTTTTGTCAGGTCACACCTGTTACATATGAGGGGCAGAGCCTTAGGTGATCACCAGAACAGGTCAACCCAATCAGGGTCATAGAGGGAACAATGGTGCTTGCTCCGCTCTCTCTTGGATTTCAGTCTTCTCTTCTGCTTCCCACAAGCAAAGTGTGCTCTTCTGGTGCTGGTTCCTGGGTGGGTGGGCTCGTATACATTCTAGAACCCTGTGGGTCTCTCCAACAAACTCTACTGTGAGGCTGGGAGTCTCTCCCAGCACCTCAACCCCCACAAGTGTTTTCAACCAGTGCTTTTAGGCTGTATTTCCCATCCCTGGAGCCCTGGCTTGTGTGGTTTTGCCTGGTTTATCTGCACGTGAATGTGTGATCGTAGTCAGCCAACCGCCTTGCATGCCTCACTGGGTTTGCTCATTTTCTCCCTGCGCCCAGGGTCTGTTAGTCCCGTGCTGCCTGTGCATCCTGGTGAGTCTGGCAGCCACCCCCTTTTCTTGCCGCGACTCCTCTCCCCCAGATGCCAGCTTCGCCCCTCTTACTGGCCTGGATGAATGGTTGTTGGACTTCTGTACAGCTCAATTTTCTGTCTGTTCTGGTTGTGTTTTTGTTTCTAAATCTTTGTTGTCCTTAATTTCGGTTGTGTGAGGAGGCACAGTGTTTCCACCTACACCTCCATCTTGGCCAGAAGTGAAAACTTAAAATTTTAGAATGTGTTTTGCATATAGAAATTTAACACTATAGGACAAACTGAGAGTTTTACCACAGATATGATAGAAAGTGGGCCAACGTCCTATTTTTTTAATGATCCATAAAATATATAAAGACCTCTTACAAAAAATTTAAAAATGGATGGAGAAATAAAATATCACAAGACATGGACAGAATTACAAATTACAAATGCAAAAGAACTCACAATCTAAAGAAATGCAAAATGAAATAAAAGTAAGATTATCATCCCTCTATCAAGGCATCTGTGGTAAGTGGTCTCTAGAGATAACTGCCCACCATTCCCCCACTGCTATACATGCATTTCATGCCTCTCTTTGAGAGGTGGCATCTATTCTTTAGAATCTGGGCTGACCTTGTGGTTGCTTTGAATAATAGATTGCTGTAGAAGTGATGCTGTGTATCTAATAGGCAGAGATGCACACTGCTAATGTGTATATAAATCAATAAATCTTGATCATATGATGGTTCTGTGTTTAATTTTTTGAAGTACCTTTATACTGTTTTCCGTTGCTGTTGCACGATTTTACAGTTCCATCAACAGTACACAAGGGTTCCAATTTCTTCCCATTCTTGTCAATACTTCCTTCCACCCTCCCTCCCTCCCTCCCTCCCTCCCTCTCTCTCTCTCTCTCTAGTAGCCATTCTAATGGCTGTACAAGGTAGTATCTTATTTTGGTTTTGATTTGTGCTTCTTCTATAATTAGTGATGTTGATGTTGAACATTTTTTTCACATGCTTTGTGGGTATTTTTAATATCATCTTTGAAGAGATGTCTATTCAAGTCCTTTATCCAGAAAAATTGAAAGCAGGGTCTCAAAGAGGTATTTTTATGCTCATAGTAATAGCAGCCTTGTCCACAATAGTCAAGAGGTAGAAACCTAAATGTCCATTTAGAATGAATGGATAAACTATAGTATACACATACCATAGGATATTATTCAGCTTTAAAGAAATGATGCAAATCCTGTCAATGCTACAGATGAACCTTAAGGACATTATGTTAAGTTAAATATAAATCAGGCACAAAAACTTTGCAAAACCACTCCATGGTATGTCCTATCAGCTTCAGGGTTCTGGAGGTCACAGACAGGCTATTAATGGTAGGATGGATTCTTTTATAGACCATTCTATTCACCAGAAGATTTCTTAATCCATGATGAAAATTATACCTCTTAAAATGTAAGCAATCACACCATTAGTCTTTTTTTCAATGCCCGGCAGAGGAGGAAGAAGCTTGCTACCAACATGTTACCCATTCTAACTGTTCTGTTAACATTGAGGTTGATAGAAAACATCACCGACCTCAAAATCAGGAGAAGGCAGAGAAACTTAGATGCTAGCAAAAACCAACAGACTGTTTGGATAGGTCCTCATAGATAAGTACAATGACATTCTCCTTTCCATCATCCACAATGTGATCTAATGAAAAACCAGAATATTGAGCTAGGTACTGAAAAGCAGAAGGAAAGAGAATATCAGAAACGGTGGCTAAAATTACAGTAGTTTATCTCATGGAGCCTAAACCTGTAAGCCTCTTCATCAATTGGGATAAATTTAATTTGTTGTGATCAATAACAACATTTCTTCTTATTAGTTCCATATTAAACATGTTTGGTTAATAATCATGCCAATAAAAATTGATGTTCTGAGAGTTTGCCAATAACCGACCTGAGTTAACCACACAGCCAATTAGTTCTAAGCTATTCAAAACTTTAATGGTGATCTGCACAGACATTGAGGAATGTTCCCAGTGGATTTTAGATCGAGTCCCTGTGGGGTTTCAAGCCAATTGGACCCTTTCCACCAACGGTGTCATCAAGGAGAGGTACACACGGACAATAAAATTCCATCAATTGGAACTTATAGGCTAGTGTTTGTCTTCTTCACAATGTTTGTTGATTCCAACATTACAACCTGAGTTTTCTCAGGTTCGTGTTTGTCTTCTTCACAATGTTTGTTGATTCCAACATTACAACCTGAGTTTTCTCAGGTTCTGAGTTCAGAGAGAGGACAGTTAAAACAAACAAACAAACAAACACCCACTACTTTGCTTATGAGGTCTTCAATGCATATATATTGGCATTATCATCTTCCATCAATAAAACAAGCCCAGTATCTTTGAAATTAACAAAGTCAACTACAAGAATATAATCATCAAAGTTGACTCATGACTATTTCTTGTTGAAATAAAGGCTGACTTCCAGGTCATTTTTGGGAAGATTGCTGTTGGGATTGGGGCGGGAAATGATTGTAGTTATACGCACCTGAAGCATTTTTGCAGCTTATCCTCAGGGGACTTCTTGGAAGCTCCTGCCTGTGGACTTTTAGGAGCTCTTTTTTTTAAGTCAAGTTCTTAAGAAAGCCAAATTTCAATCACCACTTAGAGTTCCCAGAGCTTGAATTTGCCAACCCCTGTATGTTTATATCTAACTCAGAAACTCATTCCACATTAAATGCAAGGGATTAACAGCTAATGACAGTTTTCCCACCTGGTAAATACTAGGTTTCACTTGCTTGAAAAGTTCAAGGTGAAGAGGGAACAAAACCTTCCCCTTGATAGCAGAAGCTCATGGGAATATGACCCCTCAGTCTAGCCAGCAGGTAAAGGCATCAGCATAGCTCTAGCCTTAGGTCCAAATTAAAACCATCAGCTCAGCCTGACTGTGATGTGGCCAGAATATTTCACCACATTAAATGTGTGATAACTGTGTATGGGCAGGTAATATGATCTGACAGTGTTTGTTGTTACCATGGACTTGTCATGTCGGAATTGTTTTCTCTATCCCAGAAAGTCCATCCTGAGTCTTTATTCTAGCCTGTATTTACTATGATGGTGGTAATATATGTGGTGACAGAAGAATCTAAAGCAGGAGAACCAAATTAATATTTATTGAGTACTCACTATGTATCTGTGGCAGACAGATCCTAAGGTGACCCCCAATGATTTCCTGCTTTCTGGGTTCACTCTTGTGTAATCTCCTCCCCCTGAATGTGTACAGGGCCTGTAACCTGCTTCTAACCAATATGGTATGTCAAGTGATGGGGTGTCACTCCCTTGAGTAGGTTATGTTACGTGGTAAAAGTGGCTGTTATTCCTGTGATTATATTAGGTTATATGAGATTTTTCTTTAAAAAAAAGATTTTATTTATTTTTAGAGAGACAAGAAAGGAGGGAGAAAATGAGGGAGGGAAACATTTATATGCGAGAGATACCTTGGTTGCCTTGGTTGCCAGGCATGTGCCTTGACCAGGAATGGAAATGGTGAACTTTTGGTTTGGAGGATGACACCCCAGCTGCTGAGCCACACCAGTCAGGGCTATGAGATTCCTTCTTAGCAGAAATTCTCCTACCTGACTTGATAAAGTAAACAGCCATATTGAGGAAGCTCATGTGGCAAAAAACAAAAACAAAAACAAAATCTGGGTGAGATGCAGGACAGTCTCCAGTTGACAGCCAGGGCCCTCTATCACATAGCCACAGAAAACAACCTGAACAAACTTAGAAGAAGGTTTAAAATGAAGCCTGACCTACCCTGATCTCATCAGATCTTAAGCCTGGACTTCTGATTCATGCAAACTATGTGATAACAAATGTGTGTGTTATTTCCAGCTGTTATATTGGTGGCAATTCATTAATGGCAGGAGTGGAAAGCTAGTCCACAGCCTGGACCATGTTTCTGTTCTACATTCTCTATCATGTTTCATCGCCTCAATAATCTTAGGAACCAAGATGAGTAGGCAGGATCTAAAGTTAAAAAGTTCTTGCCCTTATCTTAAGAAAATAGTCACACAAGTTTCCAGGAGCTTTGCCCATGCAATTGGGGGAAATCTGCCTTGAGGTCTTGCTTCTAGTACCTAAATAGTCATATGTTAAATTCTGATCACTTAGTCATATGAGACAAAAAAGTAAAGGGCCCAAATGAAAGAACAGATCAAAGCTCCAGAAAAAATACAACTAAGCGATGAAGAGAGAGCCAACCTATCAGATGAAGAGATAGCCAACCTTCGGATGTTCAAAACACTGGTAATCAGGATGCTCACAGAATTGGTTGATATGGTCACAAAGTAGAGGAAAAAGTGAAGGCTATGAAAATTGAATTAAAGGAAAATGTACAGGGAACCAACAGTGAAAGGACGGAAACCGAGTCTAAAATCTAATGGTTTGGAGCAGAAGGAAGACAGAAACATTCAACCAGAACAGAATGAAGAAACAAGAATTCAAAAAAATGAGGAGGGGCTTGGAAAACTCCAGGACAACTTTAAACATTCCAGCGTCCAAATTATAGGGGTGCCAGAAGGAGAAGAGGAAGACCAACAAGTGGAAAAGTTGCCATGTTTGAAATGGCATGATACAAATTCTGCCCAAGACGCGGGTGGTAGGTGCTGCTATTAGTAGATGCTGCTGGTACTCTATCCATAGCCCTCCCCACTCACCATGTTTATTCACCTCACAACTTCCTGCTGGGAGCACCTGTGACTTTCTATAAGCATACATTACAGTATGCCCAGCTCATGGGTCAGGAAGGCCCGAAGTTCTGGGGAATTGATGTCTCTGGGATCATCCCTTAGCCAATGGTGGATGGAGGTGGAAGATAAGTGCTTTAGCTTCCTTAGCCCTCACAATGCAGCCATTCTAAGGAGTGTTTTACATCATTTCTCAGAAATCCTCTGTAAGGCTGAGACCTAAGCACCCACAATAGTGACCTACTCCTTAAAATACCCTGTAATGGTTTCCTTCCCTTCCTGTCTCACCTCCCAACTCTCACCAGTGGTTCCTGGAATCTCCTTTTTAAATAAATGGTTTGAACTAATTCTTTTTTTTAGGGTCTGTTTAGCTGGGTGAGCTTAGCCAAAGAAGTAGGGACACTTCAAATTGGACGGAAATTTGGTAGAAACTCAATCAAGAAACAAAAGCTAGCAGAAATTGTCTTGGAGAATGCTTCTAAGAACATTCTGAGAAAAATGCATGAAAAAGGAGAAGTCAGGTGACCAGAAACTGTGGATTCTATTGGTCAAACTCAGTATTTACTAGCCCACTTTTGATAAATAGTTTGGTTCCCAAATACTTTACTACTGGGAAGGCCACGTGCTGAATGGTGGATCCCGGTGTTGTCCCACTGGCTAGGTATTTCCCTTGCTGTGGAATCACGTGCTAGCATTCTGATGTATACACCAGCCCCTTGAGTTTGGTGAGCAGTAAGTCAGTCTCGGAAGTCCTGTCAACTCTAGCAGCATTTGCTGACTGAAGGATCAGACCCTGGAACTGCCACAGCAGACGTCTCTGGGCAGGTAGGCAGGCTCCTTTGATACATGTATCACTTGCCTCAACAACTCTCATTCTGTAATCAAACACCATGCGCTAGGTTTTTAAGAAATATAAGCATTTCCTGGCATTCTGAAAGAAGTGGCACTAGATGAAACAGTGGTCGATCTCAAACTTCCATAAAATCTAAGGATAAACATATTCAACTATAGCAGAGTGAAGTGTTTCTGTTGGGGCAAAGTTAAGAAGGTCATGGAACTTGAGTTTTGTAAACTAGAAGCAATGGTTCTCAGCCAGGTTCCAAGGCCTGCCCCTGTGGGGACCTCAGTAGACTTGTAAGAATTTTTTCACTACACATTGTTGACACACCAAATAAAAAAATGTCACACAATAGCTATGGCTGTTTTTACAGGTACAGGTAGGTGTTTTTTAAAAAATATATAGTTAGTTTTGAATTCATGGTGGTGGTTAATATTTTTTATGATCACTATGTATTTTTTTAATTAATGCATACTTAAGAAAACTATTGTCATTTAAGGAAGGCCTTAATAGGGGTTTTTTTTTGGCTAATTAGAAATCCTCTTACAATAAAAGATCAAGAGCCAAGTGGGCAGCATGTTGCTTTGAGCATATACTTGAGAATCCATTTTCTTAACTTGTTTTTGAGAAAAAGGAAGTAGTAAGTTTAATGTTATCTTTTCTGCTGGCCCTTGAATTTAGACATTAACTTTTGTCTAAATTATATCCCTGAGCTAGGGGGCAAGATTGAAATTCTTTTATGAAAATTTATAAATCTAACTGATGATGTTTTTCTTTGAGTGAAACCTATTTTATGACCCTATGCAGGGAAGGAGCAACAACAGCTTTGCCTGAAGATCAGCCCAAGATTTGGTCAAGAGTAGTTTCCCCATAAGAAATGGAAGATGACAGATCAACTCCTTCAGGCAGCCTTGCTCCACTCTGGTGTCTCCAGGAGGTTTCTCTGTGGTTCTAGAGCTTCTGTATGAAAACCTAGTTCTCTAAGCTCACTGGTGTAAACACATGTCAGAAATTCATTGGACTCCTCAGAACAGTAATCTTTCTCATTACCATAGTGCTTCACATTGTCATATATGGGTTTTTTTTTTTTTGGTCCTCCTTTGTACAACCCTGTGAGGTGAGAAGGGTAGAATTATCCTATTTTTTAGATAAAATTAAAGCACTCCATTTCACATAGGCTGGCTTTCTCAGTGTCACTTGGCTAACATGGGACAGGAGCTTGACGAAGACATGAGCCCTTCTGAAACCAACCTAGAAGACAATTTTGAGTCAAGTGTATTATAAAATAATGTAGTTGCCTTTTGGGAATCACAGAATCTTTCTCTAAATTTGTACATTATGTTCTTGTATACCTCTAAAAACAGCATCCATGCCATATAAAATGTGATATTTGACAAATATTTGGATCAAAATGGAAAATATACTGCTTGATGTTATAGAAAATATGTATTATTTAAATTCTCATTGTTTAGTATAATTTTGAACATGTTTCTCTGCACAAGACGCTTTATGTAGATTAATCTACTTCATCAGCATTACTGTCCTCTGAGGCATTTTATCTCATTTTTAAGATTGGAAAAAAGGCTCAGAGAGCTTAAGTGACTTACCCAGAGTCACACAGCTACAACGCTGTGAAAGAAGGAGTTGACATTTGCCTGGCTGCCATTTTCTCTTAGTCTACATTTTCTTTCTGATGCTTAAGTATTTCCCTCACAAGAACCTGTTGGGGACTGCTCTGACTGGTTTCAGGAATTGTAACTGCCTGTCATGGCTAAGGGTGAGCGAGTGACCTCCAGAATGCAAGCCACAGGAGAAAAAAGCTTCTCTCTGGTAGCAAATGCTGCCTCAGTTTCCTCTCCCTACCCCCAAAGCATGGTCAAAAGTCAATGACTGGTAAGACTCCTCACAGAGAGAGGGGCAACCTAAGCCAGGCTCAATCACTTGGGAGACCATCATGGAAGGACTCAGGGGGCTGCAACAAAGAGGGAGCAATGTACCGTTGCCCCTCATCTTTGTGACATAGCCCGAGTCCCTATGTCCTCTGGGAGAAGTGCTTCCTGGATCTAAACCACTTAAGCCTGAAAACCTGATGGGGAGGGGTGCAGCTCCTTGCCTTGCTAAAGCAGTATCCGGGGGAAATTTGGCATAAGAAAAAATTCCTAAAAAAATCCTGTGAAACCTACTTTGCTAAGAGTGTTTTCATTTTTATGTTAAGGGTCTGAGCAGGAAACCCTAAAGTTTCTGCAAACCCCCTTCCTAACAGACTCTGACTCAGACTAAGCCCTCAGATTTTTAAAAAATGTTATCTACTGTTTGATCCTTGCCGCCCTATATTCCTATGTATTACAACCCAATAAAAGCCCCTGGAGGAGGGGACTCAAGGCCTTTTTCCTCTGAGAAACTGACCACCTCTCCTCCCCAAGCAGATCATGTCTTGGCAGTGTTCACTTTCATCTGTGGCGGACGGGGGGACTTGTGGGCAAAGTTGCCCCCATAAGAACCTATATTTTTCTTGTATCATCATGTATCCTTTGCCCCCCCATTACCTAGAACACAAATATGTAGGGTCAGAGACTCTCCACTGTCAGTTCATGGCAACCTGCACCCTTGAAATGATGTGAGTTGTCGCAGTGGATGACAGACAAAGGGGAGTCGGGGCTGGACTGACTCACCAAGCCTTTCTCTTTCACCCACTAAATATCTCATTAACATTGACCAGCCGGATGTCAGCATGTCACACATTATTCTGAGAGCAGAGCAAGAGCCCCTTAGGTCAACAGATAATAAAGAAACAGTGTTATGAGAGTTGACATCTTATGAATAATTATTTAAAAAATCTGTTCATTTCTGTTCCTTCAACTCCGGATGGGTGAGTTGGTTCTACCAAGTTGCTCGGTCAAACTGTGATGAGCACACCACTTAAACAAGGTGCCAGTTGCTTTTATTTATTAAGAAAATTTATTCTAAGGTTATACTGCCAGAGTGCATGGTCAAGAGAGTGTAAGGCAAATAACTCTGTTTGTAATGCAGACAGCCCTTGGATGCCTCTGGAAAGTCCTCTCAGAACAGTTGGGCCCCAGTTCTTTTCCTGTTTCACATAAATGTCTGTTGGCATCAAGTTTCTGTTGTTTGAATGTCAAATGCTAGAAACTTGATAGGCACTTCAAGTTTCTAGAGGTGAACCTAAAGTTTTAAGTTCATTATAACCATGTGGAATTCCTACCTAAATTTTATGATGGAAAAGTTTGAGAGTGGGACTAGCTAATGAATTTCAAAATACAGGGTGGGGCAGAAGTAGGTTTACAGTATGAGGACAAGAAACAGAAGGGTTTATTCTTATATTACTTATTAATTATATTATTTTCCATTGGGACAACTGTACACCTACTTTTGCCCCATGCTGTGCAGTCTGAGCTGCAATCCCATGCTCTCCCTGGGGGTGGAATCTGCCTGCTAAGTTGTCCTAGTGTAGGAAGGTGCGTGCTCTGTTGCCTTCAGCAAACTCACATGGACTCCTGTCCTGGGGGAGCCGCATGACAACTTTAGGCAGGATCCCCACCCCCCAAAACCTACTTCACAGGGCTGTTGATGAAGTTAAAGGGAATATTTTCATTTGCTAGAAACTAAAAACTTCATTTAATGTATGATACACCATTAATTTAGGGCACTTTGGGTAGAAAATGAAAATAGTAATCCATAAAGCATATACATTGATTGTAATACTATTTCAGAAAGATAAAACATAAAAAATGTCAATAATAAAGTTCTAACACATTTCTCAGCAGGTGGCCTGAAGACCACTTACAGATGCATTTTCCTGGGTTCCAACAGAATCGTGGGAGGGGAGATGGAACTGGAATATTCCCTTCAAGAGCCTGGTCAGGCCCTGGCTGGCATAGCTCAGTGGATTGAGCGCGGGCCTGCAAACCACATGATTGCGGTTCGATTCCCAGTCAGGGCACATGCCTGGGTTGCAGGCCAGTTCTCAGCAGGGGACTCATGAGAGGCAATCATACATTGATACTTCTCTCCTTCCCTTGCCCTCTAAAGATAAATAAATAAAATCTTTAAAAAAAAAAGAGCCTGCTCAGGTATAATCTAAACCCACCCCCAAACCTAGAACTTGGGACAAGTTAAATGATCCCTTCCAAACACACTTTATAAAGATGCTTCATTCTAAATAAGCATCAAAGAGAAAAACCCACAAAATGCATCCACTGTGTGGGAGTGTGTGGAAAGCGGGGGGCTCACTACTTTACTCTCAGCCTGAGATAGTGATTCCTGAGTCCCAGCTAGGAGAACCCACCCTTGCATCCCTCCAGGATGGTTGTAGTGGAGGGCAAGCAGGCCTGGGAGTGAGGGCACATCTCTTACCGCCTCAATGACCCCAAGATTGTCATTTACCCTCTGTGAAACTCAGTTTCCCCTACTGCCCCGTGCACTGTTGTTTGATCCCATGACATGGCCCCGAGGAAGCAGGAAACTGAGGAGAAACTCTGTCTCTAAGGAGTCGAGTGACTCCCCTCAGCACCACAGGGAGGGAACGGCAGAAGAAAAGCAGCAACCTGGGCTTTCGGGCTATGAACCCAGTGCTGTGTCCTCTGCATAGTCATCGTGTTCGTGCATATTTACAACTCGAACTTTCTTTGGAGGTTAAATGGAGAGATGTTTAGGTCTAGGGGGACCAACTGTCCTGGTTCACCTGAGACTGAGGGGTTCCTGGGACATGAGACTTACAGGTTTAAAACTGGGAAAATCCTGGGCAAATAAGGACAATGTGGTCACTGTTAGCTGGGCCATCAGTTTTTACAGTTGTTCTCAACCTTGGCTGCAGAATAAGATCACCTGGATAGCTTAAAAATGCTGATGCTTAGACCATTGAATCTGAGTCCACATTATTTTTTTCTTAATCTCTGAAGGCTATTTTGTTGTATACTGAAGACTGGGAACCCTGATTTAAAATACAATATCAATAACTTTCTTTCTCACCTACACAAAAGAGATAAGCTCACATAATTGTCCACAATAAAGATAGAGAGTGGTTTAACCGTCTTACTGAAAGGCACATGGGAGAAGTTTAGTTTCCTCAAGGATGTAACAGCTGGAGTGAGCCCTCAATTGGCTAAACCAACCAATGGTAGTGCCAGGGGAACCCAAGGACCACTGTGCCAGCAAAAACCCCAGGACTTGTGTGGGGAGGCAGATGCTGCTCTGGAAAGCCATTTCCATAGGCTGGCGTCCAGTCCTCCTGGCTCATCTCAAGGGGGAGGCAGGGCATGGCCAATATGGTGTGATGGACACAGCTCTCCGAGGGTGGGTTTGCTTCCAACTACCGAATACAACAAGCATATTCTGACAGGGTTCGTGGAGTCTGACTTACTTTTTTTCTTTAAGAATTAAAGATTTTGGAAAGCCTCAAGGTAAATTCTTATAAGTAAAGAAGTAAAAGTAATTCTTTTCTGAATTAAGTATCAAGTGACATAGAGAATATGACTTCATAAATATTATCCCTGACCTGCCTTGTTTTTCCTGATCCTGTGGCATTCTGCGTCATTGGTTGTCCTTTGAGAACAGATCAAAGTTGAGAATTCCATCTTATTTATGTATTTTAAAAGTTCACATCAGAGGTACCTGGTGCCTATTCTATGACACGATTTGCCCATAGCTACAATGGCCAAAAATGACACTCCAGATAGATTTTGAACTAGAGTATATATTGTTACTGTTTTCTAAATTGTAAAAACAATAGCATTAAGTACAGTTTTGACCAAAAATTTTACTATTCCCCAACAATTATTTTCATTTCTGTGTTTCCACATCTATCTTATTTTCAAATGACAATATCATTAAGAAGATAAAAGGGAACTAGAATTTCCTCAATACTTAATAATAAATATCTCTGGATTGGGATGACTTTATAAGTTTTATATGCAATTTAAATCTCTTTGAATGTACTCTGTGTGTGCTCATGTGTGTTTACTAGACATAGTCAAGTGCACCTAGAATCTGGTCCTATTTCCTTTTCATGTGTTTTCCTGCACTTCAAAGTTTGAAAGGTAAAAACTGACATTTCTCAGGCCCTTTTGCAGCTAGATTGATACATTAAAATCAGATTCGCTCATTAATCCATTACTTTGGGGATTTGGGGGCAGAAGGAAGGCAGAGCCTGAATTTGGCTGTTCATTTCTGTTTTCGGGTCCATCCAGCTCTGGAGATGTGAGCTGTTCTGGAGCCAATTCCAGTGTTTAATCCCCATCTTTGTGGTTTTCAGGAGACATCTGTGTTGCAGGGATGGTGGCTTCTGAATCTTTGGGTCTCAGCTGCAGTGAAGTGTTCTTCTTGAAGGTGGCAGATATGCTAAAAACCCTCTAAGGATCAGTCCTGTAATGTTTCAGGAGTCATTCATAGAAGCCCCATCTAGAGGCTGTTCCTACAGAACTTCCAGGAACTTTATAAGCATCTAATTATCTATGTTAAGTCCCTTCCTGTTAAAAACATTTAGAGTGGTTTCTGTTTTTTGCACTGAATTTTATTTCAAAAAATAAAACAAAAAGGTTAATACGATTATTATAAAAAGTAGTGGCAAGAAAAGACCCCCAAATTAAAAAATGAAAAAAATTAACAAATGAACTACTAGTTTCCACAGAGGAAATGAAAGCACATAGAAAGCTGCTGAAGGGAACCATATTTTAGGAACTGCCCTACAGAAAACTCGCCCAGACCACTGGCAAAAGCAGATACACACGATGGGATCTCACTCCGTTGGCCACAAGCGATTCCTTGCCCTCTAAGTCCCGTGTTTTAGCCCCAACATTGGAAATAAAAATCTCTGGTGTTTTTCCAGGTAGCTGGAATGAAGACATGTAAAACTTTTGCCTGTGAACTGAGACATGGAGAAAACTGATTTGTAGTGGGAAGGAAAATTAAGAAAAGGAACAGAAAGGAACTGAAAGAAGTAGAATTTTTTTTTTAAAGGCCCTGGCTGGTGTAGCTCAGTGGATTGAGCGCAGGCCTGTGAACCACACGATCGTGGTTCAACTCCCAGTCAGGGCACATGCCTGGGTTGCAGGCCAGTTCCCGGCAGGGGACACACCAGAGGCAACCATACATTGATATTTCTCTCCCTCTCTCCTTCCCTTCCCCTCTAAAGATAAATAAATAAAAATCTTTTTTAAAAAAAGGTATAAAGAGAGAAAGAGAAAAAAATATCCCTTGGTTTCTATTTGTTCCTAAGGCCCCAAGTATAAATTTCCTGTTTTGCCTAAGGTCCATGTGTTCTGGCTACTTGCAGATAACAATAATTCTAACCAATATCCTTACAATAACAGAAGGTAGGCTCAAAGAACATCCATTCAACTGATAGTTTGGGGCATCTTTGGTCACAGAGCTTTGAATGAAGAATAGGGCTTTGAACAAAGCCAAGCCTTCAACTTCATGAAGTTTACAATTGAGTAAGGAAAGAGCTACTGAGAAAGTAATCATAAGAAGGAACAGGTTTCCTTAAGAGTATACATACACCTACCAGGATTGATGTATCCTTGCTAAGTCATTTACAATAGAGGACTACCCACAGTAATCATTTATTCATTTGTGGTTAGGGAAGTCTGTTCCACGTGTCTGTGATGCTTTTGTCCTCTCTTCGGGCAGAGCACCCTTTTACTTCTGTGATCAAATATCTAAAGTAGCAAATTTCCACAATGGAAGGATGGAGAGACTAAGTGCAGTATCTGAGACTCAAAGTGTGATTCTGAGCAGGTCACAGAACGTTTCTTGTTTATCCTTCCAAGAATTGCTTTCCATCCTTGGTCATAGATGAGTGTCTCTGCTGTTATAGAGGTTATGCACATATATCCATGATTCTTTCAGCGTGGTCCTGCTTTAATTTCAAAATCTACATGTGCAGATACATATCATCATTTTCTCCTATGAGATCTCATACTAAGGAGATTTTAGAGCAGGATGAAAACATGGTTACATGGTAACATCTTTTGGGGTATTTAAAAAAGTCCATGGTTTTTAAAAGATGCTAGAGGATCTCTAGCTACAAGGGTCCAGCTAGAGATTCCTGGGCCTAGCTACAAGCTGGCTAATATTTGACCTGTTACGAGCTGAGGACTCTAATAATGAGACAATATTTGTCTAAGAGAAATACATTGGAATCAGAAAGACTCAGTTCAGATGGCCCAACTCTGACTATTTCCAAGTTGCATGGTTTTCTAGTGCTTACTTTACTTATCTGCAAAATGATGTGTTCCAGCTATAGCCCATGATTCTCTGTTGACCAAAAGCCCAACAACCAAAAGAAAAAGAAAAGTGCAAAAGCACAAACAGAATATAGAAAGAGAGCATTTTGTGCAGTAATGACATTGTCTGCAGACTACAAGTTGGTGTGAAACCCTGAACTAGAGGTAGCAGAAGATGGGCCGGGCTCAGCTCACGCCAACAAACATGTTATAGCCAGAGGATGCGTCAACCTGGTTAAATACCAGATGAACTAAAGGCCTGTGCCAGCAGCTGTGAAGAATGTCACTGGGACGCCATCTGATTGCTCAATGAATGCTATGAGTGAAGGGTGTCGGCTCCTAAGGGAAGGTCAGCCGCATTTCCAATGGTTCAACTGTGGGGTTTGGCTGGAGGCACCCACAGACACACAGGTGCTGGAAAATGTCTCTTCCTTGCAGTGTGCACTGGGACAGGCCAGCTCCACACTGTCAGATGAAGTGTAGCATAGACAGCCTGGGTCGTGAAGGGAAAAGGCAGGACCTGGGGCAGGCGAGCAGCAGGCTCTGGGAGCAGAGGAGTCAGCCTATGTTGAAACTTCTTCTTTATTTTTTTAAGAGAGGACTAATTATCTTGTCTCTCTGTCTACTAGTTTTTATCACACATTTTCTGGGGGTGGAGGAGTGAGGGAGAGAGTGAATGCTGGTCCACTTATATTCCCTACCATCCTGAGGATGCAGTGTCTGTGAGCCCCAGGACTCTCAGGTGGGGGCAAGTTTCCTCGTCTCTCTTCAGCTGGTGATGCTCTGTTTTTACTGTTTCACATGTTAAGCTCCAATGCAAAATGTTAAGGAATTATTCCATTGTCCAAAACTCCATTGTCCAATCAACTCACTGATTTTAGTGAAATCAGTGAGTTCACTAAATCTGAACTTCTCACTTCAATGGGCGTGTAAAAATGTGGAGATTTTGTTAAACTAATGATTCTGATTCAGCAGGTCAGAGATTGGGCCAGAGACTTCGCCCTTCTAACAGGCCCCCCGATGATGTCCAGGCTGCTGGTCTATGACCGCACTTTAAGAAGCAAGGTACTAGATGAACTTTCTGGCTGAACCTCTCATGGCACCTATACCTCGCTCAGGATTTTTCTATACTGCCCAGTTTTGTATTTGCTTTTGTTTTTGAGTTGTGAGGATGTATTATCTTTGCTTATTTTTAAACAGCTTTATTGAGATTTAACTTACATATCATTCCATTTTCACCCTTTTAAAATGTGCAGTTCAGTGGGTTTTAGTATATCCATAAAGTTTTGCAACCTTCATCACTAATTTTAGAACAATTTCATCAGCCCAGAAAGAAAGATGTGATGGTTAATCTTGCGTGTCAACTTGTTTGCACCATGGGGTGTCCAGACACTCGGTAAAATATTTTCTGTGTGTGTCTGTGAGGACGTTTTGGATGAGATTAACACTGAAATCACTAGACTGAGTAAAGCAGGCTGCCCTTTCTAATGTGAGTGAGACTTGTCAATCACTTGAAAGGCTTAAACTGACACATCAGCTCTTCTTGTATCTCAAAGCTGCCAGTCTTCAGAATGGAACTCTACCAGGGGCTGTCCTGGGTCTCCAGTGTGTGGAGTCACTCTGCAGAACTTGGGACCTGTCAGCCTCCATAATCACATGAGTTAATTCCTTATCATAGTAAACACATATATCAACTCCTAATCTACTTTCTGTCTCTATGGATTTGCTGATTCTGGAGATTTCATGTAGAGGGAATGAAAATACGTGGTCTTTGTGGTTGCTTTCTTTTATTCAGCATGGTATCTTTAAAGTTCATCGATGTTATACTATCCTCTTTGCAGCCCTTTCAACCCTGCTGTGGATCTGACCAGTGGTGCAGGCAGATGAGCAGGCCTTGTTATAGGCCTTGCTACATTGCTACAACTCCAGCACCAAGAACAGTGCCTGGGATTTACTAAGTGTTTAACGAATGCATGCAAGACAATGCCCGCAAAGCTAGAGAGCAATTTTAAGGGATACAGACAGAAAGAAGTGACCAAGAAGTTTCTGTATGTGTGTAAGGACGGGTGGCACTGAGGTGACTGTGGTTGTTTTACAACTGCAGAGTTGCTAGCAAGGTGGGGTAGAAAGCATGACTAAGTGGCTTTCCAGGAACACATAACCCAGTTTTCATCTAACCCTTTACCTGGGCTAGTTCTTCAAAGTGACTGACTTGGCTTCGAAGTTATTCCAAGAAGGTCCAATTAATGTATGCATTTAAGTTAACTTATGCATTGATTATGGATGCTTATTTCAGCTTTACAGACCTGCCATGACAGTCTTAGGAAATATGGAATGAATTACATAAAAATAATTCTAAAACATGAGGTCACTTTCTTTTAAATTTCATTATATCCAGCAAACATCAATTGCATACCTACTATGTACAAAAAGTACTGTGGATATAAGGATAAGCAAGACATCCTTTAAGAAGTCTGCAATGTAATCTGTGGTCATAACTTTTTGAAAGCTTTAAAACATTAAAATATCTTTTGAAAAGAAATGATTTATTTATATTTGGTACACAAAAGTCTTTTGAACTGTGATTTCAAAATCCATTTTCTCCATATTTTTTTCCAGGAACTATAGATATCTAAATAATGTTATTGCACTTTTAGATAAACACTGAAATAGGAGGACTAGAACACTAAAATCTTAAGCTGGAATCTTGAGTCCATTGTATAACTGTCTCCAGTTGTGTCCCTTTCCACTTTCCTCTCCATCTCCAAGAAGGGTAACATCTACACATGCATATCCAACCCCAATCCTCTAGTGCTTAAAAGTTCTCCATAACCATTGACTTTAGTATAGTCACAACTTTATTTATGCAGTGGTAACAAAATCAATCACCCTGTGTTATAAGTGAGGTACCGGAAACAAAATGACTCAGAAAAGTTCAAAATAAAGGAAACAGAAATACACTCTGAAATGTCAACCATGTACACAGGTTTGCAGTATTATAAACAAACTAAATAGAATTCAAGTAAAAGTGTAATTTAAAAAGGGGAGTTTTACATTGAAAAGTGGGTAACCACATTTAAAAATGATCAGTCACAAACCTTTAAGTTACTACTAATACATCAAGCAATAATTTATAATTTTAGGGAAAATTAATAAAGCCAAAAGCATAATGGAGACTAATAAATTACCTCTCTCAAAATTTGACAAGTGGTGACATGTAAAGGAATGAGTATGAAGGGCACAATTAACTTTATATGTATCCAACAAAGAAGTAAGTTCACAGCATTTTCAAATATCCATGGAACAATGGCAGACTTGACAATGCATGAACAACAAAGAAAAAATCACAATAAATCTTCAGGGCAAAAATTATTCAGATCATATTCTCTGATTGCATTTTAATAAAACTAGATTTTGATGAGAAAATAAAAGCCCCTAAAAGATCAATTCACTTTAAAATTAAAAACAATCACCCAGAATAGTCTAGTAACTCTTCAAAGAAATGAGATATCAAACTGATTACAAAATTTTTAGGAATAAAAAGAAAACTTCGTACAAAAAACTGTGTTTTGTGTCCTATGTCACTCATAGCACAATCTGGAGTTTTCAACGGAATTTATCAGAAAAGAAGAAAAAGTTACAAATGACCTTTCTGTATCCCCAAATCACGTTAGAATGCCAGTACAGGTATCAACACACTATTGATTGACAAGGAGAGAGAAAAGAAAACTTCATCTGAGGATTTTCAATTATTTTAAAAAGGTGAAAGTCACTTGATTTCACTGAGCAGTTTCAATTATGATCCAGGTGTATACAGACAATGATATCTGCAAGGAATGGGCAATTCACCCGAGAACCTCCATCAAGTTTGGCTCTAAAAGAGGCTAGGGAGGGTGGAAGGTATGACTGAGTCATAGGGCTGACACAGGAGATGACTCCAAAGTCTCTACACAGAGTAGCTGGACTTGTAGGTTCTTTTTCACCATGGGGCCAAGCAACCTGCTCACCACAACTACCAACAAAACTATGAAGATGCATATTCTAGAGGACTTGAGCCATGGAGGCCTAAATCTTGAGAACATCAAGAACAGTATAGAACAGAATAGCAAAGGAACAGAAGGGTACTGAGAAGAGGAAAACAGATTTCCTAACACTGCTCATCAGAATTCCAGCAGTCAGGAAAAAGTGGTTAACTAGTTTGGAGTAAGTGCATTAAGGATGCTAACATTTGAGGGTCCTTCAATAAAAACGGCATTTTGTAATCCTTACCCAATTCAACAAACTCACCTGTATACACAGAGCTTTCAATTAGCATTCTAGTGCCTAAATCTTAAATATGATGGGTCAACCAAGAGCCTCTGAGCATTTGGGGAAATTCACCTAAATAAAGAGGAAATCCACCAAAGCACAAAATAATTATAGCATAGCAGAAGAACATTTCACAATAACTGTTAAATTTGAGAGATAAAGGAAATCATGCTGATAAATATTGAAAAGGCATAATCAGATGATCAGAAAGATCTCTTGGAAATTGAGAATATGTTATTAGAAATATAAAGTTCAGTGGGAGAATATGAAGATAAAGTTTATGAAATTCATGGAAGATGAGAAAATATAAGCATATTGGAGGATCATCCCAAGAATGGAATACATTGGGAGGTACAGAGAGAAAATTAGAAAAAGAGAGGAAAGGAAGTTATCAAGAAAAATTGCAGGAAAATCATAAAGAAAATTGCAAAACCAAAGAGCACTTCTACGGATTGAAAGAGCCAGTCAAGAGGAGTGCAAAATCTCATACCAGCATCCATTTTACAAAATCTCAAAATGCTGCAGATGAAAAGAAGATGCAAAACTAGGTTATAAAACACAGAAATGAGAATGAGAATCATTGGACTTCTTAATCTTAATGCTAGATGTTGTAAGATAGTGCAACAATACCTTTGGAATGACAGGAAAATGATTTTTAAGCTGGAGTTCTATATCTAGCCAAGCTATCAATTACATGCAAGCCTAAAGTTGAGGTATTGCAGACCTATAAGGAATTATAGTTCACTCTTTTCAGAAAAAAATAAATTTGGAGGATAGGCTCTGGTAAAATAAGAGAGTAAAACAAAAATAAAAATATGAGATCCACAAAATATGGGATTTTATAGAAGAAAAAAATGAAAGGAAACTCTTGGACAAAAGCAGTACAACTGGCTTAGAGAACTAGTCCAGAGAAAGTAGGAGACTGAAACCACCAGGGCCAAAATGGAGCAAAAAAAATATTTGTTGTGCTTTAGTGTTTGGGAGAAAATTAATAGGTTTCACTTGGAGCATTTGGCAAATCATAGTTTTATGTACATAGGCTACTTAACAAAAGACAAAGGTGTGACAAATACTAACTTCAGAAAAAACAAAAAGTGCACAGCAAAGGAAAGACCACATGGCTCAATAGCAAAGTATATTTACAGAGTCATAATATTATAAATACTGGCTATGATTTAAACCAAATGATAACATCAGAGAATGTTGAGTTGTATGGAGTTTCCATAATGGAGCAAAACATAACAGAAGTTAATAGATAATATAGTAGAAACTTGGTTCTTGAACTTAATTTGTTCCAGAAGGTGGTTCGAAAAGCAATTTGTTTGAAAACCAAATCACATTCATACGTACTCATTCTCTTCTCTGTTTTGTGCCTGAAAAACATGTGACTGATCATACAGGTATCAGCATGAAAGGGTTGTTGTGTTGAGAACTGAAGTTTTGTTCGACAACCAAGGCATTTTTTTCTGTGAACAACTTAGTCAAGAACCAAACTGGGAGACATTTGATAACTGAGGTTTGACTGTATTTAAAAAAGACAAATAATTAAATAAATAGGTAAGAATAGAAATGTTTTTAATTTTTGTAAAGACCAAATGAACCAGTGAAACATGTCACAGTGGTTTCTGCTAAGGAACAGAATTGGAATGTGTGAAGGAGTGAGGATCAAGGGTGCTGTTGCCGTTTAAAAGTCAACTTTTTAATAGCAATTAATTTTATAACTTTTGTTCTTATATTTTTTAAAAATTTGTGTTAATTTAAAAAAGGAAAATATGTGTATAAGCACTAAACTTAGAAAGCCAAAAAGAAGGCCAAAAGGAGAACGTGAAAGAGAAATATTAATAAACATAAAACTGAAACAAAATAAAGTAAGATAAAAATAATGAAAGCAGGCAATCGATAAAACTGGAAGGTTGTGCCCTGGCTGCCATGGTTCATTTGGCTGAGTGTCAGCCCATGAACCAAAAGTCAATGGAACCAGTTCAATTCCTGGTCAAGGCATACACCTGGGCTGACAGTTTAGTCCCCTGTCGAGGGACATGAGAGATGCAACCAATTGATGTTTCTCTCTCACACTGTTCTTTCTGTCCTTGTTCTCCTTCCCTTCCCCTCTACCTAAATAAATAAATAATAAATAAATAAATAAATAAATAAAAGTTTTTTAAAAGACTGAAATGTTGTTCTTTTTTTTTTTTTTAAAGATTTTATTTATTTATTTATCTTTAGAGGGGAAGGAGAGAGGGAGAGAAACATCAATGTATGATTGCCTTTTTGTGCATCCCCTGCTGGTAGTTAGCCTGCAAGGAACCAGTTTGCAACCCAGGCATGTGCCCTGACTGGGAATCGAACCGCGATCGTCTGGTTCGCAGGCCCGCGCTCAATCCACTGAGCTACGCCAGCCAGGGCTTTCATGGGGTTTTTAATTTGTGAGCATTTCTGTTTATATTGTACTTGAATTAAAAGCTTAAGAGCATTCCTNTTTGTGCATCCCCTGCTGGTAGTTAGCCTGCAAGGGACCGGTTTGCAACCCAGGCATGTGCCCTGACTGGGAATCGAACCGCGATCCTCTGGTTCGCAGGCCCGCGCTCAATCCACTGAGCTACGCCAGCCAGGGCTTGAAATGTTGTTCTTATACAAGCCCAATGCAACTGTAAAACTTTGGGCAAGTCTGATCAAGAAAAGGAAAGAACAGGAACTTCAAAAGACTCCAAATGGCCAAAGCCATCTTGAGAAAGGACAAAGCTGGAGGCATCATTCTTCCTGATTTCAAACTATATTACAAAGTTGAAGTAATGAAAACAGTATTGGCATGAAAGCAAACATATAGATTAATGGAACAGAGTAGAAAAGGCAGGAATAAGCCAATGCATATATGACCAATTAATTTACAACAAAAGAGCCAAGATTATGTAATGAAGAAAGGACAGTTTCTTTAATAAATGAAGCTGGGAAAACTAGAGAGCCATATGCAAAAAATAAAATTGGACACTACCTTATACTATATGCAAAACTTAACTCAAAATGGATCAAAGACTTGAGCTTAAAACCTGAGGCCACAGAACCACTAGACAAAAACATAGACAGTAAGCTCCTTGAGATAGGTCTTGGCAATAATTTTTCAATCTGCTGTCAAAAGCAAGAACATAAGCAACAAAAGCAAAAATATACAAGTGAGTCTGCATCAAATTAAAAAGTTTCTGCACAGTAAAGGAAACCACAGACAAAATGAAAAGGCAAGCTAGTGAATGGGAAAAACATTTGCAAATTATATATCTGATACGGGGTTAATATCCACAATGTACAAGGGGGACCCCCAAAGTGGAATTTTTATGTAAAAATTGTGTATTTATTCTGACATGTTTAAACTTCAGTCACCTTCAAAGTACTCTCCATTTCATGCAATACACCTATCGAGATGGTTTTTCCACTGCTCCAGTGTTTGAAGTTGTCGATTTTGATGCCTTTTAGTGCTTCTGCTTTTGTTTCACCTCTTCCACACTGGCAAAACCATTCCCTTTGAGGACTCTTTTCATCCAGGGACACATAAAAAGTTGGCTGGGGTGAAAACAGGTGAATAGGGAGGGTGGGATATGGGGGTCACGCTGTTTTTGGTCAAAAATTGTGGAACACTCAGTATGATGTGGGCAGGTGTACTCATAAATCATCCTCTTAAATCACCCATCCTGAGAGGGCAAATACATTGAAAGAGTCTTCAGAAAAATTCACTGAAGCCCCACACAGCCTCCCACAACAATACCAGCTGGTACACTGATACAGCTGGGTTCCCAGAACACTCATCTAGTGGGGGAAGCCTGTACTACAAGGGGCTTGCTTTCCAGAAGATAATTCCATATTATCTTGGGGGGTCCCTTCTCATATTAAAAAATAAGTAAATAAACTCATACCTCATATGACTCAACAGACAAAAAAATTAAAAAATAAACCCAAGAAATCTGATAAAAAATTAGCAGATTATCTAAATAAAAAGTTTTCCAAAGAAGACATATTAATGGCCAACGGGTACATAATAGATGTTCGACATCACTAGTCATTGGAGAAATGAAAATCAAGACTACAGTGAAATATTACCTCACACCTGTAGAATAGCTATTATCAAGACATTAAGAAGTAACAAGTGTTGGTGAAGATGTGGAAAAAGGAAACCCCTGTGTGCACTGTTGGTAGGAATGTAAAGTGGTGCAGCCAGTATAGAAAACAGTATGAAAATTACTGATACTACAATTATACTGAAAATAGAATTATAATATGATACATCAACTCCACTTCTGCACATTTATCTAAAGAAAATAAAAACACAAATTCAAAAACATATATATGCACCCCCACGTTCACTGTAGCAATATTTACAATAGCCAAGATACAGAAACAGAGTAAGGGTCCATTGATGGATGAATGAATAGAGAAAAATGTGAGATATGCCTTCATATACATACGTCATTTTAACATCTAGTTCTGACTCACATTTTAGTAAATCAATAAAAGTAATCTATTAAAAACCTTGGACAAATATTGTACACATATAATGACATAATATTTGGAAACATCCTTATTTATGTGGGAATAAGGCACAGATGCCTGTTTGTGTATACAGCATCAGTGCTATTTTTGAAGTTCTAGTCAACACTTGAAATAAGCAGTTAAAAGGAACAAATAAAATATGAGTCATTTTATTTTTAGTTAATATATTATCTACAAAGACCCATACAATTTATTTATAGTTTGTTTACAAGTTGAAGAACTACAACTAATAAAACTGGAGTTGGATAGGTGAATACAAGATGTACAGCAAAAAAATATTACTACTATGTACCTGAAATAAACAATTATAAAATAAATAGAAAAGTTCCCTCTTCACAAATAGCAAGAGTAAAATAACTTAAGTAACACAAGAATATACTTAACTGAGAATATGGAAGATGCATATCTATAAAAATGTAAATATTTTCTGAAGAAGACCTCAATAAATGAAAAGACATACTTGATTCCAGGATAAGAAGAATCAATAATGGATCAACTCTTCTCAAATTATTTTATAAATTAACCACCAATCCCAGTCAGTAAATCTCATTATCTACATGGCTAAATCCTTAACCTTCAAGTTTTGCTCACGTGAGACTTTCCCTGATCACCCCATTCCAAACTCTCATCCGTTCCCCCAGGACTGCACAGTTACAGCCTTACCAACTCTTCTCTTTTTCCTGTCTCCTTAGCTTATGTGCCCTCAGATGACCAGATGATTATTTATTACGTTTGTTGCTTACTGCTGGCCTTATGCTGATAGAAATCTAATGCCAGGAGAGAAGGAATTGTCTGTTTTATTCAATCAAATCTGCCCAGTGTGTGTTATACCTAATAATGGAGCTGCTCAAGAAATATTGCAAATTTTTTTTACTGACTGTCAACTGTCTTTTAACTCTACTTATGATGTGTTTGCCCTATGGAAGTTAGTTTTTGGGTTTATAAAAAAATTAATAGTAAAACATACTTTCTTAGTCAATCTAGAATTATATAATACCCATTTATAGTTTAGCCTAACGATTAAATCATTTAAAAATAATAACTAAATTTGTCCTGGCTAGTATGGATCAGTGGATTGGGAGCTGGCCTGTGAACTGAAGGGTTGCTGGTTTGCTTCCCTGTAAGGGCACATGCCTGGGTTGTGGGCCAGGTCCCCAGGTGGGGGTGTGCAAGAGGCAACTGGTCAATGTACCTCTCACGCATTGATATTTCTCTCCCTCTTCCTCCCTTCCCCACCCTCTAAAAATAAGTAAAATCTTAAAAAATAAAAATAATAACTAAATTTCATTAAATAGAAAACAATTCTTTGTTGATACTGGGAAAATAAAAAGTACTTCTGGAAGAATGCATTTACTAGAAGGTCCAAGATAATTTAAGAAAGATACAGACCTTACCCAACATCTATAGAAGCATAATAGAAACTTGCAGAAATTAAGTAGTGTGATAATGGTATTAAAAATAGACCAAAAAATTGATAAAGAAAAATGGAGACTGAATATATGATTAAGGTACAGAAAAGATGGTAATTTAATAAAATTATTGATGGGATAATTGTTATAGTTAGAAAAATTTGTTATATCCCTTCTTCTCATAACAAATACAAAAATTTGCACATAAATTTTGGAAATTCATAACACAAATTTATTGGAAAATAAATTGTATTTTTAAAAACTTTAAAATACTAGGCCAAACATAAATAAATATTATGTAATCTTGGCAAGAAAGTCATGGAATTTAGACACATCAAAGGAAAAGCTGATATTTTACTTCCCCAAAAAGAGAAGTTACTTCCATATAGCAAATATACCATAAAAAAGGCAGCTGACAGTCTGTTAAAAATGCTTGCAATCCATATAAGACAAGTGTTAAACATCAATACTACATAGTGAGCTTGAGAAAGTTCATAAGTGGAGGTCCAACAACCCAACAGAAATGAAGTTGCCAAAAAATATTGCAAGGAAACAGGTATGTGAGCACAGTCTTTGGACCCAACTCAGCCTCGAAACCAGCGCAGGGAAAGCCATAATGATAATCAGCTCATGATTATCAGCTGAGGAAACATATCTAAACCACAGAAGGTGACTCATTTGTGGGAGGCATTTTAATAACTCAGTGCCTGGAAAGGTACTAAAGATACATAATGCTGATGATGTCAAAATTTCACCTCGATGAAAACATGCTGATACACTAGCTGAGCTAATTCTGTGGAAACGGAAACTGGCTCTCTAGAGAAAAGATCTAAAATTCTTAGTCCCTTTAGCTCTTATGCTTCAGAAAAGTGTCCTTTTATCCCTCTATTTCCCATCAAAAACTGCTCACCAAAACTGTGATATATTAAGGGTGTCACTGGAGAATGGCACTGGCCAGAAAAATTTGGTTCCGTTTCCAAAGCCACAATTCATTACACCTGATTTTGGAAATGTTCTAAGCTTGCCCAGACTGCCTGTGTATGTGCTGGTGTCTTGCTTCCAAATGGCAACAGAGTACGTGCCCTGCAGCGAACACTGCATCATGAGACAGCAGTTAGGAAATAACTTTAATTTGAAATAAAAACTTTATTTTTAAAGACTGAAACTTGTGGTCTCTTGGAAAAGTGGAGAGGACAAGGAATATATTTTTCCTGGTTTATGAACAGAACAAAATGGAATATGAAAAATGAGGTAGCTTACCTAAATTCATAAAATGGATTGCTTTTCATTTGCGTATTTTTCTATGATATTCTAATTGATATTCATTAAAACTATGAAAGGAAGCCAGTCATTGCATTCTTATTCTTCATATATAGAAATAAATATACAGAATATATAAAGGTATATATAATTATATATGTTTTACAAACTATAAAAATATATAAATAAAATGTGATATACACACACAATGGAATGTAATGCAGCTTAAAGAAGAAGGAAATCCTGTCATATACAACAATATGGATGAATCTGGAGGACATCATGCTAAGGAAAGTAATCCAGTAGCAGGAGGACATTTACTGTATAATCCATTTAATGAGAGATCTAAAATGAACAAACTCATAGGACAGGGAGCAGAATGGTGGTTGCCAAGAGTTGTAGCAAAAGAGAAACGGAGCGTTGCTATTTAATGGGTATATAATTTCAGTTATTCATAAACAAGTTCTAGGCATCTGCTGTATAACATTTTGCTTATTGTTAACTATACTGTCTTGTGCACTTAAAAATTTGTTAAGAAGACAGATAGATAAGCTCTATCCTCTTACTTATCCTCTTACTTTAAATAAAATTTAAACTTTTTAAAGTAAAAGAATAAAAGAAGATGGCCATATAAGCCAAGAAAAGAAGACACAGAAGAAATCAGCTCTACTAACATCTTGAACTTGGACTTGTAGGAGCTCTGAGAAAATAAAGTTCTGTTGTTTAAGACGCCCAGTCTGTGGTATTTTGTTGCAGCAGCCCTAGCAAAACAATACAGAAGAATCCTTGTTGTCAGCCTGTTTTTCTTTACCAAGCTGAAACTGCATGACAGGGCAATGGTATCAGTCTGTTTTACAGAATTAGGAAAATTCTTCTTTCTGTTTTGAAAACTAGATTCACACCTTGAATTGGACTTTCTGAGCTCAAGATGTGTAATTTCTGATTAATGGGAGGTGAAGAATGGAGAATACATTACTCAGTTTATGGTAATGTTTTCTATACTTTCATGTCCTGATTAGGCATAATCATGAGTTTGGCATGTTTTCTAAAATCATCCACTGTATATGCCCCACTAATAAATAAGTGACATGTAGAGAGGTGACAATAGTATGAGTCAGAAATGGGCTGTTTAAGCCCTGTGGTAGGGGAGGAATGAAAGCATGAGGCTTTGATAGGTCAAACCTAGGTGGTGACAATAACCATTCTGTGGCCAAGCACCACAGAACCCGCTCCCATGAAACAAGCTGCACTTGTTTAAAGTTTGTAATCTTGGAATGAGTTTTAGATCACAGTCTAGTGAAGAATGTATGTAAGAGTACATATGAATTACTGGAGGATCTTGTTAAAATGCAGATCTGGTTAAGCAAGGCTGGAGTAGGGAATGAGTTTCTTCATTTCTAACGGTAGGTATCTCCTTCAATGCTGCTGGTTTGGGGACAATACTTGGAATAGAACTTGTAGTACTTAAGAACAAAAGGGGAAAGAAGGTAAACCTTGGAGGCCTTGAAAGAAAATTTAGAGCCCCTAACCCTCGTTTTGAAGTTAAAGAAATACCAATTAAAATAACAAGACCGATGTTCTGTCTGGTAAAGCTCTGAAGATTTGATGATATATCATTGCAGGAGAGAGTATGGCGTTCTCTTATGTGTCAATGGATGGAACGCTAATATTTTCACCTTTGAGATGAGACTTTGGCTCTAGCTATTAAAATTAAATAATTCTGTGTCTAGTATTTTCACTTCTGCAAACATATGCTACAGATTTACTCGCATTTATGCAAAAACATAGTCCATGCTTTCTGTAAAACAGATCTGTACATGAGTATATTTTTATGCTAGACATGCAAAAAATATCTCTGGAAATCTACAGAAGAAAGAAATACTAGTGTAACTGATACCAATAGACAGCCTTTTCAAACTACTGGGAGCGGACTGTGTACAGGGAGCAGAAGAGGCCACCAGTGCAGATGGACCTAGGCCATGGGAATGGAACCTGAGAGCCATGTGGGCAACAAGCCATGCCCCTCAAGGACAGAGGACAGAGATTCGAGCATTGGGGGCATGGTGTGCAGCCTGACAATACCTTTGCAAACTGCTTGTGGCCAAGGTGAGGACACTGAGTTTCACTTCCATGAGGTGAGGCCATGTAGCCTGGGAAACCAAGTGCTTGCCCTGTGGACTCTCACCCCAGGTGCGGAGGTCCTGCTCCTGGTTACAGATCCCTTTCCCCTGTCACTGAGGCCAACGTTGGTGCTGTCTGCAAGGCCATGTGGGTTTTTCAGGGTCCCTTTACTTTAGCTTTTGTTTCAGTTGCTCTCTTCTAGTTGTTACTGAATGTGGGTGAGACTAGGCTGTGGGGGGCGGGGGTTGTGGAGCAGATGCAGCACCATGTGAGTTTCCCCTGCCCCTGGGCAAAATGGCAGGAAAGAGAGCTTCTTACACTGAGCATGGCACAACACTAGCAAGACAACTGGATAGAGGAGTAAGCCCTCCTACCTACTTCCAATACCAGATTGGGGGTGGATGGAACTAGGGGAAGGTAGGCACATATGCAATAGGAGTCAAAATGGCCAGATTGTTGCTTGGCTGCCCTAAACAGTTACTGGTGACTCCGCCACAGCTTCTGTGGTGCTGTGGTCTATACAGGTCATGCAAGTTGCAGGCAGCACTCAGAACCCAGGAAACCTAGAAATGATACGTGGGCATTTCTGGTTTAACTAAGGAAACCGAGGGGACTAGAGAGACTTCTAGTCGAGATGGAGGTGTAAGTAAACATGGCTTCCCTTCTAAAAAAAAAACATAGCAGAAATTACAACTAGACTATGAAACAAATATCACCCAGAATCATCAAAAAATTAAGCTATATAAAAGTCCGACGACCAAGGAATTAAAAAAGTCACATTCATCCAGATAGGTAAGCAGGGAAGAGATGCAGAATGGGCAGCCTCAGGCCCACATGTGGTGTATAAAAATTGGGATGGATACCTTGGCAGCAAGGGATACCAGCCCCACACCAGACCACCCAGCCCAGGTTTCCAGTGCCAGGAAGATAAGTCCCTGTAACTTCTGGTTGTAAAAACCAGTGGGGTTGGGAGTAGTGCAAGAAACTGCAGAATTCTCAGGAGTCTCCTCTTAAAGGGCCCACAATGGACTTAGGGCTTTGGCTGACTCACTCCCTTTGGCCTCCAGCACTAGGACAGCAGTTGGAAGGCCTCCCGTGGCATACAGGGAGAAATCAAAATGTCTGGCATCAGGGCAACTGCTGGGTGACAGCTTCTGCATGGAAAAAACTACAGAGGCCAGACAGTGGTACTGTCCCTTTCGGAACGCTTCTCCACAAAGAGCCACAGAACAGTGACACCACATCAGAGACTCCATCAACCTGGTTCACATGGGTTGCCCCACCCTGGTGATTACATAAGGCTATACCCATCCAACTTACCAGTGTACTTTTCTAAAATAAGCCATGCTACTAAGACAGGGGGTCAAAATAGGTCTACTGAATACATAGAAACACACACAGGGAAGCTGCCAAAATGAGGAGTCAAGGAAATATGGCCCAGATGAAAGAAAAGAACAAAACTCCAGAAAAAGAACTAAACAAAATGGAGATAAGCAATTTATCAGATGCAGTGTTCAAAACACTGGTTACTAGGATGCTCAAGGAACTCACTGGGTACTTTAAAATGGCATAAAAAAGACCCATACAGAAGCAAAAGTTACACTAAGTGAAATAAAGAAAAATTTATAGGGAACCAATGGTGGAGCAGATGAAGCCGAGAATCAAATCAATGATTTTGAACATAAAGAAGAAAAAAACATTCAGTCAGAACAGCCACAAGAAAACAGAATTCAAAAACAAAGGATAGGCTAAGTAGCCTCTGGGACAACTTCAAACATACCAACATTTGAATCATACGGGTGCTGGAAGAAGAAGAAAAAGGACGAGAAATTGGAAATCTATTTGAAAAGAATAATGAAAGAAAACTTCCCTATTTTGGGGGAGAAAATAGACATACAAATCCAGGAAGCACAGAGAGTCCCAAATAACATAGACCAAAGAGGACCACGCCAAGACACATCATAATGAAAATATCAAAGGTTAAAGGCAAAGAGAATCTTAAAAGTAGCAAGAGAATAATAGATAGTTACCTACAAAGGAGTTCCCACAAGACTGTCAGCTGATTTCTCAAAAGAAACTTTGCATGCTAGAAATGGCTGACAAGAAGTATTCGAAGTGATGAAAAGCAAGGATCTGGGCCCTGGCTGGCGTAGCTCAGTGGATTGAGCATGGGCCTGTGAACCACACGATCGCAGTTCGATTCCCAGTCAGGGCACATGCCTGAGTTGCAGGCCAGTTCCCAGCAGGGGACTCACAAGAGGCAACCATACATTGATATTTCTATCCTTTTCTCCTTCCCTTCCCCTCTAAAGATAAATAAATAAAATCTTAAAAAAAAGCAAGGATCTACAACCTAGATTACTCTTTCCAGCAAAGCTATCATTGAGAATTGAAGAGCAGATAAAGTGCTTTCCAGACAAATTAAAGCTAAATGAATTCATCATCACTGAGCCATTTCCATATGACATATTGAAGGAACTTAAGAAAAAGAACGTCAACACTATGAATATTAAAATGGCAATAAATTTGCAACTATCAGCAACTGAATCCAAAAAACAAACTAAGTAAACAGAACAGGAAATGAATCATAGATATGGAGATAATTTGGAGGGTTATCAGTTGAGAGGGGTAAGGGGAAAAATGGGGGGTAGGGTGTAGTGATTAATAAGTATAAATTGTTACCCATAAAATAGGCAGGAAGATGTTAAGAATAGTATAGTGGAGTAAGTGAAGTAGTCAAAGAACTTACATGCCTGAACCATGGGCATGAACTAAGGACATTGTTGGAGAGAATGGGGGTACCAGACTGGGAGGCACAAAGGGAAAAATTGGGACAGCTGTATTAGCACAATCAATAAAATGCATATTTTAAAAAGGTTGAAACTGCAGCAAGGGTAGGTTCTAGACCAAAGAGGCCCATCAGTGTAGCCTGGGGAGAAGAAGGGATTCCCTGGGAAGTGGACCCATCTGAATCACACGACAGTCTAGGAAGACAATTGGCATTCTGAGAACACACCTGGTCTATTCCAAACCCAAGTTAATATAAACCTAATAGAACACAGAAACTCACTCTTGCTCATCATTTGCTGCCAGGGACCTGCACTTGGATGGTACACTAGCCTGTGCTGTCCATGTGCCACAAGACTGTAGCAGTCACGTGGCCTATGGCCTCCAGGAGGGAGTCCCTCTCTCACTGACCTGGCAGAGCATTTGCTGGTGTGTTTACATGCTCTCCAGCCCAGGAGCATGGGACCTTGTGGCCCTAGAAGCCACATGGCCAATGGCAGCACTGGCTCCACCACAGACTCAAAGAGGGAGAACGAAGCTGGACAACAGCTGGGAACAAGCTAAGCTACCTTAGCTTAGCAGCTGAGCAGCTGCTTCGGTCTCCAAGGGACAGTACTTTAAAATGGAGCGGGAACTCTGGGCATTGCCTTTTGGCAATGCCTTTTACTTTGGTATTGCTGAGGATGGCTTGTTTGGCTGCATTTTGTGGAGGCGATGAGCTTTGAGATGGGAAGCCCCTATTCTAGATGATACAGCATCCAAATGAAAACCTCTTTCCTTTCTCACCAGCCTCTGCCTCTAGAATTTGCTTTCTGTTGCAGCAAGCAACAGAACCCCCATTTTTGTTCGGTAACATAACATCTGACAGAGGAGAGTTTTTAAGGAACCAGGAATTTGGGTTGAAAATTTACTTCTCACTTTTGTACTTGGTGGGGAATTTTTTTCATATTCATGAATTAATGTTTTTAGCTTAAAAAAGGGAGGGTGCTGGTGTGGGGGAGAGTAGTAAGGCTAAAAAAAGAAATAAAGGGTGGGGGTGATGCTTTAGGTATCTAGGAGAAGAAATTTATGCAGGCCAGTTTGGAAAACAGAAAATGTATTGTAAATAGACATGTGGACTGAACTGTACTTGGAACATCTTAAGGTTCCAAAGCACAGAAAGCAGACTTACCGTCTTTCTGAACCTCCGTCTCTGTCTCTTCTTCCATCTTTGTACATGTTGGCATTTTCACCCTGGGCTCTGCATTTTTTTCTCTAGCTCCTACCTCTCCCATAGCCCTAACTCTGTCTTGTTTAGTTTTTCAATTTCTCATTCTGATTTTTGGTTCTTCCAGTAACACCCCATTCCATTTCCACTGAAAGGTGGAACCCGCCTGACCATATTATGACTCACCGGATATGGGACATGGCTGTCCTTGGGACATTCCTCCCTTGTCCCATGGCCCGGAGGGTAGGATGACTCCTATGTCTTCTTCAGAGGCTGCTGGTCTGCTGTTTCACATGAAAAGTGTTTTAAATGGAATAAACACCATGACTGATACTTCTAATATAGATCCTTTCTCCAAATCACCTCTTTCTTGGCGATTCTGTCTCACCATCTAAAGATAAACAAAAATCTGCGTGCTAGCATATCTCCAGTCTTCTGTGGCATGTTGCTTCCTATCTTTTTGTTCATAAGCTGACCATTCCCACCTGCGCCCCCGCCCTGCTGCCAAACTTCCCTACCCACAGCCCTCCTACCCTGCCCCTTGCATGTATGTAGCTCTACAACAGGCTGCCTTCTGCTTTAACTTCTCCAAGGCTCTGTCCTTCAAAAGCCTCAGGAGGTCTCGGGCCGTCTTCCACGTGTGGGCCTGCGATCAGCTTTCTCCTGACTCCTTTGCCCAATCCACTCACAGACCATAGATGGAACGAGAAGGGCACTGTTTTCCCATTTACCAAACGATTTATAAATGCAGACAGGATCACACCCCAGAGGCTGAGAAACAGCACTCCTGTGAATTTCTGAGGAAAAAACAAATTGTGTGTTTTTTTCAGCTGTGGTTCTTTATAAACTCACTAGCTTAGCAAAATACAGAGATGAAGGAAATACAGTTTTACAGCTAGATGTTTTTCAATACTGCATTTAAACAAAACATTTTTAAGGTTCTTCCCCACTGCCTCCTCTGATGCTCCACTTAGCGTATATATTCCTTAGTCCCAGGTAACTTTACTCTTTGGAAGCAATTCTTTCAGATTTACAACCCCTCACCTGATTCTCTGCAGAGAAAGAGCACTGGGAGAGGGGGCAAAGAGTCTGCAGTTCAGTGCTCAGAGTAGCATCTCTTGCTTCCCCTGTCACTGGAAGAAAAAAAGTTTTTTTCCTAAACAAAACTAAACAAAAGCTTGGAGAAAAGTGATGCCCGGCCTCTCTATATTAATGTGGTTGGCATCTCTGCCCTCATTCCCCACAGCACCTGTTCAATGTTTTTGAAAACTGGGATTCTCAACAGACGAAGACTTTGGCTACTTCCATGAATACATGGGGGAGTCCCTGTTCATCACGTTTCTTCTGGACCTAATGGTACCAGCTTTCCCATTGTAAAGCCTTCTCACCTTCATTGGTGCTATTAAAATTATTTTTAGAATAAAATATTTGTGTTTATATGGGTGGTTGCAAAGATGCAGCACAGGATCTAACTGGCTTCTAACAAAAGCTAGGACAGGATTCAACTGAGCTTTGAAATATGAAAAGTATCAGTTATATCCCTGACCCTCTCAGCAGGAAAGGGGATTTCAGCTTGGGCTACGAACAGTGAGTCTGAATGGTAGAAACCCAACGAGCAGAGGAGATAGACAGCCTGCAGTGAAGAGCACACGGGTAAACCAAGGGCATTCACAAAGGAAAAAGCCAAACTGCCAGTCTTTTTTCTAACTTTGCCTGTCTCGGAGGAATTACTTAGCCAGTCATGCTGGCTGCAAAGAGAAATACTGTGACTAGAGTACAGTCCCCTCTCCTTTCTGCCCAACAGTCTAAACATGGAGAAATCTAATCTAAATGTTCTCTTCTCATCAGCACAAGAAAGTGGTGCCAGACGCCACTGTCCAAAATGAAGCTCAAAGTTCTGAAGTTAATACAAATAGCATAATGACTAAGGATTTCAATGAAGTCTGAGCAAGAATGCTTAATTTATATAGCTGTAGATTGGTTAGGTTGGTAGTTTTTTTCTAAACTCCTAAGAAGACGAATTTTAAAAACATAATAATAACAGTTTTAATAATCACCAGTTCTTTTTCCTTTTTTCCTCCTCAGTCTTCCATCTTTATTTTTTGTTGGTATTGTAGCTGCTTGTTGTTTCATTTTTTACTTTTCCTTATCTTGATGGATTTTTTTCTCTCTAAATTTTTCTGAAGAGAAATAGATCAATAAAAAACACAAAGACATCAAAACAGAAGCCAGAAAACGATCTGGTACTTGGAAGGAGAGTATTGACCAAAGCCTAGGAGGGTGCTGGGGGCACGGCGGGCTATCTGAGAGGAGAGCCAATAATGATGACAGAGTCTGATCTGGCTGGGATTTTGTTAATGAACTTCTCCCCTGCCCACATCTACAAGAAGAAGATGAACTGGAAATGTAGCTCAGCACAGGTTATTCTGTCCTGTTTCTCCTCATTCAACCTTTGAAAGAGCAGAACACCCATTTACTTGGATAGGACCATTTTGGGTCTCTGTCCCATTAGTTTCAGAATGTTTGAACCTAATCATCTCTCCAAGACCCAAGTATCACTGAATTTGGCTAAATGACAAGTGTCTGAGAACCTCATGTACGACTAACTTTCAGATTCAAGCTGCCATTAGGGTGGGTGAAATGAATATGTCCTGTGTTAGAGACACCATTAATTTAATGCCTGTGGGTGGGTGGTGGCAATCGAGAAATAAGCATTAGTGGTTGGGGAAAAGTGCTGAGGTAACTGTCCCATCCTTGGTGTTAGGAGGACTGGGTTTGACAGCCATCTTGTTGATAGTTAAGTGTTTTCATTAAATAGAAAAATTATTTAACAGCTGGGCAGTATCTGAAAATGTCCTCGAATTTCTCTGTAGCTTTTCATGCTATGTCACACCAATTCATGAGACTAGGGGCACTCAAAGAATAAAGTTATAGCCATTTTTCTCCTATATGAGAAAAATAGCTGGAAACAGTTGTTTTTCTCCAAGTCACATTTTTACATGTCAACAGGTGGCATTGAGCAAGTTTACATGTGACTTCATGATGGTGACATTTTTTTCTTCCATATATTTTAGTCTATTTGTTAGTTTTAAAATACCTTTTCAAAATCTCTCCTTTCTTCCTTTTTCCATCTCCTACACACAGCTACCACCTCAAATGTTTTTTCTCACCCAGTATGCCCTCATATGACCCCGCACACACAAGTGTGAAAATGACTTGGTCTGAACAGTCACTTACACAGCAGAGAAATTCCATCATGGCTGAATGGGAGATTTTACACCTAATTTCTTCTTGATTGCTCTATTACTGATGACACAAACTCATTTCCTTTTCAGTATTTTTCTCTTCCTTATGCTTCTAAAAGTAGTTGTCACTAATAAGAAGTAAAAGGAAAATATCGTCTTAACACACGTTTTTGAGATTTAGGTTTTTCCCTAAATTTGTTTCAGCATTCATGGTGGGTGTCTTGTAGCGTGGGGAAAAACACTCTGACAGTGCCTCTCCGCAAAGGTTAAAATTTGTTTGCTGAATATTTGCAGAACACCTACTGTGAGCGTAGAACTATCACATTATGGAGCATGTGAAAAATACATGTATCGCAGTGGCAGAGCCTCCCAGTGTTCTATTCGGGATCCCTTTAATCATTTTTAAAGGGACCTTCCCTATCTTCTTCAAAACAGGCACAAAATCTGATTCCTAGGCAATCATTGCCCTCTACAGCTTCCTACCTGGCTTCCCACCTTTTCCTGAACCTTCCTACAATTTATTCTCTATGAAGTGCCAGAATGATACTTTTAAACCAAGCCAACTTAGGATGCTATTTTTAAGTCTTACCAATGACTTCCCATCTGACTCATGGAAAGGGGGTTGTCCTCGTGTCCCTGGTATCTGGTCTCTCACTGCTACTCTGCCTTCGCCTTTTACCCTCCCTCCTCTCTCCCTCCCCTACTCCCACCGCTCAGTCCTCCTGGCACTTCAGCATGTCAAAAACCCTGCCTTGGGCCTTTGTGCTTCCTGTTCTCTTTGTCTAGAGAGCTCTTCCCTCGGATCTCCACACCGTTTGCTCTGACACTTCCTTTGTATCTCCATTAACATACCACCTCTTAAGTGAGCACTCTCCTGATTACCAGTTTCCTGGTTAATTTACTCTCTGTATGAGGTCCTGGAGGGTAGTATCTTTGTCTATTTTGTTCAGCATTTTGATCCTAGGATCTGGAGTAGTGTTTGGCACACAAAATATTTGTGAATAAATATGTGTGAAACCGATTTTCTTCTTCTTCCCCACTGACAGAACACTAAGTCTATTTAAAATGGTAATACGCCATCTAAAAGACCTTTCTCAGCCCTTCTGTGTCCAGGAGTGGTTGTTTAGACTTAAGCCCAGGTCACTGCATGCAGACGGGACTTCTAGGAAAGCCTAAGGAGAGGGAAATGACTCATCCAGAAAACAGATATTTTATTCCTCCATATTTCCCTTTGTTGACATAGAATGTGGACTTGATGGCTGAAATTTCAGCCATCAATTCAATTTTATTGATACAGCCACACTGTATCAATAAAAACACTGTAATGATTAAGGCCACAGGGCAAAGCTGGAGAAGCAAAGTGTTACAAAGAGTCTGGGTCCCTCTTACAGGCACTGGTCTTGGCCTGCTTGTCATACCATTTTTTTTATAGCAAAAGAAAATAAAGGTCTACCTTGTTTAACTGACTGTTATTTCAGGTCTCTATTACAGGCAAAAAAACCAGAATTACTAACTGATGCGATGGCCATTTTCCTCCAAAAGCTTATATTCATTTGAGAAGGTATATGAGGTTTTTCCAGAAAATATCCAGCATGTAATATGAAAAATGGAGACATTTATTGAAGAAGATACAAGAAACATTGTACACAGGACAATGACACCTTAGTCCCCTTCAGGGTAGTCTGCCAGGTTACATTGATGTTGTGCAAACTGTTCTCATTATATTAACAGTGGCTGGGCTTTTTCCAGAAAGACCTCACAAATACAAAGAAATGTAAACGGGGTAATTAAAAGAAGTGGACCTAATAAACTGCTACAGGAATGGTACGGCATGCAATGCTACCAATTCAGAAAAGGCAAATACTGAGAGGCTTCATGGCAGTGGTCAGAAGTTGGCTGAGGAGCAAAAGTGCTGACCAAATATTTGGATGCAGAGGACACTAGGTATGTTTCAGGGACAGCTTGTCGAGGTTGGCTGAGCGCAACACTTAGACGTAGGGAATTGCTAGAAGGTTATGATTTGAAAAGAAGATTGAAACTGAGGGCTAGAAGTGGTGCCAGTGGAACAAAAACAAAGAATGGAAATGAGAAAAACATCAAAGAATTTGGTGATGGGAAACAACAGAGTAAGGGTGGTCAGACAAGCAGAGACTATTGAGAGAGCCTGGGGCCAATCGTGAACATAAGGAGGTCGGGATGAGTTTGAAGGGGAGGTGAAGAGTCAGACTTTAGACGTATCCAATTCAATGTGTCAGTCTGATGCGTGCATGGAGCAGTCTGGTAAATGATGAGGGATGCAGGGTGGGACGAGGAAAAGGAGTCTGTGGTGATGCTGATGATGGTACGTAAAAAAGGTAAGAAAAGTAACTCCAATTTGGAACAGGAAGCCCAGCTGAAGCTCAAATCAGCATTGAAATGAATCTGAAGCTGAAAATTTCATCAATTCAAAATGATCTTTTAAAGGTCAGTAAAATGTTGCCTCAGGGCAAGGACTAGAACAATCCGACATTCTTTTTGTTTCTACTTTCTCAAAACTTGTCTGGATGAGATTGACTTTCTAAATTAATAGATTCCTTAGTCACATGAGGCTGAACGTATCACAGCCAGAAATCTGGGAGCTCAGGCAGCCCGCCTAGAGCACAGAGGAAGCAACTTCCGGAGGACAGGCGACAAGCTGGCTTCCAAGTAATGATGAAAGGAAAGTATAGGTTCCCTGACAGAAGGCACTTTGCTTTACTGCCGCATTGCCAGCACTTAGGGTGATGCAAGGCACACAGGAAGCACCCAGTGAGAGTTTGCTGACTGCGTGTTGAATGAACACGTGAAGAAGGGCTGGCTGCATCATGTATCATTGTCTCTGGATTTTAATCTATTTGTTTTTCTTATCTTTTCTGGAGCCTTTCTTTTTACATTTTATTTTGACTATGTCATCCACTTGATTCTGATTTTTAAATTTTTGGTGAAGAGCAGGTTGACAGCTAGTGGGGGGTCGTGGGCTTGGAGGGATTAAGCAAAAAGGAAAAGAGACTCATGGACATGGATGGCAGTGTGGTGACTGCTGGGGGGAGGTGGTATGAGTGGACGAAAAATTAATGTAAAAATACAATAAAGATTAAATATTTTACAGAAAAAAGATTTGGTAAAGAGATTTAAAATAATTACTTAAATTATTGGAATCTATTCCATAACTTCTGTAATTCTTTCCTATTTCATTCCAAGCGCAGCGATTTTTTTCTCTTTCATGGTCTTACTGAGTGTATCAGGTTTTTATTATGGTTTTACTGTATCAGGTTTTTATGCATTATATTCAGGAACTTGAAGAAACTTAGTTTCATTTATAATTTTTTTATTAGTTTAAACTTTCAAATGAACTTTTTACTGTAAATCTACATTTGATTTTGTCAAAACTTTTTTTGGTACCTATTGAAATGATAATTTTTGTAATCTATTAATATAGTATTAACAATTTTAGGATGTTGATTTAAACCAACATGGACCATGAGTGGCTATGATGGATTATCCTTTTTATATACTGTTGAATTATTCGCTAAATTTTTAAAAAGAAAGTTTTCTTCTATATCTTGTGAGATATTGTTCTATAGTTTTCTTTCCTTATAACATCTGATTTGGTATCAGAATAATGCTGGCTTCATACAATGAATAGAGAAGTACTTTTTCCTTTTGAATTTCTGGAAGAATCTGTGTAGAATTGATGTTATTTTATCTTTCAATGTTTGGTAGAATTCACTAATAAAGTCATTTGGCCTGAGTTTTCCTTGTGGTAAGTTTGTTCTACGTCAGCCCTTACAACATCACTACAAAATTGGCACTTTTATTCTCAGTTTTAGGCAAAGTAACTGAATTTTAGGGAAGGTGAGCACAAAACACATACCTAGTAAATAATAGAGCACTGATTTAAATTTAGGTCTTTCTTCCTCTAGAATCAGATACTGCAACCACACATGGATTGTACATTTTTTATTCTAGCAACAGGCATTGGAGGAGGACATGTAGTCTTTAATTCATCTATTTGTTCATTCAGCCACTTATTTCATGCTATCATTCAACAACAATGTTAAATATTTACTAGAAGGCCATATCATGTGTCAGGCTCTGTGTACTAGGCATGCTAATTAGAGACCCAAGAAATGAGGTAGGTATTCAGGATATTATTGAGGACAGGAGTAAATGCCTCCTGTATGTATTCAGAGAGAAAGAGAGAATCTTAGTGATGATTGTCCCTCTCAGTATTTTGAGCAACTCTGCCCATCTAACTCTCTCCAGTACACCTTCTAACTCGTATCCCATGATTTCATACTCCCTTGTGCTTAAGAAACTTTTTGCCTGGATGTCAGTTGAGGTTAGCACCACCAATAAAATCATACTGCTCCCCGACAAGTAGACAATCTCAGCCCCTACACATGCTGGCCAGGCCAACCAAAATTCTCCGGTGCGACATTTTCAAGAAGCACTTGGAGCTAAGTCTACATGATTTCCTTAGCAATCAAAAAGACAACCTTCTCTCGTCACCCTTCACCCCCACCAGTGCCTTATGGTTTCTCACCAACAGTTCTGAAATACAATGTCTTACAAATGCGCTGGCATTTTTTTCTTGCTAGTTAGAGATAGAGTGAAATCATTAGGGAGCTACAAGGAGATTCTCAATTATATATTTTTCTTTAACCTGAAACCACATTTAAAAACATTTTTTGAATATTTTTCAGTTTGGTTAAGGAGGCTGGGATTCAAATGTTTCTATACTTAATGAACGGTTGTTGCGAGGTGGGGGAGGTTCCAATTTGAAAAATAAAGCAGTGTGTCTCCAAAGCAACAAGTACGTCTCAAGAACTGGAGGCCAAGAGGCTAAAAACAAATAAATCCACCCCCAAACTCAACCCTAACGTCTGCTTAGGTATATGTCAATACTTTGTGGAAAAAATGAAACCTACATCGGTCACGGCTTCTAGACCCACACATGTGGCATAGGCTTTGACAGGTCCAACTGGAAAGCAGGACTCAGACAGAGGTAGCTTTGAGCTTGTACCCAGTGAGTCTCTGGATTAGCAGGAACTTGACCTTAAGTTTTGAAAGCTGCTCTCGAATTTCCTGATTAAACACTACAGACAATCACATGATGATGGACACAATTTAAAAATATCTTTCGTCCATGTAATCATGCTATAAGTGAGGAAACTGAAGCACAAAAAGGCTAATTAATTCAGCTAATATCCAACTTCTGGGTAGCAGTAAATTGAACTCAGGTCCCACGACTGAGAAAGTACATTCCTGCCTGTGCATCACACAGCTTTTATACAGGTAACAAACATAAAGAAGAATGAAGCTTAAGCCTCTCATTAGTTCTGTTTTTATCTGAAGACCCGTGAACCTGCCATACTCCAACATATAGTATACAACTTATACTGAGTAATGAAAGTGTGGTATGTGGCAAAACTGAAATGATATGCAAAATCAGGTCAAATAATGGAAACTTCTGAACATTCAATGAGATGTTACATATAAATCACTTAATAAAGACTTTGGCACCTTTGCAGAGCTTAATAAACTCAAACAGTACCTGGAACATGTAGATACACAATTAATATTTGTTTTTATCAATGAATATTTATCTTTCTTCTTATTAGATGTTCCTTCTGGAATATATCCTAGCCATGTTGAAAATAAAGAAAGCTGTCTCTTTTTATTTTCCACTGTGAATTCACGCCTATAGGGAAGAATGTGTCCACTGTGTACACCTAATTTCAGCTCACTAACCCAGACTCTCAGTGTTTAGTTACACAGTGGGGTAGACAGGCCTGGGATCTCCCCACCGGGGGAAAAGGCAACTGGGCTCTCATTTGACGTTGTGGTGATGACTGCTGGTGGCCCACTCTTCCGTCAAGTGCAGTCATGAGCTGCTCATCAACAGAAATACATCCTGAAAAGGGCCTTATTAGGTGATTTTGTTCACGTGCAAACATCATCCACCTAGGCTCTGTGGTACAGCCTTTGCTCCCGGGCTACAAACCTGTGCTGCATGTTACTGTACTGAATACTGCAGGCAAGTGTAACACAATGGTGAGTATCTGTGTATCAAAACATAGAAAAGGTACAGTAAAAACATGGTATAAAAGATAAAAAACGGCCCATGTGTGTGGAGTACTTCCCACGAATGAAGCCTGCAAGACTAGAAGTTGCTCTGTGTCAGTCAGTGAGTGGTGAGTGAATGTGAAGGCCCAGTACATGACTGTATATTACTGTATACTTTGGAAAGCCTGTACATTCAGGCTACACTAAGTTATCTTTATAAAACAATAAAAGATAAAATCAAGCACAAGAGAAAATGACACAATCAGGAGAGATGGCAAACATGGGAAGTATGAGGCTGCTGCCAGTGTAACACGGCCTACTGTTTTAGAGCCAACTTTTTATTTTTTCTTTAATTTTCTCCACTTACTGACTTCTAGAGAGAGAGGAAGGAAAGCATCAATTTGTTTTTCTACTTATTTATGCATTGGTTGATTCTTGTACGTGCCCTGACCAGAGATCGAACCTGCAACTTTGGTGTTATTGGGACAACACTTGAACTGACTGACCTACCTGGCCAGGGCTCAAGCTTTTTTTTTCAATAGAAAGCGTACACTCCAAAATAATGATAAAGAGTACAGTACAGTAAATGCATAAACCAGTGGCATAGCTGTTTGTCAAATGTTGTGGACTGTACATAGTTGCATGTGCTATACTGTTGTAGGACAGGCATCAAAATGGGTTTGTTTACACCTGCATCACCGCAAACACATGGGCAATGCGCTGTGCTATGACGTCACTCACAGTAAGAATTTTTCAGCCCCGCTATAATTTTATGGGATGACCATTGTATATGTGGTCCATCGTTGGCCATAATGTTGTTGTGCAGTGCAGGACTGTACTGCCCCTGAAGTATGGCATAACAAACAACCACAAAGCTATTGTGAAACTTACTCATTGACAGAGTAAAGAAGAGAAAGATAAGACTCCGTGGGGAAGGGAAAAAAGGAGGGTGAGGCCTTTAAGAGAAAATTTTCATGGAGGAATAATTTAGGAGTTAAATTTTCCTCTCTCTTTTAAGAACTAAAAGCACTGAATTGTATTTGAAACAAGTATTGCTGACCATGATCTCCAACTCCTCATGAGACAGTGACAAAGGGTTACAGAAAAAAAAATACTCTCGTTTCTTTACAGTGCTCCCTCACTCTAATATATGGGAAAACCAACACAGGTTTCAGAATCTTGCTGATATGTGTCTGAATTAATAGATTCAGACACATAGGTTCCCTTAATAGGTTCCTGACTTAATAGACCTTGCACAATATATTAACAATAGTCTCAACTTTCCTAGCTGTAAAATGGGGATAATATTAGAAGCTACCCAGAGAGGACTTGTGAGCAGATGTACCTGAAACACCTTGCTCAGAGGTGAAGTTCATTTAGTCCAGCTGCCCAAGCACCATCAAGTTACCGCAGGTCCTGTCCTGCAGAAATGCCCTACTGCAAGCCTGACTTTCATGGGTGGAGACTGGGTCTCATCAGGACAACTGTACTCAATTCTTTTCTTGCCACTTTCTTGGGCACCAATTTGGCTGCTACCATTGCTTTGTGGGTAGGATGTAGATATCTAGTAGGAATTCAGTAAATTCTAATCACTCCTCAGCAATTGCACTGCAAGAAAATACTTAGAATCAAAGAACAAAATGTGGGCGACTCACTAAAAGAAACTGGAGAGTTGGTAAGTGGGTATGTAACTAGTTATGGTCTGATGTTTACCCGAGGAAAACCATAGTAAAGAGTGGTTGACAATGAGAAATGACAGGATGGTGTTGACAGCTATTATGAAATCTAGAAGTCAATTACACTGTTTGTGGCAAACAGAGCTATGAAGCAAGAAATCAGCGAACATTTGCTGATGATACTGAATAACAATACAGTGTAAACCACAATGATCAAGACTTATGCTCAGCATACAAAGACTGGTGAGGGGATTTTGCCTGACTTGATCAAAATGTTGTCAAGTAGGACGTGTTGTGGAGGCTATCGTAATGAGTTGAAAATTATTTGAACTTAAGAACATTTCATCTTGAGGCAATTGTACATTGACATGCAGACGTAAGAAACAGTACGGCGGCATCCCAGCTCTCCTGTACCCCTGTCCCCTCTACGGCACCCACTTGCAGAGCGAATGCACAATTTCCCAAGCAGGACATTGACACTGCTAACTGTTGAAACACAGAGGAGTCCCATTCCCACACAGGCCCCTCCTGTTACCATTTTACACTCAAACTCTTTTCTCTTCGGCCCTCATTCCTTCCTTAATGCCTGACAAGCACTAATCTGTTCTCCATTTCTATAGTTCTGTTGTTTCAAGATATTACATAAATGGAAACACAGTATGTAAACTTTGGGGACTGGCTTGCTTTTTTCCCCCATTCAGCACAATTCTCCAAATTTCCATCAGAGTCATTGGTTGAATTGATAGTTCATTCCTGTTTATCGCTGAAGTGTTCCGTGAAGAGGTTGATATGTCTCACGGTTTGTTTAACCATTCACCTGCTGAAGACCATCTGAGTTGTTTCCAGTTCGGAGCTATTATGAATAAAGCATCTATAAATANTCCATTTCTATAGTTCTGTTGTTTCAAGATATTACATAAATGGAAACACAGTATGTAAACTTTGGGGACTGGCTTGCTTTTTTCCCCCATTCAGCACAATTCTCCAAATTTCCATCAGAGTCATTGGTTGAATTGATAGTTCATTCCTGTTTATCGCTGAAAAGTGTTCCGTGAAGAGGTTGATATGTCTCACGGTTTGTTTAACCATTCACCTGCTGAAGACCATCTCAGTTGTTTCCAGTTCGGAGCTATTATGAATAAAGCATCTATAAATATTCATGTATAAATTTTTATGTGAAAACAAGCCGTCGTTTCTCTGGATAAATGCCCAGGTGTGCAACTGCTGGGTTGTATGATAGCTGCAAGTTTAGTGTTTTAAAGAAACCACTGAGCTGTTTTCCAGAGTGACTGAACAATTTTACATCCCCATCAGCAATGCATGAGTCATTCGGTTTCTCCACATTCTGCCAGCATTTGGCATTGTCACCGTTTTCTACTTCTGATAAGTGTGTAGTGATATCTCATTGCGGTTTGAATTTGCATGTCCCTAATGGCTAATAATGTTGAGCATCTTTTCATGTGCTTATTTGCCATCTGTATATCTTTGATGAATTTTCCCTTCCTGTCTTTTTCCCATGTTTTAATTGGATTGTTTGTTTTTGTTTTTTTTTTACTGGTGAGTTTTGAAAGTAATTTATATATTCAAGATGCTAATCTTTGTCAGATATGTGTTTTGTGAATATTCTCCCAAACTGAACATAGTCTTTTATGGGACAAAAGCTTTTCATTTCAATGAGGTCAAATTTATAAATTACTCCCTTTATGGATCATGTTTTGGTGTCAACTTAAAGAACTTTGGCCACTCCTAGACCCCAAAGATTTTCTTCCATTTATTCTAAAAGTTGTACAGTTTTACTCTTACGTCCATCATGCATTTTGAGGTTTTTTTTTAAAGTGTAAGCCTTAGAAAAAGGTTATTTTTCTTTTTAACCTATGAACATCCAAATGCTTCAGCACCAGTGCTGGGAAGGCCAACTTTCCTCCGTGAAATTGCTCCTGTGCCTTTGAAAAAGCTTAGTTTGGCGTATTTGTGTGGGTTCTCCCCTATTTTTAAGTTCTCCATTCTGTTCCACTGCTCTCTCTAGGTGTCTATTCCTCGGCCAATATTACGTACGTACTTGGTAACTGCAGCTACATGACATCTTGATCAGTTTATTTGATCACTTTATTTTTCTCTGTCAAGATTTTCTATTCCATGGCATGTGCTTTTCCATATAAATTTTAGAATAAGTTTGTATATAGCTACAAAAATTCTTGCTGGAATTTTAATAGAAATTATATTAAATCTGTATATTGAGTCTTTTAATCCATGAACAGGGCATGTTCTCCATTACTTAGGTTTTTAAAAATATTTCTTTTATCAGAATTTTGCAATTTCCAGCATATACATCCTATACATGTTTTGTTCCATTTAGAGTTAAGTGTTTCATTTCCTTTGAAATAGCCTAATGGTTATAAATGTTATTGCGTTTTTAATTTTGCTTCTCACATGTTTGTTGTTGATATGTAAAAATGCAATTTATTTTTGTCTGTGGAGCTTATAAATTGATCTTTTAAGGAGAAATGCTATTTAACAAATATTTATTAGCATTTTACTCTTTGTAAATCACATCATATCATATGGGGACTAATAAAGTGTAGTTAATCACTACCTATGTTTTGATTGTGTCATACCACTAAATTTACCTGTGGCAGAGGTTCAATAAGTGAAAAATATGAGAAGATATAACTTGAGTCCATATATTACACAGCACTGATGGGAAGTTTTACAAAGAAGTAGGAAGAAACTATTGAGTAAAATGTGTCTGAAGAGTATATCAGGGTGGAAAGTTCCTGGGCTGAGGATTCAGAATACCTGGGCTGTAATTGAACTCCAGATTTTTTTCTGCAGCTCAGGACAACCTCTGAAAGACTTTCTCATCCATAAATGGCTCATATCTCAAAACTCCTTTTTTCCTCCCAGCAACATATTTTAGAATCAGCTTAATTTATATAGCTGTGAGATCATACCAGTGGACATGCATCTGAAACACAGAAACACTAAACTGACATAAGGTTTGAAAGTGTTCTTTCCTCCAGTGATTTAAAGAATTAAGAGGCATTTTTCACTTATAAAATGCTCTTTAAGTTTTAGCATAGAGGTGAGATGAGTCTGATCAAGGTAGTCTGCCTACAAACAGCCATGTTTCTGGGGAACAGAAGTTAATTGCATCACACCATGTACGAGTGAGTGCCCCTTCCATCCAGGCCAACTGGGCATTATTACAAGTGAGTAATTGCACTGCCTTTCATCACTCGCCTAAATCATTAGAACACAAGATTATTAAACCAAGACCCTACCAATTTAGCTGCTCAAGGATGGAGTCTATTAGACCATCTGCTACCTTATCAACACCAGACACAGCAAGTCCGGGCAACTTTATACCCAACATGTAGCATCTTACTGCTTCCGGTAGAGCCATATACTATTTTTTAAGAGATGGCTATTTAATTGTTAGAGCTAACAAGCCATCTAACAACTGTCCTCAGCTGTAAGATTTGCTAAAAGCGGACTGTTCGGTTCAGAAAGAGCTACTGCACAATAAGGCTATTTCAAATCATGCCTTTCAGGTTAGAGTCTGGAAAGACTATTTCAGGAAGGCATGAGTGTTAAAGATGCAGAATTGTGACCTCATTCCTCTCTCTGCTAATGTTCTCTCACTATGTGGAGGTTCAGTTATTTTTAAAAGGTGAATAGCAAAAGAGAAATGTGGAATTTAGAAAATATGTGAAAAAATATTTTTACTTATTCTCTCAGAGTCCTTCCTCTCCACCTTACATCTTATTTCTCTATGAAGGTAGAAGTCATTTCTATATTATTCACTATCATATCCAACACCCATAGACATAACAAGTACTTCATAAATAAATGAGTGTTGCCTAAATGAATATATAGGTGTGCACACGTAATAGGAAAAGAGGTAATGAAGGATGTACTTAGAGTTTGATGACAGAAAGAGGAAAAGTTTGCAGGAAGCAAACCACTCAGTTTAGTGACTTCTATCTCCTTCAAGAGTCTATGGTAGGCCAGGCCCTGGGAAAGGCATTGGAGGCACAGATGAATGAATGAGTGGAGGATGTATGAATTTATGATGGTTATATCAATGGATGGTGGCTCTTTAAAATGGAAAGCCATTAATGCCTGATTTAAACCAAACATAGTATTATCCTAGAAAAGATCAGGCGTACAGAAAATACTATTTTTTAAGGAACAAGGTCAAGTCTATCACCACTGGGACACACACTATTTCAGATGCAACTTAAGTCCTGAGTGAAGTTTTCTGGGTGTTTGTGATAGTTAATTATAGGAAGAGATAAGAGCAATTTCAAATGTACTAGGTGAATGCTGTTATTTGATTTTACCCCAAATGGATGAATTCCCTTAATGCTATTGTGGGATAAATGCCTTCATCTTCCCATATTAGAGATGTTCCCAGGTCTAGTGTATTAGACCACAAACAGCCTTCGAAGCCTAAGGAAAAACTAAAAGTCTCTGTGATGTTTTAGTTCATATTTTCAGTTTTTATAAGCTGTACCCAAACTTTGCTTTTGGAAAAATCATTATTCATCTTAGCGATTTATCTGTCCATATTATTCAGTACAGTATATTCATTAAAAATGTCACCTCTTGAAAACAAGGCTTTCTAGCTGTTCACAGCAACATCCTCACAACATAACATAGTACCTGGAACTTTTGTTGACTTATTGAATCAATTAATAAATTGAAGGCCCAGATTAAATTTTATTACTGCCATCATGGCATTCTACCTTGCCACATATTGGGCACACTTCTCCAATGTATTGCAACTCTCTTCATCTTTGCGACTTCACTCTAGCCTGGATAGCAATGTGTATTTAAAGAAAAAAAGTAAAAGCAGTAAGGACAGAGAAAATAGGAGAAAGTCAACTGTATTTAAACAAAAATCAGGAAATATCATTTGTGTCATACTGGTCACTTCTTTTTTCTGACCATAACAGTAACAGTGGCTGTGTTTTAAAATCAAGTTATTTGTTACTACTTTCTCAGATTAGATTGAATTATTTCTCTTCAAGAGGTATGAATTTTTCTTCTCTTTCTAATCTAGGAAGATTTGGGCAAAAAAATCTGTCTTTCAGTGTAATTTCAAATGCTAGTTGATATTCTCTCTTAGTAATATCTAAGCCTTGATTGAATCAAATTCTCCATTTTCCCAGTCATAACCAAAACATTCTAGAATCATAAAGAAATAGTTTTAGTGGATTCCCACATCTTACTAATGTGTGGCCTTGGGATCATGTAGCTGTCATTCATTAAGACAATAGCTAAGTAGTCGGCCTGGGTCCATTCAATCAGAAAGTGTTGACTAAATTCTACCTTCCTGAAATTCTTGACCAGTTTGCTAGATGTTTACCACATTTTCCTTATTTGCTTTATTAAGACAACTTAGACATTATTTTTAAATAACCATAATTGTACAAATGCCTCCCCCTTCCTCTACCCTGTATTAGGCTTCCCCAGCATTTGCTTCTTTTAAATTTATTCAAGTATATTTCAGCACCTTGGATCAGAGGACTCACACTCAAGTATAAGACTGGGAAAAAGTACCCTTCTATACTATGAAAGATTACTTGCTAGGACATGTGTTGGTCTAACATGTCTTGAGTTAATACTTTGCTTTGACCAAGAATATTTTCCAAGGCAAGGACAAAGGTGGCTAATTCAACATTTAGGACCAAAAAGTCATTCTCAGATTCAAGTAGCAATTGGAAGATTCTGTTTGTTATGTCCTCCTCCAAATTGTGTCCCTCCCAAAATTCATATGTTGAAGCCTGTTTAGTTTTGTATAACAACCCTAGCAAATTAATATAATGTCTTAGAAAATCTGCAGAAGGGATGCCAGATTAAGGTAGAAGGGGAGAAAAAGAAAAATTGAAGTTTTTTTATTTTATAAGATGGTAGATGTCTGTGAAATATGACCGAACATAGTTGCCTTAAAAAAATGAGTAGACCTTAAAATGGATGAGGAACCTTTCCTTTTGGCCCTGCTTTCATTCAGGTACAAGCTAGATTGATTTCTGCTTTCTTCACCAAATAGCTTGCTTTAGCAAGTGGCCAAGCCAAAGGGCTACGAGGAAAGAGGGCTTTATCAGTATGCAGATGAGGTGCTTGGGCAGGATGCAAAACCAAACAACCTTATGCCTTTAACCTGATGGAGGAATTCAGCCCCATTTCTGGCCAGCAAATCAATTCAACCCAGAGGGAAACCTTGGGGATAAAAATTCACACACCATCAGGAATTCAAAGCCTTACCTCCTGCAAGACTTGCTTCCAACAATTTGGAATAATAATACACCCCCAACACAAAGACTCAAGCAACAAAGCCCATCTCAGACTACTTAACCACATTTAAAAAGCTCTAAGCAGATGGTCAGCTTCGTCCCAAACTGAACAGGCTGCACCGGCCCTATCAAAATGCCGTGTTAACACCAAGCTTTCATTTTGATTCCAAAATCTAATGCTCACTATCCTTTTCCAGTTTTAGGCAAACCCTATTTTCACTTTCTTTGGGAGAAAGATGTGAACTAGTCCTCTTTAAATTTAGGTAAATAATTCTCTTTTAAAAATCCACTAGCAATTTCATCCATATACCTGAACTGCCTTGTGTTTTTCTCCTCTCAGTGGTGTATCCGGTTCACCCAATGCCCCAAGGGGATCATTTTAAACATGGCCTCCTCTATACAACAAAATTATTTTCAGCAATAGTCATGAAATTAAATGTGTAATGGACAGAAAATAAATGCAAATGCTAAAAACTTTTTATTGAGTTTTGTATATATAATCATGTGAGTGAAAATCATAAAAAATAAAATATCAAAAAAAGAGGAGAAAGGAAGAATTAATACCTTCCAGTTAAAATCCTAAAAGTTCAATTTAAGTAACTATGCAATCATACCACTAATTTAACATCACAATTTCTGTATTTCACTCACTTTTAATTAACAAACATGAAGAAATGTTAATGGTAAAGATACTCAAATTACTTAAAGTACTTCACTTATGAACTCAAGTTTGAATTTACCAAACAAAATACTGTAGCTGTGGTGAACATCCTGGTTCACTGTTTTAAATTTTTAACACTCACAGTCAAAAAACTCCAATTGATCGCAAAGACAAAAATGAAATAACTCAAGTTTATTTCTTCATCGTGATTGTTGTTTGTATCAGATCCACCATAAGGGGTGAAAACTCAAATTGTGCCTGCAACTTTATGGTTCAGAACTACTGGGAACTCACTCTTGAAACAGATGCATGTAGCTGAGCCCATAGGTGTCGGAGGCCAACCATGAAACTGGGCACTTTCTGAAATAACTGTCAGGTAGGCTATCCATTTAGTAAAGGGCAATAAGTAATTTAAAAAGTGCTCTAATTTGGATACTCTATAAATATGAATGATCTAGAGCCTAGACCCACACAAATTTGCAGAGGGGAGGTATTATGCCATGAAAAGTTTAGAATTGTTAGATGGTGATAATATGCATTTTTGGTTATGATTTATGATTTTTACATTTTTTTCAGACAATGCATTCCTTTACTGCCTGTCTCTGGGATGAACCACTGCCAACACGCACCCTGTGGCACTCCACCAACACTTTTCTCTACTAAAACTTGTGACGGAGCTTCCCCATCCTTCAGAATTGTACTTCTACCAGGACACACTCTGGCCTTCTCCAGAGATGTAAAGATTCTGAGAGCAGGGATTACACATCTTTCCTCTTTACATCTGTCATGACATAAATGCCAACTGAATAAATGAATGACCATATTCATAAAAGATTTACTCATTTTTCTTGTATGAACACACATAGTTTAGATAGTGATTCTGTGCACAATTTGCATAAAAATTATATAGTATTTTCAATATTATAAATCTTATGTAGACAAACCTCACAAAGAAAAGGTTGAGCAAAAAAAAAATAAGACAATAAAAGAGTACATACTGTATCATCCCATGTAAATAAATTACACAGACAGGTAAATTGTTCCAAGCTGGACAAGTCCAATATCAAGACAACTCCTCATTATCCTGGGGGAGGCAGGGAGGTTGAATCAGTAACTGAATGGGACTACAAGAGGGTGTTTGGAAGGTTCTAGTACCTTCTCTTTGGAAGGTGTTCTGTTTGTTGTCTGAATGTTGGTTGCATGCACGTGTCCACTTTGTGAAAGTTCCCCAAGCTGAACATTTATGATAAGTGTACTTTTTAACAGATATATTATACTTTAATAAAAACATTTTTCTCAAAAAAAATCACAGTAAAACACATTATGTATTAAAGAATCAATGATATATTTTGACCACATATAAGAAACAGATAATCAAAACCTTATGATCCAAAGTCATAGAGATGGGTCTATATGTTTAATCTTGCTAACCTTCCACAATGCTTAAAGCTACAGGGCTTTTGTCAGTTTATTTGTACTAGTTATCAATATCTGCAAAACTAAAATGAGATGTAATAAGTTTCTCAATAATAGTTTTGGTTCCAAACTCATCATCACCTTTTATATGTACACACCAGGCTGACTCTGCAATGGTCTCTGGTTGCCAAAGTTTTAATCATTCTCTTTTCTTTGTCCTTCATTCTTTCCCTCTCAATTCTCTCTGTATACTGTGCTTTCTGCCTCTACAATATTGATATCAATGCTTTCTTCCAAGCATCCTGATAAGTGCAGGAAAATTTTCTCATCTGGTCCTCAAAACAACTTAGTTGATTCTCTGGAGGTTTCTAGACTCCCATGAAATTCAGCAATGATTTCCTGGGTGTCTGAATCAAGAGAAAGCCCTCATCTCCTTCATTCTCATCTTCCCCTAAAGACTCCCAAACCCCTTGCCTTTCCATAATCAAACTCCTTTTCAACAAAAGAGGGTGATTTGTGAAGGAAGACAGTCTGTGAGGTGGAAATGCCCAGGAACCAGGGGGGAAATGGAAAGGTACTTGAGGCACAAGAAAAGAAGAGAAAGGAATTCACAACATCGAGTAGGTGAAGCACAGTGAGTCCCAAGTTTGCCACAACTGAACACAATAGTAAGAGAAAAATATTATTTACTGGAGTTTCTCAGAATGTAAAGACATCAACAACAACAATAAGAGCAACATCAACAGTAGCTGATATACACTGAGGGTTTACTATATGCCTGCACTGGGCTAAGCATTCTACTTTAGTCTTGTTTTCTCCTCACAACAACCCACAAGGCAGGCATTCTTATCACCATTTTACAGATGAGGTAACGGAGACTCAACCGAATTAATGGGGGAACAAACCATAATTTGAATCTACTACTCATCTGATGCTGCTCATCACTATAAATTACAAATATGACACAGAAAATAAAGGATGCAGAGTGACCCAAAAATCTCAGAATCCATTCAAGAAATATTTTTAGTTTCAATCAGCAGTGGTATGTGGTCAGAGGTAATGGTTGATCTTATTTCCCTACCTTAGCATTTACCACATTTTATTGAAGTTGGTTGTCTATTGTCTACACCTTCAAACTTTTGTGACGTTAACTATTGTATTTTATTCACCTTTGTATCTGCAGTGGCTTGCAGGTGTCTGACACGGCAGGAATAGTGGGGGCTATTACAGAAAATGATTCTCAAGATTTTTGGCTCTTGGTTTACCAAAATGAAATAGAGCAAACCTCTCCCACTTCAATCTTTCCACATTGAGCAACAAATCAGTCAGGATGAAAGTAGGACCTACAAAACCAATAACCAAACCCTATAATAATGATTTTTAAACTCATTGCCAAAGATCTAGGTGGCTTGTGGTAGAGGATTCCTTCTTGTGTACATGTTGTTCCTGGAGTATGTTTTTAATCTATTCATTCTGGCATTCTTCAGAGTCCAAATTGCCCTTTTCTTTTTAATAACTAGTTTTCCTACCATTATAGAGTATTACAGCATCAGGTAAAAATAAAACAATTTGTGGTTGAATAAAAGAAGAAAACAAATGTCATTTGATGATGTTTCCATTTGGTTTTTGTTTTGATTTTTAAAATAAAGGATGAGCAACTTTATTGTGAGATCGATTTTCACACAATAAACCAGTGGCATGGGTTTTATATTATAGCATGGTAGGTTGTGTTTCTATACAAGGAAAAACTTTTATTGAAAAAATATGGCCAATCATACCTTAGAGAGGCTACTGATGAAGGAGGGTTAGAATCAGGTGGCCACTTCAGAGATCCTAAGGAGACTTCATTCAAAGGTTGAATTCCACAAAATTTCACATGGCAGATTTAATAAAGAAAATAATTAACTAAGTAAGTTATCTTTTCAGTTGTATCTTGATACTATTTTTTTTAATCTTAATTCTAGACAGCAGTTCCATTAGAACATTTATTGGCCTGGCTTTAGGTTCCTTTCTACAATCAAAGTGTTAAACATGAAACATCAAACAAATTTCTCCATTCACCAGAATGATACAGAAAAAGGTTTTGAGAATGGGGCCTGAATTCAGGTGTCCTGGTGCCCAGAGGTTTGAGACGGAATCGGGCTAGTTAAATTTTTTTCCCATAATTCTTTCATCACCAGAGAAGGAATACACAATAATATACTTAGGAACCCTGAGTACAACGGAATCTTATTACAGGAGGATGTGCTCCTAGACTAAGGAGCAGGAAATGGCACGAAATGGTATCTAAGAACACATCCTTTTCCAAATGTAATTGGCTCAGTGCCTGTCTCAGTTGCCTCACTTCAGTGGTTCTACATTGAACAAGGCCTTTTTAAAAGATTTTGTTTATTTATCTTTAGAGGGGAAGGGAAGGAGAGAGGGAGAGAAATATCAATGTATGGTTGCCTCTCATGCGTCCCCTGCTGGAGACTGGCCTGCAACCCAGGCATGTGCCCTGACTGGGAATCGAACTTTGATCCTTTGGTTCACAGGCCTTTGCTCAATCCACTGAGCTACACCAGCCAGGGCTGAACAAAGCCTTTCATTTCCCAAACAAAAGAAAGCTCTTGACTCTATAGGATACACTCGCAAGTAATTACTTGTATATTACTCACCATTCACATAGGATACATTAAGAGGCCCAAAGGGTATCCAAGACTAGGAGTTGGAATGGCCCCTAGCAATAGCCTCCCTATGGAATCACAGCAGGTACCAACTTGCTTAGAGATATCCAGAAGGAACAGATTTTAAGAATTTGTCCCAGCTCTGTGACTAAAGAGTTCAGGATCAAGAATGTATGAGTTTAAGAGTGCTTCATGGTAGCCTTAAGTCTTGAAATATATGTGAATAAATTTACATAATAGTTTTTTAGTATTACATTATAGTAAATTGTATAGTCATAGCAATACATGATATCTTCAATATATTGCTTCTTTTTAGCATTCCATAACTCTATGCTCTGTGCAAAATTGCAATGAATGTGGTGGATTAATGCAGCATTTCCATCAGTTTCAACACGTGCATCTGGGATGTAATTCCTCAGTAATTTGTGATTAAACCTATGTCTTTAGCATATCCCAGAATAAGTAATTAAAAGGGTTCAGATCTAGTGAGCATGCAGCTCCCTTTGCAGGACCATGTCGTCCAACCCAGTTTTGGAAATCATTCACTCTGGTGGTGAATGGGGAAGCCGCATCATCCTACTGAAACTTCTCGGGTGAATTCACTGAGCCTGTCATCCTAGAATTTAGACATTTTTCTTTATTTTATGAGGGTGGAAGCAATTATTTTCTCAATCAAAATCTTGTGTAAGAACCATCTGGTTATGGTTCCATAACCAAAATATAACCTATGTTTCTTCTTTGGAATCATGTATTGCACAAATATTCACTGAATATCTACAATATGCTATATGCCCAAGTTACACCTGCAGATGAAACAAAATTCCGGCCCTTGTTAGGCCTGCATTCTAGCAAGGGGATAAAGACAACAAACAATGAACATGATAAGTAAGTATGTAATATAGTACATTAGAAGGTCCCAAGCAATGGGGGGACAAAGTAAAGCAAAATGAGATGCATTAACATAGAAATATGGTACATATTTTACACATTTAACCTTGGGAGTACCATGAAAAAAATATCAAAATTATAGACAAAGTTATTGGTTAAGAAAATAATATTTGTGTATGAGTGAGTTTTAAAAGAAGCTATAATTTAAAAAAGAAAATTCCATTGCAAATTGGAAAGAAAATATCAACCAAAATGTCTGTATATTTTCTTTTTTTTTCCCAAATAATTTTCTGCTTTTATCACAGGAAAAATCAAATGTTGAAAATTAAGATTTAGGTGTATCACCACCATTGGATTCAAGTCATCCTGAGCAAACAAGCAGTAACCTATTTAGTTAACTTTCACTTTTGACTTGAAGTGTTGGAGGAATGAAGACATCTTGGATTTTGTGACAGATAGTTGACTCTACAAGCCACATAAACCAACAATTCTAACAAGATTCAAGTAAAGGTTTAGAAGAATCCAGTTCAACAATATGCCATGTATCATATATTGATTCCCAGAAGGAAAATGCCTGGCTCTTGGCTGGCTGTTCGGGAACATACTTATGAAAGACAAGGACCCAATTCTAGCTTCTAATTATGTGAGGAATTGCTGTTTGAACATTACACATTTCCTGGGACATCACTGTGTATAGCATCATCCCTCCTCCGCCATAAACTGTCACACCCTGACACTCTCCATCCTCAAATCATAATCCATGACTCCTACTGACCCAGAAACAATGGGCGTGCTCCCTTGGAAGAAGGCATGGGGAAGTAGAGTGATCATTGAGTATATTCTGATATTTTAAAAAACTGTCATATGGCGAGATAGTAGTAGGTTTCAATGCTGTCACCTATTCAGTCAGCCCAGATGAACTAGAATCACCATTTCAGTTATATCATAGCTCCAGGCAAGAACATGTCACCCTCTTTATTTCCAGCTTCCAACAAGCTGCTTAGGCAGATGCTAAATGTGGTCCTCCCTGCCACGTTTAGTAGAGTGGCCTTTGTGTGGGTTAATTGAGCCCCCACTCCATTTAATAGGCTGTTGAAGTCTTATTGAAACAGAGCTAGTGCCGCAGGTTAAATACATTGCAGTGCTCTCGCTAATCCTCTCATTAACAGGGCTGGAAAGCTTGTTGGGAGCTGTGAGTTTGCATATATTAACAGGGAGCTCTTCACTCAAGTGCTATCAATAAAATGACAAAGCCAGTTTGCAAATAGTGAAATCAACAGTGACACAAAGCTAGATACCTTTAAAAAATAAACAGCTTAATAACTGATAAATCTCATATTCACACTTGAGAGAAGAAAAGGATAAGCTGGGAAGAGATGTCTTTTATTGGGTCAGACTTAAGGCAGAAATGAGACTGATGTCAAACCGCTGCAGAGACTAGTTGATGAAGCTCAGCTGAGAAATGATGTTAAGGAGCCATAGGCCCACACCTAGAAGTACCCAAGATGGCACAGAATGTTGTTTTTTATAAGGGGATGAAAAGTAAAATAAAATTCTGGCATTGGCTGGAATAGGTGATATGGAAGAGAGGAGAGTTGCCAGCTCTCCTAGGAAAATAGCACCAACAGAACCATTTCAGAAAGCATGAGGCATAGGGAGCGGACTCTTAAAGCCGAGACTGTTCTGTGACTGCAGGGGCCGTGGGGCTAAGGGGCATCATGAAGAGGGGAGAGGGCCACGAGTGTCTTCAGCTGAAGACTGTTTATCACCCGCTTGCATGTCATACAAGAAAATGGAAAGAGGTTGGGGAGAAAGGTATTAATAGGTGGAGTTAGTGTCAAAAGGGCTAGAGTGTGGCACAAAGGTGACAATCTATCAAACGGTCTGATAGTTTAGCTTAGTGGAAAGGCAAAGTAAGACTCCATGAAGGCAAAGGGCAAAATGGAGCCCTTGTGGCTGAATGGATGCTGAGTATATTGAATAAATGGTATTTGCACTTTAGGCAAAGAAGGTTTTCCCCTTGCCAATTGGTCAAATGGCAAGAATTTACAACCTCTACTAAAAATAAATAAGAGCAGACGAGATTGACACTTTTCCTAGGACTGCTGAATCATGGGTTGTTCTCTTCTTCCCTATCCTTTCCCATCCATCTGTTTTGTTCGTAGAGAAAGGAGAAACAACCAGGTTTCAAAGCCAATTAAGTATCTTTGACCCGAGAGTTTCTAATTTATAAAAAGTGTGTAACTTCAGTTATTTTTGTTTTAAGAAATGTACTTTGGCCCAACTATCCAAAACACTGAAAATTCTGCTACAACAAGTCATGTTTACAGTTTTATGCTGGGTAATTCTCTTTTAATTATACCAGTACCTTTCTATCACTAACTAGCCATGTGACCCTAGGTAAATCATTTTTTGTGACTGGGAAAAAAACAACTCCTAAGGCTTACCCTGAATACCTCCCATCAGACAGTCACCCTCTTCATGGTAATTTTTTGTCCTTAAGTGAGTTTTTCCTGAGGTATTCAATAATAAATTTTACTCAGTACTCATAATAGCATCTCAGTTTACAAATTTCAATAGAGCAAGAACATTATTTTTATTTACTAGAAGGCGTCTTGCAAAAACCCTTCGCCTAAAAGGGACTCAATAAAGAATTGTTGAATCAACTGAAATGATTTGCAAAAATATTTTTAAATGCTCCCTTGTCAGTTGTAAGCTGTTATTAAAATACATTAAAAAAATCAGGATAACTACCTGGGCTCCATCCTCTGACACCTTGGAATTTCCATGTTAGGTTTTTATTTTTAAGCAGGTCCATACATATGGGTAGGCAAATAAGCTTGTATTGAAAAAAGAGGAAATCCAGGTGTATCAAGATGATTGATAATATACCTAAGATCCCACACAGCTCCTTACTGACAGTGCCAGGATGAGAAAGGCTGGATTATCCTCAATTCGTGAAAGTACAGTTCATGGGCCAGGATCACCTGAAGTTCTATTAAGAATGCAGAATCTCAGGCCCCATCCCAGACTAACAGAGTCAGAATCTGCATTGAGCAAGATCCTCAGGGGAATTGTGAGCACATTACAGTTTGAGAGGCACTGCCCACAGACCATCCCACTAGAAAAGAGGAAACACATTTGAAGCTTCGAGGAATCAAAATGTTTGTTTGGATGAAATCTTATGGCTAAATATATTTTCATCAACTCATACCTGTTTAGAGGTAGTCTATGACAAAACAAACAAAAAAACCCCAGAATGACATTATCAGCATCATTCTTATTTGTTCAGAACTAATAATTATTATTTGAGGTCAAAACCAAAACCTTCTGCCAACTCACATGAAGTCATTAACATGCTCAGTTAAGTCAAACATTTTGTCAACTTGTTGGTCAGTTAAGTCAAACAAGTGAATGCAGTTACCCTTTCTCCTGATTCTAGCTCAGCACGGCATTTTCAAGGCTGTGCTGAAAACTGCTGAGGCCACTCTTAAACTTCGGTTCCTAGAATTGAGTACCCTACATTTCAAGTCCAGTTCTCTATTAAGTATAGAAAACATAAATTCTCTTTAGGAAAATCAGGATTTACTTTGGTCTACAATCACATTGCAGATTTCTAAGGCATGTTTTATACTAGCTGTCGTAAAAAACGAAATACATGGGGAATCTCGTAGTCAAACAACAAACACGACCAACTGAACGGAAGTAGAAGATTAGGAATTTCAATTTGTTCTCTCCACTCCTCCCTGCTTCTCACCTCTCTACATTTCTACAGAAAAAAGGATTTGTCAGGGAGTTTCCTTGGAAAAGCACCTTGTCATTTCACCCCTCTTTAAGACAACTGTGGAATCCAAGAGGGAAATTCTGCCTTAAGAATTCCCCAGTATCATGTTGCCCCAAGTTGAAACTGATCACATTTATCAAACACTACAGACGTGCTAATGTTATGCATTGTTATCCACAGTTAATGCAATCAAGGGAACACCTCCTCTATCTGGTGTGTATGTGCCGGTGTTTGTGGGGGTGTGCGCTAGAGCTGTACTTTGGGTGCGGAGAACAGGAGAAATTGCAGAATAGGCTAGGGCGAGCTTTTTTTCCTTTTAGAGAAAGATATTGGAATTCGTGTGTCAGTTTGGTGGGATGTCCACCATTCCTGACAAATCCTCTCAATGTTCAGTGAAAATGCAAGAAAGAAACTATAACAGTTCTTAAAGTGGAAAAAAGACAAGGCTATATTCCATAGTGAGGGAAAATTTTCTATTACTTGTAGCTTTGATGGAGTCGGAGAAACATAGGCCTGAAATGCCCACATTTTTACCTCCTGGAGCAAAAGCAAACTGTCATGTATGGCCGTAGCAGTAAAAACAGCAGGGGTGGAGGGAGTTAGATAAATCTGCCACCTTAATTTCCCTCAAGGGTGTAGCTACAGCACTGAACTGGACGTCAGGCACAGTCCTCTGTCCTTTACCAATAATGTGGCCATTGTTTTCTTCCTTTACTTAAAAAAAAAAAACAACAACGAACCTTTAAAAAAGATTCTGGGCCTAGTTGGTTTTACAGGAAAACTTCTCCTCTAAAGTTTAAAATACGGAAAATTTCTCTTTGTACTAATTCAGCCATAGCATGGTAAAAACGAAACAAAAATACCCTCATTTTATTTTCTCTCATGAGAAAATGCAGATGCCAAACTGGATAATTACCATCCCCAACTCCCACCCAAAATACTATAAAATCTCATATATGAATATGTAGAAAATAATAAATATAATAGTATCAATGAAATAAAAATGACTGAAATGGCTCTAGTTTTTAATCTCCACAGCAAACTGTTCCATCTGAAGTATCCAAAGTTTTGCCCAGGTTTTGTTCCCTAGGAAGCAGACACGATGTTCACTAAGAAGTGTCTTAGGGATCCACTAATAGATGAGAGACAGAAGGAGCATGAGTGGACAGAAAAGGAATGTGACACAGGCTCCAACACATCCTCAGCAGGGCCCACAGAGAGCTCTGAAGCTAGAATAGCCCTACATTTGCCTAAGTTGATCCTGTCATTTGACTTCCACATCAATCAGCCTTTGGATGTGAGCTACCCTGGGGAGGGGCATGAACTTACATGAAGCATCTCTCACCTCCGATGCTGGGAAAGAAGGCTCCTAATTTACTCTAGATTTGTTGGGCTTGGTCTCCCAGTAGCCATGTTTCCTGCAACATCCTGAGGGCCTGACTACCCTAACACAAAATGCAAGTGACAGTCAAAGGGAGAGAGAAAGACTGAGAGAAAGCTCTGGGGCCAACAAGTTGCCACTCACAATCCCTGAAGCCTGAGTCCTTCAGTTTTTCCTTCAATTTTCTGAGAATTTCCAGTACCTTCTCCAGTTATATGAGTAAAGAAAACTCCCTTTCTCTTAAGCTAGTGTAAATTGAGTTTTTATTACCTAACTCATGCATAGTATCAGGTAATAAACCTAAGTAAAGAATCATACACACACAAAAAACTGTAGGCTAACATTAATATGAATGTAGAATCAACCATACTAAAAGATGTTATGAAAAAAATTAAAGCTATGTACAAAAAGACTAACATACCTACCATAACAAAATACCCCAGGAATGCAAAGACAGTTTAATATTAGAAAATAATTTGTCAACATAATTTTTTGAAGTTATTTTTTAAAATTATTTTTCAAGTACAGTTTTCTGTCTTTTACTCCCATCCCAGCCCACCCCCTGGTGCTCCCCACCTCCCTCCCCTATCCACCCCCCTTAGTTGTTGTCCATGTGTCCTTTATACTAGTTCCCGTAAATCCTTCCCCTTTTCCCCCTGAAATTCCCTCCCCTCTCCCCTCTGGTCACTGTCCCCCTGTTCTCTATTTCAGTGTCTTTGTTTTTATTTTGCTTGCTTGTTTGTTTTGTTGTTTAGCTTCTTGTTAAAGGTGAGATCATATGGTATTTGTCTTTCAACACCTGGCTTATTTCACTCAGCATATGCTTTCCAGTTCCAGCCATGCTGTTGCAAAGGGTAGGAGCTCCTTCTTTCTTTTTGCTGCATAGAATTCCATTGTTTATATGTACCATAATTTTTTGATCCATTCATTTACTGATGGGCACCTAGGTTGCTTCCAACTCTTAGCTATTGTAAATTGTGCTGCTATGAACATTTGAGGTGCATAAGTTCTTTTGGATTGGTGTTTTAGGGGTCTTGTCAACATAATTTATAGAATCACTTCATATTCAAATAAGAAAAATATACAATCCTCTTTATAGAATGTAATAGGCTAAACAATGACCCCCAAATATTTGTGTCTTAATTCCTAGAAATTATGAGTATGTGCTTTACATTTAAAAGGGACTTTGAAGATGTGCTTATGTTGTTGAGGTGGGCCCAATGCAAACACAAGGGTCCTTACCACAGGGGTAGGGTAGTTAGAGATAGAGAAAACCATGTGACAATGAAGCAAAGATTGTAGTGATGTCCTTTGAAGAGGATGAAGGGCCACAAAGTGAGGAATACAGGTAGCCTGTAGAAGTTAGGGGTTGATTTTAGCTCTGTGATTTGGACTGTGACCGACAGACCATCAAATGTGTGGCAATTTGTTACAGCAGCAACCAGAAACAGATACAAAAAAGACAATAAAATTTCATATTTAATTTTTTAAAATTTAGCAAAGGACACTTTTTAGCATGACAGAAGTCAACAACCCACTTTAGTGATAGTGTCATGATTATTTTTTAAACATTGTTTTGGAAGTTTTAGCATTTGGCATCCTCATTTCATAAACATGAGTTCACCTGGGCTGGGAACATTAGAATAGAAACAGTTAGATGAAAAGACACCCATAGGACTGAGAGGTAATCATTTTAGCCACACAATCTTTATCATCTTTCAATTAATGTCAAGAAAGATCTTAACAAACTCATAAGCCCTGGCTGGTGTAGCTCAGTGGATTGAGCGCAGGTCTGTGAACCAAACAAACTCATAAAAAGAGCCTTTATATTCCTTACTCTAGAGGCAGTTGTATGTAGTAGAGAGCCTAGTGACCAGGGAATTGGTATTTACGTAGTTTTTTCTTTTCTTCTTTTTTTTAAGACTAACGAGCAGGGTGATGATGATAGAGTCATTTAAAAGCTCCAGACATTAGTTGGTCTTATCTGCTATTCAGTAATAATAACCCCCTGGGGCTTTGTGAAATCTATGGCATGATTTCATAGACCATCTCAGCCAGAGACAATGGAGGAGGGCATGTTATGTAAAGCTACTTCAGAAGAGTTTTCTGAAACTGGAATTCCCATGAAGAAAGGAAGAACTACATGAAGGAAATAAATGTTTCCAGATTGAAAGGGCTCATTGAGTGCCCTGCAGGAAAAAGAAAAATAGCTCCACATCCAGACATATCACTAGGACATTTCAGAATGCCAGGGATCAGCAGAAGACCTCACAGGAGACCCTACAGGCTTCCAGAATAAACTTATTAAAAAACTAGAAGTCTGAATGGGCTTAGAATATTTAATAGCAACACTAGAAGCTAGAAGACTGGAGCAATGCCTTCAAAATTCTTAAGAAAATTATCTCCAACTCAGAACTCAACATTTAGCCAAATTATCAATCAAATATGAAGTAAAATAAAGACACATTCAGTCGCAATTTCTGAAAAATTTACCTCTTATTTGTCTTTTCTTAAGAAGAAATGAGAAAATACATTCTACCAAAATGACAGTGTAAACCAAGAAACAACTGGATATAGGAAATTGAGGGTTCATTTCAGAAGAGAAGTATAGGAAGAACCCAAAATTGTTAGCCATGCAGAAGTAGAGGACGGGACATCAAAAGATTCTTTTGTGTCTCTATTTCTACAGGAATGAGAAACTGCCTGATACATCTAAATATCGTGAAGTAAGATTTAGATGACTAATGCAGTCAATAAAAAATTGATTAGTGTGTTTTTTCTTTATTACTCAAATAACAATAACACAATTACTACTAAAGGAAAAATAAAAAGTTGTACAGGGAAATGAAATTTAAATATTTTATTTATTCATTTTTAGAGAAGGGAAGGGAGGGAGAAGGAGAGATAGAGAGAAACATCAACGTGTGGTTGCCTCTCAAGTACCTGCTCCTGGGGACCTGACCTGCAACCCTGGTGTGTGCCCTAGACTGGGAATCGCAGGCTGGCACTCAGTCCACTGAGCCACACCAGCCAGGGACAAAATTTAGTAAAGGCTTCTTCATGGCTCAGCTGTGAAAAAAATTTACAGTCAGGTAACATCCACTGTGATATAATCAATAGTGTAACAGTATAAGGAGGAGGGGAGGGGGGTGAGAGCCCAATCTTTTCTTCTATAGGAAAAGTGAACAGAGGACACCTAAAATCAAAACATCAGGGTGTAGCAATGTTAGCATATTACTTAGAGATGTGGAGTTAAAACAGCAAATAAAGACAAACTCAGTTCAGTCGGACTTCAAACTCTGTGTTCTTTTCACTACCACAGACCCAGTCCCTAATCACAGAAGGCAAGGACCACTGTGCTCTCTGGGCGGTGGTAGTGCATAACACAACACTCAGAGTCTGAGATGAGCCATTAGGAGATTGACTGGTGTAAACAGATGCATTGATTGATGTAAGGAAGAAGTGAAAAATATTTTCTAAGGGCTGGTGATGTATTTGGTTTTCTCATTGAATGCTGATTTTCTAAAAAAAAACAAACAAACCCCAAAAACCCCACCAAAAAACAAAAAACTAGCACTTGTGTTTCTGAACATCTTAGCCTAAAGAAGAGTAAAAAGATATTAACCAATCTTTGGTTTGTTTATTTCAATATGGCATTTGTTCCAGATACCCACCACTAAAGCTAATGCATAAATTTTATATTGTAAACATCTAAATGGTGTGTTTCATTTTATCAGGACATCAGAGATTCCTGAAGTGTTAGAGGCCAGTGTTCACACTGATATTTTTCTAAATGCTACTCTATTTGCAAAATAGATTTTTTATTTGTATATTTTATTTTTAGTTTATTATAGTGGCTAAATCATTGGAGGAGTATTGGATAATTTGAAATATAACTTAAGAAAAATATATAAATGCAACAGTGTTCAAGGCATAAAAAAGAGGGAGCATTTATTTGGTTAGCTTAAAATGTTCCAGATTTGGATTATAGGTAAATATATAATCCATAGAGTTATAGACTTAAAGAGAAATAGAGTCCTTAATTACGCTTTCTCTAGCCATCAAATATTAGCATGCTTTTTGATCATTGGGTTTCATATGCCAATCTAGTCTTCATATTCTTTAAAGCAACACATCTAAGCTGAGTTAATCATAAGATACAAAGGATACCAGTCAAACTGAAAATCATAAAACACTTAAGGGGTGTGGATTTTCCCAACTTTAATGGGGGCTGTTTAAAAATCTAGTTTCAATCATTTCACTGCATTTTAGTCTTCCTTTGAAGCCCACATTACTCCAACTAGTTCCTGTCACTGCATGAGAATCATAAAACAGAGATGGTAAAAATTACAAAGTTGGGCTTTCATCATCTGGACATTCAGTGGCAGGAAACAAAACACACCTCAACAGTGGACTGATGGATACACACTAGTCAACTATTTCAAGACAAATTTCAAAATAAAAAAAAAGAAAATTTATCCATGTAGGTCTTTGTGTAGCTTCATGTAGTATTTTTAAATACTTTAAAAAAGTATTTTGAATTGGCTGGTGTGTCTCAGTGGATTGAGTGTCGGCCTGTGAACCAAAGGGTCACTGGTTTGGTTCCCAGTCAGGGCACATGCCTGGCTTGTGAGCCAGGTGACCCATTAGGAGTGTGTGAGAGGCAATCGATCAATGTATCTCTTGCACACCGATGGTTCTCACTCTCTCCTTCTCCCTCCTTTTTCCTCTCTCTAAAAACAAATAAAGAAATAAAATCTGAAATAATATGATTGATAATTTTTTAAAATCTCTGAATCAAGAAGCTAATAGTTTGGTGGGGAAGACAGAAAATTAACCAAGGGCCATAACATTTATCAAAGCAAAGAAAACAAAAGAATCCTAAAAAGCTAGAAAGTGAAGGTAAATTGGGTTGGGGAATTGCGGTAGGAATTGAAATTTGGAGATGGAGTCAGGGGCCAGGTTTCAGAGGCTATGGCAGGCCTTTGTATGTGGGTTTAAGTGTAATGGGGAGTGAAGAGGCTTCTGAGCATTAGTGTGACATGATCAGTTCCACTAGTTACACCATGTATATTTATAGCACTAAATGTTTGGTTTACTTAATGCCATGGCTACATTTTCCTTTACTTTCTTTTAAAAACTTATGTCTACTTTTAGTTTTTCAAAATATTTTATTTATTATTATATTTAGAGAGAGGAAGGGAGCGAGAAAGAGAGGGAGAGAAACATCAGTGTGTGGTTGCCTTTCAAGTGCCCCCTACTGGGGTCCTGGCCTGCAACCTAGGCCTGTACCCTGACTGGGAATCAAACCAGCCACCCTTTGATTAGCAGGTCAGCACTCAATCAACTGAGCCACACCAGCCAGGGACTACCCTTAATTATTTAAATGAATTTTGTAAATTTTCTTTAAGATTTTATTTATTCATTTTTAGAGAGAGGGAAAGAGAAGAAGAAAGAGAGGTAGAGAAACATCAATGTGTGGTTACTTCTCATGTGTCCCCTACTGGGGACCTGGCCCACAACCCAGGCATGTGCCCTGACTAGAGACCCTTTGGTTTGCAGCCCGTGCTCAGTCCACTGAGCTACATTGGCCAGGGTGGCCTACCTTTTATTTTTAAAGACATGGCAAACTATCTCTCTGGCAGAGACCCCCTAGCTTGGACGAAGTTGATCCTGGGCAAACAAACCAAGCACATTTGCTGTTTGAGGGTCAGGTGATCTATGTGCCTGCAGGTCTAGGTTCCTTCCTCAAGATTTCTGTCTCCACTAATCTAAGTTCTGTTTCCTTTCACCCACGATTTCTAGTGGTATCTAGTGACTTTTCCCAGAATAGTTTGAATCAACTGCACTTAAAAGATGCAGTAACAGAAATGCCATAGAAACAAAAGTTAAAAGCAACAATAAAAACTGCAGCTTACCTTTTTAGAGAGTACATATTCTGGACTTTGTGGAATGATCCTGATTTTAAATATTTTATCTTTATCTCCTTAAAAGATATTTATAGTCATTGCTCCATTATTTCTAGTTCTCAATAGATGGTAACCATACTTACTGTATTTTGCCATATAAAATGTGAACCCATGTTTTTGGCCTAAACTTTCAGGAAAAAATATCTTTTGTTTTATGGTATATAAATATGGATTTATTATTACACATGTATAATGTGTATCTTTATTTTTCCTTCAAAAATTTGGGCAAAGAGTGTGCATCATATACAGCAAAATACATATTTAATATCATATAACCAAATGAACTGAGATTCATTCCAAAGAGTCTTAAGTTGATCTTATATAACTACATAATCACCTTGGAAATATATATCAATATGCTTTCACCTTTTTACATCTTGAAGAAAGAGAAAATGTCATGAAAAATGCAATTATTAAAATAGGGGTTGGGATTTTTTCCCTTTTTAATTTTAAATTTGCACATTTGTCAACCTTGGAAAGAGATATTTATCATTGATCTTTGGGCAATTAATAAGTTATTTCAGCTCAGAAGCATCTTTCATGAATATTGTTCTAATAGAAAATTTCAAAGAGAACAGCTTTTGAGAGAGAAAGAGAGAGAAGCGAACAGAAGAGGAAAAAGAAAACAAAAATTTTCTCAAACCTCCTAGAAAGTATTTTAGATGTGTTTTAAGGATCAATACATCACAGTTAATTTATTTCTGTTTGCTAAGCACTCAAAAACTACTATTTTGTTTAGCTTTTCATTCAAATGCAGCCAATACTCCTGTGTTTAAATATATTTTGAATGTTGAGTTTTGCTTATATTTTTATAGTTCCAGCCTGCACCAACAAAGTTTGTATGTTGTTACATAGGTATGTAATCAGCAGAATAAGCCATTATTTAACCACATTTTTAAAACAAAACAGAACAAAAATATTTATTGAGAATAATCCTGGCAGAGATCAAAGATGTCTCTTTAACTTACATCCAACCATAGTCTCAGAGTCAATCACAATAAGGTTTGTCAAATGTTCTTTATCACAAGACAGATTCTTGTTCACACACAAAGGTATCTAGTGAACAGCAGAATCAAAAAGGGACCAAGCTTGGGGCCACTAGAGCTAGCCTTTATGGGACCTGTGGGCTTGAGTAAATTAATGTCTTTAAGCCCTTGTTTTCTCATCTGTAAGTGGAAAGGAAATATCACACGTAAAGTGTTTAGCACAGTGTCTGACACATAGTAAGTTCTCATCAATATGAGCTATTTGTTACAATTAAGTTGGCCCCTGAGTTGGCCCCACAGCCCTACTATCCAGAGGCATCAACTGTCAGGAGACCACAGCAATTGTGAGCTGGAAAGTACCTCAGAGGTTTTTCACTTCAGCCCCCCACATTTCACAGGTGAGGAGACCGAGACCCAGGTCAGAGAAATACAGCTCAGGGGAACAAAGTTAGTTACTGACAGAGATCAGAGTATAGGTTTTCTGACTTCCAGCCACTTTATTATTTCCCGCAGTTCAAGAATCCCCTCTTATAAGGTGTCATCTGTAGCAGAATGATGCTTCACACCATGTAACTAATGGTATTGCCTGGGAGTTCACTGGTCATGGGGCTGGGGCTTTAACTGGCCTGAGAGTATAGCTCACAGGGTGGCTTCTGGTCTAAAGGCTGGAACAAAGCCTGGAGATGCTCTCCGGTGTTTGGGGAGGGCAGCTAGAACTATTGTTTGAAAGCACCTATCAGATCTTGTCACTCTGCCAACATTTTCCAGTAGCTCCCCGTCTTGCTGTCCTTGGAATGTGCCAGGTACATTTCAACCACTGGACCCTGACTTAGGACCGTCTTTGCTCAGATCACCATCTCCCGGATGTCCATGTGACCCTGTCTTCACTTCGGTCAAGTCTCAGCTCTGATGCCATCCCACTCCAAAGACCTTCCATGCCCTTCCCTAGCACAACGGCCCTTCTACCTCTCCTACTCTCCTTTCTTATCAGCTTGCTGCATTGTTTTTCATAGCATTGATCCTTAACTGGCATTTTGATGGATATTACTTTATTTGCTTATTGTGTTTCCCACTAGAAGGGCAGCTCTACAAGATCAGGGAGTTTGATGTGCTTGCTGTTGTATTTTTAGAGTCTACATGAGTGCCTACTGTAGGTTCACTAGGTCTATACAAAATGAATGGAGGAAGGGAGGCAGGGATGAGGCGGGGCAGGGGAGGGATCTGCAAGTTTAGCAGACTCTACTGAAGAATTCTTAGTTGAGATGAAAGCGCCAAGATGAACAACTTTGAAGGTGCCAGCAGGCATCCTTTTTCTTAATAAGTCCTTAAGCTACTCACTGTTTAACTATATGTGCTTATTTTTAATACATTTTTTAAGATTTTATTTATTTATCTCTAGAAGGAAAGGGAAGGAGAGAGGGAGAGAAATATCAATGTATGGTTGCCTCTCATGAGTCCCCTTGCTGGGAACAGGCCTGCAACCCAGGCATGTGCCCTGACTGGGAATTGAACTGAGATACTCTGGTTCGTAGGCCCACACTCAATCCACCGAGCTACACCAGCCAGGGCTATATGTGCTTATTTTATCTGTCTCCTTTTACTCTTTTGCTAACTTCATGAGAGCAAGAACTTTGATTCTCTGCTATGTCCCTAGAAGCAGACCAGTGCCTGGTCCATGGTTCGTACTCAATAAATTAAATTAGTAAACCAATAAATAAAGGTTTATAAAGAGAAAGGAAGAAGAAAAATAATGAAGTTATAAAAATACCTAGTATAGGCTTTCAATATGAGCTGGACCCACAAGTAGGTGATTTACACACTTTGGATCTGCTAAATCACAAAGAAAAAGAACATTAAATTTCAGAAACTGAATTTATATAATTTTTGCTTTTTTTGCCACCTGTATTTTCTTTTGTTGCCAATGGATCCTGTTTTGATATTGGATAACATTTCTCTAACATTCCTCATCTATTCAACAAATTTTATTGGAGGACGGACTATGCTGATCACTGTATTAGATGCTACAAATACAAGGGTGAGGCAAAGAGACACAATCCTTGATTTTACTGGATTCACAATCTTATAGAAGGAAGAGATGTTAATGAAACCCACAAGTGACTAAATCTTATGGCTGAGTACAACAAGGAAAAAACAGATTTATGTGAAACACATTCTGGCAAATACAATGCAGAGTTGTCTCTTCCTCATCCTTGAAGTCATAACCTGAAGTATGTCCTGTGGGTTTAAGAGGCAGTTCTACTATCGCTCACCTGAATGGGGTTCTTTACTAGACATCAGATTCAGAAGAGTCACTGTAGGGTTCTATTAATTTAATGCAAGATATTTATCTGAAACCTGTGAGATTTCATAAACACAACACTTGGACTCTCAATATCAGCCAAAGCCCCTCGACTTACACAAACAACAACAACAATAATTATAGCAGATCCGTCCGTGTCCCACACTCTGTGCCAGTGTTCTCAGCTTTTTATATATATTAATCATTCATAGTTATAAAGAAGCTATTATTACCCTCATTCCACAGGTGAGGGGTCAGGGACCAAGTTCAAGTTCATAGACCTATTTAGCAGCAGGACAGGGTCCATTAATTGTTCCCAGTCATTCATGTTTTGTCAATTAATGACCCTGCTGGCTCTGGAATGTATAGGGAAAGGGCAGAAGCTCCCTTTTGTATTTAATTATAAACTCAAATTCCAAACATGTTGGTATTGCCCAATGAATAGCTAAAGCTCTTACCATTCTGTATTTAACACGAAGATGAAGGCTCTTGCTACAAATACTAGTTTCCTACCTGTCATTTCTAGATTTGACACTGAAATATGAACTCTGAAATACAATTCTCTTTTTCTATCTTCCTGTGTGAAGCATTTATGGAGCACACAAGGTTAACACATTTCCTACCCACTGCACTGCTGCTCTGAAGACATTCATTGACCCCATCAAGGCCTCAGAGGTCCTACAAGCAAGGAAAGTGTGAAGTGAAGCAATGTTCCAATCAGCGTGACAACTTTCAAAGAGAAAGTCTTTCTTACATGCTATTTTCTCCCAAAAGGGCATACTATTACGAGAGAGAAAAGCAAAAGTACACAAGGCATTATATCAGGCAAACCAGGGTTTTAGTTAGTAGTTTAAAAAAAAGCCCATCTCTTATGACAAAAAGTTGGGTGTGTCTCTATGACTGGTTCTCAGCCTGGGGTGACTGGGCCCTCAAGGAGACACTTCCCAATGTCTGGAGACATTTTTGACCATCATAACTTGGAAGAAATATAGGCATCTAGTGAGTAGAGAGGCCAGGAACACTGCAAGACATCTTATAAAACACACAATAGTTTCTTCTTATCCCCAGAACAAAGAATTATCTGCCCCAAAATGCCAGTAATGATGAAACTGAGAAACTGTGGTCTATTGTTTCCAGTCTTCTTCCAGATGTCATACCACACTCCTTGGTGACATCACCGCCAGCCCTGGCAAGGATCCTGAGGCAGTCATAGAGGTTGCTATCCTCCCAGAAGTGCATTAGTGTCTTCCTCAACTGGCAATAGCCTAGAAAAATGTCCTCTTCAGGTATGCCTTAACACCTGCTGTAACTCCTTGATACCTTGGTTGAATAAAGAGGTGGTATTTGGGGAGAAGAACACCACTTGGTATTGGAACAAAGATCATTGATGCAAGGAGGATGTCTGGGAGCGTTAACAACAATAAGAGAAACCTTGAACGGTTTGTTATTTGGTGATTCTCCAAACAGTACTCAACTTCTCAATTTCACTGGCATAACCACCCAGGAGGGCATCTTGGAAGAGGAGCTGGGTCTTCCATGACTTCCTGTGGCCCCTGAAGTACAATGGCAGTGTGTGCTTACTGATGCACCTGAAGACCCTGGGGTTCTCACCATGCCAGATCTCAAAGGGTTTTAGTCTGCAGTCCTCAGCATTGCCCCAAAGCAAGATTGTTAACCTGTGCTTAAAAGCCTTGAAACCTGACCCTGGCTTGGCCACCTTATGCATGAAAGTCCATGCAGGCATCCATTTCCAGAAGATGGGATTCCATCCACAGTGAATATATGTTCTAGCTAGTAATGTGCCTTCATAATTAGCTTACCTAGAGTTTCTTCAGAATTCTTCAGCTGCCTTCACATTAGCACCCTTGGACTCACCACTCACTTTTACATTAGGTAATGAAAAATTATCCTTGAATTGTTTGAACCACTCCGAATTAGCAGTAAATGTTGTTGGGTCCAGCTTTCTCTTTCAAAATTGGAAACAATCTCTTTTCTTTGGCCTTGGTGCCTCATGGTGCTGAGAGGGATATGCTAATGACCTGGTCTTCAATCCAGGTCATTAGCAGTTTCTCCATACAAGTTTCTCTGGTCTAGGCCCCTCTAGATGTACTATTACAGGAATCTCATTGCCTTCCATGAAGATTCTTTAACAGCTTCTGTCACTTTGTTCTTGCTCTTCAAGATCGTAGATTTGGTGAAATGGCACATTCCTGAATGGTGATCAATAACCATCACTGATTTTTCAACTTTATAGTTCCTAATAGTTGTTCATTTTGTTTCTAAGTAAATTACTCAGTGTGGCCTCTTACTGGCAACATGAGTACGGATGTCGTTCTTAGGGGCCACGAGGAACACACAACAAGACGTGAAATCAAGCACAGGAGACAATGATGCGACCAGGAGATGTGGTAAACAAGTGCCCACAAGGCGGCTGCCAGATTAACACACCGTTTTCTAACAAACTTCTTAATAATAGACAGAGTGTCCCCTAACACAACGATGAAAAGCATAATATAGTAAACACATAAACCAGTGACAGTCATTTATTCTCGTTATCCAGTGTCATGCACTGTACGTATTCATATGGGCTGTGCCTCTACAGGACTGGCAGCGCAGGCTCTGATTACACCAATGCCACCACAAACGTATGAGTAATGCATTACGCTATGATGTTACCACCCCTACAACATCACAAGGGGACAGAAATTTTTCACCCCATTATAATGTTATGAGACCACCATCATCATATTTGTGGTCCATCCTCAGCCAAAATATTCTTATGTGGCCACAACTGTATTTGAAAATCAATCAGTGTAATCTACCATATTAACAAACTAAAAAAGAACAATGACACAATCTTATGAATCAATACAGTAAAAGCTCCTGACAAAATCCAACAGCTGTTAATGATAAACATTTTTAAAAATGAACTTAGAAAAATACGAATAGAAAGAAACTTCCTCAACAAAGAGCTAGTATAAAAATCCTACTGCGAACATTCAACTTAGTGACGAAATGTATTTCTCCTAAGATCGGGAACAAGGCACGGATGCCTGCTTTACCCACTTTCCTCAACATAGTGCTAGACATTCTGACCAGCATAATAAGGCAATGAAGAGAAACAAAAGGCACACGTATCTAAAAGGAAAAAATAAAACTGTCCCTATTTGTGGATGACATGATTCCCAAGTAGAAAATCCCAAAGACTACAAAAAATCCCCGTGACTGCAGACACTTGGCACGAGTGTAACTTCTTTCCCCTATTGTGTCGATGACAGATATCAGTGATAAAACTCAGTGTGATGTAGCTCTGTGCCTAGGTGTGGCCTTGGGTTCCATCCAACATAGCTCTCTCTCTAGGCAGCATCTACGAATGGATCAGAGTTAATTCTAGAGAAAAAAACCTCTCATGACCTTTGGGGCTGAAAGGTGACCCTGCACAAGCCATTTCCCTGCCAAATGTGTCAGATGACTCTCTCTCCACCCTGCTTCTGTGGAAAGTGGTGTTTCGGCGTTCTGGAGTTGGTTGGAAAGGCAGACTGCAGGAGGCAGGCTTCAACTGGGTCACCCTCCTCCAGAGGACTGGCTCTCCAACGGAGTATTTTTCCTAGTCCTCCATAGACACGTCAGCACTGTCCCTACCTGCTGTCACTGGCAGAGAAGAAGGGAGAGACAGGAATGAAGGGCTGCCACGGATTCCAGGTGTCCCTTAAGGCAGTCCAATGTGGCCACTGCAGGACCTCTCTGCTTGCCTGCAGATATCCTTTTGAGCGTTCAATTAAAAGGGACATTTGCTGACGTCCGTAGGTGGTGTGCACCGGGCTGGCAGTTTCAACATGCTGGCCTCCTGCATGGCTGTTTTTAAGATTTGGGCGATGTGTGTGTGTGTGTGTTTCTTTAAATGTAAGCATTGATGTTTATAGGACCTGGGCTATTTATGTTGATTTAAAGCCTCAGGGAAAAAGAAACAAAAAACAGGATTACTTTGTTTAACAATCTAGGTAATATTTTACAAAAGTTTTCTGACAATGGCCACAGGTGTGTTTTAGCATTAAAATTTGAGATTCAGAACCAAGAACAAAAAATAACCACAGCTCTCCTAGCAAAGACTTGCAAAGTGAAACCGAGAAGAAGAATTAATTTTCTTCTTCTTCTTCGTATTGTGTTCTGAGCTCTGAATGCAGGGTTTCAGCTTCCTCACCCATAAAATAAGGCTAATGATAATAGAGGGTTGTTGAAATAATGAAGGTAATGAGTGAATTCCTTCACTGCTTTGGAGTGGGAGAAGTCCTTTAAACAAGAACTCAAAATGCAAGAGCCATAAAAAATTGATACTGTCAAATACATTTCTTAAATAAGCAAATCAAATCGCAAAAGAAAAACTATAAACAGTATCCATATAGGTCTTCTATCACAAAGAGCTCATCCCGTTAATATATAAAAAGCTCCTAGAAATTGAGAAGAAAATGGCTAAAAGGTTCATAAATGGCCTGTTTATAGAAAAAATACAAACAGCCCTTATACTTATGAAAAGAGGCTTAATTTCACTCAGAATAAGAAATAGGACAGACTCATCGACGGAGAGCAGATGACAGCTAGTGGGGGCTGGGAGTGGAGGGACTGAGCAGAGGGGAAGGAGGACTCATAGACATGGACCACAGAGTGGAGATTGCTGGGGGAGGGGGTAATAAGGAGACTAACTGGTAACAGAAAATACACAGTAAAGATTCAATTTCTTAGAAAAGAAACAAAACCAAGTGAAATCACACTGAAATAGCATTTCTTGCCCTATCAAATTGGCAAAAATCCAAAAGTTTAACCATACTCTCTGTTGGCCCAGTGGCAGAGAAACGGGCACTCTCATACCTTGCTGGTGGCAGTGCAGAACGGTGCAACCCCTGCGGAGGACAATTTGCTCACTGCTATCAAAATTTTAAATGCATTTACCCTTTGACCCAGCAATCCCACTTCTGGGAATTTATACCACAGGTATTCCTCACACGTATAAAAGAGTGTATTAATATTTAGAATGAATCAATAGAAAAAGATAAAGAATCTTAACTCTCCATCAACAGGAAAATGATGAAATAAACCATGGTGTGTTCACCCTGTGGAACATTATTGGGCCATAAAACGAAGAAGGAGGGCACTTACTATGCGATGACAGAGACAGGTCTCTGGCGCTGCTTAGTGAAAAAAAAAAAAGCCAGGAGCAGCCACTGTATATGGTGGTCTATCTTTTGTGTAAGAAAGATGAGGAGTAGGAGGAGAAACCAGATTTGTTTTAATTTTCAAAAGGAAATATTTGTAGTACCCAAAAGACACTAATAGAAATAGGAGCCAAGGATCTTAGGGGTGGAAAGCAAATGGATGGGAACAATGGCAGGAGTGATACTTTTTGACTTGTCTTTTTAAAATAGTATTTTGACTTTTAACCATGTGAATATGTTACCTTTTAAAAAAATAAATATTTAAAGCCCTGGCTGGTGTAGCTCAGTGGATTGAGTGCGGTCCTGTGAACCAGAGTATCAAGGTTCGATTCCCAGTCAGGGCACATGCCTGGGTTGCAGGCCAGTTCCCAGCAGGGGACTCATGAGAAGCAACCATACATTGATGTTTCTCTCCTTCTCTCCTTCCCTTCCCCTCTAAAGATAAATAAATAAAAATTTCTTAAAAAATATTTAGAAAATACAATCGAGTGAGTTATGAGCATAGAATATTTATCAAGTGTTCTAGATCCTTCCAGGCATAAATGTTAAAGGTTGATTATAATTTTCCCCTTTATTTTTATTGTTGACACTAATACAGATGTCCCCATTTCCCCCCCTCTTTTGACAGCCCTGCCCCCCTTTCCTCCGGCCATCACCACACTATTGTCTGTGTCTATGAGTTATGAATATATGTTCTTTGGCTGACCCTTTAAAAGGCACTCTTGTGGTTTTATATGGGGTTCAGCAGAGTCTAGGGCTGTTTCCCACACTGTGGCCTTCAAATCACTAGCAACAGAATTTTCTGTGGTATGTGTTATAATGATGACTCCTGGACCCAACCCAATATTTNTCCTTCCAGGCATAAATGTTAAAGGTTGATTATAATTTTCCCCTTTATTTTTATTGTTGACACTAATACAGATGTCCCCATTTCCCCCCCTCTTTTGACAGCCCTGCCCCCCTTTCCTCCGGCCATCACCACACTATTGTCTGTGTCTATGAGTTATGAATATATGTTCTTTGGCTAACCCTTTAAAAGGCACTCTTGTGGTTTCATATGGGGTTCAGCAGAGTCTAGGGCTGTTTCCCACACTGTGGCCTTCAAATCACTAGCAACAGAATTTTCTGCGGTATGTGTTATAATGATGACTCCTGGACCCAACCCAATATTTGCATGCATAATCAGAACCTCTTGGTCCAAGGTCAAAGAACAGAGATTTAAAATCTCTCCAGGCAATTCTCATGAACCTTGAAGTTTGAGCACTGCTACAAACTACCTCTGGTTCAGACTGTGATGAAGGTAGCAAGCCGGTAGGAGCCCTTTCTGACCATGACTTCAATACCATAAACAGGCCACCAAACTCAAAACTACTATCCCTAGTTTTGAGCTCCCAACTTGTATATCCAATTGCTTGTTGGTGTCATCACTTACTGCAAAATAGGGATTTCAAATAGAACACATCAAAAAGTGAACTTGGACTGGATTGGAAATGGTCTCCGGTACCATTGGTTCTCTTACGTGTTCTTCCTGTAGTCTCGCCCATCTCAGTAAATAACAATATAACTTGCCCTGCAGTGCATGCAAAAAATGTAGATATCTTCTATTACTTCTGCCTTCCTCCTCTCTGTGTGTTCTAATTTATTTCTTGGAAATGCCACACTCACCCCTGACTCAGGAGGGCCTTTGTGTTTGCTAGTCCTCCTGCCTGGAATGTTCTGAGTCTCTCAAGGCTTAGTTATGTCTCTATGTCACTAGGGACTCAATTCAAATCTCATCTCCTGTGAGAGACCTTCTCTGGCCACAGCAATCCAGAGCAGCCCCCACCCCAGCCTACCACCCGGCAGTCCCCTCTCCCCATTTTGTTTTCTTCAAAGTAATCACCATTATCTGATATCTTTTGTATTTGTTAACCTCTTTGTTGCCTGAATGCCTCCCCTAGAATGTCACATCCATAAACCTGCAACTCCAACCACTCCATTCACACAGTGTCCCCGGACCTAGAACTGAGTGTGGCACACAGGAACTGCTCCCTAAATATCTGTGGAAGGAAACAGTGCTCTTTTGCTTTCTATGACACTCATGGCATTTCTTCAACCTCCTCTTCTTCAGCCCCATTCAGCCTTCTGGTCTTGACTTCAGCTACCAGTGCTAATATCTATTCCTATTCATTAGTTTTCAGTGTAATTCCTAGAATACTCTCTAATGGATCTCGCCCATGTTTTTTCTCTTATCACCACAGTTGGATGTCTTGAGTCAAGCTCCCACCCCTGCTCCAGTCATATGTAGCTGCAGGGGGTTGGTGGTTGTAGAAGCATCCATGTGGCATGCATAGGAGCCTGTGACGGGCCTGCTTCACCTACAGTGATATGTCTAGAAAAGCATTGGAACACAGAGGGCCTATAGCACGTGTGAGAGGAGAGGGCCCTATGAAGACAGAAAGGGGAAACTGGGAACAAACATTGCCTACATCACAATTATCAACAGGCTGAGCCTCCTTCTGCAGAGCTGTCTCCACTCTGTCCTGCTGGGGTCCAGGTGGTCGACTAGAAAAGCCAAACAGAGAAATAGGACTGCAGTGGAGTACAGTGGAATTCACATCTCTCGTAAGCATGAACACAGACTTGATGAGATTATGATCTGTTCTCCGTGTTATCCACAACAGCTTTCACTGTGATTAGCAAAGAAATCTGGAGTTAAACAGGGGAATTGTTCTGGCTTTAGTGGGTCATGGAGGCCAGATAAACTCTGCTTTCTCCTGGCCTCTTAGACTTTGGAGCGGAGAAGACACTGAAATCTGTTTTAAATCAGATCAGCCTCTCCCTTCTTCTTTGTAAGCTCATCCTTTTGTAAGCTCCTACAAAATAAAACCAGCACATTCCCAGAAGATAAAAAATCCATTCTCTCCCTGCCGTTCACGTAAGTGCATCTCCACGTATTCACAGGCTTCCGCAGATTTTAATAAGGTCCCCTGTGTGGGTCTCTTCAAATATGGGTGAAATACTCAGAGTGAGAAAATGTCACATCTAATCAAGGGTGCTATAAATGCAGCACCGTGGCAGGCAGGCGGCTCACAAGTGGCTTGAACCAAATCACTATCTTTGCCTGTTGGTAACCAAAATGAAAGAATCTCATGTGGGGTCCTCATTTTGGCACCTGTAATTACTTAGAATTAAAAAACAAAAGCCTATATCTGAATTGAGCAAACAGCATAGCCTGCTAATGGTGAGAGACCCTCAGAACTTTTACTTTTTCCTAGAGGAAAAATTGCTTTAGAGACCAATGTTTCTTTTAAACACAAATGGATAGCTACACAGACACAACCACACCTAAATCCCACTGTGTCCTGAGCCCTTCCCGACTCTACATTTGTGCTTACATTACTCTAACCTAAATCTTCAGCTTGGACTCCTTTAGTCCTATGGCTTAAGCCAAAATCCCATGCTTTGAGGGTGTCTAAGCCCTTCCTGGTATTCCTGGAGGCTTTGGTGCAGAATAGCAGTTCTCACCCAGGGAGACTTTGCCCATAGAGGATATTTGGAAGTGCCTAGAAATGTTTCTGGTGCTATGAGTGGGTAGGGAAGGGTGTTACTGGCATTTAGCAAAAAGGGGCTTCGGATGCTGCTCCACACCTGCCGTGTGCAGGACAGCCCCCCACACCCACGCATGACAGGCGCCAGGTGTCAGGAGTGCTGAGGCCGAGAAAGCCTGTGGTAAAGATTCGCATGTCTGTAGCAGCACCTCACACTGCGGGCTGCCCCTCAGTCACCAGAGGGTCTAATCTTCAGCCCTGTACCTACAAGAGGCTTGGACCTGCACCTCTGCCGGTTTCGCTGTCTGCAGCTCTGGGGCTCCGTCTGCTCTGTGTGTGATGCCACTGTCACCATGCCAGTATAAGCAGAGTGTTTAGGGGGGAAAGCACTCTCCTCTTCACTGATGGTCCCCCTTCACTCCCCTCTCACACAAAGCTGAATTCTCATCAACAGACTCCGGGGAAGAATCCATTTCCAACTTGGGCTGTTGGTAGAATTACTTCTTTGTAGCTCTAGGACCGAGGTCCTATTATCTTGTCAGCTGTTAGATGGGACATGCCCTGGGCCCTTACAGGTCCCTCTTGTGCCCGTGCCATGTGACTCCCTCATCTCAGCCACAGAGAGCCTCCCTTGCATCAAATCTCTTTCAAGTAAAATTTCTTTGATTTTCAATTTTTCTGCTATTAGAAAAGACACTCTGCATTGAAAGGGCTTATGAAATTAATTTAGGATAATCTCACTATGTGAAGGCCCAAACTGCCATGTTACATATCTTAATCATGGAGTAAAGTCCACACTCTTCACAGTCCCGAGGCATGTGCACTGCACTGAGGGACGTCCAGGGGACGTCTTAGAATCTGCTGACCCTACCAGGCGTTACGGACTGTATGTGGCCCTGTAATTCACATGTTGATGCCCTAAGCCCAATGTGACTATGTTTGGAGTGGGACCTTTGAAAAGGTAATTAGAGTTAAATGAGGTTATAGTGGGGGAGCCCAATACAATTAGACTGGTGTCCTTGTAAGAAGAGAAAGACATCAAGAGTGTGTATACTCAAAGAGGAAAGGCAAGGTGAAGACAGAAAGAGAAGGTGGCCATTTGTAAGCCAAGGTGGGAAGTCTCTCGAGAAAACAAATAAAACAACCCTTTAGTTTTGAACTTCCAACCTCCAGAAATGTGAGAAATGAATTTCTATTGTTTAGGCTACCCAGTCTGTCGTGGATTGTCATGGCAGCTAGAAGGGCCGTAACAATACACCAGGTAACAATACCAATGAAGGAATCCAATTAAAAAAATTGAAATTGGGATCACAAGAGCCTTTGATGAAGTCTGAAATGCACTCAGATACAGGCCAATAGAAACACTCATGTGCCAGCCAGAGGGACGAGACTGTGAGGTAAGACGACACTAAAATCCATATACGAAGGCCTATGTAGTACAAAATCACGTATGAATACAACTTCATATAAACCAATATTCCGAGGCAGTGATTTTAAACCTTTTTCATCTCCTGGCACACATAAGCTAATTACTAAAATTCTGCAACTCACCAAAAAAATATATTATTTTGCTAATTTGACAAAACATTTAGGTGTCGTTTTGATTCATTCACACTGTATAGCTATTGTTGTGTTAGTTGTTATCATTTTTTATTTGACAGTCTAAGGGAAAAAAGGCCAATGGCCCTGAGTAAATAGTCAGCTTTGAGAGTTTTAAAATTCTTGCAGCAGACCAGGCAAAAGTCACTGTTGTAAGATATGTACTAAGAACAATAGAAACAAAGAAAGCCAGATTATCTGTAATGGTACTTGGATACCTGCATGGATCATGAGCATCTCATTTGGTGGGCTAGGTACATTTAATATGGTTTAGAAGGAAGAGTTATACTTTACATAGATACAGTTCCTGGTAAATATTTGTAGTTGCTTGTTTACTAACTAAATGACACTGGTCCAAAAGGAATCTTCTACATAAAAAGAGAAAAAGTATCCGAGAGATACTACTGAGATGTAGAGGGAAAGCAGCATTTTAAAAAATGTTTACATTTCTGTCCAATTTGAAATTTTGTAATGATTAGGAATAGTTTAATAACAGTTTCATGAAAGACGATACATGCGTATTTTAAAAGACCTGCATTGACATGTTAGTTTTAATATATTTCTGCTCCTGTCCTACGAACTAGTGATAGTTGGACTGTGATGATGATGTCCCAGAGACATAGTTAAAAACTGTCAGTCTTCATGTGGGTTTTGTTAGACAGAGAGTCCAAAAGATAGACTGGTTTTCATACTTACACAGTTGAACTCCATGGAATTTGCTTAGCCATGTTAATAGTAAGGTTGAGTTTTTTAGGCTTCTTATTTCTCCAGTTCAAACATTTACACCTTTAGAGGAGATATGCAAATCTATGACCATTTTATTTGTGGAAGCAAAAGTATAATCCATTAATAATTGAAGGTCCCAAATTTTCTTCCTTGCACTTAGAGATGTAATCAGGTGTAGGCAAGAATCACAAGGTGTACCAGCAGATTGCTTCATATAACACATTTCCAACTATGAGCCAGAGACACAGTTCAGAACTCTTGTGAAGGCTCCTGTAACCAACATATGTAAATTGGCCAGAGGTTTTTCTTTTTTTTTCAAACCATCTTTGAAAAAGATAGAGATTTATTTTGAAATTAGCTGAAAGGAAGGTGGGCAGGGAATGGCAAAGGTTATCCTGCAGGAGGTGTGACTAATCTTCAAACTAACTTCTCTCACAAGGTAATGACCTTACCCTGAGCCATGGGGGTTGCCACTTCTTTTATGTGTCTTTGAGTCACATGTTGTGGGTGAATCCACACTTCAAAGACAAAGATCAACAAGACAGGCTGTGTTTTTGGGTGTGAGATTTCCTGCAAGTGGGACTTACATACTTTCATACTGCAGGGCTCATGGGAGAAAGGCTGCCTTCTCAGGGAGGTCCTGGAGGGGGACCCTTGAAAGGGACACTTGGATTTTCCAGTAGATTTAAAAGACATAAGTAGTTGCTTTCCCATGTACCTTCTAGAGCCTGAGGCACTTTCCTTTTCCCAGCAGCAACCAAAGTCCTGGCCAACTTTCATGGCTTGCAGGAATTCATATGTCTCAAAAGCAAAGCTTCATGTGTATAAATTGATGATCTTGACATGCATAGCTTTTTCTTAAATTGTTTTTCCCAGAGGACAGCATGTAGGTATACATTGCTAGATCTTGAGATTTCTGACTTCCTTTGCCCAGAGGAAGTCACAGTTGATCTCTTAGCCATTATCACAGCTACCCCTTTTTTCTAGCAACAGCTATAGCTGTAAATTTTAGTTGATACTATTAGCTAGAAAAATGAATGGAAGAGTGAGTGAATGAATGAATATTAGCTGGCAGAAGCCAGGATGCAGGCAAAAAACGCCATTCTCGCACCTCCATTCAGTAGCTTCACCACACATTATACTGGTGGGTTTACTGTCACAGTTGCCCACTTCCAGGCAGCAGTCCTCAAAGAACTGAAATGAAAAAAACTGAACTGAATGAAAAAGAACTTCTATTCATGATACATTGGGATTCACCACCTGAAACAGTATATACGATGCTGATAAATTCATAATAGCTTCCAACTGCCAGGTTGCATTCTTTTGTGTTCACACAAAGCTTTGTACACTATGTGAAGTAGAACATTTCCCCCATTTTTTGTTCTTTTGATTTCTTATAAAAATATGTCAATTTTAGGAACCTACAGATTTATGCTACAGAAAATTTGTATGGTAAGTTCTATGCAAGTTAGCTGGAAACATGTATTCCACTGAATGGAAAAAGGAGGAAAAATTTTTGTTTCTCCTATCCCCAAACTGTACAGGAACACACATGTTTCTACATGTAAATTTGTCTCCCTTTCTCAGCAGCATAAAAAGTTTGTGACATACTACCCATGAAAGCAAGATGTATGACAGCTAAGAATCTCTCATATGCTGCGCTCTGGTTGATTCTTAAGCTAGAAGAGGGAGTTTAAAAGAAGTAGGAGTTAGTTTTACCAAGGTTGGGAAATGGAGGGCAAATCCTTCCCACCCAAGCTAGTAACGCTCCTAGCTCTGTGCATGTGACCACAGCTCTGGCACAAGGTAATCGTGTTGACCCTGCAACTGGCATTTTCTTAAGGTTGAAACTCAAAACTAAACTTAAATGCAACCAGAGCCCAACACAACTGACAAAAAAAGAAAGAAGGAAACACGGGAGCTCATGTGGACAGAAACTGTCAAGTTTCCCATTACTTGTATTTGTCAGCATTGCATCAGTAGTCCCCACCCACTGACTCTTCCTCCCTCCTTCCCGAAGTGAGGCTGGGGGAGACATGTGCAGAAGCAATGGGGACACGCACGTAAGAGAGGGCACCATGTAGCTGTGCTTCATACAACCAGTTCCCTTAACCTGCTCTCCTTAGGGTTAACTTTCAGCATCTGGCAAGTGACATTTAACTTTGCCTTCTTTGAAAGGGCACTTAGAGGCCATTGCTACCCAGTCCCCAAGCTGCTTTCAGGACTTAAACTTGTATGAGAACAAAGGGCAAGCCACATGGTACTTTTACTTACCCTACTCCCACACATGGAAACCTAGCTCCATCTGGGCTGGTCTTTAGAGAGCACCTGACTGGAAAGTACGCATTCCCTAGGACTCCCAAAGAATGAAAGCACAGTAAAAATTCACCATGAGCATGATACCTAACATAGAGCACTTACAATATGCCAGGCTGTGTGCTAAATACTGACAAGGATGGGGTCATTTTATTCTCATAACAACCCTGTAATACAGAGGAAACTGAGGCACAGAGAGGCTAAGTGAGTTGCCCAAGACCACTAAGCTGCTAAATGGAGGAACCAGACATTGACTCCTAAGCTTATGCTCTGAAGTATAGTTTACATATGGATATAAATACTGTGTGTATGTGTTCATCTAACCTGCATGCAAACAGATTTTGGAGGGGAGCTACAAAAGGTGACTCAGGAGCATAAAGATGGAGAAGTAGAAGAGAGACATCTTTAGAGTCTGGGGACAATTGTTAAGAGACACCTCTTCCACGTAGGCTCTAAAGGGGCCCTTTCAAACACAGCATCACTGGCAGGATGCTGGCAAGATGTATAACAATTTCTCACTCATCCTAGTGACAATCTGAGAAGACCAATAAACATCATTCACCAATTACTGGGGTTTCTGAGGAGTTTCCTTGGGAAAGGTGTGAACTGCAGTAAAAGTAAGTCCTAGCCTTTTCAGGTCCCCAAGCTTGCTCTCTCCAGCTTTGTTCTGAGAGTGGCAGGAGGGGCAGATGGGAGTGATGAGAAAGAAGGGAGAACTGAAGGGTGAAAAAGCAATCCAAAACCCAGAAAGAATCGCTCCATCTCACACTATCTTATGAAAACTAACTTAACCATCCCGCTCTGATTTTTCTCCCCACAGTGATCTCTGTTGCCATTGAGACTTCACAGACAACAAGTGATGGCGTCTATCTCATTATTAAAACATGTGCCCTTCTTCAAAAACTAGCTCATTTCGACACTTTACTAGGGAAGAGAAGCCATACCACCCAATAACAATCTTGTGGGTTTGTAACACTATTGCTTTATAGGTCCAACTGCCATCTCTTTTACTTGTTCTTCCTCCAGAGAACTTCCACTCACCTCAAGGAAAGTCCTGTGTGGGTAGAAATGAAAAAAAATGAGGGCAGAGTTTGCTGTAGTGTATTTTTGTTAGCACAGGCCCAGTAAAATCACTGCTAGGTGACCTTAGGCATAATTTAGTGTTACCTTTTTATATTTTGGACAAAGAACGAGACTCAGTTGTGAGCCCTGGGTGTACCCAGAGCCATGCATTATATCAAGGTTGATCACACTCTGAATCCTTCTTCATTGATACTTTTACTGCCTATTTTATAAGACCCCGCTGGATAAAGATGTCAACACACTGATCAGCGTGAGAATGGTGGCTCAGAAGCCTTCACTGAATCAATATGGTAATTTTACACTGGCATTCTTTACTTCAGTGTCTTTCTAAAGAGACCTAAAGCAGAACTAATTTTAAAAATGTATGACCCCCTTGGCCAAATGTAACTGTTGCTAAAAATCCTACTTTGCTTTCATAATACAGTTTCAAAATTCCATTAAAGCAGTTGCTTGACCACATAGACTAGTAGGGTCTCTCTCGGAGGAGACTTGAGACAAAGGGAGCAAATGTAGAAGTCAGGTACTGATGGCCAGTGTGAAGCCACAATAAGGACTCCAGGCTCTACAAAGGCAGGAAACTTGCCTATTTTATGTTCTACAATGAGTGCAGTATTAACAGAATATATAGAGAGCCCTCAATACATGTTGGTTAAATGAACTAACACAAGGGGAGGGGGAGGATGGGTTCCTTATACATTTCTACATGCTTCAGCTGTGTTTCTCCAGTTGCCCAGAGGCGATATGTTCTTGACAGCTCATGGCACACCTCTGGAGCTGGATCAGACCAGGTCAGTAGCATCTTCTGAAAGAACAGGACTGAGGAGAGAGTGCATCTGGTGCTTAAAAAGTGTGAAGATGCTCATGTGCACAGTGATAGGAGAAGTAGAGCTGGCTCCCTTCCCTGCCGTAGCAATACTGTAAGCCATGCGTTATCCCTGGGTGATATCTCCTACTTCTCACTTGAGGTTGCCCTCTCTAAGCCTCAGGATCCCTGTCTGTGAAGTGTCAGTAATTCTGGTTAAAAGTGATAAATGATAAAAGGTGCCATTCCTGGATGAGAAATGTTGGGATATTTGCAATACAGAAGAGGAAATCATGTACTGATAGAAAAATCACAGCATGGATGGGCAAGCCCAGATTTTTGCCATGGGTAAGGGATACTGTCTAAGGCAGTAAGTACACTCCTTCTCAATGGAAACTCAGCAAGGGCTGAGTCAAGTGATGACCTCTGAGGGAATTCATCAAGCGAGAGCTGAGGGTTCTACCAGCTGACCTCTATCCCCCTTCCCCTCCCCACATCCCCATATTCAGCAGCTGCCCATGCTTTGCTTCCTAGGTTAAAATCACAAGAATGACCTCTAAATAAAATCAGAGGCTCTCTTTTAGGGATGAGAACATGAGCACTGGGATGGAAGAGAAAAATAGACTCCCACTCTGAATTGGGATCTAAAATAAACGTCAGCTCCTTCTTGAAGTACAAAGTATTAAACACATTGCCTCCTAAATTTGGCAACTGTGAATGGAGAGGCCTTGATCGTGGCTCACAGCCCGAGAGAAGCCTCAATTCTGTCATTCTCTGTCCACCAAAGAAACCTTCCAGTGAGAGCAGAGCTCTGCTGCAGAGCATAATATTTCACATGTTGCCTATATTAATCACTCCAGCCTCCAGTTTATAAAATTGAATGCACAAGCAAGGATCACTAAACATTGGAGAGACATACATCATAAATGAAACTATAATCTGGAACTAAAATAATTCTAGGGGGAAAGAAAGAAACAAAAGTACGATGAACATATGTTTGAAATGTGTGAGTTTAATAAATACCGATTTATCCTGAGCAATATGAACATACGAATAAGTACATTAAAATATATGGCTAAACTTGAAATAACTAGAAGTAATATGTAGAGTTTCCAAAATACTGGCATAAGACAAAGAAAAATAAACCACAAAACCAGAAAAGGAACAGAGAAAATTCAGTCAATCCATGACAAAAATGTTTGTGCACAGCAAACATTAAAGAAAATAAGAAAGCAAGAATAAGATCAAATGTATGTGTAATTGTGGTAGAAAAATAAATGGCTTGTGTTTACCTATGAAAAGACAAAAACTTCCAGATTAGGTTCTAAAAGAGAAAAATGACACAAACAGGGTTTATAAGGGAAATCAATTTGAAAAATTAAAAATGTGAAGATTTATAAACCTATATTAAGCAGAGGATGAAGAGGTAATTTATGGGGAAGAAATAAAAATGGTCTATAAATCTAGGAGAAATTACATTCTAATAACAATGAAAAGATGGATTAAGATGACCATGAGATAGCATTTTCCACCTGTAATAAGAGAGACAAAATGTTTAACAGTTAATGATAGGTTGAGGCTGGTGAAGACGTGGGGAAAGGGGCACGGCTGAAGGGACTGTGGATTGGTCAGGATTCTCTGAACCGGAGGGGCTCCTGGGAGAGTGGAACGATGTGATCCCGCTGAGTTGTCCCCAGGATGAAGACTAGGAGACTGGATCACAGGAACCCCAGTGACAAGTTGTGTCAAGAAGTCATGTGATCGTAAAGGGAGGAGATCAGTCCCAGCTCTGATCCTTCCTAATTCTGTTTTCTAGTGCAAGTCTCATACCAGAGTGTGCTTCCATTTCTCCGTCTGCCGCATCGCTTTGATAAGATAAAATGGGGTTGGATGTGTAAAATGCTTTGTACAATATAAAAATTACACAGTGTTTGACACTATCATTTTTATAATAAGAATCAAATATATTGACAAGAGCCCCCAAGAAGCACAGGAAAAAAAATGAATGAATGTGTATCAGATTAGACAGATTCTGGCTACCCCAACGTGAACATTTTTATTCTGCCTCATAATTTACAAAAAATTTTAAAAGAAGTATATTCATTATCCCTGGGTAGATCCAAGTGCATGGTCAGCTTGTTTGCTTTATAGAAGTGCAACAAGATGCTCCCCTACTCCCCTACAGCTGTGCCTGTCCAAAACATTCACAATCACCAGGCTTCGTAGACAGCCCACTTAGGGGAAAACCAAGAGAGTGCTTTTAGCAGCTGGGTCCCCACCCAGGCTACAGTTCTCAGGGTAGCTCATCAGCCCTGCAGTGGGAGGCAGGGACTCAGGACTTGGGTTTTCCCTTCCATTGTCTGCCTTTTACTGTCACAGCTACTGTTGCTGTAAGGGTGACATCTAAGCAGGCTTCTGACACTGGGGAGAGAGAGAGGACTTCCACAACTCAGGAATGACAGGGTTGCTCAGAGGGAATGAAACTTTCTCCAAGGCCTTTGGTGTCATCATCAAAAGATAGCTCTTCCACAGAAAACTTCCATTATTCCAAGACATTCTATTTGAGAGTCATCACTTTGTAAATCACATCGTTTTTAAAAATGCAGTGTTGAACAGATACCAATATACTTTAGGAGTAAAGATACTATTTGGAATTCCTAATCTACCTTGTATTACATCTGCAATCTTGTACCTGTAAGCTACTTTAATTCTTTGTGCCTCAATTCTCTTCTTCCTCTTAGCAACTTCCAAATATGTGATACTGTGTTAATATCTACAGTCAGCATGCTATACATTATGTCCCCATGACTTATTTTATAACTGAAACTTTGTGCCTTTTGATCCCCTTAACCCATTTCTCCCACCACCCACTCCCTATCCCTGGCAACAACCAGTCAATCTGCTCTCTGTATCTGTGAGCTTGGTGGTTTTTTTTTTTTTTAGGGGGGAGTAGATTCCACATATACGTGAGATAATATGGTATGTCTTTCTGTGACTTATTTTGCTTAACATAGTGCCCTCAAGTTCCATCCATATTGTTGGAAACGGCAGGATTTCATTCTTTTTTTGTGACTGAATAGTGTTTCAGTATGTGTCACATCTTTTTTATTCATTCATCCATTGATAAACACTTAGGTTGTTTCCATAACTTAGCTCTTGCAAATAACACTGCAATGAATATGGGGGGCATATATTTTTTCAAATCAGTGTTTTCATTTTATTTAGATAAATATCCTGAAGGGGAAACAGTGGATCATATGGCAGTTCTATTTTTAATTGTTAAAGGAATCTCCATAGTGTTTTCTATAATGGCTGCACCAATTTACATTCCTACCAACAGTGCCCAAGGGCTCCCTTTTCTCTGCATCCTGCCAATACTTGTTACTTCTTATCTTCTATAACAACCATTCTAACACTCTAAGATGAGGTGATATCTCATTGTGGTTTTGATGTAGATTTCTCTGATGATTGGTAATATTGAGCATCTTCCACGTACCTGTTTGCTATCTGTATGTCTTCTTTGGAAAAATGTCGATTTAGATGGCCTGTCCATTTTTAATTGAATTACTTTTTGTTTGTTTGCTTTTTGCTATTGATTTGTATGAGTTCTTTACATATTTTGTATATTAACCCTCTGGGCAAATAGTTATTGGATATGTAATTTGCAAATGTTTTCTCTCATTCAGTAGGTTGCCTTTTTATTTTGTTTACCTGGCAGAAGCTTTTCAATTTGATGTAGTTCCAACGTGCTTATTTTTGCTTTTGTTGCCTTTACTTCTGAAGTCAGATATAAACAATCAGAGGGATCTCAAGGAACTTACCACCTCTGTTTCCTTCTAAGAGTCTTACGGTTTTGGGTGTTACATTCAAGTCTTTAATCCATTTTGCATTAACTTTTGTGTACAGTGTAAGATAGAGAATTTTATTCTTTTACATGTAGCTGTTCAATTTCCCCAACACCATTTATGGGATTTGCTTACTGACTTTCTATTTTTACAATGGGATGATAATAGTACCTACTCATAGGCTTGTTATGAGAATCAACTGAGATAATGCAGTAAAGCATTAGCCACATACATACGCTGGCATGTGGCAAGTGCTTCATAACCAGCAGCATGGGTTTTTGTTATTGTTTCATTCATGCTCTATCATCCTTTTACTTTCATTCAGGCAGAGTCATCATTTCATGAGCATATGATGTGAGCAAATGAAAGCAGTAGGCAAGAGAGCATTTGGTCACCCAGGAGGAAAAGACCATATGGCCTAGGCTGCATTTACAGACACACACCAGAAAAAGCTGGGCTACTGTGAGTAACATCATTTGAAAATACAGTATAGTAATCAGGAATGAAAGAACAGGTTAGTGCCTACCACTAGTTGTTAAGTCACCTGAGGGGATATATTTGAGAATTAGATTTAAACTGAATCACTCTAGTTTCCTAATGCTTCTTTATACTAATCTGGAAGTAGGAAAATAACCCCTTCCTTTCTGACAGGCCGATTCAAATTTAGATCCCCAGCCCCAAATTGTACAATCTGTAAGTTCTACTGGAAACATGACACTGAATGGGATCTTCCCACTTCTTTTTGACCCATTCCCTGCCCTTTTTAAAAATGGTTCATGCCCTGGCTGGTGTGCTCAGTGGGTTGAGTGCTGGCCTGTGAACCAAAGGGTCACCAGGTCAATTCCTAGTCAGAGCACATGCCTGGGTTGCAGGCCACATCCCTGGTTGCGGGTGTGCAAGAGGCAGCTGATCTATGTGTCTCTCACACATGATGTTTGTCTCCTTCTCTTTCTCCTTCCCTCCCCCTCTCTCTAAAAGTAAATAAATAAAGTCTTTAAAAAATAAAAATAGAAATGGTTCAGAGTTCCCCTTTGGCCTAGGATGTAGAAAACTAAAGAGAACATCTCTGCTAACCTAATAACAAGAAAAGCCTGAATAAATTCCAAAACCATAACTTTTTTGAACTTTTCAGATCACTGAGGTTGCAGGTCCCACAGCCTGAGATCCAAAGAAAGATGAAACAAGAGCTTTGGCTCACCTGTAGCAGATAAAATGAAGGTGACTGTAGCAACGAAAAAACCCAGACTCAGCTCTTAGCTCAATTCTAGACTGATTGACTCAACTACGACAGTAATGACCTGGAACCGAAAAAAAAATGGGTCTTGAAGTCTCACCTTGGGTGATGAGCCCCCAGGAAAGAAACAGTTGGACAAAAACCAGCTGCATCAAAATGCTGCCTGTGTTGGCTGTGCTACGCACTCTAGAACCAGAAAATGGTTCGTTAGAGGAAATGGGTGATTTCATAGGGTATCCCCCAGCATTTTCTGTGGATGGAACATTTTTCTCATAGTTGGCTTCTTTACCAATCTAGGCAGGAAATCCCTTGTGGCAAGAGTTCATATCAGGTCAGAAAGTTTGGTGACATATTCTCTGGAGAAGTTCAGAATTGAGGCTTCCTGATTATGTAATAAAAAACCAGTCTCTTGAGTTTTTATAATAAGCTTCAAAGTTCTAAGAGTCTTATATTTATGTTTTTCTTATGAGTCTCCAAAACATCTGTTTCAAATTAGGAGAACAACTGTTACATCACCATTTGCCACATGCAAAAGCTAAATCAGTGATGAGGTGGGTTCTTGATTGTTTCTCAAACCCAGTGAAAGAAATGACCATGTTTAGAAGAAAAGATGGTGGAAGTTTGGGTTTTGTTGAAAGCCCTTCAGTAAGAATCAGCATCATGTACCTAGTAGGAGTCTATGGAATACAACCCTTTTTTCCACCAGAAGCAGTTTGTTTTGGAACAGCCTCATTAATTTTATCTTCTGAGAAGAACTTGACCATCAAATTTATATCAAATACCAGAAGGCTGTCTTGGGGTTTTGAAAGGTGTCTGAGTCACTTAGGGATCAGAGAGCTCTGTGCTTAGGGAAGACTTCCTTTGGTGTTGAAAGATGTCTGAGTCACTTAGGATATACGGAAGGATGGCTCCCTGCCAGCTTGTGGGTTATCTAACATCTGAGCAGCCCAAAGTTCATGTTGGCTGTTTGCATTAATCACCGTAATCTGACTAACAAGCCTGAAGTGACAGCTTAACATCGACATAGCACCAGGCCCACAAACTGAACAAAGACACAAAGAAGAAGGGAGAGCGGAAAGGCAGAAATCCCCTGTTACCTCCACGGTCGTTGAGAGTTTCCAAAGTGTCAGTAAAGGTATCAACCATTTAAGCAAAAAGAAATTGTGAAGGGAAGCCCAGGTAGGAAGAGGACAGTTCCAACTTCATGTTCTGCTGGCTATTCTTGCTAGCAGAATTTGCTTACCCCCCCCACCGCCCGCCCCCCTCCACCGGCCAACTTTTTTTTCTACAAATTTCAAACAACGCCTCTCTGACTTCGGGCTGTGGCTCTGTGTAGGATACACCCATACCTGGGCCCCAGGGCAGCTTGGCTTCCTTTGCCATACTCAAGATTTCAAGCTGGACACTTGATTCCAAATAGTCAGATTTTGTTATTTTTTTATTTTAAAAAATGTCATCCTTCTACCTCTAAGATATAGGTGAAAATAGATTTTTAAAAGAATTTGACAAATAGAAATGAACACTTTATTTGCAAGGAAACTGGGGGTAGAGCAGCACCCCTCACCACCACCACCACCACCAGGTTAGATCACTTGTTCTGTTAAGTACCTGAAGTCAAGCAATTGACTGCATTTTCTCCGCTTCTTGTGAGTGGGAAACTTGACCTACCTTTCAAACGACCATACTCCTCTCCACAATCAAGTACTTTTCCAAAAATCCTCTCCCATTTCCTGAACTGAGTTCATAGCACTCTAATTTGTGAGACTCCCTTTCCAGCAAACTTGATCAAGAAAGGGGCCTCTCAGCACCTCCCATGTGTTTGAGTGCCTTGTGAATCTCCCCAAGCAAGTACACCATGCAAGCTTTCCCAAATGGGTTTGCAAAGGAGCCGTTTTATTTCTTTCAACCGCAACGCCTACTGTTTCATACAGCGCACTTGGGGAGCTTCTGCCACCTTCATGAGTTAATTTTGCCTCCCAGTGACAGGAGAGACTACTACTTGTTCTAAAAGCCAACACTCTATTGTATCCTCTGGTCAGAAGTCCATCTCCAGCTCTGAGTTCATTTGCTGAACAGACATAACTGACCAGCCTAAGTCCAATCCCTCCTGCCTGAGTTTACCACCATCTGCATGTTCTTGGGTGCTTAAAAAAGAAACAGCCACCTCTCTACAGAAGAGTAGACTGTCAGAACTGGATTCATTACAGTCATCCTGCATGGTTATTCTACACGTATGGTAACACCCAAAAGGGTTTGCTCCCACTTTCCCCCAAGTCAATTCATAGCCCACAGATGTATTATCTCCTCACCAGATACTCAGCTTGCTTCCTTCCACTTTGACCGAAGAAGCTCTAATTATTAAACCTGCGCCTTAGAGTATAGCCAGAACACACACTTCATGGGAGATCCTGCATACTGAATAAGATAGCAATAGCCACAGCCAGTTTTGTTCCTAAATTCAAGCTTGATTTAAAAACAGATGCCCTTCACAACTGTAAATCTGCCTGATCCCATTTTAAGTTTTTATTTCTGAAAATAAGAAAATAGAGTGATACACTCCTCTTTCAATTGCTAATTAAAACTTATTTCAGTTTTTTTCAAAATTAGAAATTGATCTGATTTGGAGAAATACTTATTTTGATCAAGTCAGAAGTTTCTTTATGTGTTTTTCAATAATGTGTGTTTTAAAGTGTGGGTTCTTAGCATTTGGAAGAAAACAAAAATAGCTGTGGGCAGGAAGAGGTGTCTCCTATTATCACAGAGATTTCAAAGCTTGAGTCATCCTTGTCGTTTTCAGACTCAACGGCCTGAAGCTGAGTCACAAGGTGAAATAAAGTGGGGGTTACACTGACTTTTGAAATCAACCCAACAATTTTAATAGGTGGTCACCTGTGACGTCACCCAGGGAAGCTGCTTCATTCCTTGCTGCCTCGCACACCTTTTCAGAATCCCTTTCCTGCTTCCTTTCCATGGCTCCCTGCAAGAGGAATATGTGAGGCTCTACTTGTTTCCCATAATGCGCTAGCTATCAAAACAACTCCAGTAGTAAGTGGTAGCTATTACTAGTACTACTATTATTACTACTTCTACTACTGCTGCTGCTCTCAGCGTCTCATTGAGTCTTAGAGTGTTTCCTTGAAAATTACACCTCAAGAGTGAGGGAAGTGTGTTTTAGTTCTGTTTCTCTGACTGGGGCCCATGGGGTCTGCAGGCCAGCAGGGCAGCAGCATCACCGGGCAACTTGTTACGCGGATTCTCAGCCCAGCCCCAGACCTATGGAATCGAACACTGCATTTTAGCAAGATCTGCGGGAGATCCTTGTGCACACGAGTGTTTGAGAAGCACTCAGATAACAGAACATTTTGGACTTGCCACATGCACCACATATTCATATAGATAATCCATTTTCAAAGGTTTCAAACTAGAATCCAACAAAAGAAACTCGCTCTTCTCAGTTGCTATGGACAAACCTGAGACAACACAGGTCTGCTTCATGTTACTGTTCTCAGTGCACTAGGAAGGGAGAAATGAAAGAAGGAAGGCATGATTACCTCCAGGGACTGCTATCTATCGGGCAGTTCATCCTGTGTGTTTCTTTGGCCCCTCAAATATAATGTGTTCAAAGCCACACTCACGGATTCTGCCTTAAGTTGGATTCCCTAAATGCCAATGCTAAAATGAGGATTCCTGTGAACATGATTTATTAGGAACATTTCCCCCCAAAATCTAGCAGGAGAGAGGACAACTAGGACCAGGAGAAGAGGGAAGCTAAGCAAGGAAGTCACATCAGGAAAGAAGTCCATGGGTGCCTTTGGTTCAATGCCTCAGAAACTCCGGAGATAGCAGTAGTTCCTTGCAATTCAAAGTGTGCTCCATGGACCAGAAGGGTCAATGTCACCAGACAGCTTGTTAGAAGTGCGAATCTCAGACCCCACACTAGTCCTTACTGACCTGGAATCTCCATTTTTAACAAGATCCCTCAAATGATTCATAAGCATACTAAAATCTGAGAGAAACTGGTGTAGGTCATACATCAAAATTGTCCCAATTAGAAGAAAGGATGGAGAATTTTTTATATCTCACTGCTGTATCAGTTTTGGGGTTAGGGCTGATCCTAGGCTTCTTAATTCCCTTAAAAAGATCCCCAGCCACTTCCCTCTCTGTGTGTGTGTAGACAGAGGAGTTTCAGCAGGCCAGGGATCTCCTGACAGAGATCCAGGTTCTGGATACTCCCAAGTGTTGGCTGAGAGTGAAAATACACTAGGAGCTGGTGTGCAGAGAAATGACCAAGAAATCCCAGGGGATTATGGGCAGGGAACTAACCAAGCCTAGAGTATCCACATACCTTCTTTCTCATGCTGCTCTCCTCTTGTCTCCCGTAGCACGTAAACTGTCCATCACCACCAGAACTCTGAGACAACTTTCCCTCATCTGCCAGGACCAACAGGTAACCAACCAGTCCTCTCAAGTCTACCTCTGCAAAGGTTCTCCAATTTGTTCTCCGTTCTCCACCATCCTGCCATTGTCCAACTTCAGAGTTATACTGTGCCATACTGCTACCTGCCCCCAACTGCTCTCAGTCCAAACCCTATCTACTGCCTGCACACAACTGCTATGCACAAGAGCAACGAGAAAGTCCCCTGTTCTGCCATGCTCTTCCCAGTCCTTCTAGGCAGAAATGGTCACCCGCCTTCCGTTCCCATAACAATACTCCCGAACATTCCAGGAGTGAGATCCTTTGTCTTATTTGCTAGTGTTGGTCACTTACAGCATCCATCTATCCAGAGAAGTTTGGAATCACTCAAACACGGAAACTGTGATTCTACTTCCTGTGCTTACCGCGTATTAAGTGCTCACCCTATTTATTAAATAGTGAAATTATCAACTCTAAGGTATTTTCAGGTAATTTAGCCTATGGACAGGTGTTATGAATCTATACTTATATTTAATAAACTTAAGGACGAAAACACTGTACCTAATGAAAGAGAAGAAAGAGAAGGGTGAGAAATTTTGCATGAGTTTTTCATGTTTTTCATAGATGAAACCTCATTCATTTGCCACTTGGAAGATTCTCTCAGCTGCACTGAAAGACTTTACTTGGAATCTTTAATGCAAACAATTCCCTCAAGAATTAGACACATTTGATAAAGCTCCTAACAGCTAAGGCCGATCACTGTTTATTACTTTAGCTATTAATTACCACTTTTCTATTCACTACCGACTTGAAACTGTTTTCCAAACACAAGCCTTGAGAATAGATGCTGTCTGCTTTTTCTAGTATCATCCAGGAACAACCGCAACACTTGTAACTTGAGTAATTAGAATCTGGTCTGTGCTTTCTAAGTTGTGAGTATCTCTCTCTCTCTTGCTAGCGCTCTGTCTTTCTCTCCGCATCTCTGGTTTAATTAATGCTAATGCATACTGCCCTACAAGAATTTGCAAGCTGTACCGAGAAATAATGCAGTGTTAGTTTTGTAATTTAGTGCACAGAGCACATTTGTGCAAAAGCTTTGTAAACTGGGCCTGTGGTCAAAAGGAGCAATTAGCACTTTGTTAGTATGCAATGATGTACTAATCTGTGCAGTCCCCAAAAGCACTTGTCTGTTCTATTTTACCCTCATGTGCAAATTTTTTCCAGTGTATACAGCACTGCTCCAAAAATAACACATTGCATGCCTAGTGCTGTAAATTGGGTTCATGAAGAGGAAGACATATCAATTAGAAAACGCACATGAGTTTGGCCCTACAGTTCCCAGCAAAACAAGGGAACTGGTACCTTCAAGGGGAGGTATAGTTCTCTAATCCTCCCTCAGATTTCACAAGCGGAGTTGTCTTCATGGTCAAAGAGAGACTATAGGAAGGGCACTTGGTGAGAAAATAAGACCTCAAACCAGAATAGTTAACCCCAAATCACACTGATGTAGACTTCGTTAACACTGCAGACTGATTTGCATTTAAACAGACACCATCCGTTCCTTTATTTAAAGAGCACACAGGAACCATACAAGAAATTGTATTCTTTGGACTTCTCAAGTTCTTAGCGAAGTGCATAACCATGTCAGGTTAATGATGAAAATAAGCATAATGTCTTACATTTTTACAGTGATTTGCAGTTCCCCAAGATATTTCAGGTACATCAGCTCATTGGTGTCTCACCACACATCTGTGGGTATGCATCACCATCACCACTTTGCTGATGTGGATATGTGGCACAGAGATGTTGGGTAACTAGTACAAAGTCACACAGGAGGCGGTACTTTGTAGTGGTTCAAAACATGGGCCCTGAGGCCAGGCTGTCTACAAGCAAATTTCCACTCTGCTTGTCTCTGACCATGTGAACTTGGCTTTGTCCTTCTGTACTCCAGTTTCCTCAGCTATAAAATGGGGATGATAATTATAGTACCTGCCTCAGGCAGTTTTATGGGGATTGAATGTAAAGCACTCAGAATAGTGTGTGATATGAACATGGGCTATACAAGTGTTAGCTGTTGTTCTTGTTATTTTTAACATAAGTAAGTGATGAAGCTAGAACTCATCCTCAGATATGGTGAACTTCCAAAAGATTCAAAGGTATCTAGTAAATATAATTATTTTTTATTCTCAAGGACTTATTTTTTAGGCCACATAAGTATCAAACATATTTTTAAAGGTTTTATTTATTTATCTTTAAAGGGGAAGGGAAGGAGAGAGGGAGAGAAATATCAATGTATGGTTGCCTCCCATGTGTCCCCTGCTGGGAACTGGCCTGCAGCCCAGGCATGTGCCCTGACTAGGAATTGAACCACGACTCTTTGGTTCGCAGGCCCATGCTCAATCCACTGAGCTACACCAGCCAGGGCAGTATCAAACATATTTTTAAAGACGTAAGAGAGCTGAAGGGAAATTTAATGCTATTAACTTGAGGAAGAGCTACTGGAGGGAGTATAGGGAATACTGTTCTTCATTATCATGAAAGAAGAATGACAAGCTAGAATTCATCTGAAGCATGGTTTTGATTTGACATAGACAAATAGTCCTGACAGTGAGAAGAGGGATTCTCAAGGAGTGTGACAGATTACAAAAATGACCACACTCCAGCACCTTTCCTTGTATCGACGGCCCTTTTGAGGTAACTTTGCATCTCCTTAGGAGGCAGAGGCTAGTTTCCCATCTGGAGTTCCGGGGTCCAGGGTGACCTGGGGCTTATGTGGGCAAATGGCATGTGGTGGAAGGGATGGTGTGCCAGTTCTGCATCTAGGCCTCAGGACTCGTTACAACTCCTGCTCTTGCTCTTGGAAAGCTGACCAGCAGCCTCAGCTAGAGTGCTAGAGGGTGAGAGAGCTCAGTCATTCCCTTGCTCCAGTGGGTAGCTGGCCAGCTCTGGAGGCAGCCATCTAGTTCACTGACACCGAACTACAGGAACGTAAGCGAGCATGGCTGAGTCCAAAAGAATTGACTGGCTGAGCCCTGGCCAAGTAGCTAAACCACAGAAATATGAACTAAATCAGCATTGTTGTGTCAGGATGCCAGGTTTTGGGCGGTTTGCGACACTGGAAGACCATGACACATTTGACCTTAAAAAATGTGACCTTAAAGACAGAATAATTCAGAAAAATAAACTGTATGGGATAAAAGGATGAAATAGGAGACTAGTGGTTTTGTTTGCACACACATGCTTTTCTGAGTTTGTGAAATGGAAGCTTGAGCTCCAGCTAAAGAGTTATTTTCTGTTCATAAGCAAACAGGATATTTTAATCATGCATTTAATAAACACTATAGAGCACCCACTATGTGTTCAACACAAAGAAAACGAAGTGATTTCTTTCCTAGGAAAACATAAAAATTGTGACAAACCTAACTATATTTTGTTCACTAAATGATATTCTTATTCAAGGTGTTCTTTGAAAAAGAAATAAATTATATTTCCATAGCAGTCATGTAAGCTTAATGATAATATTACATGAAAAACAATTTAAAATGTTTTAGAGCATACACAAATAGAATTGTACCTATTGGTAAAAAGCCAAAATTCTAAAATTAGGTATTTAACCAGACATCAGGTCAGCTCACCATTTGATTTTTCCCATTAGAATTTGGCAGAACATACCCAAACCCTCAGACTCAACTCTCACCAAAAAACCGTGTACACCCGCCAACACTTCCACCAATACAAATTGGACACATGACGTCTGGACTACCTCATTCTCTTTCTTTCCTTTGGCATTTGGTAACCACCGTTTTACTACAATCCTCATTCTAGAGAAATTTCTCTGCTTCACAGTTAACTTTCTCTGTGTCTGTCAGCTGTGGTTGCCTCCACTGCCCTTCTCCCCTCCGGTCTTGGCAGTGGTAATATTTTTGACTGTGACACCATCCTGATTTGGGAACCAATCTCCCTACATTCGGGGCATAGCAGGATGGCATGAAGCTGAGACCCAGGTATGAGAAAGAGCAGCAGGTGGAAGATGGTCTCAGGAAAGAAAAAAGCCTGAGGTGGACTGGAAAAGAGAGCAGTCAGTACTTTGCCCACCAGCTGAAGGACCTCATCGAAACATCCTAGGTGGTTTGTTAAACATGCAGATTTCAAGGCCCCTTGCAGTAACCTCTGGTCTGAATCTATGGAAGCGAGACCTGGGACCCATCTTGGTGTTCTGAGCCACCCACGGCTAAAAATGTTACTGTCTAAGGCACACGGATAAGTTGAAAAATTATGAGACTGAAACTATTCAAAACCCCATCAGGTCTTCAGCATGAGCCCTGAGCAAACAGAAGAAAACAGAGATGATGTCTCTCACAGGCCGAGACAGTGCACCTCCCAGTGCCCTGGCGTTTGTCACAGGACCTCCCTTGGCCCGTTTGCTCACATCTGCACCTCACTGCCAAAGCTCTCTGCAATTCATACTACATTCTGAACCAGCGCTCTCTGCTGATTCCTATCTTTCTTACACACGGTGATATCAAGTATTTTACCTTAATTTCATTCTGATTGCCAGTTGAGACTTGCTCATAACACTTTAAATTGGGGGTCAGCACATTGTAATTTATGGGCCAAATCCATTGCCCCATGATTTGGTATGGCCCAGAAGCTAAAAAAATTGTAAGACTATTTCATGACATAATAAAATTATATGAAATTTAAATTTAGTGTGCACAAATGCAGTTTTCCTGGAACTCACAAGTGTGCTTATTCATATTATCTATGGCTGGTTTTGCTCCAGACATACCCTACAAAGACAAAATTGAGTAATTGCGATAGAGACCACATGGCCCACAAAGTCTAAAATATTTACTATAATTTTTTTAAAAAAACAAAATTTCTGAGTCATGCTTTAAATGAACCCCTCAGCCTCTTTGGTCAAATTACTAATAAATTACCAAGCTCCTGTGAAGCAAGTAATTAATTTGTAATACAAATAACTGCCCCATAATTTAAACCCTTCGTAAGCTGGACTTTTCATACTAAATTTTCCTGAGGCTAGACATGCCCTCATCTCTAAGTTATGACTAACTTACTGTTATTCAGGTAAATCAGAAAATGCACAACTTTGTAGAGGATCTAATATTATCAGTCCACTGTATATTGCCTACACTTTTCTAGAAGTCATAAGGCAAAAACCAGCAGCATCTCTACTTCATTTCTAATTGATTTATCTGAAACAGAAATAACTACTTTTGGCTTGAAACCTAATATGGGTTAATATCATACATGTGAAGGATAATATTGTATGAATATACAAAATGCCTTTGGAAACAGTAAAACTCATATAATTCGAGCCAACAATAAGGAGGCCCAGGACAGATTAGCGCATTTCTTGGGAGGGAGGATTAATTGAAAAAAAGATGTAAGTTTACAGAATCACCCTCGAAACTGTGCCCAGACAGACACGCCCTGTTGACGCAAGTCTATCAGCAAAGATACCATAACATATTTGGTGAGCACAATGGGATCTGCACTTGCAGGAGACCTCATTACAGCCCTTGGCTATGAAATCTTGGTGGGGAAGCGGGGTGAGACTGCTGGGTCTTCGGTGAGAAGTACTGACTTTGTGGATTATTAAGGAGGTGAGAACCAGTAAATAAGTGGGGTGAGGCTGCACAGCGCTTTTCAAAATGCATTCTGTCTGTGGTATTTGGACAGCTAGAGACATTCATTCCCAGATTCAACTAGCATCCAGGAAATGTCTTCTTAAATATAATTATCATTTGGGTTGGTTTTGATTTTTTTTGTACCAGATACCACTCCTTATAGCAGTAAAATCTTTTAAAGGAGAGACATTAGACTCGAGGAGAAACAAACCAGACTGCTAATAAATAACCTTTGGATGTCACATTCCCTAGCTTTCCCAGCTCTTAATAGGCTCTTGAGAGAGCAGAGAAATTTAAAACCCAGTGGGAAAGGAAATTAAAATCACTTCCTCTACTGTGGGCTGGGCCTGAACATTCTATCAATAATACAGAAATCATTTTTTAAATTTCTACTGCCCAACCTATACAGTTTTCCTAATCAATTACTTGTTAATTACTTGTTGACCATCAATTCAACAAGTATTCACTGGGCACGTGAGCAGTACCAGTTCAAACCTCTGGCAGTTCTACAGAGCTGTAAGAAGTAGTGCCTGCTACATTGGTCAGGGTAGGAGAGATGCTGTCACAAATAATGCCAGTATCTCCTTGAATTAACATATTACTGTATGAGTTAGTTTCTTGCTCATTTAACTTCTTAGTGTGGAAATTGGGTCCCAGGCTCCTTCCACCTTGAAGCAGGTTCCTGGGTGGAGGAGGAGCAAACAGATAGGAATTGGTGATGAAGTTAAAAGGCTGCATTGGGTCACTATGTTCAAGAATCTCCCTCTTTCAGATTTCTGGAATATTAGGCCTAATAAACTCAATGTTACTTTTTAAGGAAGATGTTGAAAAGATTTATCTATAGCTTCATCCTGGCTCAAGTCCCCAGTGACTTGGCTTCCACATTTCCCAACCTACTCTCATGTCCTGTCCAATCACATATCTTAACCGATTGGAGTCTCAACTGTCTGAAAATAAACTTTATACTGTAATGGGGATTCTATTTCATAAAGAGCTGAGCCAGTAAGTTTAAAACTTATACTCAGTGGAAATTAAAGCACTGACTAAATTATCTATGCAAAAAGGCACGTCATGTGGGATTGATGACCTCATGATTGTTGGAGGCTGAAGACAAAGTATGAGAGTGGACCCCAAAATACCAGAATTATCTTCTGGAGGGTAGGCCCTTTGTAGTACAAGGCCCCCCACTAGGTGAGTGTTCTAGGAACCCACCTGTAACAGTGTACCAGCTGGTGTTGTTGTGAGAGGCTGCATTCAGCTTCAGTGAATTTGTTTTGAAGATCCTTTCAACGTATTTGTGACCATTTCAATGATGAGTGATTGACAAGTGCACCTGCCCACACTGTGCTGAGTGTTCAGCAGTTTTTGACAAAAAAACACATGACCCCTATACCCCACCCTCCATAATTACCCAATCTTGCCCCAAGTGACTTTTTTTTTGTTTCTGTGGATGATAAAAGTCCTCTAAGGAAAACGTTTCGCTGATGTGGAAGAGGTAAAACAAAAAACAGCAGGAACACTAAAAAGCATCAGTGGAAAAAAGTCTTGATAGGTGTATTGCATCAAATGGCGCGTAAGTCTTTGAAGGCGGCTGAAGTTTAAACATGTAAGAATAAGTACACAATTTTTGTAAATACGCTGTGTTGGGGCCCCCCTTGTACATCAAATGATATGTGGACTGGTGTCCAAAGATGGTCCCCCATGCATGGCAACCCCAGCCTTCCTTCCCCTGTACAGTCCTCGCAGAGACTGAGTCTGGGCTCGGCCTGCGACTCCTGTCAACTGTAGAAGTGACACCAGGACAGTTCCAAGACCAAAGCCTATGAGAAGGCCTAGCAGCCTTGAGCCACAATGCTAGTGAGATGTTCAGCTACTTTGCAGGAGGGACCATGTGGAGGAGAGATCAACTGAAGGGGAGAAAAAGAAGACTGGCAACCCTGCCCTCTGCCCCCACCAGTGGAGGCCCCGGGCTCACACATCCTTGCCAAGGCACCAGTCAGGCGTGTGAGTGAAGAGTCGCAGGTGCTCGTGCCCCGCCCACAACCTGACTCCAGCTAGAAAGAGACCCTAAGTGAGGTCAGCTGGAGAAGCATCTGACAAAACCTATTTAAAACTAATGGGAGAGCAGATGATGGCTTTTCCTCATGACGGTCTGCGGAAGCCACTGTGGGCAGTGCGGATGATGCCAATGGCTTAGCTATGCCCGGAGGAGCACAGAGCCGGTACAGGGGGTAGGTGGGTCTTCTGCTTCAAGCCTGGCGAGATAAATTGGATTATGAAAGTTCCAGGATCCTCTGAGACAGGTTATCAACCCCACTCTCAGAGCCACTCTCTCCCTAATCCAGGCTCCTATTTCTTAACAACTTTTATTCCCCACTCCCTCAAACTCTACCCCTCTCCATTCTGCTTGCCTACCTGGGGCACGTGGCTCCTGAGGTTGCCTGAGAGCACTAAGCAGTTACGGCCACTATATAGGAGAAGAGGAAGGAGAAGGCCAGGATCCATTACCAAAAGAGAAAGCAGCTCTGTGAGACTATGGAAACAGTCTGAAAAGAACGTGGAGAAGAAAACGGACAGATATGCCGAGGTCCTCAAGACTCATGGACTCCTGGGCTGAGCCCAATAAAATTAACTTTTAATTCCTCAAAAACAAAAAACTAATGGGGGAAACAGCATGCAAGTGGCCTCTGAGCTCAGTCCTTGTTGAGGCTTAAGCTGGCTTAGTTCATTTGAGTATCCACTCTTCAGAATGACAACCCACAGAATATATAGAATAATAAACTGGCTGTCTTTTTAAGCTCCTAAATATTGGAGTGGTTTGTTCTGTAGCAATATGTAGCCAAAATATATGTTAAGGTAGAAATTTAGAGTGAAGACAGGGCCTCTGGAACCCACAGGACGATTTATTTTTAGAGCTGGATTTTCCATTTTGTTGAATGGTTTCATACCTCTAACCAGAGCCTGGCCACCTTGTTACACAAGATACAAATGTGAAATTATTGCATACAGAAGACATTTTTCGTATACTCCCAACTCCTAGATATTTAAGAATGCTTTTATTTATTTATTTTAAAATTTTAAACATGAGCTTCCTTGAGAGGCACCGGAATCGGGAGCCGAGAATGCAGACAAAAGCCGTCTTCTAAGGTGGACCCATCCATCACTGAGGAAAGCGTGGAAACTTGTTTCATTTCTCAAAAGCATGAGGCTTTCTGAATCAGGCCTGCAGGACAGTGAAGGTCTGAAAGAGTAAAGTAACACACTCACATGGCTCATGAAATCATCATAATAATAAAAAGCCTCAGACCTCTTTTTTTTTTCAGCTGTGAAGCAGCACCTGCCATTAGCTGTGGTGGCTCCTATTTTCATATTGTCTGACAGTAGCGGTTGGATCAGGCTTGAGCCAGTGTGACTGAGAGGCAGGCTCCCTGCGTCCACAAAGCTGAATTTAATAAGATGAGAACAGCATGCCAAGATGAGGAGCTCCCTCCCTAACACTTATCCTGACACCAGCCCCTCAGCGGGGCCGTATTGCTGCGGTAATCTGGGTGAGCCGGACAGAGCGTCCTGCTTACAAGTTCAATATAATGGAACAGCAGGGGGCGAAGGGCTGGCAGAAAAGCTTAGCAAAGTTAAAGCCTATTACTCTATGCTTGAAGAAAAATGAGTCACAAAATATTACACCCAGAGCAAGACTTGAACTTGCCAAATGCAGCAGCAACACACACTAAGCCTTGTCCATAATGGTGCATTCATTATTCTGTGGTCCAGGGCAATGTGGATTTAAATGTCTTTAACTCTAATGGAAATGTGTATGCAAATTTCCAGTAAACCCATCTCTCTTTTCTTTCACCCTGTTTGAATCTGATAGGCAAGGTGACTATACTCCACGTATGTCAGAGAAAATGCTGCCTTTTTAATGTGCCTTTAGTGACAAGAAGGTAAAAAACCAGACAGAAAGAAATCTTTCAGCTGCCTAGTATGGCCTTTGTTATTGTTGTTTTATGCCATGTGTGGTGCTGAATTTAAAACTGATGGAAGAAATAGGAAGCAAGTGGTCTCGAGGTTCAGTCCTGCTTGAGGTTTAGGCTGGTTTAGGCAGTTTGAAGGTCAGCTCTTCCATAGTGAGTTCTAACACAAACTCTTCCATGCCAGTCAATCATATCAAACTCAGATTTGGAACAGACTTGCCTCATACTTCCAATCACCCAGAACCAATCTAGGGCTCTAATTAAAGAACCATTATTTAGTATCCCGAACATTATGCTGTTCTAGGACATGGGGTTTTTTTTGGAAAGAGTAACCATAGAACTAAGGTGGGGGGCTTCTGCTCCCCCTGGACCAGCTACAAGTTCTTACTATAACAAAGGCCATTCAGATAATCAGGTATGGTCTCAATGACCGCAGCCACCAACTACTGAGCTCTTACCATGGGCCGGGTGCTTTTTTCCCTGCATACCCTGAATTCTGTACCTGATTACAAATCCTTTTTGGGGGAGCCCCTGGCTACAGGTGCTTGGTTTGATGCTTTATATTCATGACGTCTAATCTTGATGTAGTGGTTTACATATTTTCTCACACTGTTTCTCAGGTTTACAAAAATATTTCAGCTTCTTTATATTTAGCTAATTAAATTTTCTACATGTTCTTTTCATAGGGAAACAAACTTAAATGTCAGACTTGCCAAATTGTCTTTCATTCCCTTCTGGTTTTAAGTCTGTTTGGATGTGTGGTATCTCTCAAACATACGCTCAGTCTTCTAGATTTCCTTTCCATATTTTGCTCCTTTTGAAGATGGTGTCTGGATCTCATATGCCTAGTGCCAGTGGAGACTGGGGAGTCCAGACCACATGGTAACTTCTGGATCCCTGCAGGCCTCTGTGCTGGGATGGCTGGTCTCGCCAGCTGCATGGATTGGTGAGCAACCAGCTCCTACCTGACCATTAGGAGCTTCTTACTGTGGTCCTTTATTACTCCGTTCATGAATTCCTCACACATGCAGACTCTGACCACCCCAAGAAGGACTGCAGGAAGTGGTTCCTGTCTCTGAACCTTTGTGTCCCCACATCAGCACATGTTCAGAGTTACTAACCCATGGATTGAGAAAACTGCAGCACTAAAATTTTTTGAATCCTCACTGAAGGAGATTTTTTCCTTACTTTTAGAGAGTAGGGGAGGAAGAGTGAAAGGGAGAGGGAAAAACATTGATTGGTTGCCTCCCACGTGTGCCCTAGACTGGGGCTGGAATCTGCAATCCAGGCATGTGCCCTGACTGGGAATTGAACTCGAAACTCTTCAGTTACAGGATGAAGTTCCAACCAACTGAGCCACACCTGCCAGGGTGAAACTGCAGCATTTATACATCATTTCTTCTGACTCATTGATTGAGGACCACTCTGCCTGGGATGATGAAACTGTTCTTATATACATGTAGAATGAAGACATACAGATGGCAAGTAAGTATATGAAAACATGCTCAACACCATGTGTCACTGAATAATGTGAATTAAAACAATGAGATACCACTATACACCTATTAGAATGGCAAAAATCCAAAAAAAAAAAAACACCCCAAACCCAACAACACAAAATGCCAGTGAGGATGTGTAGCAACACATTCCCGTAACTGGTCAGAATACGTGACAAAGACATGTTGGAAAACAGTTTGCCAGTTTCTTACCAATTAAACATACTCTTACCACATATGATCCAGCAATGGCAATCTTTGTTATTTATCTAAGCAATTTGGAAACTTATGTCTACAAAAACCTGCACACAAATGTTTATAGCAGTTTTATCAATAATCGCCAGTTTGCAAGCAAGCAAGAAGTCCTTCAGTAGATGAACAGATAAATAAACCATGGTACATCCAGACGATGGGTTATTTTTTGTGAAGCCATAGAAAGATAGGGAGGTAATGTAAATACACATTACTATGTGAAAGAAGCCAATCTGAAGAGGTTACATACTGTATGCATCCAACATACAATATTCTGTAAAGAACAACACACCGGGATTACACAAGATGCTTTCAAAATTACTGATGCCTAGGTCTCCTACCATGGATTTTTGATTTAATAATAGGTCCAGGGTAAGGCCTGAGCATTGGGATTTTAAAAACGTTTCAGATAGCTCTAATGAGAATCCATGGCCGAGAATCATGGTCCTAGATGCATGCTAGCAGAGCCTAGCATCTCAGAGTGTGGTCTTAGGTCAGCAGCATCTAAATCATTATAGAAATGCGCAAACTCAGACACCAGCCTGACCTGACTAATGAGAATCTGTGTTTTTAATAAAATTCCCAGAGAAATTCTGTGCACACTGAAGTATGAGAAGCCCCGAAACAAAGTCCTTTTACCCACTGACTTCAGAAGGCACATGACCAGATCAGACCTTCGCCCCACATGAGCTCCTCCTTCCTGAGATACCAAGATTTACAGCCAAATAAGGAACCCACCACCTCTGCCCTTGACCCACAGGCAGTGGTTTTTACCTTCAGTGGTTTTGCAGGCCTGGACCTGAGGAGCCTTTTCTCTTCCCCCCTTTTCTCCTCCCCATCGTCTAAGACTCAGTTGCCATTTCCAGACACAGCCTTTATCACACCTGTTTATTAACACCAAGGCAGCAAACTTGGATTCAAGTGAAGACAGAAGGCAAGATTAATGTCTTAGTAGGATTTTAAAAAAATGAAACTTTTCTTTAAAAAAGATAAGTTAGCACCTGGTTTCTTCCTAAATTACCCTAACACAGAGATGTGTTGAGATGGTATTAAAATAGAATCTCATCCACTACAGGGTGGAAAGTGAAAAGTAACATGGAAGGGATGTCTAATGATTTGGAAGAAGAAAAAGACCCAACTGCATTAGTGAAGAAATTATGAGGTGCCTATGACCAGAGAAACCTGAAATGTGCTAATTGAATGCCCTCAGATGCCATTATCAGTGCAGTCCCTCCACAGCTAGCAGCGCAAGCACACCCGAGCAGAAGCCTGAGCTAACAGCAAACAGAACTGTCTTGACAGCCGAAGAAGGGTTCTGAGTGCACGAGTCAGCAGGTGAGGGTCCTTGTGTTCCCCAGGAATCCTCCACAACCAGGAGGGAAAATAGCCTCTGGTTGAGCATGCCAGGCTATGTTCAAAACCCAGGGAGAAGACGAGTTTGATTTTTAGGGAGAACAGTAAGAGCCTTCCTAGGAATATGTACATGCCCACCCGCACTCACATACACACAGTTCTTGCTACTCAGAATGCACTCCATGAAGCAGCAGCAGCACCAGCAGCACCAGCAGCAGCAGCATCTGGTCTCAGCCCCACACCTGCTATTTAAGAGTGCACATTAACAAGGATCCCAGGTTATTTGTAGGTACATGAAAGTTTGAGAAGAACTGTTCTAAACCAGCAGTTCACAACTTTGGTTGTGCATTGGAATCAGAGAATTCTGATGTGTAGCCAATTTTGAGAACTGCTGATCTAAAGTGAAAGACAAAAATATGCCCTCTCTTTTCAGATTGAGTCTTTTGACTCGTTTAAAAACAGGACTGTGGTGCGTAAGAGAAGTACTTCAAGACTGCTTTTAGAAGACCTGGCTTATAACTTGAGGACTAGTTTTATTCTGTTCTGGCAGTTAATTATCTCTCTATCTTTACACTTCTTGAGACCAAGGACTATGATGTTTTGCTTGCTATCCCAATCTCAAAAGTGTCCAGATTGGACAATAAATTATATGGTCACTCTAAGGGGAGCTTACATTTATTGACCTCCAAATTATTTCATTGAATTTTCACAACATACTTCAGAAATTATATACCAATTTTATTTTCAATTTACAGGTGAGAAAACCAAGCATAAGAAAGCTGAAGTTAGCTTTGACTGCTGTAGCTCAGTTAGCTGAGCATTGTCCCACAAAGTGAAAGGTTGCCAATTTGATTCCCAGTCAGGGTACATGGGTTGAGGCTTCAGTCCCCAGTAGGGGCACATATGAGAGGCAATCAATTGATGTTTCTCTCCCTCTCTTTCTCCTTCCCTTCCCTTCTTCCTAAAAATAAATAAATAAATAAATAAAATCTTTAAAAAAGAGAGCTAAAGTTACATGGATAGTAAATAGCAAAACCTAGACCTTAACCCATGAGAACGATTCTAAAAGTCAGAAGGCTCAACCGCAATGCTCCACTTATTATTCAAAGTTGAAGTCAAAGCAAGACAACGAGGAATTGTCCTTTCTGGTCAGGAAAAATTGTGTTTGGAAGAAGGTAAGAAACAAAGATAGAAAGAAAGGTGGAAGCTGCATACAGATAATTTTATAAGCAATGCTACTTTCCCATTTTTCTTTTCCTTAGTTGGCTTAGTCTAACTTATAACACGAGGTCAGAATATGCAGGGGGACCCAGAAAACCAGAATTTATTTTAAAAAATTATATAGTTAGTCTTAAAGGTTTAAAGTTCAGCCACTTTCAAAGTACTCTCCATTTGATGCAACACACCTATTGAGACTTTTTCCACTGATCAAAACAGTTTTTGAACTGGTCACTTTTGATGCCTTTTAGTGCTTCTGCCATTTTTTGTTTCACCTCTTCCACATCAGCAAAATGTTTCCCTTTGAGGAATTTTTCATCCCAAGAAACAAAAAAAAAGTTGCCCAGGACAAGAATGGGTGAATAGGAAGGATGGGGCACAAGGGTCATGGAGATATTTGGTCAAAAACTTCTGAACACTCAGTCCCATTGTGGGCAGGTGCACTTGTAAATCACCCATCAGGAAATGGGCAAACACATTGAAAAAGTCTTTAAAAAAGATTCACTGAAGCCAAATGCAGCCTCTCACAACAATGTGATGCTGCAACACTGATACAGATGGGTTCCTAGGGCACTGACCTACTGGGGAAGCCTGTACTACAAGGGGCCCACCCTCCAGAAGACAATTCCGTTTTTTTGGGGGGGTGCTCCCATGTACATTTCCAGAGAGTGCATGCGCATAGGTACATGTCCAGAGATACTCGTGGAGAAGAAATCATAAAGAAACTCGACAGGAGCTGAGATGGCATTTACCACTAAGTCTGTAACAAAGGTTATAATATGCTCCAGTTTGCACCTGTTTATTTATCTTTAGAGGGGAAGGAGAGAGGGAGAGAAACATCAATGTATGGTTGCCTTTCGTGCGTCCCGTGCTGGGAATTGGCCTGCAGGGAACCAGCCTGCAACCCAGGCATGTGCCCTGACTGGGAATCGAACCGCGATCCTCTGGTTCGCAGGCTTGTGCTCAATTTGCACCTGTTTAAAGCAAAAACTACCTTTTAATTTTGTTATCCCCTCTTTCCTTTTCACTCTCATGCCCCAGTTTGGACAATAAATTGTATGGCAGTCCAATCTATAGTAAAATATTCATACAGTTTCATACATACATTCATAAATTCATTTTTGTTTAGGTGACTTCAATGCTTAATTGATATTTAATGCCTATCTTTTAATAGTTCTTGGACTATTTATTTCATTTAGAGGATGACCAACGTGAGCATTTGTTTAAACATTCATTGAAAGCACTAGACCGAGCACTACAGAGTGGGAATGAATCTACAGGAGACAGGCGCCTATAAACCAGAGATAATTATGAGGCTATTCCGACAAAATCTTATTATATCAGAGGTATGAGTAAAAAAACTTCTGGGAAGGGGAGGCTTTGTAAAACATATAACTTTATCCTGGACACAAAATACACAGACAAAAGTTTTTTCGGTGGTCAGTGTAGTGGAGGAATATTTAAGAAAAAAATGTGATCCAAGGCTTATGATTCTCTGCAAAGGAAAGGACAAAGGGAGAAAGGGGCTACCTCCCTTCCTCTGCCTCCAGGGTCAATCAGCAGGAGGAGAGAGGGAAAAAACCACTCGAACGTTCCCCATGGTTTCTCTGAAGAGACGGGGCTCTCATTCTTTGGAGTTTTGGGTGTCTGACTAGATACCACGAGATTGCCTGAGAGCTGAGGCCGTTAAAGAAAGGGTAAAACAGTGGCTTTCCTCTCTTTTTGACCCCATGGACCCCTTCTCCCTCTCCAGACATAAATTAAAGGCTTCCCTTGGAGCTCACACTGTCTGTCCCAGGCTCCCAGCGATCTTTGGGTATAGAGCAGGAGATACAATTGGGTAAAAATGGTAAATTGACCTCGAGCTTAGCGGTACTTTGAATTCTGGTTTCTTTCCCATTAATTTTTCAGTCTCCAGCATTCCATCCAGCATTTTTAACTGTACTCACTGAAAGAGGTAGGAAGGAGTAGGCTTCCTTTATCTTGACTGGAATTGACCCCAGGAAAACATCTAATTACTGCCATGAGACTGACTTTGTGACTAAGAGTGCCCAGAAAACTTCTCACCTGAGGTCTGAGAAAGTCACAGAATCTGTCTTACATGTCAGCCAAGAACTAGAGGAGAAAAGAATAAAGTTGTTTTGTGACTGGAAAACATTAGGTGTTTTCCAGACAGGATGAGCTCCAAGAGAAACCCTTTAATCTTTGGAGAGTGAGAAGGAGTTACATCTGGTTAAATCTTCATAAAGAATATTTACAGGCATTTCACCTCTAGTAATCAATTCTTTAGAGCTAGCAGGGGGAAAAAGTCAAATTTGAAAGCACTTGAAACACTTAATTGTTTTTCAGAGAAGAGAGCACAGAAGAAAAAGCTCAGGATCCTAACTGTGGCTCTTCAGCTTCACTGAATCACCAAAATAAAGGGAAGTCTTCAGCCATGGCTTCAGGTTGAGGCAAGAAGGGAACTTTATCATGCCTGTGCTATTGCTGGAGGGTTGATTTAAACGTAAAAGACCTAAGTTTCAGCTGGCCCCAAACTATGGAGAATTTTATCCACACAAAGCCCCCATTTGCCAATGCAAATCTGGTAATTCGAGCCTTAATTACCCTATTTGCACACATAAATGAGGGGTGTGCCTGCAAGAAATCAGAGCCCACTCTTAAAACTTTGGCCCCAAGCAACAAAATCACATGCTTTTGTCAACAGCTAAATTGGTAAGAATTGTGTTTATTTCTGCTCATGTTAGGCCACATGTATTTTCACTGAAGCCTGATGTCTATTGAGTTAAAAGCTTGGTTAAAAAACCCATGTGATGCAGAAAACCTAGATAGTAATTGCCAACTATGTGCCAAGAATCCTTTCAATTTATGGAGAATGCAAGGTTTGAAAAAAAATTCTTTGCAACCTCATATGCTTGGGCAGACTCAGCAGCCTTACAGTCATAATAAAGACAGAAGGGCCTTTTAAAAGAATACTTTAAACAAAATTTCCAGCATGGGTTGCATTGAATTTTCCCATTTCCCTAGGGCAGGTAAAGGGGTGAATTTTCCCTGAATATCTTCTAGCTAGACAGAGTCCTAACAATGTCTTTAGGGGGAAATGTTCTTTGATTTGGAAGCATGTATTGTGAGTAGGCCCATCTGGGTTCCCTCTCCATGAATAGAAACTTCAAGATTTGGCTCTTTCTCAATCTTTGATTGTATATAAGACCTGGGTTCTAGTCCTGGCTCTGACTCAAACCAGCTATGTACTTTTGAGGACAGATTCAATTCTTTACAATTGTTGAATAATGGTCCAAAGAAAAGGGAAAGCTTGTCAGAGTCAAGCAGAGTGTCTGGGAAGTGGAAGCAGGCCATGGGAGGTCACTAAGGTGTCAATAAAGAATGATCAATGGATTTGGTGATTGAAGCTCAATAGTGACTATTGTTTGGTCACCAGATGCTCAAGAAACACTTATTCAGTGAATGGCTTAGTCATCAGCTCCATTTATTAAGCCACTTTTCAGGGATTACTACGTAAGGAATCAGAGGTGACCAGGAAAAAAGTGGCACCCTGTCTACAAGGTTATTGAAGAGTACTTCTTGAAGAGTAAAAATCCACCATGATGCAACAACACCAAACAAGACAGAGTTGAAAGAGTCAATGTGTGAATCAGGGGACAAAACTACCTTTGAGATTTACATGGCATTAGGACATTGTGTATTCCCTAGAGGGGTCCCCCTACTGGCCTGGGGTCCAGGGCCTCAGACTGTGGGGAGACTCGAGCTGGTTTGCCTCCACCACTGCTGTGATCTCCTTAGGTTCAGCAGATGCAAATCAATGCTGTCCCCACCTTAACACAATGAGGACCAGAGGACTATGAGTTTGGGCAGCCCAGAGACGCAATGTTTAACTCCATCGCTTCTTCGGTCTGTCTGGATTATCAGACATTAGGGCATGCTTGCTTGGGCTCCATCTTCTCTTATTGCTCATGTGGCTGATATATATCGGGAAATCTCTCTCTCTGATGTGTGTGTGTGTGTGTGTGTGTGTGTGTATAATAGTCGTATATAATATATATTATATATGCCATATATGTGATATATATAGTTATATATAATACATATCTGATATACATATATCTATATATATCTGATATGAGAAGGGATTCTCATTTATATTCTTTCACATCTAAAACAGAAAACAAATATACCATTGCTTGAAAAACTATGTTCTGTTTACTATTTTATTTCCAAGGCTAATTTTCAAAACTGTCCTGCTAATGGAAAGTTATGTGTGAAAATGGTTAGTTTGAGAGCCAAAACTGAAGTACAGGCCCTGTCTGGCATATTTGTTATTACAATAAATCTCTCACCACTCTCTGCTCCTCAGTAAGAAGTGTTTTTTAATCTTTATCATGATTTTCTTTTTCTTTTTTGCGTAGCTGCAGGCTTTGTTCTCATCCGTTTGACTGGAGTAGCTCGAAAGGTGACTCTCTTCACTGCACACACAAGACATGGGATTTGAAGAGGCATTATCAGTGTGAAACAAAACTCTGACCCAACTTTGGGTCAGGGCATTCAGAAAAAATATGTTTCACTGCTAATAAGAATCTGTGAACTTCAGCTGGTCCTGTTGGCTTAGAAACTCAAGAAATGAACCTCCGCTGTCTACGAGACCCCAGACCCATTGACCACATCATCTCTATTAACTCTCTCCGCCACCTTGAAGTAGTATTAACATTTATTCTACAGGCCAGGAGAGTGTTGCTTAGAGAAGTTTGGCATAAGATCACTCAGTGAAGGAACAGAATCAGAAGGAATGTTATGTGACCTCAAAACACATCTAAGATATTGGTGTTTTTCAAGCTGTGGATCAGGAAATCAAATTCATGTGTCATGATTGAAGTTTTTAAAATTAAAAAGAAATAGCCTAGATTAGATTTAAAAATATCTAAGTATTCTTCCTTAAGCTTTGGATTTATGGGGGGTGGGAGGAAACGAGCATACTGCATCATGATGAAAAAGTGATTTCTCTTTATGAGTTTTGCTCAAAAAGTTTGAAAGCCACTGCAATTACCAATGCTAGTGCTGTGTAACAAGAAATAACTTGTCTGGTTAATTGTTATTAGGACATTTATACAATTTATAATCCAAACCATGACACTCTTTGGAGAATGAAAGGAAGTTCTACTATTAATGACATAAGGTGAGTGCACATAAACAGCAATTATTCTGGAGTAAGTGGGTGGGCAGTCACCCTAGTTATAATCCACTCTGCACCCTGAATTATTTCTGCCATTTAGTAACAAATGACTGAAGAGGAAGAAAATATATTTAGGAGAGTATGTGACACATCTTGTACTAGAGGAAGTAAAATGGTTTATTGGGGAAGACAGTATAATATGTGAGATACTAGAATTACATACAAGGTATAGAATTACAAAGAGAACAGGAAGTTAACTTCATCATGAGGAAACTGCTGAGCATATTAGATACTTAGAACTTAGGCTAATTAGTTGCCTCTCTGATCCTTAATTTCCTCATCACTAAAATGGAACTAATAGTACCTTTTCTGACGAGTTACACAGGTTAAATAAAATCATGGAAGGAAAGGTGTATAGCACACAGTCCTTGATTCAATGTAATAGTAGTTCACCCTTAGCCCTTCCTATCCAAACCTACATAGAAGGTCAATGGATACGTAGCAAGATTTCAGAATGCTGAACCCCAAGCTTTACAGAAGTAACCATTTTCTCTCCAAATCTGGTGTTAGCCCATCTACATTATTGGCTGATGACAAATATCAATTAGAATTAACCCCCTAATTTCTGCTTTCTAGATTTATTGAGTATCAGGGAAGTTCCAAGGTGGATTTTGTTCAACATTTGCACACATCAGATTGGCAGTCTAATTTATCCAGGAAAACAAGACTTTATTATTAGAATTCACTGTCATGTTCTACCTCAAATACTTACCAAAATCAGATCTCATCATAAAAGGGAAAAAATACAACACTAATCACTCACTAAAAAATTTCCGAGTACCTACTCTCTTCCAGGACAAGAAAGATGCTGGAGATGAAGGAACAGAAGAGACAAGCATTACTCTGTCTTCCAACAGAGACAGACGGTCCAGCTACTTTGTACCAAATTATACACAATGAACTGCTGAGGACTGACATTTTATTCAAGAATAGGGATCAAACTAGTGTTTGTGTGGTAGTATCCTCGGAGTTCTGAATCAGCTTATAAGATGTGTGGGAAATGGTCCACAGCACTTAAAAAGTGGGGTGCAACTTCTACTTCAATTGAGTCCTTTACTTGTCAAATTTTTCAAAGATAAATAATGCCCTAGTTCCATCCAGGAGATTTAAATTAGTGGGCAGACAGGTGTATAACCTACAAAACACAAGCATGGCCTGTCACAAAGTAAGATGTTCAAAATTGGAAACGAATGTCATTATTACTACTCACTAAGCATAGGAAGGCGTTCAGCACTCCAGTGGAACCTCTGGGCAGAGATAAAACCACCTACTTCACGGTTGCTGTGCTGATGCAAAAGCACTCCCAACAGATGACTCAGAGCCAGACCAGTTGAATAAATTTCCACTCTGCTCAACTGTGAGACCATTAGTTACAGCTCAATGAGGCTCGAACCTCTCTGAGGCTTCATTTCCTTGTCTATTGGAATCAAATTAGAATAAAAATACGCCCCCCTCAGAGCTGTTGTGAAGATTAAGTGCAATATGGATGGTAATGTAATGAGAATATATGTTACCTAAATGTGGGAGTTATAACGCAGCAGGGCAATTACTGAATTCCCTTCACCTCTGTTAGGCCGTCTCCCAAGACCTGGCCCTTAGTGTTCACAGGGAGAAACCGAGTGCCCACATCACATGTGTCTGTCTGTCTTCCTCTAGCTTGCTCTGTTGGCCCCAACCAACAGAAATCCAGCACCCATCATTCGGATGAAGTAGAATCTAAGGTTGTGCATTTTCCCCATTCGGAAGCTGGAGCTTAAATGTGGGTAATTTTGTACTCATTCCACACTCCCCAATTTTCGCTCCCTCTATCCCCACCCACCAGTTTGGTTTAATTCTACTTCTGTTAAAGTGATTTGTTCTCTAAAGTGTCTATGTCTCACTGCATTCTTTTTTTTTAATCTCTCAAAGTTTATAGCAGAGTGACTTCCCGAGAACTGGTGCTCAATATTACAGTTAACAAAAGAAGAGGTGACGATGTTTGGTAAAGTTTTCTCCAACACTGCTTGGTGCAAGCTTCTCATGCTCTCTGACATTTCATAACTAGTATCCAACATTAGCCTGGGGGCAACTCGTTAGTTCTAATAATGTTTGTTGAGTTCAGACTACATGATAAGTGTGGGGGATGCAAGAGTAAGCAAAAAAAATGCTTGTCTGTTCTCATGGAGCTGAAGGTCTATTTGTTGTGTGTTGTAAATGATATTATAAATTGCAAGTGAAGACCAAAAAAAAATCAGCGGCCAGCTTGGAACTCAGCAATGATGAACAGCTGTACATAATGGCCAGATTCCATTCCAGTCAATGCGTGGGTTGCAACTTTGAGAAGTTATTTTTTATGATCATTTCTCACCAAGTATAAACTCTTTAATTCAAAATATCTACTGCAAAACAGATTAAAAAAAACACCATGACTGATGTGGTCACCTGTAAAAAGAGTGCTTTCAGTGTTCTGGTTTATATTCTTAGAGGTGACTCCACAGCTGACTGACCAGCGCCATCCCGTCGCTGAAAACAAGTGGGGACGCCAGTGCAGAGTCACGTTCACTGCAAATGTACCGCGCGGATCAGCTTCCTGACCAGGACAAAGTCCCTCGTGTCTCTGCCTTGTTCAGAAGACTCTGCCTCTGTTTCCCAAGGCGTGGACTTTGTCCATCAGCTCCAAAATGCTTTTCAAAAAGGGCTTCCTGACTGAAACAGAAGAAAAGCTTCGTCTGTAAGAGAGCACACGTCAAGGCCCTGAGAAGCCCTGCAAGTAAGAACCTATCTGATGTGTAACCCAGTCCTTCCCACATTCATTTCGCTACAGGATCACTTTTCTAAAACACACAATATCCTGAACAAATAATATCCTAGGGACGATATTTTTGGAATACTTGAGTTTAACTCATGCAGATACTACTCTGGTAGGTGTTTTCTTTAATTGGCATCATAGGAACTTTATAAATGCATAGAATTATTCTAAATTCATCTTGATCGATTATGTCAGCTGGGACTCAAAATTCTATTTTGTCTTTCACTAGAGGAAGTGATTGAGATGCCAGCAACAATAGTGGCTCTTCACCATCGGAAACAGCCAGAGCATGGCACTACCTGGGTACGCACGGGGGCCTGAGGAGGGGTCATCCCACAAGCTGACACACAATCCCCTTTTATACCTTCGTTTCATATTTATTTTCCTTGTGTTTTTCTTTGCCTTGGCAATCTTAGATACATTTCTAATTTTCCAAGATGGCCCACAGTGAAGTCCTGTCCCCAGAGACTGTTTTTTATTAGTCTCTTAAGCAAGTTATACAATTCAAATCGCCTCTCCCTGTCCACCCATCTGCTTGTTTTTGCTTTTCTTCCTCTCTGCTGGATTCAGTGGAGAAATCCTCTCTGCCTCCTCTCTCCCCTCCCTGTCCACTGCCCTAAACTCTCCCCCACCGTTCTGTCTATCCTCTCAGTCAGGGTCCAGGGGCCCCTTCTGCTCAGATGGCTCCGAGCCCACCTGTACCGGCCCCATCTGTCAGCAAAGCAGCCCCAGCATCCCACAAACCTGGTGGAGGAAATTCTCCTCTGAAGAATTGACGTCACTAGGTGTTCTCCTGAGAGTTGTGCCCTGAAAAATTAGCTATGCTGAGGAAGAATAAAGGGCAGTTCAGCATGGGATAGAGGCGTTCGTTCCATTGGCATCAATAAAACTTCCCTCATGTAGGACACATTTCAGTTTTCTGAAACTGAACATTAGTTAACACCAACCAGAAAATTAAAGGGAAACGGGAATTGAAAAAGATAGTATCTTCAGGCTAACTAGAAACTTGAAAATATTTATATTTTAATGTGTAAGAACATTAAGTGCACAAAATCTATTTTCTAAATCTAGAAGGACCCACACAGTTGCAAGATTGTTTCCTCTTATTCTTCCGCTTCAAGTCAGGCGGCAACCTTTGTTGGAAGAAATCACTCGGCTTTAGTCTGGCACTCTTTGTGAGGAAGTCACGGAATCATGCCTCAGCAGAAGCATTTTCTAAACCGAAAAGTTGATTTCTGCTATTTCAAATCCCCTGTCTTCTAGAAAACGTAGAGAGTGCAAAAAGAAGTTGCACAGTCGAAGCAATACAGTAAGCGTTGGCTGCTTTTCTCCGTCTGACATTCGATTCATATTTAACCCAGATTTGAGTGCTGATTTACAGGCCAAACTGCCAACAGGAGGACAGAATGGTCACAGCCAGTCGCTGAAGAGAGCATTCCGTGCCAGGACCGAACAAGGCCTGAGAAATGCTGACAGCACCTGAAACTCCTGCAGGAGAGCCCCTCGACGTGGAGCCGGCCTCTTGGTTCCGACATCCCCGTGCCTGTTTCCTGTGTGTGCGTGCAAAGCACCGCCGCGACCCTGTTTATCTGGCCCCTGCACAACGTTGTCAAGACACATTTCCATTTTCCAAGTGACTGCTGCCACTGGGCCGCAGTCTGTGCTCATTTCTCGAGTAGCTAAACCCTTTGACACTGTGGTTTTTAATTAAAATTACATTAAAGTTAATCAACCAGAAAGAGGCTGCTGTAGAAGGCAGGTTTGATTGCAACCTGCAAAGGGCACGGAGGCTGCCAACTTGCTAAAGATGTGCCTGCAGATGCCAATCTGCCTGCATGAGCCCCACGGTTACAGAGCTGCTGATGAGAGGTCAGCTCTGCTTGCATTTTCTCGGGGGCTGTAAAAAAAAATCGTGATGGCAGTAGCATGGCATCGAGTTGAAAGCCACCGAGGCCTCTCCAAAGTGCACTGTCCCCGCATGTCTGCTACTGCCCCAAACCACTGACGTGAAACTGTCACCTTCCAACTGTTTCGTCTTCAGATGCAGTTCAGCTCAAAGAGGAGTCATTAGGTTTGCTGTTTGGGGAGGTTGCCGATACTCTTAGAGAATCCTATTCGGTTCTGTGCGCTGATTTCTGGCGTGTGACGCTGTGTTTGTCTTTTCTTTGTTTTGAAGGGGACAGAGGAAATGTATGAATGCCAGGAAATGTCAGGATTCCTTGTTCCTCCCAAGGTTCTTTCCAAAAGGGCTTCACTGGAAAATGGCTACATGCACAGCTTAGCATTCTGACCCAAAAGACTATGAAATAAAAATTCACATCTAAGATTATTAGTTATTTCACACTTACTACATGTTGAGTGGTATTGAGTCTAAAATTTAAATTTTATTTTTGTTCTGTTCTTATGGGATTACTTTACTTAATATATCCAGGCCTTAACAAATTTGGTACCTAATGCTTGCTAGGAGATTGTTCGGTTTTAGACAAATGAACTGGAGGAATGAATGCATGCATGCATGAAGAAAAGAGTGCATTGTCTATCACAACTAATTCTATCTATGCTTTTTAAAAATTCTTAGAAAATTATTTATTTATCTTTAGAGGGGAAGGGAAGGAGAGAGGGAGGAAATATCAATGTATGGTTGCCTCCTGTGTGTCCCCTGCTGGGAACTAGTCTGCAATGCAGGCATGTGCCCTGACTGGGAATTGAACTGTGATCCCTTAGTTCATAGGTCCTCGCTCAATCCACTGAGCTACACCAGACAGGGCTCTATCTATGCTTTTTTTCTAAATCCACAAAAACAGCATTAGTTCAAAAGGCCTGGTGTCATTTATTCTCAGTGCCAACTCTGATCTACTGATAACTGCTGCCTAAATCATTGTGTTGAGAAGGATTTCTGAAGCTGTATTCAAGTAACTGAGCAGACAGTGATCTCCTTCAAGGGCTTTGAATGCTGTCCTTGCTCTATAAAGATTATGTCAGAATTCTATGGTTGCTTAGAAGTAAGTGGACAACATTTCTTTCCTTCCTTTATTAGGAAAGAATGAACTTTGAAGAGAAAAAGTAACTAACTTTATTGAGTTTCAAACTCATTGAAAGCTGGCAAACGTTTTATTTTACATATCCGTGAGTGGCTTCCTGAGTCCACCAGCTGGTTCTAGCTAAGCCATTGGACCTGTACCTGTTTTACTTCTCTATGTAGATCTACATCATGTGCCAGGTACACCTGAGTGCTCTGCTCAGTAGCAAGACTTTTGAGGCTGGTAAGCCCCGGGTGCAATGTACATCCTTACTGTGAACATTAATGACTGGCAAAGTGTATCCCTACAAAAAGCTACTAATAGAAAACAGAATTTTGTTCCTTTAAAAAGTTAATTCTGTTTTCTACAATGAGATCTAATAGGAAGTCTTCTAGAGAGGGTATGGGTTCTTCAAAAAATTTTTTATTCTCTAATAAAGGGAGGCATACCCCCACAAGGAGTTTGTTTTGCCTCCCTGATCGATCAGTTTACCATTTCCTTCCTGTGAATGCAGTAGTCATGATGGCTGGAGCTAAAGCAGCTATCTTGAAACTGAAAGGCACAATCACCAAAACAAAATTTTTTAAAAATATAGGCAAATTCTAAGAATGACAAAATGGAAGGATGGAAAAGAACTTAGAACTTTAAAGACGTATTTGAACTGCTTCTCCCAAAGTGGAACATCTATATCCTTTGTTACATAAAGCACTAAATGTTAGAGTGCTTAAACCACTATTAGTGGGGGAATCTTTTACTTGCAGCTAAAAGCTTCCTAATTGATATTGTAGTCTTGTTTCCCAACACAGACAGTAATGCCTCCCAATCCCACAGCCCACTTCATTTATCTCATTTTAATATTTTAATCATGCTAGATTTTTGTAGTCACAGGGCATCAAAAATCTGTCTATTCCTTGTAGAATTCTCTAGTGGAGGAACAGATCAAAGGTTCACCTTTCTGGCCTGGGCAGGGTTTGGAGGAATGTCTATCTCCCTACAGGTCTCTGGAAGACCTCCACAAAATTTCCCGAGTCAATACATTATGCGTTTTCTCTTCTAGCTTTAAATCAAGTAGATATTCCTTTGTCTACTATAATGTAATTTTCTTCAGAGAAAATTATTTGATGCCTCTATGTGAATAAACCAATCAAAATTTTGAGAAAAGGCAATAAAGAGGCAGAGGACCAGGGCTGATTAGGGGGACAGGCTAAGATTCATGAGGAAGAAAAGAAAAATAAGATTGAGGCTGTCTTCAGCCACCTGTGCTATCCCCAAGCCTGATCCAAGAAAGAGTCCTGCTACTACTCACCTGTGCCAGCCATAAGAATCATCTGGAAGGTCAGCAAATTTTGAAACTTACACTGACAGACTGAATTGTAAAAAAGCCACCTATATGCTTTCCTAAGAGACATCCCTAGGGGATGAAGACACACAAAAAATTGAAAATAAAAGAATGTAAAAAGATAGACAAGTCAAACACTAAGCATAAAAAGCCAAAATAGCTATATGAGATAGGATGTTAAGTTAGGGATTCAATTGGAATGCTCAGATATGGTAACTATTCTATCCCTAGTGCATGCCCTCCAGTGGCTGGAGGAGAGGGCAATATTTACTTTGGGAGGGGTCCTTTCCAAGCTCTGACCCTGGAGGAGGTCTGAAGCCCCAGTTAGCCAGGTGGAAGGGGAGAAAGGATACAGGAACACACCATCCTTTCTTCCCTGAAGGGAGTTGGCCTATCTGCAACTGGCCCTAGCTGTTGGTGCAGAGGGTGAGGGAATAGGAAAATTCTTTTTTTTTGCTTGTTTGTTTTGCTTTGTTTTGTTTTTATAGTTATCAATACAGTTTTATTCTATAGCATGAAGGTTTTTTTTCAATTACAGTTTATATTCCATGTTATTTTGTAATTAGTTTCAGGAGTACAGCATAATGGTTAGACAATCATGTGTGTTCCCCCTGATATTCCTGACCTGGCATGGTTATTACACATGGTTAGCCACACATTGTGTGGCTATAGTCAATTACAATATCATTGACTATATTCCCTACACTGTACTTGACATCCCATGACTATTTGGTGACTACCAATTTATAGTTCTTAATTCTTTCACCTTTACACCCAGCACCCCCCAAACTCCTCCCCTCTGGCCACTATCAGTCTGTTCTGTGTCTACAAGTCTGGAAAAACCCGTGTTTTTCATAAAAATTGAAAGAAAGATTAAATATTGACGAATACTGTAAAATAAAACACAACAGAAATCTATCATGACACTAGAAACAGAGTCCCGAAACATTCAATGATGTAAAATACAGTGTTGCATTATGGGAGCGTTAAGAATATGACTAGGGTGAGCCTGACCAGCTAACCTGAGGAAAGTCCTGGGTGTTTAGGAGGCACTTCCCAATTATGTCACATCTGAATCTGTGTTACTGCACAACACTTGTGGGACATCATAGTTTGGATTCTCTAGAACAGTGGATGTGAAGACAGTTAAAATCAAGGGTCACATATGATTCTCAAACCCTATTGGATCCTCTAGAGACAAGATACCACATCCAGCACAATGGCAGCCATCAGGCCTAGGACTTAGTTGTCCATACAACACAGACAGAAAATTCATGAAAATTAATCACATGCTAGACTATAGAGTCTCAAAATATTTTGATGCTGGGTTGCATAGAGATCATTTTCTCTAACATCTTTTTTAACCTCAAAAGAGGTTAAAAGTAAGAAATCATTTTCTCAATCTAAAAAGCCAACATCTTCACAAAATGAAAAATGTATTTCTAAATGACTCATGAGTCAAAGAAGAAACCATGGCGGAAATGAGACAAGTCATCATGGACCATCTAAAGCAAAGCATTCATATTAAAAATGAGGCGACCGAGACCCACAGGAATTAAGTTGCTAGATCACAGTTGCACTGCATATTAGTGGTAGACAAGGAAGCAGTGGCGTGATATTGAGAGTACAAAGATTCAGGGCACAGGCTATGGGGTCAGACTAGTTTCTACCCCTCCTTCATTTACTAACAGTTGCCAGTGAAGCAGGCAGAGTTTAAAGCCAGGTGCCAATGAGAGGTGGGATGGGGCAGAGAAGGCAGTGCAGCAAACTAGAGCTCCCACGATGAAGAAGCCATAAGACTGGAAGGGACCATGCACCCAGGACACTCATGGAGACCGTGAGGATCAAATGACAGGACCAAATAGAGCAGCCACAAGTCTGGTGGCACCAACACCAGCCTGCAAGTGGTGGGAGCAGCCGATATTTTAGTATTCCAGAGAATTTTAACATGAAGCCCTCCTGTGGGATTTATAAACAGAATTATTCCTGTTTAATATTCATGGAAATACAAACTTATTTAGCAAAGAAATGTCTCTCACATAACACCATGTATAGTATGTTCAGTGTATTAATTTACTTATTTGTAAATTCAGTACATAACTATTTCTGGAGCCCCTACCATGGGCTAGAAATGATGTTAGGCACACAGAACTCAATACTATCACTCCATTAGCAACACCCTCAAGAATCTTTGCAGCCAATCAGGCAAAAATAACAAGTAACATGAAGAGCTCTATTAGTTGCCTATTGCCACAGTAATACTGTGTAATGAGCAACCACCAAACCTCAACGGCATATAAGAGTTAAACATTTATTTTGCTCACCAGTCTGTGGGTTGGCTGGTTGGATTCTGGTACACTGACTGCTGCAGGCTCCGTTGATTTCAAATGAGCTTGCTCATGCATCTTCTCTTAGTAGGCAGGTGGGCAGTCTCGAATGTTCTTGAGTGGGAGGTCTCAGCTTGCTCCACGAGGCCAGCAGGTTACAGAGTCTGAGGAAAAACAGAAGTCCACACAGCTCAGTGTCAGAACTTGCAGTCATATTTTCTATATTCTATTGGCCAAAGCAAGTCACAGATTCAGCCCAGCTTCAAAGGATGGAGAAATAAAATCTACTACCTCTTGATGAAAGGAACTACAGAGTCTCAGAGCAAAAAGCAAAGAAGAAGGGAGGGAGGGAGACTTTGGGAACATGTTTACAATCAATCTATTAAAAGCTAAATTGATTTTTTAGCAGAAGCTATGACTGGGTTGCTTTAGAAATTAAAATGGGTATGTGTCTTCTTAGAAGAGATATGATTTCCTGATAGATCTACATGTGCTTTTCTCTTTAAATGAATCCATACCTTCAAACAAGGATGGGCACAAAAGACCAAACTGGCATACAAAACAATTAATGAAAGAAATATAAACACAATTGCTCAGGTTATGTGAGTGCAAACCAATCTTATTTTAGACTAGAACATCTGAATCAAATCATTCCACATAAGAAGATGACACTTCTAATACTTTTTTGGGAGGTGGGTGGTATAGAACAAAATATTGACATATTTATTGATGTGTAGGACAACACATCTTAGGAAAATATTCTCATCTGGACTACATGGCCTCAACATTTAAAGAGTAAATCTTTAAGTACTATTTCTTCCAGTGCAAAAAAAAAATGAAGGATCTGCTTTTTTGATGAGGTTTTAGAATTATATATAAAGGCTGGACTATTACAATACATCTCATCCACTCTTTATGAATTTAAGTCCTTTTAGGTATGTATGCTTGGCACAGAGATAGAGAGCATTCATTACCATGTGAGAGAGTAGAGGTACAATCCTTACTAGTGTAAAAATACACAAAAGAGGCAATTCTACTTCTACCACATTATAAAAACAAATCTTGAAGATGCCACCAGCCATCTATCTACCCAAGAACTAGGGCTCCAAAGGATCAACATGTATATTTAAAATAGCACATTTTAACTGATTCAGTAATACGTTTAAGGTTTCTGATAACCAAGACTTACGCCTTGAGGAACAAATTAAAACATGTTTATATTTACAGCAATAAAACAACACATTATGAAATTCTGCTTGAATTCTTAACACATATGTTGAGACTCTGCCCCTCTCCACACCTGAAAGAAATAAAAGTTATAAACAAAGAAATGCTTACACAACTTTTTCAGAAATAACTCTATTATTGACAGAATCAGAAACTTAATTAAAAAGCCTGTTAGTGCTGGTGTTAATAAACCTGGCATATTTTCAATTTAGAGTGACACAATTTAAACTGATACTTCTTTGTAATAAAATATGTAACAAAATCTGGATGAGAACATTGACTATCTAGTTTAAGCTTTTATTACTTGAAAATAATGAAGTGTGTTACAGATGTTCCATGATTCTCTCTTTCCCTAAACAGTTCCCAAAGCTAAGGCCTTTCTTCCCTGGATCTGCATTTAGTATGCGGAGGAGAGTGGCTAGGGCTGGGCAGAGGATATTTCCATCAATCCAGAGGGACTGGGAAGCCAATGTTGAGGCTCTTGCTATCCTGCCCACTGCACACTGTACTGCCTCCTATGCTGGCAGAGTGGTCCGACTTCAGAGGATCATTATCGTCAAATGCTGGTGTAAATTAACCAGCTATGGTGACGACTGCATTTATGTAATAATGTTCTTCATTATTATATTCCAAGGCTAAATTCTTTTTTGCACCTAAGGACTTTACAAGGATTGGCCTTCCCTCAAGAATATATCTTTCCTGCATGTCAAGAAAGACCACTGTTTTAAAGAGTTTGGGGCCCAGCTTTGTAAGTACTATATGGTGACTGCCCCAAAGGAGGCCTCACAAACATTTGGTGATACTGCACATTGATATAGAATAGTTCGTTTTTGACAATTCTAAGCTTGGAATTTCTCACCTGTGGACTAGGAATGCATCAGAAAAAAAGCGAAATAAGTGGATTGGCATGAGAGAGAGTTGGAGGAAATAAAAAAAATCAACTGGTGAAATTCAAATAAGGTCTACAGTTAAGAGTTTTCGTCCAATTTCAATTTCCTCATTTAGACAATATACTACAGTTAGATAAGATGCTATTTTGGGGTGAAGGATATATGAGAACCAACTGCAAATTGTAGTAAGTCAAGCTATTTCAAACTTTAAAATATATATATTTAAACAGAAATATATCAGAAAACAGAGCAACTGAAAATACAGGGCCATTCCTTATACCCACATATTAATTTACTGAAAAAAGTTTTGTACACTGCCCTTAGCTACAGACATACAGTAGCTCTAAAGCAGATTTTATAAAAATAATAATTACCAGGTTAATTATTGGGTTCACAATAATTGACCTCTCATTATGTGCCCAACACTATGCTAAATGGTTTACACTTATCATCTTATTTAATCCCCATAGCAACCTTCTCGGAAGGTAATTTAACCCTTCAACAAGCTATCATTTCCATCTTTGTTTTACCAATGAGGAAACCAATTTTCAGACAAGTTAATTTTCCAAAGCTATGCGGCCAGTAAGTGATAGGGGTAGGAACTGGAGCCAATCTCCTTGACTTCAAACTCCATGTGCTTCGTAGCACAAATGATGGCGTTGTCTTGATCCCTGCCCTGTGGCTTAGATAAAGAAGGTGCCTTTCGGTTTTACTACGGGGATGTGTAGTTTTAGTCAGACAGCACTAGCCAGTCCTTGTTTTCTCAAACACTCCGCAGTGAGGGAAAAGGAAATGTCTCCACAAGTGGTTCCTTTCTCACAAGTTCCTTTGGTTTGTGTTCTATGAATATGATACACTGTCATACAGCTCATCAGACCATGAATCGTGCTGTTTCTGTGTGTTGAGGCTGCTAAGAATCTTTAGCTTGGTTCATCCTGATGTGTACCAAATTGGGGTTCTGAGCTCACCATAGGGAGTCCAGCTGCCTATCAGATGGACTGGAAGAGGTTAGCTGAAGAACACATAGGCATTTATGCATAGCCCTTGGACAAAGACAACAATGTGGTGAAGGCCAGGGAGGGGTCAGGGACTCACTGGAGGGGGAAAAGGGGGCAGGAAATTGAGGACATCTGTAATAGTGTCAACACAAAAAAGGGGAACTCTATGTTTACATGTTATAAAAAATCACCTTCATACAGCTGCACAAATATAACTATAAAAAGAATGTTATGTGTTCATTAATAATTACATTTGTATTAAATGATCAAAAATGAATTAATTAAGTAAATTTCAAAAAAAAATGGAATGACTCATATTTTGGGAAATGTACTGATGACCAGTTACTGAGTTTTGATGTGAGTTTAGGGGATATGATTATCCCTGGGAGGAACGGACAATGGAATTTCCCACCTTTTAATCATTTAGGAGTCGAGTGTTTTACTGTGGTGAAGGGAAAACTGCTTTCTTTCTATGGCCTTCAGTTTGTTGGGAACTTAAATTCTGCGTGTATCAGACAGGACAGGTTACGTTACGCAGCAGAAAAACAAAATCAACCCCGAAAACTAAATTTAGTGACCTTTGGCAGCAGAGGTGTCTTCCTTGTTCATCCTTTACGTCACTGCTGGTCAGCGGGGGCAGTGCTTCACGTCACCTTCCTCCGGAACCCACCGCACCGAAAACTGCTGGGCTCACGGCAGAGGGAATTGGGCTCCCAGGGCCTTACCCGAGCACTGAAATGCTGTAGCCTGGAAGTGGCACAAGGCATGGCAGTCCCCCGACCTTGGCAGCAGAAATACGTTCCACAACCCCCTGTGGAAGCCTGAAACTGCGGGGCGAACCAAACCCTACATAAACCATGTTTCTTTTCTACACGGACGCACTATGATCGAGTTTAATTTACAAACTAGGCACAGTAAAGAGATGAACAACAATGACTAATAGCAAAACAGAACAAATATAACAACATACTGTAATAAAAGTTATGTGAATGTTGTCTCTCACAATATTGTACTGGACTCACAGTGAAAGAAAGGAGGTATTTAATGGCTTCCTTTTGGTGCATCCGCTTTGCCAGTAGCACTCATTACTCTTGTGCTTTGTGGGCATTTTTAAGTAGAATGAAGGTCGCTGGAACACCAGCCCTAGAATACGCTGACAGTTGATTTAATAACAAAACCAGCCCCTAGTTGTCTAACAGCAATGGAATATCCGGTGGAGACACCGGGCAATGATTCACTTCTCGCGAGTGATGCCGCGAGACTTCATCGCGCCGCTTAGAACAGCGCGAGATCTTATCGCACTTCTCAGAATGGCACGTGGTTTAAAACAGGAATTTTATTTCTGGAATTTTGCATTTAATATTTTCAGATGGCAGTTGACCTCGGGTAACTGAAACCATGGAAAGTGAAACTGCAGATAAGAAGGAACAATTTACTGTCCGTTTAACATACCCTGCCTTACAAAGGAAGTCAGGTAATGCAATACTTTGAATGTCTTGAATATTACAAATTGGAAATATTTGGAGAATAACATCAAAGACTGGATGTTGATTCCTAGAGATAATCAGATCCTAATCCCTGGAACCTGTAAATGTTACCTAATCGGAAAAGGGCCTTTGCAGATGTGATTAAGTTAAGCATCTTGAGATGGGGAGGTTATCATATATTATGCAGGTGGGCCCTAAATGACAAAATGTGAATCTGTATAAGAGAGGCTGTGATATTGTGATTTATAATAATAAATGTTTACTTGCACTTTGGCCCTGTTCATGGCAGAGAGCTCCCAAAACCCTTAGAATTTCTCGTAAAAAGAGCAATACATGTGTCTTTTGTAATAGTAATTGGTGACTTTTGGAAAGCCCCTATTTACCCAAGGATTGGGGCTGGTTGCAGGACCCAACCTTGTAATTACAGAGGTGGAGCTAAAAGTTTCTACTTCCCAGGTGGGGAGAGGGGCTGTAGATTGTTTGATCATGAGTAACGAATGTGTTGTATCAGTCATGCCTACACCATGAAGCTTTCATAAAAACCCAAAAGGATAGTGTTTGGAGAGCTTCTGGGTTCCCAAACATAAGGAGGTGCTGGGAGAGGGAGTGGGGCCTCAGCACCCCTACCATAGACCTTGTCTTATGTGTCTTTTCCATCTGGTTGTTTCTGTGTCATATCCTTTTATAGGAAATGGGTGACCTAGTAAGTATAATGTTTCTCTGAGCTCTGTGAGCCACTCTAGTCAGTTAATCAAACCCAGACAGGGGCCACTCAGAAGCACAGGTGACAACCTGGACTTGGAGGTAGCTATGAAGTTGGGGGGGGGGGGGCAGGCATGGTGGTTTTGTAGGACTAAGATCTTAACCCATGGGATCTGATGCTGTCTTCAGGCAGACAGGGTCAGCATTTAGTTGAATTGTAGAATCAATTAGTCATCCTTCACTGGACTAGCACTGCATCATCCTCAAAACCTTAGAAATTCTCATTAAAAGTTGCAGTACTCTTTTTGTTAAAAATAAAGTACAGTGGCCCAGGGGAGCACAGAGGGCTGTGAGAAGCTGGCCTAAAATTGGTGAGAAAACAACAGCAATAGAATGAATGGGTCTTGGCCTGTGGTCCAGAGCAAGTCACTGGCACACATGGCAAATGGCAAACAGGGTCGATCTGGGCATGTATAAGCTTTTCTCACGTATTCCTTGAAATACTTGGGGGAGGAAATATAGTCAACATCTGGATTTTCTGAGATCAAGTAGGATGAGACTCAACTATTGTGATTTGATATTTGAAGGAACTGTAATACTATAACAAAGTTAAAATTTTAAATCATAGAAACTGTGAAACTAGAGGAGCCCTTGAGAAAACATTTAGCTCTCTCACCTCATTATACTAGAGGAGAAACTGAGGCTCACAGGAATAGGCAAAGTCTCAGTTTCCCTGTATCTAAAAGAGGGAAATTGGACAAGACCATCTTCATTATTTCCTTAATTAGTCTTTGGAAGCTATCAGTTAATAGGATTCAAAATAGTCATCATCTTTATGACTTAAATATCAAGTGTAAAAAAGCAAATTCTTTTAAAAAGCTTTCCTAAATAAGTCTTGGAACATGGTATTAAGTAAATGGTGAATGAGTACGGGAATGAGTAAAAATAAATTTCTAAAAAAGTATATAATGAGCAATTTTTAAAAAGATTTATGTATTCATTTCCCAAGGATTATATGTATATTTAAATACATAAACACACACAGAGAAGAATAACCATAAGAGTGAAGTATCTGGTTCCCATTTCCTTAATACATATACTCATTTTCTTTTTTATATAATATTTATTATATATTTTTCCATTACCATTCAGTCCCCTTATACCCCTCTCTTGAGGGGAAGATAGGGAGAGAGAAAGAGGGAGAGAAACATTGATGTGAGAGATAGACATTGATTGGTTGCCTCTCCTATGCACCTCGTCCAGGGACTGAACCTACAACCCAGGCATGTGCCCTGACTGGGAATTGAACTGGCCACCTTTCACTTGTGGGATCATGCCTAACCAACTGAGCCACACCAGTCAGGGCTATACTTATCACTTTTTATCTAAAATACCTGAAAAAAGATAGATCTACCCTCAAAATATATACAGATCTGACCTCTTCTCAACACCTCCACCGGTTTCACCGTGGTCTAACCCAGCATCATCTCCTCCTGTCTGGGTTATTCCAAAGTCCCTCCAAATGGTTCCCCATGTCCACCTGTATCACCCCAAAGTCTATCCTTAATACATCAGTTAGAGGTATCCTTTCAAAAATGTCTAATTACATCATTTTTCTGCTCAGACTTTCCTCCATCACAATAGCTTTCCATCTCATGCAGACTAAAGCCAAAGTCCTTACAATAGCTTAGAAAGCTCTTCTGATCCAGGTCTCCACTGCCTCTCCAAACCCATTTCTTATCGATCTCATCCTTCACTTACTCTGGTCTAGTCACCCTGGCCTACTTTCTATTCCTCAGACACACCAAGTGTGTTGTCATCTCAAGGCCTTTGCATTTCCCTTTTCCCTGATCAGAATGCTCTCCCACGCCAGGGAATGGCATGAGGCCCTCCCGCACTTCCTCCATTCCTGCTTAAATGCCACTTTTCCAGTTAGATTTTCACTGACCCTTTATGTAAAATAGCAACCACAACTCCTCCCCAGCATTCTTTTTCTCCATTGTGCTAATCATCATATGGAATAGATTTACTTGTAAACTTGTTCATTATCTGGCTATTTCTCCTAGAATGGAGATACAAGACCTTGTTTTATCCATTGCTGTATCCCTAGGGCTCAAAGTCTAGGACGGATTGGGCACTCAAGAAATAGTTGTTAAATGAATGAATAATTGAAAGGTAGTTTTTAAAAAGGGATTTTGTTACATAATAGTGNTAGCAACCACAACTCCTCCCCAGCGTTCTTTTTCTCCATTGTGCTAATCATCGTATGGAATAGATTTACTTGTAAACTTGTTCATTATCTGGCTATTTCTCCTAGAATGGAGATACAAGACCTTGTTTTATCCATTGCTGTATCCCTAAGGCTCAAAGTCTAGGACGGATTGGGCACTCAAGAAATAGTTGTTAAATGAATGAATAATTGAAAGGTAGTTTTTAAAAAGGGATTTTGTTACATAATAGTGAATAAACTCAGAGGTAATTTGCCACCCAAGTCTGTCTTGGTATCTCCAAGGTGACATCAAGAACTTTCCATGGTGCCATCCTCAGGGTGTTGTCATAAAGGTGGTCACTTGAAGCTTACACAATGGCTGCTGCAGTTCTAAATATGACATTATCTCCCCAGTATTTGCATTCACTCCCTCACTTAGTCGACAGTAAATAAATATGATGAGAAACTACTAAGCACAGGCATTGGTATTAGCATGGGAACGTGACCATAAACAAAACAGATGAAGCCCTTATTCTCATGAAGCTTTGTTCTGATGTTGAAAGATTAAAGGAAAAGAGAGAGGAAAGAAGTTTCTCCCTCCTGTCACTTTGAATCATGGACAACTGTCTTTCTTGGAAGCCACCAGAATGGCTCTTGTGTCTCACGGGTCAGAACTATGGCCCGTGACTAACTCTCCCTGCAGGGAGGCCAGGGAAGCATCCCAAAGTGTGCAGCCTCGATCATGACAGGAGTGGTTTGCTCCAGGTGAGGAGAGGTGGGGTGGCTGCTGGAGAGACGCTGAGTGTTTGCCCCAAGTGTTAGGGCTGAGCATATGGCATCTTTCAGTCTCTGCTGTTTGATAAAGCAGCAAAGTTGAAAGTGATTGCCCCCAGCTAAAATGTAATATTGATCTCCGAGGGTTTGTTTCTTATGTTTCTGTCACTTCTTCTAACAGCCTTGATCCTACAACGGATCCTACATGGTAACAAACACGCTTTGGAAATTTACCAAGAAATGCTGGATTGCGTTCAGGACGAAGCGATGGCGTTTAATTTTCTCACCTGGAAAGAACTACAACTCCAGAAAAGGTAATTTCTCCTTGTATTACCGATTGGTCCAGCAGCACCCTTTAGGCCAAAGCTGTGAAATAGATCTTTTCTGTCAGCCTTCTGTGTGCGTACTTAGGGCCAGGCCTGAGCCTGAAATCTCTCTTGTCCAGGGAAAATGCAAGGCCAGCCCCACACTCCTCATGCGGCCTCTCCGTGGGCAATAAAGCAGCAGTTCCATCGCTGTTGTCCAAATGGCAAATGAGAAGTGATGGTTTGAGTGTACGGTCCTGTCTGGAAAAGAAAAGAAAGAGGCAGCGCTTCTGACAGAGCTCTTCACACTTTCCCCGCCCAGCTGGGAGACATGCACTGCATTCCCCAGCCTGGGCTGCTTTCTGGCACTTAGGTAAGTTAAAAACCCTGCGAGCCTCCAAGGTAAGCTGGATTTCTATCATACGCATTTAGCAGCTAAATCACCAAAAGTCACTTTCAAATATTCATGCTAAGCTGCATCTTTATCCAAGGTCAAGAGTTCAATAGAAATTCGCAGAAAGGGAGATGTGGACAGGAGGCAAGAAAAGAAAGAAAATACGGATAATTTATCTTCATTCAGAAGCTGTGTTCTTTTTGAGGAAGTTTGTGCTCAGAAAAGTAGATAAAATATAGTTCTGCAATAAATAGTATGGAATATATGGTTGAAGGATAGACATAAATATATTTCTGTGTATGTTGATTTCCACTCCTGCCACCCTGTTGAGTGAATGGGAAGCAGGTTAGGAAGGCTGCAGAAGCTATGAAATTTGTAGTAAGAATTTGAAATGCATTAAGCAAATAACCCACATTATAGAATGCTTTCATTATATACCTATATTCAGTAGTCTGGACTGCCTCTCTCAACTGCTGTCCACTGATTTTATACAAAAGTTGTATAAAAAATGTGTTTAATCAAAAACCTGTTTAGTAGCAAAATGTCTAGTTTCATTAAGGCTTTGGTCAAAGCTTTCTTAAATTAGATGTCTGTAACATTTTTAATGAATAATTTAAAAATCTTGTGTTATTTGGATTGAGCAGTATAGAAAAACCAAAACAGAGCCATAGAATAGAAAAGGCTGGATATTAGCCCCACGTCATGACTACTTAACAGTGGTCTCAATCATGTCATTTAACCATGGGGCTCATAGTCCTGTCCCATTAATTTTTGGGGGAAGTTAATTATAAAAAATTCCATTTTTCTCATTATTAAGGGAACTATTAAGAGCTTTCGATTCCGTAAACAGGTACTATCTCAGGTACTTTTGTTTATACACTACTTTATAAAGATGTGTTTAGACATCTTCATTTATAACTGATACCTAAATAGTTTAATGCTGCTCACTTAAATGATCTATGTATTTCCTTCTGCCCCAACATATATAAATTTTTTTTAAAGACAAGCATGTTGGTGATATAATCTTACTATTATATTATAAAGTTGGACTCGGGAAGTAATGAAGCCTGCTTGCCAATTGCCAAGTTGAATAAAAAGGAAAAAGAAGTCTATCTCACGGAGACCATGCTTTCAGCATTTAGACCTGTGCTATAACCGGAAGGCCGTGAGTGCAGGGATAGGAAGATGCAGAGGCAAGTGGATGGGCTCCTACCTTGCCCCACCCCGCCACAAAGAGGGGCATTTGTGCTGGTGGTGGCTTTATTTATCAGACTTCTACATAAACTTCATTTAAAGAAAAGGACTTTTTGATAAAACAAACAAACAAAAAAACAAACAAACAAACAAAGTAGTCTGATTTGGGTGAAAAAGACCAATCAGGAGCCAATAGAACAGATCTTGCCCATAGAATTTTTTAGCCTATAATACATCATTACATTTTTAAAATATTTGTTGTCAATATTTAATGGCAAATCATTTTACATAAAAAGCTGGGTTTCTGGGATTTGGCAACTGGAGAAAACTGGTAACATTGGGATCACATTCCCATGGACATCATCGACATTTCCTGGCACTTAGCTTCTATAATCTGTCATGAAAATGAGCTGGCGATGCAAGTCATAGGGGGACCTTTTGTTCCCAGTTCCTGAAATAGCTCCAAATCAATAAACGTGACATGGGTGTCTTATTCCTAACAAGCTCCTTTCAGTCACACCTGACTTTATGTTAATGGGTAGATATTTTTGGAAATTCCCCAGATATCCACACCTTGGAGGCTGGTTCCTACGGAAAACAACATTGTGATAGAAGGTAATAGCTTTCAGCCCTACCCCCCTCTCACCTCCTGGGAAGTGGGAGGAGCTAAAAGTCAAGCTAATCACTCATTGTCAATGATTTAATCAATCATGCCCATGTAATAGAGTCTTCATAAAAACCTCAAAGGGTAGTGTTCAGAGGGATTCTCAGAAGGTGAACTCATGGAGGTGCTGGGAGAAAACAGAAAACCATAGAATCCATAGAAACCACAGAAACCATAGAATCTCCATGCCGCTTCCCCCGTAACTTGTCCTATGCATCTCTTCTATCTGGCTGTTCCTAAGTTGTACCTTTTTATAATAAACCAGTGATCTCATAAGCAAATTCTTTTCCTGAGTTCTGTAAAGAACTCTACTAAATGATTGAACCTGAGGAGGAGGTTGTGGGAGACTTCAGTTTATAGCCAGTCAGTCAAAAGCACAGGTGATGGTCTGGAATTGGGACATTCAGGCAATCTAATGGGACTGAGCCCTTAATCTGTGGGATCTGACACTCTCTCTATTAGACATTGATTTGTATTGTAGGAGATCCAGCTGGCATCTGAGAATTACTTAGTGTGGAAAGAAAACTCACACATTTGTTGACCAGAAGTGAAGTATTCTGTGAGTGTAGTGTTCTTAGGGTATGGAGAATTTAAAAAAAACAAAAACAGAGAATTTGTTCTTAAAACACTAAACAATATTTATCTCATAACCATTACATTCAGACGGGTCACCTGAGATAGGCTCCTACTCAAAAGTAAGCTTTCTGTCAAGCAATAGAACTCAGTATCTTCGGTGAAGGGCTTGTTTCAGCATTTGGACAGATCCAGGAGTTGTGCCTGCCTGTTGTGCTTTGTAGCATTTTGTGGAGAGGGGCTAGGTCTATCTAGGAATAACTTCAGGTAGAATCAGGAGAGCATCAGTATTCTTATCTCATGTCTGAGGTAACTGACTGCAAATCTGCTTTTAAACACTAGTCCAGAGACCCTTTAACTAGTATATACTCTACAGTGATTGTACTCAGAATCATAGCTGAGATGAGACATACTGGAAGATTGTCTGAAAAAGAGCATTCCAAACTTATTTTTACAGTGACCTTCAGTAAGAAATACATTGGGCCATACATACATGCAAATTCACACACACTCAAGTTCTGTGTTGTAGCATTTGCCTTTACTAAAATTTTCTATTGAAAACTAGTATTTCAGTTTAAAGTGCTATTCACGGCTTACTTTATTAATTCTATAACCTCTAATAAATTATAATGTGCAATTTGAAAAACATGGATTTAAGAGATATGCTGTTAAATTATCTCCTGCCTTTTTCTCCTACTTTTTAAAAGTTCTCTCTTCATGCCACTAAAGTCATAAGAAAATAACATATCTATACAACATTATTTTAGCTCCTTATAGACATGCTTGATTATCTTATGAATTAATATTTTCCCTTGGCCTTTCATCAAAGGCTGAAATAAGATATGACCATATGCATGCAAAATGCCCTTTGTAGGGCAATGTTTTTTTACATGGTCCTCTTGGAGTTTAAGAAAATGTTTGCTCCAGTAAAATACAGTATTTTACTAGATAATTATCATGGAATCACAGCTTTTATTTCCCCTTTCTCCGTGACTGTTAGGAAACAAAGCTTTAGTAGATGTCTGTTTTTGCATTTCTTAATCTGGTTTTTCTTGTTTGATTATTTCTTCTTCCTTCTCTCTGAGCTCCCTGTCTTTGCCTCCATCAGTTCTCGTCTAAATCACTACAATAGTTACTAACCACTCTGTCTGCTCTCTGTCATTCTGTTCTTTACTCCACACTGCTGTGAAATGATTTGCCTACAACAAAAGGTAATGATCTAAAATACAAACATGGTCACTCTAGTGCTTCAGACCTTTCCATGATCCCCTATAGGGTCATCTCCAACTGCTTTGGCTGGCCCACCGAGATTCTAGAAACTAGGTTGGATAAGTATGCTTTATAATATTAAAGTCTCTAATACTCCAAACACATTGACAAAAAGAAGAATGTCTAAAAGGCTAACAAAGCCTACGTGTCTCGGCTCCTGATTGTATAACTGTGTATTATTTTTAGTTTGCCCATAAATTGTGGGAGCAGAAATTATGATGCTTATGTATCTAGGAAATTTCTGACTTATTTAACAAAAGATATCTAGATACAGATCTTAAATTGAAGGTTTGTTTAGAGATCTGAAGGTCTGTTTACAGATCTTAAATTTAAGGTTTATTCACTGTTTAATTTGGCCCTCCACCAGACTTATCTTCTCACAGACAGCATTTTAAAATTTCTGCCTTGAAGACATTTCCATGGACAGGTGCTAACTGGTGTACCTCTCCCAGCTGGTCAGCACGTAGCCCATTACACTAACTTCACTCCCTTGCAAGATCCCTAATGGGTTTAGGATATGCAATTCTTGTCAAAAAGTTAAAAGGTCCAGGAGGGGGGGGTGAAGTGGGGTTCTTCTCATATTTGCCTCTCAAACACTGGTTTTGCTTCTGCTTTTCATACCCTTTCCTGGTTTGATTCTAGAAGTGAGAGAAGAACTATCTTCCTACCAGTGTAAATAAATTTTTAAGAAGTAAATAAACAAATAACTGGTCCGAAGGCAAAATATTAAGAACGATATCCCTGGATAAGTGGCATTAAGCTGAAACTCAAAGGATAAGGAGGCATGACCCATGCAAAGAGCTAGAAAGGAATGTCCCAGGAGAAGTATCAAGTACAAAGGGCCTGAGGCGGGGACAAGCTCGATGCATTAAGTCAGTGTGACTGAGGCTTAGTCAAAAGGATCAAGAACTGTTGTGATGCTGGAAACACTGCCACAGTTTGGAACATGAAGCGCCATGGACCATGGTCAGGACTCGATTCCATTTAACTTGCAGTAAGAACCTTTCAGGGGTTTTGAGTAGGAGGGTGATCTGGTCTGATTCTAGTTTTGGATTCCGTGCAAAGAATGACTGAGGGGGAGCTAATAAAGGAAGCTGGGAGAACTGCGAGGAGGCTGCTATAGCGTACAAGGTGAGATGTGATGGGGGCCTGGACCAGGTGGCAGCCGGGGAGGTAGAAATAGTGGGTGGACTTGACGTATGTTTTGCAGAGTGAATTAAGAGGAATTGCTGGTTGGCTGGATGTGAAGGAATACTGGATGAAAGGAGCACTCAAGGATGACTCCCAGGTTTCAGATAGTATTAACTGAGTGTGTGATGGCACCATTTCCCATAGGAAGCCTGGGAAGGATGAGGTTGTATGACAATCAGTGGGGGAACAGAGTGCCATGATTCATTCTGGAACCTAATCCAAGATTAGTGATGCTCCAGCAAGAGGAGAATAGGAGTTGGAGTAAAGCAGGAAAAGCCAGCAAAAAAAAAAAAAAAAAAAATTCTGAGAAGGAGAAGCTGGAAAGCAAGAGAGGACACAAAGAAAATATCATGCCACCAAAGTCATCTAGGTAGAAGAAGCTGTCAACTTTGTTAATGATGCAGAGAAGACAAGTAAGGTGAGGATGGAAAAGCAGCCGCAGGGTTTTGCAAGTTGTCGGTCACTGGTGACCTGAACAGAATGGTGTTGCTGCACGATGGAATGAAAGCCGAATTCAAAGAGGGTGAAGAGGAAATGTGAAGAGAAATAATGGTGAGACATGTGCAAGGATGAATGGAGCTTCTCAGGAAGCAGCCTTGCACACCTGCCTTGAGCTCCTTGGACTGCTCAAAGCATCAGAAAAAAGTGAATTTGGGGAATACGGTTTCACTGTTTACCTTACATTTAGGATCCCGTTCAGTTTGAAGATGTCAACCTTTCCCCTAGTTCAGTGACTACCAAGGTCATCCATCCAGGATTCTTTTCAAAGAACAGTTTTGGCCCCGATCATGCTGCTTGTCAGTGCACTTCAGAGCCTGAGGTTACCTCAAGATGGTGTGTTGGAATCCGTACAAGTTTCATTTATTTAAAACTTGGACCTGGTCAGAGAGTCCCCTGAGATATAACACCTCTCTCCCCTGGTAGGTTTGGGGAAGGGAAACAAATCATACACCGCAAATGTCATTTACACCATTCTAACACATTCCTAGCGCTCTTACCAAAACCTAATGAAGGGAGAGAGAAGGCCCATGGGATGCAGACGTTCATGAAATGAGAAATATACCGAGATGTTAAGGAAACGAAATTCAGTGAAGAAGTTCTGGGAGAGCTAATGACTGCATATTCATTCTTCACTTGAAGAAATATCAGTTCAAGTATTTGGAATATCAAGACTTAAAATTAATTTTGTGCCTCTAGACAAGGAAAAATGCTATTATTTTGTATCCTTCAGTACCTAAGCAACTATTCTTTTCTCTGATAATAATTGATGGCATCTCATTGCAACTGTAGAGTTGTGGTGGTTAGGTTTTTGATAACCTCATTTTAGAAATTCTGGATCTAGCCAGAACATTGCTGTTTATCCCAACCACAAACGAAGCTCATCTTCTGCCACGACTCTTGGATCTTGAGCTGCTGATTGCTGTGCAATGGAGTCATGTAAGGTTCAATTACAAGGAATCTCAGAGTTATTTAAAGCAAGTTTCCACCTGAAGAACAGGGATTATTCCAGTTCTGCTTGAAACTTTTATTGCAGTTTACTCATTACCAATTTGAAGCAAATCTAATAGGAAGTTATTATGATTTCAATGCTGATCTCGTCCCACATATCACAACAACAAACTATAAATCCTCTGCATTGAAATGTTTCCAAGAAAAGTAAGTAACAAATAGGTGTTACCATTGTTTTGAGTATCTACAATATGTTGCCTGGGAAAATTATTTGATATTTTATCTTATCTAGTATTTACAGTTATATCTGAGGTTCTTGAGGCCAACACTGTCAGCCCCATCTCTCTTGCCTGCGCTCCTACCATAGAGAATAGCAAACCAAATGCTTTCTTTTCTAACCTCTCCTGCAGCTAGGAGTAGAAATAGAATTAAGTTTTGCTCAAGGAGACACAAATCTTCCAGGAGGATTCTGGGAAAGACTTTTTCTCTTCCTCTCTCTCTCTCTTTCATTTCCCTGCCTACTCACGGATTCCAGCTTTTGGACTTGAAATTGAGAGAATGAGATGTCTAGAGCCACTATTAAGATTTTTCAACAATGGAGGGAAAATCAAAGAAATCACAGAGAATCTACAATTTTCACATTATGGAGCCACTGAACTAACCCTAGAACTACATACCTCTAGACGTCTTAAGGTGTCCATAAACAGGTGAAGTCTTTATGGATTTAGCCAAGGTTGATTGACTTTTCAGTTACCCAAAGGCACCATAGTATGCAATGTTTTTCTCTTTTCACAGATGAGAAAACAGACTCAGAAAAATTAAGTAAATATCCCAACGTTGTACAGAGGGCAGAGGGTAGGAAGCCATGGCTCATATAACCTCAGAACAAAAATCTTATCTCCAATTTCTGGAGTCAGTTTTCACATGGTATGTTTTTCAGATCCTGCATTATGCTGAACAGCCTCGTAGTGTTATGATTTATTTTATCAATATCTCTCCTTGGAGATTCTTAGAGCCAAATGCTGTCACTCCATAATTGATTAGCATAGAGAGGAAAAGAACATTAACCGTCTTATTCTGAGCACTTAGATGAACACAGGCTAGAATTCCATGAGCTTTCTATTCAGTCTCATCAATGTCATATTGACTCATGCTGAGACTTTTTATATCTCTAACTTCCCTCTGACCTTTACTATCTTTAGATAATGGAATAACTTTTGAGAACTGAAAGGAGATATTGAAGAAACATCTCTTTTAGTCATTTGCCTTCATACCTACATATGGCATACCATATCATTCTTTTTCCTAGATGATTGAGATATAATTGACATATAACATTGTATAAGTTTAAGGTGATGATTTAATATGCATATAACACATATTAAAAATGATTTCCACATTGTTAACATCTCCATCACCTCACATAATTACCATTTCTTTTTTGTGGTGAGGACCTTTAAGATTTACACTCTTAGCAACTTTTATATATATAATACTCTATTAACTATAGTGACTATGCTGTATATTAGATCCTCAGCATTGTTAAAACATTAATGGCATCACCTATCTTGAACACAGTTTGTGAATTAAACATCTGAAAATAGTTAAACATCTAAGAAAACATGCTTTGAAGGTGGCGTTAAATTTCCACTATCATATAAGTAAAGGAGTTTGTCACAAGACCCACCACCCCACTTCCCTATGACAGGCAATCACTCTAATGAACTATTTGCAGACATTTATTAGAACAATGTCCAGCATCCTGACCTAGCTCTCAGGGTTCCAATGAAAGAAATTACGCTGCCCCCAAGAATATAAGACCAAAATCAGACATGGCCACAAAAATGAAAGTAATTACCAATGAGTCAGGAACATAACCATATTTTGTTAAATTTTAGCACAAAGAATTAAAGAAAAATAAAAGGTGAGACAAATGTTGGTAACAGTATTGTGAACTTACTACCAGTCTTCTTCCAGATAGCACCAGTTCCAGGAAAAATATGCACATTTGCTACTTACAGCTCTCACATATTGTTGGTGGGAAGGCAAACTGGTGCAACGGCTTTGGAGGAGAATTCGGCCAAATTCTTCTAAATTAAAAAAAATGTATATTTCCTTTGAAAACTCCCATTTCTGGTAGTCTGTATAATATATACAACCCACATGTTTTCAAAATTGCATTCATTATTTATAAGAATAAGAGTTGAAAACACCATAAATATCTGTCAACAGAGGACTGGTTAAATAAAATAATTTATGGTACATTATACAGTGGAATGCTACAGGTCCTTAAAAAGTGTGAGTTAAAATAAAATAATCTCCAAAATGTACCAAATGAACAAGTCCAGTACATAACTTTCTCTTCCTCCCTTGTACATGCATTGAATTTCTCTGGAGGAAGACACACACACAGATGACTAAAGCCGCTTCTAGACTGGGAAACTGAGGGCCCGGGTTTGGGGAGAGTTGCATCTCACTACATGGAAGGTTACATTTTTAACGTGTCTATGTATCGCTAATTTTTAAAAGATTTTACTTATTTAGTTTTAGAGAGGGGGAGGGAGGGTGAAAGAGAGGAGGGAAACATCGATGTGTGGTTGCCTTTCACACACCCCATACTGGGGACCTGGCCTGCAACCCAGGCATGTGCCCTGACTGGGAATCAAAATGGCCACCCTTTGCCTCGCAGGCCCACGCTCAAGCCACTGAGCCACACCAGCCAGGACTATGTATTGCTAATTTAAAAAATTAATTTTTAAATGCATGTATTGCCATATTCACAAGTATCTGTGACTTTTATTAACAATGGAAATCACATTAATATCATGTTCCAGTTGTTTCAGCTATCTGAAAATTGAGAAACTCAACACCGTTAGAGATTATAGTTGTTATCAAATTACATACTAATAAAAGGCACATATATAACTATTATAAATTAGAGTTTAATGACATTTTGTTAATTATATTTTAATATAAATATTTTCTATTGTAATGCTCTTTTATTTTATTCATTTAGAAGTATTATTCTGGGAAGAGGTCTATAGCCTTAATCAAAGGGGTCAATTGGGCACAAAAGATTAAGAAACCCTAGAGAAATACAGCTTCCTGAAAAGGCGGGTAATTCACATAAAGTTCTTCCCTTCCCCCCCAAACCGTGGAAAAGCTAAATACCTAGAGAAAGCCTTAGAACTGAAAGGTCGGTCATAAGGATGGGGAACAGGGTGGATAGTGGTCTACAGTACAGCCCCGGGAGAAACGTATTACCTTCTGCTCTGGCTTCTCACTCATATGCCTTAGCACAGTCATTGGAGGGCTACTGGTCATTTTGAGATCCAGTTTACAAAAGAGGCTCCAGTGGTTGGTTTGGGCATAATGTTAAGGCATCAAAAAATTGCTAGAATGTGGACAGATCTGGAGCTAAGGTATCTCCTTACCCATCGTCTCTCTCTCCAAACCACTGGAACTGGTGGATTACAGTCCTAAGCCCTTCAGTAGGTAACTGTGTTGCCTAGAGTGCTGTGCCCTGGCGTTCAACCCTCCCCTCCATTTAAACTCACCAGAAGGGGCACCAAGCATGTCCTGGTATGTCTAAAAACCTCAGGGGAACAGGCTCTCACATTTAAAGAGAGCAGTCACTATAGAAAACACACACACTGAACCTACAAAGCAGGTTCATGGGACCAGTGGATCCATAATTTGACATGAGTATAATCTCCATAAAGAGATAAAGGAGGGTTTTAGTAATTTTACATGGGCCATGATAGAGTTAAAAATTCCAGGAAGTAGCAGAGAGCATGCCCACTGTCAAGACAGACAGGTTGGTCAGAAATATTTTAATATATAATAATACCTGTAAGAGAATAATAATAATAATAAAAACAATAACAACAAAACAGCCACAGTTAATATCAATCACAAAGGCCTTCCTGGAGTAGAACTTTGAACTAGAGCTTTAAGATGGACTGAAATAAGGTTTGGTAAAGAGGAAAATGAAAACATTCAAACCAGCAGGACAATATGGACGAAAAGCACAAAGATGGAACTGAAAAAAAAAAACCAATAAAAACCCCATACTTGGAAAAAAGCAAGTAGACTCATCAGTCTTAAACTGACAAATATTAAGAAGAGGGAGGGAAGAAGAGAAAATTGATGTAGGTTATTGAATAAAAGAGTACGTAGTTCAGATTTTACACACTAGGCAAAAGAAAGCCACCCAAGGTTCTTTTGCAGGTAATTGACAGGTTTCCACTTTACTACTTTGTTGTGGAGGAAAGACACACTTAAAATCCTACTCACAGACTTTCTTTTTAAACCTGCCCTCGTTAATAACTTAACATCGTCTGCACTATTAAACTCTTGAAGTATTATCACTTCTCTGATGGAAGACCTGGGAGGGAACACAGGAGATTTAAGATTTCCACAATAATGTATTTGGATATTTGTTATCCTATTTTGTAAATCTCAGTTTCCAGAAAAGTCATCCTGAAAAAGAGTGTTCTTAGAATTTTTCATAATCATTGACATACTAAAATGTCATGGTCAAGATGTTAGGCTTAACTAGTATTAATGCCCCCTTTTGACAAACTGAGTATGAAAAAAACTGTTCTTTGTCAGTCAATTAAGATACTTTCTCTGCTTGTGGAGTGATTTCAGAAACTCTTATTGTAAATTCTGGGGGAAGATTAGAAGTGTGGTGAGAGTTGCTCTTAAAAAGGCAAATTTATATCAGTGATCACTGTGTATTTTAGGTCTTCAAATTGTTGCATAACAAATGGCCTGTATACTTATTTACTACAGTATAATACAAAGTATTATACTGTGCTCTATATTTCTATAGTATTATGAAGACTATTTTATACTGGGAGTTCTATATGTGATCTATTTATTATACATATGAAGTGCTTTAATGGATTGTCCAATTATTATTAAATGATTCCAGGAGAAAAACTACCAGAATTAATTGCTTACAAATGGCTCCCACCCCACCAAAGTATGAATGAACTCTCCTATTGTATGAATATGTTAGTTAAATTTCAGATGAAATTTGCTAAAAATAAGTTTTAAATTGAGAATAATTAAATCCTCCAATGGCAATGATTTAAGAATCTGTTGTCTTCATTTACTATCATGGGAACATACAACTTTTGTAACTTATTGTTTGTTCTACTCGTCATAGCCAACAGGCATAGATCTAGAGCGTCTAGTCATTAAAGTACTAAATCATTGGGATATAGGATTAATCAGAGTGATCACTTTGTAAATTTTATAAATGTCTAATCATTGTATTTTATACCCAAAATTAATATAATACTGTATGTCAATTGTACTTGAAAAGTAAAAAAAAATTAAAAGAAAAAACCAACACAGCTCCATTTTAAGCTCAATAGAACAGACTATTTTTGTAGATTCTAAATCTCAAGTTAGTGAGTAGAGAGTAGTTTCACCATAACTAGATTCTGGATCCAGTCTGCTGAGTAACTCAGTATCGTTCTTGTCTCTGAAACTAACTCTAAAGAAACACAGGTAAAAGTTGAAAACCACATTGTATTGTGTATTTCTGTCCGAGTTCTCCATGGAGTGACAAAGGGCGAAAGACTGGTCAGTGACGAGAGAGTCATTGAGAGGCACACTTTCCCTGTGTAAATCATTGCCCTGAGTAACCCGGACTTGCAGCTTGTTGAAGACTGGACTGGAACGATGCTCAGCTAGGATTCCCAGGAAACGGACAGTTCCACACCTGGAAGGGCATGAAAAGTTGCTGTTCCATTTGGAACAGGAAAAACCGATCTTCCACTAATATCCATGGAACACTAGCTATGGACACTGTTCGTCAGTGAAAATTTCTGACCACAGTTCCATTGTCTACAGGGATCATCTTTGGTACAAAAGTAAACCGAGATACCCGAAATTCTTTTTGCATTATCAGTGCCTGGCAGGTACTGAGTGTTTTGATGAGTCTGTATTGTTTGTGTGAAAACTGAAGGGCTGAGTACTTGTTAGTTCCTGCAATTGAGAAATGTTACTTAATTTGCGAGTACCTGAATTTTGAATACCTGAATTTGTCAACTAACATTGTGTTGTGAAGAGTAATAACTGGCTGGTCTAAATAAAGGCTTATGTCTAACTCCCCACAGTACATGGCCTAAACTCGGCCCCTGTGCAATGTGTAAATCAAACAAATTTGTGAAACCTAAGTGTTCCCCATGTGCTGAAGGATACTAATGACGTTAATAAGAGTGAAACGTTGTGCTTAAAGCAAACTGATTAACCTTGACAACAAAAGTGTAAACAAGGGTCTAATGAATATTAATTTTTCTTCTTTTCTGCATTAGCTCTAGCTGTTGACTGATTAGCTCTGACACCTACATGGTCAAATTAACAAGCACATTTGTAAGACAGTTTTCATTGTTTACAATATCGAAACTATTTCTGAACTTTGGTAAGTTGTTAATAGCAAGTTGTCATCATTTCTTAGAAATTTGCCAGATCACCTTTAGAACAGTCACGTATGCGCACTCCCGTGCTGTACGATGCGTGTTTTGGAATGGATGCAAATAGTTCCAGTAGCTTATAATGAGATTTCAGAGGCTAAACCAAAAGGTCGTAATGATGCCATTATTATTAGACTTAGCCGCAGCACTGATGCAAGGGTAGCTTGATGTGTCCAGAGCTACCATATTGAACTAAGTGCCACTTCCCATTGTGCCCTTGCCATCTGTATAATGACATCAAAGGAGACAAGGCAGGAGCAGATGGCACCAATGGCATATAAGAGCAAAAGTCACACCCACAGCATGCTGCTGAGTAATGAAAGTGAAGGTGACACACGGGCAGAGAGCAGAAGGGAATTAAGAGGGGGCCGCGGTGGCACTTCGGGCTGCTTAGCTCCCACCATCATTACGAGAGCAGCACACCCTGTCCATTGCTTCCCTTGGGAAGTGCTCTCCCTCCATTCCCAGCAAGTGCTTCTCGCAGGGGCTGCCATGTTTTTACAGGACCCCGCTCACGCTGGCCATAGCTGATTGCTTCCGGATGTCAGCACCTGACCCAGTCAGGATCAGTTTTGCCCAGAATTTGAACTAATGCAAAAGAGAGAGTCCTCCAGGGGTGGTGAGAAATACCAGATGAAAACCCGTGAGCTGTCAGTAGGGATATTTTCAGCCAGGAGAAGAAAACTAGTCTGCAGTTAAGAGAGGATGACAAATAACACCAACCTGAAGCGAGCAGAAAGAAGATATTTGAGGTTGGGTTGGAGAGGTTCAAAATCTCTGAAACGAAAGAGAAGGGGAACTGAGACCTAACTGCTTCTGCCCCTCCCCACTCCTGCAGGGAAAGGCGTGAGCTGCGGTATCCAACCCTGGCAGCAACAGCCAAGACTAGCCAGAGCAGCGCCTATACCATTTGCTCCCCCCCGGCTACACCTGTAAAAGAGGCTGTTTCATAGTTAGCCACTTTGCCCACAGTAAGGGAGGTCAGTCAGTGGGTGCCCTACAATTCCTGGCCCAGTTTTACACCGTTGAGAAAGCTTATTCAGATACCTGAAGTGTTTCCTTCTCTTACTCCTCTTAAATTTAGCAGAAGCCAAAACATTACTACAGATTTAGCCTTAGAGATCATACGACTGGGACAGTGGGATTCTCTGTTGTATACATAATGTGGGTTATCTCTATAGAGGGAATTGTGATTGGGGAAAGAGGTTGTAGGCAAGAGAAACATCCAAGAATGAAATTATTTTATAGTAATGATGATATAGTAATAATAAGCATCAAATTCTCTTCTAGGCACTTTTCATCTATTGATTTATTAAACCCTGATAACAACCCTGGGAGGTAAGCACTAAAACTACCACTATTTTGTTTTTTTGTTTTTTATTTTATTTTATTTTATTATTTTATTTTATTTAATTCTTGTTCAAGTACAGTTTCTGTCTTATATTCCCAGCCCTGCCCCCTCAGTGCTCCCCACCTCCCTCCCATTTCTGGCCCCCATGTTAGTTATTGTCCATGTGTCCTTTATACTTGCTCATGTGAGTCCATCCCCTTTTTCCCCTGTGATTCTCTCCCCTCTCCCCTCTGGACCCTGTCAGCCTGTTCCATATTTGAGTGTCGTTGACTACCACTATTTTATAGATGAGGAAACTGAAGCATGGGCTGGTTAATTTACTCAGTGGCAGGTGGCAGATCCCAGATGCTAACCAAGTAATGTTGGATCTGTCTGTCCCCTCAGCCAATGTATCCTACTGTGACCGTGAGCAAGAGAAAGGCACTCATGCATTTATTGTGTTATGAAAACTAAGCTAATAAAAACTTGAAATGTTTTAGAATAAATTTGGAAAGACACACACCAAATATTAACAGTGAAAATGAATGTTTTAAATATTGAGATTATTTTTATTATTGTTATTATTTTTTTCCAAATGGACTTGCTTTCCTTTCACAATAAAAAATGTCACTATGCCGAGGGCAGGGGAGTATAAGGGGGTTAAATGGTCGTGCAAGAAAATACAAAAAATAAACAAAATGTTTTTAAAGGAAAAAATAAAAGTGTCATTAGAGTTTAAGATTACGTGTTTCAAATGATCTTGTGGGGCTCTCCACAATATCACGAGGGAACACCCTGAAAAGCACGCAGCAGCTTCCTTTCCAGTTGGTGACTGAGTGGCTCTCTTCCGTGGTGATCGGCAACAAGGGTTAGATTTTTGCGGGGATGTTGCATGCCTGTCCTTTCCCTCCTCCCCCTAGAGCAAAGCAAGCTGTTTGAGAAGGTGTATGGTATACCAAGTAAATAGGAGCATGGGTATGATGGGGTTCATTTGCAGCTAATATCAGAATGATACTACAAAGTGTGGGCCATGAGAATTTTCTCATGGTAGAGTGAGTGCAATATCTGTCATTTCTGTCTGGGAACAGTCATGCCTAACTAAGACCAATATGAAAAGGCAGCATGATACTGTGGAAAGATCATGAGGTTGGGACAGCAGGCTGAGATTTGGGATGAATACAGAGTTTACCCCTTTCAAAAAGGTGTTGTTTTTTTTTTTTATGTTGAATGTCCCTTAAGTGGTATCACCTTGTACAAACTGTTTAACTTATTTGTCCTTTAGATTTCTTGTAAATACATGCCAGTGTTAAAATTATCATATTCCATGATCACATACATGCTCATAGAGTTGCTCATGCCTACAGAACTCACTTTTATACTTTTAATTAAAAGTGAAATTTCTTAATCATTCAAAAACTGAAATTTCCCATCTTTTGGACAGATGTATAACACCCCCTCAGGATAATACGCAGCTCTAGCTACTTCAGTGTTCCTTTCTCTAAATGAATGTCAAATATACACGTCCAGAAAGGCAGGGCTGTCTGATGGGACACGAGACACGAGAGTTTCAGGCTTGGTATCAGCACAGTGGACGTCAGCTTTCAGCTCACATAGTGAAAGCAGTGTTTAATATTGATAGCTTCCAGCCAATGCTTTCTGACAGGAGCCCTGGCAGGAAAGAAAACAGACAAGTATAAAAATTAATTTCTGCCTGAAGACAGTTGGTTCGGGAATAAGATGGCCTATATTTTTTTACAGTTTCTTTATTCCTCTAAACAGAACATTATAAGTAAAAGAACTCAGTTCTCAAAACTTATGGGAAGTGCAAATGGGCACAGGGGAGAGGTTGGGGGTGTGTGCAATGTTCAATTTCTTGATCACGGTGGTTACATGGGTGTGTGTATATTTGTCAAAACATCGAACCATGTAATTAAATTGGATAAATTTTATTGTATGCAAACTAAACCTTAATAAAACTGAATTAAGAACAACTCATGGAGACCCATTGTCAGTATACTCAAAAGGATTCCTTCTTATTTTTAAAGTGAAAGATAATAAAACAATTTCAAAATGCTTAATTTAAAGTATGTTTACCTTTCAACTCAGAACCCCTATAGACATAAATATAATTGTATCGATGAAAACTAAAATTGATCTTCAAAGAATGCTCACTGCGATGCTGCTTATAATAGCAAACTCAAGAACACAAGGTAAATTTTGACCACAGGGGATGGTGAACCAATTAAGAGCCTGGATTCTAAGCCGGGATGTTCAGTTCAAATCTTAGCTCTGTTGCTTAATAGCTAAAGATCTCAGGCAAGTTTCCTAACCTCTGTTGCCTGAGTTTCTCCAGTTCTAAAATGAGGTTAATAATAGAATTTACCTCATGGATTTGTTATGAGAATTAATTAGGTTAGTGTTTGGAAAGTGCTTAAAAACAGAGCCTGGCACACAGTAAGTGCTGAGTCATTAAATGAGCGAAGTGTTTTCCTTCCTGTATTACCAGAGTTCTAGCTTAACAAAAGTTCATTTTAATGATTTTTTTCTTACTAGGTCTGTGTTCACATAGTTATTTTATACATGATCTAAGTAGATCCGAATTTAATGATGAAAATAACTAATGACTTTTATAAGAATAGTAACTTAAAATTTGTAGAATTTTGTTTTAAAGCCTTCTAAGTACTTTCCTATACAGAATAGTATGTAAACTATGTTTTCTTTTTAAAGGAAGGAATATAAAAGTGCATGTGATTTTTAAAAGTGAAACAATAAACCAAAATAAATATAAATCACTATCTATAAAGGGAAGGAGGGCGCAGATGAACATAAAAGACGTGGAAGCTACATTTGTCTAAATGCCGTTAGTTTTTTTTTAAGATTTTATTTATTTAACTTTAGAGGGGAAGGGAAGGAGAGAGGGAGAGAAATATTAATGTATGGTTGCCTCTCATGCATCCCTTGCTGGGAACTGGCCTGCAACCCAGGCATGTGCCCTGACTGGGAATTGAGCCATGATCCTTTGGTTCACAGGCCCGAGCTCAATCCACTGAGCTACACCAGCCAAGCCTAAATGCCATTAGTTTTAAAGTTGTGTCTTTGGTCCATGTAAATGTTTTAGGTAAAAAAAAACAAAAACAAGTTAACCTAAATGTGATGGTTAATTTTGTGTGTCAGCTTGACTGGGCTAAGGATGCCCAGATAGCTGGAAAAATATTATTTCTGGGTGTGTCTGTGAAGGTGTTTGTGGAAGAGATTAGCCTTTGAACTAGTGGACTGAGTAAAGCAGATGGTCCTCCCCTATTCAGGTGGGCATCATTCAATCCCTTGAGAGCCTGAATAGAACAAAAAGGTGGAGGAAGAGTGAATTTGCCAGTCTGGCTTGAGGTGAGAGACATCCATCCTCTCCTGCCCTCAGACACTGGTGCTCCTGGTCTACCGACCCTCAGGCTCAGGTCTAGACTTTCACCATCAGCCCCTCTCTGCTCAGGCCTCTGGAATCAGACTGAATTACATCATAAGCTTTCCTAGCTCCCCCACTTTCAGCTAGCTGATCATGAACTTCTCAGCCCCCATAACTGTGTGAGCCACTTCCTATAATAAAGCTCCACATATATGTCTCCATGATTCTGTTTCTCTGGAGAACCCTGCCTAATTCACCAAAATTTTGAAAATCCCTACAAAATAAAAATGAAATGAAACAAATAAATGTAGTTGTGTGCTAATTACACAGGCAGAAATTATTTCCATGACTTTGATTATATGTATATATGACTTTATTATATATATTAATGATACAGCATTAGTGGAATATATCCTAAAGACAAAAAGAACTACAAATAAATCAAACTATGTTTAATAATCTTATTGTTGGTAATAATACTGGTATGATTATTTTGAAATCATATATTATTAGGATCAAGCGAATAAATAATTATATTAATTGTCATTAGCAACTGAGTTTTCAGCATGTGGAAAAAGAGGTACGTCTATAAAGTAAGTTAAATAAAAATTATACATTTATGTTAGCAATATTAGTATGATCTCAATGACAGAAGGGTGAGTCCCAGGGGAGACTTGAGCCCAGAGCCAGGAGGGTTCTTGAATCCATGCAGAAAAGAATTCAAGACGTGAGCCAGATAAGAGGTAAAAATGGAAGCAAGTTTTTTGAGCAGAGAAGAGAAGCAAGAAAACCCACTTTGCAGAGTAGCAGACTCTCCTTGCAAGAGAAGGAAGAGTGATGCCGGCCCTCTCTAGGGGTTGAGCTGGTGTCTCTGTAGTTTCTGTGGAAAATGGCTAAGATGGGGAACTAGAGACTGGGGAAAATGGGGTTAACTTTAACCTTTACCAAGTATATTTTGTGGTCTGTTTTTCTTTTATGGTATGGGTAACCACTTGTGGTATGAGTAAGCTCTTGATAGTAATCTGTACACTAGTTTTCTTTGTTCCAGAAGCTCCTCGTGGTCCGAGTTCCATGTCAGGGAGTACATAGTAGGCCCCTGACTTAACTCTGTTTGACTTTTACATAGTCCTTGTGTATACTTTTCTGAAGATTGTTTTTTTAAAATATTTTATTTATGTATATTTATAGAGAAGGGAAGGGAAGGAGAAAGAGTGGGGAGAAACAACAATGTGTGGTTGCCTCTCATGTGTCCCCTACTGGGGACCTGGCCTGCAAGCCAGGTGTGTGCCCTGACTGGGAATCAAACCGGCAACCCTTTGCTTCACAGGCCTGTGCTCAGTCCACTGAGTTACACCAGCCAGGGCTGAAGATTTTTTTTCTACTTTTGGCTTTTGTAAAGGCCTGAAAACAATGACTAACACTGTGCCAATAAGCACGCTCAGTGACCAAATCGTGGTTTCTAAATATTATTTCCTACTTAAAAACAAACAAACAAAAACCTGGGGCTTTTGGAGAACTGGCTAATTCCAGACAATACAAAATGAGCCTCTTATCATGAGCCTCAGGACACATAAACCTCAGAAAGACAGAATGCCAAAAGGATAGAGAAGCCAACTTGAAGGGGCTCCCTTTGGACACAGAGAGAATAACTTGTGCATTGAAAAAATGTATTTCAATGTGTTGAAACATATCAATTTAAAAAATCACATGATCTCCTAATTATAGAAAAGATTTATAAAAACCTCACCTTAAGGTAACTAATGAAGAACTTATAATAGTTGGAGCAGGTTTTCGCACATGAATCCATTAGTTTCTCTAATACTACCAAAAAAAGAGAGAGTGAAAGAGAGACATCCAGACATTAAATACCTCCTGATAAATGCCTACAATAAAACTCTGGACCACCCATGAAATGTTCTTGCAAAAAAATAATAAAGCCAGTGTGGGGGCGGGGTCAAAAATAATAATAATAATAATAATAAAGCCAAGTCCAATCAAGCCTCTAGTGTAATTATCAATTTATTGGAAATGCAGGGACTAGGGTAACATGTTGCACACAACTTATCAGTAAATCTAGAAAGTGGAAACGTCCACATGACAAATCACCTTTTATTTCTTTAATAAATAAACAGCAAGTCAAACAATAAAAAAATCAGTGGGAGAATTAAATTAAATGAGACTTAGATATCAGCCTCTGCCATGTGTATCTTGTTACATCTTCATTTGAACAGCAATGCAAAATAACTATCAAAAATAAGACCATGAGAAAAAGTAAACCGTAACTAGATATTTTGTGATAGTGATGAATTATTATTTTATTTTAGACATTATAATGGTAAAATGTTTGTGTTGTAAAAAGTATCACTTAGGACTTTGGCAAAGATGGAGTCATAGGGAGACATTCTTCACCTCACTGCCCAACCGTAAGTCACCCAGAACGGTACAGAAGTCCAACAACCAAGGATTTAAAGAAGCTATATTCATCTAGGTGGGTAGGAGGGGCAGAGATGGGGAGTCTGAGTGGAAAGGATGGGGTGTGGCGGCAGCAGCCAGGGACAGCGAGGTGGTGGGAAGGGGCAGAATGACAGTCCCACATTCACACGTGGTGGATGAAAATCAGGGGTTCACCTCTGAGCAAGCAGTCCAGCCCTGTGAAGGATCGCACAGCCCAGGGTTCCAGCACTGGGAAAAATAAAGGCTCATAACTTCTGGCTGTAAACCCAGTGGGCATTGGAGCAGCAAAAGAAGCTGCTTGTTTTTCAGAAGAGCCCAGAATGTATGCAAACCCACACACTCTGGGAACCACAACAAACACAACACCTGGATGGGGTGCCAATTATATATGGAGAGTGGGTGAAGTGACTGGAAAAGGGGCGAGTGCCAGGCAAGCCCCTAGACGTCAGCCAACAGCAGCATTGGCCTGTCTGTGACCCCCTCCTCCACATGTGGAGCCACAAAGCGGCAAAGCGGGATGCCCCAGCTCTGCCCCACACAACTTAACAGGTGTGCTGAGACAGGAAATCAAAGCAGTAACAGTCACAGGGAGGCTGCCAAATAAGGAGACAAAAAAAAAATTATGGCCCAAACGAAGGAACAGAACAGAAGCTCAGAAAAAGAGTTAAGTGGTGAGGAGATAGCCCGCTATCAGATTCAGAGTTCAAAACACTTGGTGAGAATGGTGAGAATGCTCAAATGCTCAAAGGTCTCACTGACTACGGCAAAAGAATAAGGGAAGAAATGGAAGCTCTACTAAGGGAAATAAAGAAAAATCCACAGGAAACCCACAGTGAAAAAAAGGAAGCGGGGGTTCAAATCAATGATTCGAAACATAAGGAAGAAATACACTTTCAACCAGAACAAAATGAAGAAGTAAGAATTCAAACAAATGAAGAGAATTTAAAAAGCTTCTGGGACATCTCCATAAGAGCTAACATCTGAATCAAGGGATGCCAGAAGGAGAAGGGGCAGAGCATGGATTTGAAAACTTACTCAAAAAAATTGTGAAAGAAAACTTCTCTAGTTTGGTGAAGGAAATAGATACGTAAGTCCAGGAGGCACAAAGTCCCAAGCAAGTTGGACCCAAAGAGGTCTACACCAAGATACATGATAATTAAAATACCAAAGGTAAAGATAAAGGGAGAATTTTAAAAGCAGCAAGAGAAAGGCAGAGAGTCACTTACAAAGGAGCTCCCATAAGACTATCAGCTGATTTCTCAAAAGAAACTTTGCAGGCAAGAACAGACTGGCAAGAAGTATTTGAAGTGATGAAAAGCAAGGACCTACAACCAAGATTGCTCTGTCCACGAAAGCTATCATTTAGAATTGAAGGGCATATAAAATGCTTCCCAGACAAAGTAAAGCTAAAGGAGTTCATCATCACCAAGCCCTTATTATGTGAAATGTTAAAGGGTCTTATTTAAGAAAAAGAAGATCAACACTACAAACATTAAAATGACAAAAAAAAAACCTATCAACAACTCTATCTAAAAAAAAAAACCAACTAAGCAAACAACTAGAAAAGGAATACAGTCATAAATATGGAGATCATTTGGGGGTTATCAGCTGGAAGGGAGGAGGGGAAGAATGGGGGAAAAGGTATAGAGATTTAGAAGCATAACTGGGTAGGTCCAAAATAGACAGGGTTATGTTAAGAACAGTGTAGGCAATGGGGAAGCCAAGGGACAGCACGACCCTGGGCCTGAACTAAGGGGCAGGGGATCAGTGGAAGGAAGGGGGGTATCAGGCAGAGAGGAGCAAGGGAGGTGGAAATTAGAACAACTGTAATAGCATAATCAATAAAATGCACTAATATAAAGAAGTATCTCTTATAGACACTTTTTAAAAAGTATTTATATGTAAAATAATAGGATGGGGGATATAGGCTTTAAATAATTGAAGTTGAGGTCAAGGGCAAGAAATAGTAGACTTACAAATGAAACAAGTTAGGCTATATGATAACAGTTCCAGAATCTGAGTGGCGTGAGTCTCTCTACGTTTGTGTATGTTTGAACATCTCCATAACAAACAAGATACCACCTTCTTTTGATTCCTAATCTAAGTTTTTGGATTCTTTGTTCTTTTTGAAATGTTTCTGGTTTAGAGTGGGTGTTTATAATTAACTTGTGGGATGAGTCTCCTTAGAATTGAATCAAAGCAAGATATGAGAGTAGGTGGTAGGTAGGAAGCAACAGGTATATTAAACCTAAATCTCTTAGCTTCCAAGTAATAATATATCATTATGTAATTATGTGTCCTTACTTTTGTTTGACTTCAAGTGAAGCTGCGTTTCTTCAGTTCATTGCCACTGGGTAATAGTGTGCTATGAATGTCAAGTGTAATTAAAACATAGCAGAACACAAGGAAAGACATTGTCAGCAGCCGGTGAATACAGTGCTGTTATTCATCCAGTAAGAAACTATGCCACAGGCAGCTGAACAGATGCTGTGTTTAACTCAAAGGAGTTTATAGAGAAGGCAAGCAGTTTCACAATACATTATACCCGCTTTCATTTCATCTCCTGGTCCGTTCATAGACTCTCTCTTACCTGTTTTCCTTGGCTCCAGTCTTTCCCTGAGTAATTCACATTTTCCTAAAATTTTCCCAGCTCTCAGAACTCGCTCCTGGCTACTCAGGTCCCCTGCAATCTGTTCAAGTCAATCCCATTCCTTATTCTGGCATTCAGAGCCTTCCACCATCTGGCTTTAACCTTTGTTTCAAGCCCTACCTCCAGCTACTCTCTTTCCTGCATTCCATGCTCCAGGCAATTGGCTACTTAACTGTTTCCTGAACACACCTAAACTCCTAATTTAAAATTGCCACCTAGTTTCCCCTATGCTTCCACTCCTAATCCCCTACCCCCACCCCTAGTTAAGCTGAAAGGTCATTAAATTTTTTGAAAAAATTATTTTAAACCTCCCACCCCTTAAATGGTCACTTCCTGTCTCAATGTCTGTGATTAGCTTTTCAAAGTCATGTAGATATATATTCAACATTCTTTTCCAAATTCCAAAGCCATCTGCTAATTTCCTCCCACTTACATCAATCACTTTCTTGACACCCTTTACTCCTGCCAGTTCCTTCTAGTCAAGCTCTCATCTCACTCTGTTCTGGCTCGGTCCATACAATCTTTACCCTTTTCAATACTTACTTGTTAAATGTAAACCATAAATTTTGTTAGGGACCACACTTGTCTCTTTTCACATTGTAATCCCAGGGTTTAGAGCAAAGAGACAAAAACAAATATTTTTCAGTGAACGAAGACATGAAACAAATCTCTTAGACCTTCATTTGTATGTAATACCAATTATCTAATGTCAGTTAGCCAATATTAATGTTGTTTTCTCCTTAGGTGGTGCAGCCTTCATTCCAGGTCAGGAATTACTTTTTATTCCCCTTTCCTCATTGAAAGTTCTTTCTTAAATCCAAATATTCCTTAACCCAAATTGTTTTCAGAATAAGCATGAACTCTCAATTTTAAAATACCCAAATAGAATATCTACTTTTCCTTACACATCCATAGCAAACTCCAAAATAGGAAAATTGTACAATAAATAAATGGGGAAAAGTTAAATACAAGCATAGAAAATTACATATGTATGATGTAGGTACTATAAACTGCAGCCTTGGACCAAATCTAGCCTGCAGACTGTGTTGATAAAGTTTTATTGGGACACAGTCACTCTCATCATTTACACATTGTTTTTGGCTGCTTTCTCACAAAGACAAAGTTGAACAGTTGCGACAGAGACACGGTGGTCCACAAAGCCTAAAATATTTACTATCTGTTCCTTTACAGAAAAAGGTTGCTGGCACCTTGTACAAAAGGATATTTTTTAGAGGAGGATGCAGGAAGGATTTGTGGTTTTTTCCACTCCCACCCCCACCCCGGGGAAGAAAGACATCTGTAGTGAACACTTTCCAATGCCAGGTGAACCTCCAGGTAAGGAGGAAAAAAATAAGGTGTAGCGTCACACGGGAACCGTGCACCCCTGAAGGAAAACCATCTGCTACTGGAAACACAGCAGTAACCACTGGATGCGCAGTTTGAGTGAACTCGTGAGGCAAGTGTCCAAAGGAAATTGTTCTAAACCCAGATCATCACCAGGTGTGCTACACCTGAAAGAATTATCCGAGAGTTTGTTTCTGGTGTTAAATGAGTGGTTTTTGTTTTGCGTTTTTTTGTTTTTGTTTTTGGTGTTATGGTGGTTGATGCTCAAGGCCTCACTGAAGTATGAAACCTGGAGATATTAGGAAGTGATGAGCAGGGAATGAAAAGCAAAAAGACAGTACACAGCTTGGTACTCGGGGGCAAATTAGTTCACAAACAACTCTGGGCCTTCACTACCCTGCCTGTGGGATGGGGAGTAATATTATGTAAAAACTTAATTTTCTTAAGTAAGAAAATATCTGTGAAAGTGTTTGACACAATCCAGTAAACATAGCTTTAGCTAGGCTGAATGGAACACTATAATCTATCACAAAGGATTTTCTCATAAGCATGGATATTGGCAAAGGAAACTCTCCATAAATAATTGTGATTATTCTTATAGTTAAAGTACATATAAATGGTCATATGGGGTTGCTTTTACTCAATTAGTCATAAGAGCAAGGTATTGCATTTTTTCTTACCTGTGGCAAGTAGTTCCCCAGAGTTACCTCACAGATGCAACAACTCAACTTTAAAAAAAATTGGTACTAATATCCATGATAGCTTTTCTGTGAAACTGTACTAGTATTTCCGGTTTAACCATTATTTTTATGGCTCATCAGCAACCTGAATTACTATCACTCCTAATCCCCTACCCCCACCCCTAGTTAAGCTGAAAGGTCATTAAATTTTTGATCTCCAAAGTCACATGAGAAAGTACTGGCCCTGTGGCATTAGACAAGCGGGTAGCACTACCTGCTCCACAGCCTTTCCTACTGTTCTTTGAAGATAATTTCTCACCTGGTCTGTTTGACAGTCACTTCCCTAAAAGACCAAGGCATTTTGCCTTTCTACAGGAAGCACGTATTTATTAGTTCATTAAGGGCTACTGTGTGCCAAACATTCTTCTAGGACTTGAATGCACCATAGTGAACATTAGTACTTCTTAAGGTTATACTAACTGCTATAATTAATAAAACTCCAAATATCATTGGTTTAAACCCATAAATGTGTCTTAGGTTTCTGTAGAGTCCAGTATATGGGGAAGAGGAGTGGGGATGATGGAGACTGCTGGACATGGCTTTCAAAAAGGTCCTGAGTTGGAAGATGAGGAATAGGACAGCATGGAGGCTGGCCCAGGGATTTTATGGACAGTGATGGAAAGGGTTATTCCTCACTTCCGCCCACATTCCATTCTCCAGTGCTCAGTCCTGTGGCCCCACCCAGGGGCAGGAATGCTGAGCGGTGGTGCCTATGGCTAGGACCCTGTTTCTTGTAACAATTCTATGCCATTCAAGGGGAGCACAAACTTAATGCCAACTTAGTTGCCCATTCGGGAACTCTCCCCTATGGAGGGGAGACACCATTAACAATTACACCCATAAGTATTCGAGCAAATTNAAAGTACTGGCCCTGTGGCATTAGACAAGCGGGTAGCACTACCTGCTCCACAGCCTTTCCTACTGTTCTTTGAAGATAATTTCTCACCTGGTCTGTTTGACAGTCACTTCCCTAAAAGACCAAGGCATTTTGCCTTTCTACAGGAAGCACGTATTTATTAGTTCATTAAGGGCTACTGTGTGCCAAACATTCTTCTAGGACTTGAATGCACCATAGTGAACATTAGTACTTCTTAAGGTTATACTAACTGCTATAATTAATAAAACTCCAAATATCATTGGTTTAAACCCATAAATGTGTCTTAGGTTTCTGTAGAGTCCAGTATATGGGGAAGAGGAGTGGGGATGATGGAGACTGCTGGACATGGCTTTCAAAAAGGTCCTGAGTTCGAAGATGAGGAATAGGACAGCATGGAGGCTGGCCCAGGGATTTTATGGACAGTGATGGAAAGGGTTATTCCTCACTTCCGCCCACATTCCATTCTCCAGAGCTCAGTCCTGTGGCCCCACCCAGGGGCAGGAACGTTGAGCGGTGGTGCCTATGGCTAGGACCCTGTTTCTTGTAACAATTCTATGCCATTTAAGGGGAGCACAAACTTAATGCCAACTTAGTTGCCCATTCGGGAACTCTCCCCTATGGAGGGGAGACACCATTAACAATTACACCCATAAGTATTTGAGCAAATTCAAGTTCTGAAAAAGCAAGCAGGTCAAAGAAGACATAGAAGCTCACATTTCCTGTCACAAAAGGGCTCACTGGGAAATTTTAGTAAGCTGTACTAAACCCTCTGAATATAACCCACAGGTGCTTTCAAAACGAAAGTAGAAAAGTATACATACATGAGCATAAAATAAAGATTTATGCAGGTTTTTTCTTTTTGACTGTAACTTTATTTTATCACTTTCATTAGATCATTTAGACGTTTGCTCAGAACTTTCCTTTCTTGAATTTGCTACCTTAGTCTTAGAGGAGGATGGATAAATAAATATATAATCTGTTGGAAACTTGCTTGATGAGCATCTGTCGTGGTATTTAATTATATGGTAACAGCAATTATAAAAAAGCATTAGTGACTTTTACAGTCTTTCACTGTTTGTCATGAGATTGTATGGATTGGGTTATACTATGAAGTTTTGTCGAGGAAAAAACCCAGAAGTTTTCAACTATCACAGGAGCTTGGGGTCCTAAGTGAGCAATCAGATTGAACAGAAATGTGTATTAATGTAAGATCACATGACTTGGGGGCATTGAAAAGACTGTTCTCTGCAAGTCAGTTACAGTCTGTAGTGTCACAGTATCACTGTAACGTGTCCTAAATGGTATCTGAGAGTATCTCCGGGGTTCAAGCGAGATTTTCATCTTTCCGTCATGGGTCACTCAGTCTGAAAGGCACTTACCTGTAGGCCCACGTGTAATTTCATTGTGTAATGGTTCTGACAGTGTTTACCTAAAATTATACTTGTGTCACTATTTCTTTGGTGTCCCTTCTCATGTCATGTTATACCAGGTTGTGCTACTTGTCAACAACAATGATGAAAGACAAAAAGATGCTGCGATGCATCGATATTTAGAAAAGAATGCTGCGTTTATTGAAGGACACTGTGCTCAACAGGAGCGATGGTGCTCCCTGAGGGTCCTTTGGAAATTCGTGGGGCCTATTCGGTCATCCCAATTACTGGATGGCATTACTGTCCCTTAGTGGACAGTGTCCAGGGAGTCTAGGTATCCCGAGATGTGCAGACCAGTCCTATGCAATCCAGAATTTTTCAGCTGTGAATACAGCTTGAACATCACGCTGACATTCGTGAAGATGAAATACGTTTGTTCTCTTAGTCTAGAACCTAATGCTGCTTTAGGTATTTACACGAAGTATATTTTGTATAATTGTTAGGTTCACTGACATTTCCAGAAAGGTCACTACCATGTATATCCATGGAAGAGTGTCCTCTTTCCGGTTCAGAATTTTACAAAGACATGTTCATCATTTTGAAAAATTGTGTTCCCAACTGCAATGCCAGTTGTGGCATCAAACCACCGATGCCAGTCAGCGTTGTAGCTCATTCATTTGTGTGCATTCTAATTTTCTGTAACCCTGTGACCATGTTTTAGGTTTTCTCGCATGCCTGAAAAGTCAATGCCTGAACTTTTATAATTGTTTTATTATAAACTACTTTGCTTTTCTCTCTCTCTCTTTTTTTAAGATTTTATTTATTTATCTATCTTTAGAGGGGAAGGAGAGAGGGAGAGAAACATCAATGTATGGTTGCCTTTCATGTGTCCCCTGCTGGGAGTTGGCCTGCAGGGAACCGGCCTGCAACCCAGGTGTCTGGTTCGCAGTCCCGCGCTCAATCCACTGAGCTACACCAGCCAGGGCATCTCTATTTTTATTTCTAGTTAAGATTTGTTTTGTATATATATAAAAATCTGTGACTCACAGGAAACTCACAAAACCTTCGTGACATTCAGTCAGAGAGGATCGATAACCACTGTTTAGCAGGATATAGATTTCCAGGATTGCAATGAGACCCTAATTATAATGACAGCCACCATTTATTGATTGTTTACTATGCACTAAGCAGTGTGCTAATCACTTTACAGATATCCCCTCAATTGATTTTCACAGTACAACTTTCAGATGTGCCCTGTTTTTTCTCAATTTCATACGTGAGCATAGAGAGGTTAATTGATTTGACCAACACAGTTAGTAAATAATAGAGGGTCATTTGAACTGAAGCGTACTTGAGCTCAAACCCGAGGTGCTTACCCTCTCCCCCTACAACTTGCTGCATTTGCTGAAGAAACTACCAGAGGCAGAGTCTGGTATGTCTTTGGGCCGTCATTGCTTCCAATACAGCAAAATCAGTCTCTTTCAGGAGAGGAGAGAAGGTACTTGAAATAGTGTTTCTCAAACCTGAATGTACATGCCTACCTGGGGAGCTTGTTAAAATGCAGATTCTGAGTCAGTAGGTTGTTGCTTGTCTAGAGAGCACTTTTTATGAAGCAAAGACCTAGAAATAAGTTTCAAATATTAATAAATCCTGGGTGTAGAAAATTGCTAATTTTCATACATTTGAAGCATTAGGAAAAAATGCAAAAGAGACATTTTCAACCTTTACATAAATGAAAATTTGTATTATTATGATATAAAAAATAAGAAATACTAGAAAAAAATAAGAGGTTAGTTAATATAACATAGAACTGTATCCACAACTAGGAACCTCACCAAAACTCAAAAAAATACATGTATATAATGAGGTCCAGATATGTATAGATATTTTACATAGAAAACTGTAAATCATAAACTATAAAACTGAACCAATATACAACTGCATGTATAATGAAATTATAAAATATATAACTTATTAAATATAAATATATTAAGTATTATTTATTGAAACAATATATTAAAATAAGTAGTTAGCCATAATTTGCTCCCAGTACACTAGCTAAAATATTTATAGTTTAATCTAAAGCTAAAGTTAGACTGTAGAAAAATATGTATATTGATATCATTGTGGTTATAATATAAATATATGTAATAATTTTACAGAATAATGTGATAATTTTTATTAAAATTATGAAAATGTTTGTGCTCTGTGACCCCAAATCCTTCCTACACTAGGCTTTTTATAGTACCAAAGGATTTACCCTGAAAATGCTATTCACACACACAAAAGTTTAGAGCTGCTCTTGTCTAGGGCCCAGTGAAGTTTAGCAATGCTTATGGAGTGCCTTCTGTGGGCTGTGTCTGCAGTAGGTGCCTAGGCTGCATCAGGGAGGGAGAAGACGTGAAGATCTCTGCCCAGCAAGGGAACCCGTTAACGGAAAAACAGATGCAATGAGGATATGCGGTGGTGCGTTACGGTGTGATCAGTGCCGTGGAAAAAAAGGGAAAGCAGAGAAGGGCAAGGGGGGTCAGCGTCTAGGGAGAGAAAGTAGGCACGTATCACCTCGGGTTTATACTCCGACTGCCCCGCGGAGCCATTGCGGAGTCCTGAGCAGAGGAGCGGCGAGAGTAGTTACAATTTTGAGAGAATAAAGACAACTTGTAACATTCATCAGCAGGAGATGTAAGACTTTGAAGGTACAGACTTCATGGAAGAATATAAAGTCATTATTTATTATATAATATTGGATAAAAGATAAAAACATTATTTCTGCACTAAAATTTTGGGGCGTGAAAAAAGATATAGCAAAATTGATTATGATCTTTGATTACCACCAGATTAAAGTGACAGATGATTAGTGAGAAAAAGGAGAAAGTAAACTTTCACATACATCATAGTATGTGTATATTTACCTGACCAAGTGGGAAAATAAAGAAAAAAGAAAAGAGAAAAATCTTTAGATCTATCAATTAAGTCCTCAAACTAGAATGGAACTATATACACAGCAGTATAATATAAGGTTACCGTGACATATTTCTATATTCTTCATCATATTAACTAAAGGTAGACCCATTCAGATCAGATACACAACAAAATTAAATTTTTCTTCAGGTCATAAAAGTTTTTTTTTTCCCCTTGGACTCCTCTTTTTCACCCTTGTATTTTATAGGCATAGGCAACTTGAGGTTTCTCCTAATTCTAAAAAATCTACGATTCTTTGTTATTTTTACAATTCATTTAGGCTCAAATCTCTGACCTCTATTGCTTTGGTGCCCAGGGCAACACCCAAGCATATGAGGAAAGACAGGAAGAAGAGCTGTGTGGAATGAGCAAACTTTGAATAGATCTGCTTCTCTGATTTTCAAAGTAAAAATGCAATAGACGTCTACAAGGTCAAGATCCCCTCTCTTCAGTCTTCTCTGTGAACAACTTCGTCGTGTACTCATCAAAAACCTTTGACCCCACAAGAAGCCAGCAGTATTGGTAATTATGTCTCAAAAACAACTCTTTATAAGGTATCCACTGTATAATGGATTCAGAGACATGAATAAAACATCTTAATTTTCAAGTATTTCTTTTTAAATTAATTTTGAAAGAAACATATCTTGTAAAGAAAGACGTTTTTTTTTTCAGGTGTGCAGCTCTTGCATAGAAAGATATAGTTTTCATGGCCTATCTTGTTAAAAACGTTCTAGTACCCATCTGATGCACACTTATTTATGGATTTCAGATTAAAAGCTCTTTTTTTGCCAGTTTTCTTCACAAGCACTTATCTCGACATCCTCATTAGGTGATTTTTCTCTTTTCTTTTTTTGTTGAGGCCTCGCCGTGCCCTTGGTCCTCGCTTTTGTTCCATGCTGCAAAAGGGATGGTTTTAAAGGCGCTCTCTCCACCAGTCCCACCTTTTTTTTCCCTTTGTAATTAGCCTTATTTGAGGACCAGAAAAGCAAAAGACTGGAAAGAAATACAAAAACCGTTGAACAAAAGATACGATGTTCTTTACCCCAACCATATGCTGTACAACCTGGGTCAGATGACTCGCATATACGCCTTCAAATGAAAAGAAAAAGAAAAAGCTCTGACTTACATGACAGCTGCGTTGGTATAAACAGACTGGCAGTAAATGTCACAATGAAAGGAGAATACTACGTTTTACCTTCACTGCAAAAGTAATTCTCTTTGAAACCAAAGAACATCATGAAACTGTGCACATGCTATCAATGCTGGCAGGTAGCCACTTGAAAAATCTTCGTATTAAGGTACTTGCTTAATTTGCCTTAATTGGAATGAGAGAAACACTTTTCTTTTCCAAACTCTGACCATGCTCAGTCATTTGAGCCACATGCCAAATGGGATAGCTCAGCTCTTATCTTTAAAATGGGTTCATTAGAAAGGTTTTGGGGCAGTGATAATTAATGAAGTATCTTTTCCACCTTCTCTTTTCTTAGTTCATTAATTAAGGCCCATGTCTAAGTAAAGGGGCCACAGATTTATGCTATCCTTGTTTCTAGAAGCAGAACTCTCGCTTGCAAAATATTAAGATTCATAAATACCAGCTGGCTATTGTGTCTGGAATAGTGTTACTTCTCCAAAAAAACCAAAAAAAACAAAAGGTTTTATGTCAATAAAATTCCATGAGATTGACCATCAAGGACAGTTTTAATGCAGACAGTGCTTCAAAATATGAAGGCTGAGGGTTCCCAAGGCATAATTTTCAAGAGACCACCCTCAGCCTTCCTCCCTACGCTACCCCATAAAGAAAACATTTTATGTTTATCAGAATACAGGATTTTTTTTTCTGTTTCTCTTCCATTTTGATTGGGCAAGTATCAATGGGAAACATACAGCATACTCTAAATGGATAATTGAAGGAGAGTTCAGTAAGCGGACTGTTTACAAATGTATAAAAGGGGTTTAGAAAAGGCAACAGGGAGTCCGTAGTATTGGTAGGCACTACCAGCCCTAGGCCGAAGCAGCAAAAAGAAGGAACCATTCTAGAGAGGTAGTTGTATGGCGTGAATGGTGGCTTTTTGAAGAGATTGGTAGTCAACCCACAATGACCAGGCAAAGCAGAAGTTAGAGAAACAAACACCCTTCTCTCTTTCCGCCCTCTCATTTTCTGCAGATGCCTCCCATTAGCTAAACCCAGCTGAGAACCACATGACGGGGGAAGCTGTTGATGCCGTCCTACAGACCAGCCTCCCCAGGCGCAGAGCCAGTGGACAGGAAATCAGAAGAGGCAATGGACATATTGTTTTAAAATCCTACATAAGTGCCTCTTTCTTTTCCCAATTTTTACTGCAGAGCCAGGCATCTGTTGTCCTTAAACTTTATTTTTCTTTTATGTAAAATCAATTTAATGGAACCCTTTTTAAAAAAGATTTTATTTATCTTCTAGAGGGGAAGGGAAGGAGAGAGGGAGAGAAATAGCAATGTGTGGTTGCTTCTCGTGCGTCCCCTGCTGGGAACTGGCCTGCAACCCAGGCATGTGCCCTGACTGGGAATCGAACCGCAATCGTGTGGTTTGCAGGCCCGTGCTCAATCCACTGAGCTACACCAGCCAGGGCCTAATGGACAGATAAATGACCTAAGGTAAACCAATAAAGGCCTTATTTGGGACTTCTCTACCATATTTACCAAGACGGAGATCCTTTTTTTCTTTTTCTTTTTCTGCATTCACTGGTCACTTCTTTTATGTTCTCCTACCTGAGGTCAAACCCGCAACTGTGGTGCATTGGGTCAATGCTAATACTAATTGAACTACCGAGCCAGGGCCAGAGGTTCTCCTTCAGAAGGAATTGCCCAGTAAAATGAATGTGAAAAAAGTCCGAGAAGGATAAAGCCAAAGTGAGATGAGCAACGCTGAGCCTCTGGACCCAGCCAGGCCTGGAGCCTTGTCAATGTTCTAAGACAATCATTTACCTTGTTTTGTTTAAGCCGTGAGTTTTATCTTTTTCAAAAGATGAGTCTTTACTAATACAGTGCAATGAGTCTTTACTAATACAGTACTCTCTGGAAATGTATATATAACAAGGAGGATATGGGTATAAGTAAAACACGAATATAAAGTTAGAAGTTGCATTTTGAAAAGATAAAGAGTTCAGGTTTACTCACAGAAGGCAATACCTGAACAGTCAAGGAAATTAAGATATCGTTTGAACTGGGTCATAATTCACCAATAAAATGTGTACATGTTGATCTTTGGGGTTGGAGGCATAGACAGAGGTGGCAGATGATATTTGTGTATTTGTATTTTACAAAGAAAGGTGAGTAGTACAGTAGAGAACATGTTTTGGTTTATTATTAGTGAGAATACAAACAACTTGAAATATATATGATGCCAAAAACATACAGTAAATTACTTAACAGCGTGTAGCTTTTGCTAGTAGGGCTATGAATCATTTGTCATCTTTGTTGTTTTCTATTTTCCAAAATGCATTTTAGTGATAAGGAGAAAATATAATTTTTGAATAATAGTGACAGATGCTACAATCTATCATCAAAGGAGAGGAGGGTCACAATTAATGTCGAGTTTTGAAAATGCGAACACGTAAGTTCATTTAGTTTTGAATTCTTTGAAGACTAAAAATGCATGTATTGGTCAACAACAGAGTTAAAAGCATTCCCACAAGTTCAATGGTAGAATTAACTCAGGCCATGGCAGCTCTAGGCTTTATACAACTTAATATGTTTTTGCAGGTTGCCCAAGATCATGTATGTGTCAGGGAACTTGTTATAACACTTTTCTGTAGCTCCAGGAAGCTAGATTTTAGTACACCATTTTATCAAACAGAATCCCAAACTCAAGCATGAAGCTAACAAAACCATCATGACCTGAGAATTATGAAAAGTGGTGATACTACATCAAAAACTAGGGAGAATTTGAGCATTTCCTTTACATGAGCAAGAAACTGACTTTATTTGAACAAAACTGAGCACTGCTAAATGTGAAATACCAGCCTCCTTCCATTTAAACTAATGAAACAAAATCAAAATGTTTTATAAAATTAACTAAGATATTATAAAAGCTACTCTGAATTTCGGCTCTGGACAAGTTGACAATTTCCTCTGTCACTTTCTGAAACTATAGAAATGACCTCCAATATCACTCAGGTGTTTTAAATACTATTATTTTACAATTTTCTTGAAGGGGTTGGAATCAGAATTTGGATAACAAATTTTTGGCATCCTCTCTCCCCAATCAGCTTTAATCTTTTCAATGAATTTCTTTGTCCTCATGTTCTATGTGGTATTCATTAGTTTTTTACATAGCTGGGGAAGAATGGAAAGAAGGGATTATAGTTCTCAGGATATAAAACTTAAAGACTATTTTATGTGGCATGACAAAAATGCTTTTTCTAGGTAAACTTTATATTTACTGTTGATTTCACATATTGTTTTGTAATTAGAGTCTCCTCCCTTTATGGTGGTTCCAAAATGAAATATAATTTGGTATAATTCTTTTTTACAAAATTTCTCAGCATGCACTCATAAGTTATATAGGTATATACGAACCTAATCTTTAATGACTAGAATTTACTCATTTTAATTTTGAGTGGACTGAAGAGTTAACTTCACTGTGGCATTAAAAAAACTCATAATTTTAAGAACCATGCTACTACATGACTAGGAAAAAAATCAATGAGAAAATAGTGTCCAGAAACAAACCCAGGTTACACTGAAGAAATTAATAGCAGTTTAGATCAACTGGCAAAGGAAAAACTATTAAGGAACTGATTTTGAGACAATTGGCTATGTACTTGGAAAATATATATCTTTATTTCACACTATGAACAAAAACAAATTTCAGGTAAATAAATATTTAAATCTATTTTTCGCCGTACTTGTTATAGAAGACAACATAGTACAGCAGTTTTATAATCTTACTACAAGGTAGATCATTAAAAACTTTGCTAAGAAATGAAAAACCTGAAGGAAAATTTGTAAAACCTGACTACATACAATTTCATTGCCTTTGTAAACTGGGAGATACCAGAGATACAAAGGTATGTTATTTGAATTAATAGATTGGAAGAAAATATTTTGAATACTTAGCTAAAACAAGGACTAATAGCTATTAGTTAATTAGCTAATAGCTATTAGTCCCTAGCTATTAAGGACTAATATCCTTAATATAGAAATTGTTCCTACAAATCAATAACGAGAAAAGCAAACAATCCAATTAGAAATGGCCCCAGAGGGGATAAAAGTAGGTGTTAAATACATATAAAGATGTTAATCACACTACTGAAGAAATGCTCAGCAAAATAACAATGACATATAGTGACAAACTTCTAGAAGCTTAATAACAGAGTATTAGCAAGGTTGTAGAGAAATGGGCCCTGTGATTCACAGTTGGTGAAAGTATAAATTGGTACAACCTTTAAGAAAGGGCATCATGACAGTATCAATTTGTTCAATTCACATAGTCTTTGACCCAGCAGGAAAGATCAATTCTATGGAAATACTGGCATGAGTGTACAATGATATCTGTAAAACAATGATTATTTAGTCATGTTTAAAATAGCAAAAAAATCAATACTAATCTATACAGTTATTAAAGGGCACTAGAAAAATAAGTGTATCTACATGTTTCAGTGTATCCTACAAATCATCCAAAACTTCATTGCTTAACACACATAATTTATTATTTCTCACAATTCTGTGGGGTGGGAGTATAGGTAGCTCTTCTGATCTTTGTGGTTTGGACCAGTCAATTGCTTCCTACAACAGCTGGTTGCTGGTCCATCCTCGAAGTTTCAAAAGACTTCACTCACATTTGGTATCTCAGTGTTCCTCACCTGGCCTCTCTCTCTTCACGGGTTAGCTGGGGCCTCCACAAAGCATGGCGGTCTCATGGCCGTCAAACTTCTTACATGGCAGATAGTTTTTGAGAGACAACATTCCAAGAGGACAAGTCCCATTTTGCAAATACCTATAAAGCTTCTGCTGTCCCACTGATGAAAGCAAGTCACATGGCCAAGCTCACTGTCAGAGTGGGAAGGAACTATACAAAGGCATACATACCACATGGTCCTTTAAGGACTACCAGTGTAACAGTCTTTTGCACATGCAACAGAAAATGAAACAGCCATTTAAAAAAAAGGAATGAATCACTTTTGTATTTCTTGATAGAAAACTGTCCAGTATTTTTAAGAGAGAGAGTGGAAAAAAAAAGTTAAAAACAGTATTCTTAGTCTGATCACATTTGTTTTTTTAAAAAAATTTAAATTACACCTATATATTATACATATTATATATATATATGTTGGTATGTACACATACATGTAGACACGGAGGCAAAAAAGGAGACACAAAGGGCCATCTGAAATGATACACTGTAATACACTCTATACTATTGTCAGTGGTAATTACAGTGAATAGGATTGGAATGGAATATGGTTTTTATTGTTTTTCTTTATTTTGAACCACAATTTTTATTTTCTCTTTTGAATTCTTTAAATTTATCACCAGCGTGTGTTACCTCTATAGATTTTTTAGAAGGAAAAAGTATTCAGAAATCTCAAGTTCATTGTACAGACCCATAAACAATTTCAATTAAGCAAACATTGAGAGTGGTTTCCCAAAACAGTGTGTTGAGGAAGGGAGGCAGGTAAGAAAAATAATACGAGGACATGAATACATTAGGACAATCTATTGTAATGACTTTTTAAACAGATTTAAGGCTTGGAAAGTTACTTTCATAATTTCTCTCTCCTCTGAATGTGACTTGTGCCAGGCAAAATGCAAGTAATAGTTAAAATTTAATCTGTTTTGCCACACACACAAAATGTCTACCAGATAAATTTTTAACTTCTCTTTTGTTAACTGGATAGTAACCAGAATGGAATTATTATTATTATTATTTTTTTTTTTGGAAATTTTATTTTATTTTATTTTTTTTTCCCAATTTTTTTATTTAATTATTTTTCAAGTACAGTTTTCTGTCTATTACTCCCATCCCATCCCACCCCCCATCCTCCCCCCTCCCTCCCATTTCCCCCCTTCTCAGTTGTTGTCCATGTATCCTTTATATAGGTTCCTCTAAATCCCTCCCTTATTTCCCCTGAAATTCCCTCCCCTCTCCCCTTTGGTCACTGTCTGAAAGCATTATGCTGAGTGAAATAAGCCAGGTGTTGAAGGACAAATACCATATGATCTCACCTCTAACAGGAAGCTAAACAACAAAGCAAACAAGCAAGCAAAATATAACCAAAGACACTGAAATAGAGAACAGGCTGACAGTGACCAGAATGGAATTATGATGACGATGACGATGATGATGAAGATGATATCATGCATAGTACATGTCAAGCCCTGTTATTAAGCATATCATGTGTAGAACAACCCTCTAAGTTGTCTACTACTAAAATCTGTATTTGCAACTCAGGAAACTGACACCCTAGATCACATAACGTGTACTGTGGGAGCTGAGATGTGACCTCATGCAGTCCAGGTTCTGAGATCCTATTATACTGCTTCTCCACAGGAATAATACTGGATGGTCACTGTGTGTATACAAACATCATTAAAGAGTTAGAAGCCCTACTTGTTATTATTTGGCGTACAACTAGCAGAAGTTAAGTGTACATTTATGCCCACGATTTTGACTTTGGCATCATCCTATTTTAGAGGTAGTCAGGACATCTAGCTTGCTTCTAGAACCACATATCAGTCTCTCCGTGCCATATGAATTATCCATGCCAGGCAGAATCTGATCTACTGATATTCTAATGCTGAAACTAGAGAGCTCAAACAACAGCTGATTGCACACCATGAGATCCACTAAAATCTGACAGCAGGAGCACTCACCAATTTTGACCATAATGACGGCAATAAGGAGACTTTCTGCTAAAGGACAAGAGAGCAGATACCTGGCATCAGGCACTGGGAAAAAAAGCAAGACAATTTTAAACAAGTACCACATGTGGTGACTCATTAGATGTTGAGAGCTAATAAGAGGTTGAAGATTTTTAGCATAGCACTGATGCTGTGGACAGCAGGATATCCTAACATCTAGAAATTGAGAATGAATCAGGAGGTGGTGATAAATCCTGTGTTGATGCCTGGGGTGTGGAACTGTTATATTTTTAGGATAAAGGCAGAGATGTAAAAATCCAAGAGAGTGCCAGAGTGAAGCAAATATGTTGAGAGATCTGTATGCTTCTATATTCATTCATTCACTAAGTGAGTATGATGTGATGAGTAGCATCCTTGCTTTCAAAATACAGAAGCTCCTAAGAAAGACATGAATTTTTTTCTGAAGGAGCTTATAATCTAACAGAAGGAACAATGAACCAGATTGAGATTATAAAGTGCGATGAGTGTTGCGATACCGAAAATAGGGATACTATGAGAGCCATGCTCTATAGAAGTGAGGAAATTCCAGTGGGGGTGCAGGCCAAGGATAAGAAGGAGGAATGTGAGTAGGGAGGGAAGTGTCATAAACAGGGACATGAGTATGTACGAAGGTCAGAGATGGCAGGTGCTGGGGGCGACTGACTAGCCAGGATAGAGAAGTGGTCAGGGGCCAAGGTCATTTTTTAAACATTTTATTTTTTTAGAGGGGAAAGAAGGGGGAAACAGAAGGAGAGAAACATCTGTGTGTGATTGCTTCCTACATGCCCTACACCAGGGAACCTGGCCCACAACCCAGGCATGTGCCCTGACTGGGAATCGAACCAGCGACTCTTTGGTTTGCAGACTGGCACTCAATCCACTGAGTCACACCAGTCAGGGCAATGTTTATACTCTATACAAGAGCATGTCTATTCTTATAGACATGGAAGTTTTTTAAATAGCCACTCTTTTTAAAAAATCAGTCAGCTAACCAATATTTATATGTTGAGAAGCTATGTGTTATGCAGTGGACAAGATGAAGTCCCTGCCATCAAAGTACTTACCTACATGTGGAGGGGTTCAGACAAGAAACCCATGGAAGAATGAATAGAAATACATACCTATTGGTTTCTAAGGAAAAAGATGAAGTAAGGGTCTAGGGGAGAGGGTGAGCCAAAAGGCAAGGGACACTCTGACTCTCGTGGTGAAGGATGACTTCTCTTGTGGTGGAAATATTGGAATTGAGGTCTGGACAATGGGAAAGGAGAAGGCATATGCAGGCCTTGAGGGGAAAGCATTCCAAGCAGAAGGATCAGCAAATACATTGAACTGGAAACAAGGAAGTATGTGTTGAAGACCAGAAATTAGTCCGTTGTGGCCAAAGAGAGGGAATAAAGGGAGGTTTAGGGGATATGATGTCAGACTGGTGAATAGCAGAGACATTCAGTATAGCCATAAAGGAAAAGTGACCAGCCCTGGCTGCTGTGGCTCAGTGGATTGAGTGCTGGCCTGAAAACTAAAGGGTTGCCAGTTTGGTTCCCAGTCAGGGCACATGATTGGGTTGTGGGCCAGGTCCCCAGCAGGGGGCGCACGAGAGGAAATCACATATTGATGTTTCTCTCCCTCTGTTTCTCTTTTCTTTCTCCTCTCTCTAAAAATAAAGAAATAGGATCTTTTTAAAAAAGTGACCAGAAGGCAAGTTTAGTCCAAAATAACCCCAGTTACCACTCTTTAGCCCAGTTTAATTATTAGTGATGCCCTGCCTATCTCCTTAAAACATGGAAAATAACAAGGAGCTTATGTTGTGCAACTCAAATAAAAGCCATTGGGGACTATGGAATAAGGGAAGGTCAGGATCTGATTCATGCTTTAAAAAAGTTCCTCTGGCTGCAGTTTAAAGGAGGTCTGTGAGGGGGAAGACAGAGAGTCCAATCAGCGGCCTCATACTTCTACTTATTGTGCTTAAGGCCCTGGTACCCAAAGAACTTCTTGGCTTTCTCAGGGTACTCCAGAATCATGGAATTTGCAAGGAATCTTGAAGTTTACTCTGTCAATACTCCTCTGTTGTGTAAGAATGCCTTCTACAAGAGTTGAATCTTACAAATGACCTTACTGAAATTGAAACAAAAGTCAACTTTTAAATAGAAGACTATCATGGAATAAAGAACCAGGAAACTTAGAATAAAAAGAATACAGTGTTTGGAGCAAGACAGAGCCAGGTATGAGTCCTGACCCTTTAGGAAGTTTGTGACCTTAGGCAGACTGTTTAATCTCTCTGAGCCTTTGATTTGCCATTTGAAAACTAGGAATAATAATAAACATATGGCTGCCACTAAGTATTAAAAAATAAGGTATGTATAGTACTGACTGGTGACTAGTATTTTAGTACTATAAAAAATTTAAACAATAAAGATTTTTCAGTGATACTTTAAAATGCCAATTCTACCTGACAATGTGATTTTAAATCGTTGCAGACATCATTTTTTCAGTTCCCTTTGAACCTCTGCTCAAAACAACACATTCTCTCAAAGTAATGGGCACATTGATACACACATGAAATTTTGCAGACATTATTAGCAGGGCACATGGACACAATTTTTGCAAAACTCTTGGTGGGCCCTTTAAAACAGAAACTGAGCTGGAAGTCTCAGAACTGTAATTCTGTCCAAGCCCCACCCTCAATATCGCAACTTTCTCGGCAAGTTGACTTAAATCTTGCCCCCTCTGTCTACCTAAGTCAACCTGACCTCACTAAGCACGTGATTAGGTTATAAGTGACTATCAGACACACAAAAGGAAAGCAGTGTAATAAGGAAAGAAGAAAATTATCACAAGTCTCCAGGAATCACTCCAGCAATGTTTCCCTGTATTGACTTTGGTCTTAAAAAAATCAGGACAAATCTGGCCATTTCTGAAATCTACATTCACATTGTCCCCTTTACTCTGGGTGACCCAAATCTCTGTGGTTTATTATTTTTGCTAAGAGACCAGGACCACCAACACTTACCAACATCTAAAGGGACCACCTTTCTCAGAAATCTTGAGTAGCATGTAACTGGAGTAGATACGAAAGGAATATCCGTAAAGCTATCTCAGGCACTTGTCTTAGTTTTCTGGAGCTGCTGTAAGCAAGTACCACAGACCAAGTGGCTGAAACAGCAGCAGTTTGTGTCACAGTGCCAGAAGCCAGAAGTCCAAGGTCAAGGAATTGGCAAGGTTGGTTCCTTCTGAAGGCCGTGAAAGGGTGTTTGTTTCATGCCTCTCTCCTAGCTCCTACTAGCCTGCTGGCAATTTGTAGCATTCCTTGGCTTGTGACTATATCCCCTCAATCTTCATCTTCACATTCATAGAGCTTTCCCACTGCATGTGTGTCGGTCTCCAGACATGGCATTTTTCTCACAAGAACACCAGTCATACTGGGGTAGAAACCTGCTCTTCTTCAGTGTGACCCTATCTTACCATAACAAATCATCTCTGCCACGGCCCTGTCCCCAAATAACGTTACTTTCTGAGGTACTAGAGTGAGAACTTCGACATACGAACTTTAGAGAGACATGATTCAACCCACAGCAATACTGATTTTTATTTTACATTTATTTATGTTCTGACCCCCAGAAAGATTCCATTTGTACTTTTTTTGGTTTAAAAAAAGTAAAGGTGGACTTCTTAAACTTAATGAAGAATATGTACAAACAAATTGATAGCTAATATTATGCCTAATGGTGAAAAACTTGAAGTTTTCCTACTAAGATCGTATGTAACACAAAAACGTTCCCCCTCATCACTCATTTTCAACATGGTATTGGAAGTTCTGGTCAGTGCGATAAGACAGTTTTAAAAAGGCATACGTGTTGGGAAGTAAGAAATAAAACTGTTCGTTCACAGATGACATCATCATCTGTGTAGAAACCCCCCCAAAACCCACCCTCCAACTGCGTGTTTATAGAAAAGTTGCAGAATACAAGGTTAGTATGCAAAAGTCAGTTACTTTCCTACATGCCAGCAAGAGGAATTTGAAATTTAAAACACAATACCATTCACATCGGTACCCCCAATATAGAATACTCGGGTATAAATCTAACAAAATACGTGCACTGTGTATATGCAGAAAACCGTAAGGCTGCTGAACAGACTCCTCCTCCTACATTTGTCCAAACCCGTACAGGGGTGTCAGACTCATTTTCACCGGCGGCCACATCGGCCTGAAGGTTGCCTCCAGAGTGCCGAATTTAATTTTAGGACTGTATAGATGTAACTCTCCTTAACTAGGGCCAAGGTGCCAGGCCAGATAAAACAAGGTGGAGGGCTCAATTTGGCCTGCGGGCCTTGTGCTTGCCACCTGTGGCATAGAATGTGGACAACTAATAGTGGGTGACAATGTAAACTGTGGACTTTGTACGATTATGATGCATCAATGCATGTCGTCAATTGTAAAACATGTACTACTCTGGTATGGGGATGCTGACAATGGGGGGGCGCGCCCGTCTATGCGTGCGGGGGAGCAGGAGCACCTGGGAAATCTGTGCACCTTCCCCAAATTTTGCTGTGAACCTTAAACTGCTCTAAAAACCTGTCTTATTTTTTTAATGTGACTCTCTAAAAGATATTTAAGAAATAAAAATAAATGAAAAAGATCTTAGAGCCGTTTAAGTCATTCTTTTTTAAAAGATATTTCCTTTGAAAATATGACCTCTGCTTAAAAACATATACAGCATTATAAAAAGGCATTGAAAATGGAGAAGAATCTCGTGCAGACCTCCCCACAGGTCCGCCCCTGCCACCGCTTGTTCTCAAAGCTGACACTTGAGTCTCAAGGGTAATCAAGAACATGGATTTCATTCTGAACATCTCCGCTGCTCAGTTGGAACAACTGTTTGTGTTTATAAGGCACATGGTATGATGAAGATTACATTTATTCCAGATGAGCCTGGGGGCTGCCATTGTTGTACTGGAAGTCTGAAGATGAAATTACCCATTTAAACAGTTCATGTTAGAAGCAGAGCCTGCTGTTTGCTGTGGCAGATGCTGTCAGTGCTCTGCCCACATCTACAGGATTTGTCCTACTGAAAGCACCTGCCACGTGGCCAGAGGGCTTTCTGTAGGCCTGCATGGAGTGCGGGCTGGAAGTGCTGGGGCATTAGGCTACTGGAAGGAACCCTCAGCCAATGGCAGGTCGGGGTTTGTAGATGAATGCTCTAACTCCCACACAATGTGGTGGGGCTAACTCTGAGAATGTCTACATGGATTCCCAGCGTTCTCCAGCTGGATTAATCTTCAGTTGTTTCTTGTTACTTGATTTGTAAGGAGCCCTTCATTCACTGCCTTCCCTTCTCTCTCACTTCCCTGCTTCCTCAGGGTGTCCTGGTTTCACGTCCTAAATAAAGTACAGACTGATCTGCTTCTGGGATAACCCAAGACCATTCTCTTCCCAATGGTTGTGTTCTTCTTCCTTTCTTATTAGCACAACTCCAGTTGTCCTGCAGGTCCTCATCTTCTTCCCATGTCATGGGCTTCAAGGGAGTTTGGCCTGTCCCTGCCAAGGAAAGGGGTCCCGGTTGGTGTAGACTTAAGTGTGGTGTTCCTGTTCTAGCATGAACTGTTGGCTTGGTTATGACCAGTTAGACATGAAGGAAAGCCAGCTAGGGGACTTCAGGGAAATAGGAAGAACCAGTTTGTTTTCTGCCCCTGGATTTCGTCATGTCTAGAGGAGATGCTGAACCTGGTGCAGCCCTCTTGCAACAATGAGGGGAGGGATTGGGGGCCCGGAGCCAACACAGAGGCAGGCTGAGTCATGAGATCCCCCAAGTAGCAGAGTCGGAGCTCTAACTATGTTATACCTGATGCAGCCTTGACCTTGGAATTCTTGTCATGTGAAATAATTCTTATTGTTTAAAGCAGCTGAGTCGGTGATTTTTGTTACTCCAGGAAGAAAGCAACTGCCTGGATAAAAGACCCTGTAGTACTCTGACTTCTATCATTCTTAGTTCATGGTCGCCAAGAAAACTCCTGATGGGCTGTGTGAGTCTTCACTGGAATTGGACCTCAGTTGCCCACAGCGGTAATCTGCTTATTAGCTCACCCTATACTGGCTGATTTCCCTTCCCTGTCTCATTTTTGCCTTCCTTTCAGTGCGAGGGCTTCCTGGGATCACCACCCAAATAAGCTACTTATATTCAAGTTCCTGTCCCAAACTATTCTGAGGAAATCCAACCCAAACCAGTTTAAGTTAAAATAATTTTGACTAAACCCTATCTACCAGTGAGTAGTACAGTACTTCTTACAAACTCATCATTCCAGAAAAACTCATCATTCCAGACTACCATGTCTATGTGCCTTAGCAGATTTCTACCCCGACTGATACAGTAGAGTCAGACAATGAGGGTAGAGCATTACCTTGACTAACACGGTCCCATATTTGCCCTTGAGTGTCATTTTCTGTCGCATCAGCATGACAGCACTAAGTGTTTATCTCGGATAAGTGGTTCCCTGTCCTTTGATAATGCACCCCTGGTCCAGCATTCTGCTTACTATGATTTTCAGCTCCATCGAGGGAAGCTTATGACATCCCAGAATTCTCAGAGATTTTCAAACTGTGTTTCATTTGTTCTATTATGCACTCAATTTGTCTTGTCCATTTGAACTGGATTCACCAGGGGATACATTTAGATAGCCACTGTATTTGTTTCTTCTTTTTTACACTCTCTAGCTTGCCATTTCTTTTTTTAACCTGAATTACTGTGTTGCTTACTTATCTCCCATCTGCCCTGTCTCTCCTGTCTTTCATTTAAAATCCCTCAGAGATGGGTAACTATAATGTAAATCCTTATCTTTTCTTAATACTATAAGACATCATTTTGTCAAGTTAGAGAATGAAAGCTAATATTTATGTAGTGCTTTGTAGTGCTTCACGGTTTTAAGTGCTTTACCTGAGTTATTTATTCTTCACATCAAGTTGCTGTTGCAGGCACTATTATTATCTCCATTTTACAAGATTGGATTATTATGCATTTTAATTGCTACATTTTCAATTTCACGGCACCTCAGGGCTAGAAACAACCTTGAAAGTTCATGTAGGTGACCTTTTATTTATAAATAGAGATGTTTTCAAGTGCTCCTAGCATAATTATAGACCCAAACTTTTCAAATAGTTTACAGATGCTATTGGACATAATTATATTTCATCCCCACCTGAAAATTCATATGTCGAAGCTCTTTGGTAGGTAATTCGGTTTAGTTAAGATTATGAGGGCGGGGCCCTCATAATGGGGTTGGTGCACCTAAGAGACCGGAGAGCTTGTTCTTGCTCTCTCTCCACCATATAGCAGCGCAGCAAGAAGATGGTCATCTGTAGGCCAGTAAAAGAGGTCTCATCAGAAGCCAAATTGACTGGCATCTTGATTTTGGACTCCCAGTTCCCCAGCACTTTGAGAGATAAATGCTTGTTGTCCACTGCATTGGTTCAGAACGGACGCATATCAATCACTTCTACTCACAAACCTTTGGTCTAAACTTGTTACTTGGGCACAATGCAACTACAAGAAAGTCTGGGAAATGTGAGGGGCACAGAGAATATTAATACATTGGAAAAGTTCCAGGTCTTCAAAGAAGCTGTACAATGACTCATTTGGTAAAGAGTCTTTTGTGAATGGTCACTCCAAATATGTTTTTTTTAAATAAAGATATATGTTTATGTTCGCTACTCTTGTATAATCATTGGTGTGCTGAAGCCAGCCCACAGTGGTTCAGGAAGGTGATTTTGCACTTCTCTTCCCAACTCCCAAGTTCATGTTAGGTTATCCCAACTTCATGTTGGGTTACATCATAGTGGTAGCTTGAATTTGACCACAGAAATTAGCAAGTGCTGCAAATCAGAACTTTTTGTTTTTCAGAGGCAGTTGTAAAACATTTACAAGGATACCACCATACACATTGGCAGTTAAAATGATGGTTTGCTCTAGGAAATCAGATGGCAACATAGCATTTAAATGATTGAGTTATGAAATTTTTAAACCAAATTATCCTTTTGTGCTTGTAGACATAAGCACGTGCTCATGGCTTGCTATGCTGTACAGTAAAGATTTCCAGAAGAAGGGTCAGGAAACCAAAGGTCTATTCTAGATTCTACTATTAATAATTCATGAGTCCTTAGCCAAGTCACTCAGTCTCTCTCAGGCAGTTTTTCAAATGCAAAATAAAGAAATTGTACCAGCTGATCTCTCGGTTCCTCACCTGTTCTAACATCTAGGATGCAAGGCCCAGACCAAGTCAGGTGATGACCCTCATACCCTGCCTTGGACTGAAGCTACTGAAAATCACCTGCTTGTTTCAAGGGAAGAATGTCATAATTCATTTCTAGATGATTCTGTTAGGATTTGTGTTTGCTCTGTAAGAAGTATGTGGGTTTAGAACAAAAATATGTATGGAAGAATGGTGGTAATCTTACTGTAAAACAGTGAAAGATTCCCATTGGAAGAAGTTCACATTGTTATATAAATACACGTTATATTTAAGTGGGAACTACATGGACGTGAAAAGATCCCTAGAAATCACTAATGATGGTCAGTTTGTGGGGGAAGGGAGCTAAGGTAAGAGACAGAGATGGCACAGGGAACTTTTATTTACTTTTTAAAAATATATTTCTGTACATTTTCAATTTTTATAATGAAAATGTGCTAGTCTTATAATTTAAAAAACCTAATCTGAAAAGTTAATCTAGGGGTGGCTTACATGTCTAGTTATGCAACATTCAGAATTTCATACCTAAACCATGGACTATTTCCAGGTCTCACTTTTGTTTAAAAGATGGGAAGATTTTGGAGCTAAGGATTGACGTGAAGGTCATGTGCTCCGCCAACAGACAACAGCCTCCTTGGTTCACATGTGCACCACTTGTCTTTGCTTCATTAGATATAAAGGAAATAGGAATACACATTTATTCTTGCCGAAATTTAGGGAAAATGCCCTAGAAGGGACACAATGCATTTCATTATCGTTTTTGGTTTGTAACTCTTCAAGCAAAGGGTGTAAGAACGAAGTAATCTGAGTCAAATCTTGGACAAGAACTTGACCCTGATCAAATTATAAAGCAAACACTAGCTGAGACTGTACTAATTGTACAATCATTTTTTATTAACATAGGCACAAGAGGAGAAGAATAGAAACTGACGCTCTTACTGCCCCACCCCTTTGGGACCCCCAAAAGAAAAGATTTTACAAAAAGCATCTGTTTTGATGGTATCAAACATGGTAGGAAGAGCCTCTTCCTTTAGTAGTTTCCTGTTTGTCAGTTTTCTATCTAGGTGTCAGGTTTAAATTTGGAACATGCAAGATGCAGTGAATTTGTCTCAGGCAAAAGAAGAAACAAAAGGGAAGAAACACAACTTCAGGTTACCGGTCTGAAAACCAAATAATTTAATATATGGAGTAATGTTATTGTCTCTAGTGATAAAAGCTATTGTGCTATCAACGGAGTTAATTTGCCTTATGCCAATGAGTGCCATAAATAACTACAGCTCTAATTGTTTATGAATTGTTAGACTGTGATTTGAAGTTTGGCTTGGGAAATGCTGACCTTGGAAGATTGTAAAAGTGCTAATGAAAAGTGATAGATTGCAAAAAGGGACAAGTCAAAAGTAAAATACCAAGAAAAAAAATTAATGAAAAATCTCTGATGAGAATGATAAGAAATGAAAGGCCATTCTATACACAACGAAAATACAATAACACTGATTGCTATTCACTGGTACTAAAATTAAGTTTCTTCTTAGCTACAACACAGAAGAGATGGAGGCCCCATCCTGTAACCATCCCCAGACCAAGGTTTTAAAAATTCCAGCACCTTAGAAGATTTTGTTAGGACTCTTTCCAGTCGATTCCTGTTCACCAGCCGCTCCTTCAACCCCTACCATAATAGGTTAACTTGCGTGTTCTTCAACTAAATGTGAATGAAGTCATACAGTATGTGGTCTTTTTTGTCTAGCTTCTTTCATTGTCAGATGGCATTTGCACTGTGTCCATCTTGAAATCACGATGAATGAAGCTATGATGAGCATTCTGTAAAAGTCTTTTGGTGGATAGGTGTTTGCATCTGAATACAGGTCACCGAAGATAGTTTCTGTGAACTAAAGAGAAGGTTTTCTCAAACTAAAATGGGGAGACAGAGATTGGAGGACCATACAGCCCGTCCCATCCAAAAAGGGAAGGAAGAGAAGGTATCCCGCAATCATAGGTCCGCAGAAGTTCCAACATCCACTCAGGCACGTGCCACCAATCCCTTCATTTTGCCCAGTTCTGCCTCCTATGAATGAATTATTCTGGCTCTTGGCTTTGACTTATGAGCTGTTGGGTCTTTTCTCTGAATCATTATTTGTCTTACATTAAAAAAAAAAACCCTGTTTGCAGGAAGATAGGCTTTCCCCCACTTCCTGCCCATACAAATAATTATGTACTATCTCTGTCCTTTCCATTCCAAACTGTTTTGATTTCTTTAACAACTTTGTGGGTTTCTTAAAGCAATTTATAATAAACTCCAATAAATAAAGTCATACCCACATTTCTTTCTGAGACCTGGTCTGTATCTGGGCCACATGTTAGGCAGCCACGGACAATTCCCTTTAAATTCTTTAAAGTCTAATTTTTTAACAGAGAGGACCTATAAAAGTCTTCTTAAATCTTTCTAAAATCCTAACAATGGGTCTTAAAGGTACATACTCGAGTTATTTACCCTGAAGCCATGTTCTCCTGAAGGCTCTGGATTTCATCTTGCCAGCTGTTACTTTGAAAATCTTTTACTGAGAGACACTGGGGTCGGAAAATAGTTTTATTTTCAAGCCCAGCAAGTCCTACATATAATATAATTCCTCTAAAGTTGAGTCAAAACCTTAACAGTTTCTTCTTTATTTCATCTTTCTTCTTGTAGTTTATCATAACCAGGAGAATAGACAGTTGGCCCTTTCTTGTTCTTTTTGCCTGGAAATCTCCACAGCCCATGAGTATTCTAAGTACATTTTCTATTTTCCAAGTCACCATAGGCAACTGTATGCCACTATATTACAAGAATTCTTTTTTTGCCATCTTCAAATTACTCTTCCATGATTGTTCTAAGAATCCTCAGCCATGGCCTTTTGAGGCCCTTTGAGCTTACACTTACAATATTCTTGGAGCCCTTCTGGTGTCCACCCACTGCCCAGTTGCAAAGCCAATGTCACACATTTAAAATTTTTGTTACGAAGCACTGCCTTTTCAGGTGCCCTTTGCTGGACAAGAAATTACACCAAAATGTAATGGCTTCAAACAGTAGCCATTTAATTCTACCTCATTATTGTGTGGGTCAGGAATTTGGGCAGGGCTCAGTAGAGAGATTCTCTGCTCCATGTGACATTGAGTGAGGTCACTCCATGGTATTCAGCTGTGGCAAATTGCTTGGCTTGGAGTGTCCAAGACAGCCTGCTCACATGTCTGAAGCACGCTGGTGGGGATGGCTGGAGTCTGGGCTTGCCTGGAATGCTCCCAGGTGGCCTGTCCAGCACGATAGGCTCAGGGTTCAGACTGCTCACACAGCACCTCTGCATTCGCAGAGAGTGTGTTCTAAGGGACCAAAGCAAAAGCCACTAAGCTTTTTCTCATCTAGTCTCGGAAGACACATAATGTGTCACTTCTTCCACATTGTAGTAGCTCTGAGTAAGTCACAGGACCTGGGAAAGAAGCAAGAGGCAGGGTTCATGGAGGGATCATCTTTGGCCAGCTGACAGTATATATGCCACAAAAGCAGTAAGTCACCTGAGGACTGATGAGAAACTGCAATGTAACTGCACCTTGTCCAGCCAGCAAATAAGCATGTTCTAATTCTTAGCTAATTCTGAGTCTTTTCTGTTATGTAATCTTGGGTAAATTGTTTAATATTTCTGTATTTTATTTTCCTACTGTGTTGCATGTCATAAATTAGTTGTGATTGTTCATTGAAATAATGCGGTGCTTAGTTGAATGTCTAGCACATAGTAAATATTGGGCCTAACAATATAAATGTTTACTATTATTAGCCCTTGTTCTCATAAAAATCCTGTTGTGAAGGAATTATTTTTAAAATACAATAAGTAAAAAAACAGACCCACAGAAAGTTTTATGATCTATTGACTGAAATAATTTTATTTCATTTTGAACCTTAGATATATAAATGGTATTTTATAAAAAACAAATATAGCCCTGACTGGTGTGGCTAAGTGGGTTGTGCATCATTCTGCAAACCAAAAAATTGCTGATTTGCTTCCAGGTCAGGGCACGCTCCTGAGTTGTGGGGCAGGTCCCCAGTTGGGGGCGCACAAAAGGCAACCAACTCATGTTTCTCTCACACATCAATGTTTCTCTCCCTCTCTTCCTCCCTCCCTTCTGTGCTCTAAAAATAAATAAATATAAAATCTTTTTTAAAAAATGAAAATACAAATATAAAAGCGATAAGCCAGGTTCCAGTGGTATTTATCAATGGTGAGCCGACAACTGGAAGGGCATTGACACAGCAATACTGACTTATACTCCTAAAACTCTAGATGGCTCTGGTACACCATAAGATTGTCTCCAAAGACAGGGATGAAGAGGAGATGAATGTCATCCATAGGAATTTCTCTGGCTTAGAATATTCCAAAGAATGGGAGAGAGTTCATCTGCTTCATGCCCTGTTTCAGAACCAACTGTGAATTTAAGAGAAACTTCAGCATTACTATATGCGTATTTTTTACCCCCAATTAGACCACCTGTAGACAATGAAGCCAGTCAATATATGCATCTAATGTGCACTTTTTAAAATGTGTGTGGTGCTGTTAGGGGAACATGATCTACGTCTGGAGCTGATCAAAACATTCAAAAACTTAAACCTTGAGATCTGAGGTTTCCAGGGAAATACATCTAGTTTCCCAGACCCCTCTCTTTCAGCTCATGTGTGTTTTCTCTCTCTTAGGCCTGCAGAAAGGTAAGTAGGAGGGTTGGAGTAAGCCCAGGAGGGCGTAGCGCTCTTCTCCAGGAGACATGCTCAGCGAAGATGGAAGTTACTTTTCTGAGCCCTTTAAGTCAAATCTCTAGCCTTAGTCATATTTCACTTTCTTCAAACAATTTTCTCCCAAATGGTGCTGTTGTGAGGTTGCAAATGGGTCTGAAACGCTGATAGGGCTAAGCTTTCTCAGGCGTGTCTGGTTAAGTTGAATGTTCCGGGAAGGTCAAAATGAGCCTGAGAGCTAAAGTGCCCTAAATCCGGGTGGTGCCATCGTGATAAATGGTGGTCACTCTGATTCACTGAATGGAGAATGTCCTAGCATGGAGTTGGGACTTCAGGTTAGGGAAGACAACTTAAGTATAAATTAGCCAGCCCTTTTGCAATGATGTAAAAATAGCATGCTACTAGTAGACTGGTTAGGAATATTGGGATGTTATGCTACTTTTTACTAAAAAAAAACCCCAAAACCAATGTTATTTTGTTTTTATCTCATTTTTCTGCCCAAAACTAATGGCTTGGCATTTGCTTGCATGGTATCATATCCAAACCAAGAAAGGAGAAGGAATCTGGGGCTGGCTAGGTATTTATAATGGCACACACTAAAAGAACAGAGGCCTGCAAGCTTGTCTGAGTGTCTCCACAGAACTTCCATGTCTGGAAGAATGCTTTCACCCACGTGTCTAAAGACAGAAAGCATATGAAGCAGAGGAAACATTTTCTGAATGACAGAGGCAAATTTTTGTTCCTCTTCAGTACTTGGTTTACACCCTAAAGAAGACTGTCAGGACATTAACGATGAACTGTACTACTTTAGCTGGTACTGATCTCGGACTGAGGAGTTATTAGATATCATGATGGGTTAAAATTTTAGCACATCTTTATGTCAACAAAGAATGGGGTTACAGATAAACTTTTATGCTTAGTCCCTCTTTTTCGAACATGATACCATACACATGAGAGCCAGCAATTTATTGAGACAGAAAAATTGAGTGCCCCCAAAGGTGGTAAGTCAGATTCTGAACGAACAGATTTCATCATGAGGTCAGAGAGCAGCAGCACAGTGAAAAGCCAGCTGGAGAGTTTATTACTACTATAATAATAGTTATAATTATTATTATTTTTGAGTTACTAAGGTCCTCAGGGTGGCTCAATGTATTGAGTTAACTGTTCAGAGGACGAATCTAAAACTTCTGGCTTTTTCCTTCTGAAGTTACAGTGACTATAACAATCTGGTAGAGTTCAATGTTCCCTTTTCCAATTCCCTGAAAGACTAATTCATTTGTAAAATGCCTCCACTTATTTACTTGTTTATAACTAAGATGTGCACCGATTCACTCAGGAAACGAATCTTGTTATTCATAGGAAATCAATTTTTTTTACAAAATGAAAATTAAAAGTGTAAATGTGGTTAATATTTTAAAAATATGTCAATTGAAAGTACTCCTTGAACTCATTTGACCAAGTGTATTTTTTCCATTTTTTGAAATCACACCTGTGTTAAGACATGTACGCTCTTCCTCTATCTGGTAAGCACAAGGTGTGGAAACTTGTGCAATAGATAATTAATCTCTATTGCTATCTATAGTTTCATAGTTAACACTGTCTTAGCAGAAGTGTGAAAACACATTCACACCTTTGAAAATGGATGATTAACTAATCAAATGACAATATGAATGTTAGACAGAATTACAGAAATGACTGCAAGGCAGAGCTATTTATGATCATAACATTCTACTTCATTTTTAAGGGTGGGTTGTTCAGTGTAATCTGTGCTCCTCAAACACCTAAGCAGATTCTCAACTTTTTAATTGCACAGACTCTGCAAAAAAGAATGAAGAATATTTCAGGTTATCCCCTAATTAAGCATTTTTGCATGCAAGAGGTTAAGAAGACAAAGAGAAGTATAGTTCAAGACCACTGGCAGGGAGGAACCAAGAAGAGAGAACCACATTCGAGTGAATAGTCAGTTATTGTTTCCCCGTGGACTTTGTCATTTCCATTTAAAATGCAGACTAATCCAAGTAGGGAATTGAATATACAGTCTGTCATAGTAAGTTCCTTTTTGGTCATCTGCTGTTTAAAAGTCGAAGTCTTCATTATTTTGTTCATTTTCTAAGTTGACCATTGTGTTCTCTTTAAGAAATGGTAAATGGGAAAAGGCACTAATACCACTGGAGAAACGCACCTCTCATACTGGAGCTTGAAAAGCAGTATTCCATATACACTGTATTAAAAGCCTTTAGGTAAAATATTTATTTGTATTTATATTTTCATGTCCAAGGGCATATTTGTGGCACATATAACTTATTGCCTTATAGTGTGGTGTTTTAAAGACATATTAACTTCCCTATAATACCTAGAAATCTAGCTACCTATCAGACCGACTCATTACCTAAACCAAAATACTAGACACCTGGTCTAGTGAACCAGTGCTGAAAAGTAAATGATGAAACAAGTTATTATAAAGTTGCCTTTTCATAAGAACTTGATTTTTTAAGTTATAAAACCATGATTTTTCAATTTATAAATTAGTCATGTATTTCTATAGAAAGTAAAGAGTCTATTAATTAGCAGTAGTTTATCAGCACCAAGTAAATATGCTGTCAACTGTTCACCACTGTAGTTGCCATTGCCCTGCCTTGAATGCTTGTGTGTGTGCAACTGTTGTCCTGTCTCATACCGCAACACGCGCGTAGCTGGTCTTCTCGTGTCTCCCTTGCCTCTTCCATTCCTTCTGTTCTCTTTGACATTTCTCTGACAGTGATCATTAAATATTTTGTTTACAAACACCCTATAGAAATTTTAAAAGATATATTTACCCTCTTACAAATTGTTAAGTTGACCTAAAATTATTTCACAGTAAGTTTGAATTATTGCAAAGCATAGACTATTTGGTGTAACAATGATACCAAAAACAAAAACAAACAAACAAAAACCAGCCCAAGCTGTAGCCTTTTTTGAGTGTATCTAGATGAATCTAAATTATGGGATTGGATAACCTGTCATCGTCGTCTTAAATATCTACATGAACAACTTCTCTAACAATTGGAAATTTTATTTTTTCCTTACACTTTATATTTTCATTCTACTTCCTCCATGATTTTATGATAAAGAATAATTACTAACCTTCTGTTGATTATCTTATCACACAACACAAAAGCGTATGCATAAACTGAAAATTTTATTTCCTGTGACATACTTGTAAGACTCCAAGGATTAATTTCTTGTAGATTGAGTTAGGTGCACTTACAACATAGTTTATTGAAACAATATAAATATATTACACATTTAGAAAAATACTTATTAAACATAAAAAGTAAAATTTTGTAAGAAAACCAGTTAATGTGATGGAAGTCTTATTTTCTATAGGTGTATGTATCTGTGGATAAACATTACTATTCCTAGAATGAGTCAGCATTTAGAATAAATTTTATGTCCATATTTGACCTTATAGATATGATTTTTGATAAGCTTTAATACAACAAATAACTATGTGGGCCAGAGAGAAATTTTAACAAGTACAGTTATTTCTTTAAACTCCTTTCAAGTAATATAACAAAAACTACATGATCTATTATTAAGTTATTTTACACTATGTATCAGTTGACAACTTGATTAGGTCCTCCTTCCATCTTCTTCTGAAAAGCAGACAGCACCTCCTATCTTGTGAAAGGATCTTTTACCGGGTCATGGGGTTATTTCCTTGGTGAGTGTCTAAGAAGAATACCAAAAACGCTTTAGCAAAACTTAGTATATAACAATGAATTTGATCCTTTCAGTTAAGGGCACCTTATTTATAGGTCTAAGGTTAGTGAAAGCCTGGAGATATATATATGTATATATATATATATATTTTTAATTTTAATTTTAATTTATATATTTCCACATGTTACGATATTTCCTGTCATCTGTTCCAAACAAGATGTTTACATTTGAACCAGAGTTTTCTTTTTGAGGTCATTTCATGATGCTTTAAAAATCATGATACGTAGACATAGGATGAACTTGAGGATTATCATATGTATAAAACATCGAAATATTGTCGTGGAAACAAACACAGAATGAGAGCAGCAAATTCACACTTGCAACAGTGGCCTTTATCATAATAAACTGATGCTAATTTTAAGTTTAGGGTATTAGATTAACATACTTTGAAAAAAATTAATTGGAAACAAGAGAAGATACTGCCGTATTTTAATGATTGCCGTATTTAATGTTCATGCATTATTTGGAGTAGAATCTAAAACATATATTTTTAAGTTACTCTCATAATAAATACTTGGAGGAATGATTAAATGACTAGAGAGATTGATGAAAGCCAGAGGTCAGAGACTTAGTCCATGTGAAAAGTCAACCTGTGTTTACAGTATTCAGTAATCCCTTATAAAAAGTTAATGAAATTATTTCTCCACACCCTGAATAAAAACATGAACACTAACTAACATTGTTCTGTTTTCCTTTTACTGAATTTGTAAAATTTGTTAAAATAAATCAATTATATAAAACTTTTTTCTTTTTGAAATCAGACAAGATGATGCAGCTGAAATAGGGAGGTGAGGGTTCTCTCACTGGTGATGGCAAAGTAACTTCTCCTTACTAAGGAATCTGAAGATGTCCAGAAGGCATACTTTATTGTGTATTCTCATTTCCTAACACACTTTTTACACGTTGGGATGTGTCTCCTCTAATATGGGGAGATAAAGCAGAGAACTTTGCCTTGAGTTGTTGCCTGGATGAAATGAGGTGTCCATCCTCATCACTGTTTTTGACCAAAATTCTCTTTCTTGGCACTCACTGAACTTTTCCTGAAGAGTATTACCTTCTTTGATGATTATTCAGGAATGGACAAAGTTGTTAAGCAAAATTTATCATTAGTCCTGCATTAACACTCAGCAATATATATGATTTCAAAACTTTCTTATACCCCATTTCTGATGCCAGATTTTTCTCTTAATAAAAATATTTTTTAAACAAGGGAAAATCTCGCATCTACTAATGGATGTATTGCATCTTCACCAATATCAATATTTTGAGTTGTCTACTTTATTTGGTGCCCACCAGAGTGAGATGAAGAGAGGCTGAGTGATGTGTCTTTTCTTTTGTGAAGAGGGAGGACAATCCTGATGGGATGAGAGGGAGAAGAAAACTGAAGGATGACTTCACCACAGTGTGTGCATTCTCTTGTAGATCAGCTCTAAGAAAGAGTACAAAAGGGAACTGAGAACCTTAAAGTAGGTTATTTACAATTGTTCATGTTTGTGACCCTTTGAGTGCCAGTGAATGAGCCTCCTGAGTCCTTTGTTTGAAACATAATCTCATATCAATTTACTGTTTAACCTTTAAGTGACCTCTCCTTGCTCTCAGGATTAAGGCCACCTCTGTTAATGGTACCTGTAAGGTAACAGGGCTCTGTCTGTAGTCTCATCTCTTACCCTTACAGGTAAGCATCAGCCAGACTGCTTCCTCAGGCTTCTCAAAACCTACCAGGATTTTTGTCCTTCAGAGTTTTTGCCCAAGTTTCCCTCATCCTAATATTCTCTCCCCTCTCCTGTATGTTGGCCTGAATTACTCTTATTTATCTCATATTTTAAACATCAGTTCCTTTTCAAATGCCTTTCTGAACTACCCACCTCTGTACCCTTCCAACCAGAAATGCACTCAACACCCCTCCTTCTGCACAGATGGCCCAGCCCCCATTAGGCCCCACATTATAATTAAAAGCTACTTGTAGACAGAAGCATCTTGAAGGCCGTGAACACTATTTTATCCACTACTGTATCATCAACACCTACACCAGTGCCTAGCCTGTAAGTCAACTATGGGCATAGGTTTTCAATGGACATGAAAGTATTTACACATGCAAATAAATCCTGATCTTCAAAATGGTAACTTTAGCCAACAATCAGATTATTCCATTGCTCAAAACAATTAAAAAATTTTCAACATGAAACATTACCCAAATCAGTTATAATGATTCTAGGAATGCCTGCAAGAACTCTGAGTTCTAGGTTAGACTCATTTTCCTTTGGGAAAATCATTTAATATCCACCTGTTCCTCTACTTCAAAGCTCTTTAGCTTTTTCCCACTGGTTTTACTTTAACAAATACAGTCACCAGATACCTCTATGGGCCATAAACAGAGACTGGGATGCCTCACTTACACAGTGAGATACTTCTGTGGGCAATATAGTTCTCCATTTGTAAATTAATCAGGCACCTTCTTTCTCTCTCCTTTTCTTAAAAAAATTTGAATTTCAGCCCTTGACTATCTTATCAAAGTGATGAGAAAAGTTGACAAATCTTCATCAATTCTTTGTTTATTATTTAGTAAAAAATGTTTAGTATTGGAGATGAGAAGGTAGATGCTAAAATGAAATTGAAGATTTCAGACTACTGTGGAATTGATGAAAATTAGGTTTTATTATTCCTATTTAAAACAAGTTGCTATTACTGTCTTATTTATAATAAACTAGCTTAAATTTTCTATGAAAATATCTTGGAATTCTCTGATGATTTTCATCAATATATATTAGTGTGTTTCTGTGTTTTTCAACCCCCTTATTTTCAATAAATGGTTAGGTTCATCTTAAAAAAATGTGAATAGATAATTAGGAATTAAAAGTACAAAACCTGTGAAGAAGAACGAGAATAACAGATTGGGACTGAAATAAGTTAATTTATGATGCTTAGCAATGAAAATACTGCAAGTTTCCTGGAAGTTGAGCTATTATAGGAAATCCATTGGGTAACTCGGTTCTGTGTCTAATAAGAGAACAACTAAGATGTGTTCTTTCCAAGAGTAAACTCTTTTTCTGTTTCCATCAAGTCATAGAAAAAAATCTAACATAAAGATTATACAAATCTCAATATATTTTATATCTTCTGACTCAGTGCCACAGTGTTAATTTATAGAGTTTCAGGTAAATAGGAGTTTGGGTCGTAAGACTCATTATATCTTATTAGTCTCTTACACATTGCCCAAAAAACAAATGCAAGTTTATTTACTTCTTAATCAACAGATTAAAATTATTATATCTAGTCATTAATAGTTATCAGTGAACAAAACATTCATTAATAAAGTAAAAAAAAATTTTTTTAAAGTGACCTGCAACAAATCTTACCTTTTAAATTTTTTTTGACATTTCCTGTCCATTACATCTGGTGACAGGTACAGGGCTACCATTAGATTTTCTATTTTAAATATTTAATAATAAAATAAAATTTAAATTTCTAAAGTTATAAAATTACAAACATTGGAGGATCTATGTCTTTTTTATGAACTTTGTATGAATAAAGAAAAAACTTGGGAAATTTGCCAGTTCTCAGTGTTCAGATCATGTGAGAAATAAGAAAAAACACTTTGTTATAGACACCTTCTAGAATTCTGATGCTATTTTTTATTTGTGGAATCAAGTTGGGTCTCTACAGAAGGGGTTTTGAATGGTGAGGAAGTGTCCTGGACAGAAAGCAAAGTATCTCAGGCAGGTTTTAGGGCTCTGTTTTTCCTTCCTTTAAAGAGCCACTGCCTTTTTTTTTAAAAAGATTTTATTTATTTGTCTTTAGAGAGGAAGGAAAGGAGAGAAGGAGAGAAACATCAATGTATGGTTACCTCTCATGAGTCCCCCACCAGGAACTGGCCTGCAACCCAGGCATGTGGCCTGACTGGGAATCGAACCGCAATCATGTGGTTCGCAGGCCAGCACTCAATCCACTGAGCTACACCAGCCAGGCGAGCCACTGCCTTTTTGAAATGCCCTATAAATGGAATGAATTGGGGCACCAGGAAGATAATGATAAGTGGGAAGGAGTGGGATTATAAAATCAGGTTAGGCAAGATGTAGGCATCTTGGCCTAGGAGTTTGGAAATTAACCTATGGAAAATTTGAAGTCATCAAAGGGCTTTCAGGAAGCAATAACATGATGAGATAGAAAGTGGTTTAAGGAATCTAACCAATAAAATAGACAAGTGAGCAAAAGAGAACCAGAGACATGGAGATAAAGAACAAACTGACAGTGACCAGAGGGCAGGGGTGAAGGGGATAGCAAAGGAAAGAAGGGGAGGGGTTATCAAGGAACCTGTATAAAGGACCCATGGACAAGGACAACTGGGGAAGGGAGAGGATGAATGTGGGAGGGAAGGGGTGGGCAGGGCAGGGGAGAATAATGGGGGAAAACTGGGGACAACTGTAACTGAACAACTATCAAAACATTTAAAACCACAATCTCACTGAGGTGCATAGAGTGAGTTGGAGACAAGAGATCCTAGAGGTCTGAGGTAGTTGGGAAGCTACAAAAATAGTCCAGGGGGGAAGAGATGTGGGGACCGTGAGGAAAGAAAGACATAGAACATTACAGAAGCTCACACAACATAACTCTTATTCAGAAAGTGAAATGCAGAACTTAGATTCAAAGATGATTGGGATGTCAGGCATGGTCTGAGTCCTGAGAATGAGAATGACAGAAAATAAGTCATTTCTAATGTGTTGAGTTTAGATATCAATATGACATCAAAATTATTTGGTAGAGAGCTAGGCATGCAAACCTGAAACTTGAGAAATCAGAACTTGAGTAATATCTGGAAACCTTCCAAATAAAAGGCAACAGTTGCATCCCCCCAAAGAGATCAATTTTCTATGAAAAAGGCAACAGAGAAGGCCAGAACTCTCAAGATCAAATATAATGAAAAAATCAAGGATTTCAAAATGGAAAAGGGTTACTGAGGGAGAGAAAAAAAAGTAGAATTCGTGAGAGAAGTAGCTGAGTATAGTTTCAGTGTGGTCCAGAAGGAAAAGGGGCTTTCGGAAAGGACAGGTGGGGGCCAGGGCAGTGGGCAACAGCGTTGCCCGCCACAGAGAGGCTGCAATGAGAGGGGAGGAGAGGTCCAGATGTATTCATGGGAGCATCCGTTTTCATGATTCCCTACTTGTCTCATCTCTTGACAATAAACCTCCTCTTAGCAAATGCAATTCTGTTTTGAATGGTGGATTAGGCACATCCCTTAAGGTGACAGATTTCGTCAGCTCCCTTTCCACATTCTTTCTAGAACACTGGATGTTCCAATATTCTTCTTGAGACCATTCCAGTGAGAATTCGCTCTGTCTGACAAGAAAGTATAGCCACTTCTATTTCCTAACAGAAAGCTTATCACTACCTGAGCAAGGGTGTCCACACTTTGGGCATATCTGGGCCATGCTGGAAGAAGAGTTGTCTTGGGCCACACATTAAATACACAAACACTAACAAAAACTGATGAGCAAAAAAAAAATGTTTTAAGTAAGTTTATGATTTTTTTTGGTGGGGGGGGGGTGCAGTCATAGACATCCTGGGCCACAGGTTGGACACCCTTGGGGGCATTTCTGGAATTCATAGACTGTAAAGTTATGTTATAAGACATGTAACATTTNAAAAACTGATGAGCAAAAAAAAAATGTTTTAAGTAAGTTTATGATTTTTTTTGGCGGGGGGGGGGGTGCATTCATAGACATCCTGGGCCACAGGTTGGACACCCTTGGGGGCATTTCTGGAATTCATAGACTGTAAAGTTATGTTATAAGACATGTAACATTTGTTGACCACAAATTGTATGCCACGCATTGGTCAGTGGTTCCATAATTATTTCTTTATTTAACAGTCACAACATTGCAAGTTGGGCGTTAGTGGGAATCATTGTTCTCCATTTTATTTTGAGTTTTAATTTATCTCCAAATTGTTTTATGCCTCTTGTAGTGGAAGTCAATATCACTGTACCACTGGAAACTGAGAAAACGGACAACTCTTGAATGAAGAGATCAAAAAATCAAAATCAGAAAAGCATTTAAGCACTGGAGAATAATGTTCATCACTTGTTCTTCTGGTTCGTTATAAATAATTATTTAATATTGCAAACTTCAGGGAATTTCATCTAATAGAGATAAAATCAAGCTCCTCATAGCAGTGAGAAATACAGCAATTCCTGAGGGTAAGAAATTTTTTTTATAAAGCTAATTTATTTAAGCCAAATACAGTTAAAACTTTTCATTTGAAACTTGCCTTAGTGGCTTTGCTATCATCTCTTGCATCTGGTTTCTACAAGTTGACAGTTGTTCTTTTTTGTTTTTAACCTATTTAGCTTGTGGGAGAAATATACTAACATTTTTACTTAAACCCAACCTACAAAGTAAAACTAATCTACAAATTCAAGGTTTATTTCACACTGAAAATAAACAGGGTATGCAATTTTTCATGGCTGATAATTTTTATAATTAGGATGCTATATACTTCTAGCACCATTGATGATGAGTTGAGTTATTCATATGCTCTGAAAACCCAGCTTATGTTGCCCTCTTGATGGCAAATTGAAGAAGCCATTAGCAGTTTTTCACAGGTGGGTTGTGATTAATTTTTTTCCAGCCCAGAGTTTTTTCCTCCTTTACAATTTCAGGATGTAATAACAAATAGTTTGAAGCAGAAGGAGAGTAGATGATGTTAAACCCTTTGTCTCACGATGTTCAACCCTGCGTTGAAGAAGTAATAGAAGAATGAGTTGAAGAATAGTGAAATAATGAATCAGGGTTAGTGGGAAAGTGTTGACGACTGGGCACTAGGGAAAAGGGAAGGTGAGGAGCAAGGTCCATTCATAAGCCTCTCTCCATATTACAGGAAGTGCTGGTGAATGGACCATTAGTCTAGTAGTTCCAGCCAGTTTCAGTGAGCCAAATAGATCAAGCAGAGTGACTGTGGTATTCTGGTAGGAAGTAGAGTCCAGGAACCCTCCAGTGAGCTGAGACCTAGTCCAAATTTCAAGAAGTAAATGTGTAAGCCAAAGAGAATGGTGGAGGGTGTTGGACAAGAACTTGATCACCAGACTGGAGTGGAGGTCAGCCACATACACACGCTGAAAGTAACAGCTAATGAATAAGGGAAGCTACGGGCAATTGCTGAAATTGAAATGCTTTCTGGTAGGGTCTCAGATCCTAACAGAATGAAAGCAATCTTATGGAAAGTCAGAGTTATCTTATCTCACAAATAGTTTAAACCTTTGTGAATAATTAAATTGAATTAACTTTAAATTAAACACAAATTCAACATATACAAAGCAGCTATTCTTTCCAGGTACTATGTGAACCATGCAAAATATATACAAGGACCTGTATACATGGCCCTGTAAAGCCAAGCCTCATAGTCTAGTGAAGGAGGAAGTCTTGGAAATGATCAAAAGAAAGCATTAATGTAAAATGAAGATATAAAGGCAACATGCGGAATCATATTACAATACAAAGAGAGCAAGAGAAGGCTGTAGAGAGGAGGGCTATACGACCTGGGTAGGAAATTGATTTTGCCAGGATATAAAGATATGAATTACGAGAGTGTCTGAAGTGTCCCAGGTATGGTGAAAATATATGGGTAGGTTGCAAGATATACTGGGTCTAAGAGGAGGGAGGGCGAGAGGGATAAGCAAGATAGGATAAGTGGAGCCAGGTAGAGACAAGAGCTATTGTTAGCCTTACCTGCAGGGCAGTTATTCTCCAGGTGTGGTCCCAGGATCAGTTGCATTTATATCACATAGGAATAAGTTAGACATTCTCAGGCCTCATCTGGAATCAGAAACTCTCTGGGAGGGGGTGTGGTGCAGCAAGCTTTCATGACCCCTGCAGGTGATTCTGATACCCAGTGAGGTTTTAGCATCACTGCTGCAAGGAAAAGTGAGATCGTGGCGGGTGGTTAAGCCAGGGAGCGACAAGGCCCCATTCTCCTCTTAAGATGAAAACTAGCCCAAGCATGGAGGATGGACTACTCTCATGGCCGAAGACCATGGCTATTGCAAAATACAAGAAAGGCCGAAAGCCAAATATCTTTAAGGAGAAAATATGGGTCATAATTTGATTTAAAAAGTGATTAAGAAAGTGCTTCACGGTCTGGCAGCAATTTAGAGTCGCTAATTAGGAGAGGACCGAATAATCCCAATATTGAAGTACCACGGTCTATTAATTTAAAGTTTCTTATACCTTTCATTTCAACGTGTTTCTATTCTTCTCATATCTCTCATGAAATTTGGCACAAATGGCAGGATTACTTTAGTAAAAGGAGTACAGAAGGCTGTGGAGAGCCACACAATATTACATAGGGTAGATCCCCATAGGTCTTTGTGTCTTTATAATGCACCCTGGACATCTTTCTCTTACAGACTGAATTGTGTTTCCCCAAATTCATATGTTGAAGCTCTAGCCCCCAGTGTGACCTCAAGTGGAGTTAGGGCCTGTAAGGGGTAATAAAGGTTAAGTGAGGTCACAAGGGTGGGGCCTTCATCTGATAGTACTGGTGTCCTTGAAAGAAGAAGAAGAGACACCAGATCTTTCTGTCTTTCTCTCCTGACAAGAAGCCCTCTGAGGACAAAGAGAGAAGGCATCTCTACAAGAGAGGAAGAGAAGTTTCATCAGAAATCAACTTTGATGACACCTTGACTTCCAGCTTTTTAACCGTGAGAATATAAATTTCTTTTGTCTAAGCCACCAGTCTGTGGTATTTTGTTTTCCTAGCCTGTGCTGACTGAGGCACTCCCATCATGGAAAGAACACGGCCTCTGGAACCAGAGAGATGTGGATTTAAATCCCAGCTCTGCCATTTATTAGCCGTATCTTTGTGCCCCACTCTTTGTTGTAAACTATAGACAGTGAGGAGAATAGTGCCTCCTCTAGTCATTTATTTATCTAGCACTTATTTATTGAGTGCTTTGTACATGCCAGGAACTCAAGAACAACAAAAATTGCTATACTTTGAGGCTACAGTAGTGATTAAACCCAGACATGGTCCTTTACCTTATAGAGCTTATGATGTAGAGGGGGACACACAATAATGCATGAATCTCACAAATTTATGTTTCTGTAATTACCATTAGTGCTACAGCCTCTACTAAAGAGACATACCTCACTCGAGGCCATGCCCCTTCCTAGAGTAGCTTTCTATCGATGGTTGGTCAGTGCAGGAGTATAAAGCTTAGCCTCTTTGCTCCAATTCAGGACAGTTCTAAAGGGCCATTTTAGCTGCAGAGCCTCTTGGGGAGTTGGCTAAGTTCTTGTTATGACTACACCACAGCTCAGCTTCTCCCTCTGCCTGACCCTGTTTCTCTTCCTTATTGTCCAGAAGTATTGACCAGCAGAACTTCCCCAATAAACTTCCTGTGTGTTCATCTCCACCTCAAAGTCTGCTTCCTGGGGATCCTGCTGGTTTGTACTGAATGAATATAAACATGCTCTGCAACGGAGGATGGGGGGTCAAGGTTCTTTGGCTGAACCGGAAGAGTAGACTACAGGCTCACATAGCCCATCTCTCATCTGTCTGCTCACAGACTAGGAACCAGCATGCATAGAACAGAAAGGACAGAGCAGTTGACACTGCTTATTGTCCTGCCACTGACAGGGCAATCGCAGATCTTGTCTTGAGCCTTCAGTAAGTGCAATGGGCGAATGTGTTGAGGCATGGCCTGAAGTTGGATGAGGTGAAAATATAATTTGTGATGCATGGGTCTGAATTTATGGCAGGCCCACCTCCCCACCCCCAGGATCTCTCAGATTGCCCCATGCCAGAGTAAACTGTGGCCTCGAACCATTGCCTGGCATCTGCTTGTAGGCTGTGGGTACTGAAGCAGGTGTATAGTGGAATAAAAAATATATCAGTTGTACCTTCACTTTACTTATTCAGCATTTAAGAACTAGTTGGAAATGACAAGACCATGACGCAGTCACAGAAATGGGCAGTAGATGGAGAGGATAAGCAGCCTAGAAATAGATTCGAGATACAAAAAGAAGAAGAAGAACTGAAAAAGGAAAGGTAGGTAGGTTATTCAGTAAATCTTTCTGGAAATACAGTGTTAGAAAAAAAGATGATTTACTCAGAAAAATTAAGGTAGGTATTCAATTCCCACCCTAATAAAATGAAATAAAGAGGAAGGAAAGAAAATAGATGTAATTAGCAATCTACTTAAAAAACCCCAGAAAACAGAAGATATAAATATAGTGGATAGGAGGGGTAATTTCTTACTAAGTATTAAATAATGGAATAAAAAAGAAAAATACTCCATATGTATATAAGGCTGTCAAACCATTACTAATAAAAGTAAAAGAAAAAGCAATTACAATGAAAATCACAAACAAGATAGAAAAAGATTTTATACAGAAAGACAATATCTAAATCAGTAAGAAAAATAATATTCAATTCAAAATGGAAAAGAATATGTAGATAATTCATAGAGGGACAATAAAAAGTGTGTCAAGCACACAAAATATTTATCTCTACTAGTAAAAACTAAGTGGTATCCATATGCCTATTTGTATGGGATTAGCAAATGTATTTAAAACAACTTTGCATTGTTGACAATTAATCTACAGTAATTAGCACAATAATTCCACTTTGAGGGATCATCCTTCAGAAATAAACAGAGCTAGAGATGAAAGTTTTATTTTTAGAATATTTATCTCAGTGATGGTTTTAAAAGAAAAATTACAAACAACCTTAAAATTTAACAACAGACAATGAAATAAAATGTGGTATCTAGATGCATCTCACAAGAGGATAGAAACAGGCAAATAGTGGACTGGTGTGATACTGGAGACAGTAGGCTGGGGTTTTTTGGCCTGGATTTTTATGTATTCCCAATGGCATGGTGCATGGTTAGAGAGAACCTGATAGTTTTGGAGAAGGTGACAGATATTTACACAGCACTGGAGAAGCTAAGCACACAAACTCCGGATCAGATTTCTGTGTGTTCCCATTCAGTTCTGTTGCTTGTATGATCTTAGTCTATGGTCAGTGAGGGAACCGGTGCAGATCTTCCTATTAATTGGGACAGTGTCTCTAAAAGCAAGGACTTGAATCAGTTTTAAAAGGAAATGACAAACAAAGAGCAAGTAGTTTTAGCCAAAATTGTGTACAAGTGGACTATGTTGGAATATAATCCCAGGGAGCAAGAGGGAGGGACAGGGCAGAGTGAAACAGGGGAGGAGGGAAAGACAAATACTTAGATGCTCTATTGAGTTGTCCACTTCGCAGGTTACTAGGGCTGGGTACCCTGAGACCTTTGGAGGTGTCTTACAGAATGTGCTTTGGAACTGCCTTTCCAGGAGATACAAAGCAGGACTCATTTATCCATTGGATTCCGCTCACTGTTGACCAAGATGGCCCCACAGGCATTATTATTTCCCCTTGCACTTCTGGGTTGTATATGTGTGACAGCTGAGAGGGTCCCCAGGGGTGTTCCGTACGGCAGCGTCAGAGAGGCAGGTGAGAGGTACGAGGTGCTGCCAGATGCACGTACACGAGGAGGGTTGAAGTGTACAAAGAGTGTGGCCACATAGGGGAGTTGGGGCTGAGAGGACTCAGAGCGACATATAAGACATGACCTATATACAAGTGTTTGGTGACTCGGAGAAGAGCAAAGACCCAGAAAGGCAGGACTGGAGCTGAACCTCAGAGTACCTACAACCGGAGGTTCGAACTCCACCAAGATTTTCTCAATCTCAAATTTCTGTTTCTCTCTGGTTGGGCATGACCTTTTCTTTCTTCTTAGAGACAGCTTTCTCTACAGGGCATACAACTTGTCTCTTACGGGCTTTTACATTTTGCATTTTATATATATATGTAATGTCTGCCTCAGGAGACAAACTGGCTGGTATACTTAGACTCATATTTAACATTTCCTAGGGCAAAATTTCATTGGCCAATTTTAGGTCAGACACCCATTCTTGGACAGACGGTATGGTTAAACAGAGGTGTCATGTAAGGATGTGAGGACACTGGTAGAAACCAGATAACAAAGAAGGGGAGGGGCAGTTTCCTCAGGAAGAGCAAGATGCCAAGCAGATAATGCCAGAAATGTGTTACTCGTGTTCTACATAAGGCAGTGCCTGGGCCAGAAAACATCTCTTAAAGCACGAAGAGTCTAGAGGTACCTTTAGCCAAAATCAGAAAGGACAACAGAGCCTAAATGAAGGCAGAGGTAGTGACAGGAAGGAGAATGGAGGTGATGTGGAGGAGAAATAAGCAATGGACCACGTGACCCACATTGATTTCACATGGTGTTCTTACATTCTCCACTAACAGGGACTTACGCCACAAACATCTACATTGCAAATGCCAAGTCCTGTGACAGATGCTGGGGCTGCAAAAGTGCCAAAGACAAAGCCTCTCCCCTCAAAGAGCAGGGAGTCCCTGTGACTTGACAACACGAATACCTCATTTCTATAGGAAGCCTTTCATCCGTGCCTTGTCGTGGAATGTCATCGAATCACTGAATCCACGACACAGGATCCAGTTAATGGAATATATTCGTGTAGGCACTCTTCTTTACAGAAGGCCAAGGCCTGAATTTGTGGCAGCTCTTCATTTGTGCTGACTACTTCCTGTCTGTTATAAAGATACCAAGTTCAGTGCTGTGGGGTCGTTTTGTCTGGGCAAAGCACTGGTGAGAAAGCACTGCAACTTGACAGCAATTCTCAGCATTCGATTGTTTTTCCCTCTTGGGTCTTGTCTAAATGGCTCCAAATAATAGTGGCCAACCTAGTTATTTCAACCATATTCGTGGTTCGTGATGGTTGTCCTACACCTATTTTGTGCACTAACATGCTGCCAGTTAAACTCCATTTGTCTTTCTCTTGCTGCATACCTAATCATCCTTCAAGACTTACTTTAAATACAAGCACTTATATAAAGACTTCTGAAATATGAATGAATTTTTCTTTCTTCTAGGTTCCCACATCATCTTCTATCATGTTGGACTGTAATTATCTGCCCATATGTTTGTTTCTCTCTCCTTCTCTAGATTCCAAGTTGCTTAAGGAGAGAGACTTCATCTCATTTGTCTTGTCTCTCCAGGACTCAGTACAGTGTCCAGTTTACGGGAGGGGTGGATGATGAATTCAGAAAGTTGTCCCCCTGTCAGATTCATAGTGCAGAGACATTTGGGCACTAAAAGTTTTCACTGACTTGACTTTATTTCCTCTAAATAAGCAAAAGATCCTTCAGATATTTGCAGTACAGCTGGCCATCTGACTAGAACATCACTAACATTTCAGACTCAGTGTACAACAGAAAACACTGCTGTCTTTGTTTGTTAAGTTTTTCAGCTCCTGTGAGAAATTCTGCAAGGTATCACAGCATCCGTACAAGACCATGGTAGCAGAACTCCAACAAAAGTCATGTCATGTCATTTTCATTATCTTTATTACTATCTCATTTTTTTTGAGAACTAAATGTCTGACCCCAGAGAAAATTGTGGTCTGTCTTGAAGGAGGCCACCCAGAAAATAATACACAGTAAAAACAAAACATGAAATATAGAAAGCCGTCTGCAGAGGTGAGAGGTGATTTTTTCACACTTTTTTTTCTCACCTGATAAGTGATAGGGCACACTGTTAAATCTCCTTTGTTCATTTGAAGGGTGTTTCACATCATCCTGATTTAAACATATTGTTACCTACATTTCAGCCCTGAAGGCAGGGTAGCTCTGAATTATCACATAAAACAACAACAACAATATAATAAACAAACCAGAATATAGTATAATAATATCAATAGTTTTTTTAAAAACAAAAGATTTTTATCATAGTAATGATAGCTAGAGTCTATGAATGGCCTACAATTTGCCAGAAACTACATTCAGCACTTGTGTATCTCAGCCCATCATACGGGATTGTGTTATTGAGAAAACTAGGTGAGGAGGAGAAATGATTTACCAAATGCAAGTTAGGAAAGCAAATGTGTTGATACATGGATGAGTCTCAGAGCTATCAAGTTGAGCCAAAGAGGCCAGATATGTATGATTACTTTTATATAAAGTTCAAAAGCAGCCAAAAGTAATCAACTCTCATAGACATCAGAAGAGTAGTTACTTTTGCTGGGTGGGGTTTGTTCAGAAGTGGGTACCAAGGAATATTCTGTGTGATGAGAAGTGTTCTATATCTTGACTTGGGGAGTAGTTCGAAAATGTGTACAGATGTAAAAACTCGTTCAGCTGCACAAAGATTTGTGCCATTTTCTGTATATATTACATCTCAATAAAAAATGTTAAAAAGTAAAAGGGGGGACTGGAATTTAGCTGGTCAGTTTCAAAAGTCCCTTACATTCCACTCCACGCTCTTTCTACGATGACTCCAGTTTTTAAACACAGAATTGTACCCATTTGTGCACAGAAAAGTCTCCATAATAAACAATCACAAGTAAACTCATGTAGTGGCAATTACTGGGTACAGGAGGCTGGTTATGAAAGGATGAGGTAGTAAGCTGAGACTAGTTTATAAAAAGTTTTGTGAACCTTGTTAAAGGGAAGGGTATGGATTTTATTTATATGGGGAGCCACTGAGAGATTTCATATAAGAAATGTTATGGTCATATTTGCTGTTGTAGGTCAAAGAGACCTACAACAAAAAGGATGATGGGAGGAATAGGGAAAAAGTTAGGAGGCTGTTGCTGGTAAATCTTGGATGGGATGTTATGACAGTGTAGTTGGTAGATGAAATAAAGATATATTAAGGAAGAACTGAGTAAATGTTGGCATCAATTGGATGTGGGTGATGAGGGACAGACAGGAGCTTGTTGAAGCGACCAGGTGTGGCCTCATCCATTGCAGTAGGCCTTATGTGAACACCAGGAAAACAGGGACAAAGTATCCTCCTCTGGGGAAAGACTAAGGTTAGGCAGGTTTTCAGGGCTCTATCCAAGTGATTTGGGATTCAGGGAAGGTTTGTAGTCCTTGTTAAAAAAAAACAGGTTATAGGCTGAATTGTGTCTCAGAAAATTTGTGTTGAAGTCCTAAGCCTAGTACTTGAAAATGTAACTATTTGGAGACAAGAGAGAGTCTTTGAAGAGGTAATTAAGTTAAACTGAGGTCACTAGGGTAGGCGCTAATCCAATATGAGTTGTCTCCTTATAAAAAAAAAGGAAACTTGGACACAGACACAGATGGAGAGAAGATCATATGAAGAGAAAGAGGGAAGATGACTATCTATAAGCCAAGGAGAGGGACTCTCAGAAGAAACCAAATCTGTAGACATCATGGTCTTGGACTTCTAGCCTCCAATTATGAGGAGATAAATTTCTGTTGTTTAAGCTACCCAGTCTGTGGCACTTTGTTACGGCAGATTAGCAAACTGATATGTGTCCACTTGAACTTAAGCTCATTCAAATCAGAGATGGTACAGGCCATAGGGAGCTCAGGGCTAAATCATGTAGCTCAGAAAGCAGACAGAGCCAGTAGGGCTCTGAGAGTGATCTTGGAGAGTGATCTTGGAGCGTGAACTATTTCCTGGCTAGAAGGAATTCCATCAACTGGTAGGGATGGGGGATTCTAACATTTTTCCAAATTTAATTCTCATCGGCTCACAGGTAAGGCAGAGCAGAGCTATGGGTGAAAAACCTTTAATTCTGACGCTGGGCAGAGTCAGAAGGAAGAAGGGGCTGACTGACCATCTCAGTATTTTAAAATAACCAACTGGATATCAATATAGAGTGAAAAAAAGAGATAGGTATAATCAGAATTGACTTGATAAACAACTTAGATATTTGTACTTGCACGTTCCTTGGTTATTAGACTAAGAAATCTATATAAATACATATGTATTAATGTCTAGTCTATATACTGCATGGCTCTGCCTTCATTTCGTATCCTCTGCAGTTGACAAACCACCATTCTTGCTCACTTGGATTATTGCAACTTTCTCCTAACTGGTTTGACCCAGTAATAAGACTCAAGGGCAGATCGTGAAGCATGAATGGTTGCATTGCCATGATATTCTCATGTGTCTGTATATGTTTGCTTAGGAATGGAATCATCTAGAAATTCTTGACTCCTTGCTCTAGTCTCCTAAGTTCAATGATAAAGTTCAGATTTTTCCTGTGCAGTTACTTTTACATTCATCCTTTCTTTTTACCTTTCTTCATATCCTAGTTTAGGCTGTTTTCCAGTCCTCCCTGAACTACTGCAGTGGCCTGTTTACTGTTCTGCTTACCTCCTGGGTCTTTCTTCATCACCTAAATTTATCCTGCAGAAATCTTTAGAAAACATCACTTTGACCACAGTGCCATTTTTCTATTTGCTAGCCATCAACAGTTCCTGAGTGCCTATAGCAATGAATTTAAACACTCTTCAGCTTAATGTTTAAGGCTTTGGAATCTGGTCCCCTCTAACATTTCAGTCTCATTTTCATCTACCCTAGTATTTCAAATCCTCAAATGTGTTTAAGTGTTTTTAAAAAATATTTTTTTAAATTTATTTTTAGAGAAAGGGAGGGAGAGAAACATCAATGTGCAAGAGATACGTCGATCAGTTGCCTCTTGAATGCCCCCAGTTGGAGACCCAGGGACCAGGCCTGTCACCTAGGCATGTGTCCTGACTGGGAATCGAACCAGTGACCTTTCAGTTTGCAGGCTGACACTCAATCCACTGAGTCACACCAGCCAGAGCTAACGTGTTTTTGAGCATTGCCCTCCACATTCCTATCATGCAGCCCTGTGCTTTTCACCCCCATATGGTTCCATTTCTTACCTACCCGCTTTCCATGCCCCACCTATCCTTCAAGAACATCTCAGATCTTTTGTTCTTGTTTTTCTCCTAGTGTGACATGCCTTCTCTGTCTACCTAGGCCACCCACCCTTCAAGGCCAACCATAATTTCTACCACATCTTTGAAGTCTTTCCTATCCATCCTGGCATGCAATCCTCTGTGAAAGGCCACTGTGGGGCATTTAGGTGACAGATTTGCCTGAGCCCTACGGATCATGGTTAAATAATACATAGTTCCTAATTCCCAGGACAACATGTTCTTCTTTCTCTTTATGTGCCTGTTGCAATTATTGTCTAAAGAATTGTCTATGAATAATTCAGTAATAAGTGATAAATCACTAATAAGTGATATATTAGGAAATTTTCTGCTTTTAACTGACAATTCAATTTCTATGACTTGACTTTTTAAGAAATGGCTTATGTTTCTCAGTCTTATGTTTCAAAGACTATAGAGACTTTGCCCCTGAATGATGTAGTTTAATGTAGAGAGAGGAGAGGGATACACTATTACATACCAGGCATCGAGGTGCAACTTTCACTAGTGCTTCTCATAATGTGACATGGCTGGCGGTGGATTTTATGGGACACACAAAACCCATGATTTTAGAGAGATCATTACTTAGGATAAAGCTAAAGTGGATAGTGCCTATTTAAGTTCTTTTTTAAAAAAATGTGAGTTGATTTAAATAAAAATATCAAATAATAGTGGTCCAAGTGATACTCGGTCTGACAAAAACTATAGAAGTGGTCTTTAATTGCTAAAACAGTGTTATATGATATCACACTGATGTCTCACAACAACCTTGCAAATTAGAAACTAAAGTCAGGATAAACATCAGAACTTCTTTCAGTCGGAAAGCTAATAGGTCCCAATGCAGGTGTGGGTAGGTACGTTTTTGACTAAAGCTCTCCAAGTTTCCCCTTTACCCCGATGCTCTTTTGCGTATAGGAAGATTTCTTGTAATTACTTAACTGTGCATCCGACTTGTGTTTTCATACCTTGTATCATCTCAAATACATTTACTTTCTAAATTAAATCCTTCCCCTCCAGAAAAATAAAAGGTGTACCAGGATAACAATTGGTGTATTTCTAAGCACATTTACAAAACACAAGGAAAAGGATCCCATTTCCTGCCTGGCTGAATGAAACATTAATTCTTCACCTTGGCACCTCAACCTACAGCTGTAATAAGGACCGTTATGCCCAAATAGGCCCTTAAACGGAAGACCTGCTGAGCAGAGACCCACTTTCCCAGCCCTGCTCAACTGCGTCCGTTTTTCTGCCAACTGACCAGGCGGAAGCAGCAGCAGGGGAGGAGGGACTGCAGGTAGGTGGGGAGGGGATCATTTTGAAAGCCCTAAATCCCTCGCAGGGAAGAAGCAGCTGCTCCTTGTTTTTCTAACATCTGTCCCATCTGTCCCCGGGTGCACGCCACCCTTCGGAGGCTCAAGCTAGCTAAACGTGGATATGACAAGGAAGCATTTCTGAAAGCTGGTCGTGAATGGAAATGGGCATAACTGTCACCAAAAAGTTTCCTCTATTGAGAAGAGGGTAATTGGGGTTCTTAAGGAGGATGGTTACCACCTTACTTCATTTTCTTCACAAAACACACAGCTTTATCAGGGTCGTGGTTTGTAACATCACCCAAATCGGACGGTACGCCCTGAGGCTATTATTTCACTAAACAGAGACACCCCTAGAGCCCAGTGTTTAATTTTAACCTCTAAGGGAGCCAGGCTGCTAATTTGGAAAAGAAATAATGGCACGGCATACATACTACCTTTGTGGTATTATAATAAGCTGTGCCTATCTCGCGAGCAAGGCTTTTATCACAGTTAACAGCGTATTCCTTGTATCTGACCCTCCTTCCAACGCGTTGCACCTCGAGCATGAGGGGACCTTATTTTTGTTCAATTATTTTCCAGTAGTATTCAAAACCACGGCTGGAACCTGGCAAGCATGACATAGACATTTATAAATGAATGAACATTAACGAAGAAAAAAATAAAGAAACAGGATGATTCATTTGGTTCTCCCAAAGCGGGTGTAGAGGGTGGGGCTTAAATTTAGACCGAGTTACTAAGGGAGTCGCAGTCCCAAAGGCCCACAGCTTCGGTTTCTGTCACTAGAGACCCAAACCGGCGGCGGTCACTCGGGCTCCGCCCAAAGCAAGGCTGCCAGGGTTTACGACGGCTCCGCCTCCCAAGCCTGCGCACAGCCACGCCCCCTTCCCGGTCGAGTCCCACTGTGAAGTACGCACCACTCTTTTCACGATAAGGGGCGGGGCCTGGAGGGCGCAAGCGCAATAGGCAGCGGAAGTAGTGAGTGGGGAACGGGAATGGGGTCGGCTGCGCTTTGAGAAGGGCAACGCGCTCCTCCTCCTCCTCCTCCTTCGGCGGGAAGCTCTGGACCGCAGCACGTGCAGCGGCGCCTAGGCTCCTCCCCTCCCCGCCCCCTGCCCGGGAGTGGCCACACGGCTGCCTTCTTCAGTGGCCGAAATGGCGCTCGACCCGGCAGGTATGAGGGCGGGAGACAGGGGTTGCTGCTGAGTCTTGGCCTGGGTCTCTAACCGCGGGCCTGCGGGCCTGCGGGCTGGGGGCCGGCCTAGGAAAAATGCCAAACTTTTAGGTTGCACCGCTTCCGCAGATGTCTCTTCCCGCCTACCGTACTGCTTAGGGTTTTGGGCCAGCCCTATTTTCTTCCCTCCGCCACGGGCTGTCTCCCCGTTTCTTGTGGTTAGATTAGTGTTAGGTATAGGCATTGGGTTTCTTGTCCGAGCCCTAGTACACAGGTGGCTTACAAACATTTTCCTTCTTCACGCGGCAGGTTCCTTCACCCTCATTCTGTTTTTTCGCCCTGCTGGGACACAGACTCCTTTAAATATCTGTAGCTCAACTTAAAAACAACAGTACAAAGGATCCATCACTGTGGCAAGAGGCATTTGCTTTGCAAAGAATCGCCAAAGTTGTCATCAGTGCTATTTTAACTTAAGTGTTTCCACCCATTTCCATCTGCAACAGTAGTTTCAGTTCCCTTGGAATCCCTTCCTTAAGGAAGCTCACCTGTGGTATCTTTGCTTTAGGCTATTTATGTAAGAGTATAGTTAGGAGAAAATCTTTTTGGGAGGGAATGGTTAATTGTTCTAGTCCATACCCTTTATTTTACGGATATGAAAACACAAGGCATTGGAAGGAGAAACGGATTCAAACTTTTGGAGATTCAGAAATGAAAAAAGTCACACTGTTGGACCTGAAGGAGGAAGAAAAATATATGTCGCTGACAAATAATACATTTATTGAACACTTTATTATCAAACTGTATATTCTCAATTAGTCGACAATAGGGTGGTATGGTAGATACTATGATCTCCGTTTTACAGATTAGGAAACAGGATAAAGGACTTTGGAGCGTAAAAGAACTTCCAGAACATGTAATGATCATACCAGTATTGGGCCAGGAGATTGTACCAGACTTTATAGAGCAGTTAACAATTGATCTGGGCTTTGAAAGATAGAATTTCTAGTTGTTGCAGTCGGCAAAGATGTGTCAGAATGAGCAAATGTGTAGGCAGGAAAATGCAAGGTGTGAGGTTTGGTCGCAGGGTGAATACCTTGATTTGGTTGGTGGAATTAAGAGGAATGTCAGTGAGGGATGGGAATGGGAAATTCAGATTGGAAGTAGATTGAGGCCTATAGAATTGTAGTATTTCTAAACCAGAAGTGACATTCATAGTAATCTCACACAGATGAGAGAAACTCGGGTTACAGGCTTTCGAGTGTCTTGATTCTTGAGTTTAGACAGGGAAATTTAGGGGAAAAAATCGACATTCTTACTGTCTCCTCTTTCTTACTGTCCAGAGTTTCTTAACCTATTCCAGTCTTGTAGTGTGCTCAGGGCCACACGGCTAATTGCAGGAAGAGCCAACTCTGGATGGAACTCGGATAATTTCTCTCTTAGTCCAGTGCTGTAGGCGCAGACTTCATTTGAGTTATTTGTTGATTAAACAGTTGCTCCTTGAGTGCCCGTTATATGTCATGTATTGTTCTAGGCCCTAGGAAACTGGTGTATAGAACAAACAAGATCCCTGCTGGGAATAGAGCTTGTATTCTGGTGGTGGAAGAAAGAAGACAACTCCCCCCACCCCCATTAGACACACACTTTTACAGATTGTGATGAACATGATGAAGAAGATAAACAGTGTCCCGTGGTAGATGGGGAGAGAAGACTACTTTAAGTAGTGCTCAGTGAAGCACTCCTTGAGGAAGTGCAGTTGAATAGGAATCTGAAGGATAAGCAGCCATGTGAAGAGGTAGGGAAAGAATGTGCCAGGCAGTCAGTGTTGTAGATGCTTAAAATACTTGAATGCAGGCCAGAATGCAGAGGAATCCTAAGGAAAGATGTTGGAAAGTAGGTAGGAGCTAGGTGCTGCGGGGGCTTGAGGGCTATGATAAGAAAGCATTTGGAGGCTTTGAAGGAGGGCATAATATAGTTATAAAGTTATATGATGGCCTAATATAATTTATGTCTTTCCTACCCTGGATGCAGTGGCATGGGTTGTTGGGGAGTCTTGAGTGAAGAAGACAGACTGAGATGGTAGAAACTGAGTACACTTGCTGCTGCCCCGAGTAAGGGTGGGGAGGGAAACTCCCGGAGGCATTAAGGATGGAGGCATTAAGGATAGTTCCTTGGGTGTATTACTTTACAGTTGGGTGGATGGTAATAGTGAGATTTCATGACAAGATCGCTGGAAACTTAGAAGTGGGGATGGAAACAAGATTGGAGTGGAAAGTAAGAAAGGGGAGTCAGCAAGAAGAAAGATTTTAGACAAAATTCTTTATCTGGTTAAAGTGAAAATTACAAATGTATTGAAGCCTCCCCCTACACACACCTTTTTTTTTTTTTTTTGGTTTGGTTCATACTTGAAGCATAGCTTCACATTTTGATATTTCTCTTGCTTTTTATAGTCCACCATGAATGGTATGTGCCCTTGTCGAGTAGGTAGTTATGCTAAATGAAGCTTATATTGCAAAAATTTATTTTCCCACTGGTTTAGATTACATTTTTGAGATCTTTATCCAGGTTTGATCTTCATTTGGCTGTAGCTTTTAAGTAACTATAGTGTCCATTTTTCTCAAGAAACTCTGAACCCAACAATGAAATGTGGATTACATACTTACTTTGCATGTCATTTTATTGAAACTATTTCCCTTTTTGTTAACATAAAAGTAATAACACCATTCTTTGTAAGTTTTTATCAGGTGTAATTATGTTCATTATTCTCTCTTACTATTTGATTGCAGAGAGGAAAAGCTGGAGAGAGTCTGAAATACTCAGGAAAAGCATCTGGGCAGAGACATTACATTTCTGAAAAAGTGCTAGTGCCTGGTTGGTTTTCCAAGTCTCTCACACTTCAAAGTGTTCTGTAGATATAATATGCAGAGGAGAGGAGAATCACTGTTCCAAACTCTCCCAGTTTTATTGACTGATCTTTCCACTGTATTTCCTTTGTTTTTCAATCTTCCTATTTCCGGAAGAGATTCTCTACATCTTTAGCCATAAATGAGACCTGTGATTGCATAGTAATTTTTAAGAAATATACAGTATAGCTTATTCTTTAGTAGGACTTAACCATAGTGATTCTTACTCCAAGTTAATAGTTTTCTTTACCAATTTATAACTCTTTCTACAAATATTGTATATTTAAAAAATTAGTCAAATGTAAAATTAGAAAATTTAAAAGGTGGTTTACTTTGAATGTATAGCCCATGATAATCTCTAGAAACAATGTTAAAAGTTGTGCTTGTTAAAGTAGAATTTTCATAAAGGTAAAATTATTTGTTACTTATGCAAAATTATTTACTACTGATGCAAATATGTTTTGAAGATTTTCTTCAACTTGTTAATTAGAGAGGGAACCAGTAAAATGTAAAAAAAAGTTCAGAAAACAATTGAGAAGCTAGATAAATAGACACTTTTATAGATTACTGGCTTAGATGAAAACTGGTTTATTTAAAACAGGCCCATAAACTATAATCCTTTGGGGCTGTCTTTTGCCCTGGTCAGAGATTATTTTTCTCTCTATTCAACAAAATTCTAGAAGTTAAACTGCCCCTACCAAGTTATAAAACAACCCAGTGCTATAACTGAAAGAACACTGGTGTGTAGGCCTTTGCTAGTCTCAGATCCAGATCCAAATCCATTTCTGACATGATTATCTACCCAGATGACAACTCTCAGGAATCTGGGCCTGATCATTGTGACTTTCTCTAATAACTAGAAGAGATTCCTTTCTCCTTTTTCTTCCACCTCTCTCTTAGCAGGGTAGCAAGTTGCTCTTCCCTGTCAACTGATGTGGATTTGTTTTCTACTTTTGTGTAGTAGGGCAATGACAACTTGAAAGGTTTCCTTGTATCAAGTGTGTGTGTGTGTGTGTATATGTGTGTTCATCCCTCCCCCAGAGATCTGCTTAGGGGATAGTGATGGGACAGTGGCCTCGGGGTGGAAGGTGGGGTGAGGAATTTTACGATATTGTATTCTTAGATGTTGAAGGTATATGTGCCTTGGGAGGGCATTATTATGGTAGCTCTTGGAGTCTTAGTGTTGCACGGGTTCTTTTAGTGGTTCCGTTGGGGTTGTTGGTAGATTAGCTTTAGGGGTACCAGTACTTAGATTTACTGGCAATTTTTAATTTTTGAATTAGACACGTAAGCGGATTTGAAGAACCTTTTTCCGAGCATAATGCAATTAATATGTAAAAGATAATGTAGGTGATTAAAATTTTTTGATTTCATGATTACTTCTGTATCTCCACACGATCTTCTCAGACATAGACATACATTGTATTAGTAGAATTAAAAATCTGGTTAATTTCTATATTTTGTATATATCTAAACTCAGAGTGTGTTTGCAATAGAAAATACATTGTTTCTCTCACTAGATTAACAAACTTCTAATGGGTGGTTCTTGGAAAGATGAAAAACACTCACTTAAGCAAAAAAAAAAACACAAGAAAGTTGAGATCAAAGAGGAGCATTTGCTGTGGCATGGGGGTTTGAGTTGTCAGTTATGAAATGTCCTGCAAACCAGTTCAAGGACTTTGAATTCTATTCTCAGAACAATGGGAAGACTGTTGAGTTTTTTGAAAGGAAATGGCATAGAATGTTCCTCATTTTGTGTTTATTGGACTTTTGATTAGATTGAGGTTACGGAATTTCAGCCAGATGCTGTGTAAGTGGTGATGTTTCTGTCTCGGAGTGTCATATCTGGAGGCACAAGGCACACGAAGTGCCTCTGTCACTCATAGGTGGTGTGAATTTTGAGCCTGCTGTCAAGGTCTTGTTCAGTTCTTCTTGATATGTCTTTCCTGTCTTGCAATTAATAAGTTGTCTGTGGGCAGATAATTTAAAACCTTGCAAAAGTTCTTTCCTCATCAAAAATTCCCCTTTGATTCAGCATCCACAGATGATTTTTGCCTTATTTAGTCTTTTCTACGATGGTTGCAAAGTAATGATTTTCTACCTCCAGTATTCTCTCCATGTTTATTAGGTGGTTGACATTTTGCTGTTAGCAAGAGATCATTGTATTTCTTGTTTACTTATTGATTTATTATTGGTATGGACTTACTAATTCCTGTTTTATCAATAATTTATAATTTGTTACCATATGTAATTATTTTGGTGCTCACATTTTCCCAGAGTTGGCCAGTCAGAGTTCCTACAAACTAGTTTTTGGGTCCTTGTGATGTGCTCCTATTATTATTATTATTGAGCATTTCTTGTATCTACTTGGCCCATCCATAGAATTAGTCATTTCTCTGACAAGCCCTGGTTCCTTTTATTGGGACATGATATTAAAGAACAAGATCTGGGCACCAGGTCTGGGTACCATATGCAAGTGATTTATTAATGGAGTGCTCTTAGGAAGAAAACTTGTGGAGTGAGGGGAACAGAAGAGGGAAGGGGAGGAAGCTCAGCAAGATGATTTTAGGGAAAGCCTGTCTCAGCCTGAACAGCTTTGGTGCACGATGGAGTACACGGTTTGTCCTGCTTTGGAGGCAAGGGAGCAGGGTGTTGTGCTGTCAGTCATTGCCCACTGCGGGATCTGGGAGAGGGTGTAGCATCAGGAAAAACTGCACAGTGGTACCATGTCCGAGGACAGTACTGAGAAGGGTGCAGGTATAAATGCTTCTACGTTCTCTCCTAGAGGGGGATACCAGCTGTACCCTAAAGCTAATGTATATGAACCTATTAGGAACCTTAGTTTGGGTAGTGAGAATTTGTGTAGTGATAGGTCAGGTAGGAAGGGGTACTTCACAAATATACACATACACACAGATGTGTGTTCAGCATCCAGATGCAAAGTGTTGTGGGGTTGTGGTAAAACAGCTTGAATACGAATCACATTGGCTTGAGATATACTTAACATATGACAAACTGTGCTTTGTTATCTTGCCTCTAGGCAATTTGACAAGCTATTTCTGCTTTGTGGAATTTTCCGTCTTCCCTATTTCCAGATCTGTCTTAACTCTTGTTCATTTTTGACACCTCACTTTAACATCAGTTTTATAGGAAGGTTTTTCTAATTGTTACCACGCTCGATCTTTCAAAAAAAATTTAAAGAATATTTGGAATTAAAAAAAAAAAAGAAACACCAAGCTATCAAATAACCTGGGTATAGAGTTTCTTTCATTCTAGATACAAAGTTTTTTTTTTTGCTTGAGAACTAAAAGGAGACCTAGAGATGGGATGTGTCTATATCAAATCATATGAGAGATAAAATCAGGATGTGACAATGGGAATGCCCTGCCTGGGCAGTAGACAGTAAACATTTTTTGTATGATCTCACTTCTTTAATGAACTCAATTGGAAACCAGGTGATTGGAAAGGATAGGACAGTTACTTACACTTAGTAAGACATGGCGCCCCAAGCCCAGGGAGGCGTGATCCTGTTACAGAAACAGCACCGAGTGGAGTTTTGGCAGTAGTACCACTGCTCTCTGGTTTTGGACTTTGCCGTCAACCTCGTGCCCTTAGAGTGTTCTAGAAGGTGTGATCTGAGGTTTGAAGATGAGGGGCAGGGAGAGTGAGATATTTCAGATAACTGCGCAGGCTGCTTCCCGCCTTCATTTTTTGGTTGTAAACCCTGGGAATTGGTCTTAGTGTGCATTGGTCTGAGTCAGGGGGTTCTTGACTCAGCACAGAATTTTCACCGCAGGAAAGGGCAGCTTAAAGTTTATGTTTCATTTACTGCATTATTATCATTTTGATATGGGGTGTTCATAGCATATTTTTAGAAATCTCTAGGTTTATAGATGTTAAATATGTGAGAAATATTACTTTGTACCTGATTCAAGTGGAGCAAACAAAACTGGGCCAAAATAAGAATGCTGACAACCTTCTCCATCATCGCCAGTTATATATTTACATTTCTAAGTAAAGAGACGGAAGGAAAAAATTTAAGAATGTGGTATTTTCTATTCCTTATCGTATTTTTCTAAAGAACTGTTACTGGGAGATTTGTGCAGATCAAAGGATGTGTTAACTAAGCATGAACTAAGCATGAATAATCGAAATGTATCATTTTAAATGTTTATGCTGCAGAATAAGGAACCTTTCTTGTCTTACTCCTTAGTGTGTATACACTCCCTAGTGTGGTGATTGGTATGTAGTAGGTAACTAATAAATACTTGTTAACAGGATGAATATCTGTAATTATCAAATGTTGAAACTTTTAAATGTCATTTATTAAAGTTTTATTGCATATTTATCACATGCTAGAAGTTGGAGTAATAGCGATGAATTAGGCGTGATCTCTGACCTCATTAAAGTTAAGTTTCATGCAGTGGTTCTTAATCTAGCCTCATCTTAGAATTATCTAGGGAGCATTTAAAAATACCAGTGCCCGAGTTTTACCCCAGCATTTCTGGTTTTACTGGTCTGTGGTAGGGTGCAGGCATCAGAATTTTATAAAGACCCCTCAGTGGTTGTTAGATGTAGCCAGAATCAACAACTTTTGGTACCAGATCTGTCTTAGTGTAGTCAGGCTGCCGTAGAACATACCATAGACTGGGTGGCTTAAATAACAAAAATTACTCGTTCAGAGTTGGGGAGACTGGGAAGTCCAAGATCAACGTGCTGACCAATTTTGTTACTGGGTCTTCTCCTTACAAGGCCACCTATCAAATTAGGGCCCTAACTATAAGACCTCATTTAACCTTAACCTCATAAAACCCCTATCTCCAAATATAGTCATATGGAGGTTGAGGGCTTCAACGTGAATTTTGGGGGTGAGGTGGGGGACATAATTTAGTCCATAGCAGGCACTGACCGGTCAGGAGAAGATTGTACAGACAGTGTGATGTGAAACATTGTAAATCCCAATGTGTTAGAGCCATAGTATTGGTGACCACAAAGTCTCGGGGTTAGAGGAAAAGTCTCTTCCAGGTGCTGGGGTCAGGGAGAACTTGGGGTGGAACCAGTATATTCGATTACGGATAAGTAAACTTTCATAAGAAAATAGAGAGGAGAAGATAGAAAATGAAGACAGAAGATTGAGCTGGAGTTTGACTTTAGCAGTTATTTGCTGGGTCATGTTGCAAGGTTGCTTTGCGCTTTATGTGCCTCAGCTTCTTCATCATACCCATCCTTTTCTTCTATGACCCCGTCCTTCCTTTGGCAAATATTTATTGTGCTTCTTCTGTGGATTATGTAAATGTAAGCTGATTTTGGGGGGTGAGGACGGTAACTTAACCACTGGGATGGCAGAATGGAGATTTGGATCATAGAAATGTTAAGTGGGAATTGCGATGCTGGTGGGACACGGGAATTGCCGATACGTTCTTGGAAATGTGGTAAAGTAGTTTTGCAGATAGAGACAAGCACCAAGAACTCAGCATAATAAACACAGTCTTTAAAAATAGAGCCTTGGGGGATTGCCACAAAAGGAAGAGGAGCAGATCTTTATCTTGGATGCCCTTATACTTTTTCTAGTGTTATTACAGTTGTCCAGAATATTTTTGAGACTCCTTTAAAATTTGCCTTCAGCATCTATAGTACATTCACCTTAATATCCTCCTTTTGTCCAAAAAGTGAACTTGAATTTCAGTCAGAGTTAGCCAAAACCAGTCTGGTGAAGGTGGGAGATGCTCGTTATGGGAAATGCTACTGCCACAGAAAGTTATATTATGGAAGAAAAGTTATATTATGGAACTGTTTTTCAACAGTTATGGAATTGTTAACTGAAACTGGTTATATGATGGAACATGTTAACTCCACCTGGTTCCGAAGGCTATGCCAAGAAAGTTACTGTGATTGATTGAAGCAAAGGTTGAATAACTTCTCAATAGAAAAGTAATTTCCCCATTCCATTATCAAAGTGGTACATGTTTCTTTGTATAAGTTTAGTGAACTGTTGTAAGATGAAGAAGAAAAACCAGTAGAGATAGGGTGGCCAGAGGCATTGAGGAACATTCATGGGTTTGAGAATAGTCTTTCATGTTCTCCGTGTACATCACAGGAAAAAGAAGCAGGCTGTTATTGCTGAGAAGGCATAGACATGCTGTCCTTGATTGCTTTCTCAGATATTTACTTTTGTCTCCCATAATACTGCTGACTTTCTAATAGATATCAGTGGGAAACTCTGCTTGTAGGAAAGATAGTCTTGAAGTTTTACCAAAGAAATGAATGTGAAACCTTTTTATTTAGGAAATCATGGTCTCAGTGGAGATTGCAGCGTGTTTCTAAAACTGGCATGTCTTATTGCATAAGTTGATTTCCTGCTTTGGTCTACTTAGAGATTTGTTGTCTCTTTCTGGCCTCATCTTGGTTAAAGTAATGTGGGTGGAAGAGGAAGTTTTGATACCCAGCCTTGTGCAGAATCTGAGGTCCAAGAAATAGATGCTTTTGGGAAATGGGCACATTTAGAGTCAACTAGGTGTTTAGTTACAATGAAAGCTGATAGGACGAAGTTCAAATGAAGCTAATGACTGTAGGACATAGGTTATTCTGAGCCAAAAGCTAGGCAGAAATAAGCACATCTGCCTCATTGATGTGTTTTTCATATTTTGTAAGAGTTTGAACTTATAAAAACAATTAGATTGTTGCTGATTGACTAACTCTTAGAAGGTATTTTTCAGCCAACTGACACATCACTCCTTTTGCTTTTTCTAAAATGATAATCTTCTCCATGGCATGAATCAGAGAATCAGAATTCTATTTAACTTTACTTTCTGGTAAAAAAAGAGAGAGAGGGAAAGAGACATAACTATTATGTAGTTGTAAATTTTGCTTCTTCAAAATGATGCTTCTGAAACAAACAGCTCTATGGGGTGTCCAGCCTCTGGGCTTCTCTGGGCCGCACTAGAAGGAGAGTTGTTTTGGGCAAGACGTTCAATATACAAACAGGAATGAAAACTGATGAGTGAAAAAAAGTTTTAAGTATATTTACGATTTTGTTGGGCTGCATTCATAGTCATCCTGGGCTGAATGCAGTTGGTCTGCGGGCCGTGGGTTGGACACCCTGGGCTTCCATGCTTCAGCATGGCTGTCTACTCGCATAAGCTTGTTTGCTGAGATCCCTTAAATAGGCCACCTTCTCAGGTGTGTAATGGTGTTGTGGGAGAAGATGCAGGACCTTTGTTCCATGGTCTTGACATTGCCATTTTATCAGAGACTTGGGTTGTTTCACCTCTGTGAGCATCTACTTCTGCAAAAATGGAATCAAAATACTTCTCTGGGAGGGCTAGGATGAAGACGATAGGCCATTATCGCCCCCGTCTTGAGGTTTCATAAACAGAGGCAGGCTGGAATATTGGGGGTGGGTGGTGTAATCTCTCCTACTACTGATTTTCTTTTATATTTTTGTTAGTTCAAATATGACTTAAAGCATAGGTGGCAAACACAAGGCCTGCAGGCCAAATCTGGCCCTCCACCTTGTTTTATCCAGTCTGGCACCTGGTTTCTACCTGGTAGTGCCAAGCTCCTTGCCCCTAGTAAAGGAGTGATTACATTTATACAGTCCTAAAATTACATTTGGCCCTTTGAAGGCATCCATGAGGCTGATGTGGCTCCCGATCAAAATGGGTTTGACACCCTGACTTAAAGGGAAGAAGGTAGGAAGAACACTGATTGCTGTCTTCATTTTCCCTCTGTAAGGGTATCTGCCCAGCCTACCCACTTCATCATTCTACACTATCATCATAGCAAGAAGATATGAACAAGCTGGTGAGAACATGAAAATCTGCTCAGAAGCATCCATATCTTTGTCCTTTTGAGGGGACCCGGAGTGTTTGAAGGCAGTGATTGCGAGTTCTGGCCTCGTACTGTGAGTGATGCCTTGTGCCTGGGCCTTCGTTTGGAGACGCTTGCTATGAAGTAAAGAAGAGGAGCCTAAAGATCAGAATCGTTGCTAATGAGGAGGCTTGTTCATTTGCTACAAGGTTTTCTCATCTTTCCTCCAGAGTAAATAGTAGCATGGAAATATCTTTAGAAGCAAATAAATGATACTAGGAAGTTAAAATATGAAAAGGGCAGTGTCTAGGTAAGAATCAATTTAGTTAAAGCAATTTCCTTACTGAAAAGGCACACCTTGCCCTTTAGGTGTCACTCCTTTCCGGTGAGAGATTCTGTCATGCTCCGATTTGCTCCACTGTTCTCTTTGCGGATGCGTAGCAGGTGCTGTCGTCAGTAGCCTTGTAATCTCGAGCTGCCGTATTTGCAGGAACATGTGAGCCCCAGAGCAAAATCTGAGCTAACAAGTTCACCCAGTGAAAAAGGTGAAAATTGACTTTCAGGTGGTGATAGAATGTTGAGAAGTTAGAGCTTTGGAAATTGTTCCTGGTGGCATTATTCTGACTCTTTATCTCCATATAAATTCATATCGGTATGTAGTAGCAAACTCTCAAACTTTGATTTTCTTCTTTTGGTAAGCTCCTGTACAGATGGATAGCGTATATGTATCACTTTGACATTGAAGGCACTGTAATTTTATGAATAAAAGTGCCATCTGTAATATTTGTAGTGATGAAGATAGCTCTGAAATATGTATAAAACCATAATTAGTTAAAAGTTGATATGTAATGGTTAGTATGCTGCCAGATGGAAAAATCTTTAGCGGGATTTATTTATATACTTTAAAGCCTGTTATTTCTGACTTAACATCCTAATCAAGACATCCTTTAGCCTGTACCTTTCTCAACTCCACAGATAATCAGTGTTCTAATTTTTATCACTATAGATTAATTCTGCAGTATTCTTGAGTTGTGCAGTATGTAGTCTTGTGTCTGGCTTCGTTTTTCTAAACAAAATTTTTGAGATTCACCCATATCGAATGTATCAGTACTTGGTTTCTTGGTAATGCTAAGTAGTATTCATCCAATTGGGCATTTAGTTTTTTTTCTAATTTTTAAACAGACTTGTACAAATTGTTTTCTGGACATACATGTATTTTCATTCATCTCATGTAAATGAATACTTAGGAGTGGAAAATAGGTTGGGTGTGTATTTAACTTCATAACATCACAAGCGGTTTTCCAAAGAGGTTTATCGTTTCACACTCCCACCAGCAGTACACGAAAGTTCCAGTTTCTCCACATTCTCCCTAACATTTGGTGTTCTCAGTGTTTTTAATTTTAGTCATTCTGGTGGGTGTAAATGATGTCATGGGTTTCATTTGCATTTTCTTAATGACTGGTGATTTTTAGCATATTTTCATGTATGTATTTACAATTTGTGTATCATCTTTTTGAAGTGCCCATTCAAGCCTTTTCTTCTATTTTTATTGGGTTCTTTGTATTTTTGTTATTGATATGCATGAGTTCTTTATATATTTGGTTCAAGTCCTTTGTCAGATATGTGTGTGTGTGTGTGTTGTGTTTATGTGTGTGTGTGTGTGTGTATACATATATATGGATAGTGAACACTTTCTTCTGGTCTGTGATTTACCTTTTAATTTTGTTTAATGGTTTTAATTTATGATCCATGGCATATTAAATTTTCTGGGTTCTGTAAATTTGGGGGTCAGAAGGTTCAGATTGATTATATCTTCATGTTTATCCAGGTCCCTGTTGAAAATAATTTTATTTTTTTCGTTGACTAGTCTTGGTGCATTTGTAAATTGGCTATATATTTGAAGAAGTATTTTGGGACTCTTTTGCTGTAGCTTGGTAGTACACCTTTCTCATAAGGTAGTGCAAATCATCCAAAGTTGTTCTTCTGTTTCAATGTTGTTTTAGGTATTCTTAGTCCTTGGCTTTTCCTTATACATTTTAAAACTTAAAAAAAATCATAACTAAATTTTGAACTAGTTTAAATGCATCAAGCTGCAAATCAGTGCCATTTCCATGGATCTGTTCTCCAGCTAGGTTCCCTAATGATACTGTCTCAAATAATCATAGTACGTGTCTGCATGGAGTGTGATAGTGCCTTTAAAGGGTCACGCACTGTCATTGGGGGAGAAAAATCTTGCTTTTTTAATGTAGAAAGCACTGTTGTACATACAGTGTATAAACAGATACACTGTGTATTTGTGATAGTAACATTTCATAGGAGAGCATTGGGAAAGAATGTCTAAGAAGGCTCCTTTAGGGGAAAAAGGAAAAAAGATTGGGATACAGTTATAATTCATTGTAACTAAGGAAACCAGAAATCGATGTTAGTGTAATACTGTCTATTCAGGTACATGTCGTAGCTGAATTTCCCGTTTTTCACATGTACTGTGGTGTGTGTGTAGTTATATGGCATTTTATTACATGTGAAGATTCAGATAACCATGATAACAGCTATTTAGCACACAGAACTGCTATATCAGCATCAAGAAATCCTAATTATCCCTTAATAGGCCACACTGCTTCCTCAGCTCTAACTAGTGGTAACCAGTGATTTGGTGTCCATCACTAATTTTGTCTCTTTTAAGAATCTCATGTAAGTGGACTCATTGAATAACTAATAACCCTTGGAGATTATCTTGTTTTCATTTAGTATAATGCCCTGGAATCCATTCCAGGTGCTGCTGTTATATAACAATAGTTTATCCTGTTTTATTGCCAAGTAATATTCCATTTTCTGGATGAACCATTGTTAATTCATTCAGCAGGTGAGGGACTTTAGGATTAATTTCTTATTTTGGCTGGTACTAATAAACCTGCAATGAACATTTGTGTACTGGTTTTTGTGTGAACTTAAGTTTTCATTCCTCTAGGGTAAATCCTAACGAGTATGTTTGCTGGGTCGTATGGTAAGTCTAAGTCATATGGTAAATTCTTTCACATTTATTAAGATTTGTTTCATAGCTCAGCCTATGGTTTCTTGTGATAAATATTCAGCTGTTATTGAGCAGAGTATTTATAAATGTTAGGTCAAGTTTGTTGATGATGTTGTTCAAGTACTTTACAGTTTCAATATGTAAATTTAAATCTTTCTCTAATCTCTATATCACATTTGTACATCATGGATTCATTTTTATTTTATCAGAATATATTGTCTGTTACTTCTTGTAGCAGTTTTTTAAAAAATATTTATTTATTTTTAGAGAGAAGGGAAGGGAGGGTGAAATAGAGGGAGAGAAACATCAGTGTGTGAAAGATAATCTGTCAGTTGCCTCTTACATGTCCCCAACTGAGGACCTGACTTGCAACCCAGGCAAGTGCCCTGACTGGGAATTGAACCAGCGGTCCCTTGACTTTTGGGGCTGGCACTCAATCCACTGAGCCACAGCAGCCAGGGCCTTCTGGTAGATTTTATTTTACAAAGTTCACAACATTATCTTCCATTTCCCTTGCTATTCTGTAATGTGGTTTTACCACAAGAAATGGAGTCTTAATTCCCCATCACTTGGGTATAGGCTGTCCTTAGTGATTTGAAATCATTACAGTGTAGCTTGAATGGTGATGCATGGCTTCATGACAGCGTCCGAAAAGGCCTTCCTGCTTTCACTCGGTTATCTTGGAAGGCTTGTTCTCTAGCCATTCTTTTTCAGATTGCCCCTTCTCATAACCTACCAACTGTGCTGTGAGAAGCCAAAGCAAATGAAGTGGCCATGCATAGGTGCTCTGGTTACAGTCCACATTGAGCCAGTCCTTTGGCCACTCCAGCCCAGGCGTCAGATATGTAAGTGAAGAAAGAAGTCATCTTGGAATTAAATCCTGCAGCCCCAGCTTTTGCAGCCGTTGAAATCAACAGTTGTCATTCGACTCTGCTCAGATGAGGCTTGAGACATTGTGAGGCAGAGGGGTCAATTCTGCTCTGCCTTCCTGAATTCCTGACCTGTAGGATCCCTATACAATGCTTATTTTACATCACTGAGTGTGATTAGTGGCTTGTCACACAGCAGGAGGGATAAATTCTTTTTCATTAGAGTCTGAAAGAGGTAAACTTTTCAGACCATACTGATCTGAAAATATCTTTAACTTTACTCTTAATTGGCTCTGGAATTCTTGGATATAAAGTAAGTCTTTCTCAGAACTTGGAAGTTATTTCTCCATTGTCTTGCAGCATCCACATCTTGTCAGTGAAACATGTAATCTGATTCTCATTCTTCTGCGTGGGTTATGTTTTTTCCCTTTGGAAGCTTTTAGGATTTTGGAGCTTCAGACGTTTCATCTAAGTGCATGTAGATAATCTATGGTCCATTTCTGTCCAAAAATTCACGTCTTTTATTTGCTTCAATATGTTTATTATACAAATTTTAAAGTAGTATTTTCTGTATTCTCTCTTAGGAGTTGGTTACTTCTTGATTAATTATAGTTAGTTTCTCCCTTTAACTGTGTTGCTCTTCATCTAATTAAGGTGATGCCTGGCTATTTTGTTGTTGGCTTTTGTTTGCTTTTTGAGATGCCTTGGTATTTTCTCTGCAAGTACTGTATCAGTCTGTAGCTACCTGAATCCAGAGGTTGTTGGGAGCCACATAGTACTAGGAGAAGTTTAGGGGCTCCTAGCCTTCCTATGTGTCACTAGCTGCTGGGAAACTTCCTGACCGACTTCTGGGATAATTACCCGTTATTTACTTCCTTTGCCCGTGGTCTAAAGGCAGAAGAAGTGACTCACTTGGCTCCTTTCTACCCTTGTATTTCAACCAGTAGTGTTTTAGTTTCTTCAAGGGAAGTCTTTTGCTTCCCATTTTTGCTGTTTCAGAGCATGGAGTAACACCCATTTTTAAAAATCCTCTCCTGAGGATATGTTTATTGGTTTTTAGGGAGCAAGGAAGAGTGGGCAGAGAGAGAGAAATAAAGAAAGAAAAGAGAGAGAGAGAGAGAGAAACATCAGTGTGAGAGAGAAACATCAATTGGTTGTCTCCTGTACTACGTGCCCTGACTGGATATTGAACCTACCACCGTTTAGTGTACGGGAGGCCATTCCAGCCAACTGAGCATCCCAGCCCAGGCAACACCCACTTTAGATGTCAGTTTTTCTCTTGGGGGAATACTCTGTGGCAAAATGACTGCCTCCTGGAATCTGATCTCATCTGCCTTTTGTCTTTTAGAGATTCTTCAGTTTGGGGCCCTGAATACAAATACCCTCTGCCTCTCAGGACTGTAGGAATTTAAGGAGCAGGTGGAACCCTGGAGCAGGTGCTCAGTCTGCCACTTTAGTCTAATTGTGGTAGTTATGTTTAAAATGCACAAGGATCTCATGGGCTTTGTTTTTATATGCACACATAGATAGTTCCACATTTTCTTCTGCCTGTTCTGGCCTTCTTAGGCTACTCGTATTACTAAATAAATTATTCGTGTGTCTCTTAATTTTGGGTCTCATTATCAATAAAAATCACCTATCCTTGAATTTCAGTATCAGTAAAACTCTTTTGGTGGGTTAAATTAATAAGGAAAAATTACAATATTTAGTCTGTGACTTAATTTTGACAAGACTACATGGAATATATTACATAAAACAGCAATATAGTCTGCAGAAATTTTTAGATGTTGCTTATGTCTGTCATGTTTTTTTCTTTTGTATATAAAAATAATTTGAAATAATATGCAGTGACTAAAGTAATTACAGTTTTTGAGGTTTTAAAACAGTCAGTTTTTAATATATTTGCACAGGCTTTAATTTAAGTAAACCAGAGTGCTTATTTTTCTCCTAAACAGGTGATGTACCTGTGACTTTACTATATTAAAGAAAGATCTTTTTTTTTCAGAGCAGCATCTCAGACATGTCGAAAAAGATGTTTTGATCCCTAAAATAATGAGGGAAAAAGCCCGAGAGAGATGTTCTGAACAAGTTCAAGGTAAGATTCAAATATTCATATAAAGATCAAATACATTTTTTATAATATGATCTGAATTTAATCCTTAGCCTTAGAGTCAAGTAGTCATTGAATTAATATGTATGAATTGCTTCTCACCCTTTCCCTGAGATGCCAGGGTTTCGGCTTTCAGAACTTCCAAGTGATATTCAATTCATTTACAATTTAAAAATATTCTCTCAAATTATTAGTAAAAATCACTCCCCCAAAATATAAAGTTACATGTAGAGAAAAACTTAGTATGAGTGTTTTGAAGAAAGAAGTTACTATGGTGGTTTTGATAGAGAAAGAAGAAACATAAAATGTAACATGTAGCTGGTTTTCATCTGTCAACATATTTATATAGGTACAGTATATATTCTAAGATGATTTTCTTGGGTGTCATTGTGTATTACTGCATTATTGATGGAATCCCCATAGTACTTACAAAGAGTCTGGGTTTTTTTTTGTTGTTGTTTAGTATTTGCAAGTGGAAGCTGTTTTAAATGTATGCACTGACACATATGCATGTTGTATTTTGGAGAATGTTTTAAAATGTGTTCCATAGCCTACTGCTGTATTCTCTAAATCTAGAGATGTATTGTTGATTAATATGTAAAGTGAAAAGGTAAGAAAAGCAATGGAAGGTACAATATGAGGCTATAATAGTGGGTGATTAGAAAAACAGGTGGGCATGTTACTACAGAAGTGTCTTTTAAAAACAGGCCGCCTCTGCCCCGACCAGCGTGGCTCAGTTGGTTGAATGTGATCCCACAGAGTGAAAAGTTGCAGGTTTGCTTCCCCGTTGGAGCACGTTCCTGGGCTGTAGGTTTGGCCTTTCCGGGCACTTGGCAGAGGCAGCACATTCGTGTTCCTCAGATAAGTGCCTCTCACCTTCTCTTTCTCCCTTCCCCTCTCCCTAAAAGTGAATAAATAAAATCTGGAAAAAAAGCCACCTCTTAGAATGGATATCCGCCCCCCAAAATAGTCGTAAAATTTCACCGGTGTAGGCTGTTTTCCTGGCTCCCTTTCCCGACTTCCCCCTGTAGTCTTCACTGACGGGCACAGTGACTTACACAGGTGATGGCTGCACCTTCCCCGCAAGTTTCTCTGCGGGGGGCCAGGCTGTGTCAACTGCAGTTCTGTGACTTTCGGTGCTCGGAACATTGCCATCCCTTGGATAGTATCTCCTTAGAGAATGGCCTTGCTATTAATGGCTGGAGGCAGTGAAAAAGGAGAACTATTTCCTCAGAAGCTACATTATATGATGGTCATTTCTGTTTCTTAAATGACTTACTAGGACATACCAGTTTTAAATCCATTTATAAATTTATAAATTAGATGGAAATTAAATTCATAAATGTATTAATAAGTTACTAATAATTTTATTAGTGTCATTCTGTGGCATTACTCTTGCTTTCATTATGAATTAGTTGTTTATTCAGAGTACTTCCTTCTACCCCCACGCCCTTGGGTGTCAGGAGAAATGAATCCACTGGTACCTGCGGGCAGGGTTCGGTGTACATCTGGCCCTGGCAGGTGTCCTGCTGATAGTGTCAAGAGATAATCCTCCACTTGCCTCATAGAACTTTAAACCATATATATATCCTGATTCAGATGGGGGAGAATAACACTTAAAAATCAATAATAAGGTTATAGGGTTAGGGTTCCCTTTTCACTACTGGAAAATTTACTTTAATAAGTAAATAGTCTAAAGCTATAAATATGAGTTATATTTATGCAGTTTTATAACACATTACTCTGATACCTAGAATGAAAGAAAGCTTTTTACCCCCATGATATAGATGAAAACACAGAATGATTGTACAGCTTTGGGTTTCAGAACTATCTTTTCTTACTCTTAGATAATGAAACTTTGTTTTTGATTTTTGAAATGAAAGAAATATGGTATAAATTTAAAATTTCATTTGTGTTCCACAACTACCATATTGTAATAGTATGGGAGACAATGTTTAATTTTTTCTTTCGTATCAGAATTTGCCTAGGCTGCTTACAGGGTTATGTTTCTTTTTAATGAATATACTTAAAATCTTATGGAGACCAAAAGCATCTTAAAATTAGGGTTATTTCAACTTATTTGTAAGTTTTACAACATATTATAACAATGAGTTTTGAACATTTGAATTTTTATGGATAATCATATATTGATTTTTTTTAGGCCATATGGTCCAAAACAGTGTTTTAGAATCTAAAATTGATTATTTTACGAAGGAATAACCTTTGGTGTTCTCCCTGTTTAACCGTGTGAATTGGGAAAGAACATACACTGGTGTCGCTCAAGTGGCAGGACAGCAGCTACGTTTACACTGAACAATAAAATGTAAACTAGAATCAGGATAACTTCCACTGTAGTTTATTTACTATCTATCACCTTTGCTTTATTAAATAATTATAGGGTCTTATATAAAAGCATTACACTTTGTATACTTCTTGGATAAAGATATAGGAATTTTAATAAGTGATCTGACTTTCTGCTAAGTACCCGAAACATGATTCTGTAGGAAAGCTTTTCTGTTTGATTTTTTTTTCATGTCATTTCAACCCAGTTGATCATAAGGAGTGGGTCAGACTGCCAGCAACTTAGGTTTGTGAAGGGAATGGAACAGCTTTTCCAGGGACAAAGAGAAATGAAATCACTTTCAGTAAAAGCAAGATGCCTCATTATAGTCACCAACAGCAGTTATTGACAGCTACACTTCCTATTAACAAGGAGCATTTAACTAAGAGTTTGGCTGTTGGATCTTTGGACTTGATCTAATTTGCTAGCATTAATTAGTTTCTTTTGAGCACAGACACTTGGTGCTCACAGCTATAGATTTGGAGGGCTAATTAGGATAGAAAATTGGACAGAATGGGGTAAGGCATTAACCTTCAACCATTACCAGCTGGGACACTGATAAAGACCACAGAGTCCAAATGCTCCCTATTGATGTGAAGAGTACCCTAATGAATATCAATTTCAGCCAGGTTGCTATATTCTTACTAGTTCTCTCTTCATTATAAATTTTAACCAGCTTCTATGGTACCTTCATTATCTATGTATACACTGTTGGTTTTTATTATACACTGATTTAGTCTGAGTTGCACATTTCACCTTATGTTTTAAATATGATTAAAATCTAGCCTAAGTAGCAGATAATATTTAGAGCGTTTCATCATTATATATCCCAATAGTGAAATTTAACTTTTATCTACAGTGACATGATTCTAATTCTATAATGAATTTTTATAGTCACAGTAACACCGCTGCCATTTCAATAGTGACAATTATAACCAGAATCAAGAACATCTTAGCTTTTGTATGACAGTTAAGCAGTTTTTATTAAACTGGTGTCCACTTGAAAATCTTTGCCTTTATAAAATAGATATACTTATTTATTTATTCTTTCTGTAGAGAAAAATAGTGTTCAAAACTTTTACTTTTGGAACTTAACTTTGATTTGATGAGTAAAGATGGCTTGACCTATGGATTACATACAGAACTGAGAAGCCTGATCTTCCTTCTGTATAAACTCTGACACGATTATAAACTCTATTAGTAAAGCACACATTGAAAGAAAGGCTATTGAACAGTTGATTTAAATAGAAAATTCAACTTTATAATATTTTTTTTTTGCCAGGGATATTGTTGGCAGTGAATAGAGACATTAAAATAAATGGCCAAAGTGTGCCGGTAGACATTAATACAGTGAACACTGAGTACATTGGGAATGGAGCTGAAGGAAAATTCTAGAATGCCTGATCTCCCTTCCATCTTATCCTCCTCCTAAAAGCCAGACTAGAAACCCCATTCCACCAAGCATGGTAGTGGAATCACTGCTTTTCCTTGGGTCTGGGAGTTGCCAGCTTGCGCTATTTTAGGAAAGTGGTTGATGACTCTGGGGGTCACTCTCCACTTGGTGACTTTTCCCATGTACTTGACTCACTGCTAACTTAAGGATTTATGTTTTCGATATGAGTAATATTTTAAAAATATTTTGTCGCATATATAGTAAAGTATGCATTCTAGTATTATAAATTTCTCTTCTGGAAATAGAGCCTCCATAAGAGAGTCGCTGAATTGCCATGTTTTGTAAAAATTCTTCATTATATTTGCTTTTTTGAATCGCATAGTTGGCATTTGATATCAAGCCTTTTGCTGAAAAATGAAGTTTACTTTAAAAATAATGAGAGCCTTTTTTTTCTTTGCCATGATCAAGACCCAAAAAGTCCTATGTCTTTTGGGAGGCCTGGAACTTTCTATAGCCTAGCTATTTTTTCTTCCCAACTCCTGTTTCTCCTATATCATTTTCTTCTGTTGCAGTGCTTTTGATCTTAGAAATTGTATGTCAATAGACAAAAAACAAAATCAAATTAAGAATGCTAAGGATCGTCTTTCAGAGGTTTGCCAGTAGAAAACTATAAAAAAGTCATTAAAACAAATTGGACACTGTAAATGATCAAAGTAATCAGTCTTATCTCTATGTTACTTGAACCTGCCAAAAATTTCATTTGTTGTTTGAATTGTGCCGTTACCACATATATTTTCGCTGTGTAACCAGTTCACCAATGTTAACTAACACTGAAGTGGAAATGTGACATACCTTTACACTGTTTTGGAGGTATTAGGAGGATAATATATAAAAATCACCAAATACAGTGCTATCTGTTAAACGTATTATGCATGTACTCTAAGCAATATGAAGAGATGTAAGGTGTAGTTCATCCCCTTTGGAGCTACGCCGGACTGTGTTGGGTTGCTACCCACCCTGAATTGGGTGATCTGCTAGGAGGATTCATAAGACTCAGCACATAGTCGTATTTGTGGCTAAGATTTGTTCCAGTGAAAGGATACAAGTCAAACCAGTAGAGCGAGAAGGCACACGGGGTTGAAGTCCAGAGGAAACCAGGTGCAGGCTTCCAGGGGTCCTCTCCCAGTAGACTCACTCAGGGTGTGCTTAATTCTTCCAGCTATGAGTTTTGACAACATGTGTACAATGTTGTCCACTAGGGAAACTCATTTGAGACTCAGTCCTCAGAATTTTTACTGGGACCTGGTCACATGGGCAGCCTCTTCCTAGCATGCATCAAAATTTCCGGCTCCCAGAAGGAAAGCAGGTGTTTAGCATAAACCATATGGTTTGCACAGTAAGGCACAGTGAGCCTCTTCTTTTGAGTAGGGAATGCTGGGAATGCTCCCGGATTCAAGTTCTCAGATGTCAGCTAAGGGCCAACCTTGCAAGCAGCTCTTTCTGGTGATCAGGCCTGCCAGTGTCAGGTCTGCCATGTTAACTTTTTTTCTGCAAATGTTCGTAATAAAGGTTAGTAAAAGTAAGTTAGCAATAAGTATTGTGCGTGCCTGTCGGGCCTGATGTCATGCCAGTAGCATCGTGAGTAATAGACCTGTATAGGTCACAAACACAGCTGAATTGTTTTACAGCTGAACGAAGTTCACACTGGTCATTACTCACTGATTTCATAGCCCTCATTTACATTAAACTCATATCTCTATTGTAGGATGAAATGGCTTATTGTGATTGTTTTGTTTCTGAATAACAAAGTAATTTTGTAATAAAATTATTTATAATTTGACATAAATAATCTTGAATAAAATGGCTAGTTGCATTCTCAGTAGCCAGAGAGAAAGGTTCAGTATGTTTAGTTTTGAAGTAAGTTAAATTTTAAGTGCTAAATCTTCTAAGTGACTAAATTAGCATTGAATTTTGTTCAGACAAAAGGATTTAAGCTTTTAAGCAACTAATTTATGCAACTCATCTTTGAAGGCATGAGTGTGAAAAGTCTGTATTTGAACACAAAAGCAAAGAATTACATGACTTGAAAGTTTAGAAATATCATTAAAATGAGTAAATATTACTAGTGTAAAATGAGTTGTAACTGTTCTGCATGTACATCATTAACAAGTTTTTATTATTTTCCTAGTTTTCACAGACATTAACTTTTAATTATTTTGGTGTAATGGGCTTATTTTTCATCTTATCAGAAATTAATTTAAAATTAAATATGGCCTCTAAACAGTACCGTGTCCTTGTATATGAATCTGAGAATAAAATCACACTTAAGCTGTAATGTATAAAAGCAACATTTTATTCTGTGCTTAATTACATTTCATTTACAGAGGAAATTTACATGAAAACAATGCTGTGCTATTTTCCTGAAGCAAATTTTACATCAGATGTTATAGATCACAGTTATAGCCTCATATGTGTCTTGTCTTCCAGTTCATTTTTGTGGTTTACTTTTTTTTAAAAAAGATTTTATTTATTTATTTTTAGAGGGGAAGGGAAGGAGAGAGGGAGAGAGAACTATCAATGTATGGTTGCTTCTCATGGGTCCCCTGCTGGGAACTGGCCTGCAACCCAGACATGTGCCCTGACTGGGAATCGAACTGCAGTTGTTTGGTCCACAGGCCCGCGCTCAGTCCACTGAGCTACACCAGCCAGGGCTTGGTTTACTTTTCTGATGGTTGCAGAATATAGATTATATCCTCAATTACATAAAGAAGTAGTTCTAAATAGTAATAATTTCTTATGATTTATTCAAATTTGCAGAATATTATTCAATTAAACAGATATGAGAGAAACTTTATCTGGCATCATATATATATTTTTGGCATCATGTTTTACTATATTAGTTGTCTACAGTGTGTCAGCATCTGATAATACCATTTGCATGTATTAGTATTAGTCAGTTATTACATCACTAAAATATGTATTTTTATAAAGCAAAAATAGAATTTTCAGATTCCTTTAAGCACTTGATGGAATCTTAGGGTTATATGGAACATAGTCATTGAAAAATATTTAGTGGGTATTTCCTGTATGCCAGTCACCATTATATGAATGGTGAATAGACAAAAATCTTTACCATTACAGCCCTTACTTTCCAATGAAGGAGAGAGATACATATCATTATAAGCAAATATAAGTGATCTGGAGAAAAAGAAAGTTGGGTGAGGGCAGAGGGGAATGCTGGTGTTAGAATGGGGCTATGGTATTTGATGGGTGGTCCGTATAGATTTCACAAAAAAGTGCGTTTGGACAAAATTTTCGAAGGAGGTGAAGGAGTGATACTGCATGCATTCTATCAGTAGGAAGAATGCTGTAAACAGAAGGACAGCACGTGGGGAGACTGGAGCACTAGGTGGAGTGGCATGTTTGAGGGATATCAAAAAGGTCACGGTGCTTAGGGTGGGTTGAATGAGGAGAGAGGAAAGTGAGCAGTTGAGCGGATTGATGGGGGGCAGAATCATTGAGGATTTTGTGGTATTGAGGTCGGGTAGGTACTAAAGAGGGAAATGGAAAGACATTGATGGCTTAGAGTATGTCTGAGAGAGGGTCTGATTTACACTCACTGCTATGTGAAGAATAGACGGAATAGGGGTGTGGGCAGAATCAGGGATGCCAGTTTAAGGGTATGAGTGTGATAATCCGAGTGACAGGTGATAGTGGATCAGAAGGGTGGTTACAATGGAGATGGTGAGGATGGGCACATTGAGGATAGTTTTGACGAGAGAGGCAAGAGAGAAAGATATGACTCCCTATTGTGTATCCTGAACAAGTAAAAGGATGGAGTTGTAGTTAACAGAGATGAGGAAGACTGGGTATGGGGAAATTTTATTATTTTAGTTTTTGGTTATTGAACAGTCAGGAGTTTGGTTTTGGGCATTAACTTGGAAGTGTTTAGATATCTAAATTTGAAAGCAACGTACTAGACAGTAGTAAAAATTGATTACTTTTTTTGAAGGAAACGAAGGAGTAGAATGTTTTTATCCAATTGTAGTGGTTCTGGTATTTTTCTAATGTTTTTGTGTAAGTAGACAAGTTTTTCATAGTGTTCATTTGGTGTACATTTTCAGCTTGGACAGTAATAGATTACCAAGTGATATTTTTATTTATTGGGTTTTCTTTTAAGATTCCATATAGATCAGTTCTCTTCCAGAATAAACTGGAAGAGAATAGATTATATGTTATAATCTATTATTATTATTAATAATAATCTATTATTAATTATATTAATTAATAGATTATATTACACCCCTATTCCATCTATTCTATTCATAACTACACTGATTGGTTAAATCAACCAACCTCACCTCAGTAGTACTACATGCAATTTATGGTACTGGATGGATACAGTGGGGAATTCAAGGATATGGTCTGTCTGACACCACAATAAAGAGATTAAATTACCTGTTTAGTATCATATGATTTGTATATATTGGAGTTGATATTAGAATTTATATATCTTAATTCCCAGTCCAGTGTTCTTTCCACTTTAGTGTAGCATTTGACTATGCCAAATATACCAAATATAACTTTTCTGTGCCAACTTTAATTAGTTGGAAATGACTGCCTAGCACATTGTGAATGGAATCAGTCAGAGTGTCATTAGATCAATTAGCTGTGTCTGTCAGGACTGGTAGATTTGGTAGGTGGTGATATGCTTTGCCTAATATTTGATTTTTCTGGCCTATTTGCTGGTTTATTTCTTGTTACCTCTTTCTAGTTGCTGGATTGTGTTTGCTGTTTATTTATCCCAGACTTTGCCAAGATGGAAAAGTTCTTTTCCTCCTATTGCTTAAGTAATTTTTAATATTTTATTTTTGGGGGACACTTCTAATATTGCTTCATATAACATTCTTTTGGGAGCTGTAGCTCTGCATAAACAAACCACAGACCCATTTATTTATTTGCTAAAAATGCAGTCATATCTACATAGCATAATAATTTGTTATGTGTTGAAATTAAGTGTTTTCTTTTATAAATTATAATTAACAATATCTACTTTGATGGTTATTTTTCACTGAAATTTACTGAAAAAATTTTATAATTGTTCAATTACAGTTGTCCCCATTTTTCCCCATTGCTCTCCCTTGTCTTGCCTAATCCTTATGCCCACATTGAAACCTCCCCCCATTGTACTTGGCCATGGGTCCTTTGTACATGTTCATTGACTTGCCTCTTTCCCTGCTTTCCCCCATTATCCTGCCCACCCTCCCCTCTGGTCAGTGTCAGTTTGTTCTTTACTTACATGTCTCTGGTTCTGTTTTGCTCATTTATTTGTTTTGTTGATTAGGTTCCACGTATCGGTGAGATTATGTGGTATTTGTCCTTCACCACCTGGTTTCTTTCACTCGGCATAATGCTTTACAGTTCCATCCATGCTGTCACAAAGGCTAAGAGTTCCTCTTTCTGAGTCATGGTATTCTGTTGTGTAAAGGTACCATAGTTTTTTTTTTTTTTGCTGAAGAAATGTCAAATATTTATTAACTATTTTTGATGAATTTTAAAATTTTATGTCCATTTTAAATGTATCAGTGAATTTTTCTAGTGGCATCCTAATCTAAATGTTTATTTATTTTTTTCCTCCAATTTTTTTATTTAATTATTTTTCAAGTACAGTTTTCGGTCTATTACTCCCATCCCATCCCACCCCCCATGTCCCCCCTCCCTCCCATTTCCACCCTTCTCAGTTGTTGTCCATGAATCCTTTATATAGGTTCCTCTAAATCCCTCCCTTATTTCCCCTGAAATTCCCTCCCCTATCCCCTCTGGTCACTGTCAGCCTGTTCTCTATTTCAGTGTCTTTGGTTATATTTTGCTTGCTTGTTTGTTTTGTTGTTTAGCTTCCTGTTAAAGGCGAGATCATATGGTATTTGTCCTTCAACACCTGGCTTATTTCACTCAGCATAATGCTTTCCAGTTCCATCCATGATGTTGCAAAAGGTAGGAGCTCCTTCTTTCTTTCTGCAGCATAAAGGGTACCATAGTTTTTTGATTCACTCATTTACTGATGGGCGCTTAGGTTGCTTCCAGCACTTGGCTATAGTAAGTAACACTGCTGTGAACATTGGGATGCATAGGTTCTTTTGAATTAGTGTTTCAGGGTTCTTAGGGTATAATTCCAACAGTGGAATTGCCGGGTCAAAGGCGGTTCCATTTTTAGCTCTCTGAGGAAATTCCACAGAATTTTCCACAGTGGCTGCACCAGTCTACAGTCCCACCAACAGTGTACTAGGGTTCTGTTTTCTCTTCAACCTTGCTAGCACATGCTGTTTGTTGATTTGTTTATGATGGCCATTCTGACTGGTGTGAAGGGGTATCTCACTGTGGTTTTAATTTGCATCTCTCTGATGACTAGTGATGCTGAGCATCTTTTCATATGTCCCTGGGCCCTCTCTATGTTCACCTTGGAGAAGTATCTGTTCAGGTCCTTTGTCCATTTTTTAATTGGATTGTTTGTCTTCCTGATGTGGAGTCCTGTGAATTCTTTATATATTTTGGAGATCAAACCCTTGTCTAAGGTATCATTGGCAAATATATTTTGCTATATGGTTGGTTCCGTTTTCATGAAATTTACTCTCCTTGATTTTCATTACGTTACATCTTCTTATGAAAAATTATTCAATAAAGAAAAAAAATCATTCAATAAAATATGTAGTAATAGTTGATTTTATGAAGGATAACTCACAAATGCGAGTGTGTTCCTATACCCTTTTTAAAAAGCATAATATAAAATATAATCCCAATGTTAAAAAATGATAGATATATTTAGGGAAATAGAAATACATTCAAAACATTTAATGTATTTAACATTTAATAATAAGTATATGGAAATATGGGAAGAAAGAAGGTAGATCATAGGTTATTTCTTTGCCTATGTGTATTTTTCTCATATTTTTCAAATTGAAAATATCACTTTCTTTAAATACACTTTTTTATATCTGCATTCTCAAATTATAAGTGATATCTCGATGAATTATGACAGAGGAAACATATCTGTGCAGCCACTATTGTGGTGAAAATGGAATTACCAGAAGCCAGCCTTCTTTGTGCTCCCTCCCAATCACTATCCTTTTCCTCCTCCCCAAAAGTAGCCACTGCTTTTTTAAAAAAGATTTTGTTTATTTATTTTTAGAGAGAAGGGAAGGGAGGGAGAGAAACATCAATGTGTGATTGCTTCTTACATGCTCCCTACCAGGGATCTGGCCCACAACCCAGGCATATACTCTCACTGGGAATTGAACCAGCAATGCTTTGGTTCACAGGCTGGCACTCAATCCACTAGCTGTACCAGCCAGGGCCCAAAAAGTAGCAACTGTTTTGATGGCAAACTGCATAGATTAGATTGCCTGTTTTTTTATTGTTAATGGAATCATACAAGACATGCTTTTTTGTGTCTGACTGTACTCATCATGCTTCTTAGATTTAGCCATGTTTTTTGCATGTACTAGTTACTTCATTTTTATTGTCATGTAGTATCATTATATTTGTTTACCCATTCTACTGGGATGGATATTTAGGTCATTTCTAGTTTTTGTATGAATAATGCCTCTATAAACATCTTGTTTATGTCCTGTGGTACCCATATGCTATATGGGATTTCTGGGTCATATGATCTATATAATTTTAACTTCAGTAGATAATAGTAAAAAGTTTCCAAGATAACTGGAGGTATACTCGAGTTTTAAAAACAACTATAAGGAAATGTGGGAAGAAGAAGGATTATGGGTGATTTTTATGGATTTAAAAAAATTTGCCATAATGAACATATATTTCTTAAATAAGACTATAATCAAATGTTATATATTATTACATAAAACCTAAACATATAAAATAAAATTTTCTGAATGTCATATGCAATAAACATAACAGAAAGAAGGATCACAACCTAGAAAAATGTATTCCAATGTGACAAAAGTTTGACACCCTTAGTGTATAAAGAATTATTATCAAGAAGGAATTGAGAAATACCTGGTTTAAAAAATGAGCAAAGGATACAACTTTCTGATAAATTAATTATTATTAAAGCTGAAACATATTTGGTGTAACTTTGTCAGGTTAATTGCAAACCACACTTTGTATATGGTGGTATCTTGGTACTCGTTGGCTTCTGATATTGTCAAACCTGGTTGGTACTTGTCCTATTTTGACGAGAAAAAATCTTTCAGCACTCGGTGCTTGCTGCCCACTTGTCACACTTATTAGTACCTGAGTCACCACAGCACCCCACAAAAGACAGTGCTTCATCAGTCATTGCTTGTCGTGTCATCAGAATGAAGTAATGACTAGTACTGAGGCACCACTGTACTATTATAGGTAACCTATAAACTTGATAGCATTTAAGATTTTATTATGCAGACACTCAGCTTCTGGCATGGCTTAATAGTTCTCATCACACCTGTCCTGTGGAAAGCAACTGTAAACTACGAACAAAATTTAGAAACAGCTACCGGAAAGTCTGGAGAGTAACCAAAAGCAGCGGAAATCAGAGGGAGTCAAACACTGAAGGAAGGGAATAGCGCTGGGTGAACCTTTACTCTGTAGAGTGGCTGAGACTCTGACCAAAGTAAAGACAAAAACTCTTTGCTAGTTTGAAGAATCAGACGCAGGATTTGTATAACTGCAGGCCCTGGGAAGTTTGTATTTTATGTGTTGGGGTGAGGGGAGGAGAAGAGCATAAATTCTAAGAGAGAGCCAGAAAAGAGGAACCTCAAATCCTGTGCGTAAACTCTGCCTATACCCCTGTCTCAGTTCTAAACCACACGTGGGGCAAAATCCGAGCAGCTCATCTAAGGCTAAAAACTGCACCAAAATTTGAGCTGCTATCCACTGTCCATTTTAGGGGAGATAGGGTTCTGCAGTTTTGGTTCAGAGAAGAAAGTTGACTGCTTAAATATTGATAAATGAGAAAGGAAAAAATGATTTTTAGAGAAATGGAACAGATTTCAAACTTTTTATGTATTTATAATATTTATGATACAACACTGAATATTCAGGAGAATATCTGTTTTCAACAGAAATCAAGAGGGGCTAACTTCAAGATAACTAAAGTATTGGAAGTAGCAGACAATGGTTTTAAATCAGCTGTCGTAATTGCTTAAGAATATAAAGAAAATATGTTGTGATTGGTATGGCTCAGTGGGTATCATCTCACAAACCAAAAGGTTGCTGGTTTGATTCCGTCAGGGCACATGCCTGGGCTGCAGACTAGGTCACACGTTAGGGGCATGTGAGAGGCAANTCAAGAGGGGCTAACTTCAAGATAACTAAAGTATTGGAAGTAGCAGACAATGGTTTTAAATCAGCTGTCGTAATTGCTTAAGAATATAAAGAAAATATGTTGTGATTGGTATGGCTCAGTGGGTATCATCTCACAAACCAAAAGGTTGCTGGTTTGATTCCGTCAGGGCACATGCCTGGGCTGCAGACTAGGTCACACGTTACGGGCGTGTGAGAGGCAACTGATCAACGTTTTTCTCTCTCATCATTGTAACTCTCTGTCTTTCTCCCTCCCTTCCCCTCTCTTGAAATAAATAATAAAATCTTAAAAGAATATAAAGAAAAATCTGATTGCAATGAACAAAAAGACAAATCTTAACAGAGATTTCAAAGTAATAAAAAAGACGGAAAACTTTAGAACTGGAGAAAAAGCAGTATCTGACATAAAAACTTCAGAATGAAAATGATAGGAGTCATGAACCTAAAGATAGATCAATAGATATATTCACTCTAAGGAACAGAGGCAAAAAGATAAAAAATATGAACAGAACCTCAGGTATCTAATAGAACAGTATCATACAGGTAACCTTTAATTGTAGCCTATCAGAATGGCTACGATTAAAACAACATTTTCTAAACACATACCTGCCCAAGCCCCAACACATACAGTAGCTTTTCCATACTAGCCAAAAGTTGAAAATAGCGTCGGTGTCTCTCAGGAGGAGAAAGGATGGACTAATTGTGGTATACTTGCACAACTAAATACTGTTCAGTAGTAAAACTGAATAAATTACTGTTGTACACAGTAGTGAAGATGAAGCTAAAACTGTTATTCTGAGTGAAATGTAAATATAAAAGATATATCAAATCTCATATACCTAAAAGATGTGGAACAGGCAATATGTTACGTAGTATTGTAGAACAGGCTAAACTAGTTCAAATGATTGTTGCACTGCTGGGGTCGGGGAGGGGCAGGGCGGGTTGGGAAAGGGCCTTTTGGGAGTGATTTCAACATTCTGTATTTTGTTGATTTATGCTGCATACATGTATACTATACTTTTGTTTCTTTGAGCATTATATTGCAGACTTATTTCATTGTGTATAAATACCTAATAAAAATAAGCAAATACAGAACTCTAATCATGAGCTTGGTGAAGTATTTGAGGATAAAAATATATATAATGTATGATGTTGACAGACAGGCTTTGGAGAAGCAAGTATACCACTGGCTGGGGATATAGATCAACACAATGGGAAGAAAGGGGTTTGTGAAGATTTAAAACAGTAACCGTGGTCCAGCACTTCTCCTGGTAGGGGGTACCCAGAGATGGGCAATAAAATATACATTAGCATGTTCAACATAGCCTTATATATAACATGGAGTATTGCCAAAAACTTTGATGTCAGCAGAGTCTGATTAGTTATAAAAATGATGGTATAGGACAGTGATGTTCAGCTTCTTTGCCACAAGGTTTTTTTGAAACATGCAATACCTGAGTATTTAGTCAGAGGCACTGACCTTTTTTCCCTTAGGTAGTCAAATAAAAAAATGACAACAGCCAACACAAAAATAGCCATTGGTGTGAATGAATCAAACTTATACCTATTTTTTTGGTTAGATCAGCAAAATATAACACAGTTTTTGGTGCTGCAAAATTTTAGTAGGTAGTTTGTGTGTGCCATGAGGTGAAAAAGGTTGAAAGTCACCGGTATAGGAAATGACGATGTACACACATTTGTGGTCATAATAAATGTGTTATTGATATGAGAAACTAGTCCTAGTTTTCACTCAGGGTTTGGCAGTCTGCAGCTTGATGGTCGGAAATTGTCTGCAGCCTGTGTTTGATTGGAGCACGGGCCGTGCCTGTTACTTATGTGTTGTCTATGGCTTCTTTCATCCTGCAGCGCTACGGAGAGACCATGTAGCTCACAAAGCCTAAAACATTTACCATATGGCTCTTTGCTGAAACACTTTCCTGATCCCAGATTTGATTGAATTAAAATTTAAAAACACAGGAGTTAATTTACGAAAATTAACTTCATACCAAGCATTGCACATAACTACATATTCTATACATAAAACTGTGACTGAAACAGGTTTACTCCTTGTTCATATGGAGTTTGGCAGGGGAGATAGTTATTAAATGATACTTACATTAAAATTATGATTAATTCTGTGAAGAAAGAGCTATGTAGATATGTTAACAGAAATGTTGTTCCTTAGTACTGGGAATACTGTAGTTTTTCAACTTTCGTCCAAGATTTCTAGAATTTGGTTTTTTTACTTGCCAGTTACTTTTTATTGGATATAGGTAAAGAAGATTGAGTAGATAACCAGACATTTGCTTCTTTGGAAATTTTTAAGTGTTTCAAATAACACTTCTCTTAATTTACAGAATCAATTTTAATAGCATGCTTATTAAATATTTATCGAGTGCCTATCATCTTCAAAATTGTGAGAAGTGTTACAGAGGCAGAGTAGAAGTATGAGACTTGCTTTTAAGAACCTATTGCCTGGCCGATGAGAGGCAAACCAGGCATGCATAAAATAGAATTATACCATATAAAAATTTATAAAACAATTCTATATGTTAGTTTAGAAAAAAGAAAAGCCGGTGAATCCTGATTTAGTCGGGTGAAACTTACTGAAGAACACGGACTGTGACCTGGACTGGGAGGTGTGGCTGTGGGTGAGAATAGGGAAGCTGGGAAGGCATTTCAGACCACAGACTGGGGCATGGTTTGTCCATGTGGCACTGAGGAGAGTGACCTCTTTGGGGGATAATGACAAAGTTTGAGAATCAGTCTTGATTTTGGAGTGCCTTACAAATGTGAAACAGAAGTTTAGGTTTGTTTTCTAGTAAGAAATCAAAAGCATCTGAAATTTGTCCTTTCTTCCTCTCCCTTATCATTCTCTTTGTCTTCCCAGGAAAAGACTTTATACAGACAGAATTGAACAATTAATTTTCCAACGGAACACAAAACAAATCGACTACTTTCATTTCTAAATGATAGCTTTCTGCATTATTTTAAAACTGCAAGCTCTTGTTCATGAAAGTGACAGGCAGTGATACACGTTTGCCAGAGCTAAAGGGACACAATCTCCGAGTGTGGTGAGATTAATCTCATAACCTCTGTCATTTATGAAGTGTCATGCTGCTGTGTGAGCGTTACTGCAATATAGTATTTCTACATGGCTTACTGTGACATAGTCTTGTTTTTTCATTCTTACAGGTGTCCTTAGGCATGTATTATTCATTATCTTTTCTAGAGGAATTGGTTAGTCATATTTTTAAATGTAACATTTTATTTTAAGTTTCCAAAGCTAAAGGAAAACAACTTTGGTCTAAGAATTGCTAAATACTTAAACGGTAGTTTGCTGTTTTAATTTAATGGCTGTTGACTTCTGCTTACAGAATCTGAAAGTTCATTGTTAGAGTATTTTCTCCCCCGATCAATACCAGTAGTTTTACTGTATATTTGAATATAATACCTGTGCTTATTGACTTTTTTGTTACTTCTGATTTTTCATCATAATCTTAAAACCGATTCTAATGATTACCAAACTCAAAACCACACAACAAATTTAACTCTAAATCCATATTATTAGACATCTTTTCTTACTTTAAATGTCTTTACTAGCAAAGCTGGAGGCAACCTTACTGGGTTTAATGTACTAGGACACATTAGCTTTCTACCAGGTTTCCAGGTTCAGCTTCCTCTTTGTTTTCTGAACTTCACCATGTGTTTATTACCAAGTACAGTCATCTCTCGCTATATCGCAGTTCACTTATTGAGGCTTCACTGTATCACGGGTGCAGTGAAGCCGCAATAAGTGAACCACAATACAGCTAGGGATGACTGTAGACTTCACTGGTGAGTACCCATATAGAGTTTTATATGTTGTTAAAATTATGTAGGTTTAAGAGTGTAGAAAGTGTTTAAGAGCATATGAAGTGTTTATAAGAGTGTGGGAAAGGTTAATAAGAGAGTGGGAAAGGTTTATAGGAGTGTGGGAAGGGTTTATAAAGCCTTAAAAATATATAAATAATAAAATAACTATAACGCCGCTACTTCGCGGATTTTCACCTATCACAGGGGTCTCTGGAACATAACTCCCAAAATAGGTGAGGGATCACTGTACTTCTGTAGGTTAACCCCATACGGACACCACCCTAGTCAGTGAGGTTGCTGAAAAACCAATTCTTGTGTAGAAGTTAAGTATATCCTTAAGTATCACTTTTCTAATGCTCTTTTTGCAAGAGATTAGGTAAGTGATTAGCCTAAACCGTGAGTTCATATTAAATACATGATTAGAATCCAGTTCTCTTTGAAAAACATACTGCCTCATTCTTTTAGTTGTCTTTCTAAGCCTATTGGCTCCTTGATCTCAGATTAGTTAATTTACATTCGGTCTTTTCCAGACAAATAGTACCCATCTACTGTCGTGGAGGATGTCTTTATTGGATCAGTAGGAGCAATTCTGTTCGAGCTCAGTACAGATTAACGCATTTGCAGCTTTTGATTACTCGTCACTCAAGTACACACACTGAACTCTGGACAGTCCTAGATGAAGAGTCAAGACTATATCTGGAAATTCATATTCACTTTAAAGAGAGTTAGACAGTCACTGAACTCTAGATTGTGTCAGAACATAGTACAAATTGTTGCATCCTTTTCTTTGCCTGGTGTGTCTCCCATAGATTTATTTAATGCTTAGCTCATAAACTTTAAACTTTTGAAAAAGTTGTATTTCTGATCATATTGAAGGTTTGACTAGCCATACTTTTTGATGTACTAATGTGAAAAATTGGAACTGTTTGTTTTTCTCTTATTTTGGCCTCAGGGGACCATATGTTCAAATTACATATCATTGATTTATGAAGGAACTCTGTAGTTTTAGTTAGTACCCCATGATTTTCAGAGTGGACCTATTAATGCTGAGTGATAAAGGCTTCATGCAATTTCTTCTGTTACCTTTTCCTTCCATATTTTCCTTGGTCAAATCTATTCAGATAATGAGATTCAAATTATCATATTTTTATAGCAAAATCTCTACTCTGCCATTATGATTGGAGTGCATTTGATTTTCGTCTTTCACACATAGGCTGGATCAGTGGTCTTCACTCGTTGCTATATATAGAATTATCTGGGAATCTTTTACAAAGCAATGATGCACAGGCTGCTCTCCACAAAGAAAGGTATTGTGTTTTTTACCTCCTAAAGATCCCAACAGGATTTGAACATGTGTCCAAGGTGTGAGAAATAGGATTAGCCAAAGGCGCAAAATTGCTCCTTCCAGCAGCACATAGCAACAGGCCATATGGATTTTACTCCTCTTTCCAGGGCACTTTGTGTACATGTATATATATGAGATCTGTTCGGAAAAAGTCCAGCCATTGTTAATATGAGAACGGTTTGCATGACATCTTTGTAACTTGGCAGCCAAGGAGAGTGGACTGGAATGCACATGTGTGTGAACAATGATGACTTCACTATACTAGTCAGTGGGGCCTATAGATGCTGTTGAGTGAACTGTGTGGCCAACATGTGTCACATGTGTACTGTGTGGCCAACACATTCAAAATGACTGAGTAAGTAGAGCAACAAATCTGCATCAGATTTTGTGTTAAACTTGAATGTTCCTCTGCAGAAACTATTCAAATGATTCAGAAGGCTGTAGCTATGGGCAACTGGTGATTGGCAGCTTCATCACAACAGTGCACCTGCTTGTGCATCATGTCTCTACAGAGTTTTTTGCAAAACATCTTATCACCCAGGTGACTCAAACCCTCTATAGCCCAGATTTTGTGCCCTCTGACTTCTGGCTTTTCCCCCCAAACTAAAGTCATCTTTGAAAGGGAAGATATTTCAGATGGTTCATGAGATTCAGGAAGATATGACAGGGCAGCTGATGGAGACTGGGAGAACTGTGCAAGGCTTCTAGTTGCCTACTTTGAAGGGGACTGAGGCATCATTGTCCTATGTACAATGTTTCTTATATCTTGTGTCTTCTTTAATAAATTAAGGAAGTCTCTATTTTTCATATTACATGCTGGATACCTTCTGGACAGACTATATATAAATATAACTAAGGTATAGTTGACAATATGTTAGTTTCAGGTCTGTCATAGTTTCAGGTCGACATTTATACAGTTTACCAACTGATCACCACAATATGTCTACTAACCAGCTATCATTATACAAAGTTATTTTATTATTGACTATATTTTCTATCCCGTATATTACATCCCCTGACTTATTTATTTTATAACTCGAAGTTTGTACTTAATCATGTTGTATATTTTAAAGTTACATAGTTCACTACCTGCAGTACTCTTTTTCATTTAAACTGTAAGTTTTTGGTTGTTTTGTTGTTGTTGCTATTCTTAGTTTTAAGTGTTTTTGTTTCTTGAAACTTTATTTTCCTTACTTTCAACTTGGAAGTTGAGCCTCAAGTTATCTGTTTCAACCTTCAAGTTCGTTTCTAGTGGGCCAAAAATCTTTAGTAAAGTCTTAGGAAATAACCCAAGTATGCTCTTGTAGTCTTGAACCTTGACTGCGTTCCTTCCCTTATGTATTGTATGACTACTTCCTCTCCTGTTTCCTGTTCTGGAAATTAGCAACCTTGTGGACACAAACTTCACCCTCTTCTGTAGTCTGTTTGTTCTCTGTGTTCCATCATTACATTCTCTGGTTTGTCAAATTCCATATGTAGATTCTAATCTAAATGAGCAGATATTGGTCTGTGATCATTTTAGATCCCTCAGCCCACAGGATGTACTGTGAATAGTTTACAAATGTAGTGAAGAAAATTATTATGACATGGAGACAGAACCTTTAACCTGCATGTGCTTGTGTTCTCTGCCCTCCCCAAGATGGTGGTTCTGGAGCTGGGTAAATGGAGAGCCACTGGTGACATGCCCTGTGGGAAGGAAGGCCTGGGTGGCGACACATTCGTATTCAAAAACTGTTTACGGGTTGAGTTAAAATTTTGTTTCACTTAGTGAGTACATATTACAGAAGAAAATACACAGGATGAGCAGGATGAGAGTTAATCCTTTAAAAATCTTATTTGGATGAAAACCACATGATTTATCTAATTACCAACTTAGTATTTAATCCAGTACATCATCCAGATAAATTCTCAGCTGACTCTGTTATGTTATTCTGGTGGTATATGCATATTAGACTTTAATATGCTCAAGTTTTGAGTTTCACTGAGAAAGGCTGAATTAAGTATACTGTTGTTGGGTAACTTCCAGCCAAGATGGAGGTGTAGGTAGACACACTGTGCCTCCTTGCACAACCAAAAGAGGGACAACGTAATTTAAAAACAACAAACAACCAGAACTGATAGAAAATCAAACTGTATGGAAGTCCGACAACCAAGGAGTTAAAGGAGACACATTCATCCAGACCGGTAGGAGGGTTGGAGACGAGCAGCTGGGGCAGAGAGGACTCGTGGCAAGGCAGTGGCTGGCGGGCCCAGCGAAGCAGCAGATTGTGGAGTGGGGCGGGCAAGGCTGCAGCTGGTCTGCAAGGCAGCAGCTGGCTGACTGGGCAGTCCCACATTCACATGCAGATAAACCAGGTGAAGCAAAGGGGGATGGGGCCGGACCCTGCAACCCAGGGTCTTGGTGCAGGGAAAATAAAGCCTCAAAACACTGTGGGGGTTGAGGCAGCAGCAGGAGAAACTCCCAGCTTCACAGTAGAGTTTGTTGGAGAGACCCACAGGGTCCTAGAATGTACACAAACCCACCCAACCAGGTCATTACCAGAAGGGCCCAGTTTGCTTGTGGGTAGGTGGGGAAGTGATGGGAATCCAGCAGAGTGGAGCAAGTGGCACTGTTGCCTCTCGGACCCCGCCCCCACATACAGCATCACAACCCAGTAATGTGGGTTATGCTGCCCAGGTGGACACCTAAGGTTCTGCCTCTTACTCTATATAACAGGCTTGCCAAGACAAGAAGAAAATGACCTAAATGAAAGAACAGTTCAAAGTTCCAGAAAAAATACAACTAAGCAACGAAGAGGTAGTCAGCCTATCAGATACACAGTTCAAAACACTGATAATCAGGATGCTTACAAAATTGGTTGAATATGGTTGCAAATTAGATGAAAAAGTGAAGGTTATGATGCTAAGTGAAATAGAGGAAAATGTACAGGGAACACTGATGGGAAGGAAACTTGTACTTAAATCAATGGTGTGGACCAGAAGTAAGAAAAACATTCAACCAGAAAAGAATGAAGAAACAAGAATTCAAAAAAATGAGGAGAGGCCTAGGAACCTCCAGGACATCTTTAAATGTCCCAACATCCGAATCATAGGGGTGTCAGAGGAGAAGAGGAAGAGCAAGAACTTGAAAATTTATTTGAACAAGTAATGAAGGAGAACTTTCCCAGTCCGGCAACAGAAGTAGACTGTCAGGAAGTCCAGGAAGCTCAGAGAGTCCTAAACAAGTTGGACCAAAGAAGGAATACACCAAGGCACATCATAATTACATTAGCCAAGATTAAAGATAAGGAGAGAATCTTAAAAGCAGCAAGAGAAAAGGAGACAGCTACCTACAAAGGAGTTCCCATCAGACTGTCAGCTGATTTCTCAAAGAGACCTTGCAGGCAAGAAGGAGCTGGAAAGAAGTATTCCAACTCATGAAAGGCAAGGACCTACATCCAACATTGCTCTATCCAGCAAAGCTTTCATTTAGAATGGAAGGGCAGATAAAGTGCTTCTCAGATAAGGTCAAGTTAAAGGAGTTCATCATCAGTAAGTCTTTATTATATGAAATGTTAATGGGATTTATCTAAGAAAAAATAAAAATATGAAGAGTGAAATGACAACAAACTCACAATTATTAATAACCTCACCTAAAACAAAAACACAAACAAACTAAGCAAATAGCTAGAACAGAACAGAACCACAGAAATGGAGATCACATGGAGGGTTATCAGCAGGGGAGTGGGGTGGGGACAGGGGGGAGAAGTTACAGAGAATAAGTAGCATAGGTGGTAGGTAGAAAATAGGGGGAGGTTGAGAATAGTATAGGAAATGTAGAAGCCAAATAACTTATATGTATGACCCATGGACCTGACGTAAAGGTGGGGGGTATTGGTGGGAGAGGGTGTGCAGGGAGGAGGGGAAAAAGGGGGGGTATGGGACAACTGAAATAGCGTAATCAATAACATATTAAAAATAAATATGCCATTGTTGATTTGTCTAGGTTAGTGACCTAGTTAACATTGACACAATACAAAGGGGGGGGGGGTGGCACCAAAAAAACTGGAGTTATCTTCTGGAGGGTAGGTCCCTTGCAGTATAGGTTTTTCCCACTAGGTGAGTGTTCTGGGAACCCATCTGTATCAGTGTACCAGCTGGGATGGTTGTGAGAGCCTGTGTTCAGCTTCAGTGAACGTTTTTCGAAGATTCAGTGTATTTGCCCATCTCATGATGGGTTATTTACCAGTGCACCTGCCCACACCTTGCTGAGTGTTCAGCAGTTTTTGACCAACAGTGGCACCCAATCTCACCCTTGAGTGACTTTTTTATCTTTCCCCGGAATGAAAAAAGTCCTCAGAGGAAAACCTTTTGCTGATGTAGAACAGGTGAAATAAGAAACAGCAGAAACACTAAAAGGCAACAAAATTGACAACTTGAAAACTGTTTTGAGCAGCAGAAAAAACATCTCAATAGGTGTATTACATCAAATGGAGAGTACTTTGAAGGTGACTGAATAAATACATAGTTTTTTATAAATAAATTCCATATTTTGAAGGGTCCTCCTTGCAGCTCTTTTTTTCCTACATCGGTATTTTGAGTTGGCCTAATTGAATATTAACATTTGTACTTTGTGATTTAGAGTTAGCTTAGATGGACAGACAGTCAGGAAACCTTTTCATATTTTTGACCTTGATGGAACATTGGTATTCCTATAGTTGGTTTCATTGGGTAGTTTATATATAGGGTTAATTGTTATTGAGACCAGATTTTTCATCTTATTTTTTTGTTCATTTTAATGTGCCATTTAATAAATGTAAAGTTATGCAAAGTATTTAGATTAAATAGACTTGTTAAGTATGTCTTTCCTATCTGCTACATGTTTCCCACTGAGAGTGTTAATGTTCACATATTCATTTATTTTGTGTGTTATTCAGAAGTAAGCCTATAAGAATATACATATTCTTGAACTTTGAATTTTCACCATGAAAGAACACATTCCATAATGATATCTGTTTTACTAGTGGGTGGAATATCTCAGTTTTCTTCTTTTCATCTATTTCCCTTTTGTTTTGAAGGAAAAGTTTCCAGGTATAGGGAAATAGGACATGGTATCTACAAACTGGTTAGAAACGGAAGTAAATTATGAAGTAAAAATTGAAGCTCAGTTGCCCTCTAGGGGTTCGGTTTTAACACAGCACGTGTAGAAGTAATTTTATGCGATCTTTTCCAGGAGGGGTAGATCTGCGGGATAGAGGAACTCTCCTCTTCATTTTTTGTTAGAGTGTGACTCGTCAACAGTAAGCTGATTTTGACTATTTATTGCAGATGAGAACATCCCACTTTTGTAAACTACACGAAGGTTAATTAAACTTTTGGAGTTTGGGGGGTTGGTTTTTAAGGTCAGAGCACTTGTGCCAGAATAATGGAACCATCAATGAATTTTCAAGAATTACTTGGTGACCAACCTATCAGTTCTTTTCTAACACTCTTTTATCTCTCTATTGTCATGTCTACGTAGTACTTTCATGTCGGCTCCCTCTGCTTTTCTGCCAAAACTCTCTACAAACCTTAGTGAATGATTTAGCCATGAATCATTATGCTTTCAGGATGTGATCTTAAAATTTTTGGGTTTTTTGTTTTAACATCTTTTAGCATCTTTGTCTGGATTGACGAGAGTGCTAGTTTGAAACACATTGGCCGTTGGCTCTCTAGCCTAAATGCTACCCTACTTTGCATCTTTGCGTTGCTTGAAGTCTGATGGTTTGTGTTGAATCTGCATCTGGTGCAAAGTGCTCTACTTTGTGATTGTAGCATTAGATTCTCACTGTTTGGTGAGAAGGGACAACTTTTTTCCGTATTGAAACATTAACTAAACCTTGACTGTGTACATGATAAATATGGGTTTCATTTTGTGTGTCGATATTTAAATGTTTTGAATATTTGAGTACATTTCAATATCAAATATTAAAATCCACATGTTTATTGATATATTTTAAAATATGTCTATGATTTGTATATGTATTTTAATAATGCTCTTATTCCCTCTGAAGAATTCTGTAAAGCTTTATTTCTTTTAATGTACAATGTTTTTTTTGCTTGTATAGTTATATTGAGCTTTTTCCATTTATTTTCTCATGGTTATGGAAAAACCTTTATTAAAATTGTGAGAACCTATTTGTACCATTAATTTATAATTATCTTATTTTTAAAGTTGAGGCTTCATCTGTTAATTATTTTAATATATGAATAGTTGGATTTGATATATATTAAAATATCAAATTGGCTATTATATAAATTTGTGCTGTCCTGTATAGCATTCACTAGTTGTATTAACCATTTAATATTTTTTACTAGCACTAGCCACATTTCAGATGCTGGATAGTCACCCGTGGCCTGCAGCTACGATGCTGGATAAATACAGATGTTGATCATTTCCGTCACTGCGGAAAGTACTGTTGGAGAGCGCTGCTAGAGAAACGGGAATTCTCTTTTTAAGTGTATTTAAAAAAGGTTGTAATACTGGTAGTTCCCTCTGTAAAATGAACCGAAATTTGAAAACATGTTTTTGTATTTTCTTCTCTTTTATCAAAACAATATTTTTGGAAATAACTGTAATTGAAACTGATCACATATGAAGTAACTTTACCTATTTATCTTAAAGATCAGCATATATTTCTAATTATGACTTAAGTGCTATCAAATATTTTAATAAAAATTATATATTTTGAAATATATAAATTCATCTACTTTATCTCCATCTTGTGGTAGGAATATATGGAAACCCTATTCTTTCTCTTTGCTGTACATATAACATTAGGTGTTACGTGTTTATTAACAAAGTTGTAGGTCTTATTTAAGAAGTGAATTAAAAATAATTTTTAGACTTTAGACTTAATTTCCCACTTTATAATCATTAAGTGGGAAATCCGAACCTGCATCTGGTGTTCTTAATATGTTGGAATATTAAAACAAAGAATATATACGTTCTAATTATGGTTAGAAGGAAAAACAAAGTTTTAGCTGCTTACTTGCAAATGTAATTTTGTGTTACTAAAGAGGATTATATGATTATATTTCTATGATAAAGCTGAAGTTTCATAATTGTTTGTTAAACAATAGTTAAAAAAATAATTGTTATATTTATAATTTCTGGTTTTTAAATGGGCTTACAATTCCTTTGTGGATGATTCTAATTGTAAAGTTACCTTTGGAAATAAGTAAAAATGAGCATTAAAACACTTAGTAAACTATAACATTCCATATATATTGAATTATCTTTTTTAAAATTTTATATCTCCACAAGAAAACAGCACTATTAAGTGTCTATTACATCCTATGGAGAACTTCAATATTAGGTCACAGCATTAAGGGCTCCTGGTTTTGGTCTTAAATTATCTTTTAAAAATATGAAATATTGTCCTGAATGGTGTGGCTCAGTTGGTTGGGCATTGTTCTGCAAGGTGAAAGGTCACCAGTTTAATTCCCAGTCAGGACAATGCCTAGGTTACCAGTTTGGTCCCCAGTTCGGGCACATATGAGAGACAACCAGTTGATGTTTCTCTATCACATTGAAGCCTCTCTCCCTGTCTTCTATCCTCTCTAAAAAAATAAAACAAAATAAAAAATATCAAGTATCAAAGGTTTAAGAACATATATATTTCAAACCAGATTTATTCAAATCTCTAATTTTCTTTGTAATTAAGCATTTCTAATTATAATTTTTCTTTTTAATTTTTATAACACTAATAACCTAGTATTTTTATTTTTATATTATTTTAGTTCAGACTAATGCAATTTACAAAGCAATATTAATTTTGAGTTCAGTTTTTATATAGAAAGGTCTGTGATTGCTCTAGGAATCTAAAAGAATATTTTAGTTAAATTTGGAGATTTTAGGAAGAATTTTATGTGGCAAATAGATTTTTTTAGCTAGCTTAGATTTAGATAGCTTTTTAGATTTTTAAAAACTCAGTTTGTTTATCTTATTAATAAGTGTTGGGGAAGAAATAGTCTTTAAATTTGTCGTTTCTAAATTACCTATTTATTTAGGAGATATCCCAAGTAGGAGCTGAAACATGAGAACTGGATATAGCATAAGGGATTTGTGGGACAGTGAGCAGCTTAGTCTAACTGTAAGACTAGTTGCTGTTTAGGGTCACGTTTCTGTGCCCCTTGCAAGCCAAGCAAAGAAGTCTAGACTTATATGAGCATTAAAACAAGGGTTTTAGTAGAAAGCAGGGGCTTCCTTCTAGCAAAGATTTTTGTTTAGGGGAAATGATGGGATCTTAGAAACTTAGCGTTGAATGGAGCCTTTGCAGTTGACTAGTCCCAGTTCAGTAGTCTTTTTAGTAATATGTGAGACCTCTACTGCAGTTCAGGCTTTGAACTGAGTTTTGTAGGTAGGTTTTTAGGAAACATTGTTCTTTTAATAAAAATAACAAATGCTTTATATAAGGAATATATTCCCCAGATTCTAATTTTGGACAGTGTTGATTGATTACCTGCTTTGGAAAGTATTATTATTCTTTCTCCACTTCTTATCTTTAAGGTCCCAGTTTTTGTAAGTTGTATTTTTACATTGTCAGAATTTATAATACTTACATTTTTTCTATGGCCAGAGAAAAAAATTACTACATTTTCTCCTATTTCATTGTTTTGATCCATTACTTGATTGGCTAGATTTATTGTCAGATAACTAGTTTTATTTAAGAAGAGTCTTTGGGCTCTGGAATCCTAGGTATCTCTCATGGTTGGAAATGACTGCCTGTTGCCTTTTGCATGTATGACATATAGTGTGGGTATAAAATTATCAGGTCATACATTCTTTTTTTCAGAACTTTGTACATATTGTTTTACTATTGTTTTTAAAGATTTTATTTATTTTATTTTTAGAGAGGGGAAGAGAGAGAAAGAAACATCAATGTGTGGTTGCCTCTCACGTGCCCCCTACTGGGGACCTGGCCCTCAACCCAGGTATGTGCCCTGATTGGGAATCAAACTGGTGACCCTTTGGTTCTCAGGCCGGCACTCAATCCACTGGGCCACACCAGCCAGGGCTCATTTAGTATTTGATGACATGGAATGTTACTCTGGGAAGTCTGAGGTCAGCCTGATTTTCACTGTTGCCTTACCTTTCAACTACTCTGCCACACATGATTTGATTTTTCTGCCTGGACATTAAAAAGCATCTTTCTTTACCCTTGAGTTTGGTAACTTAACTAGAATATATTTTGGGTGTTGTTTGTTCTGCATTAGTTCTTTCTGGAACATACTGTCAGTTTGCTTTGCAGATTCAGTACTTTATGTCAGGAAACATTTTTTAAATTGTCCATTAAAAATATTTTTTTTCTTTTCCTTTCTTGAATTCTTTGCCTCGGAGATACCAATCATCCTTCGGTCTTTGAAATGGGAGTAACACTTGATGTTATTTGCTACATAACAAATTACCCCAAAACTTAGTGGCTGAAAATGGCACACATTTATTATCTCGCTATTCCAACATGGTGTAGCTGAATCCTTTAAGCTGTTGGCTCAGGGTCTGCAGTCTCATCTGAACTCCCGTCTGGGAAAGGGTCTTTTTTCAAACTCATTCAATGCTTGCTTGTTGGCAGCATTTGGCTCTCCTGTGGGATGTCGTACTGACAGTTTCAGCTCCTTCCTGACTTGGCCAGAGGCCACCCTCCAGTCCTTGCCACACCAGCCTCTCCCACGTGGGGCAGTTTTCTTCCTCCAAGCATGGAAGCTGGGAAGTCAATAGAGAGCATCTGCTAACAAGACAGAAGGCATGATATTTTGCACCCCAGCCATGACAGTGATATCCCATACATTGCCATGTTCATGAATTAGAAGGACATCTCTAGGGTTAGCCTTCCTTCAGGGGCAGTGGTTCAGCTACGGGCGTGGATACCAGAAGCCTGGGGTCACTCTGGGCCATCTGGAAGCTGCTACCACAAAATTGCCTATCACACCTTGTTTTTCTTTCTTTGTATTAATCTTTAAAAAAATTTCTTCTATATTTACTGTGATTATCTTAAGTCATTCTTATAAAGTTTCATTTGCATTGTACCTGTCTATTCTATTTCTTACATGTATTTAGTTCACACTGTTATGAATTTGTTTAGGTCTTCAATTTAAATTTGCATTTTCTCTTTCCTCTCCCTCTATTTTTATCAACCAGTCCTTGAAGTCTAGCTTTCTTGAATTCATGTTTTTATTAGGTTCTTATATAGTGTGACATCTGAGATGAATTTTCTCTCCTTAGGGTGTATTTTCAGGGTTGCCCTGCTATATCTTTGAAAAATTGTGGGTGAATTCTCTTTAACACTCCTGCCTCCTTTGCTTGATAGGATTGTCCCCCCTGCTGGGCTGCGGTGGGGGGGGGGGGCTGAGGTGTGTGTTCTTCTGCAGCTCCCCTGAAGCCTGGAGGCCGGGGAGGAGGGCACACTGGCCAGTGCGTGGTTTGGTAACTAGCCTTCTGCACGTTTCCCCTTTTCCTGTGGGGTTGCCTGTGGCTCATCTTCTCTGTGAAGTGTGGAACCCTGAGAGGGGGCACACCCTGGTGGCTTTTCTGCCAAGATAGCCTTTGAAGTTGGGTGGTGGCCTTTATTCCGAGGGGTTTTGGTTTGTTTTTTACTTTTCTCTGTGTTTCCTATTTATGCCCTCAGTCTGCTTCTCTCAAGAATGAAGAGAGCTACTAGTGAGAATTCTTGGGATTTTTGAAGTCATTTTCTTTCCCCAGTGGGTTCTAGGGGAAGGAATTGGGACTGAGAGCCTTGCCATGCTGAACCTTGCCCGAATCTTTTTCTTTCCTGACTGTTACTTTGTGAAGTTTATGGTATGAGATGGTACGTGGCAGCTGGCCAATTTTTTTTCCTTTTTAGACTCCTTTTGTTTATCTTTCTGTGGAAAGGTTTATGAGCCTTCGGGATCCTGCAGTGTTTACCGAGGACTGTCCTCAGTGTCTGTTGCCTGGATTGTTTTATTAGCATATAGACTAGCTTCCCCAACCTAGAAATTTATTTTCCTTCTTCTTCCGGAACTTTACCCTGAATGTTATTGCTAGGTAAAGATTTCTGAAATGTATGATTTAGTTCATGCCATTCCCCACTGCCTATAGGATCAAGTCTGAACTCTTAAATTTAACATTTTCCAGGATTTTACTTAAGCCTACTTTACTAAGCATAGTCTCATTCCCTGTTTTGAGCCTCATTTCTGGAAGTATTTAAGTATTTAAATTTAAGTATTTCCTCTTTTCCCATCATGCCCTCGATAGATTCCCAAGATACGGTTAATACATAAGGTGGTGTGCATAGGCATGTGGTTACCTTTCCATAGGAACCCGCTCATTTGATCCATCTCTGTATGTGGCCCTCAGAGTAGAACACAGAGTGGCTGTGAGCGCCCTGCCGTTGTGCCTGGGACACTGATACTAAGGCCGGTTTAGGTGTTCCGTCAGGTTTCATACTGTTGGATTACTCTCCGTCATTCTGCTGTAAGCTTTGAAAAACTTTTTTTAACTAAATGCCTGAGTTTTCATTTGTCCTTGAGAAATTTATTCTTTACATTTCTTTGTTTGCCCTGGTTTTCCATATTGTTGAGATTATTTTGAATCTCAAGTCAACTTTTTTACCTGCCCATGTATGCTAATTGTGCCTTTAGTGATTGCCTGTAAATCTCTAATAGAAATAGGAATTTTGTGTCAAGATAAATGCAGTAGTTTAATTATTTTTGCATCCTTTTAATGTCTAGCTCTGTTTTTTCCCTCCTGTCTGTGGTGACATGAGATATAACAGTGGTGATCCATATGCGGACTAAAGCTGGGTGGAGTAGGTGATATTAGAGAAAGGGGAAGCTGTTTGTTTGATTAAGCTACAAAATACAGGGCCCGCTTTCAGGGAGATGGCAGCGAGAGTGGGAAGTATCAAAGGAAACATTAACAAGACTTGGTGACTGAACACGGGACAGACGGCTGAGGGGAGAGAGGCTTGATGATGTCAGAGATTTGATTTCAGACGGTTTGCAAGAAGCAGTGAACGCGGGCCCATTCAGTTTGAGGTGAAGGGGAAATATCCAAGATGTCCAGCTTTTGGCAAAAATTTGCTGTGAGGTTTCTCATAAAAGACGCTACAGCATGGTTTCAAAAACCCATTAGTCTTGTAAAACCTGGGTTAATTTTCTTCCTAAGACCTTTTATATTTTGGATGTATGATTACATTTGAACTGCATGGGTCTCAAATAAAAGAAAAGAATAGTTGTTATTTTTTGAGGAATCCATTTTAATTGGGCAAAATAAATGTGAAGTAGTGGTTTTTAAAAAAGGCCTTTAAAATATTAATGCCCAGTTATGTAGTAGGTAGAAAGTGCTATCACAGGATATGCCCATTAATAATACCTGTCAGTACCAACTGTGGGGCAATTACATAAATGAGTTTTATCAAAAAAAGTTACAGAGCAGGCATTTGCAATTATGAGAACCTTGTTTAATTATTATGGATATAAAACAGAGACATGCTTCTTTTTCATTAATGTGCAAATATATCTGTAATTGCTTTATTTTCTTACAGAATAGTTTTCTAAAGTTCCAAATTATGTAGTTAAATAGCAAAATTTGGGGATAGTGTTTCCTTTTTGTCACATGAAATAAATTGCACTCTTCTGCACTATAGAACAAGTAAAGTTTTATTATGCATTTCAGATATTAAGTGGATTTGGGAGAATTGTGTTTACAAAATAAGATGAATAACATAGAGCTGCATGGACATTAGTCAGTACCAGAAGTTACCTACTCAACTGCATGAATTTCATTTAAAAAAAAAGAAGTTAAAAAGCTAATGGAAATTAAGTTACAGTCAAAATAAAATAATAATAACAGAAATCCTAAATTTGCTCATGCTATTTTAATTATTTTTATGCATTAAAAATATGGAGGGGCTCTTTCACCTTCTCCTCCCATCTTCCCTTCAGGAAATATGTCTGTGTCCGTTGACTTCTGCAAAACAGAGGACTTCAGTTCTCAGTGCCGAGAGCTTAACTCTTCCGGCTTTGTCCTTCCAAAACGTCAGCCAGTACTCATGTTCCCTGTCACTCAGGGAGTTAGTTCTGTTCGAAATGAGGATGGGTTAGTTAACTAAACTTTTTCTTCATGCTTTTATTACTCAGGTAGAAGCTGCAGAGATGCTTAGTATCACTGAGTTCTTAGAAAAACAAGAGACTCCTCCTTAGAAGGAGTTGAGGATGATGTTTTCATACTTTGTTGACCTAGGAATACCCTTAGTGATTAATGTTTTTCAATGGATTTTTTCACCTGAGTTCATTTTTTGCATTAATATTTTAAGTCAAAGTTTGTATTTTTCTTTAGTCTTAACTTTTATTTAGTGACATCTTAAAATTAAGCCCCGATTCCTGCAAGAGTGACTTAATTAGCATTAGTAGCTAGGTCTCCTTTTGATGGTTGGTGGAGTGGCCACCTTAATTGTGTTTAGAAATACAGTTTTGGAAATTTAATCTTATCTACAGTTACTCTTTTTTCAGGTTCCTTTTCCTTGAAAATATTTTTGATCAGTCTTGTAGAACTAGAAACTAAAATATTTGTATTATGCTATCATTAGGTATCTAAATGATGTTACTGATTATTTAACCTCTAATTTTCCCCTAAAATTCTTCTCGGTGGGACCTACGTGACAACCTTATGTAAAAGGTAACCCAGTATCTCCACTCTCCCATAACCCCCTTAACCTCCCTCTCCTTTTTCCTATAAAACTCTTTTTCCTATAACTCTTATCACATTCTAACACACTATGCAATATCATGTTTCTTGTCTATCTCTTTCTTTGGAAGAGATAGCTTCACAAGGGCAAAGATCCTGGTTTGTTTTACTTATCTATCCCTAGTAGAACAGGGATGGAAATGCTCAGTAAACATTTAACAAAAGAATGAATTACAAATATGTTGTTTGGGTTTTTTTCTGCTGTTGTTGAGGGGAAGAATTAGCATGCAGTAGGCTATCAAAATCTCTTTTCAACTGGTCTATGGTAAGAGATATTTTAAAGTACAACCCAGTGTACACATCCATGTGCATTTTTGTGTGTATGTATGCATTTTATAGTTGAAATTCAGAAGGTACTTTAATATTTCCTATTCTCTTTCATTTTTAAAAAACAAATGTTTGTGGTCTAACTTTTCATGACCCACAAAAGAGTTGCAGACCACCACAAAAATTTTTAATGTAAATGGAACTCATTTTTCCCTTTGTCTTATATGGCTGTTTGGGAGTGTTTTAATTTCAGATTTAATTTGAGAGTACTTACAACATTTATTTTTCAAGTTTCTGTATCAGCTGCTGTTATGAGAAACTGGTTCTTTTATGGATCAGTTATTTAGTAAAAATGAACTTAATTTGTAATATGTGCAGTTTTTGTCAAGTGTTTGTTTATTTAAGTTTGGGTTCATTTCCTATTGATGGAGGGAGAGCACCTTCCCGATCTATTGGAGCAAGTAGTTAGGAGTCAGAAATGGAACTGCAGTGGAGTTGAAAGGCAGCCCTGGGCTCATTTTGAGATCTGAATACTATCCAGAACCAAGGAGGTTGGGAACAGACTGTTAGAAATCTTAATTCATCTCTCCCTCCAGCTGTTATAAGACTTAACAGGTCAGGAATTATGCATATATTCAATTAACTAGAAACTGACAGATACTTCCCATGAAAAATGTAATGATAGACTCTTTAAATGGATGGTTGATTATTATTATAACCATAGCATATTTTATATTAACAGGAATAACAGGAAACCTAAGAAATAAATTCCATTTGACAAAAAAATGACGATTCTCTAGTTTTAAAGTTTGTACATTTTGAGAAAGCTCTTTTTAGCTTAAAGTCAGCAAAGCAGCTGCTGCTTGAATTTACTTTCTAAAACACTGAATTATTCATTTCCATAAACAAAACTTCCTTAGTAATTATTTAGCATTAATTTATTTCTCTTTATTTCAATCAACCCTGTTGACATTCTGTTTTAAAATTAAAAATATTCTTTGTAGAATCAATGAATAAGACTGTGACAGCCACTTTCTCTACTTTAGTTCTTATGACAGAAAAATTAAAAATCCTTTTTTTAGTTTTTAGGTTTTAGATACTTTATATTTTAATTAATTTTGTTATTTTAGTGAAAGTTAGTAATAAAATATAAAACAAAAGTGTAATTCTTATTTAGCGGTGTCTTATGAGTATCTTCTTAAAGCCAAGTCACATATTATTGACCTGCTAGACTTTGCCATAATGCTTTATGAAAGAATATAATTAACAGCTAGTATATTGGATTCTGACCATGTAAAGTTACTAGACATATTTAAAATAGTTATTCATGTCTTCGTTTGTACTCACACGTTAATTCATAGACTGTTTAGTAGGGGAATAAAGGTAAAGACTGTTGTTTTACATTTTTTGGAATTCTTTCATTTGTCTTTCCAAACATGGGAAGAGTCCTTTGAATTTTGTGCTGCCTTCTGATGGCCTATGTTGAGCCTGTCCCCCATCAGTGTCTGACTGCCTTTGGACAGTCTTTTACTGCCATATGATACTTGTTGTCATTTCCCCATAATTGCCATTTTATTTTGTATTGTTATACGTAAAACGTGTCATTGCTTTGCTGTTCCATTGGAGACTTCTGAGGGTGGCAGACAATTTGTTGGCTTACTAAATGCCTGGTATTTAATAGTGGAGGAAAAGAAACCCCTTTATTTTATAAAGTAGCATCCATTCAAACAAAACATTGGTGCCTTACATGCTTCTTGGAGCGTATATGTAGGGAGGTCTAGCAATGGGTAGAATACATTCAGTGGGCTTCAAGGAAATCTAAACTTTCAGTGAAGAATCTGTTTTGATTCCCTGTTTTAGGTTCCTGAAGGGAAGTGAATGTGCAACATCCATCCTGACTGCCTTCGCCTCAAAGGCGTCTGGAAAGCATGAGGCCTGGGCATTAGAGATTGGGGAGGTACAGACATGGGAACGTCCCCCTTTAATTCCTCTGCTTCTGCAGCTGCAGGGCCATTTAGACTCAGTGTGAGACTTCTGCTTTAGTAGTTGCCAAGTGAGTGACAGTAGTTTTGGATGGACAAACGGCATGTGCATCATTATCTTCGAGTTGAAGTGTTCGTGAAAGCCTTTCAGGCTGATGGCACAGAGCTTCAGCCTTCAGCTGGGAGCCATTGTGCAGACATGCTTTTTATTTTCTCTGTGCAGTGTGCTAGAAAACAAAGTTAGCTAAACTATTTAAAGCAACAAGATTTTACATAAAACAAAAACTCCAGCTTTAAAATTATAAGTTCATTTCTGCAAGGTAAACAATGATCTGGAAGAAAGTAACAGCTGCACCTGTGAATATGGGGCATATGCACTGGTTGTTCATCTTTGTGCTGCACTATTATTTTTATATAGTTATGTACATGTATACACATATATAATAAAGCATATATTAGAGCATATTTATATATTATGAATTATATAAACAATAGATACAGGAATATATATTTTATAATATATAAACATGCAGGGTTGGGCAAAAGTAGGTTTACAGTTGTTTTTATGGAAATAATACAATTATTAGTACATAGTAATATGAGAACCAAAGTTCCAGATACAACTGTAAGCCTACTTTTGCCCCACTCTGTATAATGGATGTATGAGAGAAATATTTTTCTAAAGATATGCTTCAGTCATAAGTAAGAAACTCAAACCAAGATGTCTGTGAGGTTCAAGAAAAATAGTGTGGCATCTTTCATGAAAGTAAAGAATATCCTTTAGGTCTAACACAAATGGCCCACCTTCCAAGTCGCATATGTGGCCCAGCCTCGGGTGTTACAAGTCTTCTGAGAGTATCCTATCGTAATGACTTTTAATTTCATGCCCTTAGTTATGGTTTGTAACTAAATTCTAGGCAGTTTCTCATAGGGTATAAATTTTGAAAATATGTATTTCCAGGTTAAATTGCACAATTCTTGTTTCCTCATATTTTTTTTCTGTAATTGATGTATTTAAGACACCAGAAAAGACACATTTAAGGTAACACCTATGAATTATTTAGTATATAGTAGTAAGCTACTTTGTGAGGTTTCACAGTAATATATAATTAGTATATATTTCATATATAAACTAAATCTTTACATAGAAAGTATTTTATATATAATATACAGTATTTGACACCCACTAAGTACTCTAAATTCTATTATTTTTATTCTAATAGTCCATTGAGCTGTGATTTTCTTTTTAAAATATATTGTATATATTTGAGAATATTCTGTCATTTTCAGCTGAGTTACTGAGTTTGCTAACAAGCAAAACAATACTTAGTATTCAATTAATCTAACATTTAGGTTTACTCTTCTCCCCTATCTTAAATTTGAAGGGAATTAAGGAATGAGAGAGGAAGAAAATCTATTTCATGTTCTCTTTAGTAGTAAGAGTTACAAATATGTAAGCATTTTGTTATTTTAGGATTCACTGTTTTACCTCAATAAGGATGGGTCAGTATGTCCTGATTTTTCTGGAAGAGTCAGATAATTTGGTTTTAGGTATGTGCCTGCTTTTTGGAGGTGGCAGTGGCAGAGAGAATATGCCTTAAAAAGGAACTGTCTCTTTGCTCACCTTATCAATATCTGTGCCTGAAATAAGGCTCTTCTCTGCGAGCAATCGATCTTTATTAAAACCATATTCCTAAGTAGCTGAGCTGATAAACAGTGAGGTTTCTTTTAAAGAAGTCAAGTTTATTTTATGTCAATTTTCTATTTGCCCTGTATAAGATATATTTAATTACTTTATTCCATCTCTGTGTTCAAATTAATCAGATTCTGCTACATATTGGTGTTCAAATTAGAATAATTCTTTAATCAACTGTGTTAGCCATGCCATGGTAGACTAGAATGGAAAAGCTACTCTGGGCATATTGGCGATGTGTGCATTTTATTTTCTATTGTAATTTAAAAGTAAAATCAGAAATATTGATTTCTACTTGACTGGAGAGATGATTTAGTTTGACTATCAGTCTGATCTTAATCAAGTGAGAATTAATTGAGTTGGAGGCATTAGATATTCAGTGATGTTAACTGAACCATGGTCAATCTAGAGAGAAGCTTTCTTTTGTACTGTACTGGAATTATCAAGTAGCTCATGCACTGCAATGTAAAATAATCTTTTCATGTTCAGCCTCTACTTCTTGTCTCATTATGTGCACCACTAAATTCATTCTGTGTACAGACTAATCTTTAAAGTAGTAAGCTAATAAATCACAATTTAATAGAAAATTTAAAGCATAATAATTTTGTCATAAAATGCTATCTATTGTTGTCAGAATTTTATAATGCTATATTTTCTAGTACCTGATTTTAAAAACTCTGGTTTTCAAGTACACCTGGGATTTTAAAAAAATCTTAGTTTTACTATTTTTTATGTTCAACATTATAAGTATAAAGTGAGCAATTCAGAATTATTTTAATGTTTATTTGCAGAAATAAAAATAGAGTCTGTATCATTATATTGGTCTGAAATGTGGCATGGGCTTTTCATTTATTTTAAGAGTGTGATAGCAATATCATAAGTGTTGTGAAAATATAAATGGTGAGATAACACCTCCATAGGACTTGCTCTTAAGTAGTAAAATTGTAAAGTCTTTAAATAAACTGCAGCCAGAACTGAAAGGATCAATTTGCCTTGTTAACTAGGGATACTACACTTATTAAATGCCTAATTAAATTTAGCATAACATGTCTTTTATGCTCTGTTTTTCTCTCTTTAAAACTGAGAATATGAACCTGTGTATTAGCAAGGTAGTACAAGTCATATCATTGTCAGATTTCTCCCATTTTGGCAGTTGGTGTGACCATGTTAAATGAAAAGAAAGCCAGCAGTGTGATTTTTTATGGTGTCATTTCATCTTGGAAGAGTGCTTTTCACCTGGCCTACCTATAACGGGAATAGTAGGATCTCTATAGCTGTATATTTTGAGAAAAGGATGCTTTAGATTTGTATTCGAGAACAATTAGCATTTAATGAAATTAAGCCATACATGCAGAAATATCCCTAGAGTGTGATGAGTGGATGTTCTTAGTGAGAAGTAGAGGGATTTCCCCCACTCCCTAATTCTTGGTGAGCAGCAATTCAGGGGGAAAGAGCTTATTTAGGAAAAAAAATGGAAGGACATGACTTCACTCTGCTCATCAAAGCCAAAGCTCCTCTTACCTGGACTCTGTACTCTCCCCTCTCCTCCACCAAAACTCTGCTTGTTTTTTTAATTGTACTTTGTAAGATTGGCATGCACAGGCACAGACTAGCAAAACGCAGCACGTGGCATCTTCAGTTCTTGTTCCTAGACCCCCATGTGCTCCGCTGGGACAACCACAGGTGCCGGCATTCTTACACATTCTTCCACAGCCATTTTGTGCTTACGCAGACATTGGTCTTTTGGTCTGGGTGCATGCATACACACGTACGCACACTTGTATGTGTGTGTTATAAACCGAAATGGTAACATACTGTTCGTAGACTCTTCTGTGCTTTGCTCTTTTCTGTTTAAGTCTTGGAGATCTTTCCTTATCCGTGCACTTTTTAAAATTGTCTGCATGGTATTGTGTGGTAGGGAGTTGGTTCTTTGGTTGTGGGTGTGACTGTGAGATTAAAAGAAAGCTGGTAAGCGGCTTTTAATGGTGTCAAAGGCTACTTTTCACTTATGTGAAAATATTTTTTTCCTTCAGATAAGAGAAGGCAGGATGAAGAAGGGTTGGTAATAGTCATTCTCTTGGTAATTCCGTACAAGTGATTTATATTATATATTTATATATGTCTTAAAGAAAGACATAACCATAGTTATTTTTATATTTGAGTTGTGTACTGTTTTTGGATTTGAAGAACTTATCACCTTTATGGATGCTGTTTCTTAAGGCTAACACCAAGCTGTTTCAAATCCTTTATGGAGCATAGCAGGGTGTTAAATACATAAATTTGCAAACCAGCAGGTTATGAGGAGGGTGACCCTGATTGTATCAATAGTCTGGAAACCACATCTAATAAGGGGAAGGGAGCAGCTGGCGCTGAACCAGGAGAAGGAAAAAAATAGTAATGTTATTTCCTATAGTATTTGATGAGGAGGCAGCATTAGACAGCATTGCTGTAGTTTTTTGCAGGCTATAAACCCCTTACCCTAAGACACACACATGGAAATTGGCTACTTTGTGAGATAAGGACTTTTCTGTCACTACAAGTCTAAACAGTGAGATAGATTAGGAAGGACTTTGTGAATTAAGAGTTTAGATTAAATGTCCTGTAAGATTCTTTCTACTCTAATCATTTTTATCCCACAAGTCTAGAACAAGGCAGCTGCTCTTTCCCAGTGATGGTTAGTGGTCACTTGCTGTCCTAGACTCATCCCCCAAATAGGCTGTAAAACCACTTGCAAGCATGAAAAAGTGCAGCAGGCTAGTTTATTGCTTGCATCATTAGAAGCATCGTTCCACCTTTTGGGTGATCCTACTTGTTAGCGGATGGGAGAGGGTGGGTCACCCACCGGGAGATGGTGAGGAAGCCCAGACAGCGCTATGTTGGGAAATGTGCCAGTTCCTTTGTTGGCTGCTTCAATCAGTACTTTAGAGGCTGGGGACGGGGGGTGTCGAAGAGGGAACATGTAACCAAATGTGTAAACCAGACTCATCCACCTACATTTCTCTTGCTTTGTCATTTTCTAAGTCCTCCCCTTCTGTCACTGGTAGAAATGCTCACAGATTCTGCTGTTTGGGGAGACTTAAACTTTGGTTAGATCTTTTTAGAAGATGGGTTGATTTGGTGCTTTCCTTGGCTCACTAGCCTGTAATGTCTATCTTTCAAATTCTGGTAGCACTTAAAATCTGATACAAAAAATTTAGCATTTTATTATTTATTGCTTAGAGAAGCCACTTTCTACTGTGTAAAATCCTTATTTTAAATATTCAATTATATTTGGTAAGAATTCTGGAAAACGGATGTCGAACCAGAGAGGGAGGTACCTGATTTTATTTTTTTCAGATGGTTGCTAAATAGTAGTGAGCTGTGGCTTACCTTTTCCTGTGGTTGCGATGGGGTGTATGGGATCTTCCCCACTCACTTCCCAGGTCCCTGTCGTGACCTCATGTGCGATAACAGGCCTGGGTTAAGTCCATTCTGTGGGCCAAGAAATTTCTGCTGGGTGTGGAGGTTTTCTTGTGTCCTCTTTGTGGAAAGGAGTAAGTGGGATTTGATAGTATTCACAACTATTTTTCCAGAATTAAAAAGGCCCAGCCCCAGGCCAGTCTGTGCCGCAGTGTGTAGGATCTTGGAAATGTGACATAACCTATGTAAAGCTCAGGTTCCTCAACTGGTGAATGAGGACAGCGTTAGTAAGGTTATCCAATAGTGTTTTTGTAGAACTCACATGAGCAAATAAAGTACTCAGTGTGGTTCTTGGTATCTAATATAAATACTCAGTATATTTTATTTGCCATTATCATTTGGTTCTTACTACTATTGTAACACCTTTAAATACCTTGTAAAAATTATAAAGTTACATGGTAAAAGGGGGAAAAAAAGACCATTTGAAATAAAAGTTTCTTCTAATGGAGAAATAAATTAAAAACTGTTTTAGACCCAGCTCAACACAAATGATCATTGCCTTTTGGTTACCCATAAAGAGAAATCATCTCTGTTCCAAGTGCTACCTGCTAAGTGCTCTTTGTCCAAATGACATTTTATTCCCATTAAACTTACATTTTAATAAACGGAAATAATGAATCTGAATATCCCCCTGAAACTTTAAAATTTATGTTAAAGCCCCAGATGTTATGTATTTTTTTTGGATAATTCTGACTACAACCTTGATTCTGACTAAACTAAAGAAATTATGATGATAAAGAACAAACAGTATCAAAAATTTAGATCTGTGTTAAAGAAATTAGATAACAACTTAAGCCATCATTGAAAGGTTTCTTAGGCTCCACCAAGGAAGAAATGCCAATCAGCCACAAAGTCAGGCAGTATAGAGCTTTATTGGGGTTTGGGCACCCGGGCAAGGTCCTCCAGTCTGCAGAGTGGGGGCGGGGAAGTCTCACCCAAGGGAGGAATATGGCGAGGTTTTATTTTGGTTGCTCTCTTCATGGGACCTGGGGATTGGTCCCCTCTGAACAAAGTGGCAATACATCATTGGTGACTTTCCTCAGGCTCAGGTTGCTATGCAGATACAGCCCGCCCTTTCAGCTCTCTGGTTTGACGTCAGCCATCTTTTCTGGGTTGTAGTTCAGCTGCCATTTTGTCCTACGCTGCCCATCCTGACAACCGTACTTGTAAATATAAGGGTGAATTAAATCAACGTAAGCCTTGTAGAAAGTTGGAATTATACATTTGACACTCATTTATTGAATTAATTATTTGTTGAATAACATCTAAGCAGGCCGAGTTTATTAAATGATATTAATACTTGGTTTCTATTTCTTTAAATATTTTATTTTGATTAAATATTTTTATAGATTTGAAAGGCAAAGGGGTCAGTGGATAGAAGAATATATGCTAAGGTAGGGGTGTCAAACTAATTTTTACCAGGGGCCACATCAGCCTCACTGTTGCCTTCAAAGGGCCGACTGTAATTGTAGGACTGTATAAATGTAACTGCTCCTTAACAGTTGAGTGAGAGCTCACAAGTGCTGGGCTGGATAAAACAAGGTGGAGGGCTGGATTTGGCCAGTGAGCCTGTGTTTGCCACCTGTGCTCTAAGGAAAGGTAAGGTAGATTACACAGCTTTAAATGATCATAAATTTTAAATCATGAATCAATAGCCAACTCATTATTAACCCATATATGCATCTCACCTGAGTATAAAGAACCAAAAGTATCTAGACCTGCATTGTGCATTATGGTAGCCACTAGCCATAATTTAATTTAGTTAAAATTTATTAAAATGAAAAACTCACATCTTCGGTTGCATCAGCCACATTGCAAGTGCTTGGTAGTCACATGTGGCTAGTGGTTACCCCACTGAAAAGTGCAGAGAACATTTCCATCATTGCAGAAAATTGTATTGGACAATAGAAACATAATGTGAACCATAGGTATAATTTTTAATTTATAGCAGCTACATTTGAAAAGTGTGAAGATTAATTTTAAAAGGTAAAGTTAATGTCAGCATTATATTTTATTTAATTACTATATTCAAGATACTGTCTTTTCAAATTGCCATCATTATAAAAATTATTTATGAGTTGTTTCATATTTCATTTTCACCCTAAATGTTCAAAATCAATATATATTTTACAGTTACAACATACCACAGTTCATACGAGCACATTTCAAATGCTCAGTAGGGCATTTGACCACACATAGTTGTCGCTATATTGCACAGCACAGGTTTTAAAGGGTTAACAAACTCAAGTTGATCAAATGAAGACACAGCTATTTGGTATTACAGAATTCCTTCCTGTGTCTGCCACTATATTATAAGCACATAAAGTTAGGAACCATATTTTGTTTTTAATGAACAGGTCATTAAAGAAATAACATCCCTAGAGAGTTGAAAATAAAGCTGTGTTTAATACATCAGTGATAAGGAGCAAGGATTTTTGTTTGTTCTAACCCCTCCTCCTGGACAGTATGTGAATCATATATTTCTGGACAGCAGTATGACTTAAAATCTTAACAGAAAAACTAATAGGTGATTTTCATTTCTTATTTTAGTAGATGGCTCAGCAACATTGGACAGTAGTGACTGCTCCTTTAACCCAAAGCACCTCAGAAAAGATAGCCATCTGATGCATGCCTTTTTAAAGGTTTTTGTATATTTTCACACTATATTAAATTTACAGAAGAGCAAAGTTTCTAATAAGAATGAAACACACCAAGCCCAAATGTTCATTCTTTTTTTGTTTTGAAAGTTTTATTCTTGAAAGAGTCACTGCCCTTCAAATACAACTAACTCTTCATTATGAACCCTAAACATCTCTCTCTTGTAAATACTGGCTCCACATGTCAGATATATCTCTAGCATCATCTAGTTTACCATCCTGGCTTTTCTTGTACTTGCATCCTTAAGATGCAATATTTTTGGACTTCTGCCAAGAAGGAGGCATAGGCGGAAACACTGTGCCTTCTCCCACAACCAGGTTTGAATACAACGAAGGTTTAGTAAACAAAGACGCAGCCAAAGAACAGAAAATTAAACTATACAGAAGTCCGACAACAACAAACCGTTCAACCGGGACGGGTCAGAGGGGCGGAGCCAGTAGTGGAGCAGGGTCAGGCAGGAAGGATCCCCTGACCCAGGCGTGCAGGCAGCCAGGGTAGCAGTGCGGACCCAGTGAGGGTGCAGGGCAGGCTGACCGGGGTCACACATTCGCGCACAGATAAACCAGCAGAGCAGTGAGCAGTGAGACGGACCAAGCAGGCCCCAGCGGGCGAATCCAGTGAGTGCTCAAGGCAGCGGGCTGACCGAGGTGGCACATTTGCACGCAGTGGGACGGATGCGAGGCCCGGCAGTGGGAGACAGCAGAGGTGACCGCCATTGCTTTTCTTTGACCCCACCCCCACATACAGTGTCACAACCCAGCAACTGAGTTGCCCCGCCTTGGTGAACACCTAGGGCTCTGCTCCTCATATGTAACAGGCACGAACAGTCCAAAATATGGCGTAAGAAGAACTCAAAGCCCCAGAGCCAATAACTCTAAGCGACCAAGAAATAGCCAGCCTATCAGATGCACAGTTCAAAATACTGGTGATCAGGATGCTCACAGAACTGGTTGATTATAGTCACAAATTAGAAGAACATATGAAGGCTAAACTGATTGAAATGAAGGGAAATGCACAGGAAACCAATAGTGATGGAAAGGAAACTGGGCCTCAAATCAATGGAGTAGACCAGAAGGAAGAACAAAACATCCAAACAGAAAAGAATGAAGAAACAAGAATTCAAAAAAATGAGAAGAGGCTTAGGAACCTCCAGGACATCTTTAAACATTCCAGCATCTGAATTATAGGGGTACCAGAAGGGGAAAAGAAACAGCCATGAGTGGAAAACATATTTGAACAAATAATAAAGGAGAACTTCCCCAATCTAGCAAAGGAAATAGACTTCTAGGAAATCCAGGAAGCTCAGAGAGTCCCAAAGGAGTTGGACCCAAGAAGGAACACACCAAGGCACATCATAATTACATTAGCCAAGACTAAAATGAAGGAGAGAATCCTAGAAGCAGCAAGGGATAAGGGGACAGTCACCTACAAAGGAGTACCCATCAGACTGTCAGCGGATTTCTCAAAAGAGACCTTACAGGCAAGAAGGGGCTGGAAAGAAGTATTCCAAGTCATGAAATCCAAAGACCTACAGCCAAGATTGCTTTATCCAGCAAAACTTTCATTTAGAATGGAAGGACAGATAAAGTGCTTCTCAGATAAGGTCAAGTTCAAGGAGTTCATCATCACCAAGCCCTTATTATATGAAATGCTAAAGGGACTTATTTAAGAAAAAGAAGATGAAAAATATGAACAGTGAAAGGACAGCAAACTCACAGTTATTAACAACCACATCTAAAACAAAAGCAAACCAAGAGGACAGGTAGACCAGGAGCAGAACCATAGAAATGAAGAACACATGGAGGGTTAGCAACAGGGGAGTGGGAGGAGGAGAAGGGGAGAGAAGGTACAGAAAATAGCATAGATGGTAGGTAGAAAATAGATAGGGGGGAGGGCAAGAATAGTAGGGGAAATACAGAATCTAAAGAAGTTGAGACACATGGTCATAAACTGAAGGGGGGAATGGTGGGGGAGGGGGTGTACAGAGTGGAGGGGAATGAAGGGTGCGGCTAGAACAACTGTAATGGTATATCAATAAAATATATTAACATGTTGATAAAAAATAAAATTAAAAAAAAAGATGCAATATTTTTTAAAACATTCATGGGTACTAATTTTGTTGAAGAGGATAGCCATCTTTTTGTTTTGCTCCATAATTTTAGAACATTTTTATTTTTGGATTTATATATGCCATAAATATAAATTTCTTCTATTCATCTTTGTTTATGCACCTGTTTTTTTGGGTGTTTGGATCAAGTACATTTCAGCACACAGACATCATGAGAAATGGAAGAACACTGCCACATATTCTTTAGCACAATGGGCTAGTACAGGATTTTGTTACATAATACTGTATGAAAGGCCCTCCTGTTGAATGAGTGATGAGATGAGAATATCATATTGTATTTTTGTCCCTCAAAATGTAATATCAGTTTCTGATTTTGACAAAGTTCATCTAGGATATTGTCATCTGAAGATCCATGGTCTACGATTTGCTCATACAGTCAATTCCACTGTCATCATTAGAGTTTAGAATACTGCTATTGGTCTTTTTGCATTCATCTTCCATTTCATCTAATAATTGTGAAACATCTTTTTGTCACAGCAGTGTATGAGTTTACTATTGCTGCTGTGATGAACTATAAATGCTTAGTAGCTTAAAACAATACATTTATGATATTACTGTTCTGTAATTCAGAAGTGTGACTCGGGTCTTACTGGGTTAAAGCCAAGATGTTGATGGAACTGTATTCCTTTCTATAGGCTCTGTGGGAAGGTGTGTTTCTTTGCTTTTTTTTTAGCTTCTAGAGGCCTGCCTTAAGCAATTGAGACAAAATATCCTAAACTGAATGGCTAATAAACAATGGAACTGGAGTTTTGGAGGCTGGAAGTTCCAGAGTAGGGGCCAGCACTTGTAGGTTCTGATGAGAGACCTCTTTCAGATTGCACACTGCTGACTTCTGTTCTTACAGGAGGGAGAGCAGAGATAGGAAGCAGGCTGTTTTATAAGGACACTAATCCCATTTGTGAGTGCTCCACCTTCTTGACTTGATCTACCCCTCATTACCTCCCAAAGGCCCTGCCTGTTAATACCATCGCACACTGGGGAAGTGGGAGGCAGAAGGATCTTTCAGGGACACAGACATTCAGTCTATAAGGAGTCCCCCCAGCATTTTGGAGTGTGCCCCCTTTTTCATATTTAAAGCCAACAAGGTAACACCTCTCTGACCTTGCTTCTAACATCACATCTTCTCCTTTTTTCTTGTGTCCCCCTCTTCCACTTTTAAGTTCCCTTGTGATTATTTTGGGCTCACCCAGATAAGCCAGGGTAATTTCCATATTTAAGGTTAAGCTAATTAGCAACCTTAATTCCCCTTTGCCACATAACCTAACAAATTTACAGGTTCCAGGGATTAGGGCTTGAACATCTTTGTGGGCTACTATTTTAAGTAGCATAGTTAGAAAGTAACAAACAAACAAAACCCTTAATACTCATCTGTGTTCAACGAAAGCAAAAAACAGAAACAAAAAGACTATTTTTATATAGTCATAAACAGTGAGGTAATACATGGGCAGCACATAGGGAAACTGATGTAATAATGATTTATTTCACTTTTACATCATTTTCCTAGGTGATTCTCCATTTTGTTTTCTTATTTTAGTAATTTTTACTGTAGTTGGGAATAATTGATGAGTCATGAAACAGTTCCTACAATGTTATGGTGAGGTGTTTGAGGGTGTAGGAAAACTAAGATCATTAAGAGTCCGTGTTGTATCTTAGCTTTGCACAAAGATCCAATGAGCTTTTATGATAAGTGCAAGATAAAATGAGTTTTGTTACAAATATGTCTATTTTCTTTGTGTTTTTTTGGAAGTCCAGTAAGAAAGATAAGTAAAAGTAATGAATATCATCCTTACAATAGTTAAAAATATAAAAGAAACTGAAAAAATAAAATTGGGTCCAGTGGACCCTTATTATATGGTGAGAGCCGCTCACTTGGTTTCCTTGACTTCTGTGATGCCACAGGGTCTTTTCCAGTCTCCCACCTCTCTGCTAGACGCACGGATACTGGTATTCCCCAGTGGTGGCCCAGGGTCTCTTGTTTTCATCCTTTTTATAAGCTACTACCATCAAAACCATATTCTCAGACTTGCTTCAGACCCATATGACTGACTAACTTGTAGACAACTGTTTGCCTGTGTCACAGGTCCCGTAGTCATCCTCTCCCCATCTCCCTTCGGTGGCTCTCGCAAAAACAAGGCAGCATGATGTACTGTCCCTTTTCTGGTGTTTTTTAGTCATCAGACTCCAGCAGAATGTGCCCAGCAAGAAATTTAGGGGTTATCCTTGACTCCTTAATCTATTACCTTCACAACTAATTGTATGCCACGTCCTGTAAGCTTCTGTTAGAGCCATCTATTCTCTCCGCTTCTGCTTCCTCTGCTTTCCCGCCCTGCGCCATGTCTTGCTTGGATCATTTATTGTGCTAGATTCCTGACCAGTTTTCCTATTATTTCAACTCCTGGGTCCCTCTGTCTGCTATTCTAGCTCTTTGAAGAAAATATGGTTGTGCCTTTCCAGTGTTTAAAACCCTTCTTGAGGATTTCCACTGCCCTTAGGAGACAAAGATTAGTCTTTTTAACACTGCCTACTAGTCGTAACTGGTGCATGCCTTTCTTCCTCCTCCACCTCCACTCACCAAACACATAAATATGCATGTTTGCACACACGTATGCATGCACAACCAAAAAATCTGAAGCGTTCCAGCCTTTCCTAATTATTCTCTGTAATATGTCTTGCCTATTCACCGCCAGACCTTCTGCACTCTTTCCTTTGTCCAGAACATCCTTCCTTCTCTTTAGCTAGCTTAATTGGTATAGATCATAACTTCAAAGTACTTCTGGGAATTCCCTCTTGAATAGGTTTGGAGATGCAATCGCTTGCATCCAAGTACTCTCCCTGCCTTTCCCCTATGAGAGCAGATGCCAAACCCAATGGCTAGTACTTTTTAATTGTCTGTCTTCCTCAGGGACTATCGTTAGCGTCCACAGAGCATGGACCTTCTCTGTCTTGTTCAGCATAAAAGCCCCAGAACCTAGCAAAATGCTAGGCACATAGTGTAAGTACTTTGAAAATGTTTGTTGAATGAATGATAGATATTTTATGAGTTTATGGATAAGTACTGAAAGAATATGTGAAAAAATTAAAATTTTAATTTATTGAGTCAGTTCATACCTCTGAAGCCTGGATTAACTCAGTGGACAGTGCCAGGTGCATAGGAAGTACAAGTGTTAGCTATTGTTATTGTTGTTGCTATTGTAAAAGCAGGAGTATCTTACTCTTTATCATGCTCTATACTTTGGTAATTTAAGAAAGAAAAATAAAATGTTTCCAATTGGATCTCTCCTAAAGCATTAAGGTGACAGCATGATTTGGCAATTTCCCATCTGCTGTATGTTAATTTTACCTTTGGAAACCGAAACATTTGTAAAGGTTTGCATGTGGGGAAGAAGCCACTGTTTAAGTTCGTGTCTTGTAAAAGACACTGTTGGTTTTGCATGTTATGTTTTTCTATTTGAATAATTAATTTTATAGATCCCTTGAAAATTGTCTTTGGAATTTTGTTTTTGTTAGAATGTTTGCTGGCAAATACTCACTGGTACACTTTTTTCAACTAAATGTAACTTGTCCTAAGTAGCTTCTCATCCAGTCTGGAATTATTTATAATACTTGGCTTTGTTTGGAGTCGAATTGGATCGAATTCTTTCCAAAAGTCAAACTGCTGTTCAACTCAAAGCTTGCAAAGAAGTCTACAGTTTCATTACTATATGGTATAAATACATGTACATAGAGTCAGAAGGGTTTACAGAATCTTTCGCATGAACTTCATGAAATACTGTTCATGCCATCGGTACAGAGGATAATGTGCTCTCTGGCCTTGTGGCCCTGGTTTGCTGCCACTGTGCAGTCATTAGAAAGAAGACAGTCTACTGTCTTCACTGTCTCTGCCTTGGCCCAGGCCGTCGGCCCTGCATTTGAAACTGGCAAGCTCAGAACTAAGGGTGACCTCCTGTTGTCTTCAGGCACTTTTTACTTCACAGCTTCCAGAAGGGATGGTGATGACTGAACACAGCACAGCACTCAGGCATTGTCTACAGGGACCTGAGGTTAGACTGTTCATTACAGAATTCTTCACTCAAAGATAGCTCATCCTGAGAAAAAATGAGTTGTAGACTTAACTTTATAGTACAAATTTATTTTTATTTTTATTTTATTTAATTCTTATTCAAGTACAGTTTTCTGTTTTATATTCCCTGCCTTGCCCCCCAGTGCTCCCCACCTCCCTCCCATTTCCACCCCCCACCTTAGTTATTGTCCATGTGTCCTTTACACTTGTTCCTGTGAATCCTTCCCTTTTCCCCTGTGATTCTCCTCTCCTCTCTGGACCCTGTCAGCCTGTTCCGTATTTGAGTGTCATTGGTCATATTTTGCTTGCTTGTTTGTTTTGTTGTTTAGATTCCTGTTAAAGATGAGATCATATGGTATTTGTCTTTCACTGCCTGACTTATTTCACTCACAATAATGTTCTCCAGTTCCATCCATGATGTTGTAAAAGGTAGGAGCTCCTTCTTCCTTTCTGCAGCATAGAGTTCCATTGTGTAAATGTACCATAGCTTTTTGATCCATTCATTTACCGATGGGCATCTAGGTTGCTTCCAACTCTTGGCTATCGTGAATTGTGCTGCTATGAACATCGGGGTGCATAGGTTCTTTTGGATTGGTGTTTCAGGGTTCTTAGGATATACTCCTAATAGTGGAATTGCTGGGTAAAAAGGCATGTTCATTTTTAGTTTTCTTAGAAAGTTCCATACTGTTTTCCATAGTGGTTGTACCAGTCTGCAATCCCACCAACAGTGAACTAGGGTCCCCTTTTCCCTACAACCTCTCCAGCACTTATTGTTTGTTTCTTTGTTTATGATAGCCATTCTGACTGGTGTAAAGTGGTATCTCATGGTGGTTTTAATTTGCATCTCTCTGATAGCTAGCGATATCGAGCATCTTTTCATGTGTCTCTGGATCCTCTGTATGTCCTCCTTGGAGAAATGTCTGTTCAAGTCCTTTGCCCATTTTTTAATTGGGTTGCTCGTCTTCTTTGAGTGGAGTCAAGTGAGTTCTTTGTATATTTTGGAGATTAAACCTTTGTCTGAAGTATCATTGGCAAATATGTTTTCCCAAATAGTTGCTTCTCTTTTTATCTTGATACTGTTTTCCTTACCCATGCAGAAGCTTTTAATTTTGATGAGATCCCATTTGTTTATTCTTTCCTTTATATCCCTTGCTCTAGGGGACGTATCAGTAAAAATCTTGCTGCGTGGAATATCTGAGATTTTCCTGCCAATGTTCTGCTCTAGGGCTTTAATGGTTTCACGGCTTATATTTAAGTCTTTTATCCACTTTGAATTAATTTTGGTGTATGGTGTAAGTTGGTGCTCGAGTTTCATTTTTTTTGCATGTAGCCGTCCAGTCCTCCCAACACCATTTATTGAAGAAGCTATCTTTACTCCATTTTATGTTATTGCCCCCTTTGTCAAATGTTAATTGACTGTAGAGAGTTGGGTTTATTTCTGGGCTCTTTGTTCTATTCCATTGGTCTATGTGCCTATTTTTATGTCAGTGCCAGGCTGTTTTGATTACAGTGGCCTTGTAATACAGTTTGATATCAGGTATTGTGATCCCTCCTACTTTGTTCTTCTTTCTCAAAATTGCGGCTGCTATTCGGGGTCTTTTATGGTTCCATATAAATTTTTGAAATGTTTGTTCTATGTCTGTGAAATATGCCATTGGCACTTTAATAGGTATTGCATTGAATCTATAAATTGCTTTGGGTAGTACGGACATTTTGATGATGTTAATTCTTCCAATCCATGAGCATGGTATATGTTTCCATTTGTTCGTGTCTTCCTTAATTTCTTTCTTCAGTGTTGTATATATACTACAAATTTAAAACGGCAGGAAAATCTTACTAAAAGTTGGCTCCTACCTAGGCCCTCCCCAAATTGTATCATTTTCACTTCTGTGTTTTAAAAATCTCTTATGATTCTAAACTGGTCAAAAGATCCTTTATATATTGTTTAAAGTATGTCTCTTTTTATTCTTACCTAGTTCTATAAAAGCAAAGTGTTTTATGCTTGCAATTTCCAGTTGTAAAGTTAATGCTATATTATGAACTAAGGGTGATTTTAAAATCTTCCCTACTACATGTCGTTAATAAGCAAGATCTCTAAAATGTTTTTCATTTAGATTAAATTGAAGTTCTAGATTTAAAGGTGAAACCATCAAGAAGATGGTGTAATCACAAAAATATTACACATAAGCTTATAGGTTAAAATTCTAAATTATATGGCACCAAAATGTATATTTGCTTTTTATAATATACCTGGAAAAAATAGGTACTTTATAAATACTTTACTGATTAAGGAAGTAAAGTACTAGAAAGTTAGAAATGAGTGCTATATCTACAGGGGTACTGTAAAAATGTATAGGCTTGGGATTTTTAAAAAAGCATAAATTAGTGGAGATAGAAAAGGAGTGGTTCTAGTCAAAGACAAGAAACACTGGGGACTATTTCTTTTGATTTGGGATGTTTTCAAAGTGTCCTCATCCCTCATTGGATGCTTTCGTTGTAACTGGATGACTTACTGCATTTGTGAAGTAATGTTTCCTAAACCTGAGTAAATGAAAAGTGTGAAAGATCAGTGCTCAGCATTTCTTTTGCCATGCAGAGTGGCTCCGTAAATACTTATCCTTGGCTTAATTCAGAACTTTATTCTTGGGGGTTATTGAGATATTAAAATAGAAGTTCCATAAATTGAGTTAAAAACAATTCTAAACCATTTATTTCTCTTACTGCTTTTATACAGAAGTTCCCTCAAAGGATTTTTTAATATATCAACTGGAAATTTCATATGCTACTTGTAGATAAATACACTGTGAATATTTTACCCATTATCTTAAAGTTAGGAGGAGGCTTTACCTCCTTCTGTTTTTCATAGATATACTTGACCAAAATTTTATTATACCTAAAGAATATTTTTACCAATAGGGTATTATACAGTATGAAGTTTTTTTTTTTCCTCAGAGAAATGAGGGTTTATGAAAGAAGTATACTCACTCATGTTCTCAGTATCTTTAAGAAAAAGTCTTGAATTTTTCTTTAACTACTTTTCTATAAAGTTTGGAGTTTTAATAATGTTCCTACTCTCAATATTTATTGATATTCATTTGTATTACCTTAAGATAGACTTAACTGAGTGAAATTTCATTTTTATAGTGTTTAATGATAATTAAAATTAAATTATATAGAGGCATCCCAAAGCTTTTTAACATTTAATATTATATTGGAAGGAGCAATTTAAGTTGGGCTTGTTTCAGAATACCATTTTAGAAATCAGTTGGCAGTATTCGCAACATCATTTTTATATGAATGTATGCTAATGTGGTATGAAAGAAAGATCCTCATTAAAATCTTGTCGCTAAACAAGTGACAAAAACCCTACAAACAGCTTGAGGCTTTAGGCCAGTCACAGTTATTCCTGCCTGAAGAGGTTTGGACAAGTGTGAAAATATGTAGACTGTGCCTTTATTGGAATCAGAACACATAAATGCTGTCTCACATGAATTCCCAACTAAGGGCATTTCTGTTTTTAGGACAAGAAATCTTAAAATGATGCAATGCCCAAATGTATATTGTGACTTTCTCTCTGTAAAAATACTGGGTTTGTTAAATTTGGAAAGTGGACTTTCGATAATAGCCATTGTGTTTGCCTTTTCCATAGAAGTACTGAGGTTTGGTCAGCGAGGATATTTCGTTAGGCAAATTCTTTCTTCCAGACATTGAGTGAACTGGTCTGAACTAGGTGTGCGAGGTCACAGGAAGGATGTAATGGTGCCAGGGATCAACCTATGGCTCATCGCCCCTATCATCACAGCAGTTCCCTTCCGGAAGCCCTTCGCCAGATTTGGTCACTTCTGGGTTAGCTCGATGCACATTTTCCCTTTGGGTGTTGCTTATGTTTTAATTTTTATTTAAGGTTATAATTCTTCTAGAAAGGCAGATTTTAATGTGCTATAAATAGGAAAATTAACATGTAGGAATGCTAATGATATTCCAGAGTAAAAGTTTTTGGTAGCCATGATCTCTACAGATAATGAGCTGGCTCTCTGTCTGCTGTGCCTTTTTGAGTTGGAGGGAGTCTAGTCAAGGGCACGAAAGATACTCCCTTGGTCTGATTTGGCCTGTGTGTCCAGCCTCATCTGCACAGACAGGAATGAGAACATTTGTAGTTGGAAGGAGGAAGATCCTGAATAGTTTCCGGAATCAGAATAATTGGTGGGACTTTTGAGACTAGTGAACAAGGAGCTAAAGGAAGCTCATCCTGTGTATATTTGAAGTGGGGTATTACATGTCACCCGTAATTTAACGTGACCAGACACATTAAATTATTTGCATTAAAGTTATTTCCTGTATGTACTGCCTTTATCCACTTATCCTTCAAAGTTTGCAGGTAGATATGAATGTTTATAAGACTGTTGTCCCAGTTAAAGCCCCTCTAATGGGTTTTTATGCATTTAATAAATCTCAATCTTTTCCAGTTTGCTTGCGGTTTAAAAATATTTTTGTTACATATTATGTGTCTTCTTGGAGACTCCTGAAATTACATGCTTGCTTTAAAATAAACATAAATTGTATTTGTTAGTACCTGGAAGGGTAACACATAGCTCAAGGATCTTGATAACTTTGTATTAAAGGAGTTATAAAAATTATTCGGAAAAAGTCATTTTTTGCCTACAACTTCTTTGTGGGGATGATGTCATAATTTAAGATCTGACGTGGAAACTGATGGTTACTTACAGGAGATACATGAGATTGGAAGTGGCAAAGCCGGAACCAGAGCAGCCAGAGGTCAGGAGGAAGGACTGGAATAATTCAAGAGAGTTGGCATACATGATAGGAAGCAAAGTCCACGCTGTCCTTTAGAAAGGATAAGGGACAACGGAGTCTGATCCTGAGCACATGTCAGAACAATGAGCAGGTGGCCCGGCTGTGGGTAGATGATGGCATCAGGCTTTTCTGAGCTGATGACCCTGAGAAGGCAGGATACCAGAGGGGCTAGTATAGTTAAAAAGGCCAACTACCAGAACGGAAATTTGACAGAAAGCCGTTTGAAATTTTCTGGGGCATCTAAGAGTAGACCAGAGAATGGAGTAGGAGCCCTGTTATCAGAAGTTAAGGCAGCATGGCCAGGTTGTCTTAAAGGACGGGGCACCTTGAAGCCGCCAGGAGAAGACATGCAGACACTGGACCTGCAGAGACCGCACATCTTGGAAACAGCTCNAGGCCAACTACCAGAACGGAAATTTGACAGAAAGCCGTTTGAAATTTTCTGGGGCATCTAAGAGTAGACCAGAGAATGGAGTAGGAGCCCTGTTATCAGAAGTTAAGGCAGCATGGCCAGGTTGTCTTAAAGGACGGGGGCACCTTGAAGCCGCCAGGAGAAGACATGCAGACACTGGACCTGCAGAGACCGCACATCTTGGAAACAGCTCCTCCTTTATTCTCCTTAATCATTTCTTGTGGAATGTACTTTTTCTCTATTAAAAGTCCCACCTGTTTTCATGAGGCCTCCTCACTTTCTCGGAGGTCCTCTTTCTTTTCAAATCTTATGATTTCCACAAAGTAAATGAAACTCATCTCATTTTGCTTTTTACTCATGTACATGTCTTTGGTGAAGCATGTGCAATGTGCCAAGCACAGTCTAGGTAATAGATGTTATTTTTTAGAGCTGCCAGAAATTGTAATTACAAGTCACTTCTCCCCAAATTTTTTATTTCAGATTTTACCAAATGTTGCAAGGAGTCTGGAATCCTTATGGTAGTAAAATGCCGGAAAGAAAATTCTGCATTAAAAGAATGCTTAACCTCTTAGTAAGTAGTCAGTCACCTAAGTGTCTGTGCTTCTGTGTATATGTGTGTGTAGTATATGTAGTAGGTAAGAATACGTTATTTAATTCATTCAATGTAATATATTCTGTACTTCTTCTCCCCCGACAGATATTTTTGGCTGAGTCTAAAATTTGTTAGATTATTCTAAAAATGCAACATTTATGATCTCTTTAAGTTAAATGGGTCAGCATTATATCTGATTTAATATGTGAAATCAGTTAACAAAGACATGATTTTCATGTGATTTAACCAGTTTATTTTCATGAACATATTGATCTATAGAATATATTATAGATGGGCTTAAGGTAAACCTAATGATAAGGTACTGAATCAGACTATCTCTAAGACCTTTGCCAGCCTTGCAATATGTTTTTGATTAATTTAACTCCTAGGAAGGTTGCAGTAAGTCGAAAGAAGGACATAAACATAAATTTAGATTTTTGAAGTTAAATTAAATTTTTAAATCTTAAATATCATGTTCACTGATAGTTTGTTGTAGTTCCTTGAATCTTAAAGTAAAAATATGCCAAGTTCTTTGAATGCAGGTCCTTTCTGCTGAATTCCACATTTTTTTTTTTACCCACATTATTGACAGATGGTATAGCAAAATACTTTCTTAAGTCCAGAACTGAACTTGGCTCCTTTTACTTCTGCATTTTATGTCTTTGTCAATTATGCAGTTGTCTAGTGTCTTCCTTGTCTCCTAACTGTAACTGGTTATTTCCTATTGATTTCATTTCCTAAATCTTCCCCAGACCCATTGCCTCCTTTTCATCACAGCTGCTGCTCCTTTGGTCTAGGCCCTCATCATTTCTTATCTGGGTTATTTTATTGATTGGATATCCCCTTTTCACCTGTCTGCCACATGCTTGCTGTCAGATTCACCTAAGACACAAAGCTCACCTTACAGTTGCTCTCCTAATAATGCCCATCATCTTCAAGGTAGGTTTTTTTATACCAATGTGGCATAAATGCACTATCACAATTTGGTTATTGCCCTTTCCAGCTTCATCTCAGGTCTTTTCTCCTGTGTGAAATATACTTGTAGAATATACTTCTTCCCTATTAGAAATCCCATCTATAGTTTGCCACACTGGTTCCAATTTACTTGCCATTCTTTAAGCATTAGTTTTTCCTCATCTTTTGTCGTTGCACATGTGCCTTCTAAGGGATTTCTGGTGGCCTTTCAAAACATAACTCCAGCATTTCCCCTTGGCATCTCCCATTCTTCCCCATGTTCCTATGGTGCACTGGTCCATACCTCTATCATAGCGCTTTGTATACTTACTAGTAACTCATTCTTTACCTGTCTGCTCTGTAACACCGTGGGCTGCCTGAGGATAGGCACTGTGCTTCTCACTGCTGTATGTCACTTGGATAATGCTATTCAAGAGAGAACCACTAGGTGTTTTTGTTTCCTTTCTTTAACTGGTTTGGTAGTCTAATGCTTATAGTGAATTTATGATCGTCACTAAAAACCTTCTTTTTAAAGAATTTTAAAATTTCAGTTGTAATTGACATTCAATATTGTTTTAGTTTCACTTCTTAAAATGTACTTCTAAGGGTTGTACCTAATGAACTGGATGTCTGAATGTTATTAAGGGAAACATACTAAATACTTAATAAAATGATTCACTTGAAAAGATGTTCCTTTCTTTCTTGTAGTTATAATGATCCTGCCTTTTATGAAGAATGCAAAATGGAATACCTAAAAGAAAGGGAAGAATTCAGAAAAACTGGGATTCCTGCCAAGAAAAGGATACAGAAGCTTCCAACAAGCATGTAGGCAAATACTCAAATGATACTCAGTAACTCTATTCCTGGAAACCACATTTACCTAAAATGATGGACTCAAGGAAGTGTTGCTTTATCCTGAATTATGAAAATATTAATCTTATCTGAAATAAAGATTTTTTTAATTTTAAAGTTACATTGATTAAATGGGGCAGTTGTAAACAGTGGAATGGGATATGATTTGGCCTGATCATTATGGAGCTTTCCAAATTTTTCCACAACTACAGCTCTCCAACAGCGACACTGATTTGTAGGGTTCAGTATAGAAGGAAAGGCTAATCATGGGGACTGGAGTAGCCAACTAAAGGAGAGCAGGAATGGACAACTTTCAGAGTGGTTTAAATAACCAGGCAGTAGAGCGGAGTGGTCATTAATGAGTCCTTCCTAGTTCTCTACTTACTAGCTGTATACCTGTGGAAATGTGCCTCATACAGTCTTTGTGAGGACTGAGTATTTTTGGTAAATGCTCTTTAATGGTAAGTTATTGTTATTGTTAGTACTAAAGAATTATTTGGAAACACAGACGATAGATTAAGTATTTAAAATGAATTAATTTTAAACATCTGTAATAAAAAATTTCCTAAATGTACTACTTTCCTTGACCTGTTAATTTGGCTACTGAAAACACTTTAATATTTTTTAAAAGTTTTCTTTATAAACATAAATGACCATTTTATAACACAGTAATGGTGTCAGGAGCTAATGTGAAAATTTTCTGTCCCAATGCAATAATTTGGTTCCAGGTTGAACTTTTATATTAAAAGTTGCTTTCTCCCCTACCCCATGAACAATTAACTTTTACCACAGCCATTGCAACCAGTTTCCAGGGAAGTAAATTTTATGTCTACAGTTTTAATTAAAATCACAAATAGAAATTACTACATAGAAGGAAAAGATTTCACTTTGTCCTCAGTCCGATGAAATACATCTGAATTTTTAAAAGGAGTTAAAGCAAGCAAAGAGGATCCTAAGAAGCAATGGCATGTTCAAGTGCCACACTTTTCTCTTGAGTAAGCCACTCAAAGAACTATTTTACTCTTATTTAAACCCCAAAGAAACCACATTTACCTAGGCCACAGATCAAAAGGAGGCAGCCTGCTAGAGCAGACAGAAGCAAAGCAAACAAATAGTGACCTAGAGGTCACATAGCAATAGTGGTAAACAAGCTATATTCCTGTTGACCTTTTGGTATTGGTGCATTTCCTATAGCACAGGACCTTAATTTTTGTTAATTAAAAGGCAAAATACTTTTAAAAGCTAGTGAAATACATAATCTGTGGCTATTTTATAATTTTGATTCGAATCACTGGGGTCAACTTCAATTTTATGTGGATAATTCATTTATGTAGATGTCCCTTTCCCTATAGGTGCTGGATATCTAGTATAAATAAGTTCACCCTTTTTTATTCTGTCAAAAACTAACCTCTTATTTATAGCTTTTACAATATCCATGCCTATGCACACTCAGGTCTACTTCTCTGGTGGGTGTTTCTGCCTCAGTTATCCTGCTTGCTCATTTGTGCCTCTCTGCTGATACTATTTTGTTAAGTGATAATTCAGATTTTCTACCCTTGAAATTCTACCTCCTTGATGTATACTTTCTGGACCTGTTTTCACATGATTCAGTCCTTTAGGTCTGTAAGTCTGAATTTCCCGTTTTGATTTTCTGATTTTCACATAGGTATGTCCCTGCTCTCCTTATAAATTAGCTTCTATTTTGGCAAAATGGCACTTTCCTTTTAGACAAGATAAAAAAAAATTTTTTTAGTTAATAGGGGATCAAGAGGAAGGAATAGTGGCCTTTTTATTGTTAGTTATGTTCTCTTCATTGTCATGATGTGTAAATTGATGTGTGGTTATAAAAATCTAAAGATTAAGAAATTTTCAAGGGAAGCCCTTTGGAGCAAGTTTATAAAACTATAGATGGATCATTCTTTCATTTCTCTTTGAATCTTATTTAGAACAGATAATCATGTAGTGTACATTTAAAAAATTATGGCTGGGTACAAACAATTTTTGGCAAATCTTTCTTAAATAGTCTTATACATCATTTATTTAGCACTTTAAACTACCAAGAACATTAACCACTGACTTTCTAACATATCTGTTTCACAGATACCTTTCTGTTTAGATGGAAAAGCATTTTCTCCACTCAAAAGAAGTTAGTTTAACAAGACAAATAATCTTTTATATGAGTCAAATTAATAACTCACAATTAGTACTTGACATTGGAATATATAGTCAAGGACAAAATTTCACTTCCACTTCAATTTCAATCAAAAATAATTTTAATTAAATAATTTCTTTGCATTGTTCAAAGCATTAATCAAGCCATCATCTCATACAACTTATTTTCTTTACATTGTAAAATTTCCAATCTTGGTTTTAAAAAAGGCAAACCAGTAAGCTTAGAGATTAGATACAATATACAGCCTCTGTAGCCACACGAGAAGTAGTTTCTGGTGCTGTGGTATTACACAGGTAGTTGCTTCCTTCAGCTAAAGCCTGGAATCCTCAATTTGTTTTATGCATATTATGTTCTGTTACTTGGCAGGAGATTCTACTCCCTTGAGTCAGCTGTGTTCACTGGTCAGAATAAATTCCAGCATCTGACACCAATTCCATTAATCACAGACAAGCTTGAGTAAGTGAGGTAATAGAAAGACAAAAATCTGGTGAACAGTGAACACTGTTTATGTATGTATGCTATTAGGTCAATATAGAAATCTGTGATAATCTTTTAGTTCAAGACAAACATTTCAAACTGTTTATTAAAGAGGCTAAGGTTTCCCACATGAAACACTATCTCAGGCAAAGGATATATAATTGATTAATAATTTCATTACTAATATTCTTAATACTGTAGCCCTGAAAGAACTTAGATAAGTTTCCATGTGAAGCCATCCTTGTTATTTCCTTACTTGTTTATAAATGATAGGCCACTCAGAATCAAAGACTTTGGGGACATTTTATGACTGTACTGTCTCTGTATCAGTACAGCACAGAATTTGGTTTTTAGAATTAAATTCCTAAATCAATCAAAAACCACTCAATGAGTAAAATATTACATTTCAAACCAAAGCCTAACAATTTATAAGCTGGCCTACATAACGAACAGGTATAGACCCTTTGAAGAAAATGACTTTAATTATGGACCCCGTAGAGACAGATTAGACCGAAACCTTTGTGATGCTCTTTTCACTTCTAATTGGTTGATGTGTAGGGTTGTAATAGTTTATTCACACCACATAGATTTTCTACTATTTGGTCACTTTTCAATTATGATTGAGGGATATACTGGGACAAAGTTGGCTTCAATGATCAGGTTGCTTCAAGTTTTAAAGCTCAAAATGCAATTCTAAATTTTATCAACACTGTGATTAAAAATGATTTAAAACTTTGAAACACAACAGCATACAGAGATGGAATAACCTACATACTATTATTCCACTGTTTATATTTGTATTCTTTATGCACTATAAGTCAACAGAAATATAAGCTGTTCACATTGCCATTTGCTCCTTTATGCAACTTACCATTTTTTTCTAATGTCAATGGCCTCCTCTATTTTTAATGAACAACAGTTTAGGCATTTCACATGCTTTGTAAAACTGTGTCTAAAAACCTTCAGTTCCATTCTTTATGTGAGAGGCAGAAACTTACAACCATCATCAAAGGTAGAACTGTCGTTTTGAAACACCTCGTTTATTAGTTTATTATTAGCATGTATCTGATTCTTAGCCAGAATAGAAGCTGGAGTGTTGCTCTTCCATACTGGAAAATCAACTACATAATATGGTACAGTATATGTAAATGTGTACATCGAAGAACCCTGCAAAATTTTAATCAAAACTCACTGTTTATTAAATAATTTCTCAAGAGAACTATTGCAGGAGGTACAGCAACCTCATTACCAAATCATGAATCTTCAGAATTAGTTCTTATAAAGGCAGTTTTGATTATGTTGATCCAAGTAATGCGGCAGGATGGGTAAAGGCAAAGTTTTATTTTTAGTTTCCCCAAATGCTGACTCACTTGATTTAGGAGGGCTTGGGAATACCCACGAATTATCGTCCAGAGAATTTCTGCCGAAAGAGTTGTGTTCCTGAAAGTTTGTACAGTCATGAGGACCGGGTCGCTCATTATCTGTCCATGATTGGAGAACTGCTTTATCTGATAAAACTTTTACATCTCTTTGTAATACATCTTCCCCTTTACCAGGAGTTTTGCCATTTGGTGAGAGAGTGGGGTGTCTTTTGTATGTTACAGTGAAATTCGTCAAGTGCAGTTTTGTGCTGTCTTTCCCAAGGTCTTCCATGCATCCTACAGGAGCACAGGCTAAAAAAGAAAGTACAGGCCAAATGTCAGTAGTCAAGGCATTTGTGATCATAAAAACATGTAACAATATATTAACTTGGTTGATTTATAACTGGAAATAAAGTTACCACTCCCAAACAAGTGTAATCATTGGGCAGCGTGACTTAGAGGTCAAATGAGCTCAGTTCTAATACTGGATCAGCTATACCGACATGGAAGTCACTGTCTGCTCCAGGTATCACTTTTCTCATTTGCAAAATGGACACAGCATAGTAATCCTGTCCATCTGTATCACTGAGTTATTAAAAATGAAGAATTTAGCCCTGGCTGGTGTAGCTCAGTGGATTGAGCGCGGGCCTGCGAACCACACGATCGCGGTTCGATTCCCAGTCAGGGCATATGCCTGGGTTGCAGGACAGTTCCCAGCAGGGACACATGAAAGGCAACCATACATTGATATTTCTCTCCCTCTCTCCTTCCCTTCCCCTCTAAAGATAAATAAAATCTTTAAAAAAAATGAATTTAAAATTTTAAAAAAGTTGGAAACTAATAAAGTTAAAATACTAGGTTGACCAAAAAGTGTATTTAGTTTTTTCCATAAAATAAAAGACACATTTTTCATTTTCACTAATAACTGCATTGATCTGGATGTTTTTAGTATGTCAGCTATCTCCCACTGTTGGCTTCTAGTAGGTAGAGGCCAAGGGCGCTGCTAAACTTCTTCCAGTGCATAAGACAGCCCCACAGCAAAGAATGGTTTGGCCACAATGTCAACACTACCAACAAACTTCACAAACCACTTTTGACATGTTTGATCAATCACAGAACCTTCTCTGTACACTATACAAGTCTTTTTTTGCATTTCAGTTGTGTTTTCACTTTTCTTGAAATAAAAAAAGTTGCATATTTTCTTCTATCTTCAATATCAAAAGGGATGTACAAAAATTCACCAATTTTGAGGGTTTTTTTTTAATGCACCCTGATGTGACTGCTGTCACAATACAGTCTAACAAAATTGTGTTAAATGAAGTTAAAGACAACTAAACACTGCTAGAACCATTGTACAGAAAAAAACAAACTTTTGGCCAACCCAATACAGGTAAAGATCCTGTTCTTGGCTCTTAAGAGTGTGGCTAGAGGTGGCTTCCAGACTATTTACTTCAGTGGATTGGACTAAGAAAGCTGTTCCTAAGTTTCAGTAATGTTTTTTGTTAAATATCATATTCCTTTACTTATTCATATATTTTTCCATGGGTGATCCAAAAGTAAAATTTTTTTCAGAAAGAATTATATTGTGAATTGGTGAGATACAAATAATATTTATTCAGGCCTTTATGAAGAAAACAGTTTAACTAAAAGCTACAAAATAATCCTATGTCTTAGGAAACACAGATAATGGTAAATGTACATTCTGCCATGGCCACAATACAGATCAAGTAAAAAAGAAAATAACACAAAAAAATGTCTTCAGTACACATGTAATGGCTTAGAAAACAGACTGCTCTAAAGCTACTGTTTAGCCACAGCCAACAAGATGGTAGTTTGAGCTTTTCTTCCTTCAATTCAGCAAGGGTAGAAAAGAGAAATTTATCCCAAGTTCAAAAAGGATAGCAATTTCATCTGTGGCTTGACTCTGTAGTTTCAGAAGAAAGCGATTGAACCACATTATAAAATAAGCTCACTGTCTTTTCTTAGGAGGAGAGTCAAGAGTTTGGGAGAATTGGAAATAATCATTGTTTAGCTTTTGGGCAGGGTGATATTGTAGGTCAGGGGAAAAGGTGATCTAGACTCACTGCTGTCTGCTTCTCAAAGCATTGAGTGCTGTGCTGAGTGAGGGGTGGACTTGAACCTGCCACTATCGTAGGAAATGTTTTAGAAAACTTATGCTCCAAAGCTCTAAATATGTATCAGTCATCAGCTCAGAAGGGACACGGGAATGAACCATTTCTAAATATGGAAAAAGCATTTGCCCTATATTATTATTTGGAAGTTATATTATATAAACAAAAAGCCACACTGAATACTCACTGCAGAATTACTGTATGAGTCCCTTTTAAGAGAAATCTTATTTCTACCATCAACTGGTATTACCTTACCACTGTAACCCTGGCCACTGTAAAACTCAAGGAAAAAATGAATCAAAAATTAAGTCAATGGCTGCCAAAGCACCATGTTATTTTATCTGCTTCATAATGAACTAACTGTAGAAAAATGAAAGGAATTCTGAATTTAACTTTCCTCTCCAATGTGCAAAATTTCCCCCCACTAATGTACACTACTAAGAACTATTTATAAGTACAATTTTTTTATGTACTCTTTAGGGACAATCTGAGGTACAAATAACAGTTTTAAACTGGTGATTATTTTTTATAAAAAAATCACATCTTACTACTCTAAAAAGTAGATTTTAGGGCACTTAAAAATTACACAACTTTTCAGAAATGTAACTAATTATGAAATAAAAGGCATAAATGCACTGATTTTCCACTGAGGTATAAAATTAGCTTTGACAAAATAACCACCACTAGTTAACACAAAATGCAAAATGTTTTGTGAGCCAAGCAGTTAAATATAAAAGGCAAAGCAATGAAAATTTGTTTGGCTAAAAGGATAGGGATTTTTCTGTCCTATCCTTTATGGACAGAAAAATTAATTTCACAAAAAAGAAAATACCCAAATAATGAATCAGTTACTTTTTCAAAACAAACAATTTAGAGCTAGGTCTTTGGTGTATTCTGTAATGAAAAATAGTTTTGGGTGTCTTTTCTTTTTTTTAAGTATATGAAGTAGTTGTGGTAAAAGGTCAACTAGAGCAAACTTAACACCTCAGCCTTATACACATAAGCAACACTTGGCTGAGAAAAAAAAGCCACAAGGGGAAAAGAATACAGTACTGAAGAAAAAACACATCAGCAACACCTTTATGTGTGAAGTTGACCAGCATGAGACTGAAGCCCAAGCAGAGAATGGGTAGGCTGTGAACACACTATATATACTTTGCCTTATCAAACTCATTTGATGAGATTTTGATAAGATAGGATAGCTAGTTGCTCTTCAAGCAGTTTGGCTGGAATCCGTGGTTTCCAGCAAACACTGACTTGCCTTTCTTGATTGCAGTTGGGGTTTTCAGTTTTCTTAGTAGTTCAGCTTGTACTTGAGTCACCAGATGTAGATTAGACATTTCTCTCTTCAGTTCCCAGTATGCATTTTGCATGTTATCACTGATATACAAGTTTAAAAAAAAGAGTCAATGGTCATTATTCTCTCAATGAAGAGAATAACTTTAAAACAGAAATGATCATATCGGTATTTTTGCTCAAATTAGTTTTGAAATTATGTAAAGTAAAACATTAAATAATTGAAAGATATTTAATTAGGACATTATAACAATGAAAAAGACCTTATTCATAATAACATTCCCATAATTTATAGCAATTAAATGAACTATATTAAACAGAAGGCTATTATAAAAAGTATTCTAACCAATGAGAGTTTCTATGGTTCTCATCTCAGAATTGAGATTTTATTATACACTGAACTATAGTGGTGTTAATACATCTAATAGTAAGGAGTATGTTCTTCATTTGCACCTCTGATCAAGACTAATGTTATATTCATATATAGGTCTTAAATTTGTACTTAACTTATGACTATTCTGTTTTGATGTTGCGAATAGAAATGCTGTATCAATTGCTGAATGTATACCCAAGCCCCATTAAAATAAAATTTAGGTTTCATGTATTCCATCCTTTTATGTTTGACTGGACTGTCTCATATTGTTGCTTCTAAACCAATGTGACATGACAGCACAAGACATGGCGAGCCAGATGATTTCCTGGTAAAGGAAAGGAATCTAGAGAGAAGATTATATGAAACAGAAATGAAAATGTCAAATTCCTCTCATTTTTGTGACTAAAAGTATTATTTCAATTATCTGAGAAATGTTATCTTAAATGTAATTTTTAAATAAGTTTCATGTTCTATTAAACATTCTTATTTGGATATTTGTAATTTTCTTCCTTTTTAGGTTAATTGCTAACTAAATAAGTCAAAGTCTTCCAACATATATTCTTACTTTGTTGTACTAGAATACATACAATATCAGATGTAAGAACAACCGGTACAACAGTGTTCAAACAAGCAGTATTGCCTAGTAAAGATTATCAGTGTAATTTTAGTAATGATGAAATCAAATTTGACAGACAAGTCACTTCATGCTTTAATTTCTATTGAGCTATAAACCTTTTTTAAAAACTTCAAGGACTAATACTCTCGATATTAAATCTAATATCCTATTTTAATTATAGAGGCAACAGATATATTGAAAAATAGAATTATTTTGAATTATGTAAGCTTACATACATTTTTCTTAAAAGACCTCATTGCGCTTAGACAACAGCGATTTCAATAGTGGCAGAATAAACTTTATACTGTCTCTGAAAAAAATCTACAGGTTTTCGTCTCTTGTAAACATTACTTGTTAACCAGTAATCTATTAAAAATCACAAGGCTTTTTGCAGATTTTTGATACGTGTGAAATAATTACTTCACAAAAGTTAGTTAACCGCCTCCATTTCATTGTAAACATCTGAGACGGTGCTACAATGCATGTTTCACATAGGAACCTATCTGAAGTGTGAAGAGAGCTGTTGGCTCCTTGGTGCAGTTCTGGGCATTTGGTATGCTTTCCAGAGTTACTCGTGTAACACGGCAGTGAGTATAAACACTGCATGCAGTCACGATACGAATAATACTGCATGCAAATGGAGTTTTATTATTGGCATGAGATGGTAAATCAGTATCTGAGTTGGAGAAAAGAAAAGCAAATATCCAAGATAGTGTTTAGATACCAGAATAGCAAACATATTTAATCATTCAAAATAGCAAGCATGTAAAGTAAGATTATACAGTTATCAGAAGCAATGTCTAATATAGATTTTGCAATTCAAAAAAATGAAGACTGCTTATAAATTAGGTTAAACTAACAACCAGATCACAAAGTTCAACATATATCTAGTCTTTTTCTTTTGCCCTTAATGTTAACTGAATTGAAAACTATAGATATAAAAATTAAAATTGTTACTAGTATAAGTTCTCCCTCTTGTGGATAGCAAAGAAATGGCACTTACTTTGCAACTAATACTAAGTGCTACATAGTCCTCAAGGTGTGTTGAAAATTTATTTTTAATTCTGTGTAGTGTCCAACTTTTTCGTGTCTCTGGGCCACACATTAAATACACAAACACTAAGAAAAACTGATGAGCAAAAAAAAGGTTTTAAGTAAATTTATGATTCTGTGTTGGGTCACATTCATAGCCATCCTGGTAAAACTTCAAACCTCTGAATCTTAAATGTAATGAAGCCTGTTTATTCACATTCTCTGGGAAGGGGTACATACATGTTCTACTTACAAAGTGAATAAGCCCAGTTTTTTCTTTTTTAAAGGTAATTTTTTTTCTTTATTTATTTTTGCCCCTGCAACCAGGGACCTGGCCTATAACCTAGGCACGTGCGCCCTGACTAGGAATCAAAAGGTTAACTCTTTGCTTCACAGGCCTGTGCTCAATCCACTGAGCTACACCAGTGAGAGCAAGCCCAGTTTTCTTAATTGACACTGCATTTAACATTTTAACACTGAAATAAATATTCCTTGAATAAGAAACATATACTTAACTAAGCTTTTATTTCAGCCATACATATTTTTCATTAGCTTCTGAAAATTCACTCAGCTATTATATCCCCAGGGGAACTAAAATGAAAATATGATATAGCCTTAGCCAAGAACTAGAGACTTAGAAATAACAGTCAACTGTTATTCCCCCTAAAGAGTGTATTTCATACATTTTGACTTGAAGGCACAGCAAGCAGTCACTTTACACTGCAACCCAATGAAAACAAGTCATAAGAAACTATACTTATCCCTGTACTATGTATATTACACTCTGGTATGTACTATAGGCATACCTCATTTTATTGTGCCTGACAGATACTGCATTTTTCACAAACTGGAGTAAGACCCTCCACCAGCAAAACCAAACCAAACAAAACTTGTTGAAGTCTCAAATGATGGTTAGCATCTTTTAGCAATCACATATTTTTAAACTGAGGTATTTACATCATTATTTTAGTCATATGCTATTGAACGCAAGTGTTCTTAAGTACTAATGAGCCAGATAAACTGACAAAGAAAACTTTCAGAGGTAATTTAAATGAGCACTGTACTAGACACAATGTTAAAAATAAAAAGGGCAAAATGTTTTTGCTGTAAATTTAGAAGTCCAAAGCAAAATCAAAGTGCTGTGAAAATGGCATTTATTTGCAACAGAGACTGTATGTTCCACAAAGCCTAAACTATTTACTGCTTGCCCCCTATTGAAAGAGTCTGCCTGTCCCTAGATCCAAAGGAGTGTGGCTGCATGGTGTTTCCTTGTATTGTTTTCCTTAATGGGTCACTTTGACATGAATTCACATTGTTCACTTTAGGTCAGGAAACTGTGGGAGTCAAGTCAGAATTTTATACTGGATGGAACTATCCATGCAGAGAGGGGATGCTAACAGAGCAAAACCAAAAATTATCAGGTAATATAAATTACCGTATTTAAGTTACTTAAGTAAAAATGATCTATATTTGAGAAAATGTTTGAATACATACAAACTCTTATAGCTACTCTTGTCCTTACCCCAGGAGGATAATTGTCTTAAAATTCATATTATACCAAAGATTAAGGCTGTTTAAGTTTACCCTTAAGACAAATGTTATTACTGTATGTGGAAAGGCATAATTCTTCATGTGCAAAATTAGGATTTATTACAAAATACTTCTATACAGCTCTAACTTTGTAATATCCTATCCAAAATATTATTGAATGTTTAAAAATTCTGTTTAAGACATCACATTATGCACCTTTCTACCACTGAAGTTCAAGTCTATTGTTAACTAACAGTTAAATATTTTTATATCTTGTGGTCAGAGATTACATGCAGTACCCAAGTAATACCCCTTTGTTTTTAAGGTTAAATCATAACAAATCTAAGTACCTACACAAAGTGGCCTATGGAAGAAGAATGCATTACCTTTGAATGATGAAAAATGTTCATACCTTGAAATGCTTAGTCTTTGCAGATCTCTGCTCTGCAGATTGTCTTCTTGAGATGGATCCTGTCATTTAAAAAAAAAAGTTTGAAAGTTGTTACAGTCCACTTACTCTCGGAAGACTTTGTATTACCAGAGACATGTTTCAGATGGGTAGAATACACCTATAACTGTATAGCATACATACATATAGATATTCAATTTTAATGAAATACCTCCAAACCTGTACAAGATATCTCAAACTCAAGTATTTTAGTCATTCACATTTTAATTTAAAAAAGTGGAATTGCTCTCATGTAAAAGAACTTAGAATCTTACAAAATGTATTTCTGAATATATTAATCTGCAGCCTATATTCTAAAAAGGATAACAAAGAACAAAATTAATATTTACTCACGGTACATCTGAATGAATTCCATGAAAAAAAAAGTTTTATTGCTATTTCATTTTTATTGGTATTATTTTTAAAAACTACCAAAATATAATAGGTTACTTTTTAAGATCAGCATAAAGTTCCTTTCCATACAGACAATTTTATAAAATCTTTATGTATTTTAACTTTTAGTGGTGTAGGTTAGAGCTATGACAGAAAGAAACCTATGAAAGGCATTAAAAAGCAGACTTAATATGTTTAAGACAACTCCATAACATACTTGTTCGCAATGCACTCTCATTTAAGGATCTATAACAAATAAAAACACTATTGCAGGTAATTCAATTGGCAGAAGTGGCCAGAATAAACTGAGAGAATTTATTTAAAATACCAAAATTTAAAATACTGAAATTTAATTTTAGTGTTTCTTACTTACATAATCTAAATGTTTTAAAGTGGAACATTAACAGGCTGTGAAGGGACTTTATGAATATTATGAACTTTGGAGAGTAAACTTTTAAAATTCTATTATAGGAGTTAGAACATTTTTGGATTTCTGATTATTCAGAAAATACCAACAAAAAACACTGACATTTAAGTGTATCTTGGGGACAAGAGAAACAGAACTGGCCCAAGATCAGACATGGTCCAAAGCACAGGACCTTGGACATTTTCCTTTCCTGTTCTTCGTAGGAGATAAAGGAATCAGATCAAGCCTCTTTTAGGTTCTTTGTATCACTGATAAAAAATATATACATTTAAATTAGTGTATACTTATACACATATGTAGAATGGAAACCTTCATTTTTAAAGACCGATTTTTTAAAAATCTGACAGTTGGGATTTGAAAAAGTATTTTTCCAGCTACTGCTAAATAGTTCAGTTAATCTAATGTAAAGTAGCATTAGGCACAAAGGAATTGTCTCTAATATTCAAAGACCTGGTTCCTGGCCAGTCATCAGTTTGCCATGTTTTAAAAGGCAGTAATGGATCTGTTTCTCAACCAGTGCCATATGATGTGGGAGTCTCCCATAAATGGGCTGATGGCTACAAAATCTTGGTAAATATTGCTCCAGGTAAACAGGCTCCTATACTAGAGGACTTCTCAGAACCTTCAGTGCACTACGGGACACTGTGAATGGGCTGTTTTTAGGAACCTTACACATCTACACCAACTCCATTTTACTGACCCAGTGTTTCCTACTCTTCCTGGGCAGTGCCATCTGTTTTCTTCAAAGCATCAGCTGCACCAAGGGCTGGAATATCGGGTATACAAGGAAGTCAGTCTAAAAGGCCCACAGTGGAACTGACCCTCGAACCTCATTAATACCCAAACTAATCAAATGAGCTTACTAAATACTTAAAAGAACAAACCAACCAAAAGCCACTATTATGTCCATGTAAGATGCTGCTATCATATTTCAGAAGGTGCTCTGTTTCACAGAAAGTACTATCTTTAAAATATTTGTAAATGAGTCTATAGCAGACATAAATAAGATTATTAATGTGAACATGAATTTCTCTAGCTTTGTTTTTTAATTCTACTGTTGACTCTGACCGGCAACACTTTTGAAACATGAATTAAAAGTAGACATCCCACAATGTCAAGATAAGATTTAAACCTGGAACCCTTGATGAATTAAGCATTTCCATTCTTTCTTTTCCTGGTTCATTTTCTTATATTAGTTGTGAGCATTTTAAGCTTTAAATCTCACTTCCCTCTGCCAAATAAATTACTATGAAGGTGAGGACCTTTTTTTTAAAAAAATATTCCCCCCATTTCACCTTTGACTCTTCAAGTTTCTTAGTCTCTTGGACTCAACTTCATCAATAGAAAGACAGAAGTGATTTCTAAACTTTCTTCTACCTTCAAATCTGTTTCTGAGATTTATGATGGATGAATTAAACTAAATGCAAATTTATCCCCTAGCACCATCTAGTGGAAAAGAGTAACTAAATAGAGCTGAACTATAACTCAGATCTATATATATATATTCCCCCAAAAGCACTATTCTGAATTACCCTAACTATGCTTTTCTTTAAAAAATTAACTTACTGAATATAGTAGGCTCTGTGCTAACTGCTTCATATATTATCTAATTTAATCCTCATGAAAAAAAATAGGCCCTGGCTGGCGTAGCTCAGTGGATTAAGCTCAGGCCTGCGAACCACACGATCTCGGTTCGATTCCCAGTCGGCACATGTCTGGGTTGCAGGCCAGTTTCCAGCAGGGGACTCACGAGAGGCAACCATACATTGATACTCTCTCCCTCTCTCCTTCCCTTCCCCTCTAAAGATAAATTTAAAAAAAAAGTAAATGTTTAAAAAAATATAGATATTTAATGTTCATAGAAAACAAGTTCAGAACAGTTAAATTAACTCTCCTGATGTTATGTAGTTAATAAGTAGTACAATTATGAGACAAGTTTTATGATTCCATGGTACTGCTTCCTGCTCTATATGGAAATACCCATTATGTATAAAAGCTGTTAAATTACTTCAAGTTGAACATATATACTGACAATTATAATTCAGAGCTTCAAGGTGCAGATCTTTACTTGCAAGCACATCTTTTTAAAAGAAGGCTCACAGAACTACTGGCACAGCTGGGCTTGTGGGAAAGGATGCTGAAGCATTTGAAGGAACTGTGGTACATAGTGACAGGCTCAGAGGTGAGAAAATCAACTTGAGATGTCAAACAGTAAAAAAAATTGACTCTGAAGGGAGTTGACTGCAATTTTTGTAGTGTTTCCCATTCGTCAGGGTTGGGGGCTCCAAAACAACTTCTTCGTACAGAGGAATCCATCTGGTCAAGGACAAGGTAGGGTGCTGTATTACTCTTAATGCCTGGCTCATTCTTAACCAGTGGTCCCCTTCGATAAAAGCTGCACTACAGAGTTTAAAGGACTGTCAGCTCCATGTAATAAGGGCAGTTGGGAGTCAGCGACACAGTCCTGGCTGGCCATCGGAAGTGTTGGAAGTAATTTCTCTTTCAGTTTGTGGCATCCCAGAGGAATCTGGGGTAGGTGACGCAGCTTCTCAATGGTGCTGGAATGCTCTGATGGGCAAAGTGGTTGAGCTGAGAAATAATGATTTAACCAGCTGCCTTAGTTTAACATACATGACTGTATATAATGGCTATCTGATTCCAGACTACCTAGCTTTTAAATTTCTTGCAATAACCATTTTAAACTTTGCACTTGGTGCTTTGCTCTCACACTTCCTTGCTTCTATCACTTCTGTTTATCCTTGGCACTATCTGTCATGACATCTGAAAACATATATCCAGGCTTCTTAGAACCCAGTGTAAGATATGAGTAAATGGATGCTTGGTGAGGACAGACAGGCAACTTGTGTTTCAGTAGATGACTTGAAGCTAACCACACTTAAGCCACGCTCATCACGGGTTTTTTGTTTTTGTCCCCAACCATCCCCTGCAACCCAATTCTTGAATTGTCAGCTATTTGTTAAAAATTAAACTTGCCCCCCAAATATTAGACTTCTGAATTTAATGGACTCTTTAAGGTCTTTTTTAAGAATGCTAAAAATTGTTTCTTGTGGTATCTAAATTAATTAAATTATTAAAGAAAATAAGAAATTTAAAACCCAAGTTCTCTTTAAACCTTACATAAAAACAAATGACTTAAGGAAAATGAAGGAAAGGGAGTTTGAAATAGCTTTAATAAATAAATAATAAGCTTTTAAAAAGTTAGCTTTTTTACAACAAAATTATATAATTCCAAGATTATTCTAAATGTATACAGTATATCAAATTTTAGCAAAAATTAGAAACACAGAGGTGAGTTTATCAGAGAATGTAACAACAAGTAGTTATAATTTGTTAGCTCTGATTTAATACCTACTTAAAAGCCATTCATACAATGCACACAGAATTCTGAATTTCTTAATTTAGTAATTCTGCAGTACCGTTTGTTTGGCTTTTTGTAGTTCTATTCTGAGATTGTTACATTCTTCTCTCATCAATTCCAGTTCTTGTTCCAAACCATGGATCCTCAAGTCGCAGCTCAACTTTTCCACCTCCCAGTTTGATGAAGGGGGATTTAAATTCCTTATCACTACAGAAAAAAACAGACATTAAATTTTTTATTTCTGCCTCCTACATTACTTGCAATTCTAAAAAGGCTCTGCTAGTAAAATACAGATAACAGAAAAACTAATTCAAAATACGCAAAGTTATTAAGTTTTTAAAAAATAGTAATTATTTTTAAAAATCTATGCTAATGAGATTTAAAAAAAATCTAGCAATCTTGTTTTAGAATGTATTATTCACCCCTTTCCCTGGATTTTCTGTCTAGGTTAAAGTACAAGTTTGTCAGTTTGGAACTTCAAAATATATAACACTAAGCTCAAATTATAGACAGACTAATAATCTTTATATAAGTCAAGGTTATAGCAGTGATAAACGTTAAAGTGAGTAAATTCAGTTAATCACTCCAATTGGTCCTGTCAGAGTATAAGGTTTTGCACTTAAGCCTAGAACATTAATGTCAAAATAGTATTATTTATAAGTCTTCCACAGTAGACTCTCAATACAACTAGATACTGAGTTACCCTGGTTTAGTTCCCAAGTCTACCTAGAAAAGGCCCCAATCAGCTACTACAAGAGATCTCATCTCTATCTGCTAGGGAAAGGTCTCTCAGGCCTACTTCTCAGTTTGTTTCATCAGAATGTTCACGTGAATAGGCTAATACTCATATCCCAAAGATCTAACTTTTCACCCCAGCAACTCATCACTCATCTACACATTTTAATAACCTATGACCTTCAGACATTAAAAAAGTAACTGCAACTACTCTGACAGTGTGTCTAACAATGGGCAAAAAATATCAGTGGGAAGGAAAAGCCTGGGTTTATCAGTGGTCAAGAGGCTTAGACAAGGACAGGCTTCAACTCATTTCTTCATTTACTTCATCACAAACTAGCCCTGAATAAAAACCATTTTATTTTCTAGGGACAGTGCAATTTATCTCTGGGAAAAATTAAAAGGAGTTGACACTTTAGAGAAATTAATGTAAGCCTAAATATTAAAAAATAAGTTAAAGCTTCAATATATAGATACAGAAAACTGATCATGGATATCATCATAGAAAGGGAAACTACGGTCACCCTATTAGTGTATTAATAACAAGTAAGTAGCATACCCTGCTGAGTTTCCACCTCAGTCCTTAGCTGGAGGAGTTCTACTTCTTTAGACTGAAGTTGTTCATTCAACACTTTCAAAGATTCAGAGTTGTCTTTGTTCTAGTTAAGAAGGGAAAATGCCAAATTACATTCAACAAAATCTATAGGTTGGTATTAAATATTAATTTCCAGGTAGATGTTTAAAACATGATTCTAGTTTTTTAAAAGCAAAGTGGGAAAATGAACTCAATTTTTCACTAATCTCCTTTTTTCTTTTTCTAACGTAGGACTTTATTCACTGGTGTTTTTTGTTTTAATTTGTTTAAACACTAATAAATCCTACCATGTCATAATTTTTCAAAAGAAGTTAGTGGTGTTAGATGTATTTAAGTCCTTAACATCATTATACAAATAAGTTGCGAATATTATAAAAAATTTTTTGCCTTGAGCCTCTGTATTTTCAATTTTTAACTGAATAAATGTATTTCTTTTATTTCTAACTTTAACCTCTTGAATGAGAAAACTCATTTGCAATATATAGATATCATTCATTTCAAACCAACTTACCATTTTATCCAATTTGCTCTTTAAATTATCTCTATCAATGCAAACCTCTCGATATGCATGATAGGCCTTATTTACTTGTTCTCGTCCCACTGAACTTGTTTCTTCATCTAATCGAGCTCCTACAAGCTAATGGTGTAAAATTAGAGAGAAAGCTTCAGAGCGTAGTCTACATAAAATAATTAGTCTTCTGATGGCTTCACATCTTTAATCACTGTAATGCAGGGATAAAGCCTGGACTATAATTAACTGAACATTCCACTTGCACACAATCAAGCTTTACTAATTAAGAAAGCAAAAAAGTACAGAATATTTTTAAAAGTAGTCTTTTATGCTTTTACTTATTATTTTACCCTTTGCAGTATCTGTTTTATAACATATTAATTTATCATACTAAAACACAGTATATCACTCTTTTATAGTTCTTAGGTGTCTTTCAAGTCAGTAGTATTTAATTTCCATTATCACAAAAAGTATCAAGTTAAGCTGTTCTTGACTTCTTAAGGAACAGATGGGTTAGTTCATTAAGTCCTATATTACTCCAGAACAGGAATTAATAGTGCTGTTGGTCAGAAAGTACAGAAATGTTTCCAATGTTAATTCACAATATTCTTCTGAACTTTAAAATACATACAACTATGAGTTCTAAAATGTTAGCTTTTCTCACTTATCCCAATGTCACAAATTCATTTAATCAACTTTAAAGTAAATTCATATGAATACAAAGAAAATACGATTATTTTTACAATAGGCACCCCTTCTCTTACTCCCCCCAAATGATGAAGTAAACTCTATGAAGCTCTATCCTTGAGTTTTCACAAAAAGGTAATTCATTTCTTTGGCTGCAATGGAATCCATTTACTTCTCCCTTTGTTGAAGCTGCTGTTTGTAAAATATGAATATACTGTTCTTTCTGATTAAACAAACTAAGTTAAAACTTTAAAACTCAAAATAAATGGATGAGTGAGGAAGATTTCCCAATACACAAAGCCAAGTAGACCTAATGACTTACAATGAATTAACTACCTTGTTCGTATATTTTACATTTAAAAGTGTCATGCTTCTTTATGAAAAAGGTAATACGAAGAAATTTATTACTTAAAAATCATTACTCTTGTTACCTATGTTCAAAAAGCAAAAGAGAAGGTTGAGGAAAGTCCTGGTGAAAACATTATTAAAATAATAGAACAGTGTTCCAGGAGTTTCCACCTTTGATGCTTAATCTCCTTATTAGCCATATTTTTTACAGATTTTAAAATGCTGAATAAAAAACAAAGTTATAACGGTAAGTCAATCTGAAAAACAGTTAAGAAAAATGTTTGGTGCATAGTCCCAAGTTGCTAAGTCCTATTCTACAAATATTGCCCCATATGTGAAACACAGTATGATGGGTTCAATGTGTAGGGTTTTCAGATTAAAATGAGTTATTCTTGGAAATTTGGTATAACCATGGAAGACAGGACAGAAAAATACTTAAATTTTTAAATATTTTGAATTATTCTTTTAGTCCTAATATATAATGAAGGTAATGCTTACCTTTTCTTCCAAAAATCTTACTCTTTTCTTTAAGAAAGAGTTCTCTTTCTCTGAATCCTTGAGTCGTTTTTTGATGTCTTCATATGCAGTGACAAGGGCAAAATGTGAAGCAACCGACTCATCTCCTGAATATACTGAGACTGGAGTCACTGTATCTCTCCTGTGGGCTTTTTCATGATTCAGAATGCAGATATCATCTTCTACCAGTGTATCCATGACCACTATTTGAAAGAAAAAAAATGCAAATGTCTCACTGAACAAATAAACAAAGAATAAATATTTAGAATCACACGAATACTGAGGTAATGTTTAAAAATTCCTGCTTCTTTTAGAGGCAGCGTAAGTACTGAGTTAAGGGCCCGGGCTCTGAAATCACAAGCCTGAAATTTCAGCAGGCTCGGAAAGGTCCAAGCTCTCCTGCTTTGGTGTCCGCACGCCGTTGGACAAGCTGCTTAACCTCTCTGATTCAGTTGCCTTGTTTATAAAGTGTGAGAAATAACAGCAACTACTCCACAGAACTTTTAAGATTATTAAATGAGTTGATATATATATATAAAGCATAAAAAGCCATAATCTAAGCTATTAGTACATTTTATAAAGTTATGAAACACCATTTCAACACCATTTTCAATCAAAGACAAAGATTTTAAATTCTTTATAGTCATGTATTTCTTCCTCATGAACATTTTCACTCTTAGATATAAGTAGCAAGTTTTATAGCTTCCCAAATGATAAATTTTAAGAATTCTTTGAGTATAATTCATTATATTATTATAGATGTTTTAATGTACACTCCATGATATTCTTTCCATACCAGTAACTGATTATATGTTATATTCACAATAGAAGACAAAGGAATGAATATTTGAGTGTCCACTATGTCCCATACCATGTTTTACATTCTTTTAATACTACCTTATTTAAATTCACCTATACAATTCTATGAAGTAGGTATCATGTACGTTTGGTTGGGATTGGGAGAGTAAAGTAATTTGCCCAAAATAAAGCTAGTAGAACCGTAGCTCTGTGAGGGCAGGGTTTAGGTTTGTTCTTGCTCATCGCTATGTTCACAACTCATCATTGTACGTAAGATGCTCACTATTATTATTATTTAAGCAGTTTAATTTTTTTTATCCTCACTGAGGACAGGCCCATGGATTTTAGAGAGAGTGAAAGGGAGGGAGAGAAACATCGATCGTCCCGATGGGGACAGAACCAACCTGCAACCCAGGCATGTGCCCTGACCAGGAATCGAACACATGGCCCTTTGGTTTATGGGACAACGCTCCAACCAAGCTACACCGGCTAGGGCAAATACTGATTACTGAGTGAAGAATGGATAGAGTAGGACTGAAAAAAAACCCTCTGAGTCTAAAACCTAAGAGAAACCAGTTACTTCATCAGTCAGTGAACAGTATACTCACTTTGTACATCTATACTTTTGTTAGGTTCAGCATTACTTCCCTAATGAGAGTTCTGAGCTACGGCTGAAATAGTGGCTGAAACCTTCTAAAGACCTCATGGGGAAGACAGGGTAAGAGCGATATAGCAGGTCCTAAGAGAACCTAAACAATCTTTCAAAATGACACACCAAATAGAGCATTCTATTAATGGTTCCTGAAAAATGTTTTTATTGCCATCCCTTGCTTGAAATAATATTTGATTACTTACTAGTGTCATTGTTCTAAAAAGTAAGCTAAGTAATTTTCTGTATTAACATAGTAAATGTAGAGTCCAGGTGTAAATACCGGTCCAGAATGTATGTTTTACTATACCTACTTTTCTCTAAAATTTTTGATCTCCTTCACTGTATCAAACAAAGCGTGTAAAGTTTGTTTTGCTTTATTTCAGACCACATAAATACTAAGGAAAGGCTTTTGTTAATGTGGTTTTTTGGGGGGGGGAGGGAGGGGTCTGGCCTTCTATAACTGTGTATTTTGGTTTTCTGATTTTATAACTAAAAGCTTTCAACTGCTTTCAGTTAAGGTCAGAGTTCGAAGTGTCTAGCAATTTGTTTCCTAAATGGATTATGGGAAAGGTAGGCAAAAGTAGTGTGTGTATACTACAAGTCTGAGTAGGAGAAAGCTGCCATTCAATCAATCTTCACTAACTCCTACTCTTAAACTGTGGAGTTTTCCCCAGTATATCAATGAAATCCGAAAGCAAAAAAAAAAAAAAAAAAAAAACCCTAGGCTACCTACGATATCCCCCAAGAGTGGCAGATCTCATAACCATAATTAACTCACACTGCTTCTGGTGCAAGTTGCACTTTCTCCAAATGATGGAAAAAGAATTTATGTAAGTTTTTTCCTCTAAAAAGGCTTAAGGTTTTCTCTCTGGGGCCAACGCTATACCAAAATAATAGCAAACATCATTCCAATCATGTTGCTGCTAGCTCAAATCCTCTTATTTCCTTTCCAAAGGAAAGTATGGGTTATTCCCATATTGCAAACTGCAAGCAAATATATGTATCTCCACATAAGACTCTTTCACAAATGCATAATATCTTAAAAACAGAACAAGCCCTGGCTGGCATAGCTCAGTGGATCGAGCGTGGGCCTGCGAACCAAAGGATCACGGCTGGATTCCCAGTCAGGGCACATGCCTGGGTTGCAGGCCAGTTCCCTGCAGGGGACGCACGAGAGGCAACCATACATTGATGTTTCTCTCCCTCTCTCCTTTCCTTCCCCTCTAAAGATAAATAAATAAAATCTTTTTTAAAAAAAGCAGAACAAGTAAAAGAAGAGTAAACAGCTAGTTAAGCATAGGATGTAGTCTAGCTTAGGGAGAGGTAAAATTGTGCCTGTCTTAGACATTTGATTTATAATATATTAATGGGTAGGATTTATTCAACTGGAGTAAGTTTTTAAAAGACAGCTGAGAAACAAGAAATAGCATTAATTGCTCTCTCCAAAGCTGCCCTACAGCCCGTGTACTTTAAGGTAATATTTGAAACAACACAGAATGCGATAGAGGTGGAGGGATGGAGAGGAAGAGCGGTTTTCAGAGAAGATACCACAAGCGATCAAATGACTCTACATTAACTCTGTCATTTTAAATTAAGAGGTGGTTATTTTCATTGTACTTACTGTACTTAAACCTAAACTGTTTGCTAAATTCCAACAGGGGGGACAAGTTCAAAGGTGTGAATGAGTGTGGGGAGAAAGGATGAAAAAAGGAATAGCACCAAAACCAGAATGGAGACTAACTGAAATGCTTTTTTTTTTTTTTTTAAGATTTTATTTATTTATTTATTTTTAGAGGGGAAGGAGAGAGGGAGAGAAACATCAATGTATGGTTGCCTTTTGTGCATCCCCTGCTGGTAGTTAGCCTGCAAGGAACTGGCTTACAACCCAAGCATGTGCCCTGACTGGGAATCGAACCGCGATTGTCTGGTTCGCAGGCCCGTGCTCAATCCACTGAGCTACGCCAGCCAGGGCTGAAATGCTTTGTTTTTTAAGCCCTTACTTGAAGAGAGATATAGACACATGCACATACAATTGATTTGAGAGAGGAAGCAAGGGAAGTAGGGGGAAAGGGGGAGAGCAAGAGACAGAGATAGACATTGATTAGTTGCCTCCTGTAGGTGTCCTGACCAGGCATTGAACCCACAACCTTTTTGCTGTACGAGAGGATGCTCCAACCAACTGACCCATCTGACCAGCCCTGAGATGGTTCTTTTTTGATATAGAGATGACTACAGAATTTGGTTCTTACTCTGTGGAATTTAAGACAGATCTGTACACAATACATAAAAAGGTGAATACTTATATACCATTATTTTTCGGACTATAAGACACCCCCCCTCATTTGGGAGGAAAAGGATGGTTCGTCATAGTCTGAATGTAGCTTACCTGACTCACTTTGGGTGGGGGGCGGTGGCCTATATTATGTATGTTATTAAATATTTTATCACATATTTTGCTTCTAAAATTTTTTTCCTATTTTCCTCTAAAACCTAGGTGCGTCTTACAGTCCTAAAAACCTATGGTCCAGTGCGTCTTACAGTCCTAAAAACATGGTAACATTTGTAAAATATATTCAAAACCAAATGAATTACTTAGTATTGTGCTAAGCATTTTACAAATATCCCAGTTAATTTTCATTATGACTCTATGAGGTAGAAAATATTATTACACTTATTTCACAGATAAGAAAACTGAGACCTGGAAAGGTTATGAAGCTTAGCCAAAACAAGATAATTATTGGGTTGCCAAAAAGTTCATTTGTTTTTTTCCATAAGATGGCTCTGGTAGCGCTTAGATGTCTTCAACTTCAGTGGAAACAATTTTGTTCGATTTTATTGTGACAGCTGTCATAGCAGCGTTCATTAAAAAAAACTTATCAAATGTGGTGACTTTTTGTATAGCCATTTACTGAAGATGGAAGAAAACACACAACATTTTTGGCATATTATGCTTTATTATTTCAAAAAAGGAAAAATGCAACTGAAGTGCAAAACAAGATTTTGTAGGGCATGGAGAAGGCACTGTGACTGACGAAGGGTATCAAAAGCGGTTTGCGAAGTTTCGCGCTGGAGATTTCTCCAGAGACAGTGCTCCACAATCAGGTAGGCCAACTGCAGCTGATAGCAATCAAATGAAGTCATCGAGAACAAACAACTTCATACTATGCAGGAGACAGTCCACACATTCAAAATATTCAAATCAATACTTAATGATGAAAATGAAAAATGTGTCTCTTCCTTTATGGAAAATACAAGAAATTTCTGGTCAGCCAAATAATTAAGTAGCACAAGCCCCTGGGTTTCAGAACCTATTAGTATTTTTCCCTCCCCAATGACTCTTTCACACACTTAAGTTCATCAAGAAGTAAAAAACTAGGAAACCTACAGAAGGCTGTTAAGTACTTTAGATGGAAGGAGGTACATTGCTATAACAATGCCACACTTTCTACAGTATGATAACTGGTCATTTTTAGGCCAAAATTAGTACCCAGATTGTTTTATATATTCACATCTGTTGACTATTTTATTTATAAAGCACCATAAAGTTACACATGGTGGTATCTCCCTGTGTAAAGAAAACATTATTTGCATATAAACTTTTTCAAGTTTTATACCATTATGCTATATATGTATTCTAGTTACAAACATGACATGGGATGCACTGGATGGTGGCAGGTAAATTGCTTATCTGTCTTAAAAATTAAAGGATTTGAATCAATAGCTAAATGAAGAGATACATAGGGTGGGATCCTGAAAAAAGGAGCTTCTGTCCTGAAGTTTGGGTGATGGGGGATGGGCACAATGACACATGGAAGTGTTCTGCTTAACCAACCTGGAAACTCTAAACCCTCTCCTGTTTGCATTTTTACAGAGGCTTCATTAGGTAATAGGGAATATTGATTACATCACTGGCAACTGATTCAACTTCCAGTCCCTCTCCACTCCTTGGAGGTCTGTGGACTGAAAGTTCCAACCCTCTAATCACTTGAGTGGTTCTCCTGGCAAGCAGCCACCATCCTTTGGTGTTGTCCCAAAGTCATCTCATTAACATAGACCTAGTCCTGGTGGAAAGTGGTTTGTTGTAAGTGAGAAGATGCCCATTTCCAGGAATTGAGAATGAGACCAAATATGGGAGTGGAGAAAAGTAGGTTTACAATTGTGAGTATGTAAGAGTTTATTCTTATTTATTATATTATTTATTTGTATTAATGCTGCAGACCTACTTTTTCCCACCCTTGTATTAAGACAAAAGATGCCCTCATAGCTATTATCATTCAGGAAATTCTAAGGGTATAGAGAGCGGTGAATTCCAAATATATGTGATAAATATTGTTTTGGTTACCTGAATGACCAAATATGTATTTCTTATAAATCACAATTATAAGACAATTATAATTGCAATTATAATGGGCAAAGAAGAGCACAATTTGCAGGTCAGGTAGACAGAAAAGAGAACAGTATTTTCTGAGGCTAGAGAAGAGACATAAAGGAAGGGGGAAAAGATTCGCACTTCATCAGAATAAAGTCTTCACTGCAGTCAACATTGAGAGGACCCTCAGCTGAGAGATGCTATATATGCTGGCATGTGAGACATACAAAACATAGAATATCTTTGGACACCAGCCTGGTCTTTTTTCTAGGAGTAAACATAATTATCTCCTCACATTTCATCATTATAATATCTACCATTCATTGCTCATATATGCCAGGCACTAGTGCTTCTACATGTATTTTTTCACTTAAGTACTATTTTCCTAATTTATAAACAAACAGAAAAATTAAATACTTTAATTACAGCTACATAAGTAATCAGTGGCAAAGTGGGGATGTGAACCAGATAAGCTGCTTTCCAAATTTATGCTCTTAATACAATTTTATGAAAGGCAATATAACATGGATTCTGACTTTCCCAAAAATAATCTGGACAAGGCAGAGCTCAGTGGTAGAAAGAACCCTGGCCCGAGATTCAGAAATCCGGGTTTACAATCTGACACCTTGATTATTTACCTCTCCAGATCTAAATTTTCCCACCAATAAAACATGAGAGTTAAGTACATCACTAAGATGTCAGCTTCCTAAATTGTGAAGGCAAAAATTTCATCTGGATATGGAATGACAACCTAAAGAGACGGAAGGGAATTCACATTTCTGCCAGGAATTGAGTAAAAGATACATAGTACACACATTACCTGTGGTCCACACCAAACTTGGCTAGGAAGGTATTATCATACCACAGATAAGAAAACTGAGGCTCAATGAGGTGACATAAATTTGCCTACAATCACACTGGCAGTACTCGAGAGAGGCAAAGTTTAAATCAAGGCCTGTTTGTTACTTTCTTTTTTTCTATTCTACATTGCCTCTTGAACTGTCTTACTTAGAATTTCCATCATCTTTCTGTTTCTGAAAATGTAGAATTTCTTCATAGGGTTAGTCAAGACACTATGGAGCAAGAATCAAGTTTTAGGGAAGCACATAGACCAACACTACTCTTCTTCTATTTTTAATTAAATAATTAGGGGCAGGAATGGCCTAACTAGTTCAAAAAGAGGGGATCACCAAGTGCCTTTTTTCAAGATACTGTCCCTCAATCTATGTATCTCAGCCCTCAAACATCCTGTAACTCACTGAGTGCCCAAAAGTGTACTGAGAATCACATACACAGTATGAAAAACTTCACTTTCATTTTCATTTTCATAACCCCAACCAAGTTACTTCACTACATCAGTCTGTATGGCCAGGGAATCGTAAGACTTTTTCAGGGTTAACATGGGTATAAACTTTGTAAAGTTTATAAAGTACATACTATAAAGAGCAGTCTACTTTTCATTAAGTAATTCATCTCAAGGTAACTGAGCACCTACGTACACTAAATGTTACTAGTATTAGCATTAATTACTGTATTCTCTAATAGTGATATAACAAATGTAAAGGAGAATATACATTCCATACTGGCTGTTACTTCATGGATTATGAAATACTTCATAACATCATTTTATTAATAGTGATAAAGTTCTGTGTTGGTAATTAGTATTTACCAACTGTTTATAGTATGTCAGGCATTATGCTTTGCCTGCAAGGGAAACTGTCTAATTTATTTTTTCTTAAAATTTTATTTATTTATCTGTAGAGGGGAAGGGAAGGAGAGGAGAGAAATATCAATGTATGGTTGCCTCTGGTGTGTCCCCTGCTGGGAACTGGCCTGCAACCCAGGCGTGTTCCCTGACTGGGAATCGAACCACTATCCTTTGGTTCCCAGGCCTGTGCTCAATTCACTGAGCTACAGCAGCCAGGGCTTCATTTATTCTTAACAATTCATTAAATCTACATAAATATCTCTGACGTAGGCAAATGTTAGAAAGTGGGAGAGCTAAGAATGAAAATCACCCAGTTGACTGCAGAGCTAGCAAACTCTTAGGAACTATGCTTAGGTACCTTGAAGAGTAAACCTTAATACTATTTCAGAGTCTTACACAGTGTCAAATAAAAAAGTAGAAAAATCACCATGCAGATACCGAGTTAACGTTCTGACTCAATCCAGTGCATTTCCCATGACACTACACCGTTTCTTTAATGGTAAAACTTTACACAGGTATACAAGTTTCCATCTTACAAACAATAGCGCATTAACATTTTGTAGTCACCCTGTGCGGGATGCACAATTCCTAATTTACAAACGATGCAGTGAGTGATAACAGGTTAGGGAAATCAGATATGGCATGTTTAGACAACTGGAATTTAAATTATGTCACGAGAGCTTGCTCAATCCAATTTAAAATTACAAACATGGAGAGTGTCTTCCACGTTTAAGAGGCAAGGGTCAATTTCAATCCTCCCACGTCACTGCCTTTTATCAGCCTACTTCCCACAACACATCTGGAGCAATCTGTGTTTTCATTTGCACTGCAGTTTTCGTATCTTTTCTCACTTCTGAGTACTCCAGTTCCCTGTTGGAGGGAAGGGGGTCTCAGCCTACCTCGCAGTAGCAGTCACTATCCAAAATACCGAAAACCATTTAATACACAAGTTAGACACTGGAGAAACGGCGAATACCTACTGTTGTACCTCGATAAAGAACACGGGGGGTGGGGTTGCGTCCACTGCTCCGACGCCGCTGGCAGTACCGTCCTAGACACGCGCCCCCCTTTCGCTTTAGGTATAAATGCAGTCTCAATGAATGAAATAAGACTGAAGGCGCCCCCGTAAATCAGAATACAGAAAGAAAAGGAGAAGTAAAGTAAAGGATGGGCCTGGAACAGCCAGGGTGCGAGGGTGGCAGGCGTACGGGATGCCCAGGAGTGGGCCGCTCCCTAGTCAAAGGAGGGGGCCCGGGTTCGCCGGAGAAAATGACGCGTCTCCGGCACCGCAGGAGCAGCGGCCGTTAGTCCTGACATTGCCCGCGCCTCTAAGCCGGCTCAAGCGAGTCACTCACCCCGAAGACAAGCTACGTAGGGCCTCCGAGTTTCGATTCCCCGATGTTCCAAGACAGACCGAAAACAAACCGGGTCGCCAGGGGTCACCACGAGCTTCCGGTTTCCTCGAAGATACAGTCGGTTCTCCAGAGGCGGCAGCCGCCCCGGGTACACCGCGGAAGGATTCCCATTTCTTTGGCTTCGCCGGCACTAGGACCGTCTCCGCCCCAATCTCGTGCCCAGGCCCCGGAGGTTCGGGAAGGACAGGAGAACCAAGGCTGGAGGACCCGAGCTGCCGCCCGGAGCAGTCCCGTTACCCAGCAACGCGCGCGCGTGACTCGGGCCCGCCGGCCGCTTCAGCAGTCGCACCGGCGCAGGCCGCGTCGCAAGTCGCGGAGGGGGAATCCTGTCGAGGGGGGTGTTGGGAAGAGCGGCACTCAGCCGGAAAAGGGACTGCCGCAGTCTCTGGATCGGACCCGTGGCCGTGCCAGAAAACCGGAAGTCAGGCCTGACCGAGGGAGCAGCGGGGGGAAGAGCCGGAGCTTGGAAGGGCGGGGTTGGGAGTTGGGAGAAGGTGGGCGTGGCGTACTACGTGTCCCGTGAGTCTTCACAGCAGGACGGGGCGGGACCGCGGCGACGCGAAGAGTCGGAGGGGGTGCTGGTAGAATTGGGTAAGGGCGTAATTTGAAGACGTTCCGGTCGGCCTCTAGGCCTCTGTTGGTGTAGTCTAGTGCGTCCGTTTCATTGAGCATCAAGTTGAGGGGTCTGGAGCGCGTGTGCTACGTGTCGGTCTGCTCGGTGTCGCCTTTACTGTCTTACAGCGCGGTCGTCTCGCGGTTGCTGGGAAGAACTGGGAAACCTGTCACGGTGCGCGTGCGTAGGGTGCGGACGCACGAGGGGAGCCACATACCGCGACCCCTCTTCTGTTTTCCAGGAGGCTGATTCGAACCCTCGGGCGATCATTGCAGAATGTCCCGTAGATATTCCACACAAAACTCCTTAAAAAATGTGAAATTTATTGAATTTAGGGCACAGCTTGGGGGTTTGGTGATAGTACCAGCTGCTCTGGAATTGTTACCACCATTTTTTTTCTAATGACATCCCTGAGCTGTGGAGTTCGGAGTAGTTGCCTTTTTATCATATTTGGAAGTCGCAGCCAGACAATGACTTCGAGTTTTAGGGCTATTTCTGGTTAAAGGAGCAACCGAGAAAAAGGTGATTACAAGCAGTTTATACTCGTGAACCACCAACTGGCAACAGTTACTCTCCTGGCCACATCTTTGCCTAGTGGTTTTGTTAACTGAGGGCTTACATGTTGTTCTGTTGACAGGTGTTTTTGCATCGCCTTTTAATTCGTCAGCTCAAATGTCAACTCATCAAAGGATTGATTCGGCTCTAGGGTTTATTTTACATTGTCTTTTTATTATTGCTAAGCGTCCCTTTTTGTTTTAGATTTAAATAAAAATTTGCAGTTTTGATGAACAAAGAGCACTCCTTAAAGTTGTTGGTGTGTTTAAAATATTTAAACATCTATATTAATATAATCATTTAGAAAGGTTCATTGGCTTCAACTTACTGGGTTGGGGCAGGGAAGAGAGCAGTGTTTTCAATATTGTGGGCAAGAATCAATCCTGTTTATTTGCCTTGATAACACACTATAGAAAATAAATAAATAAAATAAATTTGAAAACAAACCTAGTTAATTCCTGAGGTTAAAACATAGCCAGTCACGGTAGTGGGAAAAAATTAAAAATGTACTACCAAGTGATGTGTTTTAGCTAGTAGAATATTGAAGAATGTTACCAAAATCAGTTGCCCCCCAAATCATCCAAAGTAAAATAATTTGGTATTTGATTCATAGATATCAAAAAGCTTTCTATTTCAAAAATTTCATAAGAATAATTTGAGACATTGTAAAACAGAAATTCCTTTTTTTCCCTTTGAGTAAAGGAGAAAATTATTTAGCTCAACATTTTAAAGTTTTTCCTATGAGTCTACTCCTCCACATATTTCTTATCCAGGTTGAGCTTTAGTGTAAGGGAACAGATTTAGTGACAGATAAAAAGCAGATTAAAAATACTACCAAAAATGGAAAACCTGGTATCTGCACATACATAGTCTGTCTTCCCTCTCTTCTCCCATACCTCATCACGCACACATGCACAAAGCACATACACACAAAGAGGGTTGTGAACTACTTTGTGATTTTTGTTAACACCATGTGCATCCAAGTCTGTATCTTGAAGCAGCAGTCTTCAAACTGGGCAATACACTCGCCAACCCTTTGTAGTGAAGGCACATGAAGGCTTCTCAAGGGACTATGCAAAGAATAGTTTAAGGGTATTAAGTTTCAGGTTGTCAACATGCATGTTTTCTTTGCTAAAATTGACCTGCCTTAGAGTATGTCTATATCAGATACCTTTCACCTTTGGTAATGGCACCTCTTCCACTCTATAATAAAGCAATACTTTTAATCTAACCTCAATCTTGTTTAGAAAGTGAACGATTCTAATAACTGGGTAGTTAATTCTTATGCCAGAATGGTAATTGCCAATGGCTTTTAATATTGCAGAAGAACTCAATTGAGTTGTCATCTGATCATTAAAAATCATTTTTTAAAAGATTTTATATATTTATCTTTAGAGAGGAAGGGAAGGAGAGAATTATCAATTTATGGTTGCCTCTCGTGAGTCCCCTGGTGGGAACTGGCCTGCAACCCAGGCATGTGCCCTGACTGGGAATCGAACCTCAATCGTGTGGTTTGCAGGCCTGAGCTCAATCCACTGAGCTGTACCAGCCAGGGCTAAAAGTCATTTTTGATGACATAGCCCCTGTGATTTTTGATACATTTTTAGTAGTTCAAAAACATCATTGGTATAACCAGAAAATTTCCTACTCCCAAATATTTAAAATGGAAGGATACCAAAAATAAGAATAGAATTAGCCTGAACTCTTTTTTTTCTAGCAATAATATTCATTGTGGATACATGACCTAAATGGTGATGGGAAGGGAGGAGGAAGACCCTGTCCATTTCTTTATGATATGCTTTTCTACAAAAGCTGGCTTTTAGTATTTCATAATGGTCATAATTTATGGGATGTGTGTTGTTTGATCAGTAGTGTTACAGTAATTCAATGATAACATAAGACTAAGGAAAATTTTCAGAATTTATGTTTTCAGAAGTTTAAAATATAGTTTTATTGCAGGAAAACATGATAGGATGATCAATTTAAGATATTTTCAGGCATAAGATATATTGGGAATAAACCTATGTGGGGGAAGTGAGATAAAAATATGAATTCAAGGAAAAAAGGAATTGATACTAAGTTCCTAACTAAAAGGAGAGCTTGTTCATGTGCTTTTCAAATGGATGCATGATAGTAGATAATCAAATTACTGTGGCATTTATATTCCATTTATAAAGGAGGTCTATACTACATCTAGCAGTTAGCCTTGTCCTGGACATACAATCTGTGCTCCATTATAACTTCTTGACTTGAAGTCATTTGTAGTCAGTCATGATTGTTTGCAGTATTACAATTGTATGCACAAGAACTAAATGCAGTGATTTTCTTTTGGAAACATTGGTGAAAAAATTAGTAGTCTTAGAAAGTCTTTGATGTGAGGAGTAGGGAGAAGAAATATGAGAACAGCTAACAGAGAACATAGGCTGGGGTTGGTAGATTGTATAGAAAAAGAAAGAAGATCCAATAGAGGGAATCTTATAGTTCTTATTTTATTTTATTTATTTATTAGAGAGAGGGGACAGGAGAGTTGGAGAGAAACATCAATGTATGGTTGCCTCTCATGTGTCCTCCACTGGGGACCTGGCCTGCAACCCAGGCATGTGCCCTGACTGGGAATTGAACCAGTGACCCTTTGCTTCACAGGCCCGTGCTCAATCCACTGAGCTACACCAGCCAGGGGGGAAACTTATAGTTCTTATGAAATGAAGTGGGAGCAACCCTCCTCTGGGAGTTGACAGTTATACTCTTGCTATTTGAGATATTAATTCATTAATTTATTCAACATTTAATAAATATTTAATAAAATAATTTAATAAATTAGCACCCACCATATATCAAACATTGTTTTAGACAGTGAGATGAGACAGGCAAAATGTCTTTTTAATGAATAAGGAAGTAAAATTTATTACAGAGAAATCAGTCACATAGTCAAAGACCTACGTGACATTTAAGAACGTGACCAGAAATTCCCTTCTATTATTTTTTTTGTGACAATGCGTTTAAAAGTAAACCTTTTTTTTCTATTTAAAAACCTCAACATTTCAGAGGAAAGACATTTTATAAACTACCAAATAAACAGTAACGAAAGGGTGACTTTAAACTTCAGTAAGATGTATAGAAAGACATTAAGCTAGATTTTTCAAGTAAAGCATGTAGCAAAGGAGAGGGAAAATTTCCAAACTTATTGCACAACTCATGATATAAAAATGAAATCATTGATTTTTAATAGTTACAAAGTTAAAAACATAATTTACTGGTGTAGACTGAAATGGTGAGTAGTCAATTGATTCTTTTTTTAAAAAATATTTTATTTATTTATCTATAGAGGGGAAGGGAAGGAGAGAGGGAGAGAAATATCAATGTATGGTTGCCTCTGCCAAGGACACACAATGTATCGTGTGTCCCCTGCCGGGAACTGGCCTGCAACCCAGGCATGTGCCCTGACTGGGAATCGAACTGCGATCCTCTGGTTCGCAGGCCTGCGCTCAACCCACTGGGCTACATCAGCCAGGGCAATTGATTCTTAAAAATACAAGAACAAAGGCATATTTTATCTTTTAATTCACAGAGAGTATTTTATTAACAGCTTTCTCCTGACAATCATTTTATGTTGATCTCTTTTGTCTTCAATAACCCCCTCCCTCTCTTTGCATAGTGAATCTCTTCACCTGGTTTTATGGATTCTATCCCTTAACTATCTTTCTGTTTCTTTTTCATAGCCACTATGGTGTCAGTTTCTTATCTGTATTATTACAATAGTTTCCTCTAATTAGTTCCCCCCTCCTTTTGTTTTGTGGTCTCCAACTCACCCTTTATAGGGATATGTAAATAATCTTTTAAAAATACAAATCTTACCATTACATTTCTCCTCAGAAGCTCCTGAAATGACTCCTTAGCATGTTTCAAAAGACCATTCTTAATCTAGCCCAGCTGATTTTTTCCAGCAGCTCCTATGAACACTGCTAACTTGGGCATTGAAATTGGTTATCTTTACTCATTTATAAAGTTTTCATTCAGTGTACTCTGGTTATGATTTTATACTTTGTACACTCTTAGATTATTATTGAATTTGTTTACATTTATGAAAAATTTCAGAGAATTGAAGAACCCCAGAAAAATTTTCCAACGTTTGTGTTAAGAACTGTGGCTCAAGCTGTGGCTCATGTAACTCAGTGGATCGAGTGCTGGGTGCAAACCAAAGGGTCGGCAGTTTGATTGCCAGTTGGGGCACATGCCTGGGTCGCAGGCCAGGTCCCCACTGGGGGCCACATGAGAGTCAACCACACACTGATGTTTCTCTTCCTCTCTTTCTCCCTACATTCCCCTCTCTCTAAAAATAAATAAAATCTTTAAAAAAGTAAAGAGTTGTGGCTCTAATTCACATTAGGACAAATGTGATGTCATTTGTCCTAAAATGACATCACATTTAGACTAGGATTCTATATCTCCAGAATATACTGAGCCATAATTTTTTTACATTATTTAGTCATAATTTTTTTTGAATATGTGCTGGAAAGGTATCACTATTTTGACACCTAGTTTTTCCTAGTACAAATCAAAGTTGCATGTTCCCTTTTGCCTGAAATACAAAGCTTTTCCTCTAATGGTCATCTTAAACTAGCATGAAAATTCTAAGTTCTAAACCTTCGTAGTGAATTGCATTGCTACCTATATATCATGGGCAGAAATCTTAAGAGAAGTTCTTATTCCATCCTACCAATCCTTTTCCTAGAGTAATCCAAATTTTGTATTTTAAGAGGTGTTTTTTTAATTATTTCCTTGATAAAACTGTTTGACAAATTTACCTGAGATGAATTAACATGTTGCAAATACCTGTGTTAGAGAACAAAGAAGTTTAAAGATCAGAGATAAGGCAGAACTGTAAACACTTGGAAACACTTAACTGTACATTGAGAAAATCATTGATATGTTGAGCATTTTGAGCATAGTAACTGAGTTGATCTCTCAAAACAAAATTTTACAAGTCAGATTAATCTTTTATTTTTTTTTTTACTTTTTATTTTTAATACAATTCAGATGAAAATGGAAATGAAGTGACCAGAGCTACATAAATTCTGTGTTTTAACTTGGGAATTTACTAGCAACAGAAATATTTAAATTATCAATAATATTTACATTCACGAAAAATGTAATTATTTTTGACATTATTTCAGTCACTAAGTTTGAACATTTATTTTTTTGTTTAATAGTTTTTAAGTGGTATAAAATATAAAAACTCTCAGAGGATGAAAAGATTTTTGTCTGTGCAACAAGACAGAGGACAGCTGTGGTTTTGCAGACAGAGCAGACTTACTTTAAAAATATGCATGTAGGTATCTTTGGTTTAGGGGCAAAATAATGACTTGGGTTAAGGATAAGACCTAGGGAAAAATTTTGTGTATCTCAGTATCAAGCAAATTACCAAATTACTCCATAAGTCTTGTTTTCTAAAAATAAAGCAACAACAAAAATTTTTGAAATTTTATAAATGACTTTAATCTTTACAAAAACTGTGAGACAGGTTTACTCACTTTTTTTTAAGATGAGAAATACTATAGAGCAATAAAGAATTGTCATCTATAAGCGGTAGCACATTATATGATGTGTTTATGAAATGTTCCTTGATTGGAGTTAGAGAAGATATTCTTTTCAATCCACAACCTAGATTATGTCAGGCCCAAGTCTCCTTTTTGTTGAAAAAATAATAAAAATGTTAAATAATTGATTTTAATGTGAAATTTTAATCAAGAATAATTTTTGAACCTTCTAAAGATGTTTTAATAAAAATTGTTAGAAAAAATAGAGATAGTTGATATTCATTTTATTGTTTCACACACTATAGGATTAAAACCAAATACAGTAATGTGACATTAAATGTACACAGACTACTAAAAACAAAGATTGTTACTGAAAAAAAAATTAACTGTGCTGATTACAAGATATCTATGGAAAAGAGCAAAGGATGAAAAAATATTGATCATGAAAAAAACTAAAGGAAGAAGTAGCCTGGTATTTTGATATGAGGCAGAGCACACTTTCAGGAAAAAGTGTTACTTCATCAGAAGATAACGATATGCATAGGATAAAACAGCTTCAGTACATATGAAGCAAAACTAGACAGAACTAAAAGACAAACCCACAACACTGGAAGATTTTAACATACTGATAAAAAAAGAAAAATAAGGAAATAAGTGATTAGGATTAAAATTATTGACCACACATTATAATGGCTATTATCAAAAGCAAAAACATCCTGGCCAGGTGGCTCATTTTGTTAGAACTTTGTCCTGTACACCAAAAGGTTGCAGGTTAGGTCACTGCTCAGGGCACATACCTAGGTTGCAGGTTTGATTCCTGGCCAGGGCATGTATGGGAGGCAAACTATTGATGTTTCTCTGTGTGTATGTATGTGTGTCTGTCTGTCTGTCACACACACACACACACACACACACACTTTTTCTCTTTTTCTCTCTCTCTGTCACCTCTCCATTTCCATCTCCCCCAAACTCGTCTCCCTCTCTCTCTTTTCTCCCTTTCTCTAAAATCAATACACATACATATGTCCTCAGGTGAGGATTAAACAATGGAAAATATCTTAAAATTAGTATGGAATCCAAGGAACCTTAAATAGCTATAGTAACCTTGAAAAAGAAGAACAAAACTGGAATAAAACTGGAGACTACATTTTATGACTTCAAAACATATTACAAAGCTACAGAATCAGAACAGTTTTGTGCTGACAAATAGAAATACATATAGATCAATGCAGTAGAATAGAGAGCCCCAATAAACTCTCATATGGTCAAATAATTTTCAATACAGATGCCAAGACCATTCAATGGTGAAAGGGCAATCTTTTCAACGAATAGTGTTGGGAAAACTGAGTGTCAATGCAAAACAATGAAATTGGATCCTTACCTTACATGTGTATAGAAATTAGTCAAAATGAATCAAAGACCTAAATGTAACAGCTAAACGATAATCTTTATTGTTTAGAAAAATAGGAAGAAAGCTTCATGACACTGGATTTGGCAATGATATTTTAGATATGACACCAAAAGCATAGGCAACAAAAGAAAAATAGGTAGCCCTGGTTGGTGTGGCTCAGTGGATTGAGTGCTGGACTGTGAACCAAAGGGTTGCTGGTTTGATTCCCACTCAGGGTACATGCCTGGGTTGTGGGCCAAATCCCCAGTGGTGGGGAGGGGACACGTGAATGGCAACCATACATTGATGTTTCCCACCCTTTTCTCCCTCCCTTCTCCTCTCCCTAAAAATTAATAAAAATCTTAAAAAATATAAAAATATGTAATTCACTGTCTCTGAACCAGTTACTAATAAAATACAAAAAATCACCTAGTGATTCCAATATTGAAAAAATATTGTGGTCTTGGAATTTCACTAGAACTGAAATAATTGAGTAAATAAGGAATATAATTTCAGTTTCAAGACTAACATTATGCCAATGATAGTGTAGACATTTAATAACAGGAAATGTTTACAACATACTGTTTAAAAAGCAAATGGTCAATTTCTGTTTAATATTACAGACTTATTTATACTTTCTATTAAAACTACAGTTAAAAAGTAAAAAAGAAAATGTAAATACAGACATAACAGAAAAAGAAAGGGTTGGGGAATAATCAGTGAGCAAAGAATGTCAACAAATATTCTGCGAGAAACTGGGTGTGAACATGCTGTCAAATGAAATGGAGCCCAGGAGGCTTCAGTACAGAATATCCTGGAGAGATGTCCACATGGAGAGAAGACTCTTCCCAGAACAATCATGGTGAGGCTGTGAAGGCTCTAAATAAAATGTGGAAGATGAATACGAGATTTTAGGGGGTTCTTTTATGGAACAAATGTGCCTTGTCTTCCCTATCTCATCATTGCAAAAAGACAGGTAGTCCAGCGTTTCTTCCCAGGCGGAAAGAGGAAAGGACCCTCTTCAAAGAAATTAAAAAGAAAATAGGAGCTCTGGCTGGTGTGGCTTAGTGGATTGAACACAGGCCTGGGAACTAAAGGGTGGCTCATTTGATTCCTAGTCAGGGCACATGCCTGGATTGCAGGCCAGGTCCCCAGCAGGGGGTGCATGAGAGGCAAGCACACACTGATGTTTCCCTCCCTCCCTCCCTCCCTCCCTCCCTCCCTCCCTCCCTCCCTCCCCTCTCTCAAATAAATAAATAAATAAATAAATAAAATCTTTAAAATAAAAAAGAAAATAGGACAGACTTCCAGCAAAGATGGAGGCATAAGTAGACAAACTGTGCTTCCTCGCACACACAAGAAGTATGAGAATTAGCCTTAACACAAAATAAACCATGACTGCCAGAAAATTGAACTGTTTGGAAGTCCTACAACCAAGGATTTAAAGAAGAAATATTCATCCAAATGGGTAGGATGGGTAGAGATGGGGAGCCAAGGTAAAGGTGACATGGTGTGGCAATGGCTGGTAGAATGGCAGTCCTACATTCACATGTGGCAGATAAAAACTGGGACGGACACCTTGGGAGCAAGCCATCCCAGCCCTAGGCCAGACCACACAGCCCAGGGTTCCAGTGCCAGGAAAATAAAGCCTCATAGCTTGGGGCTATATATACCAGTGGGGATTGTGGTAGCAGAAGAAACTGCTGGTCTCTCAGGACAGTCTATTTAAAGGACCTGCTTGGCCCTAGAGTGTATGCAAACCCACCCACTCGGATTTAGCACCAGGGCATCAGCTAAGCAGGGTGCCAGTTACATTTGGGAAGTGACTGGAAATGGCATGGGAGCCAAGCAAGTGGCATTGATCTCTCCCTGACTTCCTCCGATACAGCGCCACAAAGTGGGGAAGCAGATTGTCTCACCTTGGCAAATATATAAGGCTCCACCCCTTAAAATATAACAGGTGTACCAAGACAGGGAGTCGAAGTAGCTCTACCTACAAACACAGGGAGATTGCCAGATTGAGGAGACAAAGAAGTAAGGCTCAAATGGAAGAACAGATCAAAGCTCCAGAGAAAGACTGAAGTGAGGTGGAGATAGCCAACCTAACAAATGCAGAGTTCAAAACACTCTTGATAAGATGCTTAGGGACTCCGAATGCATAAGGGAAAAAATGAACGCTACGTTAAGTGAAATAAACCAAAAGTGAAGGGGAGGAAGCTGGGGTTCAAATCAATGATTTAGAACTTCTGGAAGAGAGAAAGTCAACCAGTACAGAATGATGAAACAAGAATTCAAAAACAATGAGGAGAGAATAAGCAGACTCCAGGACATCTCCAAATGTACCAACACCCGAATCATAGAGATGCCAGGTGGAGAAGAGAAAGAACAAAAAACTGAAAACTTATTTGAAAAAAAAATAAGGAAAGAAAACCTCTCTAATTTGGTGAAGGATATAGACATATGAGTCCAGGAAGCACAAAGTCCTAAACCAGTTGACCCAAAGAGGGCAGCACCAAGATGCAACATAATTAAAATGCCAAAGGTTAAAGATAAAGACAATCTTAAAAGTGGCAAGGAAAAAGAAGAGAGTTATCTGCAAAGGAGTCCCCATAAGACTATCAGCTAATTTCTCAAAAGAAACGTTGCCGGCAAGAAGGGACTGGCAAGAAGTATCCAAAGTGCTGAAAAGCAAGAACCTACATGCAAGATTACTCTATCCAGCAAAGCTATCATTGAGAATGGAAGGACAGATAAAGTGCTTCCCAGATAAGGTCAAGTTAAAGGAGTTCATCACCATGCCATTATTACATGAAATGTTAAAGCGATTTATTTATGAAAAAGAATATCAAAACTATGAGCAGTAAAATAAAAGCAAACTCACAACTATCAACAGCTGAATCTAAAAACAAAATAACTAGAACAGGAACAGAATCATAGAAATGGAGGTCATGTGGAGGGCTATCAATGGGAAGGAGGAAGAGGGAGAATGGGGGAAAGGTACAGGGATTAGGAAGCATAATTAGTAGGTACAAAATAGGGGGATGTTAAGAGTAGTGTAGGAAATAGAGAAGCCAAAGAACTTCTGTACATGACCCATGGACATGAACTAGGGGGAAGGGGATTTTAGGAGGGCAGGGGATTAGGGGGTAGAGGGGAGCAAAGGGGGGGAAATTAGGACAACCGTAATAGCATAATCAATAAAATATGGTTTAAAAAAAGGACAACCTGGGTAATACCTTTAGTTTGTTTCTTTCCAGGGTAATAATTCCCATGATTCCTATTCTCAATGTGACATGTTTACTTTGCAAATTTAGATGTGGTATATTGAAGAAGTGTGCTTTCAGTTTTGTACTATGCAATTTAAAATTACTCCCATTTTCAAATTATTTGAAAATTCTTTAGTGAAAGGTTCTTTTTTTAATATTTGTGTAGTGATTCTTGAAACAATAATTATGCAGTTACTCAGTGGAACCCACGGTAAGAAATTCATCACTTTTTACTTATTAGAATTATGACACAGTTCTAAAATGAGGACTATAAATGACAATTGATAAATCATTTTGAATAACAAGTTGAAATTCTCCAATTAGATTGCCTTGTTCTATTTTTGTGTCTTGTGGTTTAAAGGAAGTGGTCAACTTAATTAAAGACTGTTCTTCCACAACATAGTGGAACTAGTTTTATGTTTAAGCAAATTACCATGTGACTTCCACACCAATACAGCTTAGATAAAGGTCAATTGAGAATGAGCACATGTAGAGAGAAATAACTAAGCCAGTCTGAAATTAATACTCTCCTTGTTCAACCTACAGATATAATTCTAATCCATTTATAACAATATTACTTTTGGTAGTCAGTGTGAAGAGCTTAATTGTAATTGTCTTTGATGGATCTGTTATTTTATTCTTACAAGTGTCAGTATACTGAATAAACTGGATACTCACAGTCATTTAATATAGACTTAAAGCATATAGACTGAGTAGTTAGTTTTTTTTTTAATGGATCTGCCTTTTTTTAAAAGATTTTTATTTACTTATCATTAGATGGGAAGGGAAGGAGAGAAGGAGAGAAACATCAATGTATGGTTGCTTCCCGTGAGTCCCCTGCTGGGAACTGGCCTGCAACCCAGGCATGTGCCCTGACTGGCAATTGAACCGCGATCATGTGGTTCACAGGCCTGTGCTCAATCCACTGAGCTACACCAGTCAGGGCCTGAGTAGTTAGTTTTAAAGTTGGCAATTAACACAATTATGAGATTTCTAACTATTAATATTTCCCTTGAAAAATTTTAAAGCAGAGGAATATAGTTGCTACAGCAGATATCAGCCTTTATATATGCCAGTAAACTGTTTCTTTTCATTCTACTTTGCTGATTTGGCGTGGAAATCATCAGTTATCTCCATTATTAAAACAAAAAAGGGAAAGAAAATATTATTAAGCATCTCAGAGCTTTATTAAGGTACACGTTATCCTGCAGGATCTGCATAAAACTGCTCCCTGAATGATAAAGATAAATTATGATTTTGCACAGACAGTAGGCTCTTAATAAATTTCTGTTGAATCATTAAGTATACTCTACCATTGATATATAGGCACTGTTAATTAGGTAAATGAATGAGCAGTCAATGGTAAATTTACATTATAGAGAAGATTAATGATAAATACATTTTAAGGTTTAGAAGCAAATTAAATAATTATTTGTTAAATTGCACACTTGAGAAAAATCACAAAGGAAAGATAAAATAATTAGCTTTCATTTTGCACTGGTTTCTGCATAGTTTAATTCTTTTATGTAACTGCAAACATAACTCACTTTATAGCAGTCTAGCAAAGAAGTTAAATGTTCATTACATGTCTTTAGTGTACCAGGCACTAAAATGGGTTCTTTTTGTATTCTGTATCATTTCATTGTTAAAACCATCCTATTAATGATTACTACCTTCAACATGTACACATGATAAAATAATATTCAGAATATTTAATTGGCTCGTCTTTACTTAAAAATCTCATAGGAAATGAAGCCAAAATTTAAGTCCAGAGCTACAGATATTCAACTGATACATCAATCCTCGTTGCTGCATACTTTGAGAATCTACACTGGCTAGGTCAGTCTAACTTGGAAGTTAATATTACTTCAGTTATTCCATAATATTATATATAGTCAGTGATTCTCTTTGGCAAGTTTTCTTTGGGAGCTAGACACACAGTGATTAACAAGGTGGATATTAACCTTTCCCTAAGTGGATTTTTCTTGTCTTGAAGCAGAATTCTTTAAATAAACTGTTATACAATGTGTTAAGTGGTATATAGAGGGAGTAGAGACTGCTGAGGCACATAGTAGGGGCATTGACTCCTACTTAACTATTTTTCAGACATTACCTTTCCTATCTGAAAGTCTCGGGTGTGCCTTATGTGCTTCTATAGCATTTTGTATTTGTCTCATAGTAGTACTTAACATTATTTGAAAGAAGGATCTTGTCTTTGCCTTAGCATTATGACTGGCTCATACCAGACTGCAAGACCTTTTTCAAAACAAAGAACAGAGAATCATGGTCTGAAACTGCAGCAAATAAGTGAGAGCGCAGTTTTAGATAAGTGTTTACATGTTGACATGTGAAGGGGTAGAGATTTTCTTGTAATGTAGGTTTGTCCTTTGAGAATGAGTAAGATGGTCTGAAATTTATAAAAGTTTCAAGCAATCACTGTAAGGATGCACGAGGAAAGAAATATGAGGGTGGGTGGCTGCTTTTGGAAGACTATTTTTGAAACAAAAGATGTTTAGTTTTACGAGTTCAAGTCGTAATGATGTAGAGAGGGTTGCTGTATTCGCAGTGCTAGGTTCTCCACTTCTCAATGTAGTGACATTAAATGATGAGAGGACTTTCAGAACTGTTTGCAGTTGCAAGAGACTCCTTCAGAAGACGTTTGCAGTGGCCGAGTATTACTTACGAAAAGAAAAGCTGCCAGCAGGATTTAAAGATATACACCTCCCCCCACAAACTGAAATTGTGCTAGATACACGGGCAGGACCCGGTCTGAACTCTGTATTGACACCAAAGAAAGTGAGAAGTTTATTTTTCAACAGGATAAAGAAGCATCTGGATCAGTAAACTGTGGGAAGGATGTCAACCTCATGTTTCGGATGCCCATGGTACCAAATCAGTATTTGTCCAGCTCAGTCTCCTGTTGCAGTTGCAAGTCCAGTGATGGCTCTGATACAGAGATAGCTTCTGGTTTCTTTAAGAACACCTGCCCGTTTCTTTTTACTCTCATGTTGGAAAAGGCAGAAAATATGTTGCAGGTTTGTCTTTAAAAGGCAATCTCATGGCAGAAAACATGTTGCAGGTTTATCTTTAAAGACAATCTGGGAAAGTCCTTTTAAACATTGCTGCAGCAATAAGAAAGCAGTGTCTGAGAAGCTGAGGGAGCAGGGGCTGGAGTCTAACCATTTCTACTGAGGAGTGGTGACTGATTTTGGAAAGACAGAAGTGGCTGTATTAGTTTGCCAAGGCTGCCATAACAAAGTAATGCAGACTAAGTGGTTCGAACTGCAGAAATTTATTTTCTCACAGTTCCAGAGGCTAGAAGTCAAATCAAGGTGTCCTCAGGGTTGGTTCCCTCTGAGATCCTTGGTGTAGGGGTCTTTTCCAGGCCTCTTGCCTTGGCTTATGAACAGTCTTCTTCCGTCCATGTGGTCACAGCATCTTCCCTCTGGAGGCTTCTGTATCCAAATTTCCTCTTTTGTCAAGGACACCAGTGAGACTAGATTAAAACCCACCCTAATGACTTCATTTTAATGTAATATAGTCATGTAATGTAATTACCTCTTTAAATACCCTATCCCCAAATACAGTTTAATTCTGAGATACTAGGGTTTAGGACTTCATGTAATTTTGGGGTGTGGGGATACAATTTAGCTCCTAACAGTGACTTTTTTATTTTTGACTTTTGCTTTCTGTCCAAAGGCAATTTCTAGAATCATTTTGAATTGGTTCTTTTTTTCTCCATTTCCACAAACTCTGAAGCTAGTACTGTATCTATAGCTTGTTAAAAGAGAAAAACAGTGTACATTAATATTTAAAATACTGAATATTTCATAGGAAGGCTGAATGCTGCTATAAAGTGTTCTTAAGTCTTTAAACCCTCTTCTAATGAATGAAATTAAGGGAATTTCAGAGGACAGAGATCAGATGAATTGTGTGATAAGCCCTATGTAGCTTTCTCCTTCTGGACTGAGAAGTAATGGTTGCAGCATTTTTCAGAGATGAATGGCTGTACTAGAGTTCCCTGATAATTATAAATCTGTAATAACTCAGTCACATAGCCTTGTCAGTGGAGTGTTTGTTAGTCATTCTGAGTTAAGGTTTTGCCACGGTTCTAATCATTCAAACCTTTGCTAATGAAAAATTAATCAGGACAGACTAAGCTTTCTAGTGTAAATACCTTGAAGGAGAAAGTAATTCCTAAATATACAAAGAGGTAACTTGACCGTCTGTGTTGGATTCTGTGTTAGCTCCCTCTGTGTTAATATTTGATAAGGTGTTTAATTTATATGAGACCTCTAAAGCAGAACCGAAGCTCCTCTTTGGGACAACTCTCATGTTTAAGATAAGGGATCCTGTATGAATGTACCAAAGTATTACCATACAGTAGCTACTGCACTCTATTAAAATGTTACACTATCTGAAAAATAAAATGTGTAAGTCATTAGGATGGTACAAAACAAAGGTTAATGCTTCATTGAGTACATTTCATAGAGGGTTTGCCACATATGTAAATAGTTGACTTTGTACTATATGACTGGTGATTTCACTGAAAACCTGCGCAATTCAGTTTTAGCTCTGAATTCAGTTGACCTTTGTGAAGTATTTACCTGTATAGAATAGGCATTTGGTTTGTTTGAACCTACTGGGATTTTTTTTTTCATTTCATATCTAAGAAAATTTTTCTAGAAGAAAAGATGTGGCCCTGGCTGGTGTAGCTCAGTGGATTGAGCGCGGGCCTGTGAACCACACGATCATGGTTCGATTCCCAGTCAGGGCACATGCCTGGGTTGCGGGCCAGTTTCCAGTAGGGGACTCACAAGAGGCAACCATACATTGATGTTTCACTCCTTCTCGCCTTCCTTTCCTCTCTAAAGATAAATAAATAAAATCTTAAAAAAAAAAGAAGAAAAGATGTGTATATTAATGGCGAGTGGTTTTGCTTTGAGTGGCTCTTCCAGTGAGACTTTTGAAACATTGAGATGTTAAATTATTAATGAATCCTGAATATGGAGCTCTTTCCGTTTATTAAAAGCCTCTCTCATTTTAGCCCAAACCAGTACTTTTATTGGCACTTTTCTGGAAGTTCAGGAATAAAACATCACCAGTTCAGACTTATTTATGATGAAGGAAGAGCATTTAATTGCCTACCTTATGTGACTCAGCGCTTGTTTCTAAAACTGGCTTTTAAAAATTTTTTTGTTTAGTATAAATAACAAGCAATGAACCATTTTAATGAGTATCCTATAATTTTATAGTTATTAGTCTAAAATTAAAATCCTATACTTCTTTCTTTAGGGAAGACCTACTTACCACATGCCACCATAATCACAAACTACATAGTGACTCGGGTGAGATCTTTCCAGAGATACTGATATAAGAATCTTAGCCATTATCATCTCTTTCGTGAGTCATATTAAAATTTTCTTTTGTACATTTTTGCCTAGGATGGGTAATAGAATATACTATATGGATCATCTCTGTGTGTACAGTCTGTATTAGACTCACTCATGGTCCTCTCCTCTGCCTTCTCCCCTCTCTCTAGTCAGGGTGTGTGTTACGTAGTCATACACTTCATATTAATACATTTGAAGTCATGAGTCTGTTTTATACTTTTTATGTTGTTGGGTACTGATAATCAGAATTTTACTAGGATATTAAATAGATTTAGTCTTGCTATGAAAATTTAAAAACAGTATAAACAGAAGAACAACCTTGAGGCCTCCCTGCTCTCCTGAAGCTCTTCTGCTGACCTCATGCACCTCATCCACTAGGCATCAGAATATTAATCCATATGTCTATATCTTGAACATATTTTATCCTTGTTTTTTTCTGCCTTTCAATTTATTTTATTTTTTAATTATACAGAACATTTAATCTCAACATCTTCAGGTTTATTTATCTTCCATGACTTTTGTATTTTATATACAAATGCACTTCTATTTCAGTGTTGTATGTTATTTTATATGTTTTTACATTAATGTATAGTCAGTCTCAAATTTATTTTTACAAATAGTGCTAGGATGAGACTCAACTTTATTTTTTGTTGTAAAAATCATGAATGAATGTTGAATTCCTCACATGCTTTTGGGGCAGCAAATATTGTATGGTCTTTCTTCTTTTATCTGTAACGTGGCATGTCATGCAAACAATGCAAGTGGCCAGCAACTCACCTGTCGGCCCTGCTGGAGCAGCATTTCTTAGAGAAGCTCGCAGACAGGGATCAGTAGCTCAGTAGGCGAGTCTCTGTTGATCCATTCCATTCTGAATCAGAACACAGAGATACGAAAAGGCCTTATGACAAACTTCATTATAGAAGGACCTTGACCATGAGCTATGGAGCTTTTAATGAATAATTAGAGAAACACCAGCTACTTCCCTAACATGATCCCAGAATACAATAGTAGCATGATGTGGAAGAACTTTGATTCTAGCACAGTTCTGAAAGCATGGCATTCAAGCTTGATGGGTAGTCCCAGCCCAACTGAAATCTAAGCCTTGTGGTTACAGCTAGCTCTAAGATTCTGCAAGTTACCATTAGGATTGCAATACCAGTAAGCCACATCAGTGTACACAATTGGGTTTGTGTATACTGCACCCTTGCTGGTATAACGTGGGCTAGAGGTAGCAGTGAGAGCTGATTGTTGACCAGAATTGATGGTCAGAGTCAGTTTCCATGGAGCTTTGCAGAACCTCACATTTTGGGAGGCTCTCTTGCAGGGGACCATTCTCGGACTCATAATTCTTACCTCTCATTGCCAATTTGGCCCTGATTAATTTTCTCTAACAGATCTGATTCACTTCACAGACTCATCTGCTTTAGCTAGGATTTTTTAAAATCTACTTTTCTAAGTGAGATTAACATAGTCTTTGTTTTCATATCCACTCCTTTTCTGGCCTTTTAAATTTCCTTTTGAGTTAAATACATACAGGGTATCCTCTAGTAACCTAAACATTTTTAAGTCCTACAGTTATATTTCTAATATGATTTCCTGAGTTTTCTCTTTCTAAAGAACCAGCTATTGGTTTACTCATTGTTATGTACCAAACATTTTTGTATACCCCTAAGTTCATATGTTGGATATATAGGTACATCTACATGTATATATCTGTTTATCTATCTATGAAGAGGGAGATTTATGTTAAGCAGTTGGCTCATATGATTGTGGAAGCTTGGTAAGTCCAAAATTTGATGGAGTAGGCCAGCGATTGGAGACTCAGGGAAAAGTGGATTTCAAGTCCAAAGGCAGTCAGCTGGCAAAATTCCGTCTTGCTTGGGGGAGGTCAGCCTTTGCTGAGGCCCACATTATGGAAAGTAATCTGCTTTACTCAAAGCCCATTGATTTAAATATTAATTTCATCCAAAGCATCCAGAATATTTGACCAAATAACTGGGCACTCTGGCCCAGCCAAGTTGACACATAAAATTAACCATCACACCCACCTAGTTCCTCCATTCCCCAATTCTCAGGTGACCCTGGGGATGGCAACTTGCATTCCTGGTGCACCTTGCTGGTAGAGGATTTGACCACACAGAGCAAAGAATACAATCTTTGCAAAGACTAAATTGCAGCACGATTGATCCCTCTCTACCTCTTGGTACTTCAGTGTGTACTTTCAAAAACAAAGAATTGTTTTTATTATTGTATAACCATAATGTAGTTGTCAAAATTAGCAACTTAATTGATAGTAACATAGTAATATCTTAAGTGTAAGGTACATACACATATTAAGTTACACACAATTTAACTAGTAGTATTTGATGAAATAACTTATCACATGGACACATTTTATGTATTTTTAAATTAATTTTTAGAGAGAGAAACATCAATTTGGTTTTTACTTATTCATTCATTCTTGTATGTGCCTTGACCGGGGATTGGACCCACAACCTTGGTGCATTGGATGACACTAACCAACCAAGCTACACAGCCAGGGCCAATGGGCACATTTTAAAGCCTCTTGTTACATATTGCAAAGTCTCTCTCCCAAAGTTTCTGCCAATTTGCCCTTATGTCAGTAGAATGTCAAAGAATGTCAAAGGATTCTTTATCATTTTAAAATTGTAAGTATATCATTTTAAACTTTGTTAGATTAAAATGCAACTTCTTCAGATTCATTCCCATGGAAGCCCTATTTCTTTTTGCTACTATAGACCTTACCTCTCTTATCTGCAGTCTTTTTCTCCTTTGTGGAAATATCCTAAGAATAAGTTTTAAAAATTCCCTCTCTGAGAGTACTGTGAAAACTTTCAAATTTGACTGCCCATAGTACAAAACCATTTTTATTCCTGTCACTGTTCTCTATTATATTTACTTATTTTTTTAAAACTTGTCATTAGAACTGCTCTGTGAAATAATAATGTTGCAAATAAAATTATGAGAGGTTAAATGACTTTCCCAAAATTATATAACCAGTAATTGGAAGGTTCTGGACTCTTCTTAGACTTTCTGATTTCAGAGCTGATAACGTCAAACTGGGCTGGTTAGGTGCGAAGGTCAGTGAAATAGTCTATTAACATTTGCCACAGGGGGTTTAAATCTGTTGTCTTTAATTGTTTTGAAGATTGTGATAAAAGCATCTTCCATCAGAGATGTTAGAAGATGTCAGACTGAAGGTTCCAGACGGGGATTGAAGGTGATGAAGAGTGCTAGATGTTAATGATGGGCAAGAAGTACACCTTTTAGTCTAACATGATTGCCTAGTTAAGGGAGAGTACATATAAACCAAGGACAGAAAGAAAAAAAACACTGAAAACCAACACATATTGCAAAGCAAATAATTTTTAGCAAGTCTTCAGAGCTGACAAGACCAAATAATAATGATTAAAGGATGGCTGGTGAAATTCAAACTCTGATACATGGCTAAAAATAAGGTGGAGAAGCTGGTAATCCAGCACCAGGTGTAGAGATGAAAAACAGCCAGAAAGGATCAGTCATGAAACATTAAAGAAGGACATTTTAGCCCTACTCTCCTTACTTTACAGATAAGAACACTGAGGCCTTCTGAAGATTACCGAGCTAGGAAGTTGCATAACCAAGATTAGAAACTACATTTTTTCATTCCACGTCTGGAACTTTTCCTACTGTCTGTTGAATATAATAAGAGTTTAGTACATGACATTAAAATTAACTTATTAATTACTTCAAGTTCTCTTTGAAAGTAGGCACTCTTAGAGTCATTGGTTACCAGTGAGATATTATCTAGAAAATAGAACTGATGGCAATTGAAATTATAAGGCTGAAATGCTCCAACTCTGAAGACAGTGATACAGATACTTGACTTTTTTCAAATTGAGAAGCATTGTATCATCAGGGATAGCCTGTGGTTAAAGTGGATTAATTCCTATAGCAACAATGCTGAGGAGCAAAAGAAGAATGACATTTATTTTTTGTTTGGAAGAACAATCATTTTTCTCATTCACATAAAAACAATGAAAACAATTTCTATTATAAGTAGCCATTTATCTTCATTCCTCTTCTGTATGTATTTATTCAGACTGTCTCATTAAATTCTGATATTGTTCCGAACTCCTTGGGTATGTTGTAATTTTACCATCTGGGTTGCATCAGTCGTAAAATGCATATGTATTGTAATAAAAATTGATGCTTCACAAGAATTCACATTGGCCATACTCCATCTTAAAGACCTTTGTTCTGTTGAGCAATGAAACTATGTAATACTTCAACTCAAGAAGAATTGATCTTATTTTCTATTTTTTTCAAGTCTGCTGTACCATTCTAAAATCACAATCATGATCTCACCTTTAACAGGAACATAAGCAACAAAACAAACAAACAAGCAAAGACACTGAAGTAGAGAACATGCTGACAGTGTCTCGAGGGGAGAGGTGAGGGAATTTCAGGGGGAAAGGGTAAGGGTTTACAGGAACAAGTGTAAAAGACACATGGACAAAAACTAAGGGGGGTAGAAATGGGAGGGTTGGGGGAGACTGGGAGGGTGGGCTGGGATGGGAGTAAAAGGCAGAAAACTGTACTTGAACAATTGAAATAAAAAATAAAAATAAAATCACAATCATGAAATAAAAAGAAATCTTTGGAGAATTTATATAAAATCTACATAGAATTTTTTTATTTAGCTCATGATTTTCACTTTAATGCCACAAATATCTATGATGATTATACTGTATTAAGTTGTTTAGAACTGTTTAGTAGAGTTGTGCAAACTTTGGTGGTTTCTTTACTAAATTCAATTTAGCCCTGGCTGATGTAGCTCAGTGGATTGAGCGCGGGCCTGTGAACCAGAGGATCGAGGTTCGATTCCCAGTCAGGGCACATGCCTGGGTTGCAGGCCAGTTCCCTGCAGGCCAACTCCCAGCAGGGGATGCTCAAAAGGCAACCATACATTGATGTTTCTCTCCCTCTCTCCTTCCCCTCTAAAGATAAATAAATAAATAATAAGAAAAAAAATTTCAATTTAACTACTAATGCATTGTAATACATTGTTACAGATAAAAAATTGCTCACTAATCCCTTTCCCAGCTGTTAGAATGTTTATCTAGTTCCAAATGCTTCACAGAAATATAGGCATAATAGAGCAAAATTAAGGAAGTGGTATGAAAAATCCCTGCATATAAAGCAGGTTTTAGGCTTTTTGGGGTCAACACACAGCACTTTTTCCATCACAACTTGTTCATCACTAGGGACACAAAAATAATGTTTCTTCCTTCAGATAGCTTACACTGTAGTAAGCAACATGCAAATCAGTTCCCTTGGACAGAAATACAGAGACTAGCTGAGTGATTCCTACACGTAAGGTGAATGAGAAAATACCTACATTGAAATGAGTGGGAAAAGCTGAGACACACTCATGCCATAATTCTGGCTCCCAAATCACCTAGCTCTGACAGCCAGTGGGGCTCAGTATTTGTGAGTGAAACAAAGACTTGGAATTGCATTAAACAAAGAGGTGGTTTAAAACAGAAGTGTGAGCACTTACTATGGCTATAACACTGGGCTCAACACAGAGGGAGTAGTTCATAACATACGGATACAAGTTTGCTCCTTGGAAGAGGCTTGACTGAAGACTTCTAGCGTGCCCAAGCAGCAGACTTGAATTAGCTTGCATATAGAAGTTGACTGGGCTCCTCCAGAGGCTGAAAGGGCTTGTGGATTCTTTCTTCATCTCTTCCCTCACTTCAATGATAAAAACAGCTTTTCCTGGTTCCAGCTTCTCCCTGGAAGGAGCTTATCCACACATCTAGCACCAAGTTTTATGGCTATCGCTTAGGGGAATGGCTCTCAAACTCAGCATCCATAAGTCCTTCTATAGAAAGCAGAGGTGATTTTTAACATACTGTGAGTATTCTCTGCCCCCATCCTCTCATCACAGCTTTACCCAGGGGAGCAGGCAAAGATTAAGACTCTCAATTTCCCCATGGAAGGGATTTGACATATTTTTCCAGTTGCTACCCAAGGGTCAGGCCTTCTAATGAGGTACTGGGATCTGATGGGTCACATAATTTGTAGTCCTGTGCAACCCTCAATGGACTTGTGGAAACTTTCCATGCTATCTTTTCCCAGCTCACCCTAGTGATAAAACTAATGGAGATAGTGATTTACCTGTCAGATAATTCAAAGTAGTTGTCATAAGAATGCTCACCAAGGTCATGGGAGTAATGTATGAACAAACAATTTTAACAAAAAGAAAATATTTAAAAGTACTAAAAAATTATAGAGCTAAAGAATATAATATGTTAACTGAAAGTTTGAGTAAAAAGGTTCAACGAGAGACTAGAATAGAAGAAAGGATCAATGAACTTTTAGATAAGTCAGTGGAAATCAACCAAACAGAGGAAAGAAAAGAAAAAGGAATGGAAAAAAATCAAGATCACTTTAAGGACTTATGGAACCCTATCTTCTGGATGAATAAATTCATTATGAGAGACTTAGAGGAAGAAGAGAGAGGGAAAGACAATGAAATAATGGCTAAAAACTTACAAATGAAAGGTAATGAAATATGAAAAAATGGCTAAAAACTTCCAAAACTGGGAGAAGAAATAGACAGCCAGATCCAGAAAGCATAAAAAGTACCACACACCATAATCCTAAGAGACCCATGTTGAGACATTGTAATCAAATCATCAAAAGTTAAAGACAAAACATTGAAAGCAGTAAGAGAAAAGCAACTTGTTATGTACAAGGGAACCCTCATAAGGTTAAGCAGATTTTTCAGTAGAAACCTTGTAGGTCAGAGGGAATGGGGTGATATATTCATAGTACTTAAAGAAGGAACTATCAACCATGAATACCTTACTTAACAAAGCTGTCTTTCACAATTGAGAGGTAAAAATATTCCAATGTAATTTAAAGCTGAAGGAATTCATCACCACTAGATCTGCCTTACAAGAAATGTTAAAAGAATTTCTTTGAGCTTAAATGAAAGAATTCTAATTAGTAATACGAAAACATAAAAGTATAAAACTCACTGGTAAAAGTAACTATAAAGTCAGTTTCAGAGTAATATGTAATGGTGGTGTGTAAATCACATAGTACTCAGAAATATTAAGATAAAAGTATTAAAATAACTAGCTACACAAAATTTAGTGGCTACACAGCATAAAAAATGGATATTATAATGCCAAAAACAAAATGTGGGGGAAAAATAAATATGTAAAGCTTTTGCACCCTATTAAAATTTCCTTAAAATGGACTATTATAAGTATAGAATGTTTTGTGCAAGCTTCATGGTAACTACAAAGTAAAAGCCTATAGTAGATACACTAAAGATAATGAGAAAGGAATCAAAACTTAACCACTACAGCAAATCACATCACAAGGATGAGAGCAAGAGAAGAAGAAAGGAATAAAAGTATCTACACACCCACAAAAGAATTAACTAAAGGGTAATAATACCTATCAAATAATACTCTACTATCAAACAATATATGTTAAGTAAAAAATTGAAAAGATAGCCAAATAACATTATTATGTAGTGATAAAGGTGTCAAATTATTAAGAGGATTGAAAATGTTTATGCATACAATATTGGAACATCAAAATATATAAAGCAAGTATTAATGGATCTGATGGGAGAAATAGCAATATAATAATAATAGGGGATTTCAGTAACTTACTCTCAACAGTGGTTAGATCACTCAGATAAAATCAATACAGAACCACTGGACTTAACTACTTTGTAGATGAAAAAAATCTATCAGACTTATAGAGAAAATTTCATTTAACAACATACAAGTATACATGCAACATTCTCCAGTACACATTATATGTTAGGCCACAAAACTACTATAGAAATAAGACTGAAATGATAACAAGCATCATTTCTGACCAAAATGGTATGAAACTAGAAATCAATAACAGGAGAGAAACTGGAAAATTTTCTTTGGATGCATTCACATGAGTGGAAATAATAGGTTAAAAACTGTGAATGATGGCTATTGTAATATGTTGGCAATTTTTTTCTAAAGCAATTGGTAGTTATACTGGAAAAATATATGAAGAGTGAGTTTCTAAATATACAATTAACTCATGAGTTAAGTGCTTTCCATGGTGCTTATCCTTGTCTGGTAGTGTTCTACTAATTCACTAAAATAGTATAAGTATTTTTTAAAATTGGTTTTGTATTGCATGATAAGTTCCGAGTAGTTCTACTTGCATTTTAGTTAAATTAATTATATATTAGTAGTGTACACATAACAAATATTATTGAAGTTATAAATTGGGGGCTTAATCATACAATACTAACTTTTTATATGTTTAAAATTTTTATACATATAAAATTTTTAATGAATTTTATAATGAAGCTCTGAGAACTTTTTTCAAATCACTTAATAGATAAAAGGCAAAATTACATATGCAATAAAGTTCTTTAATTTTGCTATTTTTAAAACCTTTTTCAATTTTCTAATTTAATAGAAATATTTCTTGTGGCTTTCAAACAAGAATTTAATCTAATGTGACTCTACAACACATTCCAGAACATTGTAACAAGAAATATTTACAAGCAGCTAGTGTATTAAATAACTATGAAAAGAAAAATATTTTATTATACAGCAGCAAAAAACACAGGAATGGAACAATTAGATACTGCAACTCTTTTTAAAAAATTAAAAGTTCTTTCATTTTCTTAAAACAAATTTCAAATTTTTTTATGGTGAAAATATTTTTCTGCATTTAATTTTCCTCAAAGTTAAAGAAAGAATGGGATCATCAAGCCATGCTCCCGTATATCCAGAGGCAGTGCAGCTTAGTGAGTAAGATCACAGAATTTGAAACCAAACTGCCCTCATTTAAATTCCACTCTACCATATGCAAGCTCTGGGCCCTTAAACAAGTTACTTTAGCAATTGTGTGCATAAGACACTTAGAATAATACCTGGATCATAGTGTTCAATAGGCTTAGCTATTATTATGACAAAAGTATTGAACATCTACCAGATGTGTGCTGCATAGTAGTAGACTAATAGACATTATAGTTAACCTCTACTCTCCTCCTGCTCCCCCATACTATTCTTGTATTTAATTTTGGAGCATTTTGTGCCCAAAGCAATTGATGCATCCCTTTGGTTCTTTTGATTCTATGTAGGTGAAAATATACATGTTCAGCATGTATGATCTTTATAGGATAGAGATTAGGTGGGCAAAGAGGGTATGAAAGAGCTATTTCTTGGAATTGGTTTGAACTTTTCTTATACTCTTGAATCCCCATTCTTTCATTTTCCTCTTATTTATTTTCCAGATTAAGTGCATTTTTGGAAAAAGAAAAATTTGAAAGTAAGATTATAGTAAACTATTGTAACACTCCAATGGATTCCTCAGTGGAAGACAGCACGTATGTAAACAAAGTGTGGGTTCAATGCGAGAACGAAAGTTGTTTGAAATGGAGATTGTTGTCAAGTGAGGATGCAGCCAAGGTTGATCACAACGAGCCATGGTATTGCGACATGAACTCTGATTCAAGGTACAATCAGTGCTCTATTTCTGAGGAAGACTTTCCTGAGGAGTCTCGGTTTTATCAAAGTGGACTTAAGATTGTCTATTCACAGCTACCTCTTGGTAGCCTGGTTTTGGTAAAATTACTGAATTGGCCAAGGTAAGGTTTTTGTTGTTGTTTTATAATAAACTGTTGGGGTATAGTCTTGCTAAGTTTATGAATTTCTAAAACTTTTCAAAGAATCAACTTTTTCTCTATTGTCTAATTTTTAAAAATTGCTTCCTGATCTTATTATTCTTTCCCTTACTTCTTTGGGTTAATTCTTCCTTTTCTAGCTTCTTAAATTGGAAAATTAGGTAACTGATTCAAATCTCTTTTCTTCCTGATACAAGCAATTAAATATATATATATATTTATATTTATATATTAGTATATATATTAATATATATATATATATATATATATTAAAGTACTGCTTTAGCTGTATCTCATGAATTTCAGTATGTTGTGTTTTATTACCATTGAGCTTTGTTATGATTTTTTGAAATAAGTTATTTGAAGTATGTTTTTAAATTACCAATAATTGAGGGTTTAAGATATCTTATTGTTACTGAGTTCTAATTTAAACCTATTGTCGTCATTTTTTAAGGTCATCTGTTAACTTTTTTAAAAAAGACTTTTTATTTATTTATCTTTAGAGGGGAAGGGAAGGAGAGAGGGAGAGAAATATCAATGTATGGTTGCCTCTCGTGCATCTCCTGCAGGGAACTGGCCTGCAACCCAGGCATGTGCCCTGACTGGGAATTGAACCGCGGTTGTTTGGTTCACAGGCCTGTGCTCAATCCACTGAGCTACGCCAGCCAGGGCTGTTGTAGTCGTTTTCATTGTATCTTATTTTATGGCCCAGCATGGTCTATCTTGAAAAGAATGAGTCTTCTGTAATTGTTTCCTAGAAGCCTAAAATATTTTTTCTTCTTTTGCTCATTCTTCTCCTCTCTTTCTCCTTCCCTTTGCCTTCTTCCTCATCCTCTTTTGGATTTTTGTACATTTAATCTGGTCTCCCTCAGTGTTTCCCATTCTGTGTAGATTTTTCCAAGTATGAAATGTGCTGTATATAGCTTCAAGTCTTATTTATTCCAGTTAAGTTTTTAAAAAATTATAAGCATTATTCCAAGGCATTATTTGGATTTTCTTATTTTGGGACTTCTATATTACTTATGGTGGATCTTTGGTCGTCTCAGGTGTTATTTTTTCTTCAACTCTTTTCATCTTTTCTAGTTTAATTATTTTTTTGATTTCTACTTTTTATCTTTCTGAAGTTATTATTAATTGAGCTTAATGTCTTTTGTGTTTCTTCTAATTTAGTCTTTATTGAAAAACTTAAAAATTCTTTTATAAGTTTCATCATCTCCCTTTTCAAGTCTTCTTTTTCTCCTATCACCTATTTCGTTCAGGTTTTCTAATTCTAATTTATATATGTTTCACAACCTACATTATTTTCTTAATTTCTGTTAACCCATATTGAAATCTCAGGTACCATCTCTTTAAAGGTATGCTTTCATTTTTTTATAGGGATGTTAGTCATTTTTACCATAATAACTTTATATTGGGTTTTACTATCATCCTTTCTTGTTGGGCACTTTATATGAAATGAATTCCTGTCCTCCAAGCAGAGAAAAGGAAGTCAGAATAGGTATTTTTAAGTCTGTTTTTTTCTTAGTTCTTCAAATTGGATAATTTCTATTATTCTTTCTTTAAGTTCACTGATTCTTTCCTTGTCATATTTATTCTGCTGTTGAGCTATGCATTGAGCTTTTATTTTGGCTATTGTATTTTTAGTTTTAAAATTATTATTTGTTTTTCTTATATCTTCTATTTATTTATTATACTGTTTTTTGGATCTTATGTAAATGTTTTAGCAGGCTGCATCTACTGTGCTGACTGGATCTGAGGGCACCTCTTTGGGAACCGTGGGTCGTTTCACTGTCTCCATAGTTTTGTCTTTTTCAGGATGCTCTCTTATTGAAATCATGCCATATCTAGCCTTTTCAGATCGACTTTTCACTGGTAATGTGCATTTGAGTTTCCTCTATGTTTTTTCATGAACATAGAGGCTTGATAGATCATTTCTTTTTACCAGTAAATAATATTTCATTGTCTGTCTGCACCACAGGTTATACTCATATACCCATTCACCTTCTGAAGGACATTTTGTTGCTTCTAAGTTTTGGCAGTTATGAATAAAGCTGCTAAAAAGTCTATGTGCAAGTTTTGGGGTGGATATAAAGTTTTCAACTTTTTTTAGTTCATACCAAGGAGTGCAATCACATGATAGGAGTATGTTCAGTTTTGTAAGAAACTGGCAAACTGTCTTCCAAAGTGGCTGCACTCGTTTGCATCCCCACCAGCCATGAGTGAGAGTTCCTGTTGTTTCCAATCCTCACTGGCATTTGGTGTTCTCAGTGTTCTTGAATTTAGGCCATTCTAATAGGTGTGCAGTTACGTCTTGTTTTAATTTTCATTTCCTCGTGACATACGATGTGGAGCATCTTTTTGCATGCTTATGTGCCTTGTGCATATATTTTTCAGTGAGGTATCATTCAGGGTTTTTGCAGTTTTTTAATCAAGTTGTTCATTTTGTAGTAGAGCTTATGTTATGTGTATTTTTGTATATCAGTCCTTTATTAGCTATGTGTTTTGCAATATTTCCCCCTGTCCGTGGTTTGTCCTTTCGTTCTGTTGATAGCACCTTTCACAGAGTATTTTTAATTTTAATGGAGTCCAGCTTATTTTTTTCTTTTGTGGATTGTGCCCTGAGTGTTGTATCCCCACTGTTACTTGCACCATGTCTTTGCTTTATTTTTATTGTTCTTGTCCTCTTCTATTTGAGTTATACTCCCAGGAGTTTCTCTTCAGTATGAGCTTTTGCTCTGAAAAGGAGCTTTGTTGGTGAATTTTAAGTGTTCATAAGGCCCAGACTGCTCTAATGCTTCCAGTTTTGTTTTTATTTCACAAACCCATCAGAACTCTGGTTGCCTGCCTCTGCCCACTCTGTTTCTGTCATACACACAGATACTAATAATGTGTGTAATGTCTGTAGTTTATACCTGCCTGCTCCTATTTTCATGTTCATGTACATGGCGATCATGTTATAGATGTTGTGTGTCAGGGTTTGCTTTTGATATTATAGTTGTTCTACCTGTGCTTCTGGGAAGATCAGGAAACTGTGAAACTATTGGGTTGGCCAAAAAGTCTGTTACTTTTTTTTTCAGTATAATGGCTCTAGTAGTGCTTAGTTGTCTTTAACTTCATTTGAAACAATTTTGTTGATTGTATTGTGACAGCTGTTATATCAGCATCCATTAGAAAAAAACTCATCAAAATTGGTGAATTTGGAGGGAGCCATTTTAATATTGTACATGGAAGAAGATATTTACACCATTATTGGCATCTTATGCTTTATTATTTCAAGAAAAGTAAAAATGCAACTGAACCACAAAAAAGGATTTGAGCAGTAGATGGAGAATGTGCTATGACTGATCAAACATGTCAGAAGTGGTTTGTGAAGTTTCTTGGTACTATTTTGGCCAAATAATTCTTTGCTGTGGGGCTGTCCTATGCAGTGGAAAATAGTTAGCAGCACCCCTGGCTTCTACCCACTAGAAGCCAGTAGTGGGAGATAGCCAACATACTCAAAACATCCAGATCAGTACAGTTATTGGCACAAGTGAAAAATGTGTCTTTATTTTGGGGAAAAACATAGCAGACTTTTTGGCCAACCCAAAATAACAACATTGCTGCTGTCTTCCCTGAATCCTTTGCTATTTTATATTACCTTCTCCCTCATAACATTTTTAAAGCTGGGATACCCTGGTTCATGGTGCCTTGTTTGCATTCATATTGAACTATTCTCCACAAAGAATATAATGTGTTTGCTTTCATAGAGACACTGTAATGAGTTTATTTTAACACAGACATGACAAACACACAAGAGGCCTTTAAGTCACAGATCTAGATATGGGCTGAATTGTGTCCCCCGAAAGTCCAACCTCAGAGTAAAACTGTATTTGGAGTTGGTGCCTTTAAATAGGTGATTAAGTTAAAATAGGCCATTAAGTGGGCCCTAATCCAATCTGGGTGGTCTTATAAGAAGAGGAGACTTATACACACAAAGAAACACCAGGAATACACAGAATACCACATGGAATGTGCTATACACCAGGAATACAACATGAAGACACAGCAAGAAGATAGCCACCTGCAAGCCAGGGAGAGGCCTCAAGAGAAACCAACTCTGCTGACACATTGATTTTGGACTTCTAGCCTCCAAAACTGCAGGGAAATTATTTTCTCTTGTTTAGCATCTCAGGGGGTGGTATTTATCTGTGGCAGCCCTAGCAAACTCATACATTCAGTATCTTTGGAAATGTGGAAATCTCTCTGAGATTTGTATCCATTGTTACTAACGGCTTTCTAGGCATCAAATGTGAGATGTTTTAAAAATATATATGCAATTATATATCCCCTCAAGACTGGAATTATCTTCTGGAGGGTGGGCCCTTGTAGGACAGGCTTCCTCCACTAGGTGTGTGTTCTAGCAACCCGTCTGTATCAGTGTGTCCGCTGGAGTTTTTGTGCGAGGCTGCGTTTGGCTTCAGTGCATGTCTTTCGAAGACTCTTTCAGTGAGATTGCCCATTTCACGCTGGATGATTTACAAGCACACCTGCCCACACTGTGCTGAGTGTTCAGTAGTTCTGGAGCAAAAAATGGTATGTCTCCCGTGCCCCACCCTTCCGATGCACCCAGTCTCACCCCTGGAGACTTCTTTTTTGTTTCCCTGGATGAAAATGTCCTCAAAGGGAAAAGTTTTGCTGATGTGGAAGAGGTGAAAACAAAAAACAAAACAAAACAAAAAGCAGAAGTACTAAAAGGCATCAAAATCGACGAGTTCAAAAATTGTTTTGAGCGGTGGAGAAAAACATCTCAACAGGTGTGCTGCATCAGATGGAGAGTACTTTGAAGGAGACTGAAGTTTAAACATGTAAGAATAAATACACAGTTTTTTATAAATAAGTTCCCATTGTTTTTTGCTCTCCCATGTGTTTATATAAATATATATAGAAAACATATATATGTATACATTTATATGTATATTTTCTATGTAATAATTAGGATGGGTATGAAGAGAAACTAAATAGGTAAGAACAAATATTTTGAAGACATGGCTATAAACACTCATTTTATGAGGTTACTTATGAAGGTATTTGTAGTCCCAAGTCATTTGTCGTATCTAAAATTAACATTTTGAAAATAGAGAGTGTGTATTTTCTAATGAAAATCTTGAGTTTCTGCAGCCTCTGTGCCAGACCCTGAGGGAGGAGCAGGGAGACGAGGCTCCCAGGTGGAAGCTGGGCGGCGGAGGTGCAGCAGAAGCGGCCTCTGGCCCAGGCTCTGCGGGGTACAGGTCTTCGGCACCTGCTCTGGCAGACTCCCTTGAGGTGGCTCCATGCAGTGCCACACAGCCTGTGTGCCTGCGACTATAAAAAATGGCTCCCCCCTCAGGCCTGAGCCCCGCCAGGGGCCCCGTCCTGCCTCTAATCACGCACTCACCCAGAGCCGCTGCTGTGGTGGCCTGGATAGAACTGATGCGTGGGCCATTGGCCATGCCCTTCAGGGCCTGCAGCTTCTGCTGGTCAGGCTTATGGTAGCCCTCAGTGGCGTGGCCTGGTGAGCAGGAGACTGGAGGGCGTGGAGACGCAAAAAAATTCTTAAGTTTCAATAACCTAATTCATGAAATGGATTTGTTTCTTGACACTATATCTGATATGTTATGTTAGAAATTTGATTAGGAATTTCTTTTGCAGTTCTGTGCTTACAGCTGAGGGTTAGGACTTGAAATACAAATGAAACACAACTGATTCCAGTCCCTAAATTCTCTCTAATCTATGATCAGGATCATCAAAATGCCTGCAAAATACAGCTGTAACTTCCTCTTTGCTTATTGGAAAGATGGTAGCAGGATAAATTGCAATTGTAGAGTATGACTATAGATTAATCTACTAAAACAGGCAAAAATCAGTTCTTAATTAAGCAGTGCTATAGATGCGGAAGTTTTTGATTGGAAAAACCAGCTACCTGGCGGCAGACACCCTCAGTAGTGTAGCATTATCTGGGTCAGTTCTCCTGAGCCCAGGGCCTTAGCCTAGCCTGGAAGGCTCAGAAACTCAATCTTATCGGCATCTCAGAGTTAGTCTTTCTTAGAAGAGTTGACCTTCTCTCATAAAGCTAAAGAAATACTGATCGGCTCTAGATGTGCCTATTTAAGTTTTATATAAGAAAAATAATTGTAAATAGAATAGGACTTTCTTTTCCAATAGGCAAGCTCTGTGGAAAATCAAATTATTATGGTTATGTTTACCTCCACATTGTGAGATAGCACATACTTACATACTTATAAAAATAAATACCAGCCTCTTGCTTTTGGGTTTTGTCTTGTCTCTCTGCTTGGGGATGAGGTTATCTGCATGTACAAGGAAGAGAAAAACTATCTCCATAATGTTAAGCAGCCTTGGTTTTTAAAAATTGAAAATAGCATTGTATTTAGTTAAAAAGAGTATAGAAGTTAAAAGTAAAAAATCTTATTTAGTATAGTAAGACACATTGTTAAACAGAGTGGGGTTCCATTTAGTATAACTACCTTGGGCATATTTACACAGACATACAAAGGTTTCTCATGAATATGAAAATTAATTTATAAAAAATATATTTGCATTCAAATGTAATGCAGTAAAATAGTTTAGTAATAAAATATATCCTTTAGTTAGCAAACCAATACAGTGATACTTATAGATATAGCATATAAATTTATAAATTGAGATTTTTACTAGATCCTTTCAGTATTGTAAAATATTTTGATTATTTTTTATTTGCATTCTTTGCCTATGGATTAATTACTCTGTGTGTGTGTGTGGGGGGGGGGGGGGTCCTCTCCCTGACAGCTGCTGCAGTTAGGCACAGCCCAGATATTTCTTGGCAGATGATGTTCAGTTATTGATGATTCCAACTCATCCATTTTCTTTCACAGATCAGGAATGGGGCCCAATTAAAATCTGCTCTCCCCTTAAACACCCAAACCACAGTTGAAAATAAATCATCTACTTCTTCTCATTGGATATAAGTAAATACATGCTTAAGCTTCAATTTCTATTGAGGGCAATAACTATCATATTAAAGATCATCTCCAATGGATAAGAAATGTAGAGGACATCAGTTTCTTTATGATATACTTCCACTCCCGTTGAAGTTACTACTTGTTCTGCCGAAATGTCCCCCTTTCCTCCAAGCAGATTCTTTTTGACCTTGCATTTGTACATTTTACCTTCCATTACATACAGATTCTAACATTGATCGTACACTTGCCTTGTGATTCTGATGTACTTCTGTTGGGTTGCCTACTCTTACTCTCCCTCTTCACCCTTAAGCCCTCAGACAACGCTTCATAATTTCTCATTAAAGTGAAAGTGAAAAATTGGAAAGTAGATATGCAGAATGCACTATCATCATGGACAGTTTAGGAACTGAAATTGAAGTCGGAGTGAGGGCAAAAATGGACATCGTCTATTTTCAGTCACAGCAAGTCAGAGAAGATGATAGATGTAGCAGCTGGAGGGAAGCAGTATGTTTGTTTTTACGTCCGTTGCCCCTGCTCAGCTTGTCCTGCAGTCACGTGCCTTCCGCTTGAGCCAAGACATGCAGACTGGGAATCAAAATGACTCCTTTGCACCCCCTGAAGAAATACAAAAGTGCCACAGTTATTTAGACATTCGACTCATCTTTAAATTAGCTTGCAATATTTTCTGTATGTACCATGTTTTAAATAATGAACAGAAGCTTTTAAATTTTATTGGCATCTAATTATTTTTAGGAGTCATCTCTTTCTATCTATATTTTATAGAGTGATAATTTAAACTGAATACTATTGGGCCCAATAGGTTAGATGTAAAAAAGCAATTATATCAGAATTTCTGTCAGAAAAGTAGCAGCTCACCTTACACATAATTGCAAAATATTTCTTTCTTTTATGTCTCAAGTGTTAGAAATCCTGAATGGAGTAGTTGCTATGTATAATTTGATATTGCTTGGCAAGAATTCTTTTTAAAATTGCTGTGAGGTATAAATCAATAGCAGTAAAGGTGAGCCTCTTATATTTTACAGAAAGTTGAAACAAATACAACAGTCAGTGTAGTTATTTTAAAACAGCTGTTAATTAGGCTAAAGGACCCACTTGTTCCTTGGTGTTCATTAAGCTGAACATCAGGTCTCCATTGCAGCCGCCACTGACTCTTAGTTGTTTATCTGCCTATTGAAGTCTTCTCCTTTTGAGTGGATTCCTACAGAAATGTGGATTTCTAACTTAGCTTTGAAAGAGTTTTGCTCTTAAACACAGCTCAGTGAGAACTTCTGCATAGCAATAAGATAATGTTATGTGAACCTGATAATAACCAAATGGTCTTCTTCAATTACGTCCCGAACCTCCATTTGACTTTTCATTTTCATTTCCAATTCTTCCAAAGCATCAACCTTCTTTGGCCTCCAGATAGGCTGGCTCAATTCGTTCCTTCTTTTTCCATGAGGGAGGGTTGCCAGGCAGCCTTCCACACCCTTTCCCTTAACTCACAGGACTCTGCTGAGCGTCCAGGGAGCAGTGGACAACTGTTCACTCTCACACTGCACCATCCCTGGTGACTGGTGCACTCCTGACAACTCTAACTGGGACTTGTCACCTTCCTGGGATCAAATTTTTTACATTAATAATACTAAGCATGAACTTCTTTCATTAGTTTACAGTTATTAATTTATGATCTGTAAAAACTTTTAGCGTTGGGTATGCTAGTTGTGTTTCTACATTTATGACTTTGTAACTTGAATATCAATTGATAGTAGAATATCAATAATCTATAGTCAGCACATCCAAAAAACGCATGAGTTTTTGTATTTTTGTGATTTCAGATTCCTTACAGCATGATTTATATGCGTTCTTTAGGTTTTAAACTTATTTAACTTATTTACTTTATAAATAATTATCTAAATGAGGCAAAAAAGGTTTGGTATCATTCCTTCTACTTCTCAGTTGTACCAATTATCTTAACTATATGAGGTCTGTCCAGAAGATATGCAGCCATATCATATGGAAAATAGAGACATTTACTGAAGAAGATACAAGGTACAAGAAACATTGTATATAGAACAATGATGCCTCAGTCCCCTTCAAAGTAGGCACCTTGGGACCTCACACAGTTCTCCCATCCGCCATCAGCTGCAGCATTGTATTTTCCTGAATTTCATTGACAGTCTGGAATCTTCCCTATCAAAAGTCATTTTAGTTCTTGGAAAAGACAGAAGTCACAGGATACCAAATCTGAGCTGTAGAGGGGCTGAGTCACCTCGTGATTTGATGTTTCTCCAAACATCTCTGCATGAGACATGATGCATGAGCCTGCGCATTGTCATGATGAAGCTGCCAATCACCAGTTGCCATAGCTGCGGCCTTCTGAATCATCCAGATAGTTTCTGCAGAGGAACATTCAAGCTTAACACAAAATTTGGTGCAGATTTGTTGCTCTACTCACTCAGACATTGATGGCCACACGGTATACTTACTCACTCAAGGCGTCTACCACCCCCACTGACTAGTACAGTGTGTAAGTCATCATTGTTCATGCATGTGCATTCCTTGGCTACCAGGTTTCATCAATGTCATGCAAACTGTTCTTGTTATATTAACAATGGCTGGACTTTTTCCAGACAGACCTTGTATATGGCTGCAGTGGTCTGCCAGGGCTGCCAAAACAAAGCATCACAGACTGGTGGCTTAAAAATAATAAATGTATTCTCTCACATAGTTTTCTTCCCTGTGCATGCCTGTGTCCTGATCTCTTTTCATAAGAAGACCAGTCATACTGGATGAGGGCCTACCTTTTAACTTAGTTACTTGCTTAAAGACTGAACTGCAGTGCTGGGGGTTAGGACTTCAACAGTATAAATTGGGTTGTTGTAGGGAGTACACAATTTGGTACATAATGATGACATTTCACAATCTATTAATTTGCCAAAAAACTAAAATGTGTAAAGCACATGTTTGTTTCACCTTTGAAACAGCACAGTGAGGAACTAGAGTTACAGTGAGTGTGAATTACCTACTCGAGGCCTCTCATCTGACAAAGGCAGAGCTAGAGCCTGGGTCTCCACATTTGAAACTTGCTATCTTTTCACTCTATAGTGCCACAAATTGAAACAGAACTTGGCAGTTGTACGGATGTTTGAATGTTTGGGTATATAGACATGCATGTTTTCGGTCATGACCTATAAAATCCAGTCAGACTTCCCCTGGACATTATTTAGTCACAGCTGTCTGACTTTATTTAATTCCTTTTTTTGTGGTTTATCTTTGGAAGAGGAGGTCAGAGTCTAGAAAAATAGGTAAAGTAGTTAAAACTTGATTGCCAAATTAAAAAATAAAACATATCAAGGAACTTCTAGAGTTTCTTGTCGTGTATGTCATGAGAAAACACACCCCTAAAGATTTATCCTTTTAGTAAAGGATAGATTTTATATCTAGCACTGAGGATTTTCAGCAGTTTGTTCACCTGCCAGTGGGGAAAAGACAGGGGGGAAAGGGGACAATCTTGAACTGCTGAGAGCTACTTCTGCTTACAATCCCAGTGTTACTGCAGCCTGCCCTGCCGGTATTCCTTCGGCAGCCCTGGCTCAGAAAATGCCAGCTCTCTCCTACCCTGTGAGAAGCCCTGTCAGGGGGTTAACATTTTAGTAATTATTCTGATTTGCTAGAGTGGATTTAACTCTACCATGAATCTTATGAATCTTTTTTCTTTTATTGTTCCCATTAGTAGTACCTAAATATTTCTTGTAAACCCTGGAGATCACTCTTTTGTATTATAATTCATTTTCTTTATATTTTACATATATCTTAAGTATGTGACTGTTTCAAAGCTTTCTACATATATAAAGACACAGCTGGTTACTTGTATCATATGAATATTCTACTTTTAAAGTATGTAAGTATGAATGTTTAAGTTCTTAAAATAAGTTATTAAAATTCAAAGAAGAAATTTGATACATGATTGGACTGATGTATGGATGTCTGCCTTTTTTAAAGCATCTAAATAATTAAAAATAATTTTCTTTGAAAGTTGGCCAGGGATACTTTGCCCTCATCCTTTTAAAGGGGAATATGTGACCTATGACCTGGATGGAAATGTGGAACAGTATCACATAGAATTCCTGGGTGATCCCCATTCAACGTCATGGATAAAAGCAACATTTGTTGGACATTATAGTATCACATTAAAGGTAGGTAGAGTAACATCAAAACTTTATACTTCTTGTACTTGTTTTTAATTGTGGTCATTTTTGTCTAAAATCCTAAAAGATATGTAATTATTTACTTTTACATTTATATAAACAAACAGTACATATTCTTCATTAAAAGTCACATTTTTATTTTTAAAGCAATTTTTCAAAGGAAGAATATATAGGAAAATAGCCATGGGGTACTTTTACATTTTATTTTTTAAGAGCAATATAGTGTAAATTAACTGAGGACTTCACACATTGCCTTTTGAAATAATTTTAAGATGATCATTTGGTAACTTTTTAAATTCTCTTGAGAGGACTCTAAGTTGTCCTAGCTCACAGGGAAAATTAATTATGGAATGCAACTAGATTTTCAAGTTTCAAATGGAATATGTCTAACTCCATTGTCTTTTTGATTCCTTTTAAACTTTAAATCACACACTGCAATTAATGAATAAACTAGACTCTCAGATAGATGAAAATAGGTAAACTATACCTGTTTCCATGGGGTTTGACTTAATCATTATAAATTAACTCAGTTTTCTGTGACTATATTCTAATATTAAAACTTTTAATCTGCAAATCATGTTTTCATTAGAAATCAATTGGGAACATGTCAGAAACGAGGATTTCTTACCAGGAACAAGACCGAGGTGTCCTGTCCCTGTTTACCACTCTTACTCAACATAATACTGAAAGTATTAGCCACAGAGATTGGACAAGAAGAAATAAAAGACATCCAAATTGGAAAGGAGGAAATAAAACTACCATTATTTGCAGATGACGTAATATCGTACATAGAAAGCCCTGTGCTCACTCTCAATCCTGCCCTCTTTGGCTCTGTCCATGGGTCCTTTATCCATGTTCCTTGATGACTCTTCCCCTTCTAGGGGTGGGTGGTTAGGAGAGAGTGGTGGGGGTTGGGGGGATGGAGATAACTATACTTGAACAACAATAAAAAATAAATGTAAAACTTATTGAATTAAAAAAAATTTTAAAAGACAACAAACAAAACAAAAGATTCTAACAAAATAAAAAGAAAAAAATAGAAAGCCTTATAGGCTCCACCCCAAAACTACTTGATCCTAATAAATGAATTTAGCAAAGTAGTAAGATACAAAGTCAATATTCAGAAATTGATGGCATTTTTATACACTAATAATGACCTATCAGAAGAGAAACTAAGAAAACAATTTCATTTACTGTAGCAACAAAAAAAAATTACCTGCAAATAAATTTAACCAAAGAGGTAAAAGTCTTGTACTTGGAAAACTGTAGGACACTAAAGAAAGAAATTGAGGAAGATACAAATAAGTGGAAGCATGTACATACTGTGTTTGTGGATTGGAAGAATTAACATGATTAAAATTTGCATCCTACTGAAAGCAATCTATAAGCTTCAACACAATTCCCATTAAAATACTAATGACACATTTCACAGATCTAGAACAAATATTCCAAAAATTTATATGAAACCAAAAAAGACCCCAAATAGCCTCAGCAATCTTAAGAAGAACAAAGTTGGAGAAATCACAATGCCTAATATCAAACTATACTATAAGGCCATTGTAGTCAAAACAGTCTGGTACTGCCACAAGAACAGACACATGTGTGAGGCACCTTCTTTGCTCTGACATCTTGGGTGTGTGCTTCCTCTCCACTTCCCCTGACAAGCATGGAAGAAAGGAAGGAGTATTCTCCCTTCTGAGCTCTCTGCTCCTTTTCTGAAGGAGGGGGAACCTCCTAGCTTCTCATGAAGCAGACCTTAGAATTTTAGATATTTGACAGTGTGGTAAAGAATAGGGCATTCTTGAGAAATTATATTTAAATGTAACTAAAAATATCAGAGTATATTTTTAAATGGTCAGAATGACTAGTTCTCATAGGATTTGACTTCTGTCACCATTCGTTTGAGTGCTCTTGTCTCAGTGAGCACACCATTAATCCCTGGGACAAGGAAAAAATCAGATGCCAAACAGCACAAAAGTCAAAATCAGTAGCTATAAGTTTTTAACCTTATAAAGCATTAAAGCAAACTTAGAAATTTTTGCAAAGACCAGGAATTTGGGGATGCTTAATGAAAGGATGAGAGCAGAATAAAAAGAAATGATTTCTGCTTTTCATTTCCCCACTTTCCCAAGTAGCCAGTGCTCTGGGTGGACAACCCATGGGGGCCAGTAGGCTCTGGGGCAGACTCCCTCTTCTGCTATCATTCAGGTTACCTACCTACAGCCTCTGCTCTTGGCCCGTAATCTTTTTTTCCTACCCGTGTCTTTTTTTTTACTTGTTCCCTTGGAGCTGGTATAATAAGAGCGCCTTCTTCTATGGGTCTCTTCGATCCAGTCTGAGATTTTAGTTCCCTTTTACCTCAATCTACTTGGCACATTCCATACTGTTTCTCTGTGCTCTGATTCCCTACTCCTGGCTACCTAAGATCTCCACATTCCAGGGAGGGGAGGCTAACAGGTGATGGAAACCTCCTTGTCTCAATCTACTCAACAAACAGCAAGCAAGGGGGTCGACTCAAGAAATATAGACAACCAAGTTAGGGAAATGGTAAAAAACTACATATGAGAAATTGGTTGAAAATGAATAATCCCAGACTCTGTATTACCAGGGGTAGTTGGGGTCCCTGTCCATTGGAGGTGGAGATAGTCTTGACTTCAGCCTGTGGTTCTATTGCCTAGACTTCCAGGGATTTAATCTTTTACGGTCCTCTCTGCCCTGAGGCTCCTGCATCCTCTAGTGCTATCTCTGTGCTGTACCACATTTATCCAGATATTAAATTCACACCTCCTTCCCCCATAAGAAAGATCACTTACACAAAAATAATATGTAGTAGACAATGTAGATTTTCTTAAAGAGTTTTCTAGAAGGGATGAACATTGCACAAGTTGTCTGATCTTTTTCTAAACTTAGACAAAAATGATAGGTGCATACAACTCTTACTGGCTTAAGCTGTCTAAATCTTACTTCATATATCATTTCAACATCATTTTCCCTAATTTGTATAAGCTTGGTTTAACAAGTGACTAAAGAATATTTTAGAATTTTCACTGAATAGTGACTATATATATTTTGCATGTTAAGGTGGGAGAGGAATAAGCTCCTGTAGAAAGACATACACATTTATAAGAAAATTATGTTTAGTTTTATATTATAAAAAGTTAGCTCTTTTTTATTTCATGTCTGTCTCCTTGTTATTGAATAGTCAACTCCCCCTTGTTCGTGTTTATGGGACCACAGAATTACTAAGTTTATGGTTTAAAGTCCAGAGAACTCTGTCAGCATGTGTTCATGCAGGTGATAGTGTGTTCTCCAGCAAATAAAACAACCCATAGACGCGCCGTGATGTACTTTAGAAACAAGGTGAAGGCAGCATTCAGATTGTATCTTTGTAATTTATGTTGGCTTATTTATACATTTTATATCTTCATTTACTACAAAATCAGTAGCTTTAAAGAAAACTAAAGTTCTCCTTCCCTTTTAAAGAAACCTTGATTTTTAAAAGAGTATGTACTTAAAATACATATCACTCTGATAATTAATCAGCTATAATAGAGATGAATATATACTAGATGACTATTTTTTAAGAGTCAATGCGTGGAATAAAATTCTTTCCCCATTGGCACAAATATTTCTTTTTTATTTAGTAGGTACCTGTCTGCAGAACTCATTATTTGCAAGTTTATTTTTAGGTTGATTGACTGCCATATCCCTTAGTTTAACCTTTCTTAAGCCTGGATGTGCATTAGAGAGCTTTACAAAACAGTAACAATAAAGCCACAACAAAAACGCAGCTGTGGCTGGGCTCCACTCCCCTGGATCGATTAAATCAGAGTCTCTTGGATTAGAGCCAGGCTCCGCATTTTCAGGGTCCTCGGATGCATCTAATGTGCAGCCCAGAGAGAGTGAAAAAACTGCTGACTAAGTTCTCTCCACGTGAAGCATCAGAGTGTTATTGGTTTTATCTCTGTATAACTTTGGTTATGGCTTACTGTTTCCTGTTACTTCTGCTTCTTTTGTTTATCTTTTATTTTAATTTTCCTGGAAGTTATGCCTACTGCCATAGACATTCACATGTCTACCCCAATAATAACAGGTTTCATTGAACAGAGCTTTAAGGTCATTCTTGTCTTTCCATATTATACATTATTCATAGATACTGCTGATAAAGCTGATGTATAATTTGAACTTAAATATTTATAGTTTGTTTTAGTTGGTCATCTTTTTATCTAATAGGTTATATAGAGTCATTATGTTTTTCTTGGCTATAAATAATGTATGCAACTGATGATTGCTTCACCTACTTTTTGCCAGTTACTTACATTGCCAAGAAAAAGTAGGTAGTTCACCCTACTACCTGCTATGTTGCTCCTATGATAAAGTGTATGTTTGTTGGTCTATGATGTGAATGGATTTTTTAGCTGTGTATGTTAGTAGTCTTAGTACCATATAAATGATTTACCTATAGATATGCAACAATTTCTTTGCTGCTAAGCGTCATTTGAGTATTTACCCATTGTGTTAAGGAGTTGCCTGTATTTTTCAGGGAGATGAAACAAACAATGCCATATTGCTAAACTTAAGCTCTGTAACTCCTAGGATTCTAAGGTAGTCATCAGTACTGCTAACCAGAGTTGTCCAGGTCTCTGCCTTCCTGTTCCAATGTAGAATTGCACATTTCTCTTGTGCTGGGGTAGGCCCAGTGAGTGGTGAGTGAAGGTGATGAACGTCACCGCTTTGAGCACATAGCTGCATCCAGTGCGACATCCTGGAAAATTCTGTCTTTTCCTGTGGCACCATGATTGGTAATGTTTAAAATATTAGTTTTCTACTCTCTCAGCCTGGATCCCTGAGTGTCTACTCTTGCCAAAGGCATCCCCCCCCCCGCCCCTGCACCACCACTAGAGTAACAGATGTGCAGTGTTATCTAGAGAAACCTCTAGGCCTTGTGTTAAGCCCTTGGGATTATTTTAACAGGTGCATTAATGATAACACAGGGATGTCACAGTTCTTTGTAACCTGTGTCTTTAGAAGGAACATTACTGAAATTTCAGTACTGTTCAGAATATGGCCAAATAACTGAAATCACCCTCTAATTTTTCCAGTCTGTAAACAGAGATAATACAACTTGCTATCTCTCAGTAATTTATCAGTTAATTTCTTTTCTATATAGTGATAAACATATAAGTAGAAATTGCCAACTGATTTATACCATTTGGTCTGGTAAATATCCTCCAACAAAGGCCTCTGATGTCAACATGCACTGTAATAATACGAATAACTGGCCCACAAATAGTGATTATATTATCTGAATCCTTGCCATAGGCCAAGGATTGGGTAGATGCTTCTCATATAATATTTAAAGTTTCACAGCAACCCCATAAAGAAAGGCATCGTAACTGTTAGACATATGGAAGAAACGGAGATTCAGGCTACATGTCCAGCCCAAGGTCACTTAGCTACTAAGTGATGGGGCAATGATTAGAATCCAGACGTCTAACTCCAGAGTCCTGAATTCTTTTACTATACCATGCCAATTTAGTTATGCTTAAGCAATGGTCAAATTTATTGTTGAATGTTTCCCACATTTGTGTCTATGAAATGAGGACATTTTTCGCTTCTTAATTCTAATAGACCTGTTGAATGCTAACAGTCTCTGGTAGACTTACTCAAATAGAACTCTTGACTTTCTCAAATTACATTTATACTAGTCATTCAACAAATGCACTTAAAGTAACATCTATTTTTAAAAGATTTTATTTATTTCTTTTTAGAGATGGGGGTGGGGAAACATCGACTGGTTGCCTTTGGCACACTCCCAGCCAGGGGCCTGTCCCGCAACCCAAGCATGTGCTCTGACTGGGAATTGAATCACTGACATTTTGCTTTGCCGGTGATGCCCAACCCACTGAGCCATGCTGGTCAGGGCTAGAGTAACATCTATTTGAGCAAGTGTTTGCTTCTCATAGTCCTTAGGATCCAAATTCTAAGAATTTAGTATGTGATAGGGATTATAGACTAGATCATCGCGTAGTGTTTTGCTCTTAGAGTAATGGAGTGAAACTGGATACAAATTTGTTGAGCCAATTCAGTGGAAAACCACATTTGCAAATATCTATAGTTGTACCATATTCCTGCAGCCAAGTCATTTGTGTAGCTACCAAACTCTCAATAAATTTTTATTGTAAGAATTTCATATTTGATATACAATTTACTGTACTTTTGCTATTGTTAGATTAAGGCTTTTTGTTTGTTTGCTTATTTCCTAAGCATCCTTTAGTTTTTGGCTTGAAGAAAGGTTTAGGAAATTACAGCATGTTTCTATAACTAGGACCTATCTGTGAATAATCTGCCAAGGAAACTTTTGTAGTAAGGTACATTAGGATAAAAATGAAGTTGTTGAAGTGGCTAAAAAGGCAGTCTTTAGAGCCAGGTTCTTGGGGTTAGGTCAGCTGCGCTCTTTACCAGGTGTTTGACCTCAGGCAAGTTACTTACCCTTGGCAAGTCCCATACTCGTAATCGTCATTTTAAACCAGAGGTTATAATAGTATCTGCTTCATAAAGTTGTAGGGGTTAACTGAGGTGATACATGTCAAGCATTTAGCAAAGTGCTTCTCATATAAACAATACTTAATAAACATTAAGTTCATTAAGTGCTTCTTAATAAACATTACTTGATATTCTTCATTGGAAATACGGGTGAAATATACAGTTAAATAATTTATTTATTTTCCCTAGAAACCAGTATCTGTAGGGGGGAGCGCCAAAAAAGACACCAAGTACAATAAGGTGAAAAATAATTTTTTTTACTAAGAACATATATGTGACATGATTTTAATGTTTTTTAAAAATGAATCAACCAACATGGTGCTCCCAGAAACTGAGGGAAATAGACCTGATTGATCATTCGTCTCATCCTTTGATTCTTCAGGACATGACTGAAAGAGTCCGTTGCTGCATTGCTTTTCTAGTTTAAGGTAAACAGAAGTGGCAAGAGCTTTCGAAAGCAGGAGATAAGTGAGAGCCTTCTTAATCTGACTTTTTGGTGAATGAATAGTCCTCAATATCAGCAACACCTCAAGAGTACTTTGGATTTATTTGATGGAATTTGGAAGGAGAATAGGAGATGTTATCTTTAATGTTCTTTGTAACTGAGTGAAACCAGGTTCTCTCCCTATCTCTATTCCGTTTTTTGATTCACTCACATTTATATGTGCTGACATTGCTTCTCTGGATAAATTCTTGAATTCACCTTGTCGTCTCCTGACTTCATATCTTATGAATTTAGGGAGCTGTGAACTTGTACTGAAGTTAGAAGTCCAAATCCAAATAATATGACCAACTTTACTTCACTTATAAAGGATGGAATGGGTGGCTGCCTTTCACATCACCAAATGTGTGAAAAATGCATCAAGTATCAACTGGATTTCTCATATTGACTCCACTGGAATAGCAGTAATCTTGTATAAGGAACTCCAATACATAGCTTTTTAAAATTTTCTGTTTATTTTTTGTTGAAGAAACTAGTCTGATCATTGTTTTTAAGCCTAAATATAAGGCTAATTAAGTTGCCTTCAGAGGCATACCCCTTAAGAGTAAGGCTGCCTTAGAATGAGTCTTTTATATTGGGGTTCTTAAATAAGTAAATAGTTGTAGTGTAACTTTTTGGCACATTCTTTTATTAGGGAATGGTAAAGTCCAAACTCATAATCACATGAGCCTGCAATGGATATATAAACTTCTTTTTCATTTTATTTTTTTTAATTTCCCCTCCATTTTTGCTTCATTTTATTTTGTTTTTAAGTATCTTCCAGCCAAGGACTAAGACCAGTCCATGACTCAGACAAAACCCATTATCTCTAAACCCTAAACAATTTTTATTAACATAACTTTGAAAATAAATTTCAGAACCACTTCCTTACCATTTTGTTTATCTCAAGAAATGTACTGGCCCTGGCTGGCGTAGCTCAGTGGATTGAGCACAGGCCTGCGAACCAGAGGATTGCGGTTCGATTCCCAGTCAGGGCACATTCCTGGGTTGCAGGCCAGTTTCCTGCAGGCCAACTCCCAGCAGGGGATGTGCGAAAGGCAACCATACATTGATGTCTCTCTCCCTCTCTCCTGCCCCTCTAAAGATAAATAAATAAATTAATTTTAAAAAAAGAAATGTACTGATTCTTGTCACGTATTTAACCATCCTTTTCTCCTTGATCTTCCACGTGCTCTTATGATTCCATCATTAAACAAAATCTGAGCATCTGTCTGTAATAAATACAGCCATTGTCTTCTCAAGAACACATATTGCATCAAAAACGAGCAAGTGTGGAATAGAAAATAGCAGCCACATATGTTAAATTTCTTTTAGATTCAAGTCTTGATACCTATATTTATTGTTTAAAACCCTTTAGGTCAATGACGACTTTTTAAAGCCTCAGGACTAATGAGCACCTGTTTATATGAACCTGTTTTCCCAGTTCTGTTTAACGTCCCCAGCTGCAGCAGGCAACCCGGCCTGAGCGAGGGGAGGTGGCAGCACTTTAGATAAGTGCAGCCTAAGAAATTATCTGTTGCATTAGTGCTCATTTGCTTCCTGTGTTTTAGGTCATCAATATATTGCCAATATTTTACTATCATTGTACATTGCAATGTTTACAACTGCTTTCTTGCTATAGATTTGGTGATATATTTAGTTTTACAAAGCAAAAAGTCTACAACTTGAAAGCAGAATACATAAAATACTTAAAGCTATACAAAATAAATATGATTTTAGTTTTAAATTCTTTTGTAAATTGTAATAAAGTATATAACATAAAATTTAAAAATGTAACCATATACTCGGTGGTGATTTAAGTTTTTAACTACTGATTAATAATCCTAGAAAAAAATGTTTTCTAAGCAATGTAAATATGACCTGATACTAAAAACAGCAGATAGTGGTTTCTTATCATTTTCAACACAATTTATTTCTTAAGCTGTGTCCTATGAGCTCTTCATTATACCACATACAAGATTTGTGCAACAGAATTGCTTTTTAGTGAAATAACCTTTTACATGCATACCTCGTTTTATTGCATTTTGCTTTGTTATGCTTTGCAGATACTGTGTTTTTTTTACAAATTAAAGTCTGCCAGCACCATTTTTCCAACAGCATTTATTTACTTCATGTCCCTCTGTCACATTTTGGTAATTATCGCACTATTTCAAACTTTAGTATTATTATTACATTTGTTATGGGGATCTGTGGTCAGTGATCTTTGATGTTACTATTATAATTACTTGGGGGTGCCATGAACCACTCACACTCCATGCTACTCCTGGGAACACATGTATGATAAGAAAGCACAACAGCCTTATTGCTGAGGTGGAGAAGGTATTAGTGGTCTGGATAGAGATCAGACCAACCAGTGAATTCCAGTAAGCCAAAATCTCACCCAAGACCAGGTTGTAACCCTTCAATTCTGTCAAGGCTGAGAGAGGTGAGAGAGGGAAAAGTTGGAAGCTAGCAGAGGTTGATTCATGACGTTTAAGGAAAGAAGCAGTCTCCATAACATAAAAGTTCAAGGTGAAGCAGCAAGTGCTGCTGTAGCAGCTACAGCAAGTTCTCCAGAAGGTCTAACTGAGATAATCAGTGATGGTGGCTATATGAAACAAGTACGTTTCAATGTAGATGAAACAATCTCATATTGGAAGAAGATGCCGTCTAGGACTTTTTCAGCTAGAGAGGAAAAGTCAGTCAATACCTGGCTTCAGCTTCAAAAGACAGGCTGACTCTCATGTCAGGGGTAAATTCATAATCAGCTGGTGATTTTTAAGCTTAAGCCAGTATTCATGTACCATTCGGAAAATCCTAAGGCCCTTAAGAATTATGGTAACTCTACTCCGCCTGTGTCTACAAATAGAACAACCAAGCCTGGGTGACAGCACACCTGTTTACAACATGGCTTACTAAATATCTTGAGCCCACCATTGAGACCTGCTGCTCGGAATAGGGCTGACGAAGATGTACAAGAAGATTTGTGTTGTCTTCATGCCTGCTAACACAATATCCATTCTGCAGCCCATGGATCAAGAAGTAATTTCAACCTTCCAGTCTTATCATTTAAGAAATACATTTCATAAGTCTATAGGTGCCATAGATAGTAAATCCTTTGATGGATCTGAGCAAAGTAAATTGAGAACCTCTGGAAAGGATTTACTATTCTAGATGTCATTAAGACCATTGGGGATTCATGGGAAGAGGTTATGAATCACGAATGTTGAGTTAATACTGAGGAAATACCAGCATTCACAGAGGTTAGAAGAAGTTGATTCTACCTCTCCAAGATGACTTGGAGAAGTTCAAGCATTCAATGGAGTAATCACAAATGTGGAAATAGCAAGAGAATCAGAATTGGAAGTGGAGCCTGAAGAAGTGACAGGATTGCTTCGAAATATCATAATAAAACTTTAACAAATGAGGACTTCCTTTTTATGAGCAAAGAAAATGGTTTCTTGAGATGGAATCTACTCCGGGGGGAAATGCTGTGAAGATTGTTGAAACGACAACGAGGGGTTTGGACTGTTAGATAAACTTGGTTGCCCACGCAGTGGCACGGTTGACTTCTACTTTGAAAGTTATACTGTGAGTAAAATGTCATCACGCAGCTTCACATGGTACAGAGAAGACATTCATGAAAGGAAAAGCTAATTGATGTGACAAATTTCATTGTTGTATTATTTTGAGAAATTGTCATAGCCACCCCAGCCTTCAGCAACCACCATCCTGACCAGCTGGCAGCCATCAGTATTGAGGCAAGACCCTCCACCAGCAAAGGGAATTATGCCTCAGAAGGCTCAGATGATGGTTAGCATTTTTAAGCAATGAGGTTGTTTTTAAGTTATGTACATTTTTAAGTGTATAATGTCATTATACACTTAATAGACTACAGTATAGTGCAGTCATAACTTTTATAGTCACTGGGAAACCAAAAAATTCACGTGACTTGCTTTATTGCGATACTCACTGTATTGTGGTAGTCTGGAACCTAACTTGCAGTATCTCTGAGGTATGCCTGTATGGTGATTGAGACCCTGAATTCTGTAGCTAGATTGCGTGTGTATGAATTCCAACTCTATTACTTAACTAGCTATATGGACTTGGGCAAGTTCTAAACTCAGTGCCTCAGTTAACTCATCTGTGAAATGAGGGTAATGGTACCTACCTCATAAGCCTGTTAAGTTAAAATGACTTCTTTGTGAAGTGCTTGAGACTGTATATGACACATAGCATATACTATATAAGCATTGCATAAATTAGTAAATTAAAAGTAACAATAGAGTCCTTAATAGTAGAACTTCTATGGAAATAAAATATGTACTCAGTCAATTCCTCTTTATTGTGAATAGAGTTCTTATCTCATTCTCTTAGCCTACAGAAAACAAATGATAAATGTTTATGTTTCTGATAGTTTGTGATATTGATAGCTAAGGTTTGAAAACCGATTTACATTTTATAAAATACTTTTTACATAGACTATCTCTTGTGATCCTCATTCATTGTTAAAGTTGAGGCTCAGGTTAAATGACTTGCCTGAGGTCACACAATAGCAGAACTGGGACTCAAGCCCAGGTCTTCTGATTACAAACTCCAGGTTTTTATGTCAACCTTCTTGAAACTTACATTGGGCCATCTGCTTCTAATCTTCATGAACATATCAAATTCATAACAGGCTATCATCTGTTTAACTGGAAAATCACAAAGTCCTTCTTATTAGTCTCCTATTAATGTAGATAACTTGATTAATTTAGCACCCTTTAATGAGGGCTTTTCAAAGTTGAACAAAGATGTGAAAGCCTTCTTTTCAACGTTTAGTGCATGGATTCCAAGTACATTGATTCCAAGTACATTGATTTAGGGCCTCTTCATGGCCAACCTAGTGTTTATTTCATTCCCTTGTGACCTTAGCCAAGGTTTGTTTTTTATTTTTTTTTATTTTACTGTACTATTGGATCCCAAACTTGCTCATTATCACATTCTTCCATAGACCTTTTAAAAAAATCTATATTCTGTATTATTGAGCCACAGAATATGAGGAAGTCCTACTATTTGTGACAATATAAATAGACCTGGGAGGTATTATGTTAATAAGTGAAGTCACTTAGCATTGTATGATTTCGTGTATATGTGGAATTAAAACAAAACAAAACAAAACAAAACTCAAACTTATATAAAAGGAAATCAGACTTTTGGTTACCAGAAGGAAAGGGTAAGGGGAAAGGAAATTAGAGGAAGGTGGTCAGAAGGTACGAGCTCACAGTTATAAGATTACTAAATACTAGCGAGCTAATGTGTAACATGGTGACTGTAGTTAACACTGATTAAAAAAATGAAGCTTAATCTAAGAGTTGTCATCACAACGAAGAAGCATTTTTTCTTCTTTTATTTTTATTGTGTTGTATGAGCTGATAGATGTTAGCTGAACCTATTATGGTAATCATTTCACAATATATTTAAATTAAACTATCTGCTGTATACCTTAAACTTGTACAGATATGTACGTCAATTATTTCTCAATAAAACTGGAAACATAGATTCCTGAACCTACATACTGGGAGTGTTTTGGGAATCTATTTGGTTCCTCAGTGAATCTCAAAAACCACTGTATAGTAGATTATTTCCCCATAAATACCTCTATTCTGTGTTTACTGCAGTTGGCTAAAGATGCTTATAAAAACGTGTATTGTTATTATTGTGCTTATTTTGTGGAATATATGAATGTGTTTATGAATTTGTAGTGCTAAAGAAGCCAGGCAAATCTCCAACAACACTGTGATGTGAGACTCCTTTGTCTCTTTAAATAGTGTCTCTCTTTGGTGGTGGCTGGAGCCCTCGTACTTTCTCCTTCTCTCAGGGTTTGATTTCAGGTCCATCACACTCAGTGACTGATGGATTGGTTATATAAAAATTGTTTTCCAAGGGATGTCAGTCCAGATAATGGACAAGCCTAAAATGTCAGATTTGCTTCTTTTAGAAAACAACCACCACAGCATAAAGCAGTTGTCTATTCCGTCTTGATAGAAAAAGACCTTAGATACTCAAATATTTAGTAAGTGCCCATTAAAGTTTAGGTTACTTAGCCTGTAGCCTGCAATTTTTCTGATTTGTCCATTGAGGTTATTTTATCTTAAATGGCTTGACTTCCTGCTTCTCCTCTCACCCCCAGTGTTGCAGGGAGCACTCACTTCCTGCATTAGTGATTTTGTATAGAATTTAAATACAAAACCCTAGTATTTCAAGCCAAGAAATGGAATTACACTGTAGAGCTTTAACTTTCAATTTTCCTTATTCTTTCTTTTCTGCCTAATTTCTCCCCTAGGACTCATTGCATTCTCCACATTATCTCTCAGACTGATGTAAAGGATCAGATTAAACAAAGCTAGAACTTTCGGGGTGTGGCCAAGTTAACTGTTCCACACTTTCTGGTGGTTTGGGATGAGGCACAGAAGTTATTTTGATCTTAAAATCTTGCCAACTTAGAGTAAGCAAAATTCCTATTTATGTCTAAGGAAACTTACACAAAGAAATACGTTTTTTTAAAGCAGTGTTTGCTTCAAGTGTTCAATAATTTGAGTAAGTTGTTTAAATAATCCAGAGTTGATGATTGAAGATTATGTGAAACTATGTTAAAGATGACAGATGAGAGGAAGGCAGCTATAGGAAGCCAATGAGTGTCTGGTCCAAACAGGTGTGATGTGACTATCTTCTAGTTTGCATCAAAGGATCGGAATGCTCTTACTCTAGACTACTGGTTGCTGCTGCAGAAATCCAATTTAAGGAAGACAAGATATCCTTGTGATTAACTTTGTCCTGAATCGCTTTAAGTGAAAACGATCTGCTCAACAGAGGAGGAGAGTGATAGCTTTGGCATGGTAGTAAATAGAACGAAGCATCGGGGCGATACCTGGTTAGTCAGTGAGCTACACTGCAAGTCTGAGTGTATGAGTAACAGCAGTTGACATAAGTCACCAGGGAGAGTCCTTTATAATAGGCAGCAATGTTGATCCTCATTTAGTGGGGATGCATTTGAAAGGAAAATGATTTTATACTCCTTTAGATTATGAAATCTGTGACTTGTATCCCCATATTTTAAGAGTAATGGTCAATATTTGAACTCATTTTAGTAAATTTATGAAGCCAATAAAGCAGGCTAAGTACTTATGATTCTGGTTTTCCAGATTTGTAACATATGTTCGATATTGTCTGAAAGATAAATTTTCTAAACTTAAGTACTTACTTTGCAGTTAACTTTAATATCGACAGAATTGAGATGTGAATTGACAATTTGGGATTGTATATGCTGTGGTTGTACCTACAGGACTGTAATGAAGCCCCACTCCCCCAAATAGGGCACGTGAAGAAGCATTTGATTGAATTACTATAGTTTTAAAATAAGGTACTCTTTTTTCCATACCATTTAAAGTACTTGAAATTAGATATACTTTTTAAAAATGCTACTAATATAATAGGAGAAATCAATGACCCATGAAATGCTTCGCAGATTTGAACTCTATACAAAAAAAAGAAAGGTCTATATTATTTTAGGAGTAATAGTACCATATCATAATGCTAGATAGTCATCATGTTTTTAAATTTTTTTAGCTTCCTATAAAATGTAACAGCCTTTCATTTTTATCAACAATTTCCTGACTGGGAAATTGAGTTTCCAATTTGGGAAATTGGGTTTTACCAATACCATTCTGAAAAAAAAAATAAACAAAGCCTATTTATTGTCCTATTATTTGTGACTCTTCTAGGCTCAGGAGTGAACAAAACAGACAAGATTTAAATGCTCTCATGAGACTTAAGTTAGTGGGATAAGACAGGTAGCCAACAAATAAATAAAGAGATGGTATGTTAGTTGCTGCTGAGTGCCACGGGAGAAAATTAAGGAAGTGTGAAGGAGAAAGGTGCCAATAGGTGGAAAGACTACAACCTGTCTATTCTTCTAATCTTCAAAGTCCCTACGCTAGGACATTCTTCCCAACCAATCAAATACCAGTGGTTGATCAATAAGAACTCGTTTTGACTATATTTTCCCCTCTCACTTATTCCAAAAAGTAGTCAGGCCCCTGGGGTTTCCAGGTCTCAGCGGAGTTTTTTGTTGTGGGATCAAAGCAGAGCTTCTCTGTCTTCTTGACCTGAGTTTCTTGAGGATGGGCAGGGTGAGCTGGGAGCATAGAGGCCATGCCTCTGAAAGGGACAGGCGGGAGCAGCAAGGCAGAGAAGAGTTTCTGTCACCCTTGGAAGAGGATGAAAGCTCGTCAGTGCCCAGGGTAGTGGCAGGACCTCTGAGGATAGCCAGGCAATGCACTCAGGGAGACTGAACCTGCACCATCAAGGTCCCCGGCCTCTGAAAAGGTTCTTTTGTTCAGATGTGGCAGAGAAGTTGTTAGACTGCCTGACTTCAAGGGACTTGAACCAAGAACTTACTCATGTAACTATTTTATATTATATACACTATACGTCCTCATTCTTCATTCCCCATATTTTTTCCAATTACACGAATCCAGAGGAAGTAAAGGGTGGCCCCCAAATGATTAAGATGAATTAACCTTGTTGGATGAAGGCTTTCTCATTCAATTTAACACAAATAAGGTATTGTACCATTGCTTATAAATTCAAATATTAGAAATAAAAATTATCTGCTACAACTCCAGGCTATTATATTAAAAATCTTGATTAATTCTCATGTAGAGAAGCAATCTTAAAATACAAAGCAACAGAAGACATGAATTTCTGCTGGATTGCAGATTTCTCTTTGCTGGTCTTACTGGGTGGACAAGCCATGTGTTCTTGTTTTTGAGATTGCTACTCCATATTAGTGTATGGTGATAACACACACCACATTCAGTGAGTTGAAAGTTATTGAGAAGTGTCATTCAATTTCTTCCTGGGAAATGTAAAAATCTTATCAGGGCCTTCTGTGAGCCAATAGCACTTGGTTGAAACAAGATCACACAGGAAAGTAATTTACAAACTTTTCAGTTTTGGACATAGCCATGGATTTTCTCAGATACCGGGTACCGTCTTTCCCTATCTAACCTTTTATTTAGTCACAAACTGTAGGGGGCCGGTTTGTTTTGGTCTGGCAAATGTGACTCAGCTCTGTATGGAAAACCTACAGAAGTGAAGTGGTGGGCAGGAGCCAGGCCTTCAAACCGAGTTTTCCTGTGGGAATCAGACCTAGAAAATGCATACAGATTGTTATGGCTTGCTCTTGCTAAAACTCCATCACCCTGCTCCAAAACAACAAATGTGTATTGTCTATCTTCAAGGTAATATCCAAAGCCTGTATGAATTTTCCCAAGGACAGAGCTAATCAGCTCATTGCCACCCCTCTCTGCATGTTATTTTTATTTCCTTGATTGCACCTAAAATGTAGACAATAATATTCTATGTAGTAGGTAATAAATCTTTCTCTGATGTAAGACCTCAGGAAAACAATAAAAGCCTGGCTAGGCAAGAGCACTCCCCTCTTGAGGGAGTGGCCAAGGCACCCATAGGCACTCTCCCCTTGAGTGAGTAGCCATGCCCTTCCCTTTTTCTCCACAGGATTGCTGTCACCTGTGCATTCATTCTCATCGTCAGCCACAACAGGCGGACTCTGCTGGTCAGAGTCTGCCACAACAAATCTCTTGCTTACTCCAAATATTTGCATGCTTATTCATCTATCAGTAATATACCTGTCAAGAATTATTTACTCTCATAAGTTCACAAAAATTTTTAGACTCTATGTCTTCCTTCTCATTCCATAATGATTGCTTATTTTTCCCCTTCACCCCAAATTTAATGAAACTGATTGAGAACACTCAGGTTGCCAAAGTAATATAAAAATAATGAAAGACTTGATATTCACTCTTGGGATCATAGAACATACTGGGATTTGAAGGTACCAGCCTTTCCTGTAGTCTAATCTGAAGTCACTGATCTTAATTTTTAACTTGATAAGCTTTTAGCCCTTTAAAAGTTTGGTGAAGAGTTACCTTGAAAATTTCCTTCTTAAACAAATGTATTTAAAAGCATTTCTGTGTTTTGTTTCGTTTTGGGGTGGGAGATAAGATAATTTGGAAGCTCTAAAATTATTAGATATATTTAGGTTTTAGTAAAAGGTATAAGTCTTTAAAACTACAAAAGCTGAGGACAAAATAATTATATTCACATTGCAAACTGAGGTGTAAAGCTATGTATGCAAGACTATAAAGGAGGTACCCTGACTGGCTTGGCCCAGTTTACATAAGGATATAAAAGGTTTGAGGTTGAACATACAGAAATGTCTTTGGAGAAAATGATGGTGTCTTGTGGCATTTTCCTTACACTTTTTCCTTCCCCATCTTGGGAGGAGGAAGGAGGTCATTTTCCTGTATTAGTGATTTTTGGAGAGCTTGATGTGTGAACTCTGGAACTTTAACAACACAGCATACTGGTGTCCAACTTTCCCCTGAGAAATCTGCAGAGTGAGAGTTTCCAGTTACCAGATCTGGCACCAGGTGAGGAGAGCAAGAGGCACTGGGAATGGCTAGCAGTGCCACAGTTTTAGGGAGCAGCAATGTAGGCAACCTGAGAGAGCCAAGGGTCATTTTGGAAGGGTCCCCACCAAGACCGCTTCCTCTCCCATGCAGCCTAAGCAGAAAGATGCGGAAAAGTGATCATGGCTTAGGGCATGGAAGCAGCCAGCTAGAAGGAAGACCGTGTCCTGTGAAGGAAGCTCTTTCTAGTTGGGAGGAAACATTCTGCAAAAACCCACAAGCCCCTACACACATACATACCCAATTCAAGTCTAGGAAGCACCAAACCAGATTGCCATGATAGCAGTCATGTGAAAACACCTTCTGCAACTTCCTTTCCATTCTCTACACTGAGTGCCTCCAACCCCCCAGGCCCTAGGTGTTGCGGGGAGAAGGAGAAGCACATAGAGGACAAGGGCCTGTAGCCTGAATATCCTTTTAGCTCGTGGAGCACAAAAGCTTTAATTTGAAATGAAGTTTGGAATTTTGTCTCTTACACGCAAGTAAACATTTTACCTTTTTAATTTGGGGGCACTAAGTAAGTCCCTGTAGGACATTTTATTGGAAAGTCACCAGGAAAGTCTTCTTGCTGTAGATTTCAGCCAAGGATTAAGAAACCTGTAGACTCAAGTCAAAAAAGTGAGTTTGAATGGCAGTTACTGTTTGCCTGAATTTGAATCCTATTTTGAATAGTATTTGGCTTGGAACATTTTCTTGTAAATCTGAAGTTAATGACCTATTTGGCCTTTGGGTAAAAAGGTAAAGGGTAAATCTTTTCATGGCTTTACAAGGTAATTTTCTTTTAAAATAAATGATAGTCTCCCCCTTAGTATTGACTTATTCAAAACAGCATTGTTTCCTTTGCTGACGTTTGTTCAAAATACAAACCTTCAAGTTGAATAATTATCTCATTAAATACTATAGTATTTTAAAATTTAACTTAACTGCAGTGGTATTACTATAATTCATTCAAAGTTAATGCTCATTCACCTTCCACAAACTTCACCCTAGTAATTAGTATACAGAATGAATCTATTATGTTTGGTGAAAGACTGAGTCTTTGTTTTTTTTCTTTGTCAATCCCAAATTCTTGGCAGATTACAGTTGAAAGATTATGATAATGTCTGAAGCGGCTTAGTTTATGAAGGTGATTACAAATAAACATTCCTTTGGTAGCTTATGCAGAAGAATCCAATTTAAATAACTGTGGATCACTTAAACATGTCTTGAAAAATACATAACTCATTCAACTGAAAGTTTGATTTTTAACTAGAGAAGAAACTTATTAAGATACAAAATTTGAGGGTTTTTTGAGTATGTAGAATTACCACTATTATTTAATTGTCCTGGTAGAATTGGCTAACATAATTAAAAAGAAACAAAAGTACATATACAGGAAAGGAAAAAAGCAAAATTATGATTATAAGTAGATTGTTTACCTGGAAAGGCCATGGGATTCAAATGGAAAAACTATTGTGCATAAAACTGTTATAAACAATAAAAAAACTAAAAATAGGAAAATTCAGATACATGGCAGTTATAATATTGCTATCCAGGTGTAACCAGTGTGAACAATATGAAGGGATGAAAGTTCACATTCATAATAGCAACAAGTCATAAATAACCCACTGGAGTAAAGAAGCGTGTACTAGATACATATGAATAAAACTTTAAAATGCTACTGAGAGATAGGAAATAAAATCTAGGCAAATGGAAAGATATAAAACTCTTCTTGGTTGGGAAGATTTAATATGGAAAAATGTCAGTTCTTCTTAAGTTAATTTTATGCAATCTCAATTAAAAAATTAAAAAACTAATTCTAAATTATGTAGAAACATATATATTGAAGAGAGAGACTTAGGTCTATAAAATATAAAGTTATAATAAAGCTCCAGTTGTTAAAGCAGGTATTAATAGTGATTTCATAGAGTAATAGGGCAATACAGACTCCAAAATAGACTCAAAAGTCCTTGGAAATATTTAGTGGTAAAGGCTGAATTTAAATAATTAAAGAAAAGTTGTATTGTTTAACACAGGGTTTGCTACTTTGGGAAAAAATGATGTGGAAGCTGTACTTTGTACCTCACATCCAATTAGTTCTGGAAGGATGAAAGATTTAAATGAATACAAAAGAAAATACAAATATACTAAAAATAAACTATAAACAATTTATAACATGTACTAAAGGACTCCTTTAATATATAAAAATGTCATGAATCAGTAAGAAAAAGGCCGATATAAATATTAACAGAAAAAATATAAGTGACTTTTTGAAATAGGAAAAAGTGATCATTTCTGGGAACGTCATGCACAACACGGTGACTGTGGTTGACAATATTGTAATGTATACCAGAGAATTGCTAAAAGCAGGTCTTAAATGCTCTCACCACACACACAGAAGTTATCATACGAGTTGGGAGAGGTGTTACCTAACCGTATTGTGGTAATCCTCTTCCACTGTACAAGTATATTAAATTTCACTATGCTGTCCTTCTTAAATTTCTACAATGTTATATGTCAATTATATCTCAGTGAAGCTAGAGAAATAGGAAAAACTTCTGTAATTACTGAATTTAAGAAGTGAAAATGATAATAAGGAAATACGACTTTTTCCTTAAAAATAATGACAGAGATCTAAGAGTTTGGTAATAGAAGTGTTCGCCAGGGTGTGAGGAAATACTTTTTTTGGTCACATTGTAAAATTGAGACCACCTCATTCAAGAATTATTTCACAATCATTTCCAACATTTAAAATATATATACATTAAATGTGGTAGTTAAACATCTAGGAATTTATCCTTCAATACACTTTCATACAGGCAAAATGACAATGTACAAGAATTTTTATTTCAACATTGTTCCAAATTATATAACACTAGAAACACCTACATGTCCATCACTAGGGCATTTGTCAAATAAATATGTGGTGCGTACTTTGTCTGTGAATTTACATTTATCTGTTTTCTCATTCCCTAGGTTATCTCATCCAACATTGTGGCTTTATACTGTGTCTGTTGACAGTTCCTGAGTTTTATATGCAGTGCAGTTCTCTCTCCTGAATTCCCTTAGCGAACTGCTCCTCAGTGTCTCCACTTGGATGTCGTAATAAACATCTCATGCTCCACATACCCAAATTCTTAGTTTTTCTCTCAAATTTCACTCCCTGACAACTTCCCCATCTCAGTAGATAGCAAATTCCGTCCTACTACTTGCTGAGTCCAAAAGCCTTAGAGTCATCTTCTCTTTCTCTCACAGCCAATTTTCAGTTGGTCAGGAAATTGTTTTGCTCTACCTTCAAGTTGCATCTGTTGTAGAATCCTACCGCTTTTTACATCAGTGGATGCTATTACCCTGCTCTCTACCACCATCATTTCTTGCCTGGATTCTTGCAGTAGCCAATTGCCCTACATTTATACTTACCTCTGCATAGCCTAATCTCATGAAAACAACCAAAATAATTGTTTTAAAACATTAAATCAAGTCAAATGGTATTCTGCTCAGAACTCTGCAATGACTCCCATTTCACTCAGAGTAAAAGCCAAAGTCCCTGCAATGGCCTGAAAGGACCTCCAACGTCTGGCACCTGTTACTTTCTGACATCATCTCCTGTTACTCTCCCTCTTCCTCATTCAACCTCAGCCACCTTGACTTCTTTGATACTCCTTGAATACACATATATACACATATAGAGAGTATTTTTCTTTACCTGGAATGCTCTTTCCTTGGATATCCATCCACATGACTAACTCCATGATCTCATTTGGGTCTTTGCTCAAATGTCACCTTTTCAATGAGATTTACTCTGACCACTTTATTGCCTTACATTTTCTTTATTACACAGTATTTTATAATCTCTTATAACATGCTGCAGCCTTTACTCATTCATTATGCTTATTGTAGAGTATCTGTTTCATGTAAACTTTGTTTTCTTAAGTGACAGATTCTGAGTGTCTAGAATATGTTCAGTCAATAAATGAATAAAACAATCTGCGAGACAAATAAAAAACTGAAAGTATATATATAAATTGCATTCTTTAAAAGTAGATATATAGGTTATGTAAATGCTTATAGAAGCATACAGTATTGCTGGAAGACCAAGAGAAACTGGAAATAATGGGTGCTTTCTATACTTTTAGAATATGCACCTGTCACTTCTTTGATTAAAAACTGAACTCATAGAAAAATGCAGTGCATAACTGAGGCTAATTCTGGAATTCAAAATTCTTTTTTTGTGGATAGAAACAGCTTTATTTTTTCTATTTAAGCATTACTGACTGGACTGTTCAAAAAAGCACATTCGAGAGCAAAAAACAGATGAGCCTTAACTTTGTTTCTTATAAGATATTTGATTATATCACCACTAGGTGGCACATACCTCCTGATAAATTCTTGAGACAGACACAGGATACCGGAACTCACCAAAGTTCACCTTATCTAAATATTGCATTGATTTTCCTTGAGAAATTTTCTTAACTTCAGTTCTTTAGTGCTATATCAGCTTTTTGGTGGTTTTTCATTATTTATAATTTCTTACTTAGCATTATTATAGCATCTGAGTTGCAGAAATGTCTTAAAACTGCAAATACTAGCTAAGATATCTTTAATTTAGTATAAGTTTTTAAATTTTTATTGAATTGGATATCTCTATTTTTCAACTTTTTTTCATATGAAATAATGAATGAAATTTAAAGGCTTTTTTGTACAAAGTATGTTTTTATTTGATTAAATTGCTTTGCTGCTTTTATACCAGATGAATCAATGTTCAGGACCACCTGCAATTTAACAACCGATTTCTGAATGCTTATATAATATGTAGAGAGATTAGGCAAATGGGTACTGTGGAGAGTACAAAAGTAGAATATTATTTATTGCCTCTGTCTTCAAGGATTTTTCATTTTATGGGTGGAGACAGCCATGAATACAAATTAACTATAATACAAATCAGAATGTAGTAAACAACTAAATGAAAATATTAAAGGTAATGAGAACCTGGTAGTTAATATTAATTTGAGAACTTCAGGGATAACGTAAAATTTGAGAAGAGCCCAGATAATTTTTACAGTTATTTTTAACTTAGAGATTCTTTGATTGTTTTGCTTTTTGAAATACATTTTTTGAAAAACTAAATAAACATGGAAATAAAGAACAAACTGACAGTAACCAGAGGGGAGGGAGAAGGGGATAACAGGGGAAAGAAGAGGAAGGGTCAAGTCAAGGAACGTGTATAAACGACCCACAGACAAAGACAGTGGGCGTGGGGGCAGGATGCTAGGATTGAATGTTGGAGATGAGTGAGTAGAGCAGGGGAAAGTAATGGGGGGAAATGGGGGCAACTGTAATTGAACAACAATAAAAACTAAGTAAACATTTGGAGAAAAGTGCTGCATTCAAGTAGAGTAACATTTACTAAGTGCTTCCTACTCTGGCAAACTATAATCTATTATTTCATTTAATACTCGTAAGACTTTTGATGTATGTACAACTATTCACATTTTACAGATGAAATTGAAGTACAGAAAGTTTAAGGAACTTGTATGAATATGTCAACTCTATGCCATTACACCAAAACTAGATATGAATTGAATTAGTTTTCTTATAATATGAAACTTAGCTTTACAGTTTTTACCACTTCAGTATCATTGCTATGTTACTTAAAAGTAAATCAACATTATTCTCATAAAATATATTAATATTGACTACTTTGTTACATTGGTAGTCTTAATTTTTATAACTTTCTAAGTGTGATGTGAATCATATTAAAATACTATCTTAGTGAATCAAGAATCTGACCCTTTTGGCTATTATCATGCAAAATCTCTACAACGTCACTATATTCTAAAGTAATAATATGATAATAATCAGATATCAAAGTCTAAGTAATATATTGTACAATGCTTAAATGAGATTAAGTTCCAGCTCAACAACTGAATCAAGTAGATATTAAAACAAAATTATCTGTTTACCATGAATCTTTTTTTTTTTCTGTGTTTCTTTAGCCAGGAGAATGTAAGAAGAGAAAGAAGAAGTGGTATGAAAGTGCACTACAAGAAGCGTACCGTCTTTACGGGTGTTCTCCTGAGCAAAGACTGGACATGTGCTACCTATCAAAACAGGGTATATGATTTTTAATTTTATGCTCTGCCCCTGAATAAAGATTTAGCCAGATGCGTGCTTTCTGAAGTGTGTATGCACAGTTAAAATTTTTTCTTTGTCTTTGTCCACTGACTGAAAAATTATTTTTGTGTGGATTAATAGTATATATTTTACTCTCTGAAGCCATTTTTTAAAAGATTTTATTTATTTATCTTTAGAGGGGAAGGGAAGGAGAGAGGGTGAGAAATATCAGTGGTTGCCTCTCGTGGGTCCCCTGCTGGGAACTGGCCTGCAACCCAGGCATGTGCCCTGACTGGGAATCCAACCGTGGTTGTTTGGTTCGCAGGCCCATGCTCAATCCACTGAGCTACACCAGCCAGGGCTGAAACTATTTCTTCAATGACTACACATACACCCTATTTAAATGCAGTGGTTTTAATTAGCATGTCAGTCATCTTCTTTGCTCTTAGATTATCTTCATAGGTCCTTTTGTGTATTTCAAAGCATATATTTCAAAATTAGAAACCATGGCTTTAAAATATATTTCTGGGATAAAGCTTTCATTGGATATGCTGTATTATTTCAGAACAAAGTATTTTTCAAAATGTTTTATTTTTAAATAAATCATGGCAGAGATAAAAAGGTCATCTTCAATTTTCTTTTTTATTAGGTAAAAAATATGATGATAATATTTCAGGACATTTTCTAAGTTTTCCTGAATCATAAGTATGGTTTATAGATGGCTTTTTAAATGAATTCATCATAAGGATTATAGTAGAGATAACGTTTTTAATTCTAAAAAACTATTATTACATGAAAGTGTTGATTTTTAATAAACAAGTATGATTTTAATTGTTTCTGCTTAGTAACCATGTTTAATTTTTAAATTGTTGTTCAGTTACAGTTGTCTCCATTTTGCTCCTATTACTCTCCCTTGCCCTACCTACCCCCCCACATTGAATCCTCCACCCCTGTTGTCTTTGTCCATGGGTTCTTAATACACCTGCCTTGATGACCATTCCTCTTCTTTCCCATTATCCCCTTCCCCCTCCCCTCTGGTTACTGTCAGTTTGTTCTTTATTTTCATCTCTGGTTCTATTTTGCTCGCTTGTTTGTTTTGTTGATTAGATTCCACTTACAGGTGAGATCATATGGTATTTGTCTTTCACTGCCTGGCTTATTTCACTTAGCATAATGGTCTCCAAATCCATCCAAGCTGTCACAAAGGGTAGGAGTTCCTTCTTTCTGCAGCGTAGTATTTAATTGTGTAAATGTGCCACAGTTTTTTGATCTACTCATTTACTGATGAACACTTAGGTTGCTTCCAACACTTGCCTGTTATAAATTGTGCTGCTATGAACATTGGGATGCATAGGTCCTTTTGAATTAGTGTTTCAGGATTCTTAGTATATAATGGAACTGCCAGGTCAAAAGGCAGTTCCATTTTTAATTTTTGAGGAATTCCATACTGTTTTCCATGGTGTCTGCCCAGTCTGCATTCCCACCAACAGTGTACTAGGATTCTCTTTTCTCCACAACCTCTCCAACACTTGTTGTTTGTTGATTTGTTTGTGGTTGCCATTCTGACCAGTGTGAAGTGGTATCTCTTTGTGGTTTTAATTAGCATCTCTCTAATGGCTAGTGATGCTGAGCATCCTTTCATATGTCTCTGGACCCTCTGTATGTCCTCCTTGGAAAAGTGTCTGTTTAGGTCTTTTGCTTGTTTTTTAATTGGATTGTTTGTCTTCCTGGTGTGGACTTGTATGAGATCTTTATATATTTGGGACATTAAATCCTTGTCTGAGGTATGATTGACAAATATATTTTCTCATGCGGTTGGGTCCCTTTTCATTTTGCTGATGTTTTCTGTAGCCATGTAGAAGCTTTTTAATTTGATGAAATCCCATTTGTTTATTTTTTCCTTTATGCCCCTTGCTCTGGGGGGGGTACATATTGGTGAAAATATTGCTCTATGAAATATATGAAATTTTCCTGTCTATGTTCTCCTCTAGGATTTTTATAGTGTTGAGACTTATATTCAAGTCTTTTATCCATCTTGAGTTTACTGTCTTATGAGGCCCAGCCTTTTCACTTTATTACAGTAATATTTTTTCTCCTTTAGAAAAGTTTAATATATATACTTTAAAACTTATTTGTGAAAATGTTTTATTTGAGAAAAAATTTAAATATTAACACAGCCACCTAACTTAAGATTTTAAAGCAAATCTATAGGTTAGAAAAAGAATGACAAACACACTACTCTGGCTTACTCTGAGACCAGGGAAAGAGACATTTATTATCATAAATGTGATTTTATTTCTTGTGTTGAAAAAACAATGTCTGTTATTAGCAATAAAGGTTGAATTCACTCTGTTGTCACAAAATTTTATGCTTTGCATGTAAGCAATATAACATTCGAAATATTTAGTTTTTTAAAACATTAAAAACTTGAAGTAATATAGTCATTTATTTAAAATATTACACTGTAGCCATTTCATACCAGCAATAGACCCACTCTTAATAAGTTATGGAACTTTGCCTTCACCACTTTCGTATGTGCCAGGTTTTTTGTGTCTGGGTCCCTGGGCATTCTGGCTTATCCCGAGATCCTAGAGATGCCTTATTTTTCATCGGGTCTGAAGCAACAGATCATTTTCTCTCTGGAAGTCTGATGATTTTTGCATACAGAATTTTAGGTAAGTCAGTCAGAATATTGAGAGCCTTTTGCCTAAACACTTTCATTTTCTCCGAAGTAGGTAAAATGGAGGGACATGAACAGGCTACTAGGAGTTCATTCAGTCTTTGCCATAATTGTCTCACTCACTTTATACTCACTCTTCCCTGTCTCCAAAGTAGACAATTTAATACTTGTGCCTGCTTAGCTTTCAGGGTGAATTCTAGAGTGCATTTAGCTTTTTGCTGGATTTAAAAGTAGTTTTGAAAGAAAATCAGCTGCTATTTAGATATTTTACAAAAGATGAGTAACTTAGAAGCAAACCATTTATTTCATCCTAGCAACTTTGAGGATTTCTTCACCCCAAAATGTCTTCCATCCTAGAAATAGTTAGTACTGATTTTTGCGGCCTCAATTCTTCCTGCCCTGCAGAAATTGGCACACTATTATGTTTGATGCAACTCTTTCTTTGTCGAAAGCTTCAGAATCAGTAAATGATATGTAATTATAGACCCAGTTGGACTATGGCAAATTCAAAGTCCTGTCTGCATGACTGGGTTGTCCTGTATTTGTTGTGTTAACTATCGCTCCAATGGGCGATTCTTCTGCTGGGGCTACGGAGCTTTTTCTTATATTGGAACATTCATTATGATTGTATTTTCAAAATGAATAGGGTATTATCTATATAGTCTTTTTATAGTTCAGCCTTAGGATTTTGTATTATTTATAGAATTAATGTTTTCTTACATTTTAGACTAAATGTTCCTATCTCTACCTTTTTATCAGAACTATTTTCAAAAATAATTTTATTTTTAGAGCAATTTTAGGTTTACAGCAAAATTAAGCAGAAAGTGCAGACTTTCCGTGTGCTCCTTACCCCTTCACCATCAATAATCCTCAGCATAGTAGTAGATTTGTTACAATCTATGAACAAACATTGTCACTTATCCGCCAAAGTCCATAGTTTACATTAGGGTTCATTGTGTTGTCACATTGTGTTGAACATTCTGTGGATTTTGACAAATGTATAATGACATGTATTTACCATTGCAGTAGCATACAGAATCTTTTCATTGGCCTAAAAATGCCCTGAGTTCCACCTAGTCATCCCTACCCTTTCCCCACACCTCCATCAACAACTGGCAACCACTGATCTTTTTACTGTCTCCATAGTTTTACCTTTGGTAAAACAGTGTCATAGAGTTGGAATCATACAAGATAATAGCCTTTTCAGATTGGCTTTTTTCATTCAGTAGTATGCATTTAAGTTTCATCCATGTCTTTATAGCTCTTTTTTTAGCACTGAATAATACTATGTTGTTTGTGTGTACCAGAGTTTATCCATTGGCCTACTGAAGGACATCTTGGTGGCTTCCAAGTTTTGACAATTACAAACAAAGCTGTTAAGTATATTCATGTACAGGCTTTTATGTGGACATAACTTTTCAACCCCTTTAGGTAAATATCAAGGAGCACAGGTGCTGGATCATATGGTAAGGGTATGTTTAGTTCTAGAAGAAATTACTAAACTATCTTCTAAAGTTGTCTGTGCCAGTTGGGGTTCTCACTGGCAGTTCATGACAGTTCCTGTTGCTCCACATCTTCACCCACCTTGGTGTTGTCATTGTTCTGGGTTTGGCCGTTCTAACAGGTGTGTTGCAGTGTCTCATCGTTTTAACTTGAAATTCTCTAATGACATATGATGAACATTGTTTTCATGTGTCATATTGCCATTCGTAAGTCTTCTTTGGTGATATGTCTGTTCATTTCTTATTTTTATTAAATCTAGTAGTTTATTTTCTTACTAAGTTTTAAGAGTTTTTGTATACTTTAGATATCAGTTCTTTGTCAGACATGTATTTTGCAAACATTTTTTCCATTTTGTGGATTATCATCTCTCTTGACACTGTCCTTTGCAGAGCAGCCATTTATAATTTTAATAAATCCAACCTATCATTAATTTATTATGGACCTTGCCTTTGGTATTATATCTAAAAAGTCGTCAGCATGTATAAGGTCTTCTAGATTTTCTTCAATGTTACCCTCTAGGTTTTCATTTTAAATTTAAAATAGGTGGGTAATCTTTGTTGAGTTACTTTTGGTGAAAGATTTAAGGTCTGTGTCTATATTCAGTTTTTGGTATGTGAATATCTAGTTCAACACCATTGTTGAAAATGCTGTCTTTTTTCCCCCATTATATTGTCTTTGCTTCTTTGTCGAGGATCAGTTGACTATATATATATGTGTGTGTGTGTGTGTGTGTGTATATATATATATACATATATATATATGACTAGATATATATGACTAGATATATACACTATTTATATATATAGTATATATCAGTTGACTATACATATATACTATTTATATATATAAACTCATATATACATATATATATGTACATTTGAGTTTATTTCTGAGCTCTGTAATCTCTTTCATTGTTATATATTTTTTTGCTAGTTTTCTTAGTACTCACTGTCTTGATCATTCTAACTTTATAGTAAGCCTTGCAGTCAGGCAGAGTCAGTACTTTGACTTTGTCCTTTTCATTATTGTGTTAGCTATTCTGGGCCTTTGCCTTTCTGTGTAAACTTCAGAATCAGTTTGTTGATGTCCACAAAATAACTTGCTGGGATTTTGATTGAGATTGCGTTGAATCTATAGCTCAGATGGGAAAGAATTCACATCTCAACAACATTGAAGCTTCCTATCCATAAATATGGATTGTATCTACATTTATTTTGTTCCTTGATTTTGTTTATCAAAATGTTTTAGTTTTGTTCATATAGATCATGTTGATGTTTTACTAGGTTTATGCCTATTTCATCTTCGGGGTGCCATTGTAAATGGTAATGTGTTTTTAATTAAAAATTCCACTTGTTCATTTCTGGTAAATAGGGCAGTACTTGACTTTTATGTATTAACCTTATTTGGAGCCTTATTTGTTCCAGGATTTTAAAAATTCTTTTGAGTTCTCTACATACATTATCATGTCATCAGTGAACAAAGTTGCTTTTATTTCTTTCTTCCCAATCTGTAACTTTTCTTTTCTTGTCTTGTCTTGTCTTATTGCACAAGCTAGAATTTCCAGTATAATATTGACAAGAATAGTGAGGGGAAGCATCTTTGACTTATTCCCAATCTCAGTGGAAGAGCTTTGAGATTCTCTCCATTAAGTATATGTTAACTATAAGTTTTATGTAGATTCTTTTTATTCCAGTTGAGGGAGTTTCACTCTTTTCCTAGTTTGCTGAGAGTTTTTTTTTTTAATCACAAATGCATGCTGGATTTTGTCAAGTGCTTTATCTGCACCTATTCATATGATCATGTCACTTTTCTTCTTTATCCTGTTGATGTCATGGATTACATTAATTGATTTCAAATGTTGATACATTAATGTTCAAAATCCAACTGAATGTTGAACCAGTTTTGTGTACCTGGGATAAGTCTCCCTTGGTTGTGGTGCATAATTCTTTTCATATACTGTTAGATTTGATTTGCTAAAATTTTCTTGATAATTTTTGCATTTATGTTCATGAGAGATGTTGGTGTATGGTTTTCCTGTACTGTCTGTATTTGGTTTTGGTATTAGGATAGCACTGCCTTATTGCATGAACTAGGAAGTATTCCCTCTGCTTCTATCTTATGGAAGAGTTTGCAGAGAATCAATAAAATTTTTTTTAAACGTTTGGTAGAATTTACCAGTAAATTCATACTTGCTAGACCTGTCTGTTTTTGACAGAGGTGTGTTAAATTCTCTGATTATGATACTGGATTTGTCTATTTCTCTTTGACTTCTATCAATTTCGCCTCATGTATTTTGACACTGTGCTGTTTGATGCATTAATATTGATGATTATTATGTCTTCTTGGAGTATTGACCACTTTATCATTATGCACTGCTTTTCTTCATTTCTTGATAATTTTCCTTTCTTGAAATCTGTGTTCTCTGCAATTAATGTAGTTACTGCTGCCTTCCTTTGAATAGTGTGAACATGATATATTTTTCTCTACCCCTTTACTTTTAATCTATACGTGTCTTTGTCTTTATATTTAAAGTGAGTTTTTTGTAGATGACATATAGTTGGATCCTGTTTGTTGATTCACTCTGACAGTCTCTATCTTTTAATTGGCATATTTATATCATTGCCATTTAAACTGTGTATTTACATAGGTGGATTAACAACTAACATATTTGTTATTCTTTTCTTTTTGTTTTCCTTGTTCTTTGTTTCTGTTTTTTTCCATTCTTTAGTGGCCTTTTGTGATTTTAATTGAGCATTTTATATAATTCTGTTAACTGTCCCTTCTTAGCATGTCAATTATACTTTCTTCTTAACTCCTTTAAAGTGGTTTTTCTTGAGTTTGGAAAAACTCATTTACAGTGATCCCAGCCCACTTTCCAATAAAATATACTGTTTCATGAGTAATGCATGTACCTTGTAACAAAATTTTATTAATTCTTCTGTTCTTTGTATCACTGTTATCACTCTTGTCAGTGAAAATAAGTGTGTACATATATATGTATATGCACATATAAGAATATATTTTGCTATCATTTTGAACTATTGTCTGTTAGATACTTTAAGAATATGAAAAACAAAAGTTTTTATTTTGCCTTCACTTAGTCATTCTCTAATCTCTTTCTTTCTTTATATAGATCTGAGTTTCTGACCTAGATACTTTTTCTCCTTTTTTTAACATTTCTTGTAAGGGAGGTCTATTGAGGGAACAAATTCCCTCAACTTTTCTTTGTCTGACAAAGTGTATATTCCTTTATTTTTGAAGGTAATTACATCAAGTGCAAAATTCTAATTTGGTGAAGTCTCTTCTTTTTAGTACTTTAAGGATTTTGCCCCATTCTCTTCTTCTTGCATAATTTCAGAGGAGAATTTAAATGAAACTCTTATCTTTGCTTCTTTATAGGTAAGGCACTCACCCCCCTGCTTCCTCCCCACCACCAACTTCTTTCAAGATTTTTTCTTTAGCCTTGATTTTATGTAGCTTAAATATGATATGCCACGGTGTAGTTCTTATTGGTATTTATCCTGCGTGGTATTCTCTAAGCTTTTGGATTTATGGTTTGATGTCTGACATTAAATTTGGGCGGAACATTTTAGGTATTATTCCTTCAGATAAGAATCTGTTCTGTTCTGATTTGGTTTTCCTTTTGGTATTCTTGTTACACATATGTTACACTTCTGTGTTCGTGCCATAGATCTTGGATATTCTCTTCTGTTTTTATTCTTCCATCTTTTTTCTCTGCTTTTCAATTTTAGCCATTTCTGTTGATGTGTCATCCTCAAGCTCAGAGATTCTTTGCTCAGCTGTGTTCAGTCTGTTGAGCCCATCGAAGGCATTCTTCATTTTTGTACAGTGCTCTGATCTCTAGCATTTCTTTTTATTCTATCTTTTAGAATTTCCATTTCTCTGCTGACATTATCCATCTGTCCTTGTGTGGTGTCTACTTTTCACATTCAAGCCTTTAATATTGTATATTAACCATAGTTGTTTTAAATTCACTGTATGGGAGTCCCAGCATCTCTGACATATCTTTGTCTGCTTTTGATGCTTGCTCTGTCGCTTCAAACTGGGTTTTCTGTTTGTGTTTTGTTTGCCTTTTAGTATGTCTTGTAATTTTTGGTAGAAAGGAGAACGCTAATATGAATTCGTCTAACAGCAGAGTGTCAAAATATGTGAAGCAAAATTGATAGAACTCAAGGAGAAATTGATGAACCTACTGTTGTAATTGGAGACTTTAACATCCCCTTTCAGGAATGGACTGGGTAAAAGGAACTGTGGTAAACAGGCCGTTAGTAGTGTAGTGATAAGGTATGTTGGATAGTGGTAGCATTTTATAGTTCTGTGATTGGGTCTCAGTCTTGGGCTTTGAACTTAATAAGTAAGTATGTACGTACGTATGTATGTATGTATGTATCCATCCATCCATCCATTCATCCATCCCTTAAGTGGTACAGGGTGGCTAAAGGGGGTTGGAGTTGGATATTTCCTCTCTCCCACGTGGAAGACTAAAGCCAGCTGGATTTGGGTAGTTCCCTTTCCTCAGGTAGGTTAGGCTCTGAAAATCACAATAGGTGAGGCTGGAGTAAATTAGTCTCTTGAAGGCAGGCCTTGTTGAAAAGAACTGAATGCTTTGGCATGTCTCAAAATGGTTTTTTTTCCCTTCCACTACCTGAAGTGGGAGGAGATTTTTCTCCGGTCTTAGCTGTGAGAACCCAGTAGAGCTCCAGGAGATAAACTCACAAAAGTGTGTCTTCCTCTTCCATGGCTGGGTCCCCCTCCAGCAATTCATCAGTTACAGCTTATGTGTTCCTACTCTGGCACTGAGTAGGAACTGACACTGACAGTTCCTACTGGCACTGACTTTTATGGGGGTTTTTCCAAATCAATCTCTGGCACTGACTTTTATGGGGGTTTTTCCTCTGGTGATTTATGAGTCTTTATATTTGCTTGTCTGTTTCCCTAGATTTGGGGGGCAGTAGTCTGCTGTGTAACCTCGCTTTTGTGAGGTATCTAAGAAAAGTTATTGATCTTCAATTTTTTTCAGCTTTTTACATATTGTTAGGACAGAGTGGTGACTTCTAAACTGGGCTGGCCTCTATCTTTTTAAGAAAATACTCTCAACTGTCACATTTAAAGAAGCACATACTGACAGTTGTTCTGAGGCCATGAATGGACAAGCTTTAAAAAGTAGAGGAGAGAAGCTATTGATTTTTGATGATAATTGTACTCCTCTCTAATGTGGTTGTAAATAAAAATATTTAACATTTGTTATGGGTCATGAAACATAGCCACCTGTACTTGAGAACATTTTTATTTTCTACGTACAGTTCCCTTTTTGCTCTTTAAAAATAAGCTGCAGCTATAGCCCAGAAGTAAAGGCCCTTTCAATGATCAAATCTACATGTCCCGTTCGCAGGGAAATCACCAGTAATTGTAGTTTCTAAGTATTATACCAGAATACCTAATCCCTTTGGCATTTGAAAATCCGAGTGGTTGTTGATATTCCCCCAAGACACTCCTGTGACATTGGGAGATGGGTCTGTAGCTTTTAGACATAAAATTTTCTTTGAACAATAGTTTAGATATTTCTGTTTCCAATTTATCTATCTCCCTACTGAAAATTTTACAGAAGAATAATGTATATTTTGAGGAGAAACAATAAATTTCTATTCTCTTTTCATTAGTATTCAGTCATGGTCCATTGGATCCAATTTTAGTTTTTGAGTTTTGTGTGCAGTTTTAACTATTTGTAAAGATTAATATTTCATCATGATTTTTATTGTTTTTAGAGGTCTTCAAAAGAACAAGGAGAAAACATTTTTGATACAACAGAACTAATTTTATCTTGTAATTATTGTCAGATTCTACTGGGCCCTTTTATAAATGTAAAATACATTATGGAAAAATATACTATGGGATTTCATTTGTCTTATTTTTTAAAGATTTTATTTATTTATCTTTAGAGGGGAAGGGAAGGAGAGAGGAAGAGAAATATCAATGTGTGGTTGCCTGTCGTGCATTCCCTGCTGGGAACTGGCCTGCAACCCAGGCATGTGCCCTGACTGGGACTCGAACCTCGATCCTTTGGTTCACAGGCCCATACTCAGTTCACTGAGCTATACCAGCCAGGTCGTTTGTCTTATTTTTGGGGTGTCTTGAAATGTTTCACTATTTTTTATCATTACTCATCATTTATTCCCAACTATGTTACAAAGAATAAAATTATTTATTTAAATAGAAAAATGATAAAATCACTTAAAAAGTAATTTATATCATCACTAATTCCTGGTATTCCAAAGGTTAAGGTTTAAATATTTCTTCTCTCTCTCTCTCTCTCTCTCACACACACACACACATACACACACACACAAAACACAAAAATGTCTTTGTTAGCCAAAATGGAAGAGAACATTGTTGATTATCTATTATCTATCAGACATTGTTTTAGGAGGTTGATTTACATAGAGCATAGTATTTAAACTTTATAATACACCATTAAGGTAATAATTATTACTTCTGGTTTATAAATAAATAAACTGAAGTTCTAAGAATATAGAGTGTTTTTATATCTTACATAGTCTAGTATGGTATTTTATACTGTGTAAGTGTTCTATGAATTTTGATTAATAAATTATATTAATTTAAGTAAAATGTGTATTTATATCCATGTAAGGTTTTGAATAAAATACATGTACATTTATTAATTATAAAAAATATTGAGCACCTTTTACATGTGAAACATGATCCCTGCTTTAAAGGCACATTCTAGTTTTGCAGTGTTTAGATATATATAGAAGTACCCATAATTCAAAGAAAAAACTTCTTTGACCACAAGATGACTGTGGATTTACTGAAGAGGTGGGTCTTTCTCCTAGTTTTTTGTATTTTTCTTTAATGTTAAATGTAACCCTAAACTTTATTGTTAATGTTCATAGCTCTTTCCATTTTCATTACCATAATATTAGTTTGAAAAACATAAATATGAACAAATGTTTACATATAACCTACTGAGCTATGGGATTCCAGATGGAAAAAATTTTAAATCTGCTGTTTATGGCAATAATTTTTACTAATACATACACATGATGCACACACAATTTTGCACATATCAAAAACAATACATTGAAATGAGTTTCTATGTTCTATTTGGTTACTAACTGTTCTGGTTTCAGGAGCTGTAGAACAAGAAAAGGTACTGGTTGTTTTTATTCTGGCTAAGTCTTTCTTCTGAGAAAGACCACTGTTGGCAGCTCAGGGGTCCCAAATGGAAGCAACTAACATCTTGGAAAGACAGTTAGATGGGTTTGGCCCCACTACATGACCTCCAGCAGGGAATTTAACTTGTCTTAGCCTCAGTGTTGCAAGATATCATGAGGATTGAGTGAAGCGATGTTTATATAAAGTCATTATCTCATGTCTCTCATGCAGTAAATGTGCAGGTAGAGGTGCCTGGGATTTAATTCCAACTCCTTTATACTCCAGCGAATACACACTGATCAGAATCTAGAAATACGTTATACCTGATGCTAAATGAAGGGCATCCAATCAGCCAGTCAGAGTTAAGGGAAGAGGTTTATTAAATCAGTATACAAATCCCTGATGTTCTTATAATTACTTTTGAATTACTTTGCTGCACTCAAATCTGGTAAGCAGAGTTTATCGACATTTGGATCAAAAGAACCACTGAGAACACATACCACATTATGAGAAAATAGAAAATTCCGATTGTGTAACTTCGCATTTATTTGACCAGGAGCACAAGCGTGTTTTCTGAAGCAACCATACTTTACTATCTTACAGATAAATCCAAAGCTGTTGGCAAAGTTGCTGTGGTGGCCAAGAAAAGGGTAAGATCATGGTTTATGGTATAAAGCATGTAGACTTCAAATTCCATTGATTAATACTATATGAAATAATTAAATGAATATTTAAAAGCAAAATAACATAATCAATTTTTTCTTCTAAATTTTAGTTGACTATATGTTTTCTCTATTAGATTGACACTAGAAATTTAACACTTATTGTTACATCAGTGTTACAGAATTATTGGATGTAAGGACAATAGAAAATTTTAAGTTAAGCAGTTGTTTTTATTTACATTATAGGTCACACGTGTACTCTCATATACTAAAATATTTTATTTTTTCTATGCCATATTATTGTAATGTATGCAATTTCATGGAATATATGAACTAATATTCACAGCTAAATATAGACTTTACCTCAAAGTTATGTGAGAATGACATCAGCTGTTTGAGTGAATTTAAACCTAGAATCTTTTTAATGAAAATTCATAAAGTCACTAGCATTCTTAAAGAATTTTTAAAATTTAACATGTCAATCTGTATATTGTATGCACAGAGATGTTTAACTCTACTTATTGTCAAAACTATGATTGGGATAGGATTAATCTTAACATTGTTTTCAAGTGACAATATTCTTTTTTAAAAAATATTTTTATTTATTTATCTTTAGAGGGGAAGGGAAGGAGAGAGGGAGAAAAATATCAATGTATGGTTGCCTCTCATGTGTCCCCTGGGGAACTGGCCTGCAACCCAGGCATGTGCCCTGACTGGGAATCGAACCTAGATCCTTTGGTTTGAAGGCCCGCGCTCAATCCACTGAGCTTTGCCAGCCAAGGCTCAAGTGACAATATTCTTAAGGGGATATCACTGAAAAAGAGAAAGTCAGTGCTTAAATTCTTCCAGGCAAATAGTATATTGTTGTCATGAGAAAAAGAATTGTGGTGGAAAGGAAAGCCTATACCTGTGCCATTTCCTGTATTGAGTAACAGGCTGCTGCAGAGTGGAGACAAGGCAGAGAGACCATAACCCAGGGAACAGAAAAGGGAGCTGGGCCTGAACCTGTAGATAAATAGGGAATGTGGTGAACATTGTTTTTATATTCTGAGTATATGTATTTTATGAGTCCTTTAAAGTGAAATTTTGTTTTATCCTTTTGCTTTGTAGCTTATATTTAAAAGGGAACTGGACTTTTCATTTGTTAAGTAGTGTTGAAGTACTTCTGCAGGGAGGAATGCAGTACTGTAGAAGGCAATGTTGCCCTCTGGAAAAGGAAAGAAATAGGAGGACTGTGTGTCTGTTTGAAGATTCAAGCAGGAGGGAGTGAGGTAGTACAGGGCTATTAATGTGGATGGAACTGTTTGTTTCTGTCTCTGCTAAAGGAAGTTCAGAATCAAACATGACAAAGATAGTAATAGCTGACATGATTACCTATTGCTTGATTTTTACCAGTAATTCTCAGTGAAGGTGGCACTGTGCCTGGGACAGTGCTCGTCAGGGTGGCTTCCATGGGCCAGGGCTGTTTGGGGCCCTATGTATTTCTGGTCTGCAAACACGTAAGAGCCAAAAAATGAAAATAGCCATTTAGAAATTTGTATAGTAATTTGACAGAATAATTTTTGTCTGTTGAATATAATAATAAAATGGAACCAGCATTACGTATGTCTTCCTATTTTAATATTTCCCCTAGTGACTTTGAAAAGATTATAATGTCTAGATCTCAAATAGATAGGCATGGAAAACTGGTCTATTACCAGTTTCTCAGAGTGGTACATTGTTCTGTAGGCTGTTTCAGGAATTTGTGGAAATATATTTATAGAGAGATAGTAATTTGGGAGACTCCAAGGCATTTTTTAGGACAAAGGTTAAGGGCACGAGATATCTTGCAATGAATGGAACAGACTGTTTAACAAGAACTGCCCAACTGTTGGCATGACTTTGACTACACTGCTGGACTCAACAGACTACAAATTTAACTGTGTAGTAACATAATACCAAATAATACAGAAACATGTTAGACAAAAAACCAAGGAATTTAGAAGGCTTATTGTGGAGAGGGAAGCAGAAATGGAAGAAACATACTGTCCTCAAAAATTATTGAATAATCTACTTATTCTCAACATCTTGTAACATTTACACTGTATATTCAGCCGTGTAGGGTGGCAGTGAGGTTACTCAGAGCGCTACCTGCAGGCCTCTGCCGCTCCTAGTGCCATCCTTCAGCGCTTCGTCCGTGGGGTGGCTACCTCCTAAGATACACGTGGGCGCAGCGGGTGCACCCACCGCACAGCTTATCAGTGGCAGCAGTCTGAAAGGAGGGGACTAAGTCACACTAGTTAGTCTCTTTGCAGCCTGCTTGATTATTTGTTATTTTTCAGTGAGTACTTTCAGGATGTGAAAAGACTTGTGCAGGCCAGAGTAAGTATGGAGACAATTATCCTGGAAATAAAAAAATAATTTTAAAAGAATAAAAAAGTAGTACGCCAGGAAGGCTAGAGGAGTAGCTGATGGTGTTGGCTACTATAGATTCTGGAAAGTTTCTGTGTGTGTGTATACACACACACACACACACACACACACACACACGGAACAGGAAACAGGAAATTATGGTAGAAGAATACAAATTATGAATGAGCCACATCTGCCTTCAGAAGCTAGTTCTGCTTAGTTGTTGTGTGATGTTAGGTAAGTTAACACTTCTCTATATCATTGAATTAATCTCTGCACTGGGAACAATAATAATTACCTTGTATGATTGCTATAAAGGTTAATATGAAAAAGCAACTATAATAGCATATAGTTATTATATTTTAGTAGGTACTTGTATAATAAATGCCAGTACTTTTTCTCCTAATTTCTCCTTAAAAAGAAATAGGAAGTAAGGATATAGGGAGATTTTAAATCATCAGTCTTGTGATAGCATCATAGTTCTATTCCACAGTTAAAGTTATAGATGTAAAAGTCTTTTTTAAAAGGCCCTAGATTTTAGTCATGATTTATTTTTCTAAAGCAATATAATAATACTGCATTTGGAGGATAGAATTTTTAAAATCATCTAAGATTTATATCATTAATGAAGCTAATTTTTATTTATTTGTTACACGTTTACAGTTATTTGTACATGTGTTTAATTATAACATGTATATGTAGTTTATTAACATAAATGGAATGCATTCAAACTCTACTCTTTCACCCAATAATATTTTGTTGACATCTTCTGAAGTCAAAGGTCTGCCAAATCTTAAGTGGTTGCATAGCATTTTATGTTATGGAAATGTCTTAATTTATTGAACAGTTTCCTCCAGGGGTGTCCAACTTTTTGGAGTCTCTGAGCCACACTGGAAGAAGAGTTATCTTGGGCCACACATTAAATATACAAACACTAATGGAAACTGCTGAGCAAACAAAAGGTTTTAAACAAATTTAGGATTTTATGTTGGGCGGTATCCATAGCCATCCTGGGCCACATGTGGCCCGCAGCACAGGCCGAGGACTGGACACCCGCTACACATTTAGGCTGATCCAGTTTGCAGAATTACAAATAAAAAAGCAGCGACATCATCATATACAAGTCTGTGTTTGTGTAAATATTTTGATAGGAAAAATTGCTGGAAGTAGGCTTTCTGGTTCAAAGAATAAAAGCACATTTAAAGTTTTGCCAATTTACTGAACATCCCTGACCAAAAACATCTCACAACCAATTACAGTCCCATGATTAGTTTAAGGGAATGACTAGACTGGCTTCCCTTGCCAATTCTAGCTACTTTATAGTCAGTTTTTTCAAGTTAATACTTTAACAATATGTTGCAAACATTTTTCAGTTTTTCTTTTAAATCGTATGTAGTTCTTTTGCTGCACTTGCATAATAAAACTTTTGGGGCATTTGAGCTTTAGTGACATTCTTTGCAAGACTGCTTTTTCATTAAAACAAACTATGTTATAAGTCACTTAACCTTTCTCCTATTGCTGCCAGTAACATTTCCATGTGAAAAACTAAAGTGAAATGAATAAAGAGACGAGTTAGGTGGTAGAGCCAGGATTCTCTCTATTCATTTGCTTCAGTTTTTTTTTCAGTGTAGATTACGTATTTCTAATTAAAGCTACCCCAGGAATTTGTTACTGATGGGAAAAGAATCTCTTTTTCATTCTGTTGTCTGATTTTTTTGGCTTATATATAAAAATCTTGCACATATGTATGGGCACCTTTTTTCCTAACATTTTACTTTTATTAATGTCAAAAGTTTAATTTATACACTTTGAAAAACAAAATTAATGACTGCTCTTTTGATTTATACATTTATGTATGAGGAATTGAGACTACTTTTTCCCACTGAAAAAGGTATATACAAACACATTTTTCCCGGAAATTATTGCAAAGATTCTTCATATTAGTAGGGCATTTTCATTAGCCCAATAGCAGGATAAGTTGCTTACATTTTATGACTAAATGTCTGGATATTTGTGTTAGTTAAAAAGCTTGCTTACTAATATGGATTTCATATATTGAAATTCACTTGATTCACTTAGCTTTATAGTCATCTTTCCCCAAAGATAAATATTATAATAGATCCCTACTTCTGGCTTCTAGCCCCAGGCAGAGAACAATCTCAGAAAGAGTGGTAGGCTGAGAAAACCCTTGGCAAGAGTCTGTGAGTCTTCAAAATGCATTTAGTTTCCGTTTGGCTTCTAATTTGTGGGCATCATTCACTTTTCCTTGGGCTAGGGCTTCCCAGACTTGAACCATTCAGGTTTCCATCAGCATTTTCTATGCTGTTAGTTACTAGAGTGGTCTTCCATCTGACTTACCATTTTCTTAATTTAGTTTTTTGTTTTTTTACTGTGGTCAAATTTAGACATATGAAATGCACAGATCTTAAGCATAGAGTTTGATGAGTCTTTTAAAAATATATACACTCATGTAACTTCCTCTCTGATCAAAATAGAGACTATTTTTATCATCCCCCAAAGTTTCCTAATCCAAACTTTAAAATGTAAATGTGCTCTTTTGATGTGCATTGGCACTTTTTTCAAATACATAAAAATAAATATATATTAATACAGAGCATTGTCCATTTATGACTTTAAATCAGTCGGTGGAAACCTTAAAATAAAACGTTTCTTCATACTAATTTCAGTTACCCTATGCTCAAAATCAGAAGAGGGAAACCATACCACTACAAGGTACTGTTATGAAATAGCCTTACAGGGGAGTAATTTTTAACAAAATACTCTTTAGTTACTTAATAACTAACCACCCTTGATTACCTATTTTATCTTAAATTATAATCTTTAGGAGTTCTATAGGATAACTGTTAGTAGTAAAATATTAAAATTAGACAAAATGGATTAATCTTCTTTGATATCCTTTTATAATGCCATTTGTGAGAGTAAGCAAAGATCTCTTGATTCAGAGTAACTATTTTCTGATTTGGGTGATTGCATTGGTTTTTTTTTTAAGATTTTATTTATTTATCTTTAGAGGGGAAGGGAAGGGGAGAGAGAGAGAGAAGTATCAATGTATGGTTGCTTCTGGTATGTTCCCTGCCGGGAATTGGCCTGCAACCCAGGCATGTGCCCTGACTGGGAATCGAACCTCGATTGTCTGGTTTGTAGGCCCGCGCTCAATCCACTGAGCTATGCCATTCGGCGGCGCTGTATTTGTTTAAATGATAGAAAACTCTACTTTGGGACTTGTATATTTGCTTAACCTTTGTTTTGAATTGACTTTCAGTCCATGGATCCGACTTTAGCCAAACTGACCTTGATCTAAGACAGGCAGTGGCATTGGGAGGAGCTGGGGAGCAGACGGGAAATGTGCATTAGGGTGAGCATAGTGGACTTGAAATCTCCTTTGTTTTTCTTTCCTGAAGATAAAGTAACAGTGTCCGAGTGTGAGGAGCATGTTACTCTCCAAGTTCACAGGGTTTGTAGTGGGAGAAGTGTTGGCTGGGAGTGGCTATAGAGGGCAGTTTTCCCATCCACAGGGCTGCTCCCCTGCCTCTTTTTGCGGGGTTGCAGCTCCGAGGGGTGCTGTAGAAAGTAGAAGTGAGCTGCCCCCTGAAGCCCCCTGAAGCCAGTGACTTATCCCACCCAGTGCAGTGATTTATTTGAGAAAGTTTGTTTTAGTTATGCAGATCTGGCCCTTGGTAAATGGAAATTCATGAGTGTCAGCAATTTTTTCTTGTGTCTTTTAAAAATTATTTTTATCCTATTTACTAAAAAACAAATAAGTTTTGAATGTCACCATTTATAATAATAGAAATATTATATTCATTTTTGTTTACATATAATGCCCACTTAAAAATTCACTCAGATATTAGTTCATTTGGAATTTGAATTCAGTAATACCTAAAAACTGATGTCACAGATTCCAGAAATTCAAAACTTTTCAACCATAACTTTCTGCATTTTATTTTCTGTATTTTAACTTGGAGCCAGAAGGCAAAAAGGAGAATTCTACGAAATGTGATTGCTTTTTTGTTAAGAAATAAAAATCTCTTCAACTTGAGTACCAGTTATCACATAAAAAATTTTCTAGGTGTCGCCCTTTGTTATTTGGGACTAAAATTTCTTCAGCTTATTTTTGCTGATTATATTTATTGCTAGGATAATCCTTTCTCTCTGACCCAGCAGTACATCGTTCATGTCTCAGCATAAGGTTACACACAAAATAAATCTGGGTTTCTTTTAAAGGTAAGGATATTTCTCACTCACTGTCTTCCTCATTCCATTACATTAAAACTAAAAACAATATTACTCACTGAAGAGAGTGGCTATTGATATAACATACCATTGGTTTTGAATAATGAGTTTGTATTTTATAGATTGTACCTATTGCCTTAGCTCTTAAATGATCTTTCCATGCCTAATAGTAATAACTAGTATTTTCCTAATTGCAAAGGGAAAATGTAAAATAAAATGTCAGTGAAAGTTAGTAGGACTTCCTTATAACTTACGAAAATTCAAATATAATTTCAAATTTATAAACATTTGCCTTCTGCCCACCAGTCTTCTAACTTTTCATTTATTGTGTTGGCTAAAAAGTTCATTTGGGTTTTTTCCTGTATGATGGTTCTAGTAATGCTTAGTTGTCTTTAACTTCGTTCAAAACAGTTTTGTTAAGATTGTTTTGTGACAGCTGTCATATCAACATGCATTTTTAAAAACTTATCAAAAGTGGTGAATTTTTATGTAGCCATTTTAATATTGAAGATGGAAGAAAACACACAACATTTTGAGCATATTATTCTTTCTTATTTCAAGAAAAGTAAAAATGCAACTGAAACACAAAAATAAATTTGTGCAGTGTATGGGGAAGATGCTGTGACTGAAACAGTCAGGTAGACCAGTTGAAGTTGGTAGCGATCAAATAGAGACAATAATTGAAAACAACCAACATTATACCACCTGGGAGATGGCTGACATGCTCAAAATATCCAAATCAATAAACTTATTGGTGAAAATGAAAGTGTGTCTTATATTTTATGGACAAAATTAAATGGACTTTTTGGCCAACCCCATATTCTAGACAAGTTAAACCTGTTTCCTTTCTTTGAAGACCCATAAATTATTACTTTTGAATTCTTTACAATTTAATGACTTTGAAATGCTATTTACCTTTTTTTGCTTATGTATTTCATACTTGCACTTTGCTCTAAAAATTATTTGCTTACCATGAAACATGTATGTTAGGTACATGCCTTAAATTTTTACTCCCCCACTTAGTGAAGAACACAGTCACCCGGACCATATAAAGGGTGGTATCTTTCCCATGTCCTTTCATGAATCTGGATACAAGACTGTACTCTGTTTCAACTTCTGTGATCATCCGAAACTCGATATAAAGACTGGGATTTAGATAACATTTTTAGAAGAATAATCTTTTTAAAAAATGTTGCCATTGTGTAGGTAGAATCGGTTTATTCCTATGTAGGAGAAACACCATCTTTGACACAATGCTGACAGTAAATGCCCGGAGCATTTGACGGTGATCCATGGCGGGAGGAGTTGGCTGGTTGTCCTTACTACTCAGGAGGTGGAGCCAAAAATGGTAAAACAGATGATGAAGCTGACCGCATTCCTCCTTTTGTCTAGGAAAAATGTGTAGTGTAGATACTATAACCATTGAATGTTCTGTATGCATCAGATTTTTACAAGTTAAATAAAATACGTAGATTCTAGAAAGTCTTTAGAAAATATTATGCACAAACAGGAATTGTTTTCAACATACTTGGAGTTTTAGAGAGTCTCTAATTAGAGGACAAATAATCTAACTTACTGGCTCCATTCAAATCAAATAAACCACTGTGACGTGAGCTCTGCTTTTCATGGGCATCTTTCCTCCCAGATCACTGTGTTCTGATTACCTTTGAGTAGTCTTAAGTTCTTTACAAATGTGAGTGAAAGCTTATCTGTTAAAAATTTATGTGTATATGTATATATATGAAATTTTTATGTTTTTCCCTGGTATAGATAGTCAAAAACCATTAAAAAATGAAGTCCAAGGCTTTAAAGATTATCAAGTGAAGTACACAATTATAGAACTTCTTGGAGTGTCCTGACTTTTATCCTCTGCCAGGATTGGGAGGTATTTAATAGAAGGTCTTTCATGCCTTCTGTTTAAGGTGGTCTGTTGGTCAACTTCTATTTTTAGGAAAAATGCCCTCCTGTGTCTCAGCTCACTGCATGAATACACACTTCAGTGTTTTCTCTGGTAAGTCCCTCAGAGCAGAGAAATCCACAGTGCTTTGGTGCGAACTTACACATGGCTGAAGAAATAGGGCAGAGGACAGCAGGGTATTTATAAGTCAGATTGCCAGGGCTAATCTCTGATATTGTCCAGATCTCAGGGAAAACTGAATTCTACTGAAGACTGACTAGACTGGGTCATATGGTAATTGACTGACACTTAGGCAGATTTGTATTCTCTCTGTTGAAATCATGTTGAAAATAGGGCTAGAAAATGCTCCTTTCAATCTCCCCCTGCCCCTTTTCAAAGAAGTGTTAAAGACTATCATTATCTAGGCCTGAAGATTTAACTTTATTATTTGTACTCTCCAGATACTCAGCTTAAGTAATAACCATCATTTACAATCCTCCATGAAACCAGTTTTCATCCTTATGCCAAGCATATTTTCCCAGCAGATTTTCCAAAAGGGAATGAGAATATTGGCTTTTCCTTCTGTGTGATAACTTTTGACAAGGAGTGTGTGTACATTATTCAAAGCACAGATACACTTTTGGAAAGAAATTCTATCGAAGTAGGCAGCTCTTTAGTGATTATTGACTGACAATTACTCTCAAAAGAAGGTTACAAAATATATTTCTTTTTCTGTGAGCATAAAAGATTGAATCAAAATTTTGTACCTCCATATTTAACACAACTAACAAACTTCTTATTTAAAAATAAAAAAAGATTTGTATTTAAATGAATAGTGATTTAAGGAAATGGGCAATGTCAAGTCAGCTTATGCAGGTTATATAAATCTGATATAAAGACAATTCATTTGTATTTTCTGTTATTCGAAATTAAAGGCAATTGTATTATTTGCCATTCCAGCCAGCAATCCTAATTATCTCTAAATACTCACAGACACACACACATACACACATTCAGTAAATAGCATATGCTCTCTATACATGTACCTCTTTTTTACATTCAACAACAAAGAATTAATACTTGCTTTGATTTCTTTAAAAAGTCAACAAAACTTACATAGCACTACATTTGTGTGGATGGGTGTCATTGTTTGGATGGATTTTGTTGATGTTAAAGAAACCCTAACAAGTATTAAACCTTTTTGTATTACATGTAAAAAACAAAGAGGTATATGTATGGAGAGCCCAGATTCTTGTGCCTTACTCCCAGAGTTTCGATTCAGTTGGCCTAGGGTGGCCATCAGAACTTGCATTTCTAACACACTCTGATGTTGCTGATTCTGTCACATTGTGAGCCTTACTCTGAACAACATTGAGCTAGACAGCACAGGAGAATCAGCTGTGAAAACACAGGAAGGGAAGTAGAAGGTTGGAATAGGGAAGTAGAAGGCTGAAAGATTATAGTATGTACTCTTTACGGGTTGAATCATAGCCCTCAAAAGATATGCCTACCAGGAACCGCAAAATGTGACCTTGTTTGAAATAAAGATCTTTGTAGATATAAATGAGGCAAGAATTTCAAAATGAGATCACCTGGGGTAGATGGGCTCTAAATCCAACGGTAAATGTTTTTATAAAAGACAGACTTCTATCCTATAGAGCTGTAAGATAATAAATTTGTTGTGCTTTACCAAGTTTGTGGTCATTTGTCATGGCAGCATGGGAAACTAATACACTGCCAGAGTTCAACCTTATCAAAGTGCCAAGTTCCCTGTCATATGCTCCAAGGGAAAAAGGCAGAATCCTGACAGTGACCCGGTGGACTACATTGTTTAACAAAGAAGATCCTGAAATGCAGACTGGTCGTTTAACCAGGAAGTATTTGTTAAGTGCCTGAACCAGGCTTTGCTGGAGATTAGAGTGACTTACCAAAAGTGGTACAGCTAGTAGGTGTCAGCGTTCCGGTCACGACCCCGTCCTTCCAGGTGTGGCACCCCTCTCCCCCACATCACACTTCGTCAAGGCTCGGAGCAGGAAAGCACGGGACGTTTTGTCAAATACGGACTAGTTCATGTTGGTTGCTATGGAATATTTAACAAGATAGACAAGGAACTTATTATTTCCAGTGCAAATCTTTCTTATTTACGGTAACTGTTTAACAGTATTTCTTTACATTAATACCTATAAAGTAGTTTGCACTTTGTTACCTTAATCTTACTTTTTGTTGTAGTAACCCTTTCGCTTCATACTCAAACATGCAGATAATTTAAACAAATCTTTAAAAATAAAATGGAAATAATAGCTTTACATCATCTTCAGAGATGTACGTTAATGATTTAGATAACAATATTTATTTTCTGTGTGCTCTTTAAGTATGTATCATATGTTAGGATGATGCTAAAGACTTGGTGTTCTTCATATATAATATCAAATGTATATAATATATAAATATATGATCTATAATATCATATAGTGTTGTGTGTGTGTGTGTGTGTATGGTCTGTCCAGAAGACATCCAGCCACATAATATGAAAAATAAATACATTTATTGAAGAAGATACAAGAAACATTGTACATAGGACAATGATGTCTCAGTCCCATTCAAAGTAGGCGCCTTGGGACCTCACACAGTTCTCCCAGTCGCCGTCAGCTGCCCATTGTATTTTCTGAATCTCATTGATGGTCTGAAATCTCTTCCCTTTCAAGGGTGGTTTTAGTTTTGGGAAAGGAAGTCACAGCATGCCGAATCTGGGTTCTAGGGGGACTGAGTCACCTGGGGGATTTGATGTTTCACCAAAAAAACCGCATGAGATGTGATGCATTAGCAGATGCATTGTTATGATGAAGCTGCCAAGCACCAGCTGCCTCAGCTGTGGCCTTCCGAATCACGGAATAGTTTCTGCAGATGAATGTCCAAGCTTAACACAAAATCTGATGCAGATTCATTGCTCTACTCATTCAGTCATTTTGAATGCGATGGCCGCATAATGCAAATGCTCACTTAAGGGCATCTACCACTCCCACTGACTAGTACAGTGAAGTCGTCCTTATTTACTCATGTGCATTCCAGTCCACTCTCCTTGGCTGCCAGGTTACATGGACATTTTTATTATTTAACAGTGGTTGGACTTTTCCTGGACAGATTTCTCATATATATTTGTGTGTGTGTGTGTATCTCCAGTCCTGGAAAGAAGCATTTTGATATTTCCATGAGGTTGATCACAAAGAGAACACTTAGTCTTTAGCCTCATCACAATATGAATCCTTTCAGTGTTTCATATAAACTTCCCTTGAATGATTAGTAAGGTATTTAAGCTATTTAATAATGCTTTGAGGATTATTAAGTTCAGCCTTCATCTCATTATAATAAATGCTTTTGAATGTACAATGTAAATGTTTCACTCTGCTAGCTATTAAACATACAGTAAATTAAAAAAAATTTTTGTGCCTTTGAAGTTTAGATGCCTGATTCAGGATCAGTGAAACTGAAAGAATTAGGCAAAACAGGCTAAGAAAATTTTCACTTTAGCAAGTTCAAATGAAAAGATAAAAAATACAAGATTTTTTATTTTTTAATAAACTGGCTAACAAATATATTGAGGTGAAAGTGTATTGAGGTGTTTTAGAAGGAGAGGGCAAATTGTGAATTTGTTAAATGCCTAAGTCACCAACAGTGGCAGTACAGAATGGACCATGACATCGACATCATTTTTTCCCTGTGCTGACGTTTCTCTTTATCCTGTCTTCCTCCCAACATGTATTCATTAATTTATTCCACAGACACTTCGTGTGCACCTACAGCATGCAAGGGATGGCATGGAGACAAAGTGTATTACCCAGTGGGAAGATAAGTCTTGTAACCAAATACTAACATGTGAGACAGTATCCCAGATCTAAATGGCATAGATCGTAACTCACCGCAGGAGGGTTCATGGGAGAATGTGAATTCTTCGATATCTGTGAATTGATTGCAAATTTATTCATCTATCTTTTGGGGTTTGATTTCTTATTTTATTGCATTTAGTCAGTGCATATGGCTTGTAGATTATTTTAATATTTTGGGGACTTCCTTTGTGACCCAATAGATGGTCAAATTTGTAAATGTTCTAGGCTTAAAAACAGTATGTATTCTTTAATTACTCAGGGCCAGGTTTAATATGTATTCATTAAACTTATTATTTTTGTTGAACTTTTCCTATTCACTAAATTGTGTTTGCCTTATAATTTTTTATGAGAAGTAAATTAAAATACACCATTTTAACTATAGATTTATCAGTTTCTACTTTTAATTACTTTACTTTATATATTTTGCTCATTTTATAAGGCTAAGATTTTAGGTATATACAGCTTCAGGACTATTATACTTTTGGGGTAGATTTTTTTTTAGCATTGAATAATAACCCTTTTATCTTTGTTATGGTTTTTGCCTTAACATCTGCTTTTTTTCTAACAGTATTATTGCTACACTGGGTTCCTTTTATTAATAGTTATTGATATAACATATTTTATATTTTCTTTGAATTTTTCCATATCACTAAGTTTTTTCAAATTGTACCTTTGTTGAGGTCTAATTTATTCACCCTTTTCAAGGGTACAATTCTGTGGATTTTAGTGTGTGTGCAGTCATGCAACCAGCACCACCGTCTAGTTGTAGAACGTGTCCTCCTCACCCCAGAAGGAAACCACACACCTGTTAGCAGTCACTGCCTGTTTCCCACCTCCCTAGGGTCCCTGGCCACCACTAATCTACTTCCATCTCTAAGGATGTGTCCCTTCTGGTTGTGTCAGATAAACGGATTGTACATGTGGCGTTTTGTTTCTGGCATTTCTGACCTTTCACTTAGCATAATGGTTTCAAAATTCATCCATGTCATAGGATATGTCTTTACTTAATTATTTTTCCCTCACCCAAGGAAATGCTTATTGATTTTAGAAATGGGGGAAGGGAGGGAGAAAGAGAGAGGGAAGAAATATTGATGTGAGAGAGAAACTTGGATCAGTTGCCTTATATGTGCCCCAACTGGAGAGCAAACACACAACCTAGGTATGTGCCCTGATGTGGAATCAAACCTGTCACCTTTTGATTTATGGGATGATACTCCAACCAGCTGAGCCACATCAGCCAGGGCCTTACTTCATTATTTTTAGGGGTTGAATAATATTCCATTTTAGGGCTATCCCACATATTATCTATCTACTGATGGACATTTGGGTTGTTTCAACTTTTTGGCTATTATGAATAATGCTGTTATGAACATTTATGAACAGTTTTTGCATGGGCGTAAGTTTTTCTCTTGGGTGTAAACCTAGGGATGGAATGCTGAATCGCAAGGTAACTCGGTGGTGAACACTTTGAGGAACTGTCACACTGTATTCCAAAGTGGCCCCACCATTTCACGTTCTCAGCAGTGCATGAAGGTCCTTATTTCTCCACATTCTTCAATGGGTCTTTGTAGCCATTAAAACCTCAGTCCCAAGTTCTTTTGACTCTGTCCTGGTACACATTCCTTGGGGCCCTTCACCATGTCAGTTCCCACCTGTATAGTTTTGCATTCCTCATGTTTCTGGCGCATGAACATTTTTTTCTTACCTTAACGGTTATATAAGTTTTAAAACTTAAAACTTGCTTTACTTGGTATTTTTATGGATATGTGAAGCAAGGGACCTGGATGTAGGGGATAAGAGTTTGTTTGAGCCAGTCAACCATTCCTGGAAGTTGAGCAGATCAGTGCAGTTTTAGTGACTGTGAAGTTGTTGACTTAAGGGTCACAGGTGTTGTTTATAGTCTAGAGTCTGAGCTGAATTACTGGGTCGCTATAGAATCCACCATTAAATTGAGCTCGTCCAGTCCAATATGAACTATCTCATCTTTTTGTTGTTTTTTTTTTTACAGATGCCAACTTCCAAAAGCAGTTCTGAAAAAATAAAGCCCAAATTCAAGAAAAAGAAGAGGTATGTTTCTAATTTAAAAGTATTATGATAAAATTGAAATATATATTGAATTTACTTATTATATGATATTTCCCCCTGACTTTTCATTGTTTCTCTAGGAAACATTGCTTAAACATTTTATAGAAGAATTAATAAAATGATAAGTAGAAGTCTTAGAAGTATGAAGAAAGCTTGGTGTTTATACAACTGTGTTGAACCAGAGCTTTCAAAGGTTAATATCATGTGTGCAACCAGATGATAAGCAGGTTTTTAGTTTAAACTAGATAATGCAAACCAGAAACAAGCCTTGATAATGAACTAATAAGCCACTGATGACAAGTTTAGTGTTTATCATTGAACCAGCCAGTTTACTTGTTTACTTATTTTTAATAAATGGTAATCGGTACTGTGTTAAAGAGAGTCCTACTCAAACAGAAAGACTAACTCTAATATGATAGTCCTTTTTCAGAAGATGAGTAATTAAATTATCAAGTGAATTTTTTTAAAGGACCTGAATTGCCTTATCTCAGTTTTACTTCCCAGTAACCCCATCAAAATAGATAGTGGTATATCATAATTATCTCCATTTAAAACATTTAAAAGATGAAGAACTTGTGGCTTAGAGAAGCTAAGGGGCTTTCTCAAGCTCTTATGGTTAGAAAGCAAACATTTGGACAAGTGCCTTCTGACTCTAAGTCAGCAACATAGGGTAGTGGAAAAAGCAAAGGTTTGTAGCTGGACAGGATTTAGTTGCATCATGCTCATCCATTTACCTATGTTGTCAATCCTCTCAATTTCTCAGAGCCTTGGTTTCTTTACCAAATGGGAGTACAATGACTTCGTAGGTTTCTGGGGGAAGGTTTACATGGAAATCTTATGTAAGGTGCTTGGTAGATCATTAGTGCTTTTCACCTAGTGAGAGCTCAGATCAATACTATTCCCCTTTGGTTTTTTACTGTATCATGCTGCCTTACAGTATAAAACAACAAAGAAAAAAGTACTTCAAGATAAATATGTATTCATAATTTATAATTATAAATGCATATGTATGAGTGGTCATTTAAATATGCATGATTGGTCATTTGAAACAATATTTGTCACATTCTTCTTCTAGGAAAGCTATTTTAAAGTCCTCTTTTGAAAATGTTTGTTCAGATGATGCCTTATCAAAGGAAAACATGGGTATGTTCCTTTTTTAGCTCCTTTATCTATATTTAATTCTGCCAAGTATAGTTATGGTCCTTGGAAGAAAAAAACTGTTCTGTATATATACATATCTGAGAAACATTAATGGGTTATTTTTGGTATTGATTTAGATACTAGAGCTTCTCAGTTGTCATATTTCTGTTCTCTTGAATTAAATTTTCTCTGGTTTTAGCATGGTATTTAAATTTTCTTTTAAATAAAGCACCAGTAGTTGTGGAAAGAACTACCAGCATCAATACACTTTATTCCAGACCTCCCCATTCCAAGTGTATTGGGGTGCTAGGGGCGCTAAAGGGAGAGAAGGAAGAAGAACAGCCTGGGGCTTCTAGCCATCAGTGTTAGAACACAGGGGGTGAATGTGGAACGCGGGGAGAAAATTTTAGTTTTGATGTGCTTTACTCTTTGCACACTTGTGTGAGTCTTAAAAAGCAGGCAAATGCAAATGCTTATTTGCAAGGTGGAACTTTGGCAGCCATGCAAAGAGGTTTCAAAACATATTAAACCCCAAGAAGGTATCTGTACCATACTCCCCTCTCTCATAGCCACCCCCAGGTCCTACAGCACTGTTTCAGTTGGCTAAATAGCCATTTATATATAGTCTCATTAAAGTAAGAAAAACGTGCAGAGGAAAGTTGAGGTAGTTTCTTTCTTTCTTTTTTTAAAATCCTTTGTTCTTCTAAACTACTACAAAATTCTGTTGTTTCCATCTCTTCTTAAAATTTGTTTGGCTACTTCTTTCCTACTAACTAAGATGCCCTTTCTTCGCTAGTTTGTCTCTTTGCCTCACAGGATCAGTTCAGATATTCCTGTAGAAAGGCAAAAGTCAGCTTATCTCAGACTGAGTTTCCACCAGGAGGCCCTGACGCTGCAGCTGAGGGCTCCGTCACTGGGTCCTTCTCCCCTGCAGCTCATGGGGGGTACTGCAGAAGAAATCCAGTGCAGCCAGGAGGCCCTGGTCAGGAAGTGGCGTTCCACGGGAATACATCTCGGGAGTTATCTATGTAAAGGGAAGCCTTTTTGAGGGTCTCACATTCTGTATAGTTCTAAAAGTATCAATAGTTAATTGTTAAAATAGTTAACCCAATCTGTTTTACTCCTCTATCTCACTTTTTAAAAAGATTGTATTTATTTATCTTTAGAGGGGAAGGGAAATAGAGAAGGAGAGAAATATCAGTGTATGGTTGCCTTTCGTGGGTCCCCTGCTGGGAACTGGCCTGCAACCCAGGGATGTGCCCTGACTGGGAATCGAACTAACATCCTTTGGTTCGCAGGCCCATGCTCAATCCACTGAGCTACACAAGCCAGGGCTCCTCCATCTCACTTTTAATACCTAAAGCACAGAAACATCTAGTTTATTGTGTTCTTTGCATGAGCTGACTACTTATTGAGAGAGTAGTTCTTTAACAGTAGTTTAACCCTCTTTGCCTGTTACCTACTATGCATATTTCTGTGGATCCCTAGATCCAAGCCTCCAATGTCTCTCATTTCTTCGTAAGGTAGAATTAACCCTAGATCAAGTAGCCAAGGAAAATTTGCCATCTTCTGGAATCTCTGAAAGCCCTCCTTTTTGGACCCTCTTCCCTTACACTCCCAGTGCTGGAGTCTCCTGTAAGTCTACTGCTCAAGACCGGCTGTTCTTTACAAATTTTATGCTCTGCCGATCGTCTCCCTCCACCCTCCCACACACGCTGTAGTTGCAGATCAGGAAGGGAGCTTATTAAGTGGGGCTCCTTTACCTCTCCAGTTCTGGGTGTCTTCACCTGTAACAAGGAGGTGCGGTGGCAGCCAGCTTATCCAACAGAGAGAGGACTGTTTCTGGAAATTAATTCTGTGAGGCAATGACACAGAGTAGTCAAGGAAAAGTTGAGGAACCATTAAATAATTTAAACTGTATGCCCATGGCTGTATAAAGATTTAATCTAAGATATAACTATTTGTGGAACATGTCTGCACTTTTTTTGAAAATTGATACCAGGAATATCATGTATTATAAAAGATGGGGAAAAGTAGGCTTACAGTTGTTCATATGGAAGATAATACGGTATTTAATAAATAACAATACAAAAATAAACTCTGTTTCACATACTCACAACTGTAAACCTACTTTTGTCCCACCTTGTATTTGTATTGTCCCAATAACTCACTTTTTCCCCAGTGTTTAGGGACAAGAACATTCATCTATGACGATGAAATAATAATAGCAATAATAATAGCAATGATAACCAATACACATAACAATTTCTATGTATTCTCACTGTTTTAAGTATCTCATGTGTCTAAGCCCTTAAAGATCTGTATGAGGTATATAAAGTAGATATTATACCTCCCACTTTATTGATGGGAAAACTGAGGCACTTAAGAGGTTATATGAGTTTTCTAAGGTCACATTGTTTCTTAAAATTAATCGAAGTGTGCAGCAATTTCTTTGGTTGCTTTGAGTATCAGAAAATTTACAGCTAATGTTTTGTTTCTGTTTTTGTTTTTGTTTTGTATAGCAATGGTAGTTGATCAAAGAATTTTTAAATGTAATTATTGCCACTAGTATCCCCCTCAATGAATTGATTTTGATTTCTTTTAGTCTGACTTTTTGTCATTTTTTAAATTGTACCACTATTTGTTGTTGGTAAATAGCTCATTTCTTTGGGCAAATAGACACCCTACAAAAGTTTGATTAAATAAAACATTGAAATATTACCCAGGACAAACTAATAATAATCTATCAGCACTCATTATTAAAATAGCAAAGGGTATATTCATCAGCCACCTGGGACATATACGCATGGAAAGGAATGATTAATATAGGAAAGGTCTGGACTGTGGAGTGAGTCCTACAGGGAGCATGAAGACTTTGGGGCCTGGGTCTGGGAGGTAGAAGGGGTGACAGGGAGAAACAGGATATCTTGCTACTCAAGACAAACCTTGCCTTTGGGTTGGGAGATGCTTTAACCTCTAGGCTGAAAGGTACAGTTGGTCTCCATGCCCCTTTTAGTAGTAAGCCTTGGGCTTTCTATTTCTGTTTGTGTCTCCAGGAATGGCGTTTTCTTCATTATATTTCAGCCTGCATTTTACTCATCTCTATATTTAACCATACACACACACGGGGAGTGTTTGTGATTACTTGAACACAAAACAAACAAACAAACAAACAAACAGAAAGTCCAGTTTTGGGCTCTTCCTCCTTCTCCCTCTCTGCATCTGTAAGAATGCCTTCAAAACTTCCACACTGGAACGGTCCTGTAAATTTATTTAAGATATTTTTTAGTGCCAGCTTTGGGGTAACCTTCCTTCTTTATATAAGAAAGGAAACAAATTCTTTAAACATTTAATAGAGAAGTAGAGATTAAAGAAAACTCCATAAATACACACTTGAATGCTTTTAAAATAGTGACTGATTGTTTGAGACAAACGGTATTTCTTATCAGGAATGGAACAACAATTTGATTTATTTTACAAAACTTCATTTTTAAAAGCCAGATACGGACTTCAGTATGAGAGTTTTTTTCACTTTCTCTGAGTGATGGAGCAGCTGTAATGCTACCACTTTACTCTGAACGACAAATTCAGAGAAGTCAGGGAAACTACAGGCTACTCAGCTTTGATAGGAGATGATTGGTCATGCAATCAGCAGAAGCATTCATTCTGTCTCTGTCTTTGGAAGAGACCATTGACCAATTTTGATAACCTAGTTTGTAGATTACAGTAACTGCTATTTCCTGAGAATTATGTTTGAACTCTATGTGTTCACAGTACAGGAATACCTGTTTAGAAAAGTGCAACTCCCGTTGCTCTGGAAGCAGGATTTGACATCCATCAAGTTGGTGTAATGAACCCTGGTTGATTTATGAAGTCATTCATTACTTTACCTACCCTTTGATCAAAAAGCAGTGTACATATTTTTCCAGATCACTTGAAAACAGAGAGCCTACAATGCCATTGAGCAATGACATTCATTATCATAAATTGATTGTATTTTAGCATTGCTTTAGAAATATGAAGATGTTTGTGTACCATTTTTCCTTTACAGCATAGCTCAAAATCCATCTTCTCAACAGTGCATTAAATGTCAGTATCAATATCCACAGACTCAGAATGCAAAGTAGAAAAACATAACATGTGTGAGCGGGACTGGGGAATCAGTGTGAAGATAACCACAAGCAGCTATTAAGTAACAGGTTACTAAGTGAGATTTGTAGTACAGAGATATTAATTTTATTAACAAAATTACTTCAACAAAAATGTACATTCCTCTAGAAAATTCTGGACACAGGGTACATTGATATTTTTAGATAAACTCTCCAGGTGATTCTTATGCCTACCAAATTTTGAATGCCACTGTTCTAGAATATAATAGTTCATACTCTGCAATTACCCTAGCAATTAATTACTCTAGCACACAGATCTGTGTGGATATGACTAACATGTCAATTACACTTTTTGCTTGTTTTTTTTTTTTTTTAATGAAACAATAGGAACTGGTCCTAAAGTGTGGAATGGCTTATCAGAAAGTTCCTTTCAAACTGTTTGAAAGTTTTCCATGGAGAAAACCTAAGATTGGCTGGGAAGATGAGGTCCAGGAAGCCTCATTGGTCTAGGCCTATTCTCTTGAGTCCCTGGCCCGTCACAGGCACAGAATAAATATTTGTTAATTGACTATAAAAATACTTACAGAGGAGGCCACCAGTTGATGTTTCTTTTCACACTCATGTTTCTTTTCTCTCTCTCGCTCACCCCCTCTCCCTCTCTCTCTTCCTCTCCCTTCCTCCTCCTCCCCCTCCTCCTCTTTCTCTAAAATCAATAAAAATAATCCTTGGTGAGGATTTAAAAAATACTAGGAGAAAGCAATAAATTTTGACAGAAAAACTTTTTGTAGACAAACTTGTAATGTGAAAAATGTAAACTAAAAATTCCTTTTCCAGTACTCCAGGGACAAATAGGAAAAGAAAACTTTCGTTTTGATAACCTCCCATGACTTTATTTAACACCATTATTTAATAAGCAATGTCTTAGCAGAATTTTAAAATTTCTTTCTTACAAGAAATAGGTAAGAGAAAATTATCAACAAAGATGATAATAAAGTATGGATTCTTTTGAATGAGAGAAAAAGAAACAATGCATAAAACCTTTCACATTAATAATTTGTTTTTTACCTTACGACACGGTTAGTTTACAAGGATACCCATGTGTGTGTGTGGATATGTATTTCATATGGATCCATATCTCTTTATAAATATTATTAATCAGAAAAGTTAAATATATTCAATAATTACATCAAAAGCGAATAGAATTGCTGAGGACACCTTGTTTCTGTGTTCAGTGATAATACTTCAGCTAAAGTGTGTAACCCTTGGTCTCTTTCGCGTCCCGTGAACTTTCAGCTCTTCCACCTAGTGTAATTTTTGGTGACCAACCAATGAACAGTGGAAAGTAGGAGGTGGTATGTCAGCTTTTTGTAACCCGAGGGGAAGGTGATGGGATGTGTGTTCGTGGCCTTTCTCTTGGAAGCATGTTGCCTCTGGAGACCCTTCACAAAGGGTTTGTCTGTCGTGCTGGACAGCGGGCCATGCGTGGCCNGTGTGTGTGTGGATATGTATTTCATATGGATCCATATCTCTTTATAAATATTATTAATCAGAAAAATTAAATATATTCAATAATTACATCAAAAGCGAATAGAATTGCTGAGGACACCTTGTTTCTGTGTTCAGTGATAATACTTCAGCTCTAAAGTGTGTAACCCTTGGTCTCTTTCGCGTCCCGTGAACTTTCAGCTCTTCCGCCTAGTGTAATTTTTGGTGACCAACCAATGAAGAGTGGAAAGTAGGAGGTGGTATGTCAGCTTTTTGTAACCCGAGTGGAAGGTGATGGGATGTGTGTTCATGGCCTTTCTCTTGGAAGCATGTTGCCTCTGGAGACCCTTCGCAAAGGGTTTGTCTGTCGTGCTGGACAGCGGGCCATGCGTGGCCTCCTTTCCTTGATCTTTACTTCAACAAACTCTATATCAGATGGAAAGGTTGGTTTTATTTAAACCAGGAATTCAGTTGCATGTGGTTAGTTAGTACTTGAGTCTATAGAGTTGTAATAGGTGTTTTTTCTTTGGTGGGGGTATTATTTTATCTCAGTATGTCCAGTGAATTACCAGATTTTTTCCTACTTACATATTTCTGTCACAGTAGCACACATACACAAGCATTTAAGCTTGTTTTTCTTAAATATCAGATTAGGCAATTCAGATGTGTTGATATTTGGAGTCAGAACATACTAGTCTGTGTCTAGCCTAGCCACTTAATCACATGGCTTCCATTTTTATGCAGTAGTTTCAATAGTTTTAAGTAGTTTTATTTCAGAGATTGGTAAATTGTGGCCCACAGTCCTACCATCCGCTGCCTGTTTTTGTAAATAAAGGTTTTTTTAATTTTAATTGTTGTTCAAGTACAGTTCAAGTGCCCCCATCCCAGCTCACCCCACAACCCTCCCTTACCTCCCTCTCGTTTAAATAAAGTTTTATTGGAACATTGCCCCTCTCATTTGTTTATGTTCATGTCTGTGGTTTGCACTATAACAATAGAATTGAGACCTGGCTGGTGTAGCTCAGTGGATTGAGCACTGGCCTGCGAACTACACGATCGTGGTTCGATTCCCAGTCAGGGCACATGTCTAGGTTGCAGGCCAGTTCCCAGCAGGGGATTCACAAGAGGCAACCATACATTGATACTTCTTCCCTTCCCCTCTAAAAATAAGTAAATAAAATCTTTAACAAAATTAAAAAAAAAAAGAATTGAGTAGTTGTGGCAGAAACTGTCTGGCCCTTCACAGGAAATGCTTTCTGACCTCGAGGGTTTATAAATAATGTAATTTTGTTTGGAGCCCTTGGCTCCTGATTTTTAAAACACACAACATTCTATTGAGCTTTTGTTGTTTGGGGATCCTTTATGTTCAGTACATAACAAGAATGTCGCCTACATTTTTCAAGGAATAATTGTAAAACACTCTTAGAAATCCATCATCATTTTGCATTAAGCAGAGGCCATGTGTGAAATTTATACAAAATATTTATTTTTTATTTTGTAACATTTAAAAGATTACCTTTTAATGTGTGGCGAAGGTTATGAATTAGACTGAATTAAGATGTAGCATTTTTACTATATTAATGATGTTTCTTTAGTTGTCTCCGAGACGGAAGTTTTACTAAAAGAACTGGAGCAAATGCTCCAGCAAGCTCTGGAACCCACGCCTCCAGCAGATGAGACCGAGCAGGAACATGGAGAGCTAATAAATACAGGAGGAAAGGTAATACTGATAGTTATAAATAGCAACTTCAGTTCTTTAAATGGCAGAGATTCTTCCTGGATGTACGTTTTCGGTATATGGAAAACTTTTTTCACTTCTCAAATTTGAGCTTTTGATGATCGTGAGCTGAATAATAAACTAGCGGCCTGTGGAGAAATCAGAACACATCTATCAGTCTTTGAACAGGTATCCGTGTTTCAACAGCGGGGCTCCTTTGTTTCAGATCTCTGAGGTTGGAATGAAGAAAGGTGGAAGGGGCTTGCTGCCCCGAGAGGCCTCCTCCCTGCTGCCGGTCTCCACAGTCAGGAGAGGGGCCAGGATGAGAGCCGTGCTCAGGGAAATCTGCCCTACTGTGTGCACAAGGATAGCTTGTATCGACAAACTCTGTTAATACAATGCTGGGGGTAGAATCTTTTCCTGAAATACATTTTACCACTCACATGTAGATTTGTCCTTTTTTTCCTTTTGGTCAGTCGTGTTAGCCTGAAGAAGGTTACAGGTGCTTCACTTTATTTGCTATGTATATGACAACATACATTTAAACAGGTTGACGCACTATTCAGTGCATTACCTCCATGTATCTGCACATAAAATGAGGGTACACGCCTAGGTCAGTAAAACAACGCAGCAATGTGGTAGGTGTGAAAAAAGTAAGTCATAGCAGCCACCTCCACAGGCAGGGCAGCCGGTCCCTGAGTGGGTGGGAGGAAGCATGGCACAGAGGAGCTGCCATTGTCCTCATGGTTCCACCTTGGTGTCCTCATGGTTCCACCCAGCCTCCCACTCAGTCATAGACACACGGTGCACCTGAAGTCGCGAGAGTGCAGTTGTGAGGAGCATCGACTGTAGGGTACAGTGCCTGCGTCCCATACCTGCTTTTGCCCCTGAGGACTTGTGTGACCTGGCCCAGTTGCTCATCACTTGCCTTAGAGGATTGTTTTGAGGGTTATATAAGACAAACTGGGAACAGTACTTTGCACAGTAAGTGACACCTAAGGTTAGCTATTATTACAGATGAGAATTGGCAATGGCAATCACTAGAGAGAATAAGTGCAAAGATTTCCTTACTTTATCTCTTTTTCCATGTTCCCACTTTGAGCAACTACCCATCCCCCCTTCCATCCCCCCAAAACAGAAGATGATATATTTGTAAATGGACAAGGTTGTTTGCACACATTGGCAGGTTGCACAATTACATGGCCTTATTCAGAACTTCAACAAGAATAAAGAAGACCTTAAATACCTCCTTTATGGAGTTAGAAAGCAAGAAGATGTACAGAATTCACAGCGGAGGGGATCAGTGTTAAAAGAAAATAAAATTAACGTTGAAAACTCTTACTGACTTGAAAAATATGATTGTTTTCCTAATCAGCACCAGGACACCAACTTGTACCTGAATGGCATGTCTTGAAAATGCCATTTTTCTGTTTAGAGTTTCTTTTTTTTTAAAAAAAACTTGGTTTTTATATCTCACCTTTTATAGAACAAGATCTATAGGTTTGTGACATATGTATATGTAATTACTATACAATTTTTACTTTTCTAGCAAATGTGTGTTTTGTTTGAGCACCATATGGTTTTGTGCAATGTTTTTTCAGCCTTCGCAGTTTGTCTTTTCAAAAATACAGCCAGGCTGATTTTTCCAGAGATGTCCTGGAGCTTTTACCGTCACAGAATTGGCTTCTATTTTGCCATTATAACTAATAACTTGATAAAATAGAAAATTACTTCTGATTTTTATTTCTTAAGGTAAAATACATAGTTTTAATACATCACCAGGGAAGTGCTTGCTTTTTGTTTTAGATTCTTGTAATATTATATGCTTTCAAGAGGCATTTAGGAATTGTAAAAATTAACCATTTTAACTTTCTGGCAGGCAGGTGAGTGCCTCCTGCTGACTGGTTTATAAGCCACTCTCCACACTGAGCTTTATTAAGTCTGGCATTCACACAGGCTCAGGATATTTAGGGCTGTTCATTTTTAAATAAGGAGAATAGCAGTGAAACTATTAAAGCTGGAGCAATTTTCAGGTTAAAAGTAATGCAGTGATCAAGTGATCATCACCTCATGCATTTCCTTTCTTCTTCCTCTTTTTTTCTGTTAGTAGGAAAAATTAATATAGCTTCCAAAGGTAACGTCACTTAAAATAGGAGCTATGTTTTGTTTTTAGGAAAAGGTGGGCTCTTAGCAAGCTAACACACCACAAAGAACCACCTTATAAAATTATAATGTTCTGAACAGATATTGTTTGAGCTATTTTCACAGTTGTAAATTTGAGGATGTTTTCATCATTCAGTTCACATATGAGTTTTCAAGTTGATTTCTCTCAAGCATTTTACTAATGGATGAGAATAGCAACATGAAAATGAAGCCTACACATGGATAATCAAAATTCATTTCTATTTGTCAATGAAATACTTTACAACTCCCCTTACTAATTATGTTCTTCTTTTGCTAATAGTAACACTGACTAACATGCCCTGACTTGGCAAGCAATGGGAGGGAATTTCAGATTTTTATAAAATCCATCTGAATAATTCACAAGTCAGATAATCCATTTACAAATAAAATAGTTTACTTAATAATCACTTGTATTACATCATAGTTTGATATATGAAAGTGCTTACATAATCTACATTACATAAAATGTGTAGATTTTAAAAAAATTTCATGGGAAGTTAACTCTAAGAAATTGTGAAGTTGTAAATCTCCTGTGTGCGCATGCACGTGTACACTGTTTGTACCGGTCCTGCCTCAGCTGGAGAACATCACCACTGTTTGTGGGGGATGCACACACCTATGGCCCAGAAAATGTGGCCGAGACAGTTTTAAGTTGTATTCCTCATAACAGTAGTTTTAAGAATAAACACATACAGGAAAGTCACAGATTAAAATGATCATATTTTTCCAAAGCATACAATTAAAAATGTGAACCTTTGGGGGATAGACAGGACCTAGAGAAGTCATTTTCATACTAGCACATGTACTATACAATATGCTATACATGGAGATCATTATTTGACCATCACTACAACAGAAAACATTGTGTAGCTCCTGTGGTTGGAGGACTTACCAACTACTTTATATTTCATTCAAATACTTGAGCCCAGTCTTCAGGTCAGTTCGATGTGGTTCTGATGAACTGTGTGGTTGTTTTTGCAGCCATCTCGGGGGCACCCTGAAGCTTCTGCAAGCGGTCTGTCTGAAAACCACTGTGAAGAGGACTATGTTGTAATTGATGGGATCAAATTAAAAGCTGGGGAATGTATTGAAAATATAACTAACAAGTTTAAAGAAATAGATGCTTTGATGTCTGAATTTTAGGGCATTATAGATATTTTCAAAAGTTAAGTATGAAAACAAAGTAAAAAACTTAAAATGTTTAATGAAATACGTATATATGAATATTATACCAAAGATTTTGTTGTAACTTTCTTCTTTACATTTTGAGAATATACATTGTTTTGTGATCTAATCAAATGATACTTAAGTGTTAAAAATGTATAATTTAAGAAACCCTGACATTCATAGATTTTTCATTTGCCCTATTTTTAAAACAATTTATAAAATTTACTGTACAAATACATGCTTTACAATGATTATTTAATCCCTTTATTCAAATGTGGCTGTTAAAATGGCTAAGAAGTCTATTAGAGTTCCTACAGATACTTCAAATCTAATATGTTTAGAGAATGTGTATTCATAGTGGAATTAAGCTACTATAAAATAAAAGGAAATATAAAAATGCTTGTATAATAGAGTTATAGTTTTTTTAAAAAGTAAAAATGTCAGTTGCCTCACTATATTGGAAATACTTATTTCAAGCGCAGTGCCCAAACCTGACTGACTAGCAGTCTGTTGGGGGTTTTGAAAAGATCCAGCTCCTGGACCCTTTGCCACTGAATCAGTATCTCTGGAGGTGGGGATGGTCAAATGTATTGATACTTAAAAGTATAGGCAGGTAAGTTAAACATATTCACTATAAAACAAATCTAAACCATGTAGAAAAGTAAGAAGTACATCATGCAATACCACCCTCTTAACATCTCCCCTAAAACTCCCGTTTTTAGGGATTGCCTCCGTGGCCATTCGTCTACATCGTGTTCCATACGCATCACAATTTGTGTATGTGCACGTCCATCTTTAGTTCCAGCTCCAGCTCCCCCTCTCCCTGTCAGTCTCTTTCTGCGGGTAAATGGTGGAGAAAAGGGCATTCCAGACACCTAAAACCAAAGCTCTCAAAGAGCAGAAAAAGCAAGCGAGCACCCAGGACTGGTTGTTAGGTGAATTACCTGGAGTGATGTGTGGTGGTGAGAAGGTAAGCTCAACAGGTGAGAGGAATGTGGAGTTTATAACTGTCGGGACCAAGGGAAGGGTTTTAAATAGTGGAATTCCTTTTGTAGCTCGGAGAGAGCTCATGAGCAGCAAGTGGAGAATGGGCGGAGAGGGAGTCACCTAGGAGTAAGGGGACCAGTTAGGAGATGACTTCAGGAATTCAGCTGTGAGATTATTAGAGCCTAAAGTATGGTGGTGCTGTGATGGAGAAAATTGGATATGGCCAAGCTAAATAAATATCAATAAATTATCAGAATTTAGAGGTTGGATATCAGGATGAGACAGTGGGGGGAGTTAAGAATGATTCCAAGTTTCTACAATTCACATACATGCAGATTAGAAGCATGGGCCAAACTGTGTGACTCCAGCGGAGATTCTGAGGTCTCCATGCTTTGACAAAGCCTACATTTCAATACCACTCCACAACAAGAGTGACTAGAACAGTCTCTCAACATGTCACATTTAAATTCTATGTGGTATAAAACAACAAAGATTACGGCTTCCTTTTTTTCTTCCAGCTGAATTTACTCCACTGCATTTTAGAAAAACTCTTCCTGTTTTTCTTGGCAGTATGGTTTTATATTCACAGCTCAATTAATTATCACATTTATTTTTACTGCTTAGAATCAAGTATAAAAATGGCTGTAATAGTACTTGAAAGACTTTATCAACAATTCAGCTGTTTGATATAGACTGTGATCTAGTACATTAGATCAATTAGATCCCTTGCAACTAATTCCTCTTGGTAGAACAGCCAGTGCTCATCAGAGTCAGATTTCACAAATGAGATACCGAAACTTCCAGACTGAATTCATCCCTGCCATGTTCTGAGTTATAGTAGTCTGGAATTTCCACTGAAGCCTTGGTGTGCTTGAGCAGCTCAAACGGCTTCTGAAAATGGAATTTTGGATTGGTTTTATCTTCAGAGAAAACGGCAGACTCCTTCTAAGACGAAATCCAGGCTTTCAAATTTCCAAATAGAATGTGCCTAGTGAAAGGGATGAAGGGGCACTTCATTAACACCTCAGTCCTCAGGGCTGAGAATCCTGCCTGGCTGGCACACCCTCCCTGCTGGTAAATACCGAGTGCTCCAAGGCAGACCACGTAACAGAGATGGCAGAGTAGTGGGACTGTGGAAGCAGGATGCCTGCCTTCAGGTCCTGGTGCTGCTGCCTAGGATCTGGGAGACCTGAGAAGAGTTATTGAACTTCTCTGAGCCCAGGTCTTCTCCCCCCCCCCCCATCTATAAAGGGGAAGATGCGGAAGACAATGCAAGTTATGACTGTGGTTGTCAGCTCAGCATTTCTCTTCTGACTGCCTCTGCCATGCCTCTTGCATGCCTGTTGAACTAACATGCTCCTTTCCACAGGACCTGGGTGACATCCATGCTTCTGAGGGACTGGGACCAAGGACTGTGTGCCATTAGCTGACTCCCAGACTGGGCCTAAAGGCGGCCAATACCTTATACCTTATAGCTAGAACCTCTTGCTAGGCCCAAGGAGAATGTTATAAGCAAATCGCATCTGCCCACCAAGGGAGGTTAAATTCTAAGAACATTAGTTATACCACGTTCAGTATGTGAGGTGTAAGGCCATGTCTCAGGGCCTTCTGCCCAGACATTTGGGTTTGAGGAGTGGCTGACTGATCCTCTTTGGAATGAGTTAGGTCAAGCCTGTCTATCTACAGTTGCATGAACTTATTAAAGGTTTGGGACAGTCAGAGGCTGTGTTCCTAGTTAAATCTGTGGACTCTGGAGAGCTGAGCACCAAATCCAGCTGTTACCTTATATTCCAGAAGTCTTGGTCCATTTGCCCTGTGCTAGAAGCTAAATTTATGCAGGAATTTTCAGTGGTAAGAGGCTTAGCTGTATCTTTATTAGAGGCGGGCTGTGTTTTTTTGAGAGGTTACTGTATTGTTGCCACCAGTGGAATGAAGTGTAATGAAGCACTTGTGTGCTTGCAAAAGTCTGTAGTGTGTACAGTCTTGAACTTGCTGGCTCTGCTGCAAATAGAGGGTGACAGTTTTAATCTATTCACTAGCAGACCTAGGAACTACCATAAACTTTGTAAATCAGTCTGGGACTTTTGTAGGAATAATAGGTGGTTAGCCCTTTCTTGAGGAACGTTTCTTTCATGAACCTCAGGGGACCTGTGTAGTGCTGATGATGGAGCAGAGCATTCTACCTACCGTTGAATACCTCCACCAGATTGCTGGTAGTCCATGACTCCTCCGTCTATTGGGGCTAACAAATGGTAGAGATCTATTTTAGATACTTCCAGCGCAGTCGAATTTGAAAACCCTAGGAATATTCAGATCCTGCTCCATCGTGTCAATGATCTCTATGAGGTTCCAAGAGCAGGTCTAGACACAGCACAATTAAGTATTCTAAGTACTTCTTTATGGCTGAGCCCACTCTTGATGCATTTCAGTAGCGTTCTAAATTCAGTAGAGTTCACTTCCCAAGAAATTTTAAAAATGTAGATTATGTGAGTATTTTTCTATGTCAGAATGTACTGGTTAGTCCAGATGAACTTGGCCTTAAGGTCCAGGTGACACATTCTATGTTTGCAAGTCTTAATGTTAGTGTTTTTAAACCCACAGATTTGTTGTATAAGTACTCAACGCAGTCAGCAACATAATCAGATAAAAGGGCAGAGGAGAGCGGAAATGGTTTCCAAGGAAAACATTGCAAGAATGTGGCATTTACTTCTAGAAAGTACTACAAGAAAGAGAGATGCTTAGAAAAAAGCCAAAACAAAAACAAGAAACTGCCCCTCTTGCCAGAAAAAAAACAAAACAAAACACCAGTTTGTAAGCTGTCTGGAAGTTGTTGAGTTAGAAAATAAAACTTTTCTATATTTAGGCCCTCTACCCAGAAAAAGATTCTCATATGAAGATATAGCCTGAAGGGAAAAAAAGATCAAGTCCAAGGCGTTGGTGTTGAATTATAGCAAGAGAGACAGAGACCGAATCCAGGTGGTGTTTAGGAAAACATGGCCTCATGGTGAAGACCTAATCGGGAGTTTGACTCTAACACTGCAAAATATTACAAAGTGACTTAGTAGATCTTTCAGCTGAACCAAACCTCCTATAAAGCATAAAGGCATGGCACTATGGCCACCTGGTGTGCCCAAAGTGTTAGTAATTAATCTGGAGAGAGAAGCATGTCTTGAAAAAACCTGATTTTGATGCATGGAATGAACTAGTATAGAAAACTAGTGTGAAGTACACAGAAAAGCCTCTGAGTTGTAGAGAAGGCGATATTGCCAAAGTCCTACCAGCCTGAACTAAGAGAGACTGAAACTCTTTGAAAGGAAAACAAGATCTCTGGGCCTCTGATTTTGTAGAAGTAGAAGACAGCTGGCGAAAACTCAGCGACACACTCACACACAAGGTATACGTTTCATTTTCCTTTTCAGAAACAAATGATGAGGATGATGGGGAAGGATTTCACAGAGGACAGAGCCAGGAACTGTAGGAACGGTGAACTGGGGAATCTTTCTCACCCTCCACCCCCACTCAGCTCTCCTGCTGCTGGGAACAGAACTAAGGTCTGATCAAGAAACAATTTTTTGCTCCTAGAGCAGGGATCTTGGCTGATTGCTCTAGAGCGATTTCAGAATTGCGAAGGATTGTTTCATCTCTTTGAATGGGGGTGTTTATTGTGATTACCCTGTCCCTCTGTTACACTGTCGCATATTGTATGGGTGTCAGGACAGGCTGGGCCAATAATTTGTCTTTTTAGTTCATAGATCTAATTCACAAGTGAGCTAGATGTAGATGGAGTCCTAAATGTGTCTGCTCCCACAATTGGGTGAGACTTCTGGGTGTCCTTTGTTGGGAATGGAGACTTTTTTAACTGGAAAGATGTGAAAATGTGGCCAAGGAAATAGACAGTAGTTGATTGAATTACTGACCTAAGTTCTTATATCTTTTGCACTGCATCATTATCTTGGCCCTATTAAGGGCAGGATGTACTTCCCTGTCTTGTGACTTTGGGTTTGGCTTTAAGAGATTTTGCGTGCTTTCTTCTTTTATTCTTGGGCTTCTGCCATCCCCTTGAGAACGTGCCCCAGGAAGCCTTCTGGTTCACGAAGGATGAAAGACTGTGGAGAAGACCCAGACACATAGATTTGCAGAATGGAGCAGAGATGCCCAGGTGATCTATAGATCCATAAATGTCTTTAGCCACTGAGTTTTGAAGCAGGTTGTTACACAACAGTATTATAGCGATAGTTAACGGGTACACTTGGCTTTTGGGTTCCCGCAGCAATTTCACAGATCAGTTGTGGTAGCAGGTTTTCTGCTGTGCCTGGCCCATGGGATATTTTCTATTTAGGGTAGGACTGCTGTCACAATAGTTCTGCCTTCTGGATTGGACCAGAGTGCTAGCCAGAGTCCGTCTGCCAAGTGATCTTCGCAGCATTGTCTGGATCTAGCCCAGATAGGCCCCTCAAGTGATGCGGCTCAGCCCATTCCCTGCCCAGCCTCACAGGGGTGAGTTTATTGTGCACTGCTTCAGATGGCTTTGTCAAGGAGGCAGCATCTGTATAGATACTGCTCATTGTTGTGAGCAGTAAATGAGATGTCTCATGGGAAAGTACTTTGTGAATCCATTATACTTTCTACTTACTCTTTTAAACAGAAACTGAGCATGTGTTTAAGTATATTGCAATCAATAATTACTGATAAAATGTAATTATACACTTGAAATGATCACTTGTCTTACTCCATCTACTAGTCATCGATATCAGAACTCCTTGTTTCTCTTCTTTAAAATTAACCTTTGTTGGCAGCATTATGATCCTCTCTCTGATGGATTTGTTAACATCTATCTTCCAAGTGGCTTTAAGCCCCTTGCTTTCTTCACAGACATTCTGCTGAAAAAGGGCGAGGGGGACGGGTCTTAATGCTGATGGGTAGTGGTAGGATTCTGTGTCACTTCTGCATGCGTTCCAGTGCCTGTGGGGCTGTCTTTCACAGGAAGACTGTGTTGTGCTTAAGCACACCTTCCCAAGGCCAGTTGGAACTCAGTCCCTAGATCTAAAGATCTTTTGAAGGCCAGGAAGCTCACCAAAATAGTTGATCAAAATTAGCCTATTTTAGCAGTGACACTTGCTTATTATGACATGCAATGGCATAAATTTAAAGTGTTATAAAACAACTCTTGCAGTTTGCAGAGGGAAATGAACAGACAGAAGACAGATGTGAATGTGGCCATGCCCCTCTGTTCTGGAGCTTACAATCCAGTGAGGGAAAAATGTAAACAAAGAGAGGTGGTCCCCAAAACAGAAAGTGAATTTGAAAGTTGCATAAGGGACTTTTTTCCCAGATACTAAGAGTCAGTAATTACAAAATCTATTAATGCAACTTGTTCAGTCTCAGCCATCTCCTCCCATAGCTGAGAAACCACCTCACAGAGTCTGAGGTCAACACACAGCGCTAGACCTGGCCTGCCAGCAGCTGTTCCTGAAGGGAGTTAATCCAGAACTAAGGCTCCCCTTAAGCTCCTCCTTTGGTTCCTCTTGAATTGCAGAGAGGGCCAATGACAGTGACACCTGACCTTTAGAGACCAGTAGAGGTGGTCTGAGGGGACTCATTGCCTCTATCAGCACAATTACATCAGACCCCAGGTACGCCATATGGCTACCCTTTCCCCTCTCTTCCCTGCTCACTTGCATGGCTGCAATGCACTGCCCCCTGTGTCTCAGGACCTCCATAACATCTTCCACTACTGTGGGTCAAGCCAAGATGTGGGAGGCATAAGAAGGGAGATAGCCAAGGGACACTTGACTCAGATGGGAGTGCTAGGAGCCCGGTCACTACAGAGGGGCCAGGGCTATGCGCCCTCAGGCTAAAGGGCTGCCCACTAGCCTCCACCTCCAGCTCGCAGTCCTTCCCACCTTTCCCATGCCCTCCTGGCCCAGGCTTTCAGCAGCAGCTGCTCTTAGGCAGTGCCAGAGCTAGAGCTTGGCTGCTCTGTGAAAGCCTGGCCTCTTCCAAGCGAAGGAGGGTTAAGGTGTAAATGTATGACAATGTGTGAAAGTGCAGATTATTTGGAAATTGGTGTCCAGCCTTATGAGATCATGTGTTAAGCACTATGGCGAAGATGTGAAAGCAAAGGTGAGTGAGATTAATTCTGACTGCAGGAAGAGCTTCATGGAGACATTGCCGTCATTCCTTTGTTCAGTTCTGAGGGCCAGGTTTTGTGCTAGGCACTAGTAACAGAATAATGAAGAAGATATGCATGCATAACCTTCAGCCACATGGAAATGATACTGACATTGGTCAAGTTGCTTTAGCTTCTCTGTGTCTGTCTTTATCTTAAAATTAGGATGATGGTTATGATAATGATAATAATAGACATAATGATACTAATGTCCTAGAGTTATTGAACAGAATAAAGTGAGTTGAGACAGGCTAAGCACCTAGCAAAGTGCCTGGCTCATTGTGTTACTATCACTACTATTTTTGCAGTCTGATTGCAGAGAGAAACCTGTGAAGCAGTGCCAGGATTTGAAGGCTGGACAGGACGAAAGTCACGGGCCGAACAAAGCACAGAGGTGAGAAAAGCAGGGACGGCAAACACATGACCCCTAATCCCAGTAACGAGAGTGCAGGAAGGGGAATGTGGGATGGGAAGAATATTGGGGAGTAAGGCTGCACCAGGCGGGGTGGGCTGTGCTCAAGGAAAGCCTTGTGTATTACACCAAAGGGGCAACACCTCTTTCAGGAGAGCCGGGTCACGCCATCAAGAGAGCAGTGATAACCAGACTGTACTGGTTTCAATACCCATGGGTGCTGGGTGCTGTGGCTGGCTTGGAGCCAGACTGTTCTTCGATTTGCATGCATGGAGGAGGGCGGGGGCAGCGAGCAAGCATCACTATGCCAACCTTTGCCCCTGTGTCTGAGGAAATCCTTGCCCTGATGTTAGCTCAGATTGTCAGCTACCACAGCGGGCGCCTTAGGGTTGCCAGCAGGCAGCCAGAGACAGGAAGGTTAGGTGTCTCCGTGCAGTCTTATTAAACTCTTGGCTGCCTAGAGATAATGCACCATAGCCACAGAGCTTTAAATGGCAAAGGATCTCTGGTTGTCAGAAAGGTTACAGGTAGATACTTTCATTTGTCCTCCATGAAAGCTTAATATCATTTTCTTCTGTTCAAGTCAACTTACAGACCTCATTACTTCAAGTTCATCGAGCAGCTAGAGCAGCCTCTTTGATTTTATGGCACTCGCAGAATCAGGTTGAGGAAGAGCTAATGCATTTTTAACCAACTTCAGCATTTTAAAGCTTTCTGGCACTGTAGCATATTAATTCAATTATTGGTAACTCTCTTAGAGAGGTATCTGTGTCGAGGAGGGGTGTCCACTCTTGCCGTGGGAGTTCCAGGAATTGGGGGCCACAGGTCCTCCTGCTTTGTGACCCACCCAGGTTGCATACCTTAGTGCCTTGTGCAGAGGAGAGCACCCCTCCTATTTTCATAGTGACTTTAAATTTCCTGCCAGTCTATGTCCTGACTGTTCAAAAATGCTTTTAGAGACGTTCTATACTCAAACACTATTCATAGGAACCTAAGGGGTGGCTGTGGTAAATATGTACTTTTGAAAGCACATAATGGAATATTAATCACATAATTGTTTATATTGCTCTTTTCTCTTAACTGTATATTGTGAACATATTTTTATGCCATCGTAGTTCATTTTATTTACATTTATACAATGAAATACTCTGTTGTTTTCATAATTATAAACCACTTTGCCATGAACATCCTTATCATTCATATTTGTGTAATTCATTTTTCCCAAGTCATTCCTAGAAGAGACATTAGTAAATAAGAGCATTACACAGTAGGAAGGCTTTCTGTGTCTATCATTTATCTTCCACCTGAGGTGTGTGAGACTGTTTCTCTTCTCTTGTGGTTTGGTTTTTACCTGTATTTCATGTGACTTGTAACAGTGCTTTGGGTTACTCTCTGTCTTACAGAGAATTGACCAAATGACTATAAGAAGGTAGTTTTCCCCTTAATTCCTAAAGAGGATGAAATTTAGCATTAACATAGGCCATAGACTTGGACCTCAGTGACTGAGGTAAGAGTAATAAATCAGGCAATGGCAGGGAAAGCAAAATATTACAAGAAACAATGGTCACTTGATGTAGAAGGTAAATGTCCTTTTGGTCAGTCACTGTCGTGACTAATACTAGTGAGAGTCACTGGGCTGGGAGATGTTTTGGTGGTAAATTTAAAACTCTAGGAAGCTACATTGCAGTTTGGGCAGAGTAGAGGCAATTTAGAGAATAGAATCAGTTTCTACTGATCAGTGATTTTTTGCTATCAGAGTATTTAGTTGATTATTTATAAAATCCACCTTTCTTGTATTGAATTGAAGTTGCTTACAACAAGAGCATACAGACTATTTTATTTTCCATCTGTATATGTGATTATTTCATATAATGTCATTTCTGTTGTGAGTTCCCAGAGGAAACCTGCTTTGGATAATGGTTCTCGCCCCTCCTTGCACAAAGTGTCTAAATTTATTCAAACCTATGATTGCTGTAAAATTTTGTCCTTACCACAGTGAGCACCTCCATCCCAGAGTTTGGGCGTTATTCACACTCCCTGGACCCTGCACAGCAAGCCAGGACTTAATAAACAAATAAACATTTGCTGAACAAATAATGAAATTTGCTATAAAAATGTATAAACCAAACCCCCTTGCCCAAATAAGGATTACATTTGTCATCTAACTTAGCCTTTCTGTTACATGAGTCCAAGTTCTCAAACCGATTGACCCTTGGCAGGGTTCACAGCTTAGCACTAAAATACACAGGGACACTCGAGCTTTATTACGTTTTCACGTGTGTGCTGGCCACTCTCCAAGATGACTCTCGCCTCACGGTATTCCCATCATGTGTGGTCCCTTTCTAGACCAAGTAGGGCTCATCTGTGTACCACTCAGGTATCACAAACATGACAGAGTGTGACCTCCAAGGCCATGTCATCAAAGACATTGCAGCTTCCACTTTGCTCTCTTTTGGGTCACTCAACCAGAAGGATTCAGCTGTGTGTCATGAGGTCACTCAAAGAACTCCGGAGAGAGGTCCACGTGGTGAGAAACAAAAGCCTCCTGCCAACAACCAGCACCGTCTTGACGACTGTGCAAGCAGTCCTCCAGCACAGGACAGCCTTCAGGCCACCGCAGCCCAGGTCATGAGGCCCGCTGTGCAGAACTGCTAAGATAAGCCACTCCCAGATTCCTGACCCACAGAAAGTGTGGGTGATAATAAATGTTCATTGTTTTAAGCTACTTATGTCTTGGGGTAATCTGCTACACGGCATTAGGTAGCTAATATAATGTGAGACAGACTTGTCTCATCAAATAGATTACAAGCATCTTGAAGAAAAGAACCATATCTTTCTTTTCTCATAGTGACTTGCATGGTATTGAGATGGTATTCGCCAAAATAAATGATGTCAGGGCTTCACAACCACCTTCCACCCGAGTCAACAAATGTTTAATTGCCCACCAGATACTTTTCTAGGAGATAAGGAAAGCAGTAAAGAAAAAGGAGCAAAATCAATAGTAGTGGGTAAGACATTTAGTAATATATACATATATATACACATATACCAGGTCAATGCAGACATGAAACTAAGAAGAAAACTAAAAGGTGAGAGATGCGATTTTATGTCTTTGATACAGGGTATCAGGAAGGCTTTCTCTGATAAGACATCTGAGCAGAGAGCTGTGCACGTATCTGGGAAAGAGCATCCCAGGCAGAAGAAGTGAGTGGCAAGTTCAAAGTGTAGCACACTCAGTACAGCCAGTGTGGCCGAGACTGAGTTGTCACACATTTCACTAGTTGGTTCACTGAGTTTCTCACAACTTTACCTTTAAATCTCACTTGGTGACTTGGATTCCTCTTTCCCTTGTTTTCTGGATTTGAACAGGGCACCAGATATCAGTCTATTCTAAACATACCTGTTAATGTAAATGAGTCATTGAACACGGCTACTGAGTCAAAATAGGCTGGTGTTTGTAGCCGAAATGAAGAATTAAAAAAATTCACTGATTGCAATCTTTCTTTCATTGCTTTTGCTACTTGAACTTTTCTGACTTCCATAAAGCCATTAGTGCCCAGCAATAAATTATATAGCTTTTATACTAACACATATGTTTGAATGTTTCTGACATTGCAGGAAATAATCAGGCTCAATCGATATATGTTTATCAAGACATAAGGTCTCAAATCAATGAGTAGTTAGCTCTCCCAACAGAAGAACAAATAAAATTCTGTTTCCCAACTGTTCTGCCATCCTATGCTGTAGATTTCATCTCTTTACCCTCTCTTGCTGAAAGAAACACATGTCATACAGAATTGAATGATCACTGAATAATGAGTGCCGCCTTGATTGTAGCATGTTAGTGATCATAAATAAGTGAGGTTGTGTTTGCATTTCATAGGCATCTGAGTGTTTTCATGTTGCATTTCACCTCAGATAAACGAGCATATCCCTACTTCAATCAGTAAAAACCCCTCCGAGAGGCACAGCACAGAACCTGAAGCTCACATTTAACACTTTAAACGACCGAGGGCTCCTGCTTGGTTCTCCTATGGCAGCAGCTGGCGTTCTCTGTAAAAAAATGACTAATTTTCTCTCTTGCTTCTTCGCTTTTATAAACGTGATCTTGGCAAAGGAATCAATTGTTTCATTTGTGTTTTAATTCTGAAGAGTAGATTTCATAAAGAGGGAGACATGAGGGGAGTGAGGAGTAGGCTAGCTAGAATGAATCAAAGAGCAAAAACCAGAAAGGGAGGAACACAGAAACTGAGACGCAGAGACAGAAAATGCCTGTAACGTGTGTGTGCGCCTGCGTACATGCGTGGGAAGGGAGTGGGGACATCACTACTGAGATAAACCAGGAAGGACAAAGAACAACTATTTAACGACTAGGATTTGCTTATGGGAAGGAAGGAAAGTTGTTATTAAAAAAGGAAAAAGGATTACTACTAAAAATAGTAATTACCGTATGTGTATTTTTAAATAAAAATAAGAGGCCTTTTAAATTGAGGCAAATATTAGAAATAACTTAATAGTTTGTCTAGAAACCTATTCTACATTTAATCAAGGCATGTTAATTTAAAATATTTGAGAACAGGCTTGTATAGTATAATTTATAATTAATTGTTAAGCTTTAAACGCCTTTATTGTATACCATAGTTTGGAAAAACAACTGAGTTATTTAAATAGTGACATCGTTTTTTAATAAGCCTAGTTATTCATAGACAATATATATTTCTAAAATGTTTCTGTGGTGCATATTTAATTAATACGAAGTATTTAAAATATAAAGGCACTCAGATACGATAATTTACCAAAGCAATTTTAACTCATGGAAAGCAAGCAACTGAATTTGCAAAATGTAAATCAATTTCAATCTTTCTCACAAATTATTTTTCAAGAACTGTAATGCCAATGACCTTACAAATTTAGCATAAATGTGAACATGTGCTGAAGTCTACTCATGTTAAATTCTTAAAGACATTTAATTGAAGGACATGAAGACAACTTTTTTCAGGTTGACAGAACCTCAAAATTTTTGTTCTCTAAGTAGCATGAACTTAAAATAGTCGGTCCCCAGAGACATAATTACCCATTAAAATCAATTGTAAGAGAATTTAGGGCTGATTTTATTGAAGAGAAAAATCTCAATAATCCTTCAAATGTTTTAAGTAAACAAACAAAAAACAACAACAAACAAAACAAAGCAGTAAATCCTCATAAGGGCTTCCTCCTGAGAACTTCTTTTCTCTGGAAATTCCATAGTTCAAGGGAAACTTGATTTTTGTGTTCCTGACTCGCTTACATTCTCGGAGCCTCTGCAAACACCAGCACCTTTTATGGACATTTTTGTAAGGTTTTCCTATGAGCGTTTTCGAAGATGTTTTGATGTGAACTGGAAAGTCATGTCTTGCCGGCACGAAGTGGATCTTGGGACGCAGGAGACAAAGTTAGTGTGGAGCCCACGGAGTTCAAGTCACCCTACGTCAAGTCAAAGCCATTCTTCCTATCTCAAATGAGATTGAAATAAAGAATAGAAATGGTCACGATTTGACAGCATTTGCGAGCCAAAGCTTTCAAAAAGAAGTAAAAAGTTTGCCTAAAATCATTAAATATCTAAAGCCCCAAACAAATTCTACACAAAGTGGGATAAGTTGAAATTTCTTGAATTTGCTTGGTGCATGATTTCATAGTGTTCTTACTGCAGACAAATAAGTTTAAAAGCACCTTTGTTTTATGCTAGTGTATTCATATTGCTGACCATCTTAGTTTGCCTTTCCCCCAGAAGCAGACAAGATTAAGGTTCAAGTGGTTTACTTGGGAGGTGATGCCAGGCAACAGGGCAGCAAGGTGAGAAGTGAGACGGAATGGCTGGGCTCACTGGCGATGTGCTGTTGTCAGCCAGCTCCCAGCTGGAGCTCAGTGGTCCTGGGGGAACTCTGGGGCACACACCTCTGAGATGTCCCACCCAGGGTGAGGAAGCAGGGGTATTTGCCTGTTGGTGCCCACTGGTCAGTGGGTCAGTTCGGCCTCTGGAGGATGGTAATGCCCCACACTCCCGGCCTACCGTGCACACCACAGTGAGTGGGTGGAGGTGGCCAGGCCCCAGCTGACGTCCAATGCACGGACAACTGCTGCTGCTGTGACTCACATTCCGCTTTATTTTGAGCAGCAACCACAGGCAGCAGGTAGTGGGGAATTGAGAAAAGTTTACTAGGTGTTTGTGAAAGCAATTTCTCAAGCAAAGGGAGGTTTGGGATGGATGCAAATGACAAATTGAAGGCCTTGATTACTCAAGAGTTTAGAACCCAAATTGAACATGTGTTTATTTGATTTGACATTCCACCTTCCTTTACACGAGTAATAATAGCTAACATTAGTGAAACACTTAAACTATCTGCCTGTCCCTGTACTAGGTGTGTAAGCCTGTAATGGAACACTTAATCCTCACAGCCACTCAATGAGATAGGTGTTTCACAGATGAGGCAACTGACCCAAGGTTTTGTGGCAGAGCAGGGTGTGAATTTAGCCTGGCTCTGGAACTTGGCCTTCAAGGCTGCTTGTACTGCCTGTACGGTGGGTAATCCAGTCTATAGGATTGAACCCGTCTGCACTTCTTTTGGTGAAGGAAGCCTCAGCGATTACTAACTATACTGCCACGTGTGAATGGAGGCAAACGCAGAAGCAGTGTGCCCTGCCCCATCCACTTCACAAGGGCTCTTTTGCCTTTATGCTCAGCTGCCCCTTACTGAGCTGATCCGTGTGGACGGCTGGGTGGTGCCTAAAGTGTCACCACTGAGACACTTTAGCTGCCGACAGGCTTTCCCAGCCACCTGTGGGACTGTCCACTGCCTGAAAGGGGCCCCAGCACCTTCCCCTACCCATCTTGGTGGATCGGTGATCTGAGGAAATTATTTCTGGAACATGCTTTCTGCTTTTTCCACCTTGACTTTCACTAAGTTTTCCACTTTGTGGGAATTCATGGTTATCGTGAAGTCAAAACCTAGGACGAATACTGTAAAACGCAAAAACACACGTGGGGCCCAATAAAGACAGGACATGTTTTAAAACACGGAACCGTGCACGCGTGCCGCAGGTTGGAGAATCCTTGGTGAGGGCACCTCTTTATCGCCCTTCGCGTGCGAGCACAAGTGAAACACTTTGGGTCTATCTACAGTACATGCAGCGCCCAATTTCAGTCTGTCTGTATGGCATTTTATAGAAACTGTTTAGCAAATTGGGTCGCATGCCTTTTTTCTGAGATGGTAAGGTTGAAATATTACTTCTCAGAGCATATTTTATTCATGCATTTTAAGTGAAAAGTTGTTATGTGCTCCCCAAATCGGGTGGGTTAGGGAGAAACCGTTGTAGGAAAAGTAGTGTAGCTTTTCAAGGGCTGTGGGCTGAACAGCCCGAGTGAATTTAGTCCGTGTGTTTGCTTTCCGGTTTGTAGGAGGATAAATAAAAATCTGGTGTAAATGAACTTTATAATTCTGTGCACTGTGGAGTTGTCTGGACATATTCATTCATTCCTATAGAAAAGAGTGTTGTTACTTAAAGTGGCCCAGAGGCCAAAATTAATTCAATATTTTAAAAAGAGAAAAGGCAATCTCCAAAATATAGTGTGGTGCATTTTATCCCAGGAAAGCTGCTTTTCAGGTATTACTTCAAGATCTCATAACACAGTGCAGGGAAAGAATGAAGAGGCAGCGTAAATAGACCCTTTTCTGCAAGGAAAATCATTGAGTTCCTGGAAAGAGTAAACAAAAAATAGTATCCCTATTTCACAGAATTTGGTAGAAGTGATTTACTTGCATCTTTAGAGGCTGCGATAAGGCTTTCAAATGAAGCCTGTGATGGAGCCCACAGAAGCCACCGGGCGGGACTCACGTCCACTCACGCAGAGCGTGGTATACAGAGGGCACACAGCAGCTGCCTTTCTGGGCAGAGAGGACCAGAGCCCAGCTTGCCCGAGGAAACAACCTTTTATGAGAGGACATAGGTGCCCAGTGATCGTATTTTTCCACGATTCGTTGGTAATACATTTCTTTTTCTTTTTTTAGGTATTCAGTTTTATTAATTAAAGACAAGTACCACATTATTCTTTACACAGAACTTCATACATTTAATGAATTCTATTTGAGTTACTGTAGTCTGGTCTTTACTACTAGACTATGACGTCTTTGAAAGTTAAAGTTTTGTATTTTTTTATTTTTTTAATTTTAATTTTATTATTTTAATTTTATTTTTTATTTAATTCTTATTCAAGTACAGTTTTCTGTTTTATATTCCCAGCCCTGCCCACCCCCCAGTGCTCCCCACCTCCCTCCCATTTCCACCCCCCACNAAAGTTAAAGTTTTGTATTTTTTTATTTTTTTAATTTTAATTTTATTATTTTAATTTTATTTTTTATTTAATTCTTATTCAAGTACAGTTTTCTGTTTTATATTCCCAGCCCTGCCCCCCCCCAGTGCTCCCCACCTCCCTCCCATTTCCACCCCCCACCTTAATTATTGTCCATGTGTCCTTTATACTTAATACATTTCCATGCTGAGGGGAACAAGTGGGTTATAAGAAATACCAGGAACGGATGAACAGCAGTGAGGATGAGGACAGCATTTTGTTCTTATTACCATTTGCTTTTCTTGATTGCTAGCATTGTATTGGGAAGTGAATGACATGTTTAATGATCGGCAGTGCAAGGAGATACAGGTTGAAGCAGGAATCACTCACAGTGTATGACCTGGGAAGATAGCCCAGCTGCAGCGGCCACCTTTGGGGAGGTTTTATGGTCCCTTGAACACAGAGGAATATATATTCCCTGTGATTCTACTGCAACTTCTGTGGCTATTTGTCCCTCTCACGAACTGGAACTGGGAACAGAGAGTAGAGACCAGGAGTTGCTGCAGGTTAATGGAAACTGATTCTGGAGAGGTCCATAAACTTGAACGCCAAGGCTCCAGGCTCTGTCTTTGTCTTGTGTATCAGTTAGCTATTGCTATGTAACAAATGACCTCCAGACTCAGTGGCTTAAAACCCAATTTATTCATATAATGCACACTTTTATGGGTTGCTTGACCTCTCCTAGGCTCATGCATGCACCTTAGGGCTGTCTGGGAGCTCTGATCTTGGCTGTGACAGCTCTGCTGCTAGTCTCTGATCCACTCATGGGCAGAGGACTAGTGTGTGCTTGTTCACATTGTGGCGATGGCCCAGTGCCACAGAGCAAGCAGGAACATGCAAGGGTAGCTTCGAACAGGCACCCTGTTGTTTCCATCTCGTTCTGTTTGGTCAAAACAAGTTCCATGGCTGAGCACAGACACAAAATGGAGAAACAGACTCTGCCTCTTCAGTGAGAGAAATGGCAAGTTCAGTCCCAGCTGGTATGGCTCAGTGGATGGAGTGCTGGTCTTAGTACCAAGGGGTCGCCTGTCAGGGCACACGCCTGGGTTGTGGGCCAGGTCCCCGCCACTTGGGGACATGTGAGAGGCAACCACACATCGATGTTTCTCTCCCTCTCTTTCTTCTTTCCCCTCTCTAAAATAAAGAAATAAGATCTTAAAAAAAAAAGAAATGACAAGTTCATAGGACAAAGGGAAAGGGAAAGAATCGGGGCCTGTCATGCAACCTACCATGCTACTCTGTCAGAATACTGGTTGTATTGATGGTTCAGCCCCATACCTGTTCCAAACATTCACTTCTTTTCCCCGCCCCACAAGTAGCCAGCAGGAAGCCCACCTGAGATGGCTGTATCCCCAGCTCAGCCCAGAAGCATGGCCAAAGGAGCAAGCTCTCCAGTGCCCTGGTTTCAGACACAGTTCTTGTGGCCATGGCATTGGCTAGAGGAGGCAAATGACCATGAACCCACTCTGATGTATTTATACTGGCAGTCCACTGGGACGGGGCAGAGCAAGAGGCCGCCTGTAACCCAGGACATCCCCAAACACATGCTGGGGGTTCAGTTTTTATTCTAATCCCTAAACTTTCAACTCCAAGTTTCTACCTGTTATCTTCCTTGGGGGAGCCCATACCCAAGGACATTGCATCCCCTTGTATTGGCGTGTCATTAAAATAGAAGGGGCAGTTTGCTGTCCCGGGACCTTTCCTTTGGCGGTGGCTTCCTCACAGCAGAAGATCACAATGGAACATACCTAGTGAGGACCAACTTTATCTGCCCAGAAAAATGGGGACCTTTTTCTGCCTAACCCAGCTGTCACGTAAGTCAATAGGAGCCCTGGCTTTTAAACCTTTTTCTTTGGAGGTAATATTTTTTTGGAGATAATCTTAATGCTGGGTGATTTTCTTCCACGTTAGTGCAAATTGTAGATGACTTCATGGTTCAAATTGTTTAAAGAACCAACTTTTACCTTCTAGTATAATTTGTAGCCACCAGTTGGTCTTAAAGATGCTTCCCCCCCCCCCTGTATCTCCCCTTGAGTATTAGTGTAAACTCATTTTTCCTCACAATGTGAACTCTACTCATTTCTTAAGTACTACTTAAATTTGAACATACTAATATATTTTATCTCCAGTTTTGCTGTCCATCTCTAGCTGAGACTACTCTGGTTGCTTGAATGCAGAAGGACCTTAACTAATACATTAGCTGAAGAAATAGTGCAAAGAAACACCAGGATTGCTTAATCAACATGGCAGCTCTATCTGCAAAAGTTAAAAAAAAATTGCCCCAGTAGTCTTGGCTTTATTAGAAGCATCAGGCAATTACCGACTCTACAATAAATGGCCGAGGTTATGGCACCCATAAAGTTTAATTTGCATTCTGAATATTATGTTGTGTTCACTGAGAATGCAAAGCAGGCTCTGTGGAATGAAGTGGCTAAATTATGGTGAATTTCAGGATTTCTTTGGTTCAGGTGAAGAAGGCAGGAGGAGAATGACTTGCTTGTGTGTGGTCTGCCTCCACCTTTACCTCTTCAGCAGGACATAGGGAGCATCGAAGCAGATGGTCCTTCTGGGCTACCCTTGGAGGACACAGAGTCACCAGATGGTCTGATGTAAATTGTGACTGGGCTGCCCTGCAGCCAATCAGATTATCTGTGTCATTTCGGGGATTAACGTAGAAGGCCAGAAGATTGATTAGGTTTCCGTGATTGGTGAGAAGATGAAAATGATTTAGCCAATTGCACGGAATGTGTATTATTCCAAGATGCCCGAGTGAGAGACTGAGCTGGCATTGTGCAGAGACTCAAACTGGATGAGGACCTTCTTGCTGGAGGACTAATACCTATAAGCAATTGTATTTCCAGGTCAATGAAATGTGTATAGGCATCAGACTACTATAGGAAACAGTTCAAAGCCCAAACCACTTTCACACAGCTTCCGCACACTTACCCGGCACGTGTGCATCAGTGGGCCCAGAAGGGAGGCCGGGGCTTCGACCGAGGTTGGTAAATTTCTCTGCTCGATCACCTGTGTCTTCTGCTCTTCTTTTCTGCATTCCTGGGCACCCTCCACACGTCAAAGATGCCAATGAACCCACGTGGGAGCACCCCGTCGGCCACTTCCCAGGTCGTATAACTAGGCTGCCTTTCCACGGGTCTGCCTGCTGCATCGTGGCCACCGGCATAATGCACATCACACTTAGAAAGTCACAAGGAGTTCTTTTTGGTGAAAGGAAGTGGAATTTTAGGACACCAGGATAGAGCAAGAGTGAAGGAGAGAGACTGGCCAGAAGTACTTCACTATCCTTTTTTCTATAAAAGTGCAGTGTCAAGCCGCCCTTAAACATGACCCCAGTAGAATATGGGGGCCCTTAGTTGTGTGATGCTTCAGGACCTTGGGACTGGCCTGTTTCACTCAATGTTGCATTGGAGGGTGAGTGGGAAGGGCAGAGGAGAGGGGACTAGAAGGCAGTGGTTCTCCCGGCCTGGGGCTGAGGCTCTCAGACCGTGGCCGGCCACTCCAGGAGCTGTCCTGGCCCCTGTCACTACACTATTGAGACCGTGACCTCCAGACAGGGTTCCCTCATCTCATTACAGATGTTGATGAATAGGGATTTACAATTTTTCTCTTAAGTTCTTAATAAGCGAAGTAACATAATATTTTTTAAAAAGAGGGATTTGAACCGGGAATTTTAATTGTAGATATCTCGTAAGACAGACTATACACACACATCAGCAAAACAACACAAAAGTCTATAGAAATGAATATATGAAGCCCACTAAACAATTTAAAATCAATACTATTTAATCACTCAGAGAAAAATAACTTAGGAAGAAGAAAATACAAATCATCCATAACCCTCTACTTGGGTTTTGGTATATCTTCTTCCTGTCATTTTTCTGTGTGTGAACGTTTATAAAAATTTTATCACTGGGCTCTGACTGGTGTGGCTCAGTGGATTGAACTCCAGCCTGTGAACCAAAGGGTCTCTGGTTCCATTCCCAGTCAGGGCGCACGCCTGGTTTGCAGAGCAGGTCCCCGATAGGGGGCATGTGAGAGGCAACCACTCAGTGATGTCTTTCTTCCTCTCTTTCTCCCTCCCTTTCTCTAAAAATAAATCAATAAAATATTTAAAGAAGTGTTATCATTGATATACTCACTGACATATGCTTTTCCATTTAATATGATGTGATAGTCATTTCCTTATATCATTAAATAATCTTAAAAAACAATATAGTTTGATGGCTACACTATAACTTATGTAACCTTTTCCTATTGTTTTAATTGTTTATAATAGGGAACGTGTTTTCATGCTCATGAATACTATGGAATAAACATCAGTACTAAATATAAACATGTGACTCTCTGTGTTTCAGTTACATTTTTAGGTTGATAAAAAAAATTCCAAGTAAATTTAAACCACAGAGAAATGGCCCATCAGGGAGATGGGAGTAGTGAGAAGTAGACCCAAAGGTGCCTTAAGAGCTTCTGACACGTACTCTTTGCCTTTGGTCCCTAGACCTCCCTCGCCATTCTCTTTCCCTCACTTCTGTTGACCACCTTGACTTTGATGATTTAGTCCGCGAGCCTTAGCAGGCTTGGCTCCTCTCACACCAGAGCTGTAACCGGGAACTGTAAGCCACCCGCCACTCTTTTGACATTGTTTCTGTAAATGCTGACTCTGACTAATGTGTAGCTTGTAGACAAACAGCGTGTTTGTATAAGAATCCTAGGGTGCTGGCTGGTGTGGCTCAGTGGATTGAGTGCTGGCCTGTGAACCAAAGGGTTGCCAGTTCAATTCCTGGCCGGGGCACCTATGTGGGTTGAGGACCAGGTCCATGGTTGTGGGGCCATACAGGAGGCAACCAGTCAGTGTGTTCCTTGCACATTGATGTTTCTCTCCCTCTCTCCCTTCCTTCCCATCTTTCTAAAAATGAACAAATCGAATTAACAAGGAAAAGGGGGACAGACTCATAGGAGAGGTGAGGGGGTGGAGGGATTAAGGAAAAAGGACTCATAGACCTGGACAACAGTGTGGTGATTGCTGCAGGAAGGGGGTCTGAGGGGACTAAATAGCAATGGAAAAATATAATACAGATCAAAATAAATAAATAACTAAAATCATTTTTTAAAAAATCCTAGGAACTAGCTTCAAAAGCTACAGACTCTGACCTTAGGCATCCGTGCTCCAGGAGCTTTGCTGACCTTGGACCATGGAGCCAGGATGGTGCACACTGGGATGTGCCTCATCGGAATGGACTGTGCTCCTCTGCACACACAGACAACTTTACCCCCCTCCCGTGATCTCTTTGTTCTGTTCCCCTCTCCCTCCTTATAAAAACTTCTTCCTCCACTGAGAGGTTGAGATGGGCTTTGAGTCATGAGTCCCCCGTCTTCCAGGTGGCCGGCATCTGGAAATAAAGCACTTTCCTTTGCACCAGCACCTGCCTCTCGAGTACTGGCTTTCGTAGCAGCGGGCAGCCGGACCTGCGTTCCATTAAAGAGCCAGCTGAAGGTGTGTCTCTGGGAAAGGCATTGCCCCTTAGGTATGAGGCGAGTAATTCAAACATGTTTGGGGCCTTTGAAAGGAATCGGAATGTCCTTGAAGGCAAGGACATTTTCTTCTTTAAGGATCCTTGGCACATAGCATGTTGCCTGGTGCATGGGCAGCATGTAATAAATAATTGTTCATAAGTAAGTGAGTCCATTGTTTTATCTATAGGTATTCCAACAAATTACGTCTCTCTATTGTTCTGAATCTTGGACACTCCAAGACTAACCGGAGTTGGCCGTCCAGGTGGTTGCATGGAGTTGAAAGCTGGATGGCAGGTGGAGTAACAGAGAATGGGAGTTTTCATGCAAAGGTTTGACCTCTAGTCCTGCAACAGCTGGGTGACCTTGATTGCCTAACCTCTGTGAGCCTCAGTTTCCTCCTCTGTAAAACAGGGATTTGTTTTTTGACTCATCCACATCCTGGTTTTCTATAAAGTGGGAATGAGGTAGCATCTGTGATGACACTTTGTAGAATTTAGGTTCCAATGTTTTGTATCATCACTGGAAAGCACAGTGAATGATCCTGGTTAGAATTAATGGAGACCATATATTTCTTCTCGCCACGGAACTCTAGCTTTCAGACTCATGGCGGTGTGTGTATACTACCACTAGGAAAGATATTTTCGTCATGTTGAGCTTATCCATGGATCCTCCTGTTTCTTCATTTTAAAAAAGGGAATGATTTATGCCCTGGCCGGGCGGCTCCGTTGGTTGGAGCGTCATCACGTACACCAGAAAAGCTGGTGGGTTCGATTCCTGGTCAGGCACATATATGGACTTCATGTTCAATCTGCCATCAGGTTGCCCACAGGAGGCAACCCGTCAGTGTTTCTCTCTCACATCAATGTTTCTCTCTCTCCTTTTTACCCCCCCAACTTCCCCTCTCTCTAAAAAAAAATCAATAAACGTGTCCTTGGGTGAGGATTTAAAAAAAAGAAGTCTAGTTCACAGGGTTCTGCTAAGGAATAGCTAATGAATTACAGATGCTATAAATGCCAAGCAGTGACATCAGGCTTCTCTCAGGGGCCCCGGATTGCTGAACTTCATCACATCAGTCTCTTCCACTTTCTTTTTAACTTGGCATTTAATACTGCACCTGATGACATCCCAGTCTCATCTTCAGAGAGTGGTGTAACAGAAGTTAGCACTTTTGTCCTTATTCATTGAGCTGAGTTTGAGATTCCTGAGAGGGCTTAAAAGCAAGATCAGCTGGACGCAGCCGTATGTCAGGTGGGACACGCTCTTCTGAAATGGCTAATGCATCTGCGTCGACATCTGCGCTGAAACTCATCATCTGCTGCCACATTTCCCCCTCCATTGTTTTTTGCTGCTGGTTTTTTTTTTTTTTTTTTTTNGCCACATTTCCCCCTCCATTGTTTTTTGCTGCTTTTTTTTTTTTTTTTGTGGGGAGTGGTCCACATGCAGGGCTTTCAGCTGTGAGACTTCCACGTTGGAAGCAGTATTTCTGCAGCACGTATTTCCATCCCCTTACTCCAAAGGTTATGCTCTTTATTTAACTTTGTCGTATCCTGTCCACCTTGCAGAGCTCATTTCTTTCTTCTTTTCTTCCCTGAACCTTTCTGGAAATGCTACTCTCTTACCAGAGAGAAGGAAAATTCCTTCCAATGTGGTAATCCCTTCCCTGCGGTAAGAGAGTGATAGAAGCTTGAGACTGGAAGGAACTTAGCGATCTCACACCTCCAACACTCTACATTATTTAAATCTGGGCCAACTAGTTGTTCAGTCTGTGTTTGAACAAACTATTGTGTCATACCCATTACATCATAGTTATTAAAGTCAGTCCTAATTATCTTATAATTTAGCTTCACTCCCCAGTGAAACAGTCATGGGCTTTTCCTTCTCGTTCTCTTTTATCCCTTAACATAGTGCTAAGAATTTATATTCGATAAATGGCTTTTGGCCTCAGAAAACTGGAGGAAGTTGACTTGAACAAATAGGACTCTGTCTTTTCCCATAGCAAGAAGTCTTAGAGATGGGCCATTGCTCTTGCTGGCTCAGTGGGTGACTGACGTCGGGGTCAGCAAGACCCTTCTTGTGGATCTCTGCCCCGCAAACGTCAAAGGGCACCATGATCACGTTCAAGGTGGAAGACGGCAGTAGCATCTATAACAGCTTTCTCCAGAAAGTATGCATCAGCTTTGTGCTTACGTCTCATTGGCCAAAGTGTTCACACCATCACCTTGCACTGCATGACTAACTGGGAAAGCTGACAATGGGATCGTCCTCTCTGGCCTGTCCCAACAGCAACCCACCTCCTGAGGCTAGGCTTACTGCCTCTCCCTAAAGGACCAGGGTTCCGTAGCCAGGAGGAAAGGGAGAAGGGCTATCAGGAGGGCTAGTGCCCTGGGCTGTGTTCCTCCAGAAGCCAATCCTATGACCAGGTTGTAGCGTAAAAGGGTTTATTTAGGCGGGGATCCCAAGAAGCGTTAGCGGGAGGATGGAAAAGCTAGTGTCAAATGATAGGTGGCTTACATTCTTGCTGCTATAGTGGGTGCCTATGGCAGACAAGGGCCCTGGCAGGTGTGGCTGAGTTGTTCGGAGGGTCCTCCCGTAACCAAAAGTTTGTGGTTTTGATTCCTGGTCAGGGCATCATGTAAGGGACACAGTAAGTGGATGTTTCTGTCTCTCCCTTCTTCTCTCTCTGTAAAAAGCAATGGGAAAAAAAAAGTCCTCAGGTGAGGATTTATAAAAATGGAAAGAAAAGTGAGAAAGAAAGGAAAGAAAGTTAACGCCGCCGTGTACACTAACAAACAGGTCGGTGCAATGGGCGGCTGGGGCGCACTTGCACTCAAGGCCTCGGAGAGACAGCAAAGAACATGCCTCAGGGCGTCCCACCTGAGAGGCAAGGAAGCTGGGAGCTCCTCCCAGACATGGGACCTGCCCAGCACCTCCGGCTCCCCTGCTGTGTGAACTAAGCATTGACACCCATGTAGGGAGGAATGATGAATCCCCAGGATTATGTAGTTACATAAAGGACCCGCTGAACTGCCATCAGGTCCTGGCACAGCACTTAGTAGGTGCTCAATAAATCCTGTAATTCGACGAACATTTTATTCAGTGCCTGGTAGTTACCAAGAATGTGTAAAGTAAATGTATTGCGTTACACTCAAATCTTGGTACATTTTTAAACGCGGTTTCTTAGAGGCTGTGACCCTTCCCCCTTTCCTGTTCAATACTGGCTTGTAAACTTCTTGTTCCTATCAAAGGAATCAGTCAGTCCTAGAACATCCTGTCACTGTACATAGTGCAGTTCTTAGGAAACAAGCTGTTTTATTTAATGAAATGCTTAGTGTTTCTGAGTTCTACTTTGTCCTTAAGAGCAGACATTTACTAAATAGCCCATTAGTTGCTTGAAAGAATGAATACCTCTTTTTTCTTATTCTAGAGCAGTGATTTACTGCCCTGAGCTACGTGGCATTATAACCATCATTGTTCTTTTCTTAATAATTAACATCTGAAAGTGTCTGTCATGAATACAGGTCTTGGCTTCGGTCCTGCCTGGGTTATTCTTAGGCACCCACTATAGCAGCAAGAATGTAATCCACCTACCATTTGACGCTGGCTTTGCACCGCTATTCTCCTGTGCCGAATGGATTGAGTTGGACGCTGGTGCAGGGACCGGCTCACTCTCCGGTGCTTTTGCTTTCCTCTTCCCTGCCTTCCCCGTCCTGCTCTCACTCACCACTGACGCAGTGGGCACTGCACTGGGCATTCTGCCTGCCCCCCATCTCCCCTACCCCTTTTCTGTTGGGGCAGACGTGTGGTTTGGTGGGACTGCCCGCACCCCCAGCCCTCCAGATCCAGGGACGGGACCGGATTGGTTTATGTCAATCAGATCTTCATGCTGACCATGGTGATTAGTTCCTGGAAGGGTACGCGGCGTGATTTAATCTAATAAGTGTGCTGCCGGCCTGTGGACGGAGACGATACAACAGAGAAAGATAGCTCTAATAGAATAGCAGTGGAACACAGTCAAAGCCCTGTTCTGTCTGTGCCAGAAAGCATATTATTTCTAGACATTTTATTTCCATGGACCAGTAAATCCTGCTGTTGTTAAAATAGTTTCAGTTGGATTTTTGTTACTTGTAGCCCACACATCTGTACTGAAACAAATAGCTTACACTCCTCTCTGGTTGCATTCTTGAACTGACCCTTCCTTTTGCTCCTGGCCCGCTTTCGTGGGTTCCAGCCTCAGATCCTAGTCCTCTAACATCCATGGCCCGGCCTACCAATGTCTTCTCAAAGTGTAGCCACTACTTGGCCATGAGAGCCAGTCATCCAGCTTACTAAGACTTTCTGAGGCATGGGTACAAAACAGGATGATAATGCCCTATAACAGTAAGTGTCTCTCAGTTATGTGCTCCAGAATGGTTGTCTTGTTCTAAGTATATATACAATCTTGGAGCCAAGGAAATGTTGAAGGTAAGCTTAGTTCTGGAATTGGCTTTGGTATCGCTCCCACTGCAAACCAAATTCATTTATTCTTAAACGGTGAGTGATTAGCTATGGAACCTGGGAAGTGTAATTTTCAGCAAATTATATTACATGTAGCTTACCTTGCACTGATCTCTGAGGAGAAGTCAGTCTCATTCATAATATCGAGTCAAATGCAAATCTGTGCCTTTGGTACAACAGCTGTTCTTCAATGCATTCCAATTAGTGAGAAGGGAAGGAGCCGTGCCCGGAAGTGAGCTGCAGTGCGAAGCGAGGAGGGTTTTCACCATTGGAAGGGGTTTTGAAACTGGAGTGAAAGGAGTTCCGGGAACGTATTTATTTGGATACCCTTAACAATAGAACCAACAGAGCTCATTGGATACACACGATTAAGTGAAGACTTGCTTAGAGACCATGCAAAGTATAGTCCTTGGATGTTGGGTGTTTGACACAGGAAAGTACGTATTTAGTTCCATGACAAAAGTTACAAGGGAACCTTCGGAATGAGTGACACTGTAGACACAGAAACAAACATTTGCAGTAGGCTGAAGGTATGGGTTTCTTCTCTTTTCTCCTCACCAATAATGTCATAGAGTTTGTTGGCCTCTGATAGTCCGATGCACAGAGGATAGGAAAATAAATAGGTCAGCTTTGGTTGAAATCCGACAACTTCGTGGCACACAGGTTTTTCTCTTACTTTGGCCGTCTTTTGAAACCTTGCTTGGTGTTCTCACACGTGGTCAGAGGATATTTATAGTTTGCTCAGTGTCGTTGGAACTCTTAATTTAGAAGCAACAGGTACATCTAGTGACTCATCCAGGCCTGTTGCTCATGCTTCCTCATTCTCATTTAAAATCCAGTGCTTTCTCTTCCTTTCTGGGGCCAGTCCCTTATTTCAAAACCTTATTTCTTGCTCTGGTGATGGCTATGGTGAACGAGATGGTTTCCTGGCCCTCTGGTCTGACTCTTCGCTGTAGTGTCCTAGAACTCTCCCACCTCTTATTTCCAGCGCAAAGCACTGCTAGCCTCCCTCCATAGTGCGCATGGTCTACGACCTGCACCCCTTCCGGATCAGGGTCCGGCCAGGCTCTGCATCCGCGCCGCATCTCTCCTTTGCACACTTGCTCCCACAATATACCCCGTTCCTCGCATCCTCCACGCCTCTGGACCTGTCATCCTCTCTACCTTCAACAGGATACTCCCTCCCTTCCGGTCTTCCTTGGGAATGGCTCCTCGTCCTTCCAGATGCTGCCCACCCACTGCCCCCTCCCACATCCCTCAGACTGGGATTCCCCGTGGGTTCCCACGGCACCCGTGCTGATGGGCCGTTTCCTCATCTCCTTGGAGGGCTGGCTCTGTGTCTTGCATTTCTGTATTTTTTTAGGGCCTCCCAGAGGTCCTCAGGAAAGATGGGTGCAATGAGCGGATGAATGAGTGAGGAAGATAGTATGCTTTATTTTCTCTGAGGGAAGAAGTGAATGAGTCAGACCCGTTATACTCTGGCTCATTATGCCCTTGTACGAAGGTCATAGTTGGCCCTGGTTTGGTTTTGGAAATCAAAATCTAGGCTCCCGACTGAACACAGCCAGCGCCGTGGAGTTCTACCGTGCAAGCACACCGAAGGAAGGCCAGGCCCCCCGAGCTTGTCCTCACCACGGAGGCAGGTTGCCTAACGTGGTGCAAAGTTTCTTTCACTGAAGTTTGGGAAGGGCAGGCAGGGGCTGCTGGTAGGGGCAGAGGTCGTCGTTTTCAGTGTGTCCTGATCTGTCAAACTAAAAGCCCTTCCATAGGATGAAAAGATCTCGAGAGATCTTTCATAGTGGATCCCTTGCTCTGGCTGTTTGGAGTGTCGACCCAGGCATCAAAAGGCTGCAGGTTCAGTCCCTGGTCCGTGCATATAGTGGGAGGCAACTGATCAACGTTTCTCTCTCACACTGATGTCTCTCTCTCTCTCTCCTTCCTCCCTCTCTAAATCCAATAAAACGTATTCTTTGGTGAGGACTTAGGGGAAAAAGAGTGGGTCCATTAACATTTTAAATTAAAGTGGAGTCTCATAATACTTCATGTATATTTATGAATGTGGTAAGTAAGCGATCACAGTGATTTTATCATTTAATCTCCACAACAACCCAAAGGTGTAGGAACTACTATTATACCTGTTTTACAGATGGTAAAAAAGAGGCTGGGAGAAATTTAATAACATAGATAACTTCCCAAAGTCACACATTTCCTGGAGGTGGATTTACAATTTCAAATCCCACTGCCAGACACGGGGGACTTGTGCTCCTAATTAATCACCTCTGTGAAGCTTTGCCACCAGTGAAAGCAACGTGCACATCTTCAGTTCTTTTTATTGATACTGTGTCAACAAAAGCATATGAAGTTTTAACTATGTAAACACGCCAGCAAGATATGAGGCATCAAATATTTAAAACTAAGAATCTGAAACATAAGTCAATATTTAGGGGAATTATAATTCTCCTATCTGCACAAGGCAGGGATTATTATTCATGACAGAATGATGAAAAAACGGAGATCAGAGGAAGAGCTGGGCTGAGGTATCCAAGGTCACGGAGCGTCTGAGACGGGCTGGGAAGAAGAGCCATCTTACTCTGACGCCCTCTGTGGCTGGGCCCTGGTAAGGCTTCTAAACTGGTCATAGAAACGGAGAGCAGGAAGCTTGGGGCCAAAACCCTGTTTCCGGCCAGTAGACAAGGTTGGGTCAGTGGTTGCTGCCCCTGAAAGTCGGCTGCACTGGTATTAAAAGGAGCTAAAAACCACAACGAGCCATCACCTCACACCCATTAGGATGGCCATCCTCAAAGAGACAGAAAAATAGCAGGAGCTGACAAGGACGTGGAATTCCCTGGGCTGTTGAGTGAGCATGCAAAATGGCACACCCACGATGGAGAACAAGCTGGTGGTTCGTCCAGAATTGTAAAGTGGAATTGCTATGTGACCCAGCGATTCCACTTCTGGGTATACGCCACAAAGAGGCGAAATCAGGGACTCGAAGAGAAATTTGTGTACCATGTTCCTGGCAATATTATTCTCAATAGCTAAGGGCCCCTCAGCAGATGAGTGGGTAAACAAAATCCAGTATATACATATAATGGGGCGTTATTTATTCTTGAAAAGGAAGGACATTTGACACATGCTATCACATGTATGAACCGTGGAGACATTTAGTGAAATAAACCAGTTACAGAACAACAACAGATAATGTATGATTCCAGTTACATAAGGTAGCTGGAAGGGTCGCATTCATAGACAGGAAGTCGGATGGCAGCTTTCGAGGGGCCTGGGTTGGGGGAAAACAAGGAGTTGTTTACTGGGTGCAGAGTTTCGGTTTTGCAAGAAGAACCGTTCTGGATGTGGGGACGGGGACACAACAGTGCAAATGGACTCAGTGCCACTGAATTATACATTTAAATGTGATGAAGATGATACATTTTATGTTATGTGTATTTTGCCACTGTTGAAAGTAATTTAAAAAATGAGTTAGTGAGGGGCGTCATTTGGGGTCCAGTCACGAAACCAGACACCACTCTAATACTTCAAGTGGAAGAGATTGTGATAGAACTGGTCACCCCCGGGCTGGCCGCCCGAGGATCACGAGACCACCAGAGGTTAGCAAGAGCAGGAGACTGCTCCCGGCCCTCGAGCCAGAAGTCCACAGGGAGGAGGGCTGTCACCTAATCTCAGAATCTGAGACAACACTGTGGAGGTGGAGCCCACGGGAGAGCTGCTGTCCCGTGGGACCGCTGGGCACATGTGGCAGCGGGGTGCAGCTGCTGTTGGTTCCAGCTGAGGCCGAGAGAGGGAAGAAACACCCCATCTCCTCCCGCGTTCGCACCCTCCTGTTTTCCACCAGTGACATCCAGGGACTTCAACTAACCAGAGGGGAGTACACGGTGGGGGGAGGGGGATCCCAGAAATGTTGATTCTGGGGACACAGAGCAGAACAGGGGGCAGAAGGAACACATGAGGCGTAAGTCAGAGGGCGAACTGGCAAAACACCAGCCCACGCGGCCATGCAAAATTCCCTTTCCTCATTTAAAAGCTCTCTCAACTTCCTGTAAAGGATTTTTCAGAAGCACTCTACATTGATTTCCTTTTTTTTTTTTTTTTGCTTTTAAAACACTTTTTATTGTGGTAAAATACATGTAACATAAAATTTACCCTGTCCCTGGCACTGAGTACATTCACGATGTTACAGAGCAATCCTCACCATCCATACCCAGAGCTTTTTTATCTTTCCTAACAGAAACGCCGTGCCCACTGTACACCAACTCCCCACCCCTGCATCTCCTCCACCTGTGGGAACTGCCCTTGTACTTCCCATTGTTATGAATGTGCCCGTTTGAGGTGTTGCATATAAATGGAATTACATGTGTGTCCTTTGGTGTCTGCCTTATTTTTTAAATTTTATTGCATTGATTGGGGTGACATTGGTTAATAAAATGATAAGTGACTTTCAGACATTACACTGCTCAGAGGCGCTGGTTACTCTCACTCAGAGCCGTTTCCCTTCCATAGGTTGCACACATTTGAACAGAGTGGGAGAAATGTATCTGAACAGAGGGTTAGCTTCAGGTGTCACTCCATGCTCAGAGGCTGCCTCTCTGCAGACCACCGGAAAGCCGTCCTGAGCTCAGGGGGATTCTGCTCAGTTTGGGATTGATTTCTGTCTGTCGCGTGTGAGCTCAGATGGAATAACACTCTTACTGCGCCTTTAAACTTGGATCAGAGTTCACTTCCATCTCCTTTCACTCACCCGAATCTAGGCTAGTGCTCCTTTGCTTTGCAGCCTCAGCACCGTGCGTTTCCTTGGAATGTGGTACTTGAAACAAGGAGAACTTTTTGATGATTCGCCTTTTCTTGCCACAGAAGCCTGTAAACTATTTAAGAGCAAAGGCAGTATGCAGGTATTTTTTCGTGCATATCTGCATGTGTGTGTGAGTATAGGATTGCACCTCCATCCCCAGTGACTGACAAGAAGCAGTAGGGCCGGTTGCAGAGTAGGTACTCAGGGCGAAATGTTTTCATCTGAATGAATAAAGTGTGTGATGAAGTAGGGTGAATCAGTTTGATGAATGTGAAGACATTGGAGCAAGAGAAGTCAATCTGCCTGTGAGCTACCGAGTGCTGGGATTAGGAAGAATGTTGCTGAAAATGTAAGTAACGGAGAATCGGGTTAGGCTTGGTTTTAACAAAGAGGTTTGTGAATTTGGATTTTGAAAAATTCCAATAGACCACCAGAACCATGGAACTGGCTTCAGAAGAGATGTCAGGGCTTGGAGATAAAGATTTAAGTCATCTTTGCAGGTGGGGTTTATAGAGGAACTAGAATGTGGTGGCCTCTTTTCCCTATCAGGTGGCCGCAACAATGTTTCCTTCTGTCCTCTGTACGCTCTAGGACCTTGCAACTTCCCATCAAAAAGCAGAGTCTATATCACCTCCTCCTGAACCCAGGTGGGTCTTTGTGTTTGCCTCAACCAACAGAGTATAGCAGAATGATGCCCCGTGACTATATTGTAACAATGCCTTGTACTTCTACCTTCTTCTGGTAGGTCTTTTGCTCTTGAGACCAGCCGCCATGCTGTGAGGAAGCCCAACAGCCTTTGGTGAGGCCCCTGTCTCCCAACCAACAGCCAACACGAACTCGTCACCCCTCTGAGTGAGCGTCAACTCCAGCCCCAGCTGAGCTCCATTAGCTGATGCTGCATGGATCAGAGGCATGTCATCCCCACCAAGTCCTTTCTGCCTCCCAGGTATGAGAGTAACGTGAATGGCTATTACTGGTGTAGGGCCTTGAATTCTGGGGTAGTTTGTTCTACAGCAATCAATACTGGATATACATAGGTGGGTGAAAGAGCCATACAGTTTGAGTCAGAAAGGACTGGGTTCAAATCCCTGATCCTGTGATAGCCAGGGTTGTGTCTTTCATTGTTGTTACGTGGACTGTGTGAACCGTAGTGTCCTAGTGTGTAAAATGGTGCTATTGGGGGTGATGGCAGAGAATTACTATGATAATGAAAAGAGATGCTGTATGTAAATGCCTCATGCTATGTTCAATCTCTGTGTGATTCGCAGTGAACACGATTGCCCTGAGACGAGGAAACAGAAGTTTTGTGAGTTCTCTGAATGAAGAGTGTTCTAGAATAGGTCACTTGGAGATGTATAGGAATAGAAGAGTAAAAAAACGCACACACACACACACACAAAACAAAACAAAAACCAATAGTGAGGGAATACTCAGAGGACGAGGAAGAAATCGAGACCCAGTAGCTTCCTGAGAAGGCTGGAGTGAGGTACCGGACAGAAAGCCAGCTAAGATCAGGAGCTGAAAAGGGCCTTCACTTCAGCAGTGGGGCGGCGACTAGAAACGCACAACACAACCGTGTGAGCAGAGCAGAGGGCTGGACGCCTGCACGCTGAGGGACACAAATGGTTGGTATTTACGTTTGCTGTAACTCCTCAGTAGGTATGATACTCTTAAAGGACCTGAGAAGACTATTGTGTTTAGAAGGTATGTATCACCCACCGAAATTTCGATTTCCCCACTATAATGGTCCTTCTCTTTTGTCAGGAAATGTATGCAGGTGAATCTTGCCACTCATCACCCACACGGGCTGGTTTTCCCTGTGAGCTCATTTCTTAGGTTTATTGCTGTCTCTGTGACGTGTTGCCTGTATATTTCATAGTTACATTTAAATTCCTGGTTTTCCAAAATGTCTTGCCTAATTATTCCTGCCATTGTACATGTTGCTTGTATTCTGGTTCCAGAATGGAAAGCAGAGTGTACAGGTAAAGGAACAATGGCCAGAGGGCCAGTGGCCATGTCTAGAAAGATGAGAAGGAATTTACTGTTTAACACAGGAAAATGAAGGTTAAGATACAAACTGCAGTGAGTTTTTCATCCTCACTTGATTATTGAATTCTTTCAGTATGCACTTACCTGGTCAGAAAATAGCTATTCCGTTATCTCAGAGTCTTTGAGCTGAAAGGAATTATAGGTTCTTCAATTCATAAAAAAGAAAAGGGAGACTCAGAAAATATACTGGTACAAAGTTACAGTCATTTACCTACTTACAATGGTTTAGTGAAATAGATACAAATGTGACCACCATAATGCGTGATGAAAACCTAGTTTCCAAGTAGCCTATTTTTTAACTGAAAATGTCGTTGGCTTCTTTCACTGGTTAAAGGCACAAAATGTAACAGGCAGAGGTCTGTTTAAACAAATTAACAAGCTGTGTTTTTCCCCAAGTCAGACACATACACATTACAAAAAAATAATGTGTGAAAATGTACACAAGGAATTGCATCCTGAATTAAGAGAAACAGCTACTGAAACAGAAATTAACATGATGAAGTCTGAGACAGATTAGCAATTTTTAAAAATCGAGTCTACAAACGCTGCCTGGTACTAAGCAATACTACGCTGCCTGATATGAAGGAGAAACTTGGTACATTTTCTTTTTTAGCAAAGATGCTTTTCCAGAAAAGCAAACCAAAACAATGTAATCAGCAGACCGAGGAGGCAGCAGCTAGATATCAGAGCTACAATTTCTCATATCTCAGATAGAAAACCCTATTTATCCAGAATCAACTAGATTTCAGGACAAAACAGGGACATGCAACATTTCTTACTTTTCTCTGCTTCTTCCCTCTTCCCCCTGTAACTCCACATAACTGCGTAAAAAGGTGGCTGCTCTTCAAATTGGTCCCAGTGGCTTATTCTTGTTTTACTTTCCAAGATGAGATGTAAAGTCATTTGTAAGCCTCCACATAAAAGGTTTTTAATATTCACCCTCAAACATTTATTTAGTCCCTGCCATGTGCGAGGCACTGCATTAGGTAGGTCTTCTAAAACATACTCTACGAGGGGATGAAAGATAATTTCTGGTTTAAAAAGCCAAATTAGGAAAATGCAATATTTATCAGGCACTTGTAAGATAAAAGGCACTAGCCGGCACACAGCTCTGCAAGCCTTAAAATTTCTGGGGGGCACAGTGGATGCCAAGAAAGCTGGGTCAGGAGTTGAATTCTTGATGGCTTTGTACCAGGAATGTTAACTCTGCCCGACCACGTCTAAGACCCAGTCAGTTAGTTCTGCAGTGGAGGGGGGTGTGGCTGGTACAGATGATGGTGGCCTGTTAACCACACAGGATCGATGAGCAGAGACAAGAGGCAGGAGAGGGAGGTCTTCAGGATGGGCTCTAAGAATCCTCCCCTCCATAGTAGGCACCAGGTGGCCAGGGGGACTGGGGCATGGGACGTGACATCCGCGGATAATTGAAGCAGAATTCCTTTGGGGGAATTAACATTTCTTCCTACTTCTGATGTTTCTTTCCACTGGTAGGGAGTCCGAATAACATAACACTTCCGGCATCTTTCTACTCTTTCCTGTCTCTGCCCCAGGAGAGGCGTCTTACCTGCCTAGCGGATCTGGGGGAAAGGAACTGAGCCTACTGGCCTCTTGGATTTACCTGATGGGGTCTAGCTGCCTACAGGGGGCATGCATGCAGCTGTGACTGAGTGGATTTGTCTGCCTGATTCAGGTGTTCAAAAATAGGAACCGCATTTGCCTAAAGATACAAGCTACCTCATCCGGCCTAGTCTTTGTCAGCAATAAAGGGTCGATGTTTTGGCACTGGCCACGTCTTCCACCAGCTCAGCCAGTCTGGCATTCTGTAAGGAGATTCAGGAAGCCAGAGGGCCCTCTCCCATAGGCCGAATTGCTCCAATACTGCGAGAGCAGAACAGGGTTGCGTGTAGAATTGCCGTGTCCTGGAATATTTTCCGGTGACTCAGAGGTAAAGTTCAGAATCCCTGGGAATCCTGTGTCCATATACTACACCTATTACTTGAGCGGAGAAACATGGATGTATTTGAACAAGTGAAGGATGGGGGAACCTCCAAACATTGCCTAGGACAACGGTGAGGGCTTGTGGCTTAATTCATGAGCTGTGTTATTAGTCATGAGATCAGCCGGGTCATGTAAACACGGGCCTGGGCTCAGCTTTTTTAGTCCATCCCCGAAGGGAGTAAATATTTCCTTCTTTTTCGGGCACTCTACCTCCTGTCTTCCGAGCTGGGTTAGTGTGGATGATAAACCTGCCCTGCCTTTCTGATGAAAAGGAGAGCCTGGAGAAGGCACTACCACCTTCCTGAAATTGTCCTTTCTGAAGTTCCTTGGAGTTTCTTTCCTGAGGACAACAAAGGCAGTCTATTTATCAGTTTCAGTTGCCACGGAGGGACCGACCTCAGAAGTGAGGCTGTCTCCTTAGCTACACATGTCTTTGTGGGTCTAATCTTGTATCACACAGTACCAGGCCAGCAGCAGCCGGGCGAGGCACCGTCCCCGCTGAAATATTTCCCTCGTGGTCGCCTCTTGGTAAAAGTCAGGTTGTGGTTAAGTCGGTTTAGAAACGACACACATCCCTTTCAGTCCAAGAAAAGGGCTGATTCTGTTTTAACACTAACCCTCTTCCCTCTCAAGCAGGGATTTGCTGACTTTGATTCTGAGATGTGTCCCTTGAAATAATGTCCCCCGAATGATCCTTTCCTAATCATTCTCACCTGTCAGGGTTGTTGGGCGAATGGCAGGGGAGAATGTATGGAACGCACTTAATGGCTGGTCAGCAGTGCAATTGTAATCGTGGTTGCTGCTGTTTTGCTACCTGGGGAAGGGAAGACTCTCAGGGCTGGTGCCCGCCTTTAAATCAGGGCTTTTTGGTTTCATTCGATCCCCACCCCTCTGGTCCCTTCCTGTCCCATCCCACTGAATCCACAGATTGTATGTTCACATTCAAGGTAGCAAGTGCGTACATTCCTACTTTGAATTTTATTTGCTATCTTCCGGCACCTTCACTCCTCGATCCCTCTTTTGTTTTGTCTCTCATCTTCCATTTGGGGAGGAATCTTCAAGTGCTGATGCTTATTTTCCACAAAGATACATGCTTAACTTACTCAGCTTTCCCTTATGTAGTGATAAGATGCTGGGGAAAGGGGTGTCTTTGTGTCCTGTACCCAGAAGTCATTTGTAGTTTTCTGTCACTTTTTCTTAAGGCAGTTCCGAACACACCCCATGTGTGCTGATGTTTGAAAAGTCTGTAAAATTAAAGCTATGCAATTATGAATGCTATGAAAAAGGTTTTGACAACTTTTGGTGGCATTTAATTCAAGTTAAACTTCTCTCATTCAAAATAATAAGCATAATGTGACTTATTATGTAAATGAGGTAGCAAGGCAGATGTTTTTCATCCTGGTGAATTCTCTGGAGATTAATACGTACAAAAACTGAGCAGAAGGGGCCTGTGTTCAACCTGGAAATCTGAATAAGGGTTAAAACAACAGGAGGGCTGATTCCTCCGGAGCTGCTCTGTCCAATCGGGGAGCGGAAAACCGCATGACGCTACGCACGTTTAAATCAGTGGAAATGAAGCACAATTAAAATGAAAAGTTTCTCAGGCACATTAGCCGTAATCCATGTGTTCAATAGTCACATGCGACTGGTGGAAGAGCACAGATACAGATTTTCATCATTGTGGAAAGTTCTATCGGACAAGTACTGCTAGCCACAGAAACATTAAAACAGAGCTAGGGATGCTCGTAGACTCCTCGTATCAACGGGCACTTTATCCATAGGTTTGTGGAACCGCCCAGAATGCGTGTAGATGTGTAAAGAGCCCAGAGATGCGGGAGTTGGGATCAGGTGGCTGCTAGTTGAGGGCCACCTCCCCATCTCGTGAGGGTCCCCTAGAGCTAAGCTTCTCAGCCTTTACACGTGTGCACACTCACTAGGAGATCTCCGAGTGCAGGTGTGGAGTCAGCAGGTCTGGGGCAGGCCTGGCAGTTCGCGTTCCTACCTGGCTCCCAGGTGAAGCTGCTGATGCTGGTCTGGAGACCACCCTGGGAGACTCACTGGTGTGCAGCGCTTTTTCCTCAGTTTGGCTCCACATAGTCATCACCTGGGGAGGTTTAAAAACTAATGATGCCTACATTGCACCTGCAGAGATTTGGATTTAATTTGTCTGGGGTGTAGTCTGGGCATTAAAGATTTTTAAAAGCTCCCAAAGTGATTAAAACTTGAGAACCATCGGCAGTGATAAAGCAAGTCTAGGAAATCTGAGGACCAGAAGCACCAGCTTCACCTGGAAGCACGCTAGTTAGAAATGCAGAGGCGCAGGCCCAAACCTCGTGCTGCTGAGCCTGCATTTCCACAACATTCTCCAGGTGATTTCATGTACATGTAAGGCCAGAACTGCTGCTGGCTGACTCTTTAAAGTCATAATTTACCAACCTATGCACATGTGCTTCGAAGAAATCCTTTTGTTAATTTTTTTCAAGAAATCCTTTGAAAAGTAGTAAGTTCTGTTGGTTCCTAAAAATGCTGGGGCATATACCTTAACCCACACTTACATGAAATCACTGAAGGTGTATTAGAGTGTCACTGCACAGACTCAGACTGGGCAGTTTCTGCTTGCATTGTCGCGGGATGTAGCAATAACCCCAGCAGAGTGGAAACTGGATTTTCAAGTTTAGGTAGAAGGTCAAGAATAGCCGAGTTTTCTAGGAATGACTTTCACGTGTTTGCATAAAACTTATTCAGGCTAAAGCGCTATTCCCTTTTTAGGTTAATGCTCTTGATTTGAGAAAACTCTATGCTTCTAATTCATTACCAGAGATTTCAACACAGACACATTCTTAATTCATGTAACTTTTCATTATGCAACAATAAGATGGGGGGGACTATAATGTCTTCACACACACAAAAAGTTTTTAAGATTGCCTTGTCTCCATCAGTCGTTCTGAGCTGTATTTTAGGGGAACAGTACCAAAGACAATTATAGTATAGTCTGTAATTCTCCCCTTTGGTACCCAGCTGTGTGATGGGTCAGAGCGGCGCTTCTCAAACTCCGGTGTGTAGGAAGCACTTGCACCTCTTGTTGAAACACAGACTCTGATGAGTAAGTTAGTCTGGGGTAAGGCTTGAGACTCTGCATTTCTAACAATACGCGTTGTGATGCTGTTGGTCCATCCACCACATTTTGAGTTGGATGACGCTTCCAGGATACCTTCTATTACTCACTCCTCTCGGCGATTCAAAAAATCCAATGGTCTGGGATAAGCAATGCGCATTTTCTTGAAAGTGCTGATTTGCTCATTTGAATCATCTCAACAAATGATAGACATTACAAGGTCAAAATTATTCATAGACCTATCATTAATTGAAAGCTAATCGGGAAATGAAGTCATTTAAGGCAAAAGCAAAATAGTAACACAAATACCTCAAATGACGACGACTAGGGCAAGTTTTTCAAAATGTTGCAAGCTGTCTGTATGCTTGAAGTGGCAATTTGCATGCATAATTAGGTGCAATCAACAGTTTTGAAATGTAATATATTTTCTGAGTCCGTATTTACTTATGACGGATGCAAAAAAAATTTCAGTGTCCCCAAAAAACAAGAAGGGCAGAGAAAGGAAAATATTTGCATTTAGCAATAGGAGGCTTTACAAGCACATGCCTAAAGTTAGAACAAACATAGCTGAAGTATTGTATCTTTATTTTGATTTAATCTTCATTTAAGCCTTAAAGAAGTTCACAAACACATTTTGGAAGTAACAAGCATGGAAGAATGACGACTCACCAGTCAGCTGTTCCAATTCCTGTGGGAAATGACATGTAATTTTTCCCCCTACACTGTAGAAGGAAATTCAAAACGTTATTGCACAAAACACCATTGCACTGACTTTCTGCCTGCCTTCAGAAGGAGCAGGAAGGCACCTTTGATGATACCAAGTATCTCTTAAAGCAGTTTATATAAAACAATGAACTGAACCAGAAATTTCTTCTTCCTACACCAAGGTCTTCAGACCCGGGCTCCACGAGAATTTGTCTTATCTTACTACTCTCAGCACTGGAAGCAGTGGCTGGGGAGTGCTCACCATGGCCTGGGGCGCTTTGCTAAACCCTTTATGCACATAATCTAATTTACCGTTATAAAATAAATACTATAAGAATTGATTTATTACAATGTACTAAGGAGGAAATAGAGATTAAGTAACTTCTTTAAAGGCACATAGCTCTATATTTATTTTCTTAGCTAGCACATTACTACATAAAGGGTCATAATCTTATTTTAAAAGTATAGTGAATCTCAGGCTCATTTTATTTTTAACAAGTTCTCAATTTAGACAATGACTGTGAAGTGTAGCCTTTTACAAATTTTGAAAGAGAAGAGACAGTAATGCCATTCCCAAACTTTTTTCTTCCTAAAAGCATGTTTCCATTGCATTATCCAGATTGGCTGTCTACACCGATAAATTAAAGTGGCAAACAATTTCTCTCCCTTACAGGCAGAGTCAGGGATTGAGAAATTGAACTGAAGGATAAAACCCAATAATGAGTGCCTGTGTGGCTGCCTCTACTGGGGCAGTGTGTCTTGATGTGTAAAAGTTGTCTTAATGCAAAGCATTCACGAGATGAACAATGCAATTTTCTAGCTTCATTAGCAAGTGTTATCTGGGATACATTATATGTTAGGGGAAAAAAGCCACCCTCTGCTAAGATATGCATGAATTGTTCATTTATCTCTTCATCCATTTGGGGGCATTATGAAACTCAAAGCCCAGAACAATGGGCTTTATTTAATATTGAACAGGTTCTTAATGACCTGCTATTCCTCGCTGTGGCTGCTGGAAGGTCCCTCCTGGTTGTGCAGAGTTGCAGTAACAGTTCCCGTGAAGTTGTAAGCTGCTCCCAGGACCAAGAGGTGTTAAATTTAGAAGTCATCCTGATCACCTGACTGTCGGCGAGCCCCGATTTCAGAATTTCCAAGTCAACCCTTGCCATCACTATCCATCTATATTTATAGTCGCAGATCACTGCCTGGCCTGGGGTCACCTCCGGAACCTCCTGGAGACCTGCCCTGCTGAGGACGCCCTTCCAGCCCAGGAGAGCTCGCCACTTGGGAGCCTCGGCGCCCAGCTGGCGCCCACCCCGGGGGTACATTGCAGTAAATGCCTGGCAGTAGTGACTTCTCGTTTCTCCCTCCGCTTCGCTCATCGACCCTCCACTGCCAACCTTTACGCCAAACTCCGGCGCGCTGCAAGACTCGCGTCCGCGCCATCCACGCGGGGCCCCACCCCTTCCCGGCTCCAGCCCGCGTTCGGGCTGGAGGCGAGGGTAGGTCGATTTCCTGCCCGGAATTTGCCTCTGTCTTCTCCTCTTTACTCCAATTCTCGTGCTGGGCTGTGTGGAGCGCAGCCGCTGGTGGAGCGTACGGAGGATCCGGAGCTCGGACACCCGTCCGCGCTCATCGGAGTGGCTGACCCCGGAGACACGCTCGGCCTCTGGAGGGAGAGAGGAAGGCAGACCTGGGCCAGAGTGGAGGTGGGGGTCGCCTGCTGTCGGGGGTGGGCGCACCGGCCACCAGCTCTCCGTATGCTCTTCTCCTTCCAGTTCTCGCAGCCACCACCTTGCACAGGTCGGAAGACCCTCCTTCCCTTGGCTCCTCTGCGTCGGGAAGAGGGCAAAGGTGAGGGGTTGGCGCTGGGTCAGCGGGCGGGGATGGCAGATTGCACTTGCACCTGACATTCCCTATTCCTGTCAGTTTCGCCTGGCAAATCCCTGCGATCTGGTTTGTTCTTCCTGTAACTTTGTTCAGAGGGTTGAGAGGGAGGGGGAACGCCGAGGGGCCCTAGGAGAGACTAGAAAGCCACGAAGAGGGAGGCCGGGCTGGAGAGCAAGTCCCTGAGCGGCCCCGGGGCTGGGCGCGCGGCTGGCAGGCGTCGCCGCCGCCGCCGGGATGCGCTCTGCTTAGCGGGACTGCCGGGGGCGCCTGAAGGCCACCGCTCCAAGGACAAGCGGCCACCGGCTCCTCGTGCTCCCCGGCCCAGGCACTGCCAGTGCCCAAGCCGAGCAGGCAAGCGGAGCTTCGGGGAGCGGGGAACCGGTGGCGGGAGGGAGGGCGCGCGCGGAAGGCGGCCCCTCCCTGGCGAGCCATGCGTGCCACGGGCAGCTGAGGAGCCGCCGGGCGCCGCTGCCAAGTCTCCGCTTCGCTTTTGTCTTGCCCTCCAGTGAATGGGAAGATGGAGATGGATGTTGAGGGAGTTTCTCCGCGCCCGGAGCCCATCCCCCGTTCCCAGGGGGCTGGCGGAGCCTGCCAGGCGCCGCCACAGCAGCCCCAGCCCCAGCCCCAGCCGCAGCAGCAGCAGCAGCTGGCTCAGGATGAACTGCCCAGCGAGAGTGCAGGCGCTGAGGACAGCGACGATCCCGAGGCGAGACCCAACAGCGAGAAAGGAGAGAGCAAGGTAGGTCCACAGTGTTGGCGCTGTGACACCTTTTGAACAAAACCGAGGAGCTCTAGCAGTGGCTGTCACTTTAAGCCCTCCGCTCCCCCCACCCCTTCCTCGTTTGTGTGGTGGTGGGGGCTGCAGATGTGGGCCAGGCGTGAGATTTAAGGGAATCGAGGGGCGATAGTGACTTTCTGAACTGGAAGGCGTGTGCAGAAGTCTGCCCTGGTTTCCGTCTTGAGTGGTGTGTGCAGAGAAAAGTCTTCGGTAGGTGCGATGTGGTGCCAGGGTAGAGCCCACACCTCAGGAGAGTGGTGTTGAGAGACCTTGGCTTTCTGCACAGTAGACCCAGGGCTTCTTTGATGATCTGGGTCAGGGGGAAACATATGTCCTCAGGAGCTGCCAAGTGGCTTCTGAGACTCCTTGGAGGGAGGTGACATCACAACCTGAAGACGACAACAATGGGAGCAAAGTTTGCCTCTTTTGTAGAATGGAGATCACTGCTTAACCGGGCTCCGAACTCCAGGCCCTCCTCCTCACCTGGCACCGTCCTACCTGGAAAGGTAGGCACCGAGTGCCTGGCGGCTGGTGAGCCCTGCTGTGTCATTGTAGACCAGGGGATAGCTGCTACTGCTTGCTGTGGAGAGAGAAGTTCTCCAGGAAACTGGATTTCATTTTTAAAAAAGGGGGGGTTTCAAATGCTATTTTCTGGTGCTGTTGCTTCTTCTGTTGGGAAAATTGTGAAGTAATAGGTGAAACGGCATAGGAAAGAATGCCTCGGTAATATCATGAGAGTGTATTTGCTGCACTTTGTGTCTGAGGACAGTTGTCTTTCTCCATGCACACTCGGAGTTCAGTTTTGTGGGAGCTAGTGTTGTGTAACTGCGTCTGTATAAAGTCCACTCATGTATTAATACATTTGGAAACGGGCTGCTAATGTTGGGGAAAAGTTGGTTCCACCACTCAGAATGTTGGAACCAAAGAAGGGTCAGTCAGTGGTCACCACTTAGGGAAGCGCACAAGAAAATAGTCACTTCTGCTGGCTGGAAGAGAAGTGCGTGTCACGGGGTGCCCCTCCTAGGAGTCCGCCCTGGTCTCTGTTGGACCTTTCTGCTAGTGGGTTGAACAAGTATCTGAGAGGTATCAGGACCACAATGAGCGTCGCTGTTCTGCATTTGGAGACAGGCCGACTTTTCACGTTGGTATTTGCTGATGTTCAAAACTGTTTTGCATACTGAAACTGAGCTAAGGATTGAGATTGTTGTTTGTCTATCGAAATCAATATTGTAATTTAAATGGCAGTCTACCAAGAAACTGGAGTTTCAACATATTCTAGACCGGACCCAGGTGCCTTATAAATGCATACAGGATTTACTTTGTAAAAACTATGATGAATTTTAATATTCTCATATCCTCGGCTTTCCAGTCGCTCTCTCTTGATTTCATGAATATTTAATTCTGTCATGACTGCATATTTACTACGTTAAGTGACTGTCTGCGCTTAGTTTTAGGAAATAACCATAACTGAGCATCATATTGCCTAACTGCACAATAAGTCTCTTTTGCAGAGTAGGTGTGGGCAATAATTAAAATACACAGCCAGTGCTGCCATTTCCATATTGTTGGCTCACGTGCCCTGAGCATGAGAAATTCCTGTCCTCAGCAAAAATCTGGGCCTGTTTGTCTGCCTCGGATGCATCATGCAGACTGTCTGCTGTTCTGCCGGCTGTGAGGGACCAGGGAGGCGACGCTCCACCCCTATTACGGCAGGTGAGGAGAGGACTGAAAGCTGGTTGATTACAGTTTGTTAATTAGCGTGTTCAGATAATTGAGTATTCCACTGATGTGATTTGCTTTATGTTTGTCTGCAATTTCTTGAGGTGGAAACAAAATACTACTTCTTTCCTTCCAGGTGTTCGCGTTAAAAAAATGGTCTTGTGTCCTTCTCTTAACCCAGGAATCAGCTGGGTGTTGACCTCTTGCTTGTCTCTGGTCCGTTCCTGGAGTTTCTTCAAAGAGTTGGAGGGCGGTTGCTGTGCGGCAGGGCTTTAATGACTCTCTTTGTCTTTGATGGATACTGAGGCAGCTTACAAACTGATTTTCCGTAGCCAATCTTGATATCATTAGTGGGGAGGCCTTTGGGTGTCTAACCCAATTATTCGACTAAAATATAAATGGAAGACAAATGGGAATAAAGTGGAATGTGGTTTTACCAAGCTGTTTGGGGTGAGGTTCAAAAATGTGACTTTTTTGAATAATTGTTATTTATCTAAAAATCTTCCCCATGCAAGGGTACTATAAATAGGGTATCTATGGACAGCAACACCCCTTCCTCCTGAAAGGGTCAGGAGAGTGATGGCCTTTATTTACTTTTTTTCAGAGTCTGGTTTGGGGCCATGATTTAGTTCCTCGAGAATTTACCCCAGCTGTCTCCTTGAAAAAGAAATCGGAGCTTAGCGCCCAGTCGGCTCGTCTCCCGAATGGCAGGTTCACGGTCATATGTCTTCAGGGAGTCTCTGAAATAGGAAGAAAGGTTAGAAAACTGGATCAGTCAAGGGACATTTTACACCCGAGTTTCGTGATGCGACTGGCGCTTTCTGTCCCCAGAATAACAGTGCCCGGTTCCTCTGTAGCAAGTCCTCTTCGGAGAAATGTTAAAGCAGCTGTACGCCCTGTGTGCTGTCATGCCAGGAGCTGGAGCAGACCTTAGACCGACCATGTGTTCCTCCTGGGCGCGTTGAGGCAGGTGCACAGTAAACCCTTAGGAAAGGCAGTCTCCTGGCCTCGCAGTGTTATCCAAAGACAAGGTGGTGGCCTCCGTTGGGGACCCAGTGAGATGTTTCCCCACCCATCATCTCAAGGACTTCTTCCTCGTATCTGAAAAGAGGTTTCTAAACTGGGCGAAACTCTTTTCTTCCAGTCTTTACAGATGAAGATTAAATGGTCCCTGCCCTTGAATAAGAGACCTTCAAATCCTTGAACGTCTTCTCCACCCCAGGTTTGATCATTCTCCAAACTTTCTTGCAGAGTTTTCTGTAGGCCTTAAAAGTCCCATCCTTTTAGTGCCTCTTAAAACCCTTCTAAAACACTTTTCTTGTGCTAAGTAATTCTTAGGTGGGTAGTTTTGAAACTTTGGAAAAGTTGGAAAAAAGTTCTGTGTCGAGGACCAGCATCCCTGTATCTTACTCCCTCCATCCTATCAAGTTACTTATACAAACGCGTGAATTCTTCCCCTGGTCTCAGATGAGTGGCACAAATGATTCTTTCTTGTCTGCTTTAGCTTCATTTCATTCATACATATTTTTCCTTCCTCTCTCTGTCATGCACACCCCCACGCACCGCCTACCCCATACCACATACCATGATGTTTTGTGTCTACTAACTGTGTGTATTTATGGCCCACATGTGGAGTATCATGACGAGATTCTCTCTTTTGTTTAGCTCTCGTTTAAACCTTGGCTCACAAGTTACGTGCTTCTGGGTTTTGGACTAGAGAGACGCTGCCCCCCTATCACGGGTGCTGCACTGATGAACATGAGTCCAGATGCTAACCTCCAGGGACGCTGCCCTGACTGTCGGTCTTACAGAGGGTGCCGTAGGGAGTTTCTCACCCAGCCTGTCCAGCACATTTGCAAAAACTATTTATTGTGAAATAATTTTAGATTTAGAGAAGTGTTGCAAGATAAGACAGAGGGTTCCCGTATATCCTTTATCCCATTTCCCTCAATGTGGACATTCCACTTAGTCATTGTATGTATGTGACAGTGGAGACATTACCACTGGTGCAACACTGTTAGCTGGATTTGCCTAGTCAATTTTTGTTGAGCAAAAGTGTAACACATCGATGTTTTCCATTCTAACCTTTGTAGGATTTAAGACTTTGTTCACACCTGAAAGGCTTTGTGAGGGAATAGGTAAGAACCAAATTCAACTTCAGGTTAACTACCCCCATCTTTTTTTCTGGGTGGGCAGATGCAGCTTGGAAAGTACAAAGGTTGAGGTCCCTGGAGCTTCCGGTCACACAGCGGTGAGCCCTGTGAGCCTCACAGCTTCGGCAAAGCTCTCAAGTGCTGGTAACTGATGGGGAGTGAGTCTTTTTTATTTTATCCTGAAAAACGTTCCTGCTCCAGGTAAGAGAGGGTTTGTCAGTGCTCAGAGGACAGCAAAGTCTCAAGTGGCAAATAGAGGAGAAAAGGCAATTGATAAAATCAAGACAGTTCGCTTTGATGCCTACCCCCTTGGGTGTGTGTTCCCAGCATGAAAAATCATGGAAGCCCTTTTGTTTTTGCATTGTGTTAGCCCGGGCACCTCTGAGTCCCAGCCCGGCAGCGGAAACTTGCCCACGCTAGGTAGGATGTCACTATGATTAAGAGTTTTGGCTTTCTGATTAAGAATGAAATCAGAAAGACTTGCCCTTGATCTTGGCTCTTGCACTAGCTGTTAACTTCAGATAAAAAGAGTCTAACCTCTCTAAACCTCAGGGGTTTTTTTTCTTCCTGTAAAATAGGAATAATTACAAGTGCCTACCATGTAATGCTTATTGTATGTCTTGAATGAGATAAAACATACAAAGTTCTTGATTCAGAGCTTCCCGGGTACTTATTGCTCAGTAATTGTTGATAGTAGTTGTGATTATTGTTATCACTGTTGTGGTCCATGGTTCTGAAAAGGAAAATGAGTTGGGACTCCAAGTTCCGCTAGAGTTTTCAGTGGCCCAGAAACCTGGGTGGGGGGTGGGCACTGAAAGTGATACAAACGCATGGTTCTATAATCAAACCACGTCGGTATTCAGTGACCTAGTTTCGTCCTGTGGGCCTTGAGATGTTCACACGTATCTTCCTGGCGGGCAGGAGGACAGGAAAGAGTTACATTTTAGCCTGACTTGTCAATAGACTGCTCCTCTCTCATCAGGATAAGCCAAGGAGGATCAGGATGGAAGGCCCCCACTTCCCAGCCCGGGCCCCAGGATCACACATAAGACCTTGACAAAGCCAATGCATTGACGTCCTTTAACACATCACATTATGGTTTCTCAGGGAGAGTGGATGGACACTTTTAAACTTAAAAAAACAAAAAATGATTGAGCTACAAAAATGTTGTATTCTTTAGGGCTCTTTGGTTGCAAGCAGCAGAAACTGACTTTAATTTGAGCAACAGGTATTTTATTGTAAAGTAGGAAGGCAATCAGAGAATCAAAGGGAAATGATACAGCTGGTTCTCGGGCAGCCAGGGAAACTCCAAAGTAGCAGGAAGTGGAGAGTGGTCTCCTTAGCGCTCTGACACAGGAGAGTAAATCCCATCCATTTCTTCGCCTTCACATCAGTGTTCAGGTGCCAGAGTCCATGGAAAGGATATCCAATTGGCCTTGCACTGGTCAGATCTCTCTCTGCTTCTCAGTCAGGGAAGGGTGGCCAGTTAAGCACAAATAAAGAATAATTAAATAAATAAAAAATTCAGAATAAAGTTGCCTTTCTTGAGAAAGAATAGGTAGTAGTCTTCACCCAACGCCACCTTCCAAACCCTATACTCTTGCCCAGTATATCCCATCCCATTGTATCCCATCCCGTCCCATCCTATCTTATTCCATCCCATCCTGTCCTGTCCTGTCCTGTCTCGTCCCATCTCATCCCATCTCATCCCATCTCATCCCATCTCATCCCATCCCATCCCATCCCGTCCCGTCCCATCCCGTCCCGTCCCATCCCATCCCATGCCATGGCTTTGTTGTCCTCACTGCCCTGTGGCCTGGTGTGCACATGTGCACTGGTGCTCTGGGAACTGCTGTGAGCGACCCCACCTGTGTATCCAGTTTGCAATTGTCTTTTCTCATGGTTGTAGTTTTGGCATAGTTGATCAAAATCAGTTGTAGGAAAGACCTGTTTTCTTAGACCAGGTTGTTGTCTTCCTGTGTAATTTTCTAAAAAGCGCTCTGGAGCTCAGCCAGAAGTATAACTGGGGGCAGCCACAGGAGTAGCAGCCCTGATAGTGTGTTCTTTACAGGTGAGACCACACGGCACATTTTTAAAGGTAGAATGTTGATCTGTCTAATAGGTGCTGAGGGAAATGACACTGTGGGACCCATGGAGACACTGGCCCATGAATGGCTCCCTTTTTCTTGGTTCGCTCCCCCAGTAAGCAAAGGCGCAGGGCAGGTCCCATTCATAAGCACTGTGGGCTGGGTTGGCCCTGTCCCTCCCCCCCGCCCAAGCTTCTACCTCCGTCTCTTTCCCAGGCTAGACTCCCCATATTTTACAACCTATTTTCTAATTTCCATCATGTATTTATTTAAACAATAGGTAAGTACATTTTAAAGCATTTATTAAAATATTTGGAAGAACTCTTATTTAGCAGGTATAGGTTTGAAAGCCAGCAATGCTTTTCTAGCGCTTCACAGGTCTTCACTTAAATTTCTTTTAAATTTTATTTTTCAATTACAGTTTACATTCAGTATTATCTTGTATTCGTGTCAGGTGTACAGCATAGTGGTTGGACAATCATATACTTTACAAAGTGTTCTCCCCCCCATATTTCAAGACCCACCTTGTTACAGAACACGGGGCCAGCCAAGGACAGTAGACTAATACCAGAAGGACCCCCTACTGGGCTCAGTTGTCCGCCGCCAGATAGGAAAGACATCTCTCAATGCCAGAGATTTGTGAAAAGGAAAGAAAATGTTTGTTTAATGCTCTACAGACTTAAAGTAGTGACCTAAAGTCTTCATTAAAGTATCAAAGTCTTTTGGATACCCACAGATGCCCACAGTGCTTCCTTCTCCCCCTCACTGCCCTAATCTGGGGTACCGTAACTCCGGAAAAGAAGCAAACATCTGTGTTTCAGGCTGCTGGCACTGTCAGCTGTGTCGCCATCCAGGCAGGATCTCTAATTAATGCAAAGCCATGTGGCACCTTCTCATGGTCCACTGGCAAGAGTTCTTTGTACTCATTTTCCAGGCAAAGTCTCTCCTGCTTCCCCGGCCACATGGCCAAAGGGAGTGCCCCGAAGCTGCGTGGTCCTTTTCTACCAACGCTGTGGGGGTCTGTACTCTGGCAAAGCCACATGGATCTCTCCTCAAGGCTGTGGTGAGGGTAGGGTCGCCACTCTGGCAAAGTCAAGTGGCGATTCTTTGCTAAAGCCATAAGGTGATTCTCTCTATCCCAGCTGTGGGGGTGCCCACTCTGCCAGAAGCATGGCTCTCTCCCTGTACCGCCACACCTGCGTGGTTCACCCACCTAATGGCTGATGTGTCTGGGTTTAAATCCCCACACCAATCTTCTTCTGCAGCCCCATTTCTGACTCCTCCTACAATCGGTTATACTTGCCAGCGCTCCCGTATCCTTCCAGTTTTCCTGGGCTGCCAATGTGGGTCTGGGCAGGTGTGGCCCCATGTCACGGAGCCAATCATCTCCAAGCTCTCATGCAGGTGCTGTAAACAGGGGGAGTCGCCTCCCAGTTATATCTTGGGCGGAAGTCACTTTCCATCCCCCTGACTCAGAGCATGGCCACAGTTATTCAACGTATCTATGAAACCAGTTAAATGTTATAGATAGTTTAAATGACCATGGCAAAGGTTAGCTGCAAAGCTGTTGCTGTATAAAACAGCTTTCAATGGCCCTGATCCATTTGTCCCTTCCCCCAACTCACACATGGGGATTGGGGGGGAAGGGGTGAGCACATATTACGTATTTCCTGGACACCTTAAGTTCTGGACCCCATTCCAAATCCATTTTGGGGGCCCCCCTCTTGGCTGCACCCTGTAACAACCTGCCATCACACATACTTATTGCAATATTATTAACTGCATTTCCTATGCTGTACTTTACATCTCTGTGACTATTCTGTGACTGCCCGTTTGAGGTTGTTAATGCCTTCACCTTTCTCACCCAGTCTCCCGGCCTCTGTCCTCTCTGGTGAACATCAGTCTGCTTCTGTGAGTCTGTTTCAGTTTTGCTCATTTATTTTGTTGTTTAGATTCCACGTATAAGTGAAATCATGCGGTATTTATTACAGTCTACTTTCTTTTTAAAGTAAGATTTATGGGCATATAATTTACAGAAAGTAAAATTCACCCCTTTTAAGTGTACAGTTTAATGAGTTTTGACAAATGGATACACCTGGATATCTACCGCCCCGGGGAGGATGCGGGGCGTTCTCATCACCTCCATACGGTTCCTAGAGAAGGATATAGCCTCGTGCATCTGATTTATTTTGCTTAATGCGTGTATTTATTTGATGTTCGCTCATTTTGGGGGTCTCAGTAGTTCTTCTTTCTTCCTGAGCAGCATCTCAGTGTAGGGGTGTATCACCTTTTGTTTACCTGTTGATGGACATTTGGGTTGTTTATGGACTTTTCACTTTAATGAGTAAAACTCCTATCAACACATTTTCTTTGGTGGCTATACATTTTATTTTTCTTGGGTGAATTCCTAGCAATGGGACTGCTGGGTCATGGTAAGTTTCACCTCACCGTTAATGGGTGATCATTCCAGGTGCCCCATATTATTGTCAGCACTTGGTATTGTCAGTATTTTTAATTTTAGCAGTTGTAGTTGGTGTGTAATGATATCTCATTGTGGCTATAATTTGTATTCACTCATGGTGTTAATTGAATACCTTTTTATGTGCCTATCTTCCATCTGTACGCTTCTTTGGTGAAATGACTGTTCAAATCTTGGGCCCATTTTTTTAACAACCAAATGGGGTTGTTTATGATGCAATCTATTATTTATACATAGGTTTAGGTTTCCGAAACCCTGGGGGAAGCTTGAGGAGATTACAAAGCAAGGGGCATTCTGAGTTTTCCTTTCTTTGGGGCTTGTTGGTGGACCAGCCTTTATTGAGTACCGTGTGCCAGTCACGAAGCAAGGTAGACTTACACTGAGTGATCTCATTTTAGGCTCCACAGCAGACCTTCAAAATAACTATTAGGAGCCCCAGGGTCACACAGCTGTGGGGCGAAGGAGGAATTTCCATCTGACCTACCCTACTCTTACTCTTTCTCCTTCATCAGGTGGGACTCAAGGGCTGTTCACACCTCACTGGTTGGTTTCCCTGCCCACACTGCTTGCTGCTCTGGGTGTTTTAAAAGCAGCCCTCAGGTGAAATAACCCTGCTGGCAGTGACATGCAAATCAGGACATCGAGCTTAAGGCAAAAGAGTGATACATGGTGGCAGAAGAGACTTGACTTTGGCTGGTAGACTCCTGATGCAGTGTGCAGGTGATGGGGTATAGAGTTGTACAATTGAGACCTGTATGTTTTTTTAACCACTGTCACCCCAATAAATGCAATGAAAAAGAAATTTGTCGTTTAAAAAATGATAAAGCAGGCATACCTGTAAAAATTGAAAAAAACAAAGTGTTCCCAGTTTAACTTCAGTCATGAAAAAAATCCTACCCACTTCATGACATAGAACAGGGAGAATCCTCCAGAGAAGAAGGAGGTTTGGAGTGTTCACTTACGTTCCGTACCCAGAGATGTCCATCTCTCTCAGCTGCATTGCAGTGCTTTGGCTGCCCAGAGGGCCAGGGTAGGAAGGACCCCTGGCAGTAAGCTCTCAGTTCCAGCTCCAGTTTCATTCCTGCAGGCTGTGAGGACCTTGGCTGAACCATGTGAACGTAATGGTTTGGATTCTCTATCAGTGACGATAGTGGGTACCACACCTGAGCTTCAGGAAGACTGAATGATCAGTAGGGTAACCAGTTTGGTCAGTCCCAGGAAACTTTGGGTCCCAGGTAAACTGGGACAGTTGGTCACCCTAATTACAAGGTTCACTTAAAGTATCTGGACCATTACAGACTCTCAGGAGATGAGAGCCGTCACATTTGAATGTGCTTTGGGGCACTCGATCCATGAGTCTGGAAGTGACTCATGGCATTCCAGAGCTAATGAGGCTCTCTGAGTGATTCTAGGTTCCCCAAATTGACTTAAAAAATAGTTCAAAGCAAGGCTCTGGATTTGAACTGGACAAGCAGCATTGCCTTTCTGAGTAAGTGGCTGTAGAACTTTCCAAGGCAGCCTCCCAAGGGCTCCAACCATGAAGTGTGTTTTATTTTCATTTTTAAAAGATTTTATTTATTTATTTTTAGAGAGGGGAAGGGAAGGAGAAAGAGAGGGAGAGAATCATCAATGTGTGGTTGCCTCTCATATGCCCTCTACTGGGGGTCTGGCCGGCATCTGAGGCAAGTGCTCTGACTGGGAATTGAACCGCTGACCCTTTGGTCCAGAGGCCGGCATTCAGTCCACTGAGTCACACCAGCCAGGGATGAAGTAAGTGCGTTTTAGGCTGCTAGCTGAGTCTCCCTGGCTCACTTTGGGGGAGCGTCTTCACTGGCAGGACAAAAATTGCCTCGGTATGTGATTTTTTGAAAAGTGCATAGTTGGTAGGGTCACTAAGGATTAGACTCAGTGTTTTCTATGGGGTCCTCAATTGAGAAGAAACTGCTCTTGTAGAGAAGTTAATGGGACTTGGGTGGTATGACGGAGGCCTGGCTCTGTCCTGTTTAACTGAAGTCCTGGCTGAGCAGCATTTTCTTCGAGCCTCTGAGTTGTCAGCTGTGAAATGGGGATAATCTTACCTTTCTAAGAACTGTCTAGACTGGAAACTCCAATTCATTAGTACATGAGCGAAGCCTTTGTAAACTTTGACACAAGTCTGATTGTATGTGTTTGTATGTGTCTGTGGTTTTGTTGGATAAATGGGGGTTTCTCCCATGGTTTTCTGTATCATTTTTAAGAAAATGAGCAAAAAGATATCTCAGCAGAGTTAATGGTGGTCATTACATCACCAGCTGGCCCTGACAGAGGGTCAGTAAGCTCACCAGCCCCTTGCTCACCAGCCCCTCTGCCTTGCTTGCTCTTTGGATGACAGTAATACTGGTTTTTTTTTTTTTTTTGCATGTTTGTTTTATTTTGTTTTAAGTTTTTGGAGCTCACCCACCCAGAGCCTTGGCCTAATCCTTTGCCGTATCCTTTGTCAGTGTTGCTCTTCCTCTTTCCCTTTTGCTTCCATCTCACTCACTAATTCCTACTCAGCCTTCAGAGTTCACTTCCATTCCACAAGCAAGCTCTTCCTTACTTGAACCCTGCCTATCCCATAAAGGCCTCTGCTGATATGGTATCATGCATATATATATCTTAGTCTTCACCAAAGGACATGCTTATTGATTTTAGAGAAAGGGGAAGGGAGGGAGAGAGAGGGGAGAGAGGGGGAGAGAAACATGATCAGTTGCACATGCCCGCGCTGGGGAGAGAACCCACCACCCAGGCATGTGCCCTGACTGGGAATGGAACCCACGATCCTTTGGTTTACAGGACAGTACTCCAAGCAACTGAGCCATACCTGCTGTGTCATATATTCTAAATTGTGCAATTAACTATTTATTGTAAGTCATGAGGATAAGGATTGGGTCTGTCTTTTCACAGCTCATTTCCAACCCTCACATAGGACATTACACATAGCAGACCTTCAAATATATTTTTGACAATCTTTTACTCAGGACCTACTTTCTGACCCAGGATGGTCTGTGAACTTACGCATCTCACATTCTAGTGGGAGAGACAGATACTAAATAAGTAAACCAACTTAGCAAATGCAACATATAAGTAAACAACTCAATAAGTAATCTGACACTGGTAGTCCCTGGGTTATCTGGCTGTAGTCATATATTTAAAACCCTTGCCTAACCATATTTATATGAGAGCATTAATTCACAGCAGTCCATAAATAACCACAATCCAGTCTTATTTTCTAGAGACAATTCTAGAAAATATCAATTTCTAGATGACAATATCTCATGACGATTCTACGACTGGCCGCCTCCTCTCCTTCCCTCTGCATCCTTGTCAGGGTTGAAGTTCCCCTCACCACGATGGCATTGGGAACTCACAGCACAGGTGCCACCGACTCAGACAACGATAATTAATCACAGCACTCTTTCCTGATGAGTTAGCCTTGGCTTTGGAAGCAGCCTTCATTAACAATCAGATGGTCTGCAAGATGAAACCGTGGCTCTGCCCTTGCCTGAGGCACACGCTTTTCTGAGACTGCCTTCACCCTTGCGTGGACCAGACATTCGGTCTCCAGAACTTCCCCGCTCAGTTTCTAGGACATTTCAGTTTAAATAGACACATGTGGCTATTTAAGTGGAAATGTTGTTAAAATTAAATAAGATTAGAAATTCAGTTCTTTATTTGAACTAGTCATACTTCAAATACTCAAAAGCCCTGAGTTTGCTGGCTACCGTGTTGAGCAGCGCAGCTGCAGAACCTTTCTTGAGGAAAGGTCTGCGGGACACAGGTGTAGACCATGACGCCACCTCCTGCCGGCCCCAGCCGTGGTTGATTGGAATCTCTCCGAGATGCTCTGAAATGAACTCTTTGACAAGGATGGAGATTTCACAACTTCCCTGGGGTCTGCTTAAGGTTCTTGGTGAATTACTCAGAAATCGTTTTTGAATTACCCGGATGGTTGTGTAGGAAGGCTGCTTGGAGCAATCTGGCATTCAAAAACTTTGGCTACTAGTGGTGTTATTTATCCTGGGGTGTTTCACTGAGTCTTGGTGTTTGTCTTTGGCCATCCCAGTCCAAAGCCTTTATTGGTGGGTAGTTGAACCACTGGCTGAAGCATCATTGACTCCCCCCTCTTTGCCATTTACTAATGATTGTCATCACACCGAGAAGATGGCTAGGATAGCACTTGTCGGAAGACACAGGCAGAGAAATCTTGCCCAAAGCCCAAATCTAACATCATCACACAGCCCCTATACATGCCACAACAACACAGGGAGTAATTTTCAAGTTATATAATGGGTAAGGAGTACTAAGTGACAAAGTTTCACCCTGAGGGTTTCCTGTTCTTACATCCCACTTGATGAAATTCCAAGCACATTTTGATTACTATTGGTCTCATGTCTGGATACATAAGAAAAAAAAAGATGTGGGCGGGGGGAGGCTAATAATAAAAATTACCCTTCAGCCATTTATATATTTCTTTTCTTATTCATGCGTGAGAAAGTGATCATTTTTAAGATTGGAGGAAGGACTGGGGAGTTCATCCTAAAAGAGTCTAATGTGGGATTTGCTGTGCCTTTGTCTAGCGTTTCAGGCGTTACAGGGGTGTCAGTGGGGAAAGAGATGGGAAAATGGCCCCAGGGTGGAGTTGGCGACTTTCCTCCCTGTTAGCTGGGCTGAAAATTTGAATGACACCTACCAGTGATCTAAAACTCTTTAATTTACACATCCAGTTAGCTGGAGGGCCCCCAGGCGCCACATTCATCACGTAGCTGAGCATGGAAAAGATGAGAGTGAAATCTGTGAGCTCGCTTTCCTCCAGCCCAGTTGGTGCCGACAACCTTCACTGGGGAGTTGAGAATACACAGAGTAGAAGAGAATAGTAATCAGGAGAGAATAAAGACATATGGCAAAGCCAAAACCAATGACACCTTTTTGGTATTTTTAATGTGCTGGTTAAGCGAATACTAAGCATACAGAGGTACATTTGCCAAAAGTTAGAATTGTAGCCAAGGCAACCACAATTGCCCATTAGTCATCGCGCCTTTATTTCTTTGTGTTTGAGCTAAGGACAGGAAGCCGGAGCTCATTTCAGAGTCTTGTGCACCGGGGAGGGTTCACTTTTCACCACTGGGTTGTCGAGGATGAAGAGATGGAATTGTGGTATTTGTGATGTCAACAGCTTCAAGCAACTGGAAACCTGGAGAGGCACAGGTGCAAGGAGCAACGTGGGCTATTGATCCCTGGGGGCCTCTTCCCCTTAACCGTTGGGTCTTCCCATTCTCACTGGTCAGAAATGTGTGTGGGTTACAATCTATATGTTGACGTAATGGAGACACTCAGCTCAGAGTCCCAGCCCAAGTGCTGGACACCCAGGTGTCCATTTTTACTTCTGCTTTCAGCTTTCAGGCAATTTTTGGAATTCAAAGCAAGCTCCTCATTTACGGTATATAGCCCCTGCATGCTGTGGGGATTCGGTATCTGCAGCAATGTCAGCACGTCAGACTTTGCTGGTGTCCATCCCTCTCATGAAGGAAGAGGAGGTAGAGAAAAAAAAGGGAAATCCTTCAGGGAAAAGCAATATCGAAGACCTAACGTTTCTGTGCTTCCGTGATGCTGAAAGTGTACATGAAGTCTTCGTGATTTTGATGCCTCAATTTAATTACGGCCTAGAGCTCAGATTTGCATCTCGGAGGCCATCAAATGTAGAGCTGCAACAATAAAGTACCATCACACACTTCATTTCATTCTTTAGCTTTATTTTTCTCTTCCTTGCGTCAGCAGTCTAACAGCTATCTTCAAGAAACAGAGAGTTCTATGAAGGGTTAACTTCACGCCATGTTGAGGACTAAGGCCTCCCCCTTTTCAGGGCTCGATGGAGTGTCTATTTCTTTAGTGCCAGTGGGTGCAGCTTAGTCCTCCAGACGTAATGTTCCAGCTGAGGATCATATCCCTCTCTGAAAAATTGTCTGGCTTTCTGCTGATGATTCATCAGAAACAGGAGCGTGGTAATTGAATTGGGGATTTAAAAGGATCACAGGAAAACAACCACATTTAACTGTTGGCGCTGCCATAAAAAATTCTGTTAATGTGCAATATGCAAGGCAATAATCTATTGCAGTGGACTCTTCCGCAAATGCAGGCCACTTAGTGTTTTGCCCTGATCAGCTACGAGAGGCTGTCCATCACTGCGGCTGACTCAAAGCGGGGCTGGAAAACACCCAGTTGAAACGTGTGTCTCGCTGTGGATGCCTGCGATGCCTTCCACATGTTGATTAGGTTCTGGGAACCAGTCTGGGTACGACAGCACAAGAGGACGACCAGAGCAACTGGCATGCGGGTGTTGTCTGAGGAAAGGATCGGTCTCCCTTCCAGCGTGTCAGCCGTGACAGGACGTGCAGCCACTCCATCTCGGGAGGGGCCGGATTTGGCTTCTAGTTGTACGGATAGTCAGTTTGCAGAGGGGGAATGAAATAAGCACCTTTTGGCACGTTAAAGGTCTAACCCTTCCTCAGAGCAATGTTTCTCTACTGGGGGCCGTTTTGTGCCCCGTTCCCCCCATGGGGGACATTCAGTCATACCGCCAGATATTTTGTCAACCAGGGGTGAGGTCTGGTGGCGCCTAGTGGGCAGAGGCCATGAAAGCTGTGACATACGTTAGAGTGCAGGGTGCAGCCTCCGACAGCAACGAGTCATCAGGCTGAGAATGCCACTAATGCCGAGGTGGAGAAACCCAATCTGGAGAGCGTTCTAGGTCTGTGAGATCTTGGTTTTGCATGTACTTCGTGAGGATATTATTTTCAGGGGAAGGGTGAAGCAGAAAAGGTTATGGAGTTGTCGGGCTCCCCATATCGGTGACGTCATCCTTTTGCCAGATCTGATTGGAAAAGACACGTCCGAAAAGAAAATTCTTTCCACCAAAAAAATTCCAAGCGTTGTCTTTGCTTTTAACAAAACGGACACTCATTGAGACTCTTTCTGTTGCCTTGAAGGTGGGAGATGGGATTTCTCCTCCCTAAAAATAATTGTCTTAGACTGTAACAAAGATTTTCTCCCTCAGTGGCAAAATGTATGTGCTTCGTGTTTCCAAACCAGTGACTTCAAACCCCATAGCTGTTACACTCTTATTAAATTTTGCTACAAGCATGTTCTTATCTCGTACAATATGGATTAATCCATGTTCATGACTTTTCAAATCAAGGAAAACATTGTATCCCAAGCAGTTTACACATTTTCTTTTTAAAAAGACAATACAAGGCTAAGAATATTTAGCCCTGTAAAATATCAGTGACCCACTGAAGGAATCATGGAAAAAAGTGGCTACTTAAGCTTACCCAGTGGGTTTAAAAATTGTTAAATGGGTGTGAGCAGCCCGGAGTCCATTTTTCTTGGATAAGGACAAACTTGGTTAAGAAGGAAAATGCTGTTTACTGCACTCCAAATTCTGAAAGATTTCATCCACCGAATTTGCTCTTCTGAATTTTTTTCAAACAAGAAATGAACCACGAGCCCGTGTGAGATGGCCAGGGGAAGCCCCCGGGTCAGTGCAAACATTCTGAGCCCAAACCAACAGCGGAATCCTTATTTCAGGGGTTGGCGAAGGGCCGGCTAGTAAGTAATTCAGCTTTGTGAGGCATTTGGCTTCTGTCTCCAGTGCTGAAGTTTGCAATTGTAGACAATCCACAGATGAGTGGAGGTGGTTGCTTTCCAATGAAATTTTCTTTATAAAAACAGGCATTGGTCCACTGTGGCCCTGAGGCCCTAGGGTACCCACCTCTGCTCAGTTAAACCCAGGCAGCTGTATCATGGGCAAATGCATTATTCCTGTCATACTTTTCACGTGATGAGGATTATTTATGGAGCCCTAATACGACCTTCAAAGACTCTAGGTTGGGAATGATTTGCAGGATGCACTCAGTGTCGGTCTACACACCATCAGTAGCGTAACAGGCAAAGAAGAACCCCCATCCCCACCGCGCACAAATCGATTTTGTTCAAAAGTGATGCACTGTTCATGGAAATTATCTAATAGGTTCTGTTAGCTTATTATAAACATACCATGTCATTTTTAATATTTGCTACATTTCAGAATTAGTGAAGAATCAGGCTGGGCAAAAAAAGAAATGGGCCCTTTCAGACGTGGGTGGCCTGCAGACCAGCGTGTGCTGGGGACTGTTGGTCAGAGTCGTGGATCTTGCTCAACAGCCATCAGACACCACGTGGCTCTGGCCTTGGTAGCATATGATAAGGTCTGGCACTGCCTTGTTCATCTGTATTCTGGGTCTTCCTGATACAGTTTTCTGATGTGGCATTCTGTTATTAGGTCCTGTCAGCATGTCAGCTCATATGATGTAAGAGTGAGAGGTAGTTCCGGCAAACTGTAAAGAGAGAAATGAGCCACCAGAAATTCCTTGCTTTCTGTTCCTCAGTCATCACGCCAGTGTGATCAAACACTGTGGCACTTCCAACAAGCCAGGCAGTCACAGTGTGGAGGAGGCCGTGAGAGATTCCCGCCCCCACCCCAACCTCTTAAGTGCCCTCAGTCAAGAAAGATAAAGCTGAAGTAGTTTCGGGTGAGGGTTCTCAATCATGGGCCGGGAGAGGGCAGTGTGCTGTGTCGCACACAAGCGTAAAATTGCCCTGAAGTCTTCATTTGATGTGAAATGTGAGGCTCTTAAGAAATAGTCTGTGGTTCCTTGAATGAAATATCTGTTATGTTCCTATGTTCAATTAGCCATGTTTTCTTCAATTTCACCAGTCAACATGTGCGCACACACACGGAGAAAGAAACCTTTACATTTGCTTTCCACATGATCCAGTAACAAGTTCATTTTCATCTGTGTGTGTGTGTATGTGCGCGTGGAAAACCTTTTTCGTCTAGTTAAAAAGAACCTGTTATACATAAAGAATGAATTTCATCATGTTACTCAGTTGAGGAGAACTCAATCTCATATTTAGGTGATGTCTGGCAGAGTCCAGTGTCCTATTTCCAGGAAGCATTAAAAAGAATTAAAAACAGACAAAGCTCTTCAGACCCAGGTAGAGCTGGCTTGCTTTCTTCTTCCATTTCCTTCCCTTCCACGCCTTCTATCGTGTCTGGGAGAGGTAACGCCTGCTTGAATGTGGCCGGTAGGGTCATAATAGGGGTGTAATAATTCATAGTTTTAATTTGAACATGTCACCTAAAATATATGGAATGCTAGAGTGTGATATTGTTATATTACAGAATTACATGCTTATGATTTTGTAATAAAAGATTTTGTAATAAAAAGGGGTGCTATTTGTGCCATACCCTGTATAAATAATAAAATTAAATAAACACACACACACACAGAAGCTAATGAATTAACTATGTACTGCTATATACCAAATTACCCCCAAATTTAGCTGCTTAAAAACAATAAACATGTATAATTTTGTGTGGTTTTGGTGGGTCAGGAACTCAGACAGTTTACGTGGGTGGTTCCAGACCAGGAGCCCTCACCTCATGAGGCTGTAGCACCCACATTCCCACTGGGGCCGCAGTGATCTGAGGCTGGCCTGGGGCCAGAAGATCACCTTCTACTGTGGCCCTGTCACGTGGCTGGCAGGTTAGTGCTGGTTGTTGGTAGGAGGCCGGAGTTCCTTGCTGTTTGAATCTCTTCTTGTAACATGGCAGCTGGTCTCCCCCCAGAACAAGTGATCCAGGAGAAAGGAAAGTAGCCGCCACAGTGTCTTTATGACTTAGTCCGGGAAGTGACACTCTGTCGTGTTTGCAGCACCTGCTGGTTCCACAGGTCAGCCCTGTTCCCTGCGGCAGGACTGGGGTGTGAACACCAAGAGGTGGGAATCTTGGAGGTGGGGGCTATAGCCAGTCGCTTGAAAAGAGTCTCCAACTTACTGCCTGTCCTTAGTGTTCATTTGCATGGAGATAGAAACTCCAGCAAAGTTCCTTTCTAAATGAATGGAGGCCATAACCAAGCTAGGCTTTTCACCTATTCAGAGATGTGAAGCATATATCTGATGGGTTCAGATTTTTTTTTTGCTATTATTAACATCTTTCAGATACACCTGCTGGTATGTAGTGGATGCAGGTTGTTCAATATAAAACAGTTCTCCTAAAAAGTTACACTTATGCATATCTTGCTTTTCTTTTCATCTCTTGCTTAAGTATCCCAACCTGCCTTGGGCCCAGCTCAAATCTTCCATGTAACTTTCCTCTCTGGAATCTTTATACTTAGGGGAGGCTGAACTGCTGTTAAAAGAAAAAAAAGACCTAAAGAAAAGACGTGTAATGCCTCAAACACAATAAAACGCTATTCCTCACTCATGCGACAGTCCAAGGTATTATACTCATATATTTCCCAGTCAGTGGTGGCTTTTCTTTGTGCACTGAGTCAGGGACCTGGACTCCCTCCATCCCATTGTCTGCCATCGCTGATGGCCAGATTATCACTGGCATACAGTTTGCAGACAGGGTAAGAGTATGGAGATGGCAATGCCAATTCTGTGCTGTCAGAGAGAACTTGTTATAGCATGGACTAGTCTAAGGTAGCAGAGAAATGGGATCTCTTGTGGGGCAGCTGCTTCTCTTGAGGGAGTGGGGGTCTGGGGTCGAATGGATTTTGAATATAGAGAGGCACCATCAGTACTTGAGATTCCACGCTTCAGAACGTGGTCTGCCTTGGAGCAGTGACATTTTACAAGCACTGAAATTACGCAGGTGTGAAGTTTGGCGACAAAAGTTAATATGATGTCACTTTGTAAGTGAAATTTAAAATAATATGAACCAATTTCCACAGATTCTCAACAAGAATCACATGATTGCACACTTGTGGCCAAGGGCATTGGAAACTGATTACACTATTGATAAATGGGAGGTACAACTTCATACTGATAAACATAAATGCCCACCATTCTTTTTCAGGAGTATTCTAGAATAATGGGAGATCTTCAAGATATCAATCTTTTTACAGGAGCAATCGGCCCCATTTACCCAAAGTGTTCTTGGACTAATGTTCATGGCCCCAGTGTTAACGTGGCCAGCATCTAGCTGAGGTGCTTCTCAGCCGTTGTTGTTGACATTGCTTCCCTCATTTTTATTGTAATCATCAGCAACACCACTTATCCAGCACTTACTGGGGTCAGCTAGTGACCCAAGTGTTTTGCTTATTTCTTATCCCATTTAATAATACTCACAAAACCTTATAAAGTAAGTATATCACCCTCGTTTGACCATTAAGCTAAATGAGTTTCAGAGACGAATACACAGTTAATGGTGGAACTGAGATTTAAATATATTCTATTGGGTTCATAGCTCTTGCCCTTTCTTTCACGATATCATGTACGTTAGCCTAAGAGCCATATAATGAGTATATTTGACTTTTGGGTCTCCTATCTCTAGGCTAAATTAAGTCACATGTTTCTTGATCCTTAAATCACGCTGTGGAAGGATCTTGCTATTTTAAAATGATTTGTGATCCCATGTATGGCCTCCTTACTTTTAAACAGTGGTGTTTCCTTTCATGTGATGTCTTTGCATGCTCACAAGTCTTTTAAGCAAACTTCCTCCCTCTTTTTTTCTAAATTTGAGTCTCCTTTCTGAATGAATCTGCAAGCATCTCAAGAAAAATGGAGTACTGGGCAGTAACCATTTGGGCTTTAGAGAGGAGACTCCAATCTCTTATAACAAAGAGTGGCAGGATTGATGCTTCTTGTCAGGGAAATTTAGAAAGAACCTATCTATTGCCAATTTTAGCAAAGCCTTTTATTCTATCCCATGCTACCAGCTCTTCAGTAAACTGGCAGATAGGTTCAGCTGGCTGATGCGGATTTTCTCATTTGCCGGGCTTGCGGATCCATGTTGCCTTCAACAGGTCTTTTCTTGGTGTAGCCTGATTGAATCAGTCTTCAGAAGTGGCAAGAAGAAAAAGCTTTCAGCTCGGATAGCTCTGACTTGAGATTCTGGCTCAGAAAACTTCATAACTGTGTGTGATGTTTGAGAAATTGCTTATTTTTCAGTACATCAGTCTTCAATTCTGCAAATAGAAATGATGATGCCTAAAGATTAAACAAAGCAAAATAAGTAAAAATACGCAGTACAGTGTCAGGAGACTGGTGGGTCCCCGAATAGTTATTGCTACATTAACTTTTTCATTAACATATCAGTTAGGAGTGTAGCAAGGAACAGACTGTGAAAAACAGCTAGAAAAACCAGGGCTTGATTTTTCTCACTGAGTAAGTCTGCAGATTGGTGGCAGCTAGTGGTGTTAAGGAGTCTCTGTGATTCCCTTGGCTTCACCCTCATGTGGGCAAGATAGCATCTGCAGCTCCAGACATCATATCCATGTGTGAGCTGAGGGGAAGATGGAGGTGTCAGCTGTGCTTTTTTCTACTATCAGGACAACACAAAAGCTGTGCACGGATTGCCCAGCAATTTTACACTGACATCTCATTGGCCAGGCTGTGTCACATGACTGCCTCTAGATGCCAGAGAGACTGGGGGAGTGACTATTTAGCTTTCCCAGCTTCGACAGAGGCCTCGGGCAAGGACTCTGTGTAGAGTACCATTTGGGGATGGGGAAGCATAGGCGTAGGGCGTAAGAAGTACTAAAAAGTGTGTGTGTGATGTGAAAGCATGGTGGGAAAAAATGACGGCATGAAAGTGGGGCTTGAGGTTTAATGATCAGAGAGGAAGAGTGTTTGAGAAAGATGCTGACGAACAGATGAGGGAGGAAAAAAGAGGGGAGTTCCCAGGCAGTAGAAGTGAAGTGGGGTACAGTCATACATAGGCATCGCATGTATTTCACGTTTGGGACTTGGTAGAAACTTGGTGGGCCTAGAGTGTGTGTGTGTGTGTGTTGGTGGTGGTGATGGGGAGTATTATGACTAGAGCATAGGTTGGAACGAGACTTTCAAGGGCCTTGTGCTTTGTGGAAAGGGCTTTTGACTTGATCTTGAAGGTGGAGCTTTGCATATGGATGAGATAATTGAAGGAGAGGGAGGGAGTATCAGATGCAGGTTAGCAATGATGGGGCATTGAGTTGAGGCTGGGAGGAAAAATGAGGAGACAGCAGATACTAGGGGTATTTATGTGGTAGACATGACATAACTGGCCCTGAATTGCCTGAAGACTACCAGAGAGGGAGAAGTTAGAATGTCCAGCGTGGATGTCTTTGAATGGAGAGAAGGAATCCTGGAAAAGGAGCAGGCTGGTGGGGCGTAGGCAATGAATTTGGTCTGAGATGTATTGTATGGGATTGAATGGTTCCATTGATTGTGACTTCTGGAGATGGAACGTTTCATCCTGAAGGTCAGGAGAGAGGTTAGTGGAAGATATAGTTAGAGACTAATAGCTGAGATTAGCTTTGGGCAACATGTATAGTGTTAGAAGCCAAAAATGAAGAGACGGACAGAGGGTGGAAGAAACCATGAGGGAGTAGCATTCTAGAGGAGCTGTACAGAATAGAAGCAAAAGGGGTTGATTCTCAGCCCTCTTTTAACTTCTTGTTTCCCGTGTCTCTGACATGTCTGCCATTTGGGAAGGTACCCTTGTCCAGACCCTAATTTCTTCATTATCTGAACAGTTATACCTTTGTGTGTAGTTTTGCAAAAAAAATAGAAAGGTATCTTCCCTAAGAGAAGTTTCCAAACCTAAAGTAACTACTAGATTTTTTTCTACCACAAAAGCAATGTATGTGTATTGTGAGAACAATCAGACAGTACTCGCAGGTGAAAATAAGAAGAGAACTGAATCCTACCACCCAGCAATAACCATTGCCAGGCTCTTGTTGTGTGTTTTTATAGACAAGAACGCTTAATTACACATAAATCAGGGTACTCTGTATATGCAGTGCTGTAGCCTACTTTCTTAAATGAGACACTATATTGTACTATGGAAATATTTCTGTTAATACTCCTCTAATAGCATTACTTTTTATGGATGACTAATAGTCTACTCAATGTATTGAGTTGGCCAAAAAGTTTGTTTAGTTTTTTCCATAAAATAAAAGACCCATTTTTCATTTTCACCAATAACTTGGTTGATTTGGTTATCTTGAGTATGTCAGCTATCTCCTGCATGGTATAAAGTTAATTTTCCTCAATTAACGTCTCAGTTTGATCGCTATCAACTTCCACTGTCTCCCCGACTGTGGAACCTCATCTAGTGAGAAATCTCCAGCATGAAACTTCACAAACCACTTTTTATACTTTTGATCAGTCACAGCACCTTCTCTATACCTGAGCAAATCTTTTTTTTTTGCATTTCAGCTGCAGTTTTACCTTTTTTGAAATAATAAATCATAATATGCCAAAAATGTTGCATATTTTCTCCCATCTTCAGTATTAAAATGGCTACACAAAATTCCCCAGTTTTGATGGTTTCTCAAATTCATGCTGCTGTGACAGCTGTCACAATACAATCTAACAAAATTGTTTCAAGTGAAGTTAAAGACAACTAAGTGCTACTAGAGCCATGTTCCAGAAAAAAGACTCAAATGAACTTTTTAGCCAACCCAATATGTATAATTTTAAACAATCATTCCCCTTAATGTTGGACTTTTAGCTCATTTCCACTGTTGTAAACAGTGAACATCCTTGCAGATAAACATTAGGGCATTTTAGTTGACGAATGTCAATGCTGGGAAACATCTTCAGGGTAAATGCTTAGGAAGGAATCACTGGGTCTTCTGATACCCTTCGGAGAATTGCTCTCAGTTTCCTCCCACTCTCCGAGTGGATCTCTCAGGGGCTCCGGGGTGGACTCCTCTTAGTCCCCTTACAGGTAACACAAAGCCACATCTTTGCACTTCTTTGCCTGTGACTTAATTCTCATGCTGCAGAGGGTTTCCCAAGGAGCCACCAAAGTGGTTGGAGTGTTAAGGGAAAACCAGAAAGAAGGGTCAAACAGAAGAGCAGCTCATCCCGAAGAACAATTTGATAATAGGGGGCGTGCTGGTCACTGAAGCAGGATCAGCGGTTATCCTCTGGGGCAGGGGGCGATACCGGTTAAATCTCCCAAGTTACCCACGTGAAACATTTCCTGGTAGTGTAGGCTATTAAACTTTGTAATGTGTTTCTGGTTCTGACTCTGGAGGCTTATCTGGAGACCTTTAAGCAGTTTCAGAACGTCTTGGGACAGAGATGTTTAAGTAAACTCATGTTAAAATGGGGTGCTCCTCCTGGTGACCTCTTTGGGCTATTGCTAAGTGGACGAAGTCACTCTTCCACCTGGGAGATATGCCATTACCCAAGGTTTATTGTACTTTGTTCAAGTGATTATCATTTAAGCCCGTTTTCTGAGTATGTTTGAGAGACTCATTCCATAGAGTAGATTGAAATCTGAAGTTGTTTTTCCACTTCAGTTCCTTTGTCCATGAATAGTACTTCTGTGAGAGAAGAGATCAGTGTTGTTTATTGCTGCTCCTTTTGTTTTGTCATAGCTGGAAGCTTTTTCTATCAATACAAATTCCAATTCTTTATGAAAGATTGGATTTAGTCACATGTGATCAGTACACCCAGGGTCACTCTAAATGACAGCATTTTCAACCTCCTGCAAAAATCACTTCAATTCTAATCTGTTTCTTCATTTTTAATATTTTGGGGCTTTCCTGAGAAATATTTTCCTGTTTCCTATTTCTTTGGAGCTAAATGCCTAAAGGAAAAAGTATAGGCAGCTGAATATTTTTTCTCCTCTAAATAAAAGATCATAGAATGTGGCCCAGGAGATTTAGACTTCCAGAAAAGCAAAACGAGCATTTTAATTCATTCTTCTGGGACCATTTTACTTTTTGTGGGGGGCAGGCGCTGAGGACTTTGTGGGCCTCCTGTTTCTATCCTTTAAGTATTTTGTCGGGGAGAAGTAATTTAACTTTCTAGTGCTACAACAATGACAAAAAATAAGTAACACATGGCGGTAGGTGTGGGGGCGACCTCCCTCGCAAGTCCCCCCGAGTGCCATGAATGAAAGTGGATATGGTCGAGACATGACGTGATCTGCTTAGGGAAGAGAAGTGAGCAGTGGCCAGTTTCACAAGGGGAAAAGGCCAGCAGCGGCCAGTTTCTCCGAGGAGAAAAAGGCCACGAGCCCCCTCTTCCAGGGCCTTTTATTGGGTTGTAATACACAGGAATACAGGGCGGCAAGGATCAAACAGTAGATAACATTTCAAAGAAATCTGAGGGCTTACTATGAGTCAGAGTCTGTCAGGAACAGAGTTTTAGGGTTTCTTGCTCAAACCCTTAACATATGAATGAAAGCACTCTTAGCAGAGCAGATTTCACAGGTTTATCAGGAAATCTTTATGATGCCAGATTTTTCCCCAGGACATGCTCTAGCAAGGCAAAGAGCTGCACCCCTCCCCCACAGGTATTCAGGCTTAAGGGGATTAGAGCCAGGAAGCGCTTCTCCCAGAGCTCATAGGGACTCTGGCTATGTCAAAGCTGGGGGGGGTGAGAGTCCATTGCTCTTTGTTGCAGCCCCCAAGTCTTTCCATGAAGGCCTCCCAAGTGATCGAGTCTGGCTTAGGTTGCCCCCCGCTGTGAGGGGTCTTACCCATCATTGACTTCCAACCAAGCTTTGGGGGCAGGGAGAGGAACTGAGGCAGCATTGCTACCAGAGACAAGCTTTGTCTCCTGCAGCCCCCATACTCAAAGGTCATCCCTCGCCCTTAGCCACAAGGGGTAGAGTTACAATTCCTCAAACCAGGCAGAGCGGTCTGCAACAGGTAGGAGTTTTGATGCAGGGAAATACGACCATCTCGTGTTGGTTTTTCAGCACTGAAGCCTTTATTCAGATGTGGAAATACATTTAAAAAGTAAGTTCTTCTGCTGTTTTGCATTTCATGTGAAAAATTAAGAAACTGCAACTGCCAACTGCCCACCCTTGCCAAAAAGTTCGGCAAGGTCTCCAATTTTTGGTACCCTTGACTGTATTTTTTTCCAAAACCAATAGGTGAGTTTGTGGTATTCTTCCCTTGAAAATCAGCAGTCGGCATCCGAGGGCTATATACCCTTAAGTTAAAATGAAAATACTGGTTTTTCCAGAGGAGATCATTGTAGGAAAAACCTTATCAATTGCTATCAGTGCAAATATGCACAATGATAAAAAAATAAAAGCCCATTGACCTGGGACTTTGGAGACCTATGGTCTGCTCCCAACTGCCTGAAATTAGCTCTAATGGTCCCTTCCTCATCCTGGGATTTCACCTATTAGTGGAGGAGTTAGTCTGAGAGTCAGGGATCCTCACTTTTCATATATGGCATGGATAATTTACTGGATTTATTTGCATAAGCAAGACTTTCTCCTATCGTTTTGTTCCATGTATAATAATGGAAATGCATGCTTCCAAATTACAGACACATTTAAGTAAGCATTTAGTATCAAGCATTATAAAATTTTCTTAAGTGCCCCTAAATTCTCTGAGTGTATATAAGTGTCACTTTGAAACCATAAAACAAATCTGAATTTGTGAAACGAGGAAGAGGGAGTTAATGATTATTAAAATTCTGCATTTTCAAATGAATCACTTAGTGAACCAACTCCTAGGAAGCAAATGATTACTTGGTTGAGAACCCAGCAGGTAGACATGAGGCATGTGGAAAAAATTCAGCTGTGAAAGACAAAGAAATAGGAGTAGGGACCCTATGTACTGGGATTTGGCAGGTTCAGGGAAGCAGACCAGGTGGGTGAAATGTAGGATCTTTTAGATAGGACGTGTATTCGTGTGTGTGTGTGTGTGTGTGTGTGCCTGTGTGTGTTGCTCCTTTCTCTTTTCTTGTTTTTTGTTTATTTCCTACCTTTGATCCTTGGCACACCTTTACCCTTTTCACCTCTCCTCTTCCAGGTAGGCATCTACTCTAATATGTTGTCCTTAAAGATACACACAAAATATATCATCTTTGTCCTTCTTAATAAAGCCTGACCTCAGGGGAAACTATTTCACCAGAGCCTCACTTACAGGGGCTCTGGTGGGAAGGGAAGCCCCTCTTGCTTTTGTTTGTCACCTAAGAGGGTGGGGTGAGGACTGAAGAGCATATGTCAAGGTCTTGATCCAGGGGCCCATGCGAACTAAAAGTTATCATAGAACTAGGGAATGTTCTCCCTTCCCCACATCTCCCCACCTCACCACTTGTACCTCGTACACGATGTCCACCATTCAACAAAAATGACAGGGCATGCTATAAAAAAAAACACAACACAGTTTGAGGAGATAGAACAAGCATCAGAATCAAGACTCAGATATGGCAGTGGTGTTGGAATGATCAGACCGGGAATCATAACTATGATTAATATGCCAAGGGCTCTAAGGGAAAAAAGTAGACAACATAGAGAACAGATGGGTAATGTAAGCACAGAGGTGGGAATTCTAAGAAAGAATCCAAAAAGACATCTTTGAATCAAGAGCACTGACAAAAATGAAGATGCCCTGGGTGGACTCATTAGTAAATCTTGCTGAAGTGCCTCTAACTGTTTTGAGTGCATTCAAATGTCATTTTGGAATTATAAACAAGCCTAAACTCTCTTGTTTCTGAGAAGAACTTTGCTTTTTCACCTGATGTATTCCAGTCCTGGTTATGATGTTCTTTAACTCTACCGTGTTCAAGGAAGGAGACCAGTTGCTTAGGAAGAAACGGGAAGGGGAAGAGAGGATCACGAACTCTGGATACATGATGTGCACCCAGAAATTGACTCTGAGTGAAATCAGCAAATTGCCACATAGACATTATTTGGTGAAAAATATTTTTGCCGTAATGAAGAAGAATTCAGATTTTAGCATGAAGCGTTCTGATGATAGCTGTAGAATTTGAATAGCTAAAATTGGGGAGGTGTGACTATGAAAATGAAGAGAAATAAAGTGTTCTAAAACACTACAGTATTATACTTACAACAATTTTTTTCATCACTATGTTGTATCGACATTTTCTTTTTTCAGAGAAATCTTGCATTTCATGCATCTTGGCCCCTTGATTTTAATTGACAAGAGCCATTAACTATGTCTGATGTATGCAGAGATTGAAAATTAAAAACAAAGGATAAGAAAATAAGTATGTTAGAAGCATTTTGTAATATATTAGGATAGTAGCAAAGCACATCTTTTGTAGTTTTTTTTAATTGGGATAATCAAAAATATGCTCATCTGCAACTTGCTTTTGTCAATCATACCAGTGGTCATCTTTCCAAGTCCTCACAAATAGCCTTATTCTTCACCCATTTTATGGATATACAATAACCTGTCCAATCATTGTCCTATTTATGCCATCACCTATTTGTTGGTAGGTACAATGCTTTGGTGAACATGATTACACAGTATATCTTTTAGTAGCCGTGCTGGTGATTCATTGGGGGGTGGGTTATAAATGTGAGAATACAAAGTCATGGATTGCAGACCATTACCATATTGATGGTGACTGTCAAGTTCCCTCCAATAAAGATGTCCCAGCCCCCTTTCCTGTAGAAGCCAAGTGTCTATTTCTTATATATTTGCCATCATCCAACATTATCAATCATTTTAATTTGTGTCAATCCAATAAGTTTTCATTGGTATCTGGAGGCTTTTGGTGCAAAACGGTAGACTGATGATATGCACCTAACTCTTCTCCCAGCCATTAAAATTACAGAAAAGGAGTACTTTAGAAAAGAATGAAACTTTAAGTAGGACAAGTAAAGGTACTGTCAGTGGCAAGAACTTTTGAAGACCGTGTGGGGGATAGAAAATGGATGTGACTGGACTGATGGAGGAAGCTCAGTAGAAACCAGAGCAGCTTCGAACCTGGGATGGTTACCAACAGCAGTAAGCGTGGAGCATCCTCAAAGTTGTTCATTGTATAGACCGATGTTTCTAACAACCTGCACATTTAGTCATTCCCCCTAGCCCTTATCCATCAGAACAGCCTATGGGCTCTAGAACTAAGGTTAAAGAACTTTCTTAATGAAAGTGATTCGTATTGGGACAAATCCCAGTGAGAATATAGGCATCTGTGAGTGAGGTGGGGATGTGTATGCTGGAAATCCAGATCTCCACAACAGACAGTGCAAAGAAAACAAAAGAAAAGGCTAGTGCCAGGAAGGAAATATAGCAAACTCTCTATCCCTATGGTAATTGTGACTGCTCCCACATTTATGATATGTGCCTCTTGACATGTCCTATATCCCAATGACCTATTTAGAACCTGTATTCAGGCTTTCCATTCAAGCAAGAGATGCTTGTGTAGGCTAACTTATCGGGCTTTAAAGTAAATCCACACTACCTCTCCTAAACCACATATTCAAAAATTTGAATGGAAAAACAAGGTTTAGCAGATATTTGATGAAAACCATAAGGAAAAGCCTGAGAGAACAAAGATGATCAGAGCCATGCATCTAAATTAAATAGAAATAATTAAAATAATGGGACAAAATCAAATTAGTGTTCTCAGAGTAAATCAAGAGCTTTCATGCGTAAAACAGGCAAGAGTTTTTGGAAATCAAAAAGTAGATCACAGGCATTAAAAAAAATCAATGGATGGGCTAAATAATAAGTTGAATGAAACAGAAGACGTTATTGGTGTTCTTGAAGATAGAATCAAAGAAAGCTGCCACACCGTACAGTAAAAAAATCTCAGAAACTTGGGAACCGGTGGTGAGAAAAGAAGCACATATCTAGGTATTCAAGACATTTCCAATGGGAGTTTCAGGAAGAAAGAATAAGGAAGAATAGGAAGGAGGACGTCGCTAAAATACACTAGAAAAAAAACATTTTTCCAGCAAAATAAATATAGCTTTTTAGGTTGACAGGTGCTCGAAGTTGCCTAACAGAGTGAAGGACAAGAAAATCCACTGCTAACCTAGCAGGCTTTTGTTGCTCATCTGTTCAGCTTTTTCCCCTTTTAGTCACTGGGATGTCCTCTGCCCTGTGCCAGAACTGGCCCATTAATGCTTCTCAGTGGATCATTGTAGAAACTGAGGGGGGGGAAATGGACTCTTGCTCCGTCTGAGTTCTCTAGTGCTTAGGATCCAGTCACCACAAAACGCAACAGGGCCATTTTTTAAGGAGAGTGCCAGCCTGAGACAGAACCCCACTCAAAAGGGACCCTGTCTGAGAGATGGGACGAAAGAGAGCCAGGCGTAATAACATTGTTTAAGCCATCCACAGGGCCACGTCTGGTTTTAGCACTACTCCGTTGGCTTTCCATTAAGAACAGAATGGCTTGAGATGGGTTTCTGTCACAGAAGTCATGATAAAACAAACTGCTTATCAAGGTGCAAGGTGTAAGATTTAGAGTGACATCCTATGTTTCGTCAGCAGCCCTGGATGCTAGGAGGTAAGTGATGGACTTCACAATGCAGGGAGGGGGCGGGGGAGGTTTCCAAGCTAGAATTCTGTACTTAGCCAATTGCCAAACAAGCATGAAGGCAAAATAAAGATTTTTTTTTTAGATGTGCAAAAATTCAGGAAGTGTATGAAAAGAGGGTAATAGGAAGTATTTTGGCGATCTGAAAAAGGAGTAAGGCTTAAGAGAATTGAAGGAAGCTCCAGAGAAGGTCAGGGGTCAGTTGGAGTGAGTGCCTGAAATCACGCCCTCCCATTGAAAGTCACTTGCAGATTCCTTATGTGTCAGTCCTCTTGGTTCTAAAATGAATACTGTCTACACGTTCATAAGACTTCTAAGTACTATCTGTTAGTTTTCTGTTTTTAGAGTCACCCTTCACTGACAAAACACAGAAGACTGACTTCACAGTCTAGTGGGGGTGTCCAACCCGTGCCCTGTGGGCCACAGGTAGCCTCAGATGGCTATGAATGTGGCCCATTACAAAACTGTAAATTTACTTAAAACATTATGAATTTTTTGTTTCCATTAGTGTTTGTATATTTAATGTGTGGCCCAAGACAATTTTTCTTCTTCCAATGTGGCCCAGAGATGCCAAAAGGTTGGATGCCCTGCCAAAGGCAGAGTGTCTATGCCTTAGAATGTGGTCATTACCGCTGGGACAAAGGCTTTGCTTTAAACAATTAGGAAATAAACATAACTCCTCTGACTACAACTTGGATCGGTGTCTGGAGACAGAACTGACTGTGAGTCCACGTTAGAAATAGGGCAAAGGGAAGACGGGGACACAGCAGTTGGGAACATCATTGTCCTTGACCTGAGCTGGCCTTCTCAAGAGGGAGGCTTCGGTGTGGCAGGTTGACTGGCTGCCACGAGTATTTGCTCTCTAGAAAGCATTCGTCCTCCCTCCTGAGGACCCACCACCATCCAGAATCGAGTAAGTAGTTTCATTGCTGAGGTGGTGTTGGTTAGGACGTGCATAATATACTCACTTTTGTTTTGAGAGAGAGAAACAGAGGGGAAGGGAGGGAGAAAGAGAGGGAGACAAACATCAACATGAGAGAGAAACATCGGTTGGTTGCCTTAGGTATGTGCCCCAGCTAGGGACCGAACCTGCAACCCAGACATGTGTTCTCACAGGGAATCAAGCCGGAAACCTTTAGGTTTGTGAACAGTGCCCCACCGGCTGAGCCATACCGGCCAGGGCAATGTACTCATTTTTTCTGGGAGGGAAGATAATATGTGATCAAATGCCTTTGTAATGGACTGGTGTTTGTGCCTTAAATATTTAAAAAGAGAAAGAGAAAGCTGAAATAGTCTACTGTCATTTTCTCCATTTGAAATTGGTGTGAAAGGTCTTAGCCTCTTTTCAGGGAAATGAGAGTCTAACTCCCAAAGTGCATAAACAAGAGAAAAGAGAAACAAAAAAAGCTAATTGGTGATTAAAGGAGAGGAGTTCAGTATTTTTTGACTATATGGCAAAAGCTTACATTTTTAAGGATAAACATCTCTAATGAGGTCCAAAGGCTACAGGGCACAAAGAAAATGGGATAGTAAAGAGTTTTTAATAATCTAAAATAGCTAGGGAGAAATAAAGACAGTTTTAAGGCTTTTAAACCATATTGACTCAACTGGTTGAAAAATTCTGCCTCAATGTTAGGTTGCTGCTTTCTGCACCAAAGCAAATAACTTCCTCTAAATCATCCTTTCCTCCTTCCAATGGCAACACACAGCTACAATTTGGTGCCTTTGACTTACGATATTATAAGGTAGGGGAAATATGAAGTCTCCAGGCTAGGGTTGGGCCAAGGAGGAGGAATGGAGTCATCTCCAAGTGAGGAACCGCAGATCTCAAAGCCAGACTCCCAAAGGCACTCTGTGTCTGCTGAGTGTTGTCAGGGGACTTGACGAAGCCCCCACTTGTGACGGGGGCATTATGAATGAAAGTCAGACAGGATGAAGCACAGGGAAGGTTTCAGAGATTGATGTGTTTTTGAAAAAATGAGTGAGCCAAGAAACCTGCTTCTAGAAAGGAGTTCATTAAACAGAAACAGCACTGAGTGAAAAAAGGACAGGGGAAAGAAAATGGGAAAACAGAAAAGCCTTGTGTGGCTTTATGTTGTGCGTGTTAATGCTGCTGGGTTGATGATAGTGGATGAGCTTATGAGAGGAAACATTCTGGAGATTTGTAAGTAATACCACCTAAAATAGTTTTGGGAAGCATCTGTTAGTATATGACCCTCCGAAATGAGCAAACATATCGATAGACGTACAGATGGTCCCTGACATATGATGGTTCTACTTAGGATTTTTCAGCTTAACGATGGTGTGAAAGAGATATGCATTTAGTAGAAACCATACTTTAAATTTCAGATTTTGATTTTTTTTTTCCCAGGCGAGCAATATGTAGTATGAGACTCTTTTGTGATGCTGGGCCATGGCAGTGAGTTTATTTTGCCCACTATAGCTGAATGGAAGGGTTCCGAGCACGTTTGAGGTAGGCCGGGCTAAGCTATGGTGTTTGGCGAGTTTATGTGTATTAAATGCATTTTCGACTCATGATATTTTCCACTTGCAATGGGTTTATTGGGATGTAATCCCATCATAAGTCACAGAGCATCCGTATTTGATTTACACAGAAAGACTTGGAGTCTGTTGAGAGAAGGGGGCCATACCCCAAATAATAGCCAGTATTTAGAGTCCCTACTCTAGGCCAGGCACTGTGCTAAGTGCTTCTGATGTATTATCTCTTCTAATTTTCGTTACAGTCTTACAAAGTAGGGGGCCTCCTACAGATGAGGCTTTGGGAGATTCAATACCTTGTCCAAGACCTCACTAGCAAGTTGCAGTCTTGGTTTGTGTTTGGGAGCCTGGGCCACTCTAGCCAGTACTGCAGACTGGGTGGCTGAAATGACAGACATTTGTTTCTCACAGTTCTGGGAGCTGGAAAGCCCCAGGTCCAGGTGCCATCAGACTTGGTTCCTGGTGAGGACCAAGGTGTCTCCTGACTTGGAGATAGCTGTCTTCTTGCTGTGTCTCACGTTGCTTTTCCTCGGTGCGTAAGCAAGAAGGGAGAGCTCTTCCTGTTTTTCTTTTCTTATCAGGACACCATTCCTGTCCTCATGATTTCATCTGAGCCTAATTGCCTTCCCAAGGCCCCACATCCAAATACCATCACATTGGAGGGGGAGGTTAGGACTTCAAAGTGTGAATTTGGGGGCATGCAGTGTACAGTCTGGCTTTCGAACCCATACTTTCTGAGCTTGGATCCATGCTTTGAACTACTGTGTTCCTATCGTTATAGCATTTTTACTCAATAAATGGTAATTTTATCGAGGTAAGAAGGAACATATAACCTTTAGGTCCTACATTTCTTTTTACCTCAGTATTAACTAAACTAATAGTTAGTAAATGAAATAACAACTACAGTTTCTGAGGACTTAAGTGAAATGTATCATCTCATTCAACTATATTATCAACTCTAGGAGGCATGAAATAAAATGATGATGGGAAGCAAGTCAGAGCCAGACAGCCTGGGTTCTAATCCCAGCTCTGCCATTTACAGCTGAGTGTCCTTGGCAAGCCTTTTAATTTATTGAAACTGAAGTTCCCCATCTATAAAATGTCAACAGTAATACCATCTTCATCATAAGGTGGTGAGACTTAAATTGCTGAGCAGAATAATGTCGAGAACATACTAATTGCTTGAATGTTACTTTTTTTCCTTATTCCAATCTATAGGTGAGAAACCTGAGGTGCAGAGAAATTAAGTCACTTGCCAAGGGCTGTATGCATATGTAATATTTATATATACTGCTGACATAGGTAGCAAAGCTGAGATTCTAATTTCTATGAGCCTCAAACCTCAGTCTTTGCTTTTAAGCCCTCTGCTCTAACGCCATCCTGGGGTCTGGCCTCATAACTCTCTTTTCTAAGGAGGCTTCAGGGTGTTTCCCCCTCCAATTTAAACTCCAGCATGGATCGCCTCTGAACAGGGCGGCTGGTGAGCCTGGGCACGTCAAGGTTAAGGCAATGAATGAATCAGGAAATCCACACTGGTGCAGGTGACCCATTTTTAAAGATCGAATTTAAAAGCACTTTGTCTTCAAAGGAAATTGGATTAAGTGAAAATGCTCTGTTTTGCTTAAACATGGACCGTCTATTTGAAGAAGCATTTAGAATCTTTTATTTGCAGTGGTGGCTTGTTTGTAAATGCACGGCGTTAGGGAAGGGGATAGAGCTTTTAGTGTTAGTGACTTTGAAGTGAAAAAAAAAAGCAGTGGCACAATAGTTGTCTAATCCATATCCAAAGTGCAGACGAGCATGCAGAAGTACAAATAAAGCGTGTCCTGGATTGTGACATTCAGGGGAATAGCTTTGTAAGGTAGTATGGAAGGGAGATGTAATGAGCTCTTTACAGATGAACGGTATGGCCTGAGGCTTTTATTTTCTGTAATTATTGTCTTTTAAAAAATATTTTGGGATGCTGTGGGATACCAGAGGCCCGGAGTTGCGTAACTGGTACATTGAATTAAAAGGAAAAGGGTCTAACTCATTTAATGGCACTGTCTAGAACTTTCTGCCCCGAACTTCCTGGGGATCTCATCACAAGATAACGTGAATTTTGTGACTTTGTCGCGTTCTGAACCCAATCCCAATCGGCTCAGAACATTAATTTCTCTGAACACTCGTTTGTCAGTGGTGTCTTCTTTTAGGTCACGTAGTCACAAACTCCTGACTCTAATATTTAAAGCCAGAAAGCCGACTGATGGACATACAGCCAACTGTGCTTGTCTTCAGCCAACCCATCATGGCTCTGTAGGCACGGAGAGCAAATGCTAGTTAGCTGGTTGTGAAGTGGTACCCAGCCATGAGGAGTGAGTTACCTGATTTAAATATTTGGTGGCATGAGGCTAAGATAGTTTGTTATGTCAGTTTTGCCAAAGGGAGACACCCACCACTAGGACCCGAAGCCTTAATCAGCACTTGGGTGGCACTCTCCACTGGAATTGCTGTGTGGCCTCAGCAAGTTGCCTGCCTCACTGTGCTTCAAGTCCCCTGTCTACAAAAATATATGAATGGAGGGTTTAGCAGAGGCCGTGAGAAACTGTCATCATCTTTACTGTCCATGCTTCCATGGCCCAACAGGCCCCTTCGCACAGAAGTCACTCTGTCTCCTTACAGTGGCTTTACACAGCTCTGACTTTAAAAGTTCAGCTCACAGAGGAAAATGTTTCCCCCAGCTTCTAAGTTCTCATAGGTTTCAAGTAAAGAGAATAATGATCATGGAGCTTTTATTTTTATTTTTTTAAGAATGTCCATGGGTGGAACTGGAAAGCATTATGCTAAGTGAAATAAGCCAGGCGGTGAAAGACAAATACCATATGATCTCACCTTTAACAGGAACCTAATCAGCAAAACAAACAAATAAGCAAAACATAACCAAAGACACTGAAATTGAGAACAGGCAGATAGTGACCAGAGGGGAGAGGTGTGGGGGGTAGAGGGAATTTCAGGGGAAAAGGGGAAGGCTTTGCAGGAATAAGTATGAAGGACACATGGACAATAACAATGGGGGGTGGTGGAAATGGGAGGGAGGGAGGTGGGTTGGGATGGGGGTAAAAGGCAGAAAACTGTATTTGAACAACAATGAAAATAAAAAGGAAAAAAATCAATAAAACATGGGGGGGGGGAAAGAATGTCTACGTAACCAGGTTAAAACCCGTTTAGGCTCTCTTGGTGTCGGTAAAACGCATAGCATTTCACCAGAAGTCTGTAGAAAGGGACCCTGTCTATAGAAATCATCTACTCAACTTCCCAAAGACTGAAGTATCCTCATTTGGGGTTTTTCTCTTTTCCTTAAATATTTGTATGGAGATAAAAAGCATCGCCTTTTCTTGTGTCTCCCCCAGTTCACTTCACTTTCCTATGGCACAGAACAGAGGGTGAGTGTGGGCTGATAGGACAGCCTTTGCTTGCAGGGAACAAAGAGTGGAGAACCGCTGAGCCTTCATGTTACGGAGTCAGTGGATGGGCACTGTCACCCACTTGATAACCATGACACCATGGGCAGTATGTCATTCCTCTGCCTCTTGGCTTTAGCTTTTTATTAGAAAACAGCTTTTGCATCACCCGTTCACCTTCTACCTCTTTTGCTCTTGGCCTCACACTGTGTGCTTAGAAGCCATTATCCTGTTTGGGGTTCGGTGTGTGCTGGGTAGGGGATGCTCCAGTCTCTTCCAGGAAAAGCAAACCTATTACCTATGGTAATGTGGAGTCGGGTTCATAATTTAGTACTGTATTTTGAACGTTTGCAGGCCATTTACGTTTTCCTTCCAATCAAGGAGTTAGAGTTTCTGAGTAAATAATTTTCCCGTTATGAGTCTTGACTTCGCAGTGTTTCCCTTTGATGTCTCTGTGAAATGTGTGATCCTGGATTAGTCTGAAATCAGGTACCAATGCCTCAGTATTAAATATCACACAGCTGCATTAACTTTTTATGAGGTGAAGCGGAGCCGCAAAACATCGTGTGTGGATTTGGGAGAGGATTGTTTCTGGCGGGTGAGTTATGGTGACTGCGTTTTTATCTGTACTACTAGAGTTGGCCTGATCGGATTAATGCCTTTTAGGCATGCAAACCTGAATTATAAAGAAGAGAAGTATGCTCTCATGGTAAGCAATTCTTTGTAGGTAATGGTGTAACTGGGATTTTTTTAAGCTGTTGAAATATACTCCAGATGATTGGAAAAAGCTTATATTTCTCGATTCCCCAGGATACTAATATGCATATCTTTAAAAGGAAATGGAATCTAATGGCCTTGCTAGGACTGTCTGGAGCTGATGGGACCCCCAGCGCCATCAAATCACGGTGGCGCTAAATGCGATTAGGAGCTGTCACAATACATTTAGGCCTCATCGGTTAGAGAGAAGACTGGGCCAAAGGTCATTCTCTACAGCAAAGTGGGCATTTAGTGCTTTTATTTGCTGTAATGGTAAATGATGGTTAATGAAAATCATTTATAAACCTTGTCCAAACCAGTGTTCCTCTCCTGAAAGCGGCGGCCGGCTGCCTCTTGGAAGGACTGTCATGGCAATACGGTTGACGCCATGTGATAGTAATTGGGCTCAGAGCTTAATGAACTCCGTGTCTGGTAACTCATTTCCCCCGAGTGGGAAGACAGGCAGAGGTAACAGCTCTCCCTGAAGGGAACCTGGGCTCCTGCTTCCTCTCGTGGACCTTTGTCACTTCGCACTTTGAAGTGGAACATTAGCACCTTTGAAATGGTGTGCCCAGTCTGAGGCCTCTCGTGCTTTCGGACGGTGGTTGACACTTACCCTAATGATGATTAATAGCCATGTCAAGTATCCTAGTGGTTTCAGAGGTCATTCCGTCTTTATGTAGCAGCTTAATTGAAGTTTTATCCTTCTTACACACCTGGCATTCGCTTTGGTGTAGTCACCGCACGTCGATGAGAAATAATTTATTTGGCATTCCTTCTCTTTCCTCGGATTTCCATTTCACTCATTTAAAGTTTATCCCACTCATTGTACTTCTTTCCCTATCGTTGTGGTAACGATTCTTTTGGTGAAATCCGAGCCGAGCCTGAAGCTTCTTGAGGGGGAGGGGCTTCCATTTCATCAGTTTCCTTCAACTGTTGGGAAAGCAAGCCAGGCCACTGGCTCTTTCCGTCCTTTAATTCATGGGTGTCTGTGCCAGGGAATGTCAGCTGCTTGAAGTAACAAGTATTGGAATGAAAATGTTTCTGAAGACTTTCAACAGTCAGTAGAAGACTCAAAATTTGGGATAGTTTATATGGAGCAGCTACCAATAATGAACATTTATTGAGTATTTACTATGTACTAAACCCTGGGCTAGGCCCTTGACATGAAAGAACTCATTAAATCGTTGCAAGGACCCTCCATAGCGTCTCCCCATTTTACAGGTGAAGAAAATGAGGAGGAGGGGTTAAGTAACTCATCCAAAGTCACGGACTATTAAGCAGAGCTGCGTCTAGCCCACGTGGTGCTGTGTGTACAGATTGGGAGAAGGCTCTCACTCTGGCCATGGCTTCCCCGGGGGAGGCACGGGATGGGCACCCCAGCTGGCACCTGCCGCAGAGTGTCCCTGTGCATTAATTACACACCCCGAACCGCCTGTGTGGCAGCCCTGCTGGTGAGTGACAGGTCCCAAATTCAGACCTTGGCAGGTGAGCAGGAGAACATTTGTGATGGAAACAGAATGTAAACTTAACTTTTCCGGTAGCCACATTTTATTTATTTTTTCTTTTTCAGACTTCTTTTTATTGATGATGCTCTTCCAATTTTTCCCTTTCTGCCCTCCGTACTCCCTTCCGCCAGCACCTCACACTCCGTCAGCCAATTCCCCTACCATTTTTCGTGTCCGTGGGTCATGCATATACGTTCTTTGGCAACTCCATTTCCTCTACCGTACTTTACATCCCCATGGCTATCCTGGAACTACGTATTTGTACTTTTTTCTTTTTTTTTCATTGTTCAAGTACAGTTGTCTCCATTTTCCCACCACAACTTTCCCCCTCCCCACCCATCCCCACCCATCCCCACCTCCCACCCTCAACCCTACCTACCTTTGGCTTTGTCCATGGGTCCTTTATACATCTTCATTAAAAAGTAAACAGAAACAGGCAAAAATAATTTTTTCAGGATGCATTTTATTTACCTTAATAGACCCCCAATTTAAAAAAATATGTAATCAATATAAAAGTTATTGAACTATTTTATAGTGTGTTAAGTTTTTGTTATCTAGCCCTTGAAATCCTGTGGGCATTTTACACCCCAGCACTTCCCAGTTTGGATGGAGCCACATTTCAAGTGCTTGGTAGCTTCAGGTGGCTAGTGGTTTGGACAGCACAGTTTTGGAGACTCAGGTCTTTCGCCACCACCTACCTCCTCCAACCCATGTTGGTTCTGAAAGAATAAGATGAATTTACTCCAAGCATCCTCAGTTAAGAAAACCTTATTAGAAACAATCAGGTAGATAGGAAATTCTACACATGGTTCCCCTCTGGTTGCTCTGAAGGTAATTACGGAAGCTTTGTTTTTGCATACAAAGGGAGTATCCGCACTGTTGTTAACATGGTCATGTCTCAGTGCTACAGAGTCTGAACATCTGCGTTCATGGGCTGTCAAATTCTGCGGGTCCTGTTTGCTGTCCTTTTGCCATTCCTTCTGTCCTTTACATTTCAGCGTAGAATGGGTAAAGAACTTGAAAGGCAATAAGACCCAAACCAAAGACCTTTTCAACTTCTCAGCATCTCTGGCAACAGTGTAATGTGAGGCACAAGCTTAACATTTCTGGATGGCTGGTTCAAGGATTTTTGATGATGCTTTTATAACTCTGTAGAGTTAGACAAAGTTACCCGAGGCACAAAAAGACAGGCGTAGCCCAGATTCTCATCTCCTTGCAATGTCTGCTAGCAAAATTTAATGAATTAAATTTAATTTATAGAAATTTTTCTTAGACTACTTCATCAGGCCTGGTAATAAGGTATGAATCAGACTGAATGTCATCAGTCTGTGACTGGTCAGGTCTTTTTGGAGAATGTTCAAGATTCTTTTGAAACTCTCTGGGAAGCGATGACATCACATGAAAGGGTTCATAGAGCTTTAATTACTGGCTGATTGCGACGATTGCAGTCTGGGAAACCTGCCATATGACGGAGAGTGGTTCGTGGGTGGCATGGCCTGGTTTCCTTGAAGCAAGGACAGCTGTGAATAGGGGAGCACTGGGGGAAGAAGACGAACTTTGGAGTCTTAGGTTTGTGATGACCTCTCTTAGTTTTCTTATCAGTAACATGAGAAAATGGCCCCTTCTACCTGTGATTGTCATGAAGAACTGATATGAACTTATGTGAAGCATCAGCTTTGTATCTAGCAGGCACCAGATAATCCATAAGTGTCAGCAATCATCATTACCGATAGATCTGATTGGCGTATCTTTTTGAGTTGGTTATACTTTTCTTCCCACCAAAACCACTTTTAACATTTATTGTTTACTGTTAACAAAAACTGCCTTCTGTTATTACTCATGGCATGATCCCACTGCATAGCTTGTGCTGTTATAAACATAATAGTATCTTTCTTAGAAAAATAATGAATTGAGACATAACTGGAATAAATTAAAATAAAGGTGATGCTAATTATGTAGAATTATATTGGATAAAAGTGGAACTTTTTAAGATCATAAAAATAGAAAGATTGCTAAGAAACCAAGCACATATACATATGTTCTTTGCAAAATAGTGTTAAAAGATTTTATGACCTTTTTTTCATACCCTTTTCTCTGTTTGCTTTTTCCCCCTTCCCATCCATTTCTTCTTTCATTCTACTTCCTTCCTTCCTTTCTTACAAGGAAATGAGTTAGTTGGTTGCAGGTGTGGGTGAGAGGATTTGTGTACGGAACAGGGGGTCTTTTGACTATAAAAGTTCAACTCACAGCTCACAGTGTTTTGTGTGGATTATGGTTGTAGGGATATTTTTATTCAAAAAATGCTATTACTCCGAGCCACCAAGGTCTGGATAATGGGTGCATCAAGTACTTCTAATCTAGATTTATATCTGTTACTGAGCTCTTTGGAGTAGCTACCAAATACCTTTAGAAGAAGGGTATGCATTCTAGGGTAAGAGTCAAAGAAATGCAAACACGGAGGTGCAGTTGGATACTCCATCAGTTAAGAGCCTTTGATACAAACAACAGATCTCAACTCTAAGTTAGGAAATAAAAAGGGAGTTTAGGAAAGGGAGCCTGAGTAGAGGGGCAAGATGGATAGCACACTGAAAAAGGATGCTCGGCCACAGATTAGGAATAGGCAGCGCCTGGCATCCAGCAACAGGATGTAGCTGAGTTTCATCATTTATGATCTTGTGCCACTTTGCTCAAGATTGGAATTTACAGTAAAGTGCCCAGTGGCTGAAGCTTGGTTTCCATGACTGCCCCTTGGATTAGGTTGGAGTGTGCCTGGCTTTATAATTCCACTAGGACTGAAGAGTACCTCTGGACGCCGAGCAGCCAAAATGGTCAATCCATAAATGTCCACTACAGATGCAGTTTTTGCTTCGGAAAAACTGTTACTAACAACTGCTTCCATTTATCCTAATTTTCCTGTAACTCTCAATAATCCTGACATTCTAACTCACCTTGCTTCTTTTCATAGGATCGAAAGTTCTTCTGTGCTGTAGCCGACTGTCATGTCTCTGGTGCTTTGGTGTCCCAAAGCTTTGACCTTCCGTGTTAGGCCACAAATTCAGCAGCTGTTGAAAACATCTCAGTGGAATAGTGCTATTTTTTCCTGCAAGTTTTTCTTTTCTCTATCTCTTTATGTGCCAGAAAAAAGAAGAGAGACAAAAAAGAGCAAAGTATCTTCAGTTTTGGAGATTGCAGTTGTAAGAACAAAACAAAACAAGCCATGATGGTCTTTATGCACTGACATTCTATTGGTAGTTGGTATCTTAGTATTATCCCCTTTTTGTATTATTTTCTGCATTCGAAACTACTTTTAAAACACACATGCATAGCCCTGGCTGAGTGGTTCACTTGGTTGAGCATCATCCCATACACAAAAATGTTGCAGGTGCCATCCCTGGTCAGGGTACATACCTAGGTTGCAGGTTCAATTTCCATTCAGGGCACATATGAGAGGCAACCCATTGGGGTGCATACAGTGTTTTTCTCTTGCATCCATGTCTCTTTCTCTCTCCCTATCTCTCTCTCCCTCTCCTTCCTCCTCCCTTCTCCTCTCTCTAAAATCAATAAGCATGTCCTCAGATGGGGATTTAACACACACACACACACACACACACACACACACACAGTGACATGATTATAAAACTCTCGTTGATGTGAATTTTTTTAGTCTAGCAAGGAAACCTGATCAGTGTGTCTGTAAGTCAATGCCCATGGATGGTGTCAAACAGGATTGTGTGGTTAATGGACACAGCGGAGAGGCCTGCGTGGTGTTGCCCACACAGCTCTTCGAGGTGCTGCAAAGATTACTTTGACATTTTAATGTAGCGTCAACACAATGGAATTCAGAGAGCATTTTACATGATGTTAGCCACATAATAGGAGGTCAGTAAATTCACATTTCTGATTGATTGATGCAGCACCTGTAGTGTGTAATTATTCATCCTTCAAGACAATGATTCGGGTCTAGCTGGTAACAGACGTTGTGAAATACCATCATTTTGTTTGAGTTTGTTGCTTTGATGCTTTTCCTCTGAAGGAGGCCTTTCAGCCATTGCTGCTGGTATGGGTGATTCTCAGAGGAAGAGTCTGAGGAAAACTAAGAAAGAAACAAGCCCTGATATGGTGTCAGTTCCAGGTGGCCCTGTGCGCTGAGGAAAACAGGCCAAACTGTACACTGCAGCAGGAATTCCTGCATATGTCCCCAAACTTTTGGCCGTGAACTGCAGAATATGGCTGTGGTGTTAACCGTCCGTCATCCATTGATCATTTCTCATGTTTTTTTCTTCAGGTAACTCGTACGGATTTTCAAACATGAGTGTGTGAATCTACATTTACAAAAAGGGGGCGCCGATAGGTTTAAGCTCAGAAAATGGAAACTACTGGGGAAAAAGAGATTGATTATTGGAGACCTAACTTTAAGGAGGTTATTTTGATCCCCTACCTACACATGTATCTGGTAGCTCTCTTTCAGGTGCTAATGATAGAAACCCCAATGTAATCAATTCCAGAGAAACCAAATAGGTTGGCTTGCAAGTCTCGGAAGTTCTGCAGTAGTAGGGTTCAGGCTCAGTTGACTAAAGGGCTCAAAATAGAATTTATTTTTTCTTTATTTCTTGGCTCTGCTTTTAGTGCATTTGCTTGATTCTCATATAGCGTCGCCCTTTCTAGTCACAGATGGCTGCCACGCCCGGCATCAGGCCTGTTAAGAGGAGCGAGTTTCCTGTGAGGAAGTCCCAGCAGTCTCGCTGGCTCAGATTGGGTCATGCATCTTTCACTGGGTGATTCTTTGTGGCCAATGTAAATATCAACTCTTAATTGGCTTTGGTCTGGGTTATGTGCCCCATGCCTGGAGTTTGGGCTTGCATTCTCAAACTCTCAGCTACCTCCAAGTACATTCCATTGGCACACTGTATATATGTCACCCCATTTAATGCAATGCAGATAAAATAATAGGACATAATAAAACATTAATAGCCCTGGCTAACATGGCTCAGTGGATTGAGTGCTGGCCTGCAAACAAAGCTTGCCAGTTCAATTCCCAGTCAGGGCATATGCCTGGGTTGTGGGCCAGGTCCTCGGCTGGGGACATGAGAGAGGCAACCAATCGATGTTCCTCTCTCACATTGATGTTTCACTCCCTCTCTTATTCCCTTCCTACCCCTCTCTCTAAAAATAAATGAAAATAAAAATTAAAAAAAATTAATAGTGGTTGTCTCATGGAGCTGCCTTGTAGGTGATTTAAACATTTGTTTTTGTTCTTTCTGTGGTTTCTAAATTTTCAAGTGTGAGAGTGTAAAATTTTTATGAGCAGAAAAATTACCTTAATTGTTGTTACACCTTAGTAGTAAAAGAACTCTAGTATTGAATTGTTTAAGAAAATAATTTAAGATTTTTTTCCTCCTCATTCTTTGTGTTTTTTACCTTAGAAAATCTTTCTCCCCCAAAGTTATTTACCTATATCCAATCATTTCTACATTATTTCTCCAGTCTGTTTGAAGTTACTTGGTTGTGTGGTACAAGGTGGGATTCGAATTTGATTTTTTTTCCAAATTAACACATTTTCAGACAATAGTGGTTAAAAATTTCACTCCTTCTTCATTGATTTGGAAGGCTTACTTGCTTGTGCTTTTAAAAAAAGGAGAGAAGAAGACAGCCTTGTCAAAGTTCTTTTGGAGAAGTTCTCTCTTGTTGACCTTGTGTCAGCCAACTCCTAATGGGTAAAGGAGAGAGAAAGTAAGCCTAAAGATTTATGAAAACAGGAGAGAGTGAGTTTGTAGGGTTCTGTGGCCCCTTAGAGGTGGCACCACTACCAAAAACCAAAGCCCTGGAATCATGTGACAGTACCATTTCTTTCCCCAAATTCTTCCTACTGTATCATGTTAATGTAGAAAAAAGTGGCCAGTTGAACACGGGAATCGATTTTGTAAATGCTCTGGAATAGTCCGTCATCAGCCCTGCCGAATTCACACCTTGCCCCACGTGGCAAACTTTACAGGTACAGAACTCTAAGGAAGATATTCATTGCTATCCAAAATAGTCCATGTTTGTGCATAAACCAGACTTTATTGGAAATACGTTTTACTCATTCAGATATTTATGGAGTATTTATTTGGTTCGGCCAATAAAGTTTTCTCTTTCAAAGCATAATCCTCACCATTTTGGAACAGTTTGGGTATGGTCTTAAAATGGATGATTTTTTAGTGTAATTCAGATATAAAGTCCTATGAATGATTAAAAGGAAACTTTCATAGAATCCCACATAGTAATGACCCCTGAAAGAGAAAATTGCAGTGAACATATGTTGGTGATACAATCAGGGAGGGTATTTGAGGGCTTGGTAATCTTTCAGTTACTACGTTAAAATCATACATGGAATGATTTCTAAAGTCATTTCGATTTGAGAAGCTCCATTGAGGTCAATAGGAATCTTGCTTGGGAAGGGCTGCAATTTTAAAGATAATTTTGAATATTTTGTACTTACCCAAGTGAAGGATACTGTGGATTTTTGCCAATAAAACACTGTAGAGTTTTGTTTATTTCAAAATCCTCATGCACTACCCCCATTCTAGTTCACCACCATCGTTAACTTAATTTCCTTAAATTACTTGTCATAGAAATATCAGTTTTATTTCTTTTTGGATTAATTGCATGCCATGTCTCTCTCACTTTGTAGGAGATAAAATTTCTATGAATGGACTAGAGTTTCCTCTCTTGAGATTTGTGGGCTGAATTAGACCATCTGCCTAGATATGTTTAGCATCTATTTAAATGTTTTTAGAGTCTGTTTAATTGATAATCAAGACTCAGGCCTGTTGATTAACAGATTGGTTTCTCTTTTAGTGAACTGTGTTTCCCACGCTAAAATGCAAAACCCACTGTACCAAATCCCAGAACTCCGAGGAAATCGTGCGCTTGAGGTCAGTTGTCATGTCACTTTCGAGTCTCTATGTAAATATCCAATACATGTCAGAGGCCCTCCCCCACCCTCACCCCAGGAACTGGGGATAGAGAGGCCATTTCACATCCCAGTTGGGCATACTAGAGTGAGTTCATGATCATATTTTATTTTGGCTTTATGGTTATGAACTTGGACTTGAGCCCATGTATAGGGCTGGTAAAAATAATTTTAGAAATATTCCCTTCTTCCTTGTTCTTGGGCCCAGCTGTGCTGTCATGATTATTGACTCTGTGTTGGATTTCCCCCTTGCTCCCCTGCTCTGTCAGCAGGGACATCGGAAAACCTTTGGAATCTGCTAGTTTTTCTTCTTTTTCTTTTTTTGGGCAAGAGGTGCTGTGTGCTTCTGAAAACAAGGTCACTGTGTTATAATTAACTGAATATTATTTGTTGTAAGTACTTATTTAATAACAACTAATGCCATGAAGTGCATTGTTACTTGGGTCAAAAACTATTTAATGTATATCTATCTCTGCTCCTCAGTAAGAACATTCATCTGTTTGTTTTCTCCTTGTGAGCCAGAATCGCCATGATTTCAGCAACCCCAGTGCAGAGCTTAGGACCTTTAAATGCGTGTTGCAGGACTCAGTCGGATGAGTAAGGGACCCAGCTGAGAGATGGCACCAAGCCTAATGATGAAGGGGCCCATCTCTGGATGAAGAAGGGGAGGTGATGTGATCCCCTGGATGGCAAGACAACTTTTACTCTTAGGGTATGTCATAGTTAATGCTGTTTTGAAGCTGTGTACATCCCCAGAGTCACGTGTGGGGTCATTCATGTGATGGAGCGGTTGATGGGGGGGGAGGTGCCACAGACTCAGGGCTCTCAAGGGGCGGATGTCATCAGAGAGCTAGGGCAAAAGGACTGCTATTTCAGGAAATTCACAGAGGCAGTGCACCCTCAGAAGGAAGCTTGTTCTCAAATTTAGACTTGATCTCAGCAGCCACAAGCTTTTTTTCTGAAGTAATTACCCAAGTGAATTTTGCAGAACTGGTATAAGGAACACATTCCTGTTAATACAGAACTTCAGCTACTTATTTTACTGTGAACAAGCTGAGCCTTGTCATATTAGGAAGAAATGTGATGTCTTTCTAGCACAAAATGACTATATGCTCCATTTATTTATATGTTAAGTTAAATGGAAATAAATTTTATTGTTAAAATAATTATATATTCTTTTTTGGAACACTGAAAATGTTTATATATATATGAATATGATACTAAATTTGTAGGGGATGAAAAACTCGTAATTTTAATAGTTGGTACAAAGTTCTTTTTAGTGAAGACACCACTTTTACTTAAGAAATAAAGTAATATCTAAGATATAAAGGATTAAGAAGTATCTAGGAAAATGTGAAGCCTTATAGGCAAGATCTATAAGAAAAGTATTAAACAAGTAGATAAATGTGTTTGTGTTGGTAGTGACCAAGAGTGGGGGTGGGAGAGGTGGATGAAGGAGAGAAGGTGGGTAAGTAGGCAGGAGGAAGTGCATGAGACAGACCCCATGGCAGGAGGAGGGACCCTGCAAAGAGAGGTGTCCAGGGAGAAGTGCTCAGTGTTAGGTTGGCCGAGGGGTATAGTAATCTGAAATAGTCTCATACTGGCATTTACGGTGTGTGTAAGTAAAGTCTGCTTCACATCCCAGTGCATGTTTGGGGTTCTGACAGTATCTGAGATGCACAACTGGGCCTGCACAGAGCCAGGGGAGCGGCCGTGTGGGGTAAAATCTCAGATGAGTTGTGGAAGAAGTATGGCGGATCCATAGTGACCTTGAGGCAAATCCCCTAGGATTTGAAGAAGATCTCTGGAGGATACTGGGCTTTCTAGAGGTCAGGAGAAAAGGAGCTGGAGCCAATTTTATCATAAGCAGAATTGATAGGATGGGTGAAAGGGTGAGTGAGTGGAAGTGAAGAAAGACGCCACCAGTGGAAAGGCCTTGCTAGGTTCACTTAGAGTTCTACGGCCCAGATTGTGCTCTCTTCCAGGGCAATGGTACAATTCTGGCCAAGCTTATCACAAGAAAAATATGGGACTGGAGGGTAATTTCTGGTGCAAAGGAAGGTCCTCATCACAAACCCACTCAAACAGCCAGGCTCCGCTGTGTGAAAATATCCAGTCCTCTTGAGACCCAAGCTGTAGGCTCATCTGATACCACGTATCTTGTCCTCTTCATTCCAAGGAGCCGATTTCCTTTAGTGGTTCTGTGTGTTATCGTACACCTGCCAGTCCGGAGCGGGGGGAGGAGGAATGAGGAGAGGGGAGTGGGGAGAAGAGAATCTTCAACGCCTCTTGTCTCTGCCCTTATCTAAAACCCTCTCGGGCCAGTTTCCTCAGAAACACTTTTTGGAGGCATCCAAGGTTGCAATTCAATGTCAATAAGTTAAGTGAATGAACTTGAATTACTGTAAAAATAAGGTCAGTTGTTTATTCAGTTGCTCCTATTGCTATGTATTGCTGCAAAACAGTAGTTTCATATTTTTTCTTCTACAATTTGCTATACAGGCTTATTATCAAACATCACCAGAATCGATAAACTTACATTAAAATACACATTTGAGAAATATTTCATAGATATCCGTGTGGATTTTTAATTGTATGCATCTTGATCATTCTATCTGGGGACAATCTTATTCAAATTTTTTTACCAATGGAGAAGTTCTTTGGTGCTCGCCTAGTGCTGCGTAGGGTTCATTCCTCATAAAAGAAAATGTAAACATGTGCTTGTGGTTTGATGATCTGTTTGGGTCTATGGTTGTTTTGCACATGTTACTCCTGTTACTGAGCCCTCGTCGCAATCTGCTTGTGTTCCCACAGGTACCTGGCATCCTTCCGGGATGCACAGTAGACAGGGAATAAGCCCTGGTGAACGGCATTCAGCGATGAAGCTGATGTTTCGAAGATGTACTGTGTAATCTCTTAGCCTAGCTCTCGGTTTCCCAAGACTTATGTTGAATCTTGACTAAAGACATTTTGAGACCCTGAACAATGCCATTTTCTTTGGACTCTGAACTACACGATATCCTGGACAGAGATTTTAGTGGATTGGTTATTTCATGTAGAAATAGAACACTGAGGTTGCTAAGAGCCAGACTCCCTGGGTTTGGATGGCTTGCTTGCCTCTTACTAGCTGAATGACCTTGAAAAGCTACTTACCCTTCTGTGCCTCAGTTCCCTAATTTATAAGGTGGGAATAATAGCAGTCCCTACCTCCTAGGTTTGATGGGAAGATGAAATAAATGATAGTTCTGAAAACAGACCGGACACATACCATACGTGCCATAAAAGCAGTAGCGGGTGTTGCTGCTACCATTAGTAGTGAAAATCCTCAGTGTTGGATGCGGTGAAAGTCTGGGTGTAGCTCTTTTTCTCTCCTTTTATTCAAGAAGTCTCCTTGGTGTTTTTCTGGGCAGCAACTTGCTGTGAAAACTGGAGATAGGAGTGCAAATTTAGGGATTTCCCTGAGTGGCACTAAATAACAATAGCCTTCATCTGGCTCCTGGAAGCATCCACATGCCCGGAATCAGGGCTGCTCTTGTGCTAAAAGCAGAAAGGCCTAACCTTGTCCAGGATCTCCCCACCTGCGTCCATCATTCTTTGTCTAGCTGCAGCCCGAGTGGGCACATTTATCCATTTTGATTAGCAGACGAATCGATAGTCAAGCATACAGATTCCCTCAGGCTTAGTCCCAGAGCTGCCTTCGGCTTATGGCAAAGGAAAATATTCTTTTCCTCCCTTTGTATCATTTCTTACTGAACCAGACTTTGGCTGAAGTGCCTTGGGGTCTTAATACAGGGCAATATATCAAGAGAGGGCACACGTCACTCTAATGCCTGCACCCCCTTCCCGCCTTTAGATAATTTAAAAACACCAGACCCACTGAATGATTTGTTCAGTTGTTTAATAAAAGCTGCAGTGTCGCAGGATAATGCCCCAGAAATGTTCTCGGCAAATGCAATTTAGTGAGGCTTCAAGGATTCTCCACCATTAGCGTGATTTTGGCTTCATAAAGAATAATCACAGGAAACTCATGTGGTGAGGCACTCAGGTTTTTTCATTGAGCACTTACTATATTCGAGCCCCCCCCCCGCCCCCCGCCACTTCCAAAGTGCTGGGGATCCAGAAAGGTCCCTGCTTTTCTGGTACTTCTGTTTGATTGTGGGAAAGGAGAGGCACTGCCTGTTTTCCATTTGCTACATCTGCCCTCCTCAGCCCTAATTCGAGTCCAGGAGACTGACTGGAATACTTTGTGGGAGGGGCCAGCAACCTATGGCCCATGGGCCAAGTCTGGGTTGGTGCCTATAGTTGTGTGGCCTGCAAGGTAAAAATGATGTCTGTACTTTTAAATGGATGACAAACATCTAAAGAAGGGTATTTCATGACATGTGAAAATGATACAGAGTTCCAGTTTCGGTGTCTGTAAATAACATCTTATTGGCACACAGCCACGCTCACTGGTTTACTGCCATTTATGGCTCCTTACTGGCCTAAATCAGCGGATCTGAGGGCCTGCCAAAGTGACCCTGCAGCTTGGAAAGCCTGCAATGTTTACTCTCTGACCCTTTACACACAAAAGAGTGATGATCCCTGGCCTTCACTCATAAATCCCTTACCCTCTTCCCATTGAGTTTGAAAAATGGGGAGCTGCGTTGGAGCTCAGAGGGTAGGGATGATGGAATCGGGAATTGCTTCTCAGCTTGTTCTTTGGAGTCTTGGCGGTTGGCTAATCACCTACCAGGTAATCCTCGAAATATAAAGCTCTTTCCTTCTCTCTGGGCCAGCCTCTGCTGCCTCTGCTGCCCCTGCTGCCCCTCCACGCTCAGGGCTACTAATGTCTCTCCTTGTCCTCTGGGCCTGGTGGCGTCACTGTCTGTGGCTTCCCCACACTCTGCCTCCATTTCTGTCAGTAGCCCCTTTAGTAGGCTGGTCCTCCCACTGCCCGTCTGGTTTGAAATATCTATTTCCTTAGACCCCCAATGGATAAAACAATGATAAAGAAATAAGTCAGAGATCAAGATAACTTTGGTGCTGAAAATAAAATATTAAATAGAAAACAAATCTAATGTGAGAACAGAGTTGGAATGCTAAGAAGAAAAGAGCAAGGAAAAGGTCTAGGGAAGTGCTATTGCCTGAAGAAGAGGCTGGTGTTTGAATTACAGGGAGGACGGTGCGTAATGAGTGGGAGGGGAGTGAGAGACCCAGGGCCCGGTTAGACACGGTGAGGGTTTCTGTCATAAATGCAATAGGAATCTTTAAACAAGGATAGCATGAATCCGATTCATGAATGTGAAAAATCACACTAACTATTGTTTGGGGAAGGAATTGTTTGGTGGCAAGAGTGACTGGACAAAGGGCTGTAACAGGGGCTCGGTATTGTAGGGAACAGTCAGATCTTCAACCAGATGGCCGTATCTTGGTGCTGTTCTGGTATCTTCCAGGGGAACTTTGGGGAAGTCACCATACTTCAATTTGGAATTAAGGAATGTTAGAGTTCCTAGGTAGGGCAATGATGATTGAACTTAGATTTTATTAAAGTTTGGTCCATCCTACTTGACTTTACATAGAGAGGATATTGCATCTCTTTGCTTTATTTCTTTGGCAGATAGTGTCTCATTTTCTGCATTTATAACTTGTTCTAAAGCTTTAAAAGCCATAAGCTACACTCTCTTCAGACAGGAAGGAATAAAAGCTAGCTTTTCTGTTTTCTTTTAAATATCTGATTTCTGAGAGCACAAAATAGGAAAAAAACTTGAGTTAACATAAGCAGTTTGTGAGTGTGTCTTGACTGCCCCCTCTGGTTTTAGTCTCTGCACTGTGCCTGTGGGCTTCTCAATCAGGGGACTGTGGTGAACTTCTGTGGACTATGCCCAGTGCTCCAGCCACATTCATGCACAGCCCATGCCTTATAAAGGCTGGTATTCATTCTCCCTGCTTCTCACTCCCCACTGCTAAACACACACGCACACACACACACACACACATTCACTCTTAGGGATGTAGTAAAATGAGATCTTTGCTGGCTTCTTGCAGTTGCCTCCAACATCCTGGGAGAGGGAGATGTCCATTAGCTGGGATCACCCTGTGCGGTCATCGAAATTATTTTGTTTCTTCCATTCCTGCCTCTCTTCCACATCGCTCTGGGCGTGTCTGTGCAAGAGATTTTGCCCCTTTCTCAGCCATCAGCTTCCTGCTGCCTGGATGGGCTGTGTCAGCCCAGAAAGGATCCTTCTTCAACATGTTGGGCAATGCGACCAGACTCTTCAACCCCCTGCGGGTCCACTTAGACTGTTCTTTCCTCACAACTTCTGTGTTTCACTTAGTTGTACCTCTTGCCTGTGGTACGGCTGGTGAGTTATTTTGGTAGGGGCTCCACATAGTTTAAGACACAACCATATGTCCACTTCATTCATTTATTTAGCAGGTACTTGTTGGATGCCTAATATGTAGCAGGTCCAATGCTGGTGAGTGGAGATCCTTTGTCCTCAAGGAGCACACAAGGCCATTGGGGGAGCTGGACCCCTAAGTCAGGAATTACGATCCAATGTGGTAAGTAAACTAGAATGGTGATGGTTATTATAGAAGCAGGAAAGTGCCGTGGTTGACATCTCAGATGCTGGAACCATACAGCGCTGGTTCAGATCCCAGCTTCACCATTAATTATCTCTAGGTTTTTGGGCAAACTCCTAAAACTCTCTGTATCCTATTTTGGTTACCAGACAAAGAAGGCATGATGTAAGGGTTAAGAGGGCCAATCTAGCAAAACGGCTGGGAGAATACCTAACATATAGAAAGTGGTGAATAACCATTACCTATTTTTATTACTATCCCCTCATGATCCTCACAGCGTTAAGGTTTGAAAAGGAGAACTTAATGTGGGCTAGTTACCACTTAGAATCTGGAGAATTATTCAGAGCCATTAATAGACCAGCTTCTGGTTGGTGAGATTATTGTTAGTGACTAAAATTACAGGGTGACCCCTTAAAGATACTTTCAAAATATTTCACCCTTGAATTCACATTTTAGATTCAACCCTTCTGTGTCTGGTTTGCTGTCTTGTGAGGAGAAGGAATGAATCTTTTCTGTTTACTAATAGAGCCAGTGGTGCTGATTCTAGGGCACATTTTTCATCCCGTAATCCTGGACCTCGGTGCCTACCTCTCCTGAAATGAGCTGCCTTCCTCTGGGCTCGCTAAGGAAGTGGGTGAGTGCAAAACCTGGATCTGTAGGTTTTCATTCTCATTTTCCAGCATTGGCCCCTCTAAGTGGCATATTCAGGGAGAACCTGCAGAAATCCCTTTAAGGGTGAAGAACAGAGAGCATCAGGCACCTAAATGTCAGCAGCCTTCCCGCTGGCAGTCATTCCACTGTCCCCGTGCTTTTCTAAAATGATTACCCCTGCAAAGCTCCTGTTGACACATCCTTTCCCTCGGCATCTTGAGGGATTGTGGCTGAAACACCTTTGCATCCTCATTAACTAGCATGTATTAGCCGCTCAATCATTGTTGAACAAACAGGTGAATGAGTGATCTTAGTTTCTGGGTCTGTCATAAAATATGTTGAGCTCCTAATCCCTTAAGAACTTACTTTTTTCTTCCTGGCTCTGTATCTAATCTACAGACACAAAATTATACTATCTTACCCCCCAGGCTGGACTGCTGAATCCAGCTGTGCCGTCTGGCATGGCCTAGAAGCGTCCAGACGGGAAGATGGCTCAGCACTGCAATTTAGCCCATGCACTGCTCACCTAGGGCCCTGCAAAGGGGCTTTATCGAATCAAAGGTAGGGCTGTCGTTTCTCTCCCTGGCTCAACAATACTGTCCACTGCCCATCCAAGGGTCCATGGGGCTTTTGTCCCCCACATTCAGGCGCCATATACTCACTCTCCTGCTCAGAAGAGATGTCTTGATCTGATTTGGGTACAGGCGCCGTGTGGTCTAGTAGGAATCCTGGCAGTAAATTCAGGATTCCATCCTTGTGTTCCATGATTACCAAAGGCCGAGAGGGAATAGGGAGAGTGAATAAATGCCCTATTCCATTAAGCCTGTTGTCCACAAAGTAGGTCTATCATAATATGAAAAGCAGCTTCCTCTTCTGTCACCCAGCCCCATAGCCAACTCTACCCGTTAGAATGGTTTGCTGTTATTTTCCGGTGGTTTCATAATCATACGAATAATTCATTGCAGTCCATTTCTCTCTCCCAGCATATTAACTTTGAAAGCATCTCCTACTAATGACGAATTTTTTAGCACCATCTGTACATAGGTGAGCTGGAAGGAATCTAAAAGTAAAGGTCCCTGATTGTCGCCTCAGCCACGATCTTTCCTTTCATGCTCCCATTGAATTTATTGTGAGAACTGCTAACAATTCAAAAAAAATGAATCATTTATGCCTTTTGCCTGCATATCTCCTGTTTGGCTCTGCTAATGACTAATGGATGGGCTGGAGAGCAGGAGGTTGCAAATCAGCCAAGCCCTCTCGGAGCTCCTTCCTGCTGGGATGTGGAGTACTGAGACTACAGAGAGCTGGGCCCGGCCTTCCCGGGGTGCCTGTCCAGCCCACAGGCCAATGGCTTCATGCAACTCACCTGGTTTGTCTCTTGGCTGGTGGAAGGATTTCAAGAGAACTTTTTTTTTGTTTCCAGAAATCTAATGGCTTACAGGGTTCAGGTGGGTAACTTGAATGACAGAAGGAGGCTGGTGGGATCAAAGAGGATGGGGTGGAGCTGAGGATGCACAGGAGTTAGGAGCAGTATCCAGCCCCGCCCCCGAGGTATTTCCAGACATTCCAGTATTTTAAAAGGAACCGGGAAAGCTGGCTGTTAATGTGAAACCTAATGAATTTTTAAATGCTGGCTCGTATTCTTTTTAAATAGTGTAGAACAAATAAAGCACTTCTCCAGTGGGCTTCAGCTCTCCTGCTGAGAGCTTGTGAATTGGGGTGGATGTGAGTAGGGCCAATGCCTGGATTGTCCTGTTTTAGAGTCATTCCCACCAGGCCACCAGCCGCAACTGGGAAGGGAGTGTGATGGCTTTGGGAGGCTGAAGCATAAGGCTAAGGACTGATGGAATAGACTCACCATGAGGATGGGCAGGACGCTTGCTCATGGGACAAGCGTGGTTTTTGGGAGCCTTGCCCTGGCCCTGTGCTATCTCTCACTCTGGACTGCACAGTCCGCTAAGAGCTCACGGCACCCAACCCCTGAGCAGAAGGAGGCTCTGAGCACCCGTAAGTGTGCTGCAGAGAAATAGGAATGTTAGGAGATATGCAGAAATGTGTGTGCGTGTGATATATTAATGTTTACACACATGCATTTGTAGATAAGATTATACCCATATACATGTGTATATATAACATACATATATGTGTATAGAAATATTTAAAGATTATACCTGTATACATATGTGTGTGTGTGTATATATACACACACACACACACACATATATATATATATGTAGTGTGTGTGTGTGTGTGTATGGGAGGACCCCCCTCCAAACAGAATTATCTTGCAGTGCAGGCTTCGTGCTAGGTGAGTGTTCTAGGGACCATCTGTATCAGTGTAGCAGCTGGTGTTGTTGTACGTGGCTGCATTTAGCTTCAGTGGATTTTTTTAAGACTCTTTCAAAGAGTTTGCCCATTTTATAGTGGGTGATTTACAAGTACACCTGCCCACACTCCCCTGGGTAGTTGACCAAAACACTCAGCAGTTTTTGACCAAAAAATGAGGTGACCCCCATGCCCTACCCTCCATATTTACCTGATCTTGCCCAGAGCCACTTTTTTTTTTGTTTCCCTGGATGAAAAAAGTCCTCAAAGGGAAACATTTTGCCATGTGGAAGAGGTGAAAACAAAAAACGGCAGAAGCTCTAAAAGGCATCAAAATCGATGAGTTCAAAAGCTGTTTTGAGCAGTGGGGGAAAAAGCCTCAATAGGTGTACTGAATTAAATGGAGAGTATTTTGAAGGTGACTGAAGTTTAAACATGTAAGAATAAATACACAATTTTTTCATAAATAAATTCCATTTTATTTGGGTCCCTCATATATATATATATATATATATACACATATATATGTATATATATATATATATGATCTATTTTTATTTTAAGGAATTGATTCATGCAGCTGTGGAGCTGCCAAGCCTGGAGTTTTTAGGGCAGCCAGAAGTTTGGAAATTCACGCAGGGTTTCTTTGTTACAATTTTGAGGCAGAATTTCATTTCTGGGAATCCTCTGTTTCTGCCTCTAAGGCCTTCAGTTGATTGGTTGAGGCCCACAACTCTCATCCAGTGTAATTTCCTTTACAGTCAGCTGATTGGAGAAGTTAAACCACATCTTCCAAATATCCGCATGGCCACACTCAGGTTCGTGTCTGATTAAACAACCGAGGACTGTGGGTTAGCCACATTGATACGAAAGGTCTAACCATGGCAGCCAGGGTTTGTTGTCCTGGTGTTGGGAGGTAGAGGAGAATGACACTAGGGGAGGGTGGGAGAAGGGTTCCAGAATTATGTCCAGCAAAGCACTCAGCACAGGGCACCATGCCCATCATAAACATTGCACTTGAATGTGATGAAGTCTAACCTCAGCAATTGGGGGCTCTCACTCACACAGGTTCCTTCCAAAATACTGTACCTAACTCTGTGTTCATGACATTGAATTCTTCTTCTTGGTCATCTCTCCTTGTGCAATATAAGCGCCAGATCCCTCCCAACTTGATCTGCTCAAGTCAGCTCTACCACTGTTTCTGTGGGTCCTCCAGCCAGTCCCATCCAGTCTCTCTATTTGTAAATTGAGGAAGACAATTCTAACCATCTTCCAAAGTTCTTCTAAGGGCAAGAAAAGAGGCTGTGCAGTTATGAACACACAAAAAAAATCTAAATGCTTTCCTGAGTTTCTGCTTCTCAAAGGTGTTCTAATATTAGTATTTATTAGATTAAAAAAATAACACCAACTTCTTCTACTCAATAAAATAGGTAATTTAGAATGTGAGAATGTACAGCCCTTCCATCTCCCCAGGGGCATAAAGAGCTATCTTCATTTTGATAACTAGCTCACCAAATGCTTCATAGTGGAAATGCAGGCATCCTCTAGCCACGTCTGTGGTACAGGGAACCTGGCGCCCCTCATCGGCTGTTGCCCGAGGACTGGCACTGTGCTGAGGACTCACACAGGTGACCCAACCTGTTTCTCACAGCAGCACTGAGGCGGATATCCCTATCCCCATTTTCCAGATGCAGGGAACTTAAGGACAGAAATGTTAAGTTTACCTTCTCCAAGGTCATGTGAGCAGCAGAGCCCAGGTTCAGATCCCATGGCGTGCTGCTCTGTTGGCTTCCGGTCTGGGAGTAGAGGGGTGAACCAGCTGTCCGGAGTGGGGAGGGGAGCATTTGCTTACAGCAGCCATGTAACCAGGCAGAATCAGGGCCAGAGCACCTGCTTTCTCTCAGGGAGCCTGCTCAGTCCTCTTCCGATGGTTGTGCGCGCCTGCCCGAGGCCCCTGAGCCCAACAAGTGGAGTCTAACGTGTGCTTTACTACAAAAAGGGGCCCCTGCCGAACTGCAGTGCCCAGAGAGGTGACTTTTTCTCACTCACGTAAGTCATTTTTTTAGAGCTGCGGCCCTGGCCAGCCTTGCAAAATTTTTTCCATTCTTTCTACAAGCCCCTCACACACAATTTAACATGTTCTTCTTATTTCTTTCCACACATGTGATTTTTTTGTCCATTTTATGGGCCATTTCCTTGTGCAAATTCTTCTGGCCTCCTGGTTCACGGTGCTGTGATCTTAAGTCCCTCTCCACTCCAACACACATCTATTAAACATTGACTATGTGCCCAGTAGTGGTCTAGGTATTGGCATTAGAATAAGGTGAATTCAGAGTGAGTGAGAAAGGGTCCTAGTAATCAAGAAGTTCAAATTCATGGAGGGAAAGAATTATAAGAAAACAGTCACAATGATAATAAACTTGTGTTGCATGTTCACTATGTGATGGTTATGTTCGAAGTCCTTTGCTTCTGTTCAGTGCACCTTTTAGTAATTCCGAGAGTGCTTTTAAGACTAGTGTTCCCATTTTATCTTAGATTAAACCATATGAAATCGTTGCGATTGATGTGTGTCCAAACAGTTGTAGAATAGGTACTCAATATGCTTTGGCTTGAGAGACGTGGACCCTACCTAAGGTTCCATCTCCAAAGCCAGTTGGGTAGTCAGTGGCCGAGTGAAGATCTGGAGCCCACACACCTGCCCCTGCACTGTCCTAAGCAACCTGCTAATTGGGGTTTCGGTGCTCCCAGCAGGGAATAGTTGCCAGCTCTGCTGGAAGGACAAGGGAAGACTTTCCCAAGGAGGCTCCTGTGCTCTTGTTTCCCATTCCTCGTCTTTGTGGTCCACAGCCACCACTGTATTGATTTGTCAAGAGCAGACCCCATTACTTACTCACCTCTAATATCATAGCACCTGGGCTGCAGCTTGGCTCTTAGGAAAGACTCCAGCATTTTCTTTGTTTGGGTAGTGCTTTTACTGTCAGTGTGTCCAAGTGTTTGGAGAGAGAAATATGTGAAAAAAAGGAACATACAGGGTTGAGGATAAGAATTCAGGGTTTAGGAGGAGGGAGAGAAAAATAAGAAGTCACTAAAGGTAACTAACAGTTTCTCTAAATAATAATTAATCATAATAAGTAAACTACAACTTCCTGGATAGTTGAGTACTGGATATTTAGAGCATAAAAAAAAACACAAGTGAATTTGATTGGTAAAGGCATACAGTTTTTATGATGGAGCTTTATAGTGTCTCATCTTTCTCGATAGTCTAGCCCAACCTCAGCACATCAGTGCGTTCTGAACGTGTGCTGCCTGCGTGATGCAGCTGCTCTGATGGAGAAAGCCTCAGAAGGTGTTTGCTGTTGAAAGTGCACCACTTGGTGTTGCAGGTGGTATTTTCTCACCTGTAGCATGAAGAGAGATGGGTAGAGAGAAGAGCAGCGAATCAAGGTTTACACACATTTCTGTAGCTTTGCTTTAAATACCTGTGGCAGAAGCCTCTTGACTGAGACTTACTGTTTTCTCCTACTGGAACATTCCTGTGTACAGGGGTGGACAGAAGTAGCACAAAACACAGAATTAACAAAGCTATTGTAATAATGATAACCTGCCTGTTGTTTTCCGTATGAACAACTGTAAACCTCCTTTTGCCCGCCCCTGCACGTATAACGTCAACCCCATCGGTGATATGTACATATGCTCATTATAACTTGACCTAAATCTGCTAATTATGGAGTGCTTTGTGTTGGCAATAGGATTTCATATTCTGCCTTCCAGCACATTCCCTCTTCTCTCACCAGGCATGGGGACACAAAGGAATGACTCAAACTTTGTGTGAAATTTATGAGATGGTCTTATTTTTATGATAAAAGATTCACCCTTCGACACATCCTCCGGTAAATTTTTAAATTTTACTCAAATTGGGTTAAATCACAGCAGACAACTAAAAAACATGTTGTTATTTTCTTTAAATTCAATTCTAAGCAACTCACTGAGATTCGTAAAGTCCCCAGTCACTGTTTGCAATTTCCAGAGCTTGACATATCCCATTAAGTGGTCAAAATACCACTCAAATGACAGGGGTGGGGTTGCCCAGCCCATCACCCCTCCACCCCCACCAGGGGGAGCAGTTTTGGTTGTCATGACTACAGGAGTGGAGACTGCTAATGGAAAACTGATATGAGATGTGTACGCTCGTGTATCAGGATTTCAACATTCCATGGATAGAAGAACATGTAGAAAAAGCCTAGCTTACTTGCACAAATTGTAGATTACTTTTGATTTTGATAATTGTAGGCAAAAAGTTACTTCATTTTTAAAACCTGACAGACATGACTTACTTGTTTGAAAACATATTAGCCTTTTTGCCCATTTTGAAATCTAAAGAGGCTGAGCTCTACCTGATTCTTAGGGCTCTATTCTTAGAACTCGTGAACAAGCAATGAACCAGAACTAAGAAGTTAAAGTATGTATATAGTTTTCCAGAGTCAATAAATTTGTTCTAATCATTAAAGTCTTCATAAAATTCTGGGCAGTCTTTCTGAAACACCCAATCTATTTTCTGGACAAGAGTCATTTGGGGACAGTTTCCACTGCTCATTTAAAAAAAAAAATTTTAAAGATTTTATTTATTTATCTTTAGAGAGGAAGGGAAGGAGAAAAGGAGAAAAATATCAGTGTATGGTTGCTTCTTGTGAGTCCCCTGCTGGGAACTGGCCTGCAACCCAGGCATATGCCCTGACTGGGAATCGAACCATCATCGTGTGGCTCACAGGCCTGAGCTCAATCCACTGAGCTATACCAGCCAGGGTTCCACATCTCATTTAAAGCTCTTTCTTAGGTTTTGTTTCTAGTAGTGAGCACTTCCTAACCCATTGCCATTATGGCTGGAGTGGCCTTGTTTTCTATGCACGAAAAGATTTGTTTACTGGAAACATCTTCACCGTCTTCCAGTAGGCATGCCTGCTATCTCCAGAGCTCTGACGCCCAACGTGCTTATGACGTATGTAGGCACGGACTTGTCTTTGCTTTCTGACTTGTGATCAGGGACTCATTTGGACACACCCCGCTACAGACCCTCACTCTTTGCCTCTAGTTGTAGCTGTCCCAAGGCCTGCATCCCAATGCATGAGTACACAAAGCCACCGTCACCCCTCTGTGCCTTGTACGCTCCTCTGGTGACCTTGCCCTTTGCAGATCTTGCCCATGCAGAGCATGCTTGGAACCTGCAGGGTAGCCGCTGGTCAGTACAGTGCGCTGTAGCCGCTCTGTTAGGCCACCTCTCATGCTGATTTTTTGGAGTTGTGAAAACTGGATTGACTATCACATGTTCTTTTAACAGGCCTCTGACAAGGTCTGTCTTGGCTGGTAGCACGATTATCTAGCCATTATCTTGGATTTGTGTATGTTCCAATTATTCCTACCCTGGGTAACCAGGAATTCCCAAGCATAGCGTCCTCAGCACCTTCTCATCTACCCTATTTCAGCTCGGGTCATTCAAGCCTTGTGTTTGACAATTTCACCAAACTCTCTCCTGCTGAACAGAGACCCTTGGCTTGGCACAGACCCTTGCTTTGGCATTTAATTTTGTTATTATGTAAAAATTTTAAATTCAATTTATTTAAACTAAAACAACCCAGCAGTTCACCCATTTCTGTCACCATTCATCCCCTGCCTCTTGCAACTGCCAAATTGCTCTGATGTTTTAAAAATACTTCATGCTTATTCTTCCTTCAGAATTCATGGGGAATGTATGTATGCTGTAGATAAAGGTTGAAAAATGCTCATATAATATAAAGATCAGAAATTACTTCTTATTTTTAGCATTTACTGTTAAAATTTTAAGCATATTGTTTTATGTATGTTTGTGCATAAATGGAGGTGGGTGTTTTTTTTAATGAAACTGAGACAGCATACTGTTATTTAGCTTATTTTGCTTAAAATATAAAAATCATTTACCCATATTCTTATGCAGTTTGGGTAACATTTTTAATGACTGCATAGTACTTTAATAGCCAGCCAGATGGTAACATACATATACATAAAACACACATCCATACATATGTATTTTTTTTCAAATCTTCACATGAGGACATGCTTATTGATTTTAGAGAGAGGGGAAGGGAGGGAGAGAGAGAGGGAGAGAAACATTGATGCGAGAAAGAAATATTGCTTGATTGGCTCTCTAGCACGTGCCGGGACTGGGAATTGAACCTGTGACCTTGCTGTCTATAGGACAATGCTTCAACCAACTGAGCAACACTGGCCAGCAATGAACATTCTTATTTCTTTACCAGTTGCTTTGGTTCAGTGCTTACTTCTGTTTTACTCTTTTCACTGTGACAAGCACCTACATATATGTGTACATCTCTAATTGTTTATCTCAGAGGCTATAGTCTTAGACATAGAATTTGTTAGTTAAAGGCAATGAATGTTTTTAAGGCTCTCAGTGTGTGTGGCCAAACAGCCTGCAAAAAATGTTTGTCACTTTATTTAACTTTCTTATCCTGAATTAGCTAAAACTTCCAATATTCATCTTTAATTTTTTATTTTTTTCCAATGGGGATTTTTTACTCTGTTATCAATTAAGGATATTTTTACATTACAGAAGTACTTGCTATTTCATATTTTTAAGAAAGTGTTTTAATTAGGCATAGATGCTGGATGTTTTCAGATGTCTTTGGGAAGCTCTCTCTGTGATCATATAATTCCTGCCATGTGATTTATTGTGCGAGGGATTATATTGACATCAGGTCCTTCTTGCCTTCCTTGCACTTTGGACTCTCCTGGGTTGCCCCCTTTCCAGGTGAGTGGGCCCCTTGTGTGAGACTGGCGGTTAAGGGGATGCTCCGTGGCTCCCAGATGGCTATGATGGGCCATGTCCTTTGTCCTGGAAGGACACAGCCAACTGCTCTCACAGTTCTCGGCTGCCCACGCTTTCAGTCACGGTGCCTGCAGTGGGTTTCCTAGCCGGGTAGAGCGACGGCCTCCCATGCTGTTGCCATAGGCAGGGATGACCTGTCTGCAGGTTGGGTTTCTTATCTTTCCTGAGACCCTCCTCTGCCGCTTTGTCACTGGGAGCCCAAGCTCGGGAGGCACTGGTGAGTCATTTTAGCATTTTCTTGAATACCGGTTACACCACACTTCTTTCTCAGGTAGGGGAGCTCCGTGTCAAATTTTGATATCTTCTGTTAGTTTAAATGAGATCATGTATGCTGACTATACCTTCCCGTTTATGATGGAAACTTGGAGCAGTTGCCTGCTTTCAGGGTTGGTGATGTATTCGTTTTCATCACTGGTTAGGAGATTGATTTGATAAGCCTACACTTAAGCACAATGCACTCCGGTACACTTGGGTAAAGCTTTCTAAGAAGGGGGGGAAAAAGACATAAATTAAATGTGGGATTCTAAACGTGTGTCGGAGAACCAAAAATGAAAAGCCTTATAAAAATATATCTCGTCTTAGTTTTGAGAAGTAACTGATGTGAAGATAATTTAAAATTGTAACATAGCTAAATAGAGTCATTTGTATAATGGCAGTGAATGTGGTATCATTCTAATGCATACTGGCATTCTCTGACAACTTTGAATTTTAGTCCCTCCAATTACTGTAATCACTGATGTTGGGAATAATTTTCTGGAAACTAGATTGAGTATTACATGATTCACCTTTTTTCAAAATGTGGATCCCTGACTGGTGTGGCTCAGTTGGTTGGGCTTCATCCTGCAACGTGAAAAGTCACTGGTTCGATTCCTGGTCAAGGCACAAGCCTAAGGGTGTGTGTTCAGTCCCCCTAGATAGGTGTCCCCCAGTTGGGGTGCATATGAGAGGCAAACATTTAATGGTTCTCTCTCACATCGTTGTTTCTCTCCCTCTCATTCTCCCTCCTTTCCCCTCACTTGAAAAATCAAATAAATAAGTAAATAAATAAAAAGTATGGCATGATGATATTTTTAAGACATGATTTCTGTGTACTAGATGATAGGTAGTAGAGCATTGTAGGCCAGGTTCATGGCAGAAATTCCGTGTTTAAAATTGAAATATGTCTAAAATTGTCAATAGTTTTATGCATGTCCCTAAACCCGTACAAATATACACAGAGCTCGGTGGGTGTGCGTGTCAGGAACTCCTAGGCATATGTTCCTCTGCGGTGGAAACAATGCGTCACTTGAAACCTCATGATGCGTTAAACACGGGAGCCCAAAGTCATTATGATTTAATGAAAACAGATCTGAGTGTTTTTGAACAACTCCAGAATATACAGGGCTGTGGAAGGTACGAAGCAAAGCATTATCTGCAAAAGGCCTTTGTAGATGGGAGGGAAAACAGACAGCTCAATGTTGACAGTGAGCGCCAGATTTTTTAACAGTTAGCTTTACCAAAGCCATTTATTTGCAGTAATTCTCAGTGGGGTTGGTCACACTTCTAATGCTTGTGAACCCATGTTTCAGAGCTGCTCCGTACATGAGAAAAATCCTTCACAGAGTACTTATTTTAACTCATGAGCGTTAAGCGATATAATAATGGATTGATGGCCTCATTTTGAAAAAAAATCTGAAAAGTGGATATTTTGATTGAAATGTAACCAGGGGCTGTTTCAAGTTTTCTTAAGGTAGTGATCTCCCATAATTGTATCGCTCTCGGCGTGATAGTGCGGAGATGGCAGATTGAACAACCCTGCTCTTCTGTGTTCATTGAACATGTTGCTGTAAAGCTACATGTAAATCATATTTAAAAATCAATGGACTCATGTTAGATATATTAGAGGATCTCTGTGTGAAAGACTCCATTTGGGAAAGACTTTATAGACTGATGTGTCATCTCCTAGTTTATAGCATTTAAATATGGATTTTTCTCAGACTCGTTTAAAGTGTGCCTTGTAGTTAATCATTCTGACATGCTAACTTGACTTGGCCACGTGGTCATTGCGAGTTTTTGGAGAGAATAGGATGTAAAAGGAAAACTGAATGTGGAGCTTATAACTGAGAGAAGGAACAGGTTCTTGCATATGTGTTTTATTCTTTCAAAGTTACATATAAATAATTTTTAGAATTATATAGATGTACAAGACTTACAATGAACAATAGGAGTACTTTTCCTGTCTCCCCTCTGTGCTCAAGTTCCCCTCCCTCAAGTCAATTAATTCCAGCGTTTAAAGCTATTGCTCCTGAGTTTTACCGCCACACTTCCGAAAACATGTTTGCACTGCCGTTTCTTGACTGGTTTTTCAGGTTTTGATCTTCTGTATTGACATCCTCCTTTGGAAAATAAGGACTTAGCCTTTTCCCTAACCCCAACTAAAACAGACACCTCCCTCATTAGAGGTGTGTCTTGTTTTTGAGAACCAATGCTTAGTTTTATAATACTTGATTATATGATTGAATATTAAATCCTGTTTCATCTAGGGCGCCATGTAACAAAAGATACAAAACTCCAAAGTGAGTTGCAAACCCCAGGTGAATGGCTGAGAACTAGCTGCTTATCCAGTGGTAGTGAAGGAGAATTTGCTCTGTCGGGAATATTGCTGAGAGAACGCAAGGGTCAAATGGAGTAGGAAGATATCCCCAGAGTTTGGTGGGGCAAAGAGTGTATTAGTGTGTCTTGTGAACATACACAGGGCCCGCGGCGGGTGGTCTGGATCCATTGTAACTCCTGCCAAAGATGATGACCTTCCGTGTGTAAGAGAGAGAGCTGAGAGAAGGGGAGAGCATAGAGGAGTGTGGAATGCTAGAGGCGGTCTGGGGGTTCTCATTGTTTTTTGACTTTTGGCCATTCGTCTATTCTCTGTTTTACTCACATATTTCATTGGTATACATTTCCCTCAAATCCAGTACAAATTCTCTTAGAGAGTGTGTTCCCCTACTACAGACATACGTCTTCTGATTTGCTAATCCCAACTCTTATGATAGGTAGGGATTTGAGTCAGAGTGGTAAACGCATTTTCAATAGATGGTATTCAGAAGGCATCTCAAAAATTTATTTGAACAGAAAGGCGTATGATGGTAGTGTCTGTCCCTAGGATAAGAAGGCGAATTCACTCTTTTGTGGAAACAGAAATATCTAAATATTTGCACTTTTTCTTTTTCTGTTCCTGACCTTGAGTTGGCTATTTCATTCTTCCTGAAGGTGGAAGGGAAGTTAAATGATCACATCCAGAGCGGGCACCATGCTCCTTAAGACAGTGCTTTCCTGACCGGTGGACACTGTAGAGTCACCCCACAGGCACAAATTCTCCACCAGTTCCAAAGAAGAACTTTGTCCTATGGGGTTCCGTGAACTCCCTCCCTCCAAGATTTTTTTAAAAGTATGGAATACAAAGAAAAACTAAAAGAATAAATTTTTGACTTCTGTGCTTTCAAGGACCCAAGTGCTGAAAATTTAAAGATGAATTCAGAAATTTTTTTCAAAGATCACTGCCTATACTTCACTGTTGCTCTAAAATCTGTTTTTAGACCCTAACTCTGTGTCAGATGAGCGTCCACTATAATCATTCTACTCCATTATATAGAATCAAAATATTGAAAGTACTCTGATTCTTTTGGCTATATGGTATCATGGGAAAAGTTGTCTTGTAATTAATAAAACCTTGGGTTCAAATTTTAATTATGCCATATAGGACATACTACTTAGCTTTTCTTCCTCTTTGGTTTTCTTTCCTTCCGAATGGTTACAGTTATATGCCACTTAATAGGTTTATTTTAAAAGTTAATATTGATACTGCTTTAAACACTATGAAATGCTGTGTATATAGTAAATGTTTAAAAGATTAATTTGTTGAATGCACAGTTGAAAATTCACTTACTAATTTTAATGGATCGGGTATCTCATTATTTTTAGGATTCTTATTCAGGCCAAAATATTAGCTCACATTTATTGAGCTCATATCATGATACATTTTCCTAAGTTCTTTATGTGTATGAACTTCTTTGATTCTCAAAAATACTGTGATTAGCCACAACTGTAATTCCTGTTTTTGTACATAGGTAGAGTGAGATCCAGATAGGTTAATTAACTTACCCAGATTCACAAAACTGCAAAGTGGTAGAGCTGATTTGAACCCAGAATAACAACAACATTTTCCAGCCTGATTAGAAGAAGAAGAGATGAATTCTACCTTTTTCTTATGCTTTGACCATCTGGAAAATTTGTACTTGCTTCTCACATCAGCTATGGGAAAAATGTAGAAAAAATTCTTTTGGGAAGAATATGAAATGTTATATATAGGCTGTGTTTTGGGGGGTATGGATTGAGGAAACCTAACTCAAAACAAGTTTAGGCAAAAAGGGGGATTTACTGGAATTCAAAGAATGCCTGACTCATCTAACTATAGGAAGGGCACAATGCAGCTGGGCACGGGGACAGCCGGCACCAGGGAATTGAATACCACTAAGCTGTTCTTTCATGTCTCCCTTGTGCCTCTCTGTGCATGTTGACTCTTGCCTTTCACCTTGTAGACAGGCTTTCTATTCACTGCAAAATCTGTTTCTACTGATGACCCGAGTTTAACATCTCACACAACTTTAGCCCTGTGAGCAGGTGGACTTTCCTTCTCAAATTTGAAAAATCCCAGGAAGGGACTTGAGTCAGGACCTTATCCTTGGAATAGTTAACTACAGCCTGAGAGTAAAATAATGAAGAATATGGCTTCTCCTGAGGTGCCCTAGTAGACTTGGGATCATGGAGGGCATGGATAGGTACCTGAGTGATGAATGTTTCAGCTGCAAGTAGCAACATAGCGTAAATTATTGGTGGCTCAACACTTATCTACTATCACAACAAAAAATCCTGAGTTAGGAAAACAAGCAACTAACTCATTAACCTCTGTTGTGAGAGGCAGTAATTGAGTAGGGGTTAGGAATGGCTATTACTTTAGTCAATCAACAGTGTCAGCTCAGCAACACATTAAAAGGATCCCTCACCATGATCAAGCAGGATTTATCCCTGGGACACAAGGATGGTTCAACAAATCAATAAATGTGATACATTACAATAATAAAATATAGGATAAAGTTCTTATAAGCATCTCAATAGGTGCCGAAAAAGGATTTGACAAAACTCAACATTGTTTTATGATAAAAACTCTCAACAAATTAGGTATAGAAGGAATTTACCTCAACCTAATAAAGGCCATATGATGACAAGCCTACACCTAACACTGTGGAAAGCTGAAAGCTTCTCCTCTGGGATCAGGAAGAAGACAAAGGTGCCTGCTCTTACCACTTCTGTTCAACATAGTACAGGAAGTCCTAGCCAGAACAGTTAGGCAAGAAAAGAAATAAAAGACATCCAGATTGGAAAGGAAGAAATAGCATTGTATCTATTTACAGATAATATGATCTTATATGTAGAAAACTCTGAAGACTGCACCAAAAAAACTGTTAAAACTAATAAATGAATTCAGTATAGTCATAGGATACAGAATTACTATCCATAAATATTTGCATTTCTATACACTAACAACAGGTGTCTGAAAAAGCAATTATAAAAGCAAGGCAATCCCATTTATAAGAGCATCAAAAAAGAAGAAAATATTAGGAATACATTTAATCAAGGTGGTAAAAGATTTATACGTTGAACACCATAAGCCATGAATGAGAGAAATCGAAGAAGACATTAATGAAAGGAAAGATAAGCTATGCTCATAGTTTGGAATAATTAATATTGTTAAAATGTCCATACTATCCAAAGCAATCTATAGATTCAGTTCAATCTCTATCAGAACTCTAATAACATTTTTCACAGAAATAGAAAAATTTATGAAATTCGCATAGAACCATGAGAGATCCCAAATATCTAAAGCAATCTTGACCAAGAAGGACAAAGCAGCAAGGATTGTACTTTCGGATTTCAAATTACACTAGAAAGGTATAGTAATCAAAACAGTATGGTACTGGCATAAAAACAGACATATAGATTAAAGGGACAGCATTAAGAGCTCATACATAAATATATGCATATATAGTCAACTAATTTTTGATCCAAGAATATGCATGAGAAAGAAGAGTTCTTCAATAATTGGGGTTGGAAAACTCAATGTCCATGTGCAAAATAATGAAATTGGACCCTTATCTAACACCATACATAAAAGTAAATTGAAAGTGGGTTAAAGACTTAAATGTAAGATCTGAAACTGTGTAACTCCTAGAAGAAAACACAGAGAAAAAACTCTTGGACATTGCTCTTGGCAATGATTTCTTAGAATTGCCACCCAAAGCACAGGCAACAGAAGGAAGAGTAGACAAGTGGAATTACATCAAACTAAAAAAGTTTCTACACAGCAAAAGGGACAATTAAAATGAAATGGCAGCCTCCTGAATGGGAGTAAATATTTGGAAACCATATGTCACATAAGATATTAATATCCAAAATAAATACAGAACTCTTACAACTCAATAGCAAAAAAAAAATTAATTAAAAATGGGCAAAGTATCTGAATGGACTTTTTCCAATAAGACATACAAATGGCCAACAGAAACATGAAAAAATGCTCAATATCACTAATCATCAGGAAAATGCAAATCAAAACTGTAATGAGCTATTGCCTTGAACCTGTTAAAGATGGCTGTTATTAAAAAGTCAAAAGGTAAGTGTTGGTGGGAATATGGAGAGAAGAGAACCCTTGTGCACCATTGGTGGGAATATAATTGGTGCAGCCACCATGGAAAACAGTGTGGAGGTTCCTCAAAAAATTAAAAAGAGAACTACCACGTGATTCAGCAATCCCACTTCTGAGTGTGTACTCAGAGGGCATGTAGTCACTACCTCAAAGAAATATCTGTACTCCCATATCCGAACAGCGTTATTCACAATAGCTAAGATTCAGAAACAGCCTAAATGTCCTTCAGTAGATGAATAGATAAAGAAAATGCAGGGACAGGCAAGAATTGGTGTACAGTTGTGAGTATGCAAAACACAGGGTTTATTTTTGTGTCGTTTATTAATTATTGTATTATTTTCCCCATGAATCAACTGTAAACTTACTTTTGCTCACCCCTGTATAGTACATACACACACAGTGGAATATTACTCAGCCTTATTAAAAAAAGGAAATTCTGCCATTGGCACAACATGGATGAATCTGGAAGATATTGTGCTAGCTGAAACAAACTAGACACAGAAAGACAAATACTGCATGATCCCACCTACGTGTGGAATCTTAGGGAGAAGATAAGCCAAACCCATAGTAACAGAGACTAGAACAGTAGTTACCGGAGTCCTGGACATGGAGGTAAAGGGGAGATATTTTTAAAAAAGGAAAAGAAAGTGGAATGATGGTTACCAGTGGCTGAGGGGAGGGGTCACGGGCAGTTCTTGTTTAACGGGTCCAGAGTTTCCGTTTTCTGAGATGAAAGAGGATCTGCAGATGAATGGTCTCGCTGTTTGTACAGCAAAATAAACGTACTTAGTAGCACTGACCTGTACACTTAAAAATGGCTCAGGTAGTAAACCATAGGGGAAAGAAGAGAAAAAAATCCACAAAACTGTGGGCAGAGAGGTGGGCACGTTGTTACCATGAGAATGAGAGGAAGGCAGGCTGTTTCTAGATACGTGCGACCCAATATATTGAAGACACGAAGTCAGACGTCAACTACTGTGCACCGTCTTCAGACAGCGTGCCCAGCCAATGGCCCTCACTGTTTGCCTGCAGGTAGAATTGGGGCCTTTCTGCCTTCACGCTCTGTTCATGTGATTTCCCCCTAAATCTCTTGTTCTTGTTTTTTTCTCTAAAGCTGCCAGAGCTTTAAAACTATTTCAAGCCCACCTCTACCTGACCAGTTCATAGTGGCATCTACCTGTTCCTTTGAATTCATACCATTTGGTCCCACAATCCATGATTTATGTAACGTCTGACCTGATGACCACTCACTTACATGTTGCTGTTTTGCCCAATCATGTAGTTTTTTGACAACAAGGCATCTGGTTACCCTAATTAGACTCTAGATTTCTTAAACAGCACACCCCTTCCTCTATTACTTTGTAAAGACCGTAGCAATAAGCAGAGCACATAGTAGGTACTCGATTGATTTATGTTGGTTAATTCATCTTCACAGGGGTATTGAATTAAAACCTATCTATGGAGAGTGATTTTAACCTATGGCATGCCTCCGAAGTGCTTTAGAAGGGAAACAGAGTAGGGGAGACCATTGCTTTGGCATTCAGTCTTCTGGCCTCGCTCAAGCTTTGCTTTAGGGGGTCCACTTAAATGACATCTTCCGCCTCAAATCCTGCGCAGCCTCACTGCTTGGGGAATCATCAGTAAAGATGGTTTCTTTTCCCACTCCACGCTGCTGTTAGGTTCCTATTAAGGACCAAAGAGTTGCGCTGCTCATCCACTGTGCTATTTTGGTCCTGCTTGTTTTTGAAGTCCTTGCAGTTGTTGAATTTTACTTTCTTTGGAATCAAGTGACTATTATACAAGGGCAGAAAAGGAAATAAAGGAATTTAATGTGAGCACTGCATTTTTCCAAAGGAAGTCAAGTTCTTTTGAGAAACGGGAGAGAGCAATGAAAGTGCTGCTCTGTGTGAAAAGGTGAGATGCTAAGAAACAGGGAAGCCAGCACCAGGCGCTGATGTTTGCTTAGTGTTTGGTGAATGGAAGTGCTATGTGCTTGAGGGAGATAGAATCTGAAATGGTCCAATTCCAGCTATGCTTGAGAGCGTGGCTGAATTTTTTTTTTTGGTTCTTTTTTTTCTTTTCATCTTTGATGTCCGGCTGGTATTTTGAGACAAGAGTATGATTACAGAATCGGATTCAAAGAACAACACCAAATCATTCTCACTTGGTACTTGACCTTCATCCTAAACAGAAAGATTTCATGGAAGAAATCAGGTTGGGAAAAATATAATTTAATTTTTCCATGGGTCAAGCAGAAAGGTTAAGTCCTTTAAGTTCTTCATTCCATGATACTGCTTGGTATGGCTTTGAAAAAGCAATTGTTAATACTAGGATCATCTGTCCCTGTCCCGTGTTTTTTATGTAATTGCTTTAATACACAAACACATTGAAAATAAGTTTCTCATCCTAGAATTTCTTCCTGTATCTTTTAGGAGATGGTCCGTTTTACTTTTTTTGTGAATTAACTTTAAAAATTATACCAATTCTGTATTTGCAAGCCAGGTGGAGAGTACTTAGCATTTCAAAAACCTAAGGCTGCAATTTCACCGTCTGTGTATTAGAATTAGATATCTTTGTTTCCTTCCTCCTATGCTCCTCAAAACAAGGTAACAATGAGGATTATTGTGAGTTTTTTTTTATGATTGTTCTTAAGGTTTTACATAACCCTGCATTGGACTTTTTCACTAAGAAAACAGCTTCTCTTCTTCATCAAAATCTCCCTTCCAGAAGCTTCCCATTCTCGCCGAACTCAGATTTGCCTGGTCTACAGTATGGCGGTAGTTACTTTTCTCTCTCTTGGAGGAGAAATCTTATCTCTGCTGGTTGGACTGAGTAGCTGTTAACTGAGGATACCAACCTTTGTAATACTCTTGCTTTGGACGGTTTCTTGGCAGACATAGTCCTGTCTACAACTTCTTCTGAATTTTTCAATTAGTATGTATTATTTTACCCATTTTTCTCAGTGGCATAGGCCACTCTTGTTACTTAACCTTCTTTTATCTCCCGTCTCCTGACCTGTTCAAAATAGAGTGCTCCAAACTACACAGTCTGAGGACATTGGTTTGTACTCATGTCCTTGTCCCCTCTAAGCAGTACCTTCCACGTGACTGTCACGTGGTGTTGACCCGTGACAGCTCCTGGTGACTCTGTTTCCTGACTCCAGCCTCCCACTTCACACTCCGTCTGCAAGTTCCCATTTCAGCTGCCATTGTCCACCCACTTTGTCCGCAATGGTTCCTAGTTAACATCTTCCCATCTTTTGTGTCTTGGTCTGTAACATTCTAATAACTACTTCCATCAAGCGTGACCTGATTTACTTGGCGGGTAGTCTTACTTTGGGAAAATAGTAACCATGGGTGTTATGCCACCTTACTATAAAACAACAGATTATCTGTTGGGCTGCTTGTCTTTGTGCACAGTGAATATAATGCTTTGGACACATTTGGGAGGGCTTCACAGCACACAGGCGTATCTTGGTGATATTATGGTTTTGGTTCCACACCACTATAGTCAAGGAAGTATCGCAATAAAACAAGTCGTAATCTTTTTGCTTGTGGAGGGTCTTGCCTTCAGTTTGTAAAAAAATGCAACACCATTGCTGAAGCTCAATAATGCAGAGCACAATAAAATGAGGTATGTCTGTAATTATATTAATTTTCCAGAAGGCTTAGGGGTCACAGAAAGCCAGCAAGACCTGAAGGGATTCTAATATATAACTTTCTTATAACAAAATAATGATGAAATAACTGTCTCTAGCATCCCTGTGACAAGCAACTATAGATGAAGATTTAAAGGGAGCAATGAAGGCGGATATGAAAGGTGCCGTTCTCCAGTCCAGGACACCACCTTAGGTCCCCTGACCCCCATAAAACTCAGAGGCTCATCCAGGGCCAGCAGTCTCAACAGATCTCACAGTAACTCAGCTTTTGACGGCAGGGACTTGATTCTCTCCCCTGTGGCAGCTGGCACAATGCTTTGCACCTGGTAGGGATTCTTAATTTGCCAAAAAAATGTATGACTTCAGAGACAGAGTGAGCAGTGACTGTACCATAACATGTACCCACAAAGCACACGAGGTAGCGTGGTTCACAGTCTGGTTGGGACTAGAAGCCGTACTCTCCATTCCCACTCTGACCCTCATTCCATCACGTGTATCACAAAACACTTCTGGTCTCCTCCCCATCTTTAGGCCCTGGGTTCTCTCCAAAGTTTCTGTACAGAAGATAGTCAGGTGCCGACTCCAAGCTGGCCGCTGGCCCATGGTAGTGGGCTAGCTAGGGTCTTAAGTCCATTCTAGAGAAGCAAACCATTAAAAAAATTGTGTGGGTATCGCTCCCTGCCATCTTCTCCATTCTCTTGGCTTGTGTCACCATGACAACGCATATCTGTTAAGAAGCATTTGGTGACATTATCAGGTTTGTGGGGAGCTTCCATTATCAGGAGAGGAGTACGGATTCATTTTTAAAAAAAAATATTGTAGACCTTGGGCTTCCTATGCCCTATCAACTCTCCCATCAGCAGCCAAAAGACCCAGATGGATTCAGTCACTCTTGACATCTAGTCATCAAGGATTAATTCTTTCATCTGACTCACCTATTACTGAGCATCTCTTCTGTGCCAGGTACCAGTTTAGGTGCGGTAGATAGAACAGTGAAAAAAGTGGACCAAAATTTCTACCCTGACAAAGATAGCATTTTAGACAGAAGAAGAGAACAGTACATAAACAAAAATCACAGTACGTCAGATGGTAAGTGCCACGGAGAGAGTGAAGCAGGGAAGGGAAATTGCTAGGAGAAAAGGGCTAATAATGGTGAACAGTGAGGTCAGGGAAGATTTGCTGAAAAGTGACATTTGGACAAGGAAGCAGGCTGTGTGGGGGCGGGAGGAAGAAGATATTAGAATCTGTTTTTGACCTGTCTAGTCTGATATCCTGTAGCACACTGGACCAAAGGTGAACTTTCAGGAGTTTTATTATATTGGACATGCAGGGCACCTTGCAATGGGACAGGAGCTGAGACTGATGCAGTTGGACAGTGGAGGATGTTTGAGACAGCACGAGGCTGGGCCTGCATGGCCACAGCTCCTTGTAATGGGGAGTGTGCTGCACCCCCATGGCCCTCACTCAGGGCTGGTCAGTGAGCTCAGGGGCCTCTGTGGGTATCTGGGTTCATGCCTTTGGTCTACATTATCTACTATTTTGGAGAAGGCTGTAGGGTTGGTAGCCAAGCAGTGTCTCCAGGTTTCTGCTCTTTTATCTGGAATCTGGACTAGTTCCCTATCCCTTTGATTTTGTCTTCTTTAAAAAAATGATTGATTTGACAGAGAAAGGGGGAGAGAGAGGAAGGGGGAAAAGAGGTGGGGGAGAGGGAAAGAGAGGGAGAGAAGCATCGACTTGTTGTTCCACTTATTTATGCATTCTTTGGTTGATGTTTATATGTGCCCCAACTGGTAATGGAGCCACAGCTTTGGTGTATTAGGGTAATGCTTTAACCAACTGAGTTACCCGGCTGGGGTGCTTTTCCCTTACTCTTAAGCCTGACCTTCCTTCCATGAGGGTCAGTGGGGCTGCTTGTGCTGAGTCTATCTGGATGTTCTCAGATACAAGACCAAATGACCAGGGAGCAAAACACAATGCCTGGGGTATGGGTGTGTGCATGTAAAATATGGGAAAGCTACAAACAATAAACACACAAACCAGGAATTAAAGCCATGTGTATGAATTCAGATAGATGATTAGGAAAAGAAAACTTAAAAAAAAAAGAAAGAATCTCCCGTGTTAGATGGTCCATCTCTCACATCCTGGTCTGTCCCTTAGGAAGCCACTGTCCAGACTTAGGTGAGAGAAAGCATTCCCTGCCTGCTGTTTATCCTTTTGAATTTGTGTTTTCTGTTTCAGTCAGTCCCTCCTTAGGTATCTGGGACTGAGATTGTTAACCTGGCGATGTGGGTCCGGGCCATCAGCAGATAGTTGGTAACTAATGCTGTAAGAATATCTGAGCTCTCCCAGAAGGAATGGAAGTCTAGAGTGAAGTGGGACAGGAACGATGGGGGGCCCCTGTGGACAGCCACATGTGGACAGAGACTGAGAAGTGTGTGTGTGTGTGTGTGTGTGTAATGGAAATGGAGTGTAGACACGTGTTACTAGTTAACTCTATCAAATGCTGGGCAGAGAGAGGACCAAAAAGCTATGCACCAAATGAGTTCATTAAACTTAGTGGGAATTCCAAGGTAGAATGCCAAGGACCTCTGAAATAAACGCAACAAAATGCAAGGAACAAAATCACAAGAAAACGTGGCCACAGAATTGTAGGGGGAAAAGGTGAGAATGGTGCCTGATGCCTGGCATGCCATCTCCAATATCTGCGAGTGGGTTGTTTTTGTTCTTCACAGCAGTTCGATGATATCAGAGAGCCCTCGCTCACATTAGTGAGCTCTGCTTTGATGTAGCCCGTCTGTGGGAAATCCATTTCCGTGAGGAGTCTCTGTTGTGCTCTGTTGAAAATCGGCCTCCAGGGAAGTCAGGTGGGAATTCTGAGGAGAAAGGAAAGGCTTCTAGGGAGAGGTTTTGAGATCCTTTGAGCTGCATGTAATCAGCACGAACTTTGCACGCACTTTAAGCAGTAAAGATCTCAAAGGCACTAGTCCATTATGAGAACAAACAGCAATTTAAAGCAGTATTTTCCCAGAGAAAAGAATCCAGAGGAACAAAGGTGCCTGAGCTGGGGCTTTTCCCCCTGTTCATTTGTGAGAAAATGTGCTTTTGATTGATATCTACCAAAGACTGTTCAGCGTAGCATATTTTTGATGGGTAATGAACGTTCAGAATAGTAATTTGAAACATTCGGGGCAATGCTTGCAGGCACTTTTTCCAGTACCTCTGTTATTCTTTCCAATATCTGGAACACGAAGCCTGAGAATGGAAGTAATTGCTCTCTCTCCTTTGTTTTCTTTCCCAGGAGTCTGAATGCTCATACTCCATGCACCAAAGGCCTTCCATTCTCATGCATTCTTCGCTTTTGTTTTCAGTAAATTTCAGGTCTTGAAATTTGGGGGTGAAAAGGCAGAAGGCTATGCCATCCTGTGGAAGCTGGGGGCCCAGGATGTATCCAATGTCCTTCTTTCTGCAGCTTTTTCTTTATAATTCTTCTACTTCAGAGATGTGTTTACAGAAATGTGAGGTTGCTTTCAATAAAAAAAAATTTTGGTTTCTAATTCAGGTCAGTGTACTGAAATGAAAAGATTTTTCACCACATTTGCATGGGTTTTCCTGCTTCTTGTTTGTATTTGATTTTTGCAGTCACACATTTCTCATTGGTGGCAGTTGGTCGCAAGACACCAGGCAAATGAGATGCTACTGAGGACTATCAGACCATAACAGCTTAATGGTATCTTGATAATGTGTCCAGCTTATATCTATGCAGATTTGTATACCATGTAATTTCATATGTAACTTAGAAAAATCAGCATAAGCAATGGCACCATTATGCAACAGGCCACTACTTCCAGGCTTCAGTTACACATAAGTAATGCTCTACTGTTAAATAAACATTACAGAGCTTTCTGTTACACTCTGTTGTGGCCGAAAACCCCGCTCATGCAATAACCCGGTTAGTTAATGTATTTGTGTTCAATTCGATAAACACATTCAACAAAAAGAAATGTGGAAAAAACTAAAAGAGCCAGAAAACGTCATTGCCGAGCACTCAGATGTATTATTCCTTTAAGTTGTCACAATAGTATTTCAGATACTGGACAGTTTTTCATGGACATAGATGCTAAACAGCATGGCATTTTAAAGCATGTGGGAGTCCTTAAAGGCTTCAAAGCGTTTTCTTTCACTGTGGTTTCTGTTTTATTATTAGGCATCCTGAGAACTGTATTAATGATAATAAACTACCATGCTTGGAGGTGTACCATTTAGGGAGCATGCTGGGTGTTTTGCATGTATCATCTCTGACCCTCTCAGTAATACCATTTCCATTGTACAGATTAGAAGACCGAGGCTGCGAATGTAAGTGATGTACCCAAGAATATGTAACTCACAGGGTTAGAAAAGGGACTTCAATGCAAGTTCATGTCTTTAAACTTAAGACCCTTTCCATTCAGCCCATTACACTTATTGAGATCTCCAAGTGTGAGGCCCAAGTATTAACATTCTTGAGAAGATCCCCTCAGGAACTCTAACACAGAGCTATGGTTGGAAAAGGCTGCACATGTACCATTTTTTTTTTCATGAGAGCAAGGAAAGAAACCAACTTTGATGCTTGGTTAATTCGTGGAGACGAAGAGATAAATGCAGAACTAAGAAAAAGGATTCATCATTTCCCAGTATAATCAGGTTTGTATCGGAAGTTGCTTTATTCCTTGCAAGGAGAAGTGGTATGTTATGTATGTAAATACACGTGTGTACTCGGGACACTTGCCATGTGTTTTTAAGAATGGAAAACCTATTGGAAGTGAAAGATGTGTAGATGGAATCTTTATATGGAAGAATATTTGGAAAATGTTGAGTTAGGCTGTGTATCCACTGATAACAGGGGCAAAAGAAAAAGAATTGAAGTGTTATAAATATAGAAGATAATGTTGAATAGGGTCACATGTGTGTGTGTGTGTGTGTGAGAGAGAGAGAGAGAGAGAGAGAGAGAGAAAGAGAGTGACACCTCTGGGTTCATTATAAGCCTAAAATATTGCTTATGAGCACAAGTCACTGGACTTGATCATTTAACGTTTATTTTCTAGTTCCTAAAACAGAGAAGGTGGAAAGCCTTTTGAAAGGGGAGCGTGTGAGCGGTAGGAACAAAGAAACCCTTGGCTGTGCTTTTCTCATCTCGAGTCCTCAATATTTGAAGTTTAGGTCAGATCTTATTATCCAAGAGGCTGGTCTGTGTTGAGTGGCATAGGCTGTCGGTAAAGGTTATTTACCACCTAGAATTTCGTTTCTCTGCTTTGTTCAAAGTGGTTTTCATAGTAGTGGAAAAATCCCTTCGCACTTTTTTCTGCTGCCCAGCAGGTGAAATGCCCAAACAATCCCATTCATAACCTTGTTTAATATTCAACTTGACTCCACTTCATACCCTGCTTAAAAATCAGTCCCCCACACTCAAATTTATGACCTTAGTACCCATGGTTCTTTGCAGAGTTTTGGGAAATTAGCTATCTAACTGCAGTGGAACACTGCCTAGTCTCAACTGTCATTTGGGACTGGCACCTGACACCTGACCACCTGTTGGTTGCAAGGAGATTCTGAAACTTCTGGTTGTTTTGGTTCCTATTCTTTTTGTTCTACAGTGGGAAAAGATTCCCACTAATAGCTAATTTGACCTTACGAAGTTTCCAAAAAGTTGACCTATACAGCTTTTACTGGATGAGCAGGATTCATCCTCTGTCCTGGAGTTCTGTAGAGTTGAGAAAAGTACATACATGGTCATTAGTAGGGCTGGAGTTAGAGACATGTTTGATCCAGAGACGCGTCAGCCTGAGGCATTACTAGCCGAGTTAAGGTCCCTCCACTTTCTGAACTAGAGCATTCTTTGATTATGTTAGGTGAATGGACAGTTCAGGGTAGTGAATAGTTCCACATGGTTCCTTATCCACTGTCGAAGACACTTCTCACAAAGTGTTGGACTAATTTTCCGAATTCTTTCAGATTTCTCCCGTAATGGGGGTCTTTTTAATACTTTCCAGGGACCTGTGACAGAAGACTGGAAAGGACAGAAAGGCGTCTCACATCCAGGACTCTAGGTGGTTAATTCATCTTCTCTTCGGCAAGAGAAAAGGGATATCCTTGTCCTTTTGTAATTTTCACGGTGTCAGAGGCATAGGTTCTTGGAGATAATTTTAATCCTTGCCTAATCCAATTGTATCTTTGACTCATGATGTCCTTATATGACTTTTTTTGGGATATGAAAGAGAAAGTTCTGCTCTAACGTATTTAGGGAGAAACCAAGATAAAACAGATAGGATTCCTATGCAAAGGAATTTCCAGCACGGTATTTGCAAATATTGTTTCTTCTTTCTCAAAGAAAGCATGCAGATATTTTTAAAGAAAGGGCCCCATGGCTTTTGGCCTTCCTTGCTTAAAAGAGTAGTTATAATATTATTCTCCTTGGTTCCCATATGAAGGAAAAAGCAATGCAAGAATAGTACTAATAGGATTCCAAACCCCATGGGCACCAGAGGAGAGTGCCATTGGCAGATGAAGTTAACCTTGAGAGAGGAAAAGCTACTATGATGTGGCATGGAATGAAGAGATCAGGACAGGAAGAAGCAGAAGCTGCAGCCCGGGTCTGCGAGTACCAGACCCACTGGGATTGTCCCCAGGGCTTCGAGATGGTTTGCCCTCCCCTTCCAGTGTTTTACATCGTCTCACAGGCGTGGAAGCCCAGGCAAGCGCATCAGAAACATAACTTAAAGAAGAAGCCAGATCCATACGAGGCCTTTGAGGTGTCTGTGTCTGCTTTTCATTGGCTTTCCACTCGGCCTGCTTGACTCCCTTTATATTCAGGGCATGTAGAGAAATGCAGGTTTTTGTAGTGGGCCTTTTCTATCCATATTTTTCAGGAGGGCATGACATTTGGAAAAGTTTTACTTAGGAAAGGAAAAAAAAGATGACTTTGTGTTTGAAGTCTTGCCTTGTTTCAATGACATGTTAAAGATGGATGTTCCCTATCGTGCATCTTTTCAGGCTAAGAATCCAGCATATCTTGAGAAGATGAATGCATCGGAGAGGCTGGTTAATGGGTGATCTTTGTTATGCTGCTGGCTAGCCAGGGAGAAATCCTACCACAGTCAATAGGTTGTCCTGCTCTGAGTTTTACGTTCACGTAAAGCGTCCGATATGCCGAGCACTAAAAATTTCCTGTGGTACTTTAGTTCCTGGAGGAAACTAAAAATAGAATGGAGAGGATGAAGGAAACCTAGCTTTGTTTCTTGCCCTGAGTTGGGGTTCTCTGGGGGGCTGGAAATAACGCGTGCATGGCTTCGTTTCTGTAGCTTTTTCTCAGAGGCTATCTAAGGTATCAGTTCAGAGCCTTGAAGACAGAACTGATTTGCATGAGGGGATTCTCTCATGAGGACAGGACTTTGAATTATGATCATTTATATCTGGTCAGATCAAAAAGGCAGAGGCCTTCAAGCGAGTTGGTCTTTTGCTTGCAAAGCTGTGGAAGAAATGAGTTGCTGACACATTGGAACCACAGTGACGATAAGGTGATCCTTTGAATGTTGTGCTTTCAAAACAGTATAAAGTTTAGGAAAATATTTTAGGAGTAGATAAAAGTGTTCGGACCATGTTTAAACATTTATTTCACCTCCTTGCCTAAGGAGATACAAATCAGGGAGAGTCTATATATCAGTTAGGATGTATTCTTGAAATGGCACTAAAACCAACTCAAACCAGTTCAGAAAACAAGGACAATTATATCAGTCATGTAACATTCAAAGGCCATAGGTAGGGCAGGCTTCAAGTGGCCTTTGACCCAGAAGGCCATGGTCATTAGGACTCTGTGTTTATTGTTGGGGATGCTCTTGCTCCCCCTCCCCTCCAACGCTGTCCTTCCTGGTGTTTTGGCATCATTTAGTGTCTGACTTCCCTCGAGATGGCAGATGGCTTCATCAGGTCCTGGCCTCCTGTGTACTCGTCACCCTGTTCAGACAAGGTGACTATACTCTTGTTCCCTTCACTGTTAGAAAGTGCCTGGGAGTCTTTCTGGTCAATCCCCATGATTGGCTTAGACTAGAGCACCTGCTCACCCCCCAGAGGGGAGGAAGGAGTCAGCCTTCGCAGAATCACACAGTCTCAGCTGTAAGTGGGGACTGTCAGAAGGGCTACGTGGATACTTTGGGTGCAGCCAGGTGTCCGTAGGGGTGCACTGTGAGGCAGAACCTTGTGAGTTCCATAGGCCAAGGAACGAGGGATTCAAGTCCACTTCCTTCCATCAGTTCCTGTTTCGGCTTATTTCTGATGATCGTTAACACATCATTATCTGTTGAATTTTTCAAAATACCCAGAGATGTCAAATCATCCACTTAACTCTAGAGTGAAGTATGCATTTCATAGCCAATCATTCACCTTCTTTCTTTCTCTGTCTCTCTCTTTTTATTTTTTTGACTTAAATAATGCTTGGTGACCCTAAATCCCACTTTGTCATATTTAAGTCACTGGCAAGAAAGAATAGCTGGCCTAGGTGTTCTAAATCTGTTTTCAGTGTTTTACTGTCACTTTTATCGCTTTGCTCCTTGAGTCACAGTAGTGTAAATGCCTTTGTTTTCTGTGGTCTCTAACTCACTGATTCGAAGCAAGTTTAATGGGCTTATCTGAGGTCCTTGTCTGAGTTACAGGAGAGAGGTGCCAGTAATGACCTCAGTTCCCAAGTTTAGGAGTTGGCAAACTATAGCCCTTTGGGGCAAATCCAGCCTGCAGCCTTTCGTAGATAAAGTTTTATTGAAACAAATCCACATTCATTCATTTATATATCGTCTATGGCTGTTTGCAGTACTATGATGGCTGAGGTGAGCCATTTTGGCAGACGCTGTGTGGCCTGAAAGATCTAAAATATTTACTATCTGGCCCTTTACAGAAAAAAAAATTATTGACTCCTAGATTGAATGAGGTACATTCTTCACTTTAAAAACTATGAGAGATTTTACAGCTAGGTGCTACATTCTTCCCAAGCTTGCCTGAGTTTTAAAAGTGATCAAAGAATCTTGGAGATAGAAACAATCTGAAATGATTCATCTAGTCCCAGTTTTTCATCCCACAGTTGAGAGACTGGGTCTCAGTGATGACACCTGACTTGCACAAGGCTCCACAGCGTATTAGAGGTAGACCAGTAGACCCTTCACTTCCTACTCCTAGGCTTCCGTACCAAAAGAGTACCTAAACATAGGGCGATAGGGTAGTACCACTACCAAGAGGGGGATGAGCCTAAAATATTTTCAGGAGCGTGTTGGTGGGAGCAATAAAGCCATTGGCCAGTTTGGGCAAGTTATTTAACCTATCTGAACTCAATTTCACCAACTGTATAATGAAAGTAATAGTACACACCACCCCGGAGTTAGGCTATGGGTGAAGCCTCCAGTGTAAGTAAAGCACATAGGAATAGCTCAATAAGTTTTTGTTGCAGGCATCACCATCATTGTCATCATCATCGTCGTCATCATCATCAGGCTACATTGCTACTTATCCTTGCTTCTTTCTTACTTGTCTTGGAGAAAGATGGGTCACCCTTCTCTGTAAGGCTGTTTCAGTCGGAAACTGGTCCTTTTCTCTCATGGCCCCTCATAGATCTTATTCTGTCCATGACCCCATCTTTGCTATATCTTCTATTCCTTCCTTTCCACCCTTCAGTCAAATTCTTAATAAAATTCTCAAATCTTAAATATTATAATAAAGATGCTGCTATCACCTACTTTATCTTGATAGAGTGTCACCTTCCCGTTATTGTCCCTTTCTTTTCTTTCTGTCCTTACTCCTTTTTTGGCCATTGGGAGTTCTACCAGGGACTCCTCTTTGCCTTTGACACATCCCCTGTTATCATGCTTGTGTGTGTGTGTGCGTGCGTTCATTGTTTTTGGAGCATCTTCTCACTTTCTAGCCCTACAAAATGCTCCAAGCTTGTATTACGTATTTCTTACCTCAGTCTTAGAACCAGCCATGTCTCCAAGGAGCCTGGTTCCTTTCGTTGGAGAATGGTCTTAGAAATCTAGATCTGGGTGCTAGGCATGCTCTTTGTTTACTGGTATTATTTCTTTTAGGCCTCCTAAGCTGAGAGAGCATGGACGTATATGTTCATATACTAACCTGTATTTATACAACTATCTAACTGTTTCTACGTGTAACAACTTTATCTATCTTAAGCTAAACATGAATTCATACTGGTGTCTCCAGCTTTAATCCATTACCACCTGGACCATTTTAGCCTTCTCCCCTTGCTTGTTGGTAACCTCTGATTCCTCAGGGAGAAACCTGGCTCGCACCATCTGCCATTCGTTTTCTTAACTTGTTGAAGGCCAATATGCATTTATAGTGCGAGTGCTAGCGTTCAGTGCTTTGCACACTTTCTGTTGCCCATAGTCCTAGAGATCCCAGTCATTTCCACAGTCACTTAGGTTAGCACTGTCTCGACCTGCTGTGAGACGCTTTCGTACATTTGTAATACAGTTAGAGTGTTTTGTTACTTTTAGCACTCCATCCTGGGATCTCACCACCTTCTAAGTGATTTGTTAAAAATTTCTATACATTAAGGTCCCATTTTGTGCTGTGAAGTTATATGGGTTTTGACAAATGCATAGTGACATGTATCCCCTACTACACTATTGTACAGAATATATTTACCACCATAAGAATTCCCGTGCTTTACCTACTCAACGCTCCCCTCCCCATGCCTGGGCAACCATGATCTTTTTACTGTGGCTGTAGTTTTGACTTTCTAAGAATGTCATATAATTTGAGGCATACAATATATAGGCTTTTCAGAGTGCCTTTTTTTCCCCAGTTAGCAATATGGATTTAAGATTCATCTGTGCCTTTTCATGTTTTGATAGCTCATTTCTTTTTATTACCAAATGATATGCCACTGTGTGGTGGTACGCAATTTCTTTATTCATTCACCTGTTGAAGGATGACTTGGTTGCTTCCAGTTTTTGACAATTCTGAATACAGCTCTAATAAACATTTGTGTGCAGGATTTTGAAGGGACATAAATTTTTAAATCAATTAGGCAAATACCTAAGAGCACAACTGTTGGATCCTATGATAAAGCCATGTTGAACTTTGTAAGGAACTGACAACTGTCCTCCCAAGTATCTGCACCATTTTGCATGCCCACCAGCAATGTGAGAACTCCTGTTACTCCGCATCCTCATTGGCTGCTGGGATTGCCAGTTCTCTGCATTGCAGTTATTCTAATAGATGTGTAGTGGTGTCTCACTGTTGTTCTAATCTGCAATTGCCCAATAACTTACTATGTGAGCCTTCTTTCATATGCTCATTTGCCATCAGTGTATCCGCTCTGGTAAGGTGTCCAGATCCTTTGCCTGCTCTTAAAATTGGATCGTTTCTTGTTGAATTTTCAGAGTTCTTGGTATATTTTGGTTATAACGACTTCGTTTGGTATGCATTTTACAAATATTATCTCCTAGTCTGTGGCTTTTTTTTCATTCTCTTAAGAGTGTTTTTTACAGATCAATTTTTTATTTTCATTAAGTCCAACTTATCAGTTTTTTTCTTTCATAGATCATGCTTTTTTTGCTCTAGAAGTTTTATTTTGCATTTTACCTTTAGGTCTTTGATCCATTTTGACTTAATTTTCTGAAAGGTTTGTGTCTAGGTCTCTTTCTTCTTCTTCTTCTCCTCCTCCTCCCCCTCCCTCCTCCCATGTGGATGTCCAACTGTTTGAGCACCATTTGTTAAAAAGACTGACTTTCTCCATTGAATTGCTTTTGATCTTTTTTGAAAGATCACTTGACCATATTTGTCTAGGTCTATTTCTGGTCATTCTATTCTGGCTCATTGACCTATGTGTCTGTCCTTTTGTTAACAACACACTGTTTGGAGTAGTTTTGTGGTAGGGATATCACTTTTAAAAATAGTTAAAAGTCTTGGGTAACATATGACATGCATACCGAAAAATGCTCAGCCAATAATGTACAGCCTTATACATTTTTATAAAGTAAATACATTCAGCTAAGCCGCACTCACATCAAGAAAGAATATCACCAGCTTTTTTTATAGGTTTTGTAGTAGCCTTTCTAGTTACCATCCCTCCATCCTGTGATAATCAGCCTCCCTACTTTTAAACCATGTTGATTAATTTATCCTGTTTCTTACCTTATTTAAATGGAGTCCTGTAATATGCACTGTTTGGTGTCTGGTTTCTTTTCTCCATGTTATGTTTGTGGGATTCATCATTTTTGTGTGTAGTTGTTGGTGGCTGTAGCTTATAACTGGAGTTTTCCATTGTGTGAACATTCTGTATTCTATGCATGTTTCTATGGCTGGAAATTTGTATGTTTTTATTATTATTGCAAATAAGGACAATGTGAAATTCACATTTATTTCCTTCAGAGTCCATATGTACACCTTTCTGGTGGGTCTGTTCCTTAAGAGTGAGATTCTGCATCATACGTTCAACACTAATAGATAACGACAGTCAATTTTTCAAAGGGCTGCTATCGGTTTATATTTCCACTATTAGTTCTTGTTTAAGCAGCATATGTTTTAACCCTCAACACAGTATCTATGACGTAGGTATTATTTTATTTCCATTTTACATTTGAATAAATCTAAGTTTTAAATAAGGTAAATGACTTGACCAAGGTCATATTACTATTGATTTACCCCAAGGCAGTCTGACCTCAGAGCTCATATAGGTTAACCATTGTACTTTTCTCTTCTTCCAGGTTAAGGATGCCAGAGTATACAGATGGTCTTTTATTTTGAAACTTCCAGCTTTTATTTAGATAAAGTTTAATGTCAGCCCAATATATGTCAACATCTACTATGGCCAACAGATGGCGCTAACAGTAGTTTCAAATGCCACTTTGGACTTTTGAAGGAAAGAAGTTAGCTACTGCCTCTTTGCAGTAGCCTGCCTTTATGTTGGCCTGAGCTGGTCTGAGCGCGAGAAATCTTGAGAGTTGTTCCTCTTTCTCTCCCACTTTCACCTCCTTGGACCCCTAGCCATCATACTCAAAAATAATTCCTGGATATTCATTGCCTTCCACCCCTCCTTCCTCTGTTTCCGTTACTCTTTCTTCCTCTCTTACATCATTCACCCCAGCAGTGATTCCTGTACCTGCCTTGCCCTGCTACACTCTGAACACCTCAGGGTGGAGACTGAGTCGTATTTATGCAGTGTCCTAGGGTCTGACGTAGGGCTTGGCACAGAGAAGGTGTTTATGTTTGAAGAGTGAATAAAGTTTGTCCTTCAGAAGCCAAACAATTCAAAATGACCACTTTTTCCTGTGGTTGCGTAAGTAAAAGGACATTTGACTTTCCCTGTCTGTCTTGAATGGCCTGGTATCATACCCCGACCTGTGGGAGACCATTATGACACAGCTCCCTGACTCAGTGATGTCGCTCTTCTATGCATTCTGACTCTCTTGTGCAAGGCAGGAGATGAGCCAAGTTCCAAAGCGATGTGTTTTTCAGGGTGGTTGCCATAGAAGTCCTAGTGGCAGACTGTAGGCATGACAACAGTACCCACTTTCTCTGGTTCAAATTGGATTGTTGGTCATTAAAGACTGGACGTGAAACAGGTCAGTTTGAGATTAAGCAGCGGAATCACCAAGACAAATCTGTCCCTTTATGGGAATGAATACTTGGTTTTTGAACCATGTTTTTTGCGGGCTAGGGCTTTGATTTTAATCACGTAGTGCTAGACGCTTGGAAGAAGACAGATAAAAACATTAAGCCCAGTCACATTTTATAGATATTTTCTGCACCTGACCTTCTCTTCCTAACCTCTCCCCATGGTTGTCACTCTTCAAAGTTAGTACTGGTATTATCTGTCACTCCAGTGTATCATGAGATCGGGTCAGGAGCCAGACCACTTGGGTGCAACTCTTGGCTCTGCCGTTTCCTTTATCTGACTTGGATAAGTTGCTAAACGTCTCTGATTCTCAGATTTCTCATCTATAAAGTGGTTGTAATAGTAATACCTTCCTCCTATATTTGTAATGGGGATTAAATGAATTAACATACAGCTTAGGCAAAGAGTAGATTTACAGTTGTGAGCATGTGAAACACAGAATTTATTCTTATATTCTTGTTTATTCTTGCATTATATATATTTCCATACAAACAACTGCATACCGACTTTTGCCAACCTGTATATAAAACCCTTAAAACAATGCCAGCCCATGTCAAGTACACTTGGTAAATATTGACTCTTTTTTATTTAATATCACATCAGACATAGCTATGTTGTGGTGCTATCTTGAGCATAAAAAGCATTTTGTCTATTATTATGTTTGATGTTGTGGTAGCTTTTATTACTAGGGTGAAAAATGGCCAAATGTAAATGAACTTATATCTGAAATATTTTTCTCACCAAGTTAACTGAAGGTTTTCTGTGCTCTTTCTATAACTCCTATACTCTCTACACATGTCCTAATAATTCCTTATGCATGCATTGCATCTTAAAGATTGTGAGCTACTTTCATTTGTAAAATCTCCTTTGAATCAGAAATCTTTGCAAGTTGGTCGGGGCCTGTTTTATATGCATTCCTAGACAATTTAACAGGTAAGAAAGCTATTCTTACTGTGATCAAGGAGGTTTGGCGAGATCTCCAGGCTCATAAATGACAGAGCTGGAACCACTGCCCTTCTTGTCCAGTAGTTCACACCCATTGTCAAGTTCCACGAGTTTGTGGATGTTTTGTTAAGCTGCCATCAAATGGGCATGTGTCCATTCATTGTTTCTGTGTACATATGATACCTTCCACCTAACCACAGAAAGAAGGTATTGAAAACCCTCATAGAAGGAGAAGTTGCACCCCAGGACATTGTATTTGAAATAAAGGTTGGGCAGTAGAAATCCTAAATGAGTCTATGAAAACGTTAAAAGTTTTATGCTCGCTAAAATGACTTAACACGGCACCATAAATAAGGACAGCATTGGTGGGAGCTTATACATTTTAGTGGGTTACGAGGTACTTCCAGGACCTCCCTTCCCAACAGGTGCAGCAAGTAAGGAGCTTGTATGTTTTTTGTGTGTATTTGTTTATTTTGGCAGGTATTATGCTCACCGCAGGTATTTTTAGGGGGAGGTTTGCTTCTCCATCCAAATGTTCAATGCCCTTTTGGTTTTATGACTCGGAATTATTGATTTCCGTCTTCCTGCGGCCCACACCTGTGAGCGCCTCTTAGACGCCTCTCAGCTTTCTTCCTTGGCTCTGACGCAGCCAGAATGCGGTAGAGGCTCCACTTTCCCTCCCCACGCCTCCTGTATCTCACCCACGGCCTCCTGTAAGACCCCTTTTCCTTTCTGCTAGTTCCTTCACCTCCTGTTTTCATCCTCAAAGCCCAGGACATCTTTATTAATTTACCTGTGAAAGACCAACTGAGCATATTCTAGAACTAAACCTTTTTCGCTGTCTCAGAATAAAAACGTGAGTGCCATGACTTTGCATAAGATTCTATTCAATCCAGTTACACTAATACGTATGCAGTTTCTGTATACACAGTCATAGATCTTCAGGAAAAATCCCTTTGTGTGCCTGGAACTTCATGATTCATCCAGATGCCTCCTGATGCATTTCGCTTCTCATGGGAAGCCTGTGGAATGCATGAAGTATAGCTATTGATTATTGTCCTTAATTAAAGTCCCCTAACGTGTTCTGTGTTTTCACAATCCCTCCCGTTTGAAAGCTTCACATCTGTACTACCAAAGTCTCTTGCCAGAATTGTGTTTTTATTTTTAAAAAAATGCTTGCTAGCTCTTTACATACATCTTTGTAAGAAGGTTAGGGAGAAATGTGTCCTGTTGACTTGTCAGTGGGTTGAACAAAGGAGGGATGGATAAGCAGATGAGTCTGACAAGGGGACAAGGGGAAAGAGTCAAACCCTCTTCCCCGCTTTTCTGCAATAGACTGGTAGGCGCAGTGGTGTGCAGCCCAGATGCCCCGCTCTGGACCCAGGCTCTCTCGTCTTCAGCAGCATTCAGAGTGGCTGCAGAGGGCTCAGATCTCCTTCTCTCTCCTAATTGCTCACTGCCTAAGGGAATCTCTTTGCCCCAGGATGAGATCCCTCCCAGGAGGACAGGCGCAGACAACATCCAGGGACTCTTCCTCTAGAGCACAAGTGTCTGACCCCCTTGCCTTAAGTCAGAACAAACTCTAAAAGGTCATTCATTCAAGCACCAGAGCTCCCCACGGGATCCAGGATTTCTGCTGGGGGGGGGAGTATCACAGGTCAGTTCCTCCCTCTGCCTAATCCTGCATCCTCCCCCTCCCCCCAGGGTTGATCCCAAGAGCATTCCAAATAAACCTCTTACACACAAAGCGCAGAGCCTCAGAGCTTGTTTCCCAGGGAACTCAACCTCAGACAAATTGTCTGGTGATGTGTGCTGTGGGTTGCCTGAAACTTGAAGGCAAAATCCCTCAGTGCCTAGCCCCTCCTGCTAAGCAAGCCACACTGGTGCAGAACTGTTCTGATTCGTCAAATCTCACGTTTGGCAGTGAGCTGAAGCTGGGCTCACGACATACGGATGTTGCTTGGTGTGGAACTTCATAAGGAGTACTGGGAGCATGCAAGTTTTTGACTGGTATCTCATAGTGAAAATGTCTTCTTGTTATGCTCAAAGAAAACAAAGAATGGTTTGGCCTGCAAAAACCTTAAATTTGCACTCTTTAGATATTGTCTTCAATGTTGAGGTTGAGCAAAAAGGATACGGCTTGTTCTTTCTGGTGAGGACAGAGGCAGGTGAAATTGTAATTGGGCCCTGGCTGGGTAGCTCAGTTGGTTAGAGCATCATCCCAGTACTACAACGTTGTGGGTTCTATCCCCCATTGGGGTATATAAAGGAATCAACCAATGAATGAATGAATGAATAAGTAGAGCAGCAAATCAATGTATCTCTCTTTCTCTCTCTCTCCTTCCCTTTTCTCTAAAATCAGTAAACATTTTTTTAAAACTGTAATTGAACAATAAAATGTTTAAAAAGAGGCAATTATAGTATGGCCAGACATACTGTGATTGGGGACAGTACATACTGTACTGTCCTATGGAGATACATATGCAAGGCGGCTAACCCAGAGTTGAGGAGGGGGTTTAGAGAAGGTTTTTCTGTAAATACTGGAATTGGGGATTGGATTGGCAAGTGAACCATGGGAAGCGGTTGTGTGGGGTCTTGTACAGGGGGTGGAGGTCTTATGGAGAGGCTTATGCAGAGCCTGGTGGGTTTGAGTAACTGAGACATACCCATGGTTCTGGCTGGAGCATGGGATACAGGGCTAGGGTGGGGAGGGGTGAGGTGAGGGCAGGGATTGGGGGGATCAGCAGAGGTCAGATCCTGTAGGGCTCAGTAAACAGGTTGGAGAATTTGACCTGTGTCCTCAGAGCAATGGGGAGGCATCAGCGGATTTTAGGAAGAGAGTTTGTCTGATCATATTTGCTTACTCTGTGAGTTTAATATTTGTGAAATGAATTATGATCATTTATAATATAGATGAATATAGTCATGTCGACTGAAAAAAATTAAAGCCAGTGCTCCCAAAGTAATCAGAATGATGGATTGGTCTCTTCAGTGTGTTTTGGTTATAAGAGGCCTAGTTTTAAGGACATGAATGGATTTCAAAAACTCCAAGGACAGGAAACAGAATATGACGGCTAAAGGTGGAAGTGTAAAAACCTAGAGCAGGGAAGTGGCCACTCCTCTGTGTGTGTGTGTGTGTGTGTGTGTGTGCTGCTCTCTGTCTGCATTTGATCTTAGGCAAAAAGCTGACAAGCCATCCTGCTCTCTGTCCAGAAGTCTTTTCTTTTCAATGTGTCTTTGTCTCTCTCTTTCTGTTCCTAGCTTTGCTTCTCTGTTTCTTTAACTTCTTTCTCACTGGGTCTCTCTGCCTCTCTGGGCAAAGCAGGCACCGAAAACATGTCTATTAAAGAGACTCCCCTGAAGACAGGTTCCCAAGCCCCTTCTTGGTCGTAGTGTATCCCATCTGAGTTACCAGAAATGCCTGGAAGGATGTGGTTGAACGGTGGTGAACTCAGTCTTTTGGGGAAAGGAGTTTTCTGTTGTAGACTGTCTCAGGACTGGATAGAAAGCATAAATATTTTTCTTTCTGTTATGTTGTTCATGTCTAAGCTTCCTTGATTAAAAAGTAATTATATTTTCCCCTGAGTAAATATTTGATCTAACCTCAGCCAATATGCTGACATCAATACTGCACAGGAGGGTTTCCCCAAATTCAAATCTGCGATGGATACCCACCCCACACCCCTGCAATGAGTCACGGTTTTTCTGCAGAAAAAAATCATTCAGATGGCCAAATTGTGGGGGAGGAACTGAAGGCAGATATTGATCTGTGAAGAATAAATGAGAGAAAAAGACCAGGACAAATAAACAAACTTTGGGGAACCAAATCATAGAAATCATTTGTCCCTATCAAAACTCCCACTCCAGCCAGCTGTTCTTTATTTTGAGAAAATAATAATAATAATAAAAAAAGAACATTGACTGATAGACTTGTTAAGGCTTGGGGTTTGTTTTTCTGTGATGATATAATTGGAGCCGCTGCGTCTTTCTCGGTGTGTGTCATGCATATTATTTTCCCAGCTCCATTCCATTTGAAGTAAGATGTTGCTTCACCCCGGCAATGTGGATTGTCTAATTGATGTTGCCAAGGAGGAGGTCTCTCTTGGTTACTCTCTTGGTTACTTTGTCACTCGCCTGCACTCAGAACTGTCTCTAATCCCTCTAATGAGTATCTCAGTGGCATGCGAGCATGTTTGATGCTGGGAATAGAACGGTGGCTAAGGATACAGAGTGAAACCTTAAGCCAGAATGTTCAGGGCCTAGAGTTACTTGAACAGACTGTCTCTTGATTAAGCTGGAATACTCTACAATGTGCTATTTAATAGTCATTAAATGACGTTTACTTACTTACATGTTTCTCATCTAAATGAACTCCTTCTGTTGGAAGGAGTGTGAGGGAGAGAAGAAGGGTTGGGAGAGGCTGGCAGGCTCTAGTGTTACATCTGTTGTGACTAGTGTGACATTAGCAAGCCCCTGACTTCCCTGGACATCCTCTGTGAGAGGAGGTCAGACGAAATGGTCAGTAATGTCCTCTCCACACATCCAATATTCTGGATGGAAGCATTTTGGGGCCTAATCTGAGAAAGTTGTTCCCTCTCTTAAGCAGTTCAATTCTCGTTCCTAAACTAGAGATAATAGGAGAAACTATGTCCATGAAATTGGTTGTTCGTATTTCCTGAGTAGGGTTAATTGATTTTTTCCTTGTCATTTCATCTGCAGAGGATTGCTATTTAATGTGTTCTTCCTTTTCTTTTTCCCCACCAAAATGTGGGGTGTGTGTGTGTGTGTGTGTGTGTGTGTGTAAGGATGGGTCTGAAGGAGCTAAGAATGACCCATCGTTATACCAGCAGAACACAGTGGTCAGCTAAAGGACCAATGTAGCAATTTCCCCCTCTCTTTGCACACTATGCAGTTTACGTCGGCTTCCATGCAACGATTACTGCCTTCCAGAATTCCTCTACCTCCCTGTTATTATCTTCTGGGCCTGCCTGGAATGAGCTAATTACAAAGATGTTTTAAAATTCTTATAGGCTATTGATACTCCCAGTTTCACTCCGTACCCAGCAGGTCCTCCCTAAAGACCTGTTGAGTGGAAGTGGATACTTCAAATGCTAGTTCTTAGATGCAGCATTCTTTAAGGAAGCCTGAGGGCCATGTCCCCAGGGGTGAACACGCCTCGTGCCCACAAAGGGAATTACTGCAGGACACCAGTGGTGCCGTGCTTTGTCCTGGAAGACCCCGGCGACTTCCCCAGTTCTCCCCGTGATGACTCCAAGCAGCACCATGTGTGCTCACCTCTGCCGAATTTGTAAGGAACGCCTATTAATACTTTTCTATTTTTATTGAAAAATAACTGACATGCATCACTGTACACGTTTAAGGCATACAACATGATGGTTTGATTTACGTACGTTGTCAACGATGACCACAGTAGGTTCTGCTAATGTCCATCTTCTCGTACAGAGGCACTGAGAAGAAGAAAAGGATAAAGGGAAGCAGATTTTCTCTTTGTGATGACAACTGTTAGGATTTATTCTCTTAACAACTTTCCTACGTATCATGCAACAGTGTTAGCGTGGTCATCATGTTGTACACGACACTGCAGGTTATTAATCTTCTAACTGCACGTTTGTACCGATTGACCACTTCCTCCAATTCCCCCAACCCCCCCAGCTCCCATTTCTGGTAACCACAACTCTGATCTCATTTCTATCAGTTTTTTTAAGATTTCATATACAATGAAATCTTATTGAGGTATATAGTATTTGTCTTTCCCTGTCTGACTTATTTCACTTAGTATAATGCCTTTAAGGTTCATCCCTGTTGTTGTAAACCATAGGATTTCCTTTCTTTGTTTATGTCTGAATATTTCACTGTGTGTGTGTATCACAGCTTCTTTATTTATTTGTCCATCAACAGACACTTGGGTTGTTTTCATGTCTATTATAAATAATGCTGCTATGAACATGGGGGTGCACGCATCATTTTGAGTTAGCATTTTTGTTACCTTGGATGTATTCCCAGAAGTAGAATCGCCGGATCATATGATAGATCTATTTTTCAACTTTTTAAGGATCCTTCATACTGTTTTCCATTGTAGCTGTACCAATGTACAAACCCCACAGCAGTGCACAAGGGTTCCCTTTTCTCTATATCAACACCAGCATTTGTCCTCTCTTGTCCTTTGGATAATGGTCATTTTAACAGTCATGAAGGGATACCTCATTGTGGTTGTGATTTGTACTTTCCTAATTGCTAGAGATGTTGAGCATTTTTTCATGAACCTATGGGCCTTTCACATAGCTTCTTTGCCTTTCATCTATCTTCTTTGGATAAATGTCTAGTCAAATTGCCCATTTTTTTAATTGGATGATTGATTGGTTGATTCATTTATTTATATATTTTGCTATTGAGTCATGTGAGTACTTTATATGTTTTTGATATTAACCTCTCATATTGCTTGCACATATTTTCTCCCTTTTGAGTTTGTTGTCTTTTCACTTTATTGATGATTTCCTCTGTTGTGCAGAGCTTTTTAGTGTTATGTAGTCCCGCTCATTTATTTTTCATTCTGTTGCTTGTGGTTTAGCTGTTGTATCTAAATGATTGCTAAGATGCATGCCAAGGAGCTTTTCTCCTATGTTTTCTTCTAGGAGTTTAATGTGTTACATTTAAAGATTTATTTATTTATTTATTTATTTATAGACAGGGGGTAAGGGAAGGAGAAAGAAAGGGAGAGAAACATCACTGTGTGGTTGCCTCTCGTGTGCCCCCTGCTGGGGACCTGGCTCACAACCCAGGCATATGCCCTGACTATGAGTAGAACAAGTGACCCTTTGGTTTACGCTCCAGCACTTAATCCACTGAGCCACACCAGTCAGGGTTAATGTCTTACATTTAAATATTTAATTCCTTTCTTGTTAATTTTTGAGTAGTGTAATATATGGGTTCAGTTTCACTCTTTTACATTTAAATATCCAATTATCCCAGCACAATATTTTGAAGAACTGTGTTTTCTTCATTGAATATTCTTGGCTCTCTTGCAAAGTATTAGTTGACTGTATAAGCTTAAATTTACTTGTGGGCTCTTGATTCTGTTACATTAGTCTATTTACCTGTTTTTTTTATGCCATAACCATACTGTTTTGAGGATTATAGTATCATGGTATAGCATGAAATTAGGAAGTGTAATATCTCCTGAATTGTTCTTATAAGATTTCTTTGATTATTTGGGGACTTTTGTGGTTCCATTTATATACATATAAACTTTATGAGTGTTTTTCCATTTCTGTAGAAAATGCCATTGGAATCTTGACAGGCATCGCATTGAATTTATAGACAGCTTTTGGTATTATTGACATTTTAATAATATTAATTCTTCCAATCTGTGAACACGGGATACCTTTCCATGTATTTGTATCTTCTTTGAGTTATTTGATCAGTGTCTTATAGTTTTCAGCATAGAGATTTTTCACCTCAGTAGTCAAATTTATTTCTAAATTTTTGTTATTTTTGATACTACTGTAAATGGGATCAATGTCTTTATTTCTTCAGATATCTTGTTAGTATATAGAAATTCTACTGATTTTTATATGTTAATATTTTGTCCCGCAACATTACTAAAGTCATTGATTAGACCTAACAGATTTTGCTTGAGTCTTTAAGATTTTCTATATATAAAATCATGTCATCTACAAATAGAGACAATTTTACTTACTCCTTTCCAATTCTGATAGTTTTTATTTCTTTTTCTTGCCTGATTGCTCTTGCAGGGACTTCCAATACTATGTTGAATAGGAGTGCGGTGGCTGATACTTGCGTATTTCATAGATTACTGGTTTTCGTCTGTACAGTCACCATCCTCTTATAAGCCTCCTAAGTGAGTGGTTGCAGACTTCGATGGACATCAACATCACCTGGAAGACTTGTTAAAACACAAATAACTGGGCACCGTAGCAGAGTTCCTGATTCCTAGGTCTGAGATGGGGCCCCAAGAATCTGCTTTTTGTAAGTTTCCTGGTGGTGCTGATGAGGCTGTTCCATAAGCCTCACATTGAAAATCTGTTCCCTACATGGTTTCTTTACCCCCTCTCTGAACCTCCAGACTTATCATCCATGCAGAAGTTAGAGTGATCTCTTAAAAACAAAGTCGTATGACCTCATCCCCCTTCTATTACCTCCACAAGTTCTTGCCCAGACTGGGAGGCCCTGCATATTTTGGCTTATGAGTCTACCAGATGTGACCAGCAGGCTCTCTGACCTGCTCTGTCTGCGTCCGCCTCACCATTCTGCCATGTCACCTGCTTCCACTCAGGATCCAGCCATACGTCCTGCTCTTTTCTGTTGCCAGTTCATGGACTCTCTGCTCTCTGGGGAAAACCTTCTTCTCTCTTGCACCTGTTACTACCTGCACATCTTTGCCTCCCCAGAAGCTCAGTCACTCCCTCAGAGAAGCCATAGCTGGGAACACAGAAGTCATGTTCCTGCTTATTCTCTTTCAGAGACCTTTTTTCATTATAGACTTTGCACAGTATTTTATGATATTTATTTGTATTTTTACTTTATGAATAACAGTGTTTCTTCTTGGATTGTAAATTCCACAAAGGACGGGGTCACATGTGTTTGGTCAGTGCTGAATCGTCTTAGCGGTACCTGGCATATGGTAGTTACCCAATAAACATTTGTTCAGTGATTAGACGGATGAATGGATTGTTCGATGGATGGTGAATGGAGGGATTAACTTCCGGAATGCTGGGATTGTGGAAAAACTTAGGAGAGAAGGGAGAAGTGAACCTTTTGTATAGTATTGGTCTATGGCTATATGTGCAGATTTATGTGCCAATGAACATATTTAAGGTCTGTTTTTGAAATTTTTGCTTAGGAAGACAGAATTGCCTGGTACAATCCGCGCCCCCACTCACTTCACTTGGTCAGATGAGTTCAAAACATGTGTTCCCTTAAAACTCCTCTCTCAGGCAACCTGATTCTGAAATGAATAGAACCGTGCCTATGACTCAAAGAACTGATCTGTGTATCTTTGATCTGTGTATCTGTGTATCCAGAATAAAACCAAAGTTTGGAGAAACATATTCTTGGCTCAAAAATAACAGGATTCTTTCTAACAGAGATACTTTTGTGGAATTTTAAATATTGTTCTTTGGGGGTTGTCATTTGTCCTTTAGCATGGCCCAAATTCTCTGGGGAAATTTTCTTCCTTTTTGGACCCTATAGTCTGCTTGTATCTCTTCTGGCCAGTTTTACCTTCTTAGATTCCTTCCATCGAGCTTGTGCCCCAAGAATTTTTCATAGTTCATAAATAGGTAGGTTCATGGCAATTACATGACACAGCAAATTCTGAACCCAAGTTTGCTATTTACTCTTCTTCTCCAGCAGAGCTGTAACTTCCCTGCCTACACGGTGGGCTCCCATTCTCCTGTTCTGTTCTGTGGACTTGAGGATTTAGAGAGGAACAAGCCATCATTCAGGGGCAAAATGGTCAAAGTCAATTACAGAGTCCGTCTAAAAGTAGCCAGGACATTTGAGACTGGAGTTCCTGGTTTTTATCACTCATGGTCCATGTAGAGAGGTGGCTCTACTGTGGTATTTTTACCTCCTGGACTTTGAGGGTTTTCTTTTTTCTAAAGAGTGAGTTTCAGTGAAACATGTTGCCAGATGGAAATCACCGCTTGAACTTGGCGTTGACACAATTTACCCAGGTGCAAAAGCAGTGTCAGGTACTCCTAGAAGTAAAACTCAGTTTGGGAGCTGGAGAGAGATATCTCATATACCTGGAGTTAGGATGACACCCCAAATGAGGGTGGATAGTACTTCTTTTTGTCTTCCCTCGGTGTTTTTTTTTTCTGGTATCAGAGCATGCTTCCTCCTTGTGGAGGACCAACCCTCCCACTGCCATTGCTCATGGTTTAAACGCTTCTCCTTGGAAGACAGTTCTCTGTGGGTCTCTTGCATTCCTGTGCATCCCGATTCAGCTTAGGAGATAGAGGTAGGTTCTCCCTCCTGTCAGGAGGTAGGTTTGCTTCCTAACTAAAATAGTAAAGATACCATGTCTCTCTGGACCAGGTGTGGTAGCATCATCTGATCATGAATCAAAGCAAATGCAGAGATGCCCTGAGATGCCCCGAGATGGCCTGAGAGGCAAGGTGAGTGCTATTGGAAGAGACAAGCCTGTGGGGAAGGCAAGAAGCGTGGATGCAGGATGCTTGGGAGCGCCCAAGGGTGAGCAAACCCATGTTATACAGTTGGGAGTTTGGTATTGTAGAGGTTTGGGAAGAGAAGTTAATCACTCAGAGCTGTTGTATGGCACTGCAAAGAAAGGATGGGGTCAAGTTGAAGTTAGATTATCCACAGAGTACTGTTTTTATCCAGTGGGAAAGCGCTGTGGGAATTAGGCTAACATGGTGAACCCTGTGAGGTGAGAAGGTTGGCAGGTTCTTTCAGGACCAGGTTTGTTTTTAAAGGGGAGAACCATATTTTCTTTTCCTTTCATTAAATTTTTAGTTATCTGTATGAATATATATGCATACATATTCATGTGCATACTGGTGCACACATGTGCACATGTGCACATATATGTACTTGTATATGAGTATGTGCCTTGTAGCATGTATGTGTATGAGTGTATATGCCTATATCTATCTATCTATATCTATCTATCTATATATACACACTTAGACATTTATCTTTCTATTGTAGGGTACAGAATTATAATCATTGCCCCAGTATTTTATTACTAATTTTACATAGTCAACATTGTGTTTATTGCCAAAGGCCTTTTTATCCTTTCAGTAACAGTTTCAAGGGGTGTTTGGAGAAGAGGTTAAAAAGGAAGTAGATTAAATTTATCAGACACATTGTAGCAGAGAATGTTAATAGGTAGAAAGAAAGGATCAGAGGCAAACAAACAAACAGAAAAGTGAGCAAAGAACCAATTTAAATATTAAACCTTTTATGAAATGGACCTACTGGAGGCTGGCTTCAGTTCATTCTGCAGACTTTTAGCTGACTTCTCATCTTACAAACTATGTGTCAGATACTGAACCAGTACTGCACTCTTCCAGTATGTTTTGGTCACAGCTGTCCAGGTCCCCTCCCTCGCCCTCTGGTTTCCTGCCTCTGGGCTCATAGGCCTGCTGTGCCTGAAACCCTTCTCTCCCCAGCCCTGTGTCTTAGCTCACCAGGGGCCAGACCCCACCCAGAGCCTGGATGCAAATAACACTGAATTTACAAGATCCCATTATCCTTCCAGTAGATACCTTGTCTTACTTTCCATTTGACACATGGATGCTAATATGTTGAGCGATAATTTGATGCTTTTCACTTTCTCTCTCTCTGTCTGTCTTTCTTTCTCTTTCTCTCAAACACACACACACACCAACACCATCTGCCCCTTTCTCTCCCCCCCTCCCCAAGTTAATTTTAAGATTGGTTTCTTGGGACTGGTCCTGGGACATGTCACCTGTGAGATGAAGATGTATGAGGAGTGCACGGAAGTTGTAGTCCTGTTTTTTTTTTAAGAGGAATTTTCACTTGAGAGCAAAGTTTTAATTGGATGTTGAAACTTCCAGATAAGCTTTTGTGCACCACTTGTCATGAATGTATGGGGGAAGCAAAAGGAAAAAATCAATATTCTACAGTACTTCTTTCATCCCAAGGAGGTTGAAAGACTTGAGCTGCAAAGTGAAGAGATCAGAGGAGAAACAGATTTATTTTAAAAAAAAAACATCATCTTAACAATGTCATTTAGAAGAACAGACTCTTTCTGAAGCAATTTCTGATCTCCTTTGCAAAGACGATCACTTCTAATGGGCGACCATGAAGATGAGAAGCAAGAAGAAGAAGGTACAAAGGGAAAAACGCAGAGTACAGTTTTCTGTTCTCTGCAGTTTTGGGGAAAGAGATCCCAGCTGTAAATGCAGACAATTTGCAAACATTTAAGCCAGACTTTCTGCCAACTTTAAATGATTTTGCCGATCAAGACAAACAGAATCAGTGTTTGTTATGACTCCGAGCAGCTGGGAGGTAGCAAATAGGGCTGAACTTCCCAACGCTTGATTTAAGAGGACGCTTCCCAGGCGCACACTAGATTTTTCTATAGTACCGTTGATGTAGTTTCGTCACTTTTTCACCAATGCAGCTTGTTGAATATGTGTAAGAAGTTCCTGGCTTCCTACTATCTGAATGCTTCAGTATCGTACATGAAATGGTTCCATTTTGTTCAATAACTGCTACCAACTCGTTCTGTCAACGCCTACGGCCCCTCTTGGTTTGTCATCACTGCTGATTTGGTTCACGACTTAGTTCAGTGCTTCCGTCAGGCCCTCCTGATAAAGGTCTCACTCCCACGTGACTCCCTGTGCCCAGCTCAGCTTCTAGTTGATCTTCAGTTGGAGACATCACATCACTGTGCCTGACCCTATGCCTTGCCTGGCAAGATGATACGACAGTGTTATCTGCCATTGGTGGTGTTTCCGTCTCTGTGGCTTAGATCAGACCTAACCTACACATACCTTGGGAATAGGAAATTTAACAGAGGTTTCCCCTTTTACACCATCTCTCTCTCCCCAGTATTCTTTGCCAACCCCCAGCAGTACAGGGACTTGCTCTCAAGCTCCATGAGTACACTGACCTATTGGGGGACATGTGATGTCATTTCCAGTTTTGCTTGGAGCCTCCCTCCCTTCTCACTGTTGGGCAGAGGAGAATAACTTCTTTGAGAAGGCCTCCAGTCATCAGCCTCCCTTTCTTGCTCTTTGTTCTACTTGACACGAATAGGGTAGGTGTAGCGAGGCATGGGTTGGAGAGAAAGGGAAGGTTGACGCTGGTTCTACTGACCTATCAACAAAGTTCTCTGGGAGGGTGTCTGCTTCTCGATCCTTAGAATGTGTGACACCTAATGAATCTTCTCTCAATTGCAGGCAAAATCGGCCTCTCTAGCTGTCATCATCCTTTTATGCTGTAGGTAATAACTTATACTAAAAAAGGGAAGGAGAGAAAGGGGAAGTACTAGAAAGAAGTACTAATTACTCTCCTTATAATGGGCCAGGACATGGTGACAGAAAGCCCATGGATATGGAATGCTGGGATGTTTAATGGGAGGGACTAACATCTTTTCCCACAGCCCAGGACAGTGTCTGACGCATGCTGACTGGGTATATGCTCAAAGAAGTTTCCAATGCCAAGGGGTTAGAAGGCACCTGTGTGATTTTCCCATTAAAAAGACCAAATTGGAGAAAAAGTCATTCCAGAAGAAATACATTCCCAGTTTCCCTCTCCTCCTCTTCCTCTTATAGAGTGCTGATGTTTGTTTCTCAGTGTGCAGTGGGAAGATTGGAATTACCTTTGAAGCGACTGCGAATAGTGGGGATTGTCAATGCTAAATAGCTGTTTTGGAACCTTGGATTTAGCTTGGCGTGGCAATACGAGTGTCATTGAAACCCTCACTTCTGAAGCGCAATGGACCTAGGGATATCCCCTGCGCAGGAGTGTTTTTGCAGCTGCCTTGAGGGTGGAAATAAACGTCTAACAGCACTACCTCTAAAACTGGAAAGGAGGAGCCTTTGCCCTGGGCCACACACACTGGGAATCCTCACATGAAACAATTACACACACACACACACCCTGAATTTGATCAACAATACACGGTGCCTGTGTTACCCAGCACTGGGCACTCAGCGCTCGTAGCTAAACATCCACTCTGATGATTGCTGATGCTGTGCAGACCCCAGGGACTGGCTTTCCCACATCTCTTGTCCAAGGTTCTCAAACAAAAGAGGGCTGCGTTTGCATGCTGTGAGGATGTGTGGGTTGTGCTGCCTGGTGCGGGCGTTGCCTCCGACTGTGGGGAAGGTTTGAGCAGCAGAAGCACTTAGGTAAGACAAAAGACTAATTAAATTGTAAAACCTTTCTCTCAGCATGAGTGCCATGGTTTATTACATAAAAAGTATTATTTTTCAATAGTACTGAGCAATCACTTTCTTGCTTCTCTCTTCATGGTTCCAGAGGTACTTGTAAGTAAGTGGGCTCTCTGCAGTTCTTGCACGTGGTGGCTGAGGAACATTTTGCAATGTTAAACGGCTCCTCAGCCCCACATCACTGGTCCGTGGACAGAACACCCAGATGTGTGCAATAATAATTCAGTTGCCTTTGATATTTTGCTGGCTTTCAGTTACATAAAAACCATAGCTCTCCACACGCTTGGAAATGTTATTATAGTTAGGAAGTATTTTTCAAGGTAGAGGAGAACATATTTCATTTAACTATTTACTAGCACTATTTATACCTTTAAAATATTCAATATACGATATGCAAGCCTTCTTTTGTATTCTTTCCCCTGTAAATATTAGGGTTAGGCCTAAGGTGAATGGTCAGGTCGTATTACTTGCCCCGTGAAAGACAGCTCCCTTCCTTTTTGTCTTTCATAGTAAAGGACAGCTGTATCTCAGAAACTCTGTCAACATATTACAGAGATATGACTATAAGATGATGGCTAAGATTCTTCCAACTTTAAATAGCCTGGTCTTTTCCCATAGAGTTCAAACAAATTCTGCATTAAAAAAAAAAAAGCCTGGCTGGTGTGGCCAGTGGATTGAGTGCTGGCCTGTGAACCAAAGGGTTGCTGGTTTGATTCCTGGTCAGGGCACATGCTTGGGTTGTGGGCCAGGTCCCCAGTAGGGGGCGTGCAACAGGCAACCGCATATTGATGTTTCTCTCCCTCTCTTTCTTTCTTCATTCCCCTCTCTAAAAGTAAATACATAAAATCTTTTAAAAAATTGAAAGAAAGGAATGTGATCCCTTAAGTGTTCTGTTTTCAGTAAGACTGTATGTTATTTAGAATCAATAACAAACAGGACAAATTTAGAGCTTGTTACTACATATTTAAATATAGTCTTCCTTTCCCAGCACACATGTGAATTTACTTGGTTAGGCAAAGTATGTGTTTATTACCTTAACACATCCTATCCATTTAAGGATAATTTCTGTCTCTAACAACGTTAATGACAACAGTAATATTAACTGACTATGGAATAGCACTTTACAATGCTCAACATGGTGATATATATTTTACCACCTACTAATAACTTAGGGAGGAAAACTGCGGCTTCTGACATTTTGATAGATTTAGTTACAAAGTTAATGGCAGCGTGAAAGGGTTTACACTTCTACCTATTATTATGTTCTACTAGCAAACTAAGCCCAGACATTAATTTCCACTTGGGTTATGCATTACAGAACATTTTAAATTTTGCTTTCTTTTCATGGAAATGAAAACATAACTGTAGTCTTCAGAGTATGTTTATGGTTGATTTTTCATCTTGGCAAATCAATAGCTAACTCTCTGGGGAAAGCATGATTTGGAGATTAGAGTCTTTGACCTTTAATTTTTCAGAAGTCTTAGGGGCATCATATTTGTTGCTCATGATGGTAGGTTTGGGGTGTATGTCTTTCTACAGTAAAGAAAGACAATCGCACACAAGCATCTGGTGAGGAGTGGAAATATCTAGATTCCAGGCTCCACCCTGAGCCTCCTGTCATCTTTGACAGAGCAATTGTATGTGTGCTCCGTCCATGTCACATGGCTGTTGTGAAGAAGAGACTGCATGTTGAATGAGAAAATACTTTGAAAGCCACTCAGCGGGGCAAATAAAAGGTGTCAATAAAAGTGAATGATATTCTAGACCAGGGTAGGCCAATTACGGCTTGAGGGTCATATCTGGCCCTACGCTTTCTTTTGCAAGTAAAGTTCATCAGATCACAGCTACACCCATTTACTCCTGAATCATTCGTGAGCACTTTCATGCTGCAATGGTGAGTTGAATAATTGTGCCAGAGACCATCTGGCCTGTAAATCCTAAAATATTCGCCATCCGGCTTTTTACAGAAAATGCCTGCTGACCCCTGTTGTAGACCATGGATTCTTTGATTGGAATTCTCAAGTGTAAGGAAGATTTATGCATCTAATATGAGTTTTTAGGAGGAACTGCAGTTCCTCCATAGTTGATGAGGGAATGTCAGCTAATAAATAAAGAAGTAATGATAGTATTAAAAAATCTCCATTTTTCCAGGTCCCAGGAAATAATTGACCCAGAGAAGGATTGTTAGTGGATGTTAACATCTTGACATAAACTATGCGTGCACTGTGGGAAAGCATGATACCACAGACTACTTTCTAATTGTAAAAGTAGAAACAGAACATTTATAAGGGAGAGATCATGTGGTCGTGACTTTATCTGTGTACCCAAACTTACCGTCACGTAAAGCAAGACAGACGGACATGATGTGCCTCCCAACATGATGCCAGATTTTGAGAAACCATCACCTATGAAGCCTTCTTGTCAGAAATGTGTAAGGTGAATTTAATCAAGAGGTAGATACCATTTCCAATTGATATAAAATACTGAGACTAAAAGAGTCAATTCAATGACACCCAAAGCCAACCAGTGAGATTAATTCCAAACCCAAAACATGGAGAGGCTCCTCTAGAGTTAGAGATACGGCAACCAAATGTCATGTGGAAACCTTGGCTGGGTTCACTGTGAAGAAGGACAGCTGTAAACGATGTTGTGAGTTGGGGAAATTTGAAGATGGCCTAGACATTGGATATTAGTAGAAAATTATTATTAAGTGATAATATCATGTTATTAATGTGATAATGATATCGTAGTTATGCAACGTATGCTGAAGTTTGGGGGGTTACTTTCAAATGCTTGGGACAAAGAAACACAAACACGTAAGCAAAATGTGGAAAAATGTTAACAAATTTAAATCTTGGTGATAGGCCTATGTTGGTCGTTGTAGGTATTCTTTTAGCTTTTTTATGTTTGCGTATTTTCAAAACAAAAATATGGGAAGCAAATCCCACAAGTGGTTATTGTTTGTTGACAGAGTAAAGAACCCAGGGATTTGGCATCTACGAGGAGGCAGGGAGGCATCGCTCTTGGATGTGAGGTCAGTAATGCTGTGCTCTCACGTTCTCTGGTGCCCCCTGTCCAGCCCCTCCAAGTGAAAGAATTAGAGAGAAAACATTCTCTGTCTATGATTGTTTTGTATGGATGTTCATTTCTGCGGTGGTTGATTTAGCTGGGGATCCCATGCAAGAAGTTTTTTTCCTTCTAAAATCTCATCTTGCTCTTTGTCACCCATGATTCCAGCCTGCCAAATTCTTTAGAGTTTGTTTTTTAATTTTAACTTCATTTTTTGTTGTTGTTCAGTTACAGTTGTCCTGCCTTTTTCCTCATTGCTCTCTCCTTCCCTGTACCCCTCTGCTCCCACAGTCCCTCTGCACCCCATTGTCCATGCTCATGAGTCCTCTATTCATGTTCCTTGACTTCCCCTTCCCCTTCTTTCCCCTCATTCAATCTGCTGGTTATCTTTCTCAGTCTTGGGCCATCTGAATCGTTGTTGAGCTCACTTTCTGTGTCTTCACTTAAGTAGGTAATAGCGATATCAACTAGTCCCTCTTCCCCAAGCCTCCTGGCGCACACTCTCTTCCAGGATGCTGTAGACCTGCTGCTCAGACACTCACGATCTAGCCAGCTACAAGCACACCCTGCCAGCTCTGCATCAGAACCCCTGGCGGACCACTTCAGGTCCTCTTGGCTTCAGTCCTTCAGCTGTTGCCCCATGACTTGTTCAGTGTGGGCTCTCACTGGCTCCACACCTCCTGACTGTGGCTCCCTGCATGACTTTAGTAGTGGCAATTACTATGAACATTAATAAAACAACAGCTTCTTTTCTACAGGTCAGTTTCCTCTTAGCCATACTTTATAGAGTATAAGGTCTGTCCAGAAAAAGTCCAGCCATTGTGAATATAACAGGAATGGTTTGCACGACATGGTTGTAACCCAGCAGCTGAGGAGAGTGGACTGGATTGTGTGTGAACAGTGATGACTTGACTTTACTAGTCAGTGGAGGTGGTAGGCACCACTGAGTGAGCATGTGTACTGTGTGGCCAAGGCATTAAAAATGACTGAGCAAGTAGAGCAACAATTCTGCATCCAATTTTGCATTATGCTTGAACATTCCTCTGCGGAAACTATTCAGATGATTCAGAAGGCCACGGCTATGGGCAACTGGTGATTGGCAGCTTCGTCATGACAGTGCATCCACATACACATCACGTCTTGTGCGGAGTTTTCTGGCAAAACATCAAATCAGTCAGGTGAGTCCAGGGCTAGTAGAGGGCTACAGCTCAGATTTGGCACCTGGAGATGTCTGGCTTTTCCCCAAACGAAAATCACCTTTGAAAGAAAAGAGATTTCAGACCATCCATGAGATTCAGGAAAATATGACAGGCCAGGTGATGGTGATTGAAACTGTGTGAGGTCCCAAGGTGCCTACTTTGAAGGGGTCTGAGGTGTCATTGTCTTATGTACAATGTTTCTTGTATCTTGTATCTTCGATAAGGGTTTCTGTTCTTCATGTTACATGGCTGAATGCCTTAATGCTATGTAATACTTACAAATATAAGTCAGTAAAACAGTGTCCTGAGCAGATAACATAGATATTTTTTTAGCACTGTCTACAAGCTCCTTATTTAGATCTTCACTGAGAGTTTCTTACTCTTATGCTATGGTCAGTGCTAACAAGTTTTGATCTATTATTTGCTGATCATAGATAATGGAAGCATCTTATTAAAAAGTTGGGGGTGGGGTTATTTTGCTGAAGTATACTGAAAGAAAGCTTTATGGTTATAGGAGGCAAATAACCAAAAAGAGGAAAATAGTACCTAAGAAAGTCTCAAGAACCCTAAAGCATGATGGCTATGAAAATTAATTTATCCAATATGTATGTATATGTTGAACACTTACTCTGTTCCAGGTACCATTGGACCAGGAACATACAAAGGTGAGTGTGATTGACAAGGCCCTGACCCTCAGTAGATTGTATTTCTTGGCTGGGATGGGAGAAGATCCTTTGAACAAGGCAGTTCCAGAGTATGATAAGTCCTGAGAACAAAACACACAGGATCATGTGGTAGAGAGCTACTGAGGGGTGGGAGAGGTAAAAGGTTGAATGATGAAATTCAAACATCCTTGTCCATAGCCAAGGGACAAATATTCCATCTAGAGGAAAAAGCAGGTGTGAAGGCCACGAGGGGTGAATAAGTTCAGTGGACTCAGGCTAGAAGACCAGAGAAGCTGGAATGTAGCTAGCCCAGGCAGGGCCAGCGAGGGGTGGAGGGGGTCCGTGGATGCTGCAAGTTGATATGGAAGCATTAAGAAGGGGGAAGATTCTTTGAGGTCTTAAAATCAGTGATAAGTATATGGAATTTTATTATAAGAGGATAAGAATCCATTGCAAGCTTATAAGCAACAGTGATCTAATCTAATATATATAATCATATATAGATATGCTTATCACTGTTAAATATAGAATGTATTGGAAGGGAGCAAAATTGAAAATAGGTTTTCCCTGGCTGGTGTGACTCAGTGGACTGTGCTCTGGCCTGCGAACCGAAAGGTTCGCAGGTTCAATTCCCAGTCAGGGCACATGCCTGGGTTGTGGACCAGGTTTCCTAGTTGGGGGTATGTGAGAGGTAACCACACATTGATATTTCTCTTCCTCTCTTTCTCCTTCCCTTCCCCCTCTCCCAAAAGTAAATAAATAAAGTCTTTATTAAGAGAAAGTAGATCAGTTACAAGACTATTACAGAAGTTTAGCTGAGAAACCATGGTGGTTTGAACTAAGACCCTGGCAGTAGGCAGAGAAAGACGTGCTCACGTTTGACGTTTATTTTACAGACTGACTTGACAAGAGTCTCAAGAATTGGTCTGGTACTGAGGTGGCGTGGGTGATACACAGAAGGCAGGGATCGGAGTGGGAGCGGGCTGCTGTTCTTTGGGTTCAACAGCTGGGGCGGTGGCGGTACCGCTTCTGCGAGGAGGAAGACGTACGTGAGAAACAGGCTGAGAGGGCTCGAGCCAGCTCTGGGGCCGGGTTTGGTCTGGGACATTGTTAGACAGCCACAGAGAGGAGCCAGGAGAGCAGTTAGTTGTCTGGCAAGAAAGTGAAGGACGGGGATCTTATATACCTCAAGAACCGCTGAAGGGTAATGTAAGGGAGAGCATAGGCATTTAGTGATGCTATAAACTTTTTTGAGATAAATATTGGTGAAAGTTCACATTGGTGCCTGCATTTTGAAACCATCAATGACTTAGTTAAGGTGAAAGCTGTTGTTAATATTTATAAAGGCCACTTAAGTTTTCCTTAAGATCAGCTATTATTAAGAAGACAGGGGGAGAAACCATTTTTTTTCCATATGAACACTTGGTTCACTCTAGGCACTCTCATCTTTATTAAATTCTCTTTTAAAACGGTCCAAAGAGGCCCTGGCTGGTGTAGCTCAGTGGATTGAGTGCGGGCCTGCGAACCAGACGATCTCGGTTTGATTCCCAGTCAGGGCACATGCCTGGGTTGCAGGCTAGTTCCCGACAGGGGACACACCAGAGGCAACCATACATTGATGTTTCTCTCCCTCTCTCCTTCCCTTCCCCTCTAAAGAAAAATAAATAAAATCTTAAAAAAATAAAAAATAAAACTGCCCAAAGAGCCTCCAGGCAAGTCCTTTTCCGCTTTGCCTCCCTGTTTGCCCAGCACGAGAACAGAGACCAGTGAACTTAGTCATTTTGAAAGGTGTACCTGATACTTTTTTTTTTTGCTAGAAATCTGGGTCTAAGGGTCCCAATTATTTAAAGCCACCACTCTTAGAGGGGCTCGGGATGACTAAAATGTTTAAAGACTGGGAAAGCTTTGAGTTTTACGTACACTTACAATTGTAAGGGCTGGAGAGCCAAGGTGGGGAGATGGGGTTCCATATTAGGGTGGGATTGTGGGGATCCCTCTCCCATCATAGCCACCGGGGCAGAGTTCTCCTTAGTCATGGTAATTAGCAAAGGTGCTCCAGATCCTTCTCTCAGTCTGTGAAATCATTGATTCTAAAGAAAGTTTTGTCTTTCTTCTTCTTTTTCTCACTTAAATTTTACACGGGATTAGCTTCTTAACAAGCAAACTCTGCCTTCCTTCCCGTAAAACCACTCTTGTAGGGACCGCCTGCCGATTTGTTTTGCTGACAAGAACAGTGATTTTATTTCCTTTCACTCTGTGTGGGATGGCTTCAATGCAGTTATACTTAAGCCTCTTGGTGGGAGAGCCTGCTGAATCTGTAGAGGTGTCATTATTTACTCTTTTAATATCCTCGAAAAAGTGGCAGTTGCATCGCTTGCTTGAAATAAAGGCATTAAATTCAAGACCAAGAGAACTTTCTGTGGGATATCAGGCATATTTGCTGTGTTCAGCCTCAATTTCTTCTTGACCACTGGAGGCACAGGTTCACCTTTTGCCAAATATTGACCGTTCTCAACAGATGGGACACACTGCTTTTTGTGCTGACCACTGAAAACTCCTTGAACTGAGCATGTCAGAAATGAAGGGAACAGAGGGCTTTGCATGATTAAAATAAATTGCAAGATCTGCATTCAAGTCTCTGAAGACGGGAGAAGAGGAGATGAGCCGAAGTCCATCAGCTCCAGCCAGGAGATGACAAATGTCTTTCTGCAACGAGACTGTTGAGTTGTGAATTTGTGGCTCATTAAAAATATATATAGCAAAGACTGAGGGCAAACTTGATTCAGGGAAATCTCATAGATGGATATTTCCCTGGAGACTGTTTCCAGGGAAGATCAAGGTGGTAGGCCGATAGCATGCCGCCTAGTCCACATTTTCTGAACCCTATCCACTCATCTCCTTCCACTGTTTGTACCTTCCCTCCCACCAAGGCTGCCTCAGTTTTTAAGCTAAATCTACCTTTAGCACTTGCACCCTTGCATGCATTTAGATGGAGGGAGGCAGTGTGGTTGGATTTTATACTGCTCTACTACTTAGAAGTGTGGATCTTGCTAAGTTTCAGTTTCCTCGTTTGCAAAATGGAGACAGTGATTTCTACCTATGTGAGAATTAAATTGGTACAGGAGACATCACACACTGAAAAGTGTGGGTTTTTGAGGTGACACGGACGTGGTTTGCTTTCTGGTTTTGTCTTTGGCTGTGTGATTTAGGGCTAGTTATTTTGCCTCTCTGGACCCCAGTTCCCCATATGTATTATTGAAACTGTGCCCGAGTTATGGAATGGTTATAAATGAGAGATGGAAAATATCTCATTAGCACAGTGTGTGGCTGCTAAAATATGTTTAGTAGGCAGTAGCTGCTATTGCCTAGTATGAGGCCTGACTCCCAAACAGCTTCAGAATTCAATGTAAGTTGGGCTGGCCTTGAGCTTGTCTAGACAGAGGTGGATAGTTAGTGCCTCATCATATCCTGGTCTTATAATGGGGTTTTGTAGCATTGACCCCAAAGGCAGCCCTGGAGCAGGCCCAGGAACGTGGAGTTCGGGGCTGAACTCCCTGCAGAACCCATCCAGCAGTGGGCGCTTCTGCTGCCAGGACGTCTTGCTGCAGATCAGTGTTTTCTGGTTGCCAGTTCTCAGGGCAAGATCTTGATTCAATGAAGCCCCAGTTCAGGATTTCCAAGGCCATTGTCAACTGAATATCAGCCTCAGGTATTGTTTTAGTTTACTTTGATTATGTAAAGAGGTACTTAAACATGATCTGCAGTATGGGCTCAGGGATCCTGGTGTTGTCACATCCTGGAGGCAAGGGACACGGATGCACCAGCTGGGCCCTGGATTGTGCCTGGTTTTCCGATACAGCAGCGTCTACCCAAATGGACTCTGAGAGCAGGACATTGATCAACGTTGCTTAAAATAAGAGTTCAATAGACGAAAATTTGGTAAATGAAAGCAATGTATCTCGGGGTACAGAGATAGACATGAACATTAGGTTCAGATATTCTATTGGCTGCCCTTTGTAGTGTGCTAATAATATTAGAACATTTTATCAACCCTCTAACAGATGCCACGCACTACGCTTGGCATTTTATACACATTATCCTTAATCCGCTCCAAACCCTGCAGAATCCTTGGCTGTAATTCAGGGCTACAGGTGAAAAAAGCTGAAGCTCAGAGACATGATTGCAGCACGTCCACGAAACGAGGGGAAGATCTAGGCTTCGTTTAAATGCCCAAAGTCGTTCTAATGCCGAGTCCAGGCTTCTGCGTCCTTGAGGTGCTGTGTGTGACATTCTCAGGTCAAAACAAGGCACAGCCTAGAATGATGCTTTGTAAACCGTAGTGCCACCAGGTTCGTCTGGGGAAGGGGGCACTGGTGGTTCTGTGTGGGGAACAAAGAACTCTCTGTGTGACCCGCTTATTTGTGAATGGCAGGGCGAGGAAGAGGGTAGAGGTGATGGTTACCGTTCAGTAAATGGTGAGGCGTGACTACCCATCAGCTTGAAGAATCAGGGCTTAAACCTGAAGCAGGGTCCTGGCGGCTGCCCAAAGTGGCAGCTGGTAACATTTTAGCTGCTGCGTTGTGTAGAGGTCCAAAAGAGAGACCAAAGACGGTCAGGATGGGGGCACCTGGAAAGATTCAGGACAGCGACTGTTTTCCAAGTAGCTCAACAGTTTTGTTTTTTAAGTACTCTGGTGCCTTGTGTGTCAGAGCATTTGCTTACCTGCCCAACTTCAGCCTCGTCAGAGGGGACAAAGCTGGTCGGAGGCACCACAGTGTTCCCTAACTTGCCAGGTAATGAGTCGCACACCTGTCGCTGTTACTGTACAGCCTTGCTCGAGTGTTTTTGGTGGAAGGGCCAGGAAGAAAAGTGGTGCTGTGTAGAGAATCTCTTGTCTGCCTCAGCCATTTCCGTGTTTAAAGCCAGTGTCAGCGGGAGTTGTCCTTTGTTTTCTCATCATTCTTTACTCCCAATATTTACGTGGCGTTATCTCTCAGGCCCTACCCTGTCGCACGTTTTCAGAAAGCATAAGCAAGTTTAGTTCCTTCGGCCTCTTCTAACCTTTAAATATGACAAGAATTCCGTGTGTTCTTTTTTCTCCTGCAGGGGTGGACACGAAAGCCAAAAACTCCTCAACTCTTCTAGTTATCCCTCCCTTGAGTGATCGTTCTTCCAGATTCATAATTTTATGAAAGGGTTCTGCAGAATACATTGATTTTTACTTAAATCCAACAATGCCCCGGTGTCCTAGTTGATATTAACTTAAACACGCCGTTGATTTAAAATGCAGGAGCTGCTGGACTTGTTTGATTTGGTTTCCAGATCCTGCTTTTGCCCCAGTTTCTTATGTAACGGGAGAAAGGGTTTAGGGACTTGACCCATTATGCTGCCTTGGTGTGTTCAGGCATCGAGACTTGGGGACTTTTCTGGGTATGTGGTGGGGTGTGAGTGTGTGTGAGCTGTGTGAGGGTGTGAGCATGGGAGGGGATGTGTTCATCTATTTTCTATATAGTTTTCACTGGCTGAGGTCAATAATATCTATAACCAGAACTGGTAAAACACTTTCTTCCCCCACCCCCGAAGGCATGCAGACCTTTCCCTCCAGCAAGAAGGAACACTCCCCCTCCCCTGCCACCCCCACACCCCGCCAATAATTCTAGTACCCCCCTGGCTCCATACCTAGTTATTACAATATTAGGCAAGAAGATACACTTTGTGTCTACTTTACTCAAACTTTCTGAGTAAATCAATGGCACAACAGGCCTTGGTCACAAACCTCAAAGGCGATGGCACAGGTAGGAATTTTGTTGTACAGTAACTGTCTGGTTGAAGCTTCCTCTGACCCTCCCCTTCCAGATTTTGTAGTCCCCCTATCCCCTTTTCCAAAGCTTATTATCGAGGAATTTCCTCCAACACATCATGGTTCTGCAACATGACCCCGGATTGATCCTCACTAATCCTGTCAACAGGGGTCTGGGGGGCGGCCTGTCTCCCATTAGAATCTGTGTTTTTGTCTGAGCTAAATTCTTTAAGCAACCTGTACCGAGGTAGCTGGGACTGGGATGGTATCAGACAGTCAGGGGTCTGGTACCCATCCCGTTTTCAGTAGATACCTGGATATTCTCTTGGCACTTAGACAGCCAGATGCAGAAGGACTTCATTTTCAAAACTGAGCCCGAGACACTGGCAAGTCCATCAGGCCTGACTCAGAAGAGTTGGGGCAGAGTGTCTTGTACTGAAGAGGCGCTCCTATTTGCTTGCCAGTATTATGTGGTAGTGGTTTTATGTCATGAATGTGTAAGTAAAGAGATCTTACTGCCATTTCTGTAGCAAATAAGCTATTTTCTTATTAGTGTTGGCACTACTATGGACATGAGTGTATTTGCTGTCAACCCTCTCTGAAGGTGGAAGAAGTCTTGGTGTAGAGCAGGGGTGTCAAAGTCATTTTCAACGGGGGCCGTATCAGCCTCACGGTTGCCTTCAAAGGGCTGAATGTGATTTTAGGACTGTATACATGTAACTACTCCTTAATAGTTAAGCGAGAGCTGGGCACTGCCACTGGGTAGAAACAAGGTGCCGGGCCAGGTAAGACAGGGTGGGGGGCCGGATTTGGCCCATGGGCCTTGTGTGTGCCACCTGTGCTGTAGAGGATGATGGATTGGGACCCAGGAGTCTTGGGCCTTCATAATGCTGGTGAGTACTGAGTCCTTGGCCTTCTTTGAGTCATGGTAAATTTGATGGGGGTCATTCTCTAGGCAAGAGAGTCATAGGAGCATTTGAATAAATCTGAGATATCTGTTCTCTTTTATAGGCAAAATGGATGGGTTGTGGTGGTGACTGTAAGTCTGGGGGGAATGATGATGCTGGTGAGGAAGAAAGCGATGTTGGGAAGAGGGGTACCAGCACAGAGAAGGAGCAGCAACCAGTGGTTCTGCAGCAGTTTTTTCTTAGTGATGGTTGTGGGCGTGGTGATCCCCACTCAGATGGGGTTCAGGAGTGGAGCCAGGAGAGAAGAAGGCGATATTTAAAAATCCAGGAGTAATGAATATCTCAGAAGGCAGGCTAATGGATTTACAATGCCAAGTTGAGGAAGAGTACACTACGTTGTAAAAGGGGTTTTAGTGGAAGGTGGCCTTCATTCTTTCTACTACGGTATCTGGAGAAGGAAGCAGAGGCCAGGCGGGGAGGGCCATCTAAGCAGATTCTCCATGGAGAAGCATAGCAGTTACCAGAGCATCTCCCAGGGTGATTTAGGGCAAGTTTCACCGGGCAGCTCAGAACAGGGGTTCAGGAGGAGTTGACTGCTGCCGGGAAGAAGCATGGCACTGTGGAAGCCTTGGGTACAGACCCTGGGGCAGATAGGGAAGGAACATTTTTTTGTAGTGACTAAGGGGCTGGAGATGATGTCAGGCTTGGGATGGGAACAACCACAGACTTGTCTTGGAAGGAGGCACTGGAAGGAAAAAATGAGAACTCCTACTTAATATATATGGAAATGTCATTAAAGATGTGGAAGTTCCAGACTGTTTTCTCCCTCAGACGGACCAGGCGTAGAGTTTCCAGGGCGCAGTCATCTGCTGCGTGGCTTCCACCCTCTCCAGCCAGAGTGGGGTTTTGGTTTGTTTCTTTATTCCCTTTGCTGTGGGTTCCTCTCTTCCAGAATCCCCACAAATTGCCTTTTCCTCTCTGTTTGGCTGTTGTTCACTTTGAGGCCATCACTCAATCACCTGACCACTCCTGAATGGCTAGCTTGACCCTGTCCTGTATAAATCATGTGCATAGTGTAATAATGTAGGGGCAACTGTTTAAAAACACAAAACACTATTTAAATATGAAATATATTTAAATATCAAATCTATAAACATGAAAAACAAATTTGTATTATTTGTAATTTTGAGTATTAACTGGGAAAAGGTACTTATTTCATCTTCACTCCATGATTCTTCCTTATTCAGTTCTTTCGTCACAGTGGACTGTCTTATGTCGCTGAGATTTCAAATCACCAACTCTAGAGCAATTTTGATTCATTATTTGTTTGGGGGGCACTGTGTAACCCCAGCTTCTGGTGGTTTCGCACAAGATACTGGAGTCAGATGGCTAGTTCAGATTCTGTTCTGTTTCTTATGAGCCATGAGATATTGGGCAAGGTTTTTCCAGTGTCTCCATGTCTTTTAATTTAATTTTTGTCTTTTGAAAAATGAAGATAATAACAATATTACAGAGGTGTTGCAAAGATTTAAGAGGCAAAAGATATCTGGTTCATAATGTGTTCAATATGTTAGCCGTTATTGTGAATGTTAGATTCGCAGAGGTCCGCTCAGACTGTTTTTTGGTGGTGTAGAAGCATCATAAACTGAACACCGAGACAGCTCAGGGTTTGAATGCTGACTTTTGATCACTAAGCTGTGTGATCATGGACAAGTAACTTGACTTTTCTGAATTTCAGTTGAACTCATCTGCAAAATGATGCTCATCCTATTCACTTGTAGCACTGTTGGGGATTTTATTTTATTTATTTTAAAGATTTTATTTATGTTTAGAGAGTAGGGAAGGGCAAGAGAAAGAGAGGGAGAGAAGCATTGTTGTGAGAGAGAAACATCAATCAGTCGCCTCTCATACCCGCCCCAATTGGGGACTGAACCTGCATCCTGGGCATGTGGACAGACTGGGAATCCAAGCAGTGACCTTTCAGCTTGTGGGATGATGCCCAGCCAACTGAGCCACATAGGTTAGGGCTGTTGGGGATTTCAAAATGGGTAGCATATTTAAAATGTGTATCACAGTGCCCATCTTGAAGTTGTTGAGTTGCTTGTTTCTTAAATTCAAACACAGGCTTCTGATAAATCACCCATGGGCAAGAGACATAATTGAGCTTCAAGGGCCAACATTTCCTGTCCCAAAATTAGTCTTACTTTGAGCTTTCACTTATTCACACTGTGGGCGCAAACTTCTTATCCTTTCTTCACATCAGCCTAGCACCTCCTCAGACATTTCTCATCTATCTTTCCAGGCTCAACTGCTCACCTAAATATTTGGACTTCTTGCTGTAGCCTTGTCAATCAGTCCTTGATCTGAACAACTGTGGCACCCACCTGGGTTCCACTCCTGGCTCTAGCTAGCTTAAGCATGTGACTTAACTTTTCTGGGCCTCAACCATCTTCCAAGTGGTCGTTGAAATAATGTTCTTATTGAATCATTGTGAGACCTGAATCAAAGCACCTAGCCATATCTACCATTCAAATGGGGCTCTGTCTTAAGTCAGTTTCCCTGGAAACAGACTCTGAGGTAGAGATTTACATGCTAAAGACTTTGGTGACTGTGGCCTCTGGAACATTGGTATGGAAGTGAGGGTGGCAAGATTGTGCAGAAGGAGATGTTAAACTGCAATTCGATTGCAACTGAAGCCTCAACCTAACCCAGGGGAGACTGGAGTCAGGATGGCCTGGCCTTTGTTACTGCCTGGGCCAGTGATTAGTCATTGCAAGGAGGCTACCCAGGGGAGGTGATGTAACCTTGAATGTGTAGCTCTGTTTGACCCGGGGCGGCTATGAGCTGTGAGGCAGCACTTCTGATAGCTAGGGAGTTGAGGGTGTCGGCCCCGAAGGAGAGCTGTACGCTTGGCAACATCCACTGCGTGCTCAGTGACTTGGAATTGCCTCTGCTCTATCTGCTCTTCGGCATCCATTTCTTGCTTCTTCATGAGAAGAGCTAGGTTTCCTCTGATGATCGATGCCTTTGTTCCCCTAATTCTTATGCTGCTCCTTTTAAATTGATGTCAAGGAACATTCTGTAGGTCACCATTTATCATTTTCAACTTTTTGTAAGAGGTGGCACAGATGGACAGCCAGTTATTCATCTCTCATTGCCCAATGAATGAAGACTTTCATTGGAGGTGATATCATTCTTTTATAAATTGAAGGGCCACTTCTGATTATGTGTCAGTGTTGAGTCTGCCTAGAGCGCTGTGGTAAGTTAGTGATGCCCACCTTGGAGATGGGTTAGGAGATTGGGCAACCTGAGCCCCATGATTGCATCTCAAGGGTAGAGCCTTGTCTTCTCTCTCAATGTTGGATGTTAGGATATTTTCGACTTTCCTTAGCCTTCCTGGGTAATTTTCTGTGCCAACACTTACGTCTAATTAGCCCCTTTAAGTGTAATTAAACCATATGCCTAGCATTGTTTCTCAGGTCACCTTAATCACTTCGTGTACAGCTTTGTCTCCAGGAAACCTTCCATTGAATAATTAAAAGAGTGGGTGAGAAGAGTTGGGTTATGTTCATGAACACCTGTTTATTTGCCTTCCCATTAAATCGAGACTCACCTTTTACGAATACATTACATTAATGCTTATTTGTTTGTTTTATGGATTTGTTCAGTATATCCCCCGAGGAGCACTCTTTCTCTGCCATTCTTGCTTGTCTTAGATTGTGTAAGCTCCCAGAAGGCAAATTCCATGTCTTTTAAAATTGCATTGTACAGTGCTATGCACAAATGAGCAATTAATTCTCAAAACACTGATCGTGAGCGCAGACACCAAGGAACTGATGATATCTTAAACAATTTAAGTGATGCCTTTAACGTTTTTGTTATCCCCATTTTTTTTCTAATAAAAACTGACAGAAAAAAACGAGATAATGTTCAAAGTATATTGATTTTCCTCTGAACTAAATCAGTGGTTAAATTAAAATTATTATTAAAAAATCAATCTTAGGTCTTTCTGTCTATATCCACGAAGTGAATATTGTAGGCTGCTCCTACCCGGCTCTTTAAATTGTTTTCATGAAGTTAACAGGCTGAGGAACAACAATCGTGGCGATGAGGAAAGTGAAGGACCTCTGCTTGATCTGGGTCAGAGGTTGGCCAACTTTTTCTTTAACAGCCAGATAATAAAGATATTTCAGTACTGTGGGCGATATGGTCTCGATAACAACTACTCGACTCTGTTGTGGTAGCAAGGAAGCAGCCACTGATTATAGACAAACAAAGAAGTCTGCTGGTGTTCTAATAAAACTTTATTTACAAACGAGTAAGCCAGATTTGGCCTGTGGGGTATGGTTTGCTAACACCTGATCTAGGTGGTAATACTAAATTCCACTGACTACCCATGAACCAATTGAGAAGTACATCACTGAATTAAACCAATGGCAAGAGAGACACAAGTTCAAAGTCAAAAACATGAAAAATAGTTCCGACAACATACATCATTTCCCAATTTGATTACTTCTGGGTATGGAGCACAGCTATGCTCAGTTAGGGGTACACAGGGGGAATTCCTAATTCCTAGTGGCCCAAGCATTTCCATTTTTAAGGTCCTGGCCACAAACTGGTGTGAGTGTGGTCTGCCTCCGCTTACTAACTTCCAGATTTGGAGAACCCACTGGATCTCTCTGCAACCCTCATGGTATTTCTTTCTTGTATAAACTAGATTGTGCTATTTTCAATGCTGACCTAATAGGGCTGTGTTGATGGCCAAGTGAAATACTGTGCAGCAACATGCACATTCGTAGTACAAATTAAGGAATATTCAATTTGCTTGATTCCTCTTTCTCTCAAGCTGAGCATGGTACCTAGTTGACATTTGTTTTTCTGGGCAGATTTTTAAGGTCCAGGTGCAATTGGACAGTTGAATGATTTAGCTTTGGTTTACATTCAGCTCACCTGCAGCACTTTTAAAAATCCTGACACCTTGGCAACATCTCAGGTTAATTAAATCTGAATTTCTGGGGGTGGGGCCCAAACATGAATACAGTTTTTAAACTAACCAAGGGGATTGTTTTTCTGTTGCTGCCGTAACAGATTACCACAAATTTAGTGGCTTCAACATCCAAATGTATTACCTTCCAGTATTGTAGGATGGAAGTCTGACACAGATCTCAGACTTCCTCCCTGGGCTCCCTCCGGAACGTCAGCAAGGTGGGGTTCCTATCTGTAGGCTCTAGGAGAGAATGTGTTCCCTGGCCTTTTCCAGGCTCAAAGGTCAGCCACATTCCTTCATTCGTGGCCTCCTCCTTTCCTTTCTCAAAGTCAGCGACAGCAATTCAGGGCCTTACTTGTATCCACGAGGTCCCCGTCTGCAGCCTCCTCTGCCTCTGACTCACTCTTTTGTCTCCCTTTGGCCTTTTTAAAGACCCGAGTGGTTACATTGGGCCCATACAGATAATCCTGGATAATCTTTAATATAACTGATTAGCAACCTTGTTTCCCCCAGCAACCTTCATTTCACTTTGCTTTGGAACCTAACATATTCACAGGTTCCAGGGATTATGATGTGGACAGCTTTGGGGGTCCATTGGACTATGTGTCACACAGGATAATTCCACTTCTGACAGGGAACGGCATATGAACTCAGACCAGCTGGAATAAATCATCCCCATGTGTTCAATTCATGGCTAAGGCATAAGCTTTCATTCCTTCATCGATTTACTCACTTATTCATTCTTTAAATATGTCATAGACAGTAGTGAGTTCCTGTTGTGGTCTAGGTATTGATACTTTTGAGATATAATGGTAAACAGGATAGCCAAGGTCTAGTACAGGAAGTGATATTTAAATACAGAAAATGCAGGTGTCTTGGGTCCTTATTTCTCACACTTAGAGACCAGGTATGGATTCCTAGAAGTGATGTAGGAATTAGGCAGATATAGCATGCTGCATCATGATAGCCTGAGTATTTCCTCCAGACACTTCATGCTTTATCTTTAATGCTCACTACAAACTTGCATAGTGGGTACTATTATTGCCATGTTGCAGATGAGAAAACTGAGCCTCGTGAAGATTAAGTAACAATAATACCCCTTCATGGTTCTATGGAATAATGAGATTGGTTCTATACTGAGGCATTAGAGTGGCCATCTTTCCTTTAAGCATGGGGCTAATTTATTACTCTCTTCCAAGTTTAATTTTCTTTTCAAAGAAAAAAAAACCAGCGGGAGCATGATTCAACCTCTATTGTTGTGACCTGTACTTAGCCCCGTGAGTGTTTAGCTCTGTTTTGGGTTTTTTTTTTCCTATCAGAACCAGGAGAGCACCATGTTCTCTGTGGAACTCCAGGAAGCATTAATTTTATTGGCATAATAGGATTCCCAGCATGCAGTCATTGTGTTGCCATTGGCAACACAGTAGTTCATCCGGGTACCAAAGTAGGTTGGACATGAGGGTCTGGCGTTTTCCAGACCTGAGCAATGAAGGACCATGGCTATCATCTACTTGTTTGTTGATCTTCAGAAGGGTCGGGGAGAGAAACCAGATGGTACTCTTAGTTTCCTCCTTTCCACGTTAGGCCTGACAGACCCACCTGGGGTACTTCACCATGAATCTGAGTCACTTGATTCTCACAGGGAACCGAGTTGTTCCTTCAGTGCTTGTGGATGCTGGCAATCCATCTAACAGATGAGAAGTGACTGGTCTAGGAACCATTGCCTGTATTCTCATCACACACAGACATTGACTCTAGTTCATGGGGGAAGCAGAGTGTTGTGAACACCTGATTTTGCTGCTGGTCTCATGATCAGGTTGGCCCCAGTGAACTCTGGGGCCAGGTGGGTCCCGAAGGCCTCAGTGGCTAGTGATTACTGCATTGGGTAGTGCAGATTAAAGAACCTCCTTCATCACAGGAAGTTGACTGAGCAGCACTGCTCTAGGGGATTGAGAAGATATTCAAAGGAATTCTAGAAAACCTCTGTCAGGTTAGCAGGAGGGTCAGTAACCTCGATACAGAATTTCAGAACTAAGGCAGACTCTGTGTCTATGCTGGTAGCTCTGTTCTACCCTTAGTGGTCACGAGGTAGATAATGAAAGATTGAGAGATGGGCTTTCACTCAATCTGTCCCGCTACTGACATATGGAGAGTGGGGAAGAATTCTAAGGGTCCTATGATTATATTTCAGGGGACCACCTGTCCCCCTGTGCAGAACTTAGCTCTGTGAAAATGTAGGTGGTGACTTGGTGTGGAGATGACTGTGGGCTGTTTTAGCAAAGGGAAGCTCTGCTACTTCACATGTGGCCTACTTCACACATGGAGTAGGGATTAATACTTATCATTGTAAAGGGGACATAACAAATCAGTCAACGGTATCAAATCAGAAATGATTGCTCTGCTTTAAGATAATTTCAAGTCATATCTTAGCATCTACTTCTAAACTAATGAGGTGTCATTATCATTTGCCCATTAATAAAGATTTTTAGGGGACTCCAACTTTTTTTCTCTTTTCCTCCTAATGGAAGTTTATCTTTTCATTGTGATACCAATTTTGCGGAGGTACTTTATAAGCGTTATATCCTATCGTCATCAAAGTCACCCTGTAGGGGAGGATGGATAAGTATTGTGATATGCAGTGACCAGGTGAGGGAAATAGGGTGACGGGAGCTTTATGTTTCCATCCAACGTAGGTGAGCAGGGCGAGATTCCACGTCTCTTGACTCCTAATCTTGGGATATTTTGAAAAGACTGTAAAAGAAGGGCGACCTCACTTATTTAAGAAATAAATCTATGCTTTCCCCCTCTATTGTTGAGAAGGCTTACCCTCTAAACAGTTCATGTTAATGAGGTTTTACTGCTCTCAAAAATGATGTCAATTCATGAAGGAATTCAAGAGACTCTCGCAGACAGTTTGTTAGTGCGCATACATCCATGTTTGTCTCAACATTAAGGTAATAAGAGATAATGATAGCTGCTGTTTCATCACCTGTTAAAGACAAAGTGCTAAACGAATGTAGGCACCTGAAATGGATCTTACTTTGCTCACTACCAGGAAACATGCATAGTTTCTCTCTTTGTTTTAGTCTGTTCCAGTGAATTGGAGTGTTATTGATGGTCCGTGTAGCGATCCAGGGTGATAGATGCCAACAAACACACGTGGAGGGGACAGCCTTTCTCTAGTCTTCAAATAGAGATCAATGACTATTTTATTTGTTCAGCCCTGCCTCTACCTCCATCACGAGGCAGCTAGAATGATTAATGATCTGTTGGAGGTATTAATGCCTCGTGTGTTGGTCCCCTAATTATAGAAGCAGATTGGAGCCAAGCTTCAGAGTGGGTTTGGGATTGAAAGATATTTAAAAAGCTGGTGATTGGTCCAACACTTCCACTTCTTTCAATTTAACCATAAATCAATTGTGAATGATTTTTCCACTGTAATTTTTCATAGGTTTTGAACTTGGGTAATGAGCATCCCTGTGCCGAAGTGAAACTGTGATTTTCCTAGATCTTATTGGAAAGAAGATGAAGATTTATGACGGGGCTTAGAAGGAAATATATTGCATTTCTCCTTATCCTCTGCTAGGTTTTCCTCCCTCCTTCCATGTACTTCAACCCTGATAAGTCTCAACTTTCATGCGTGGCATACAGTGTGGGGAAATGGGAAAGCTCCAGTGTGTCTTGACCTACTTTCCAGAGGCTGTGCAATTACAAGCAAGAAGGCGATACTGTATAAAGTAGTACTACATTCCACATCCGAGGGAACGCGTGGAGAAGCAAAGAGTGCATTTGCCTGAGCAGCACCAATTCTTTTACTTATTCGCCGACTGTATTGACTTCAGATTCTTTTTAACAATATGGGGCAGCCCAGAGTGTCCCGTGCCTCTCCGAAGCTGCCATGGTGGCTGTGAGAGAACTTCTTAAAGGAACCCTGGGTGAAAAGAGAGGCTTAAATGGGAATCACTTTGACAAATTTTCTTTTCCCAACCAGGACCAAAGCTTGCCCTGCCGTGGGGAAAGGGATGTCCACATGCCTGATGAAAACCTGGCTTTCAAGCTGTGGAAAAGCATGGGTTTCTGTATGTTTGTATAATTTTTTTTAAGGTTTTTAAAATGGGCAGGAAAGAGCTTGTTAAAGCAGATAATTGACTTAAACTCAAAGGCAGCAAGTGCTTACGTTTACCGGTAAACCATAGCACATGGAAAGTTCCACCAAGGCTTTTCAGATATTTCATCTTTCTGTAGCTGCAAGGCTGTTTGGAATTTTACGTATTAGAGCAACACGTTACATTTTTAATGCATATAAACTATAAGCATCATGTATTAACAGGTTTGTATTCCAATTCTATGAATATTTGGAAGGAATCATTCTCTTTCCTCCTTCCTGCCTGTCTTTCTCCCTAAAATATCTATTAATTCATTATTATGTATCACCTAGCTACTCCTAGGTGGCTAGGTGATGGGAGAGGGAGGTAATTGTGAAAATAAATAAGATGCAGTCCTTGTCCTCAAAGACCTCACACTCTTGGGTGTTAGGTAGCTGACAGAGGCTTTGGGAAACCCTGGGAACCAGGGTTGGGTGCCTTAGACACAGGAATGAGAGCTGCCAGGAGACGTCCCCAACCCCAGGCTTGCCCTGGGGGAAGCCCCTCTACTGCTGGTTCACAGCATTGGGCAAGGTCCTCTGCCATCATTGCCACCTAAGGAGAAATCCCTTAACACTTTCAAGGGGAGCTGATCTCCCCAAGGGCATCAGTGAACTCCTGTTGCCTTCTTACTCATTCCAGACCTCTGGAGGGTACATCAACTTGACAAAGGGTAGGCCACATCAGCCATCTTGACTGCAAAGAAGTCTGGGAAATGTAGTTTTTAGATTTCCTGATTCTGCCACATGGGAAGTTCCACTAGATTGGTTGAAATGTGTGTGGTGGAAATAAATCAATAGTAGCCACCACAGGGAGACAGACAGGTTAGGAGATAACCACAATACACTGTGTGAATGTTATGCTAGAATGGATAATAGTGCTACATGGTGGGAACACCTAGTGAAGGAACCTCTCTCCAAGGGGAGGAGGGGCACTCAGGGAAATAGTGGAGGAGAGTACACTAAGCTCGAAGGATTTCAGGGTTGTGTTAATGAGGGGAGGGGAGGTATGCGATGCAGAAAAAACAGCTTCACAAAGTCAGTGGCTTCCCAGATGCAATGCATACCCATGCTCATGCAAAGTTGGCTTTGCGGGTGGGGTGGGGTATAAATGTGTGGAACCTGGTGAAAATGAAAACAAAATGTTTCACAATTTCAAAATAGCGATGGCAGAACATTAAACCGAGCACGGAGCAGGGGATCCTGGGTGATTGTACAGATCCAGCACCCAGGAGCCTGGCCTTGCCGGGGGTCCAGGAGGTTCTCCAGGGAAGCTCCCCTCTGTTTGGTAATGGTAATCCAGACAGCCCGAGTCTGTGGCTCTGCCCTCTCCGCACAGCCGCCTCCACATTTGCCAGATCTGGGCAAGAGAGACTGGAGGGCCACATGGGCTTCTCACTGCCTCTCCGCCCAGAAGTGACACCTCTTACTTGTCACATTTCATTGTCTAGAGTGGGTCACAGAGCCTCCACTGGCCACAGGAGGCTAGGAAGTAGATTCTCCGGTGTGCACCAGAAAAGGGTGCCCACAGATCCCGGTGACTCTGAGATAACTACCCAATGACTCAGAGAAAAGGAAATGACAAAAACAATCATTTGCTGTTTGAAAATACTATCTGTATTTGAATAGTAATACAGTTAGTGTGGCTTTAAAATTCAAGAAGTATGTTTGCTTTCTACCAATCCACTCATTTGACCAGAACAATTTAAAATTTTTCAAAAAGTATTGTGTTAAATCTAAGTGCTGCTTGAAAAAATAGCAGCAATAATGAGGAACTTTGAGGGATTTTGAGTTAAATGTTTTGGGACAATGGAAAATGTTTTAGCACATGTCTTAGGATACAAATTACATATTTTTTTGAAAACAGATTTACAGGAAAACTGATTGGGTAAAACTTTTCTCTTGAATTTATGAACTCTTCCCAATGAAGAGACTCAAAGATATATCCCCAAACAACAAAGTAGTAGGTCTGAAATGATGTTGACTATTTTTACCTGCTTCTGTGAGCTGTTCTGGATTATCTTCACCTGTTGTGGGGTCAGTCATGCTCTCACATGAATCCACTTTGAGCCTGGGGACGTAGGTGTTCAAACAAAAGCCCGCCTTCTGTGTCATTAATGCCCTGCGTCTATTATCCTGACACTTTACATTACGCACTAAAACTCAGTCACGTGTTGCACACCACAAAAGGAGCTCTGATAAGAGATAGATCAATGCGGTTCACTGTGGACAGGTGGGAGCACCTACCGACCACTGTGTTTCTTTCCAATCAGTTCCTGTTACCAATGTGCGCTTATTTAGTTTCCACTCCTTGAATTTTACTTCTTTAACCTTAATTTTTCTCACCTGGAGTGGTGAACGCACAAAACAGTATACAGATGATATATTGTGGAATTGTGCAACTGAAACCTGTGTATTTTGTTAACCAGGGTCCCCCCCAATAAATTCAATTAAAAGGGAGAAAAAATAAATGAAATCATAAATTAATGAATTCATTAAAATTTTAAACCACATTTTCCTACTCTAGTACTGCACCACTATTAGAATGTTTTATTTTTATGTTATACGCGTGTGCTGTGCTCTATTGGAAAGCTAACTGGACATGAGAAGGAATCATCGGTCTTCCAGCCCAAATGCTGGACATGACTGTATAAATTCATACTCTCGCTTTTCCTCATCTGTAGTAGAGTGGGGAGGGTGAGGATGACGGTCCTGATGATGAATATGGTGATTCAGGTGATGAGTGACTTGTTGACCAGCTTTCCAACACAGTGTTACACCCCAGAGTCTGCGCCAGAGGTGGGCACACTGGCCAGCAGGTCAAATCTGGCTTTTTACTGGGGACTGTAAATAAAGCTGTATGGGAGCCCAGCCGTGCCCATTCGTTCGGGTATTGTCTGTGGCCACTCTCATGCTGCAATGGCAGGACTCAGTAGTTGCAACGGAGCCTGTGAGGCCACAGAGCCTGAAGTGTTGACTGGCTGGTCCTACGTAGAAACATTTTCTAATGCCTGCTCTAGAGAGTCACCGAGTCTGTGTCTTGATTTGAGAAACTTTAGGAGTATTTCCTTAATGAGACAAGAGGCTGCCTTTAAAAAATTGGTACTGTATGCTGTACCCAGAAAATCCTCAAGGAGAGCTGAACCTGACTTGCAACTGCTGAGAGAGCAGTAGAGCATTTATCTTTCCACTCTTGCAAAGCTACCTACAGGGCCACTGTTAGCAGGGTCATGATGCCAGCTCAGATTCATCTCTACGTGATACCACATGCAAGGCATTTGCACAGATGTAAATTGTATGAGGGCCTGAGTATAATGTGTGTACTTTAGTTACTTTATGAAACTGTTCAGTCATCTGGTTGTCTTTTACTGTGTTTACCAGGAAATATGAAATAGAGAATTGAGCAATTTTCTTGTCAATTTGATCAATGTAGACTGGCAACCTGGATGCCTGTAGTTTGAAAAAAAATACTCTCCCGCCCACTTCACTTGTTAGAATGTATTTATTTATTTTACTAAATTACCCAGTTAATTACTACAATTTTCCAGTCTATCTTACCACTGAAGGCTTAGCCCGTTTGAATTTTTCATGTGGTTTGTACAATTGAGGTCTGTTCCCAAAGTGTAAGCTTATTCAGTGTAGGATTCATGTTTGTTTATCCATCTACTTGCTTGGTCCTTTTGATCTGTATTTTAAATTATTCAAATTTCACCTTTAAATCAATCAAGCACCACTATAGAAACACAAAAAGAAAGGAGAGACATTGGAATGGAAAACCAAGGAATGAAGAATTTAGAGAAACAGTGCCTTGTTGGCAAAGGGAACGTTCAAGAAGAAAGAGCCTGGGAGGAAAGCAGGTAGCAGAAGACCATGAACTTGAACTGAAGCCCTGGGCAGAGTAGTGTAGGGTAAGAGAAAGCAAAAGCAGCCAGTGCTTTGGAAGGAACCATCGATGCGTGAGGAGGGATCATTTGGCTCATAAAAACAGATAAGGAAGCTGATATGCTTTAGAGAGGGTTAGTGGCCAGGAAGCTTGTGTTTCATAGTAATTGATCTAAGAAAATGGAGCTGGCTGTGAATTCCAATATGTCCTGGTTTAAAGGGGGTGTCTTGAACTGGTTCCATCTAGTTCTGCCTGGCCACGTTTGGGAATTTTCTGATTCTCTTACCATCTCCTCTCCCTGGTGTTCAAGGACTCTTTTATCTCTGGAACTTGGTGTGTGTTCTTATCATTAAACAAGGCTTCGTCTCGATAGAGTGGGACCAGTGGGGTCAGGGGCAAAGTCACAGGACACAGGCAAGTGTCATCCTTGAGTAGATATCCACAGACCCCTGTTGCCTGCCCACTGTGAGCCAGTGGTCCTCCTTAACGTCAGTGGAAATATGTCTGGGTGATGGTGTCTCTCCCAGCCCCAGCTTCCAGCCTGGGGTGGTGCTTGCCCTAGGGATGGCAATACCGGTTTCTGGGACTCAGGCCTCCCTCCTGTTTATACCGCTCCCCTCCCTCTTTTTCTGCTCATTTCTGCAAATGGTTTGTACATTTGGAAGAGTGGCTTTTGAAAAAAACACTTTTGAAAGTGTGTTTCATTCTTTGTTTTTTGGTTTTCCCAAGAATGACTCATACTCACATTCTAGAAAAGAGCCTGGGGGGTCTGGCGGAAGGAATTTTGTGGGAAGACTAAAGCTTTAACATGCTGTGACCTGCCAAATGTGGTTATTACATTTGATGATTTAGAGTTAATGGATGACTTCTGATACTGAAGGTAGAGGAAGTCCTATCTTAGGACCAAGGTCCAGAAAGCATTCAGAAGGGTTTCCTTGTGTGTTGGTTGGTTGGTTGGTTGGTTGCTTTGGAGATAGGAAGTTAGAAGTGAATACAGAAGGGGATCAGAACATTACAGAAAGAAGGGAAAGACCAGGCAGAGATCCACCTCTGTCACTCAGAGGTCAGGAGGCATCTGTTATGATTAAAGCCGAGAACCTCAGACTAACAGAGAAAGCAGGGTGCTAACCAGTGTCCAGTGGGTCAGCTCCTGAGGGGAGAGATAGAGAGAGGTTACTGGCCAGGGGGTAGGAAAAAAATTCCTGCAGAGTTGGTTTGCAAATGACTGACATCTTTCAAGAGCCCATGCTTCCTATAAGTGACCTTTCTTTGATTACGAGGCTTTCAAAAATGTGATGAGTGAATGCCTGAGGAAGTAGTAGTTAACTCATGTCTTGAGAAAAATATAGGTTAGCTTGGAAGCTTTGAGGGAATCTGAGGTCATTTTAATTAAGAGGATTTATATGAACAAGACCAGAAGTGATGTGAGTCTGGTATCTCCTAGAGACGCTTAGCAAAGTGGCATATTAAAATCAATGCTTTCCAGGAGTTATGTGTTTGGAGGGTCGTAGTGCAACTTTGACTGTGTCTCTTGTGCTTTGTGTGTGTGTGTGTGTGTGTGTGTGTAAGTGCATAAACTGTTTATCCAGTTAGTTTATAAACTTGAAGTCTCAGCCCATATCTTTTATCTCAAAATGTAGACCACACTGGTGGAATTACAACCCTTTGGGTATAGTTTTAACAAAATGTTTTAATTCTTTGTTTCTCTTCCCCTACTTCACTGAAGAGCTTCTTGGCATAGAGATTTTAATGTACACACAAACATTTGAGAGTTGTTAAAAACGCATATTCTGATTCAGTAGGCTTGGCAGGAGTAGAGGCCTGAGATGCCACATTTCTTATGAGCTTTTTGGTGATGCTGGTGCGGCTTGTCTGGGAACCACATATTGAGTAGAAATGGCTAAATGAAGGGGAAGGACTTTGGTAGCAAAAGGGGTTGTTATAATGAGAATGGCCTGGGTGGTCTGAATTCTAGCTCTGAATTTATGGTGGCTTGAGAGTTATATGATTTATACAAGTTGTTTAAGCTCTTTGAGCTCTGTTTCCTTGTCCAAAAAATGAGGACAATGATACTGCTTTCACATGTACCTTCTAATAGATACATTTTCCCCTACCTCTGTGGTGTTCACTGTGTTATCTCCAGGGCTGAGCACAATGCCTGGCACCTCACAGATACTGCCTAAAGATGTATTGAAGGAATGCTTGACTGGATTCATGAGTTACCAAGTAAATAGGTGTGATTATAAATTTTATGATGTGATTAGCATATGCAGTAGAGTATTTGAGCTTAAAAGACATTTCAGTCAATGTTTGTTGCCTCCCCCATCTCCTCCTTTTTCCTCTGAAACAAAAGGCTGAATTGAGGTGCATGCCTCGCACCGTGTGAAGCAACAACATATGAAACAGGTATTCTCTTCCTGACTCTTCAGTGAAATAACAATTACACTTCAGACGATAGACGTGTGATGGATGGAAGAAAGAGTCGTTTCATCATGTTGCTGTTACACATCATGGACAAGGGTAAGTTAGGCAATCACTCCTCACAGATTGATCATCTAACTATCTGTATGGATCTTATCTGCTCCAGGAGCACTGGGAGAGAAGCGCTTGTCAGAATATTTGAAGCATTTTAGAATTCCATGGCTTCAGGAGAGGCTGGGACCAGGTACACAGCTGATCTTGGACACACAAATTTGACCAATCTGGCTCAGCAACTCCTCGGCCCCCTACTTCCCAGGTCAAAATTTGAGTTAAACAAGCTTGGTCCTTCCAGAGTGCAAGAGTTGTAAGTGATATAATGTCCCATCACTGGTTGTATACCTGAAACTAATATAATATCGCATGTCAACTATAATTGAAAAAAAAAGTTATTTAGGGTCAGAAAAAGACACATTTCAGAAACTAAAAATACTCAGAAAAAGAGTTAACATTAATTCACGTGTAAGTTTGACTAAATGCAGTCATATTGCTTTCCTCACTTTCAGTCCCTCAGCCACATGCCCGAAGTACTGACTATGTGCCAGAAACTGGAGTAGATGCTGGAGAGATGGGGAGAGTAAGGCAGAGCCCTCTGCCCACCTGAATCTGATTCTCAGGAGTTGGAGGGGAGGTGCAGGGAGACAGGGAGGAACAGGGAAACGGACCGATGGACTTTCAAAAGAGCATTCACTGAAATTAGTGGTCACTCATTAATTCAATGGACTTAAACCCAGTTCTGGTGGTTATTTATAACTATGATTTTAGAGCAGTAAGTCCTTTCCTAAAAGGCTAGTAACTTTTTAAAAATACTCTTATTTTCAAGCTTATGATGGCTGAGTTCTGCTGTTCTCATCACTGTTTTGTCCTCCGGACCCGTAGTGACAGGTACATGATTGGAGCTCAGCATGTGTTTGGTGACTGATAAGAAACATTTGTTGAATGTCCTCTTGGTGAATCTTTGTTGATGATGACTGAGGACTTAGTGTTTTACTCAGGACTGGTATAGTATCATTTCTCTATGATCAGGATACAGTGTGTGGGTCCTAGCCACAATTTACATATTAATGAAGGTAAAAAAAGAAACACCCTCAAACTGTGAAGCCCTTTTTATGTCCAAGTATTTAGAATAGGTGCATCAAAAAATTAATAGCAGATAGCTCTGCAGGCAGTTCTTTAGGACGATTCTCTGTTTGACTCCGTGCTTTTAATTTTTATAGTAGGAACCACTGCCATTAGTGGCGGTTATTATGTTTTAAAAATGTTTTACTGAAGTTCCCAATACTTTGGATTTGTGTTTTCATTGTGTTCCTAGAGCTGATGATTATGAAATGTATTCTTTTTTAGCATGCACTGCTATACTATAAACCTCGGTGGGCTTCCCACCACTCCAATTTCTGAAGTACAGGGTTGTCAGCAAAGCCGTCCCCCTCCTGAATTGGTCCAGTCCTTAAGTCATAGAACGTTCATCACCCAGCGTGGGGAGCGCCATAATGTGAGCAGCAAACACCCCTAGGCTAATACTGACTCTGGCAGATATGTGACTAGCGGATATCCGTGGTAATGATCACAATTATGATCCTTCTAATAGGGAGATAAAAGTTTCATCACAGGGTCATCATGTAGGCGCATACCTAGCTGATCTTGCCATCTACGCCCAAAGGTCAGTCTCATCAAATCTCAATCAGGAAATCTTTGGCAATTTCTGAACTAATGATGAGTGAGACCGTGAGGCGGCTGGGTAGTCGGGTCGTAGGTCATCCATCAATTCTAAAACCAGCCAACCACATTGAGATTGGAAGTACTTAGAAATGTAATCTATTGAAGTTTTGTCACTGTGCTTTTATAGCTGTGTTTTAAATATTTAAAAGTGATTGAGGAATATACATGGAAACACTGTCAAAACAATTTTTTTCTGTGGTCCTGGAGTGATAGTCATTCAGGAGATATTGTCCCAGAAAATCAGTCTCTAATCACTAGAAACAATCACTACAAATACTGCTCTTACTATTTAGTAAGTCAGGTATGGCAGAGCAGAAGGATCTCTCAGAGTTGTGTAAAAATTAGTAAAGGCTGGAGACTGAGGGGCCAAGGACACGGAAACTCATTTTCAAGTGGGGCATGTGGTCTTGCAAGTAGGTATAAAAAAATCAGACTTACAAAGGATTCATGAGCGCAGGGCCAGCACGCAAGGAAGAAGTGCAACATGGCTCTAGGCAAATGGAGCCCACCACCAAATGCAGAAGAAGGGAAGGTGGGGGGGGGTGGGGGGGAGTAAAAGGAAAGGAAGAGAGGGAGGGAGGGAGGGAGGGAGAAGGGTGAAGGGAGGGGAGAGGGAGGAAGAAAAAGAGAGAGACAGAGCAGAGAGACACACAAGCTTTGCCTCTAAACTGGCCATGTGTCTGTCATTGGGCCAGACGTAGAATCAGAGTCTTTTTCTTTGTAGCCAAGTGGATTTTAGGGATGGGAGGGGCCTTCTCAGGGAGTCAGTTTGGTTCAAATGTGCCTGAGAACCAGTGATCCAGGGGTGATCTCCAGATCTGACGAATGAGGATTTTCTGACTTTTATCATCTAATAGTGAGGGATTGGTGATGAAAACCAGAGTAGTACTTCTGCTTCATGCTTCCAATGAACTGAAAAACTCAATTGTATTTGCTCAGTAATCTGTACTTAGGGCGATTTGATGCTTTGCAGTTGCCACTCGTGTTTTCACGATTTTGTTAATCTGGTGTAAGCATTGTTTAGAATTGGAGCCCCTGAATTCATTTGGACTTATTGGACCTCCAAATTCCTATAATGTTGTCCAGGATAAAATAGAAAATGAACTAAGGTCCTGGAAGAAATTTCTGCATAAGTGATATCCCCAATAAGTAGTAACATGTTACATAAATGATCCTAATTTGGACAGGCAATGAGCTTAGTGTTGGCGTTAGAATTTATTTGATTGGGTAACCTGGTGCCTTGCTCCTTCTGTTGTCTCCAGTGATGTAAAAATGGTTTCATAGGTTGCATTCATAAAGAGGTCCTAATGTTTTATAGGCTTATTGGTAAACTAAATGAATCCTTAAAGTGGCAAATGATGGGGTGAGGGTGGGTGGGAAAGATGGAGAAGATAGGGAGATATATTTTTCATTTTTAAAATGTCATTGAAATGTAGATTGTTAGTCAAAAGATTGGAAAAATCATAATGAAAAATAGATTGGGGGGTGGTTCTCCTTACAGTATAGTGTACAGAGAGGGCTGTAAGGCAGAAAAGAGGCAGAGAATAGAGGGCCTGGTCATGGTAAGAGAGTGATGAACTGTTTCCCAGCCCATTGCCGGATGAATTAATGACCATGCCTGGGCAGGAAAGAGTTCCTGGAGAGTCTGTAGGGCAGGCAGAAATACGCCATTGACCCACACCCCTTCTATACAGTCCAGAACCCCGAGCCCACTGTTAGGACCCCAAGTTTTCCGGATGGTGGATCGGTCTTCTAGGCACAGGGGAGAAGACAGCCTACACCGTGTCTCAGCCCACAAAGAGTGAAGAGAGAACCTTTCTAGAAAAACTTTCAGACAGTGAGATTTAGAAGGACCAGAATAATCTAATTCTTATTATTTTCATCTTTGCAGATATTATGTCAAGAGTAAACTAACGTTTAAAGATTTTTACTGTAGGGAAATTGTTTGTTTGTTTGTTTTGCAAGCAGTGGCTGACAATTTCGATAAACTGACCCACAGACAGTGTGGGACCTTTTTTCCTTCGAAGAACGGACAATGTCATAGAACAACCAGAAAAGCAACTGGCATGAATATGGACTTTGGAAAGTCCGTTCTGACAAGCAGCTGCCACTGGACAGAGCAACCCACTGTGAAGGCTCCCCCAGCTGCCCTGCCCTCTAGCATCCTGTGTTCATGACGGCGGTGTTCGGAAAAAGGTCAATCCTTACCTCAAATAATCGTGTGCTACATTCGCCACATTAAGAAAAACGCCAAAAGCACATATCGAATTGTTTTTCTCTGGCAGACAATAGAGATTGGCTCTTGACCTGTTGGGATGCCCACAAATAGTTCATCCCATTATTGTAAAGAAAATGAAGCTATTAGCTTTATTTATAGAAGGATATTTTAAAGGAGTGAACAGTTGGGGACTGAAGAACACTTTCTCAAGCTTTTAAAAGCAATTAGAATCCCAAATAAGAAATCCAGAGTGGAAATGTTCTTCTCTAAAACTGTACGTTGAATACTTCATTTATTTTGTGTATCATTATCTGCATAGGAACAAGTGTAAGATCGATATACTTAGAAGCCTGAGGGTTTTCCCCAATCGTGTGCCTTTGCTTATCTCTCTTCAGATACTCTTATTTGGGAGTCAATTGTTAGCCCATATCCAAAGCTTTGTGTGTGTGCTGTCATAATTATCACTTAGGGTGATACCTTCAAACCTGAAGGAAATAAGCAACAGGTTGAGATATAATTTACGTGCTTGTGTCTTTCTTCTGGTTTTCTTCCCTTCCCACTATTCTTTACTGTTATCAGTAAACAAAGCAACATTTCTAGGACTTCCCAGACTCGTAACCATTTAAGAGAATGTTAGAATCATTTTTGACATTTTAGGGCTTGATACACATGACTAATGATGCCCTTTGTTAACGCAGGATGTAGTTTGCTGTTGGAAAGCCCTAATGTACTTAAAATTGATGGAAAGAGCTAATCTACTTGGGGTGTCAAGTCAGGGTACAGTGAGTTAATTATATGCTCAGATTGTCTTTTCAAGACAAGTAGGGTTTTGTTTTCCAACACAGTATTGAAAGTTTATAAGCAGAGGCCCTCAGTAACTATAACCTCACCCCTTGGCAAACATGTACAGTATTTTTAGTTTGGGTACATTTCACAGAGTAATGTCGGAGACTATTCAGAGCGGTCTTCTGTTTAGCATCATCACCCAATGAGAATGAGGTCAACCATGTCCACTGTCAATGGCTTGACTTTGTGAATTGGAAATTTCCATCGAAATGCTGCAAATTCACTGATCCGTGGATCATTTACCCACCCTCTGGCTAGTTTACTGTAAGGCCAGTATAAGTGTTTATAGCCTTATCGTTCAAGCTCTTTTTCTATTAATGCAACTTTAGTATCTGTCTCATTGTTTTTCTCTGCCCTACTTCAATTTTTTAAAAAATCACATGGATTTTTTTGCCGTGATCTCCCCGCTCACTCCAACCTCCTAGAATGCTTTCTCTCTTACTGTATCCCTGTATTCTTAAGCTTTTTCTCTGACGCCTTCCCTGACCAGCTCGGAGATCACCTTGACTGGTCAGCCACTGAACCCCAAAACGTATTCCCAGTCCCCCTGAAGTACTTGTCTTATCTTGTTTCTCTCTGTGCACATCTCCCCACAGTCCAGATTCTTGATTCTGAGCTCTTCAAGGACAAACTCTTCACCATAATTTTGTATATCTTTCCCTCACCCAGTATATCTATTCGTATATAGTTGCAGCATTCGGACAAATTGAAAATTAATAAGCTGAGTCCATCTCTTTGCCTGTATAGTAGTCTCACATCCTAAATCAGAAGATTATAAGCTTATTAAGGGCAGGGGCTGAGGTTTACTTAACTTTGAATTCCAGCACCTCGAGGCTATTGTGTTGGAGGCACTCAGCACTGTCTGTGGAACTGAACTGAATGATCTCTGGTAACCAGACAGGGCATGCCTACTCTCAAGATGTTCAGAAAAAAGGGAGAGGATGTAGCATTCCTTGATACCTTGACTTCTGAGCATTATTTCTATTTAATTGAAGTCATGAGGGCAGAGGCTGGCATTGAGAGGCTTTCTGTCTTGGCTTTGGCAGAACCTTTCAATACTGATGATGGCTGGGCTTAAACCACCACCTCGGACAAGAGTTGTGTTACTCACGTACACAATACCCTCCTCCCCCGATTTTAAGTATTTTAACATAAAATGGCCACTATCCCATGATATCTTATTTATGTATTTAAAAGATTTTATTACTTATTTTCAGAGAGAGGGGAAAGGAGGGAGAAAGAGAGGGAGAGAAACATTGGTTGAGAAAGAAGCACTGATGGATTGCCTCTTGGCGTGTGCCCTGACGGAATCCACAACCTAGACTGGGAATCGAACCGGCGACTCTTTGCTTTGTGGGATGGTGCCCATCAAATGAGCCATACTGGTCAGGGCATCCCGAGATATTTTAAATTATGTCAGTGGAACATATCCACTGAGAACTTCAACCATGGCTCTTCATACCAAAGATTTAAATGGAGATGTGTAGCTACATTTCCAAATTTCTCAGTCGAGCTCTCAGCCTTACCTAAAGAATGTTAGAATCGCGGACTACAAATGCACAAAGGTGAAGTCATTTGACTGTTCAGCCTGACAATATGTGTCTGTATTGATTAACTGATACACAGCCTCAGTCAGCCCCCTCTGGTGGCATTCCCCATGTTTAGCACCCAGAGCCTTTTGGCAAATAAGGGGATGACGGCTTATGAATAATGTCTAGACATGGTATTTAATCGCATGCAATGCCATTTTCACTTGCCTTGGCATTTCTAGGGACATTCCAAATATCTTTGTGAAGAAACCTACCAGAAATAGGCCCACCTTCAGATTTCCAGGTGGCTAAATTCATTTCCATTGTCCTGTAAGGAGTAAATGTAGAGAGAGATCACATGCACTGTTATTAAAATGCAGCCAAAAGAGCAGGCGCTGAGAAAGCTGCAGCGCGCAGAGCCTCGCCCCCACCCCTGGCGTTCTCCCAGCGGTCGGCACAACCTACAGCACCGACAGGCCCTCCCCCTGAACCTCAGAGCCGAGATGTTTGTTGGACATGGTGCATAGCCTGGATTTTACACTCAAGTAAATATGCTCCGTGTGTTCCCCAAAAGGCCAATATTTATATATCAAGCTCACCAAGTTAAATTTACTTTCCCACATTAAGCCTGCATGATGAATGGTTTTATCTTGCCTATTACAGCCTGTTATATCGTAAATCCCCAGGCAGGAGAAAGAGCAAAAACCGACTTGAATGAAGAAAACCACGGAGGCACAAATCATTACCATTTCAGATGGTTGTACTGAATCACATTTGCTAACAATAATATGTAAAATACCTTGGAAAACCCATTTACTCTTATTTTCCTGCCATTTCCATTTCCGTTGCTAACAACAACCAGAAAGGAATGTTGGTGTTGGAGTGTCTAACCCACCATTTCCATTTCCCTGTTTTACCACCAACATAATACAGTATTCCTCGAACCAACTTTCCTTACAGCCTTATTTGTTAGATGAATTAAATGAGTGGATAGGTGTAAAAGCATTTCCATATTCTAGTTGGACTGCCCCTCCCAGTTACTGGAATGTTCACCTCTTTTCAGTTTTATGGAAATTTCCTATTGAAGAGGCTTTTCTTGGTTGGTTGACCTTCTCTTCCTCCACGTGTCCCTACGTCTTCGTACTTTGTTTAGGTAACTATTTTAACCTGCTTTGCAGTCAGGGGATTTAAGTAGTGTTAGTGCTCATCTGTCAAGTGTCCTTTCCAATTTAAAGCTACTCAGTGGATGGTCTTGATGCTCTTTTGCTTTCCATCCCACTAAGTGGAGCACAGGGCGTTTAGAAGTTGGGCAGCATCAGGGTGCCCAGGCAGTTTATAGTCCGGACTGGTCACTTCTGAGTGTGAAGGGAGTGGTGTCAGGATAGTGCTGGGACACCAGCGCAAGGTCTGGGCCCTCCCAGCCAAAACAGATGTACGGGCTCACTAGCAGGCCTGGATGCCGATTCTTGTTTAAATGAGATTGAAACATGAATGCATGTTGTGCGGAGGGCATCTGTTTTCTGGTCCCTAAAAAGAAGGTAAACTTTAGTGAGAAGTTGTAAATAAATATGTTCTCAGGACTCCTGCTGGGGCTAAATACTGAAAGACAAGAGAATAAAAACACCAGGCAAATTATTGGATGGTTCGGGCTCCAGTTCTTGCAGGTGAGCATAAAAATAAGATATGTTGTTTCTGTTGTACGTGTTTATTCTGTTTGGTGGCTGCGTTTGGGAAATAATTGTTTGCAGCTTAGCATCGTGGTATATGCAGATCTGTCCTCCTTACTAGACTGTGAACTACTTCAAGGAAAATAGTCATTTGTATTTGTACCTCCTACAACCCTCATGTGTGCAGAGGCAGAGACCGTGTGCTATGAAAGTTTGTGAAATCTTGGAAGAGTTTTGCTAGTTCGGCCTTTGCTTAACAGAGGCTCTCCTATAAAATTCTTCCCTGGTAGACCTCTCCACTCTTGAGAAATTTATTCTCAAAAGAGACCGTCCTTTTTTATTAAAGCTTTTATTTACTCATTTTTAGAGAGAGGTGAAGGGAACGAGAAAGAGAGGTACAGAAACACCAATGTGTGGTTGCTTCTCGTGTGCTCCCTACTGGGGACCTGGCCTGCAACCCAGACTTGTGCCCTGACTGGGAATTGAACCGGTGACCCTTTGGTTTACAGGCCTGTGCTCAGTCCACTGAGCTACACCAGCCAGGGCGAGGCCATCCCTTTCTTGAATTCTTGTATTTATAGAAAATTATCCCTTTAAGTTAAGTGAAAAATTTGTATTGTTATGACTGTGACTTGATTTGACATACTGCTCGAACACTCACCGTGTACAGGGCATTGAGTCCACTCATCCTCAGTTGACTTTGTGGATCTACCCAGAATAAATCTAATCTCTTTTCCCTCAAATAGCTGAAGTCTCCTATTAGGGTCTCCTGAGTTCTCTCTGATCAAGCTTTGGCTTTACCAGGTTTTTAAATCCTTTCTTGTGTGGATTTAGTTCCAGACTAATTGCTATTCTATTCATCTTTGAAAGAATCCCCCTTTGAAAGTATCTCTTAAAAAAGAATACCCAGTTCTCAGCCAAATGCAGAGTATGGCAGGTTGTTACCAGGGCTGCCATACAGTTAGGCCGATTGTGCATTGCTCAATGGTGCCAACAAAGTAGCATGGGGAAGCTGAATTCTAGCCTACGTGCCACCCACCAAGCCACATGCCCTGGCTCAGACCTGTGTCTGCACCGAGGAAGAACCTCCACTTTTTCAGTAGCACCAAGGCATAGAATGGGCTTGCCAAGACCAAGTCAATTATTCTAACCCCTTCTCACCTTGCACACCTCCTAGCCTCTGTACGTCTGTAGAATACAACCTGAGATTTTCTATGATGCTTTGGCGAGCGTATCATTTGTGCATTATTTTGACCTTGTGGCTAACCAAAGTCCCTGGTCTTATTTATATGAGCTTCTGTTCAGCCTGCTTCCTGCTCTTGTACCTGACATTGATATATGTCATTGAAAGGATAAGAACTTTCTGCAACTTATCCAGATTTCTTTCCACATTGACCTGAGGTCATTAATCAACACTCTTTTGGAACATTTCTTTTCCAACTAACTGTTACGCCATCTCATGCCTAGTCATTTTTTTCATGTTCTTTAAGAGGATATCTTGAAACGGCAACCTCTTTTGCTGAGCTTGTTATTTCATGTTCATGGTATTTTTGTGCAGCGGCCAGGTTTGGCAACCCTCTCTAGGTAAACAAGTATTAATTCTAGGTAATCACTTCTTCTGTTGAAGCAGCCACCATTTATGTAATATGCACATTAGAATTTAATTAAGGCTGGCTATCAACCTCACCAGTTTCTGGAGTCTGTTTTCTTTCCTCATTGCTTATCCTCATTCCTTTTGAAAGCCAGGGCATTCATTTCTCTCTGGATACCTGACATCTCTCCTGTTTTCCTTAAATCTTCAGGGGGGAATCTGTGAAGATATCTGACCTGTTACTCATTTTGTCCACCTGTTACTCTTAACTCCTTTTCTGGAGCATCACAGCAACCGAATTTGGGAGGCTTGAGGCCCCTTGAGGGTGAGTCTGTGACGCCACATTCCCCAGAAACTTCTAGGGGAGCAGGTGTGGAGCTTCCTTCTCAAAGTCATTGGATAGACATAAAGGGACAAGCACCAGCGAAGGTGGCCTGCTTCACTGTATCTTATAAATATTGTTTGGTCAAGATGATGGCTTTTGAGATTGTGTGAGGAGCCTGCATCTTTCTTTTTTTTAAATATTTTACTTATTTATTTTTTAGAGAGAGGGGAAGGGAAGGAGAAAGAGTGGGAGAGAAACATCAATGTGTGGTTGCCTCTCATGTGTCCCCTACTGGGGACCTGGCCCGCAACTCAGGCATGTACCCCGACTGGGAATCGAACCAGCGATCCTTTGCTTCACAGGCCTGTGCTCAATCCACTGAGCTACACCAGCCAGGGCAGGAGCCTGCATCTTTCTATTTTCTTCTAACGTTTTTGCTCTTCTGAGGGTCCGCGATCTTGCTCACCCTGTGTAACTTAGTATGGTACTGTGTGAGTCAACTGAGTGCCTCCCAGTGTTGACATGTATAAAAGAAATGCCTCTTGTGTTTTAAGAAACTTGAGGTTGGTAAGAACTCATTCTCATATCTGAGGAGAAGAACTAACTCCATTCATAGCTGGCTTATTAGTATAAAAATACCCTTTCTATTCATTCATAGTTTCCCGCTGCATGAGGAAGTTGAATGGTTCAATCTCTACAGGTTACTGAAGGAAATCTCCAAGTGACTAGAAAATCAAGTTTGCTTGAGAGAGGAAGACTAAGCAGACTGTATTAGTCACGATAGACTAGACTTTGCTGTGATAACAAATGACCTCCCAAACTAAGTGGCTTAAAATAAGGTTAATTTTCTCACACGCCCCCCCCCCCCTTACTTGTTCAAAGATGATTGGTTGGAGGCCTCTTTTCCATGGTAGCATCCTTCTTCCTGTGAGACTCAGGGCAGTGAACAGCCATTGGGAGGGACAATGGTTGTTGCAAGGATAGAGAGACAATGATGTTTTGAAGTATGCACTGGACTGAAACACAACAATTTTCTCACAGTTTGATGGCAAAAGTGAGTCCTTCTTACCTTTACATGAGCAGGAAGTATGGTCCCACTATGTGTCTGAAAAGAGAGAAAACTAAAGTGTGTGAATAGGCAAACCATTTTAAAAAGGGTTTTCTGTTGATATAGAAGTAATGGAATTGACAGATGCAAATTTTACCTCAAAGCAAGACAGTTTTTTGAGGAGATCCAATTAGAATCCCCAAATTTGTAGAATTAAGAAAAAAATTGCTTTGCAAAATAAAAAATTCAGTAGACAATTGGAAAGGAAATAGTCTCTTCTGAAGACGTAATTCGATTTCTAGGAGATCAAGTGTAATAATTATCTTATAGCATAGAGTAAAAGGTCAAAAAGAGAAAATATTCAATAAAAATATGACACCAAGAAGGCAGTTCAAGACACCTTGCAAATAAAAAATGAGCAAAAAAATATATTGAGAAGAAATGTTAATTTTAAAAAAAGAAAACAAAAGTTTCTTAAGATAAAGAAACACATGAAAGTTCTGTTTGAAAACTATAATCAACTTCCAGGTTGGTTTCATAAAGAAAGAAAAGTATATGTATAAATGTGTATATATGTATATGGGTACATGGACAGTCATATACCCTATGTAGATGTACACACACATACATATATCTACATACATTTGCATGTAAATACACATACATGGATGTGTGTACACTGTAGTTATAAATACATAATGGTGTAAGTACATACATGTTATACACATAACACATATAAAACATTATATAATATACCCACATACATACATGCATGCATGGGGCTGTACATGAGGGGAGACCCCAAAAAAACCAGGGTTATTTTCTGGAAAGCAGGCCCCTTATAGAACAGGCTTCCCCCACTAGCTGTGTGTTCTAGGAACCCATATGTATCAGTGTAACTGCTGGTGTTGTTGTAAGAGGCTGCGTTCGGCTCTGGTGAATTTTTTTGAAGACAACGCATTTACCTGCTTCATGATGGGTGATTCACGAGTGCACCTGCCCACATTGCAATGAGTGGTCAGCGGTTTTTACCCAAAGTGGCGTGACTCCTGTCTCCCTCCCTCCATATTAATCCCATCTCTCCCCGAGAGACTTTATGTTTCCTGGATGAAAAAAGTCCTCAAAGAGAAATATTTTGCTGATGTGGAAGAGGCAAGAGGCAAGAGGCGAGACAAAAAAACAGCAGAAGCACCAAAAGTCATGAAAATCGATGAACTCAAAAAGTGTTTTGAGCAGTGGGAAAACTATCTCGCTAGATGTATTGCATCAGATGGAGAGTACTTTGAAAGTGACTGAAGTTTAAACAAGTGAGAATAAATATACAATTTATTATAAATAAATTCTGGGTTTATTTGGGCACCTCCTGGTATATACCAGAGGACATGTGGTGGGTATATGTATAATCTCTATCTCCTGGTGAATTCCGGATAGACAAGAAATTTTTCTAAGCTTCTGGACAAATAGAATATATTTTTTCATAGGAATGAAAACAGACCAGAACTAGCCTGCAGCTCCTGAAGCTAGAAGATGGTGGGATGTCAGGAGATTACAGAGGAGTGTCCAGGAATCTCCTCTGAGATGTCACTTATGAATCAAAGAAAAGACAGAAACGTTCATCATGCAAAGCCCCAGACTGTAATCTCATGTTACACTATATCTGTGAAAATATCTGATGAACTAACATAACCCAGTGGAAATTGAGCCAGAACAGACTTTCAAGACAGAGGAGAAAAGTGATGAACAGCAAATCTCACAATATATAGTTTGATATTTACTCATCAAAAAAGCTGTATAAATGCACTACTATTTGTTTTTGTGGTTTTTTGGCCCAACGTATACATGGGAAACAGAAACTTAGAGAGAGCCAGCTGGCATTCGGGGTGGCAGGGTGGGGACTCTAGCTGAAGCAGTTTGAGTGTAGAACCTGTGCTCTCACCTACCTATCCGTGGGACTTTCCTTGCAGCCTTGGTGCCTTAGACTGTTCAGACTTCTACAACAAAATACTGCAGACGGGGTGGCTTACACACAGAAGACATTTATTTTCCACAGTTCTGGAGGCCAGAAGTCCAAGATTGGGGTGCCAGCTTGGTTGAGGGAAAGTCCTCTTCCAGCTGGCAGGCGTCTCTTTGGACCCTCAAATGGCACAAGGAGCAAGGGAGCTCTCTTTGGCAAGGGCATGAACCCTGCTCCTGAGGACTCTGTCCTCATGACCCAGTCGCCTCCCAAAGGCTTTTCCTGCTAATACCATCACAGTGGGGGCGGGGATCTCAGCACGTGAATCTGGGGAGGACCCAACCATTCAGACCACACACTTGGGTTAGAGAGAACCACTCAAGTAAAGGGAGAAAATCAGGAATTACAAAGGAAGAAGAGACACATTTTTCAACAAAAAGTGTTTGACAAAAGATGGCAAATGTAACAGTCTAAAGCTCAAAAATAGACTAGGAAAATATTTGTAACACATGACAGAACAGAGTTCATGTAACAGATATGATCAAATCCAAGGATATAAAAAGTAAATAACTAAAGCCCTGGCTGGCGTAGCTCAGTGGATTGAGCACAGGCCTGCAAACCACACAATCTCGGTTCGATTCCCAGTCAGGGCACATGCCTGGGTTGCAGGCCAGTCCCCAGCAGGGGACTCATGAGAGGCAACCATACATTGATATTTCTCTCCTTCCGCTCTAAAGATAAATAAATAAAATCTAAAAAAAAATTTTTTTAAAGTAAATAACTAAATAAAAAATGGGCAAAGTATATGAAGAGGTCATTTACAGAATACAGAATGTAAGTTGCCAATGACATAAAAATATCCCTCACTTCATTTTTAATGTGAGTAACACACATTAAAACATTATTGGACCCCTGGCTGCTGTGGCTCAGTGGCTGGGTGCCAGCCTGCGAACCAAAGGGTCACCAGTTTGACTCCCGGTCTAGGGCACATACATGCCTGGGTTGTGGGCCAGGCCCCCGGTAGAGGGTGTGCGAAAGGCACACACATTGATGTTCCTCTCCCTTTCTTTCTCCTTCCCTTCCCTTCCCCTCTCTAAAATATAAATAAATAAATTATTTTCAAAAAGTCATTGTAATATAATTTTGTACAGGTTGGATTGGCTACAGTTCAAAGCAGGTATAATAGTCACCATATAAGTGTGACGGACTCTGTGATATGTATACTTTTATATGCTTCTGGCCACAGTATAGATCTATATATTGAACAAAATAACCTGGTGGTACACTGAAAATTGAAAATATATACACCCAGTAAAACCCATTGGGAAGCACAATCCTGTGGAAGCCACAGCGTATTTACACTGAGACATTGTTGTACTGGTCAATGTCTAACCATGGGCTCTGAAGAACGAAGAAGAGGAAGAAAGAGGGAAAGGAAAGAAAGGAAAGAAAGATAAGAAATTTCTTCCTTGTAGCATTTGTCATTTTCCATGCTGTAAATATTCCTACCACGTCCAAGTTCAAACTGCTAATATGCAGAATTGGAAAAAGATGCTCACAATTGTGAAGGTGTGCTCCACCTCACCACTGCGTTGACAGGTGCACAAGAACCTTGATTATGACATGGCTGTGATCCCACGACATTTTTGGTATTCTATCTGTATCCTTAAACTTGTTAAAAAAACATTGAATACTTCTGTAGTTTTTGACATTCTTATCAAAATTTTTAAGAGTGTGATTCACTAAGTGTTCTGTGTTTACCCCATTATGTCTTTATGTATTTTAAGATCTGATTTATTGGGTTCTGAGGTCTCAAACTCAGTCAAATGCTCCATTACTATTTCCTCATCATCTCTTAGATGCTATAAAGAAATCTGACAGCTCCATTAATAAAATGATCTTCAGCACTCCAAGGTTGGCAGGGGAGTGATAGATAGCTCCGTTGCTGACCTTGGAGGATCCGTGATTGCACTGAGGGAGCGGTCGGGTTTTCTTTGAGTTTGAACTTCACTAGACCACAAGCTCTGTGAAGGCAGAGACCGTGTTTCTCTTCCTCTCCCAAGTTTCTGGAGGCTAGCTCAGTCCCCAGCACTTGGGAGTTCCTTAATAAATAATTAATCAGCTCATAAATAAAGAAGTAAATTTTCTCTTTGCCACACTTGCCCCTTTTCGTTTGAAACCCATGATGACAGAGAAAAGGACAGCAGCAGATTTGGGGTCCTTCTCTGTATGAGTGTGAACTAGACAGTTAGCTGAACTCTCTCTACTTTATTTTCTCTTTTTGCCTTGAGCTTAAATGGACACCTGGAAGAAAAAGGCACTTAGGTTTCTTTATATTTTTCTAAAAACATCTGTGGTTCTTTCTCTGCTTTAGCCTTTCTGACACTCCCTGTGTCTCCTTCACATTGCATGATTTTTTTTGTACTCACTCTCCCTTTGAAAATGTAAACTCATCAGAGAGCCCTCTGTGCAGCTACCAGGTTTGTCTTATTATTTAAAAATTGATTCCTTCCCTGGCTGGTGTGGCTCAGTGGATTGAGTGCTGGCCTGCAAACTAAAGGGTCACCAGTTCGATTCCCAGTCAGGGCACATGTCTGGGTTGAGGGCCAGGTCCCCAGTTGAGGGCCAGGTCCCCAGTTGGGGGTGCACTAGAGGCAACTGCACAGTGAAGTTACTCTCCCTCCCTCCCTGTCTTTCTCCTTCCCTTCCCCTCTCTCTATAAATAAATAAATAAAAATTTAGAAAAAGATTCCGGTTATGTTCATTTGGATCTTTATGATGGCATTATCAGAATTTCCTTTTGCCTCATTGCAGCCATTTTCATTTTTAATTTCTCAAGCCACGTTGTCATGGTTCTATTTGTTTTGGTCTGATGAGCAAAGGATTTCTGGTTTCCCAGCATCGTTAGTCTCCCGGACATGGTGTCACTAGATATTGGACTCTTTTCCTCAGTTTTATAACCTCTCTTTGTTCCTCACCTCGAAAGCCCTTGGGCTGTAGTATATGGGACAGACATTTCACTGTCCTTTCACAGTTTAATGATGTAGGTAGTGTTTGCTGAGTGCCCACATGTCTGTCTGAGTCAGTTTTGCCTATTTTATTATAAGCTCCTAGGAATAAACAAATGTCAAAGCGTCTAACACAGTGCAATTCCTTTGGGCCCTTCAGTGCTATGTGTGTTTGTGTGTGTGGTGCGTGTGTGTAAAAAAATATTCTATTCATATTTCCAAAGGGAAGGTCTGAAATAAATTGGTATTGAAGTAATCTTAAGCCCTTTTAAAATGGTGCCGTGTCTGTGAGCGGTGTGAGTGAGCTAATTGGGGCAGCAGCTGTGGCGGGTTGTGGACTAAACCTTAGAGTAATGCCCAGAGTGGCTCCTAGAGAACATTGCAAAAGTCTTTTCCAAATTAGAAATTATCTGTAAGAGGTTCACAAAATCTGCCATATCTGTCAGCTGCCTATTTTATCCCTTTTGCAAAAGATGTGCGGGAGAAAAGGAACCAGGAAACTTGGAAAGGGACAGAGGGTATATTCTGTGCTGAGTGGTCTACCAGACAGGAGTGATGCATTTTCCTGTCGGCTGCAATGTGAGAGAAAGTGAGGACTTCAAGGTGGAGGGAGGCCTCATGGAGTTTAGGCACTCATAGTGCTGGAAAGTGGTTTTGAGCAAAGAACCCCACCCCAAGCACCCATCCACCCCCGCACCCCCCACACACACATGTGCAAACACATATCCAAGAAACAGGATAGCATGAGGCCCAATCACATTTGTGCTTATGATTGTGTTTAGATTAAGTGATGACTGATAACAGTGTAAGATTTGTAAACGTGGCACCTACTTAGACATGGGTATTTGAATTTCTTTTGCTATTGCTCTGTGTGTTATTTGACTAAATATAAAGAAAGATGATTGTTTCAATAAACAGATATATTTTATGGGGAAAAAAACTTCACTGAAGTAGAACGATTGTGCCATTTAGAGTCCGTTTTAGCCCATGACACCGTTGTCAAGCCAGGACAGCTCAACTGACTGTCTGGACTGTATATAGGATTTAGGAAGAAGCGACCTCATTTTGTAAAGTCATCCCTACAAAAGGACAGTAAACTTCATTGTAATTGGCAGATCTCTTAAGGAACTTATAAACTTGGTCAAGAATGTCTGTCTTGAAATCTGTGGGCTAAACCTTCTGCTGTCTGAGCTCAAGAGACAGGACTTCAGTTTCCAGGAACCCAGATTCTTCACCGAGTTCTTCTCTACTTCGCCTGCAAAAATGGAGGTAGTCTTTGTCTTTTGCCAGATTTCCAAGGGAACAGTGAAGAATGAAGTCTTTAAAACTCTACAGAACATATATAAATAATAATTTTAATTGAATACTCTCCTTGGGCAGACAGATAGGCCCTGCGATTTGACAGATTCCTTTCTGTCTCCATTACCTATGATGGAAATGCATAAATCCTACTCTAACCAGCTCATATGTTAACATCTTCAACAGGATCCTGATAGATCTGCCAACCTAGATGGATGTGGTTTCTAACCAGCTTCATATTCCACTTGTGTACCAAGCAAGAAGGGCAAGGCAGACCCAATTTGGTCAGATCTACTTTGTCAAGCATAGTGAATTCATTTCCACTTTCCCCTATGAGAGTACTCAGAAGGATCTTAAAAGGTTGAAGTGTTTTAAAATGATGACCAGATAATGAATTTGGGCCATAATTCAATCCAACAAGTTATGAGAACACCTACTAAGCGCAGGCCATTTTACTAGGTGTTCACTAGGCGAAAGGTTCCCAAATTCTAATGATACTTGGTCCCTTCTCTCAGGGAGATTCCAGTGTAATCCAGTAAGTAAATGCATACATATTTAATACTACTAAAAACAAATTATGGTGAGGCAGAGCATATTACCGAGGAAAGATCAACTCTGCCTGCTGGAGTAAGGGGCAAGTAAATAGAGAAGATAATTTGAGGCAAGACTTGAGGAATTTAAAAGGTGTAATTATTATTATTTGTGCAGTTTTAAAGCTAAGGACCTACCTAGATAAAAATTGCCATGGCTGGTGTAGCTCAGTGGATTGAGTGCCAGCCTGCAAATCAAGGGGTTGCAGGTTCAATTCCCAGTCTAGGGCATATGTCCTGGTTGGGGGGCCAGGTCCAACCAGGTTGGGGGCGTGTGAGAGGCAACCACGCATTGACGTTTCTCTCCCTCTCTTTCTCCCTCCCTTCCCCTCTTTAAAAATAAATAAATAAAATCTTTAAAAGAAAAGAAAAGAAAAATGGCCACCCAAGAGTACCATCTGTTGAACGAATGAATCTCAATGGGTTGGGTCAGTGCCTGACCTCCGGTTATTATTCATTAAGTCTTTAAACAGATGAGAAACTCGGGAAACATGAGAGAAGAAGCAGAGGGCAGCAGCTCTGAGAGAAGGACCAAGGCTCTCTATAGGTCTTCCAAGTCCCTGGTTAAAGGGAAACACTGTGTGTGCTTAGCATAGACTTTCTGAACAGATGGATCTCAACTTGGTGGTCATGAGTCTGAGTCTGAACTTGAGAGAGAAGGGAAGATTTTATGTAATAGGTTCTAATAGGAGGCAAAGTGTGAAGCATAGATGAGAACAAAGGAAATGGAGTGCACACACACACAATAGCAGGTGAGGAACCAATTTCAACAGAGGAGGCTCTCTTTTCAGCCTTACATTTAAAGGGCCCTTTATGTTTTGAGAACAATCAGCTTTCTTGATTCTTTACAATAATATCTCTTGCCTGGAATTCCAAATATTTTATGCAGTTTTGCTTTCAGAGGAGATAATGTTGGATTCTTGAGTGTTTTACCATGACAGTGTTGATGTACATCAGCCGTGTTTACTCAAATAGTGGCTTGAGAAAATTTTGCTTCTCTTTTAAATAGGATAACATTCTTTTCTTGCAGATGTCAAACATACTGTGTTTATGATCATGAGGTTATTGGTTTCAGAACAGTCAGAAGAAAAGGGAACATAATTCTAATTTTATGTAATGAATTAGAATGAAGGTTATTTAAAAAATAAGATTTGTTTAAAAGTAAATTCGTTGATTCTTTGGCTTTTATTGAAAAGTATACACTATCCTTTGGATTTCATATAATAAAGTCTGTTTGTGTTTTTCCCTTTGCCTCTTTTCCTTTATTCAATAGACTAAGACAGCCATATCCACTTCATCAGTCATTAAGAGCAACAACAAAAATAACAGCAGCCTATTGGTTGATATTGAATATATTGGTGAAACTAATATGGAGAAAAAGCAATGTATGAGCCAAGAATTGAAGAGAAATTAAAACTTCATGGAAAAATTTGCTGGTCAGGAATCAGGAAATCTGTTTATTGATTCTGGCTTTGCTAACCCCTGGCAGAGTCTTGACTACATGGTCTTTTTCTCTGGATCTCTGAGTCCATGTTGATAAAAATTGGGATTTAGAAATGTGTCTCATGGTTACAAATAATGGTAACAACAAACGCTTACCAAGCACTTACTCTCTGCCAGGCACTGTGCTAAGCCCCTTCCTTATATTAGTTCATGTAGTTCACTCAAAGAACAGCTCCTTTAGGGTAAAATTGTCATCTCAAATTGTCAGCTGAGGGAAGAGACATAGAGTATATCATGGTGTGATATACAGGCATGCACCGAGTGCTTTTCATGTATTTAGTTCATTTTAATATAATTCTCCTAAGAGCCTTGCAATCTAACTCCATTTACACAGAAGGAAACGGACTCCAGGAAGCGGAGTGATTTGGCTACCTTCTCCCTGGAAGAGCATCACACATCCAGGACAATATATAGGTTTCCCGGCTCCAAGGCAGGTACCCTTCCACTCTACCCTATTTACACTGAAACCATTGGAACTGGGCTTTTTCCCCATCTATAATTTTTATCTCCTTAAGAAACCTAGGGATTTGACAACTCATAAGCCAAATGTGGCCCATGGCGATGTCTTATTTAGGTGCATGGTGACTTGAAAGTTTTGTAGTTGCCAACATTTTAATGTGAAGAACCTTCCCAGAAATCATCTAGATTTCTGGCTTCTCTTGGAAAATGAAAAGATCTGCTGTCCCTGGGCTCTGCTGTCGCCACGGCAGTGGCCACTGGAACTGGGTCCCAGGCTCTCTCAGGTTTTACATGGTGTCCAGCCAGCCCTCTTTATTTATCTTCATTCAATACCTCTGGGGACTTGTGTTCAAATGTGTTTGTGACTTCTGGATTCAATTAAACATTTCCCCTTCCCCAACATCAAGGCATTTAAAGGTGTGCTGCGTGGCTTGGCCAGTTGGTTAGTCTGAAATCAATGGGAAGGGAAGTCCTAGTGGTGTGGTTTCTATTTCACAGGAGTTTCACAGACAGAGCATTTCTCCAGTGTAGTGACATTTCAAAATCAGGAAGGCGAGCCGAGTCATAATTGGTCCTGTCACCATTTGGGTTTGTAGCTGGCACCTCATGTGTTTGCCCTGGTTGAGTAATCTGTTTGCATCTGGGTAGACCACACACAGACAAATGTGAACTCTGTTTATATTCATTTCCTGCCTGGGAACTTGGTTCCTCTGGGTCACAGTGTTGGAACGATTGATAGATTGGAAATTTACTGGTATAGACTTGGAGGCAAAATCTTACTTAAACCTGTATTGGGAACTGTCCTTAATAACCTTCCTTGGGCTTCAGCTAAGGGGACTTTAGAGCAATTGCATAAGCATCGTGTCTGAATATGAGATACTCAGTGGAATCAAGATGTTTACTACAGTTGACTATTGAACTGCCAGGCCTCAGGGCACTTGCCAAGGGGTTTGGATGCCAGGCCTCAGTGCAGTTGAAAATGTGCATGTAAATTCTGACTTCCCCGAAACTTAACCACTAACAACCTACTAGAAACCTTATGGATAACCTAAATAGTTGATTCACATAGATTTTGTAGGTTATATGTGTTATATACTGTATTCTTACAATAAAGTAAGCTAGAAAAAAGGAAATGTTATTGAGAAAATAAGAACAAAGAAAAATATATTTATAGTACTATACATATTGGAAAAAAATCTGTGTTTAAGTGGACCCGGGTAGTTCAAACCGCTTCTGTTCTGTAGTCATCTGTATTCCCATTTTATAGATGAGGCGATCGAAACCTAGACTAGTTCAGTATTATTAGCTAGGTCATTGCACATTACATATCATCTATACCTCTCACTAATGAGCAGAATTCGCTCTTGTTTTCTGGGTCCTCTCCCAGGCAAGTCAAGAAGCTCCACTCCCAGAATTCCTGAAGTAAGACAGATTTACCACCCCTCCTCCATTTCATGTGAGCAGCAATCTGCAAAGGGCCAAGAGAAGAAGGATCAAGTTGAGGAGACTGCTAATTCCTAGGGCTGCTCTGGGCCAGGCCTGGGACCAACCACAGAGGATCCCTAAGGCCCCCTTCCCCATGTACTTTCCCCCTCCTCATGATCTGGCAGAATTTTTGCAGGATTGAAATCCATAATATCTTATTCTTAACCACCACCTTCAACCAGTGGGTTACAGGTAAAACTGGGGGAAGAGTGCATGAGAAAATACCGGAAGCCCTCTCAGAGAACACTCGTTGGCACCATCTTCATCAGGGACACTTCCCCAGATCCCATCCTCAAAAGCCTGGGGGAGGTCTAATCGAAGTTGGGTGGCACTGCCCGTTGTCTTCTATTGCAGTGAGCATCAGACAGGTTACTAGAAATCACAGTCGCCTGAACTCCAGCTCCAGCTCTCTACTGGGCATTATGGGACTTACAAAAGGATCATGCGAAGAAACAGCTTCCATGTTCACAGAGTTTATGTTCCAGTGGCTAAAGTCAAGCATGTGTGTAAAAATGTTCAAATAGGAACTTATAGGCTTTGTTGAGAGATTGTGAAAACACTCCCCACAATAAATGACCCCTTGTCCGTTCCTGGTTTACAGCACCCAGAGACTGTCAAGGACGAAAGCAATTTTGGAGAGAAAGAAAAGAATTGTAAAATTAAGGTGAGGAGATGTTAAACTGCCTTAGGAGTGAAGACTAGACATAGTTAGAATTGACTTCAAATAAGCCACCCATTAATATTTAGCTACTTTCGACATTGAGAAGACTACCACGGAGCCATGTTTCATATAGTGACTTCCTGCAGGTTAAATTGTCAGTGATATGTTCGGTGTACTTGAGCAGAATTTGGAATAGTGCAGAGTATTTCTAACATGACTCTTAGAATGTCCTGAAGTCTTCCTGCTGTGTTGGTGACATGTGATGTCATTTTCATGGCATGTGCATGCAAAGAACCCAGAGAGTAAATAACCCCAATGGAATGTGTTTCCTCCTGCACTTTTGCCGTGGTCCTCTTTTGGTTGGCCCGCAGCTTTGAAGGTGATGCCAATGAAGCACTCCGCTGGCATTGGACTTCTCATGTGTGGGGAATTTCTCAGTGAATTTCTCCCATAAATAATGTGCAAAAACACTTTCCAGTTGCCTGGATTATCTAGAACTTCACTCTCAGACTCCGTTGTTCTGCTGTCCATCGTTGGGACTGTTTTCCATGTATTTATGTAACGCATCAATCATGTGTTTCCAGAGGGAATGTATCTGGCTGGTAGATGGCGCATTTCTGTGTGGCAGAGGGAAGAAGGTAGGGGAAGACCAGGAGAGCACGTTGTATGTGCCTTTGTAGTTGGTGCCTGGAGGCCTCTGGTCTTCGTTGTGCTTCCCCTTCCACACCATCCCTACTGCTGGCTTCTCTCTGGTCATGTGACAGCTGTTTATTATTCTGTTTGCAGTTCATTTCTGGATGAGTTACCGATTGCTCTGCCTGCTTGTCACTGTGTGGCTTCTTCAAGTTCCCACATGACGGGGGGAATAAAACAACAAACCAGTGCTGGCTTTGTACAGGGCTGGACTTTCCATTCACATGACAGTTATCTTTCGAAAGCTGCTCTAGAATTTAAGTTTCCTCAAACAGAAGGATTTACATAAAGCCATCTTTTGGTGTGATTGTCTCAGATAAAGCCTTAGAAATGTTCTCTTAGAATTTTGTGAATGGTGGATGGCTACATCCTGCACACCAGGAGCTTAGCAGAGCCCCTGTGAGGTGTCGCTGCATGAGCTTTCCAGAGGCCATTCTCGCCAGAGGCCCTCGAGTCACCCAGGAAGGGCTCAATATTCAATATTACAGTGAACTCGGCTAGCAGCTGAGTTGGGGATGTGAAGTGATCTGTTTAATCCATACCTTATCTGGATTGTCCATTGAGAAGGCTTAGAAAATAGTGCAATGATACTCAGCTCTAAAATAATGCAGAGTGTCATTTTACCTTTCTTTGACTCAGAAGATCCTTTAGAATCTTTGTGTCCTGGGGGAGTAGTCAATAATGATTCCAGGCCTAGAACAGTAGTAGACAGAATGTCTGAAAAGCCAGGCTTTATTCTACTTAGGAAGGGATAGGCTAGTGAAAAGGGCTTTAAGGTTCTTGGGTCCAGGAGAAGGATGAGAGCTGAAAGCAAAAGTGGGTGAGTTATGGTTAGAGATACTAATATTCACCACTGTCTGCCTCTGCCAATAGCCCTCAAAGGTTGGAAGGTATCAGATGGATCAGGGTAAGGCCTCCTCCTCTTTACTTGTTTTGGTCCCTCATCTATTAGCAACTGATTCTGTGATGTACTTACAAGTGCTTAATAAATCAGAGGGCTACTGATTCTCAGCAAAGGCCCAGGATTTTCTGGAAAGGCCTCCGTGGGGTAGACCTGACATTGACCCACCTAGCTCATCCAGCTCAGTTTGCCTGTGACTGGACTGTCACTATGAAATCGGCTAAGAGAACATATCTGATGATGCAGCATCTCCCATTCTGTTGGCCTGGAGGGCTTATTAGCACATGCCGTGTGACTCTGGTGTCCTGATTTGGTGCCCTGTCACAGTGCCAGCTTCCGTTCTGGGCTTCCAGGCCCATCCTTGCAGGGTTGAAAATAGCATCGCAATTTCCTTGTCTTAGGAGCTTTCTTACCCTTGACAAACCCATGGGACAGATGGACCTGAACTTTATGGCCTCTTGTCTATCAGCTCTGATTGAGTATTCACTCTATGGAGCATCATGCCAGGCATCATGGAAAATTGGAGAAGAAGGAGGACATGCACTCCTGGCCTTTGAATATCTTATAAGCTTACAGGATAGACAGAACCAGTACAAAGCAAAACACATGAACACTCAAAAGTCCAGCCATCGTTAATATGATGAGGACAGTTTGCACAACATGGATGTAACCTGGCAGCCAAGGAGAGTGGCCCGAAACGTGCATGTGTGAACAATGGTGACTTCACTATACTAATCAGTGAGGGTGGTAGACCCTGTAGAGTGAACATAATATGTACTATGTGGCTATCACTCCAAAATGACTGAGCAAGTAGAGCAATGGATCTGCGTCAAATTTTGTGTTAAGCTGGGATATTTCTCTGTGGAAACTATTCAGGTGATTCAGAAGGCCGCAGCTATGGGCAACGGGTAGCTGGCAGTTTTATCATGACAATGTGCTCACTCATGCATCACGTCTTGTGCAGAGTTTTTTTTGAAACATCAAATCACCCAGGTGATTCATACCCTCTATAGTCCAGATTTGGCACCCTGCAACTTCTGGCTTTTTCCAAAACTAAAATCACTTTTGGAAGGCAAGAGATTTCAGACCATTAATGAGATTCAGGAAAATATGATGAAACAGCTGATGGTAGCTGGGAGAACTCTGTGAGGTCCCCAGGTACCTACTTTGAAGTCAGCTAAGGTGCTGTTGTCCTATGTACAATGTTTCTTGTATCTTGTATCCTGTTCAGTAAATGTCTCTATTTTTCTTATTACATGGCTGGATACTTTCTAGACAGACCTCGTATATCATTTGTTATCCATAAATTCAATTGATGTGGCCCTGGAATATATAACATTAAAGTTGTTTTCTGAAAAGACCAAATTGACTGGAGCTGGGAAAGGGTGGTTTTCTAGTGTCTAAGTTTTTTGTTCACAAGGAACGACCCTGAGACAAGGATTTGAGAGCAAGCAGCTTATCTGAGAAGTATTGGAAACACCAGTAAGATGAGAGGGAAAGCAAGGTAGGGGAAGTAAGCATGTAACAAAGCATGTGTTACTAAGTCAGCTGTGGACTACTGTCGACAATGGAGCTCAAGCCTACGGGGACATTCAGGGGGACAGCGAAGTACACGCATCTCAAAATTAATTCCCAGGCTCTGTCTGACATACTGCTTCAGAAGGCCTCTATCCTTCTGAAGCAAGCGCCCCCAGCAAGGATGCTCATGTGTTGGTCTTTGGTAATGGAATGTTCAAGTGTCTTACCTGATTTTAGCTGCCCTGGCTGATGTGCCCAAGAATGAGCTCCCAGAGGTTGTACCTCAGGGGCTAATTACTCTCTCCCATATCACATGGCAGGGTTTGATCTGCTCTATTTCTTTTTTCTATCCGGTACTTAGATGCTGAGCAGAAAAGATCCATAATAGAAATGTCAGAATCTGTTGATAATTTATTGATAGCTTTTATCTGGGGGAAAATGTAGGGCATGCTGATGCATTCTTATGCACCCAGTAACACAGTTTGTCCGTGGAGGGAAAGGTTGGATGAAGTTGGATCCTGTCAGGGGACAGAAGCTACACCAGGTCCTTTAACAGAAGGAATTAGTATGGAGACTTGGTAGTGGAGGAAAAAGTTTTTCTCAGTTGTTTCAGGCTGGGTCTGAAAATTAAACTCACAAAAAACAGATTAACAGCAGAAAAGCATAGAGTTAGTTAATATAAGTTTTCTGTGTCATGGAGCCTTCATAATAAGGAAATGAAGGTCTGAAGAAACAGCTAGACTGTGTATTTTTGTGTGGGCATGATGAAGAGGGAGTTGTCTTGAGGAATGTGAGAGGCTAAGGGTCAGGGGTAAGTATAGTTACCTGGGTAAACTTAAAAGGTCTGTTCAGATTCTTCTTGGCCTGCCGTTGTCTTTGGAAATAAGGATGCTCCTTTTCTGAGGGTATGAAAAGGGCACTTTTCACATGAGGCTCTTATACTGTTTCAGGGGAGAGGAATGATGGGGGAGAAGGTCAGAGTGAACTTCCAGCCTGAGCTGTTTTCTCAAAGTCCTCCACCTTCAAATAGTCAAAATGCCGAGGGGTTATACTGGGGAGTGGTAGGTCCCAAACACCATTGCTTGTCATTCAGGTTATTGGACGATCCAGGAGATGCAAAGAGGTGCTGAGGTTCGAGGAGGTAGTAACTGGCAGGAAGTTGCTATGCCTTTAGGGCTGGGGGAACAAAGGGAAGACATGAGGATAATGAAAGTGTACATACTTGCAGAGGGGGATCCCAGACCTTTGAGGAGGGAGCACTGGCTGGCTGGCTGTGCTGGGGTCTCTGAAGGGGGCATCGAGGAACCCATGCTGGGCGTATGGAGAAACTGCACAATGGAATCAGTTGCTCTATTTTTTTTAAAAGATTTATCTTTTTAGAAGGGAAGGGAAGGAGAGAAGGAGAGAAACATCAATGTATGGTTGCCTCCCATGAGTCCCCCTCTGGGAACTGGCCTGCAACCCAGGCATGTGCCCTGACTGGGAATCAAACCTCAATTCTGTGGTTTGCAGGCCCATGCTCAATCCACTGAGCTACACCAGCCAAGGTGGAATCAGTTGCTCTTACTGGAACCAGTTGCTGCTCCAAGGGTGAAGAGTTCTCACTGGGGCCATGCTGACAGATTAGGAAGCAAGTCCTCCTGCTTCTGAGCTCCAGAGTTGGAAGTTGGAACCCCCCACTCCAGCAGACCTAAAAGGGAAGCCACTGGCCCAGGACAGGTATAATTTAGAGAGCCCCAGCACCAATACCCCTAAGTAGAGCAAGTTTGGAAGAGAGATAATTAAATTAAAAACCAACTCAGAGATCCTGACTGGGTAGTTCAGTGGGTTAGAGCATCATCCCAACCAACACACCAATGTTGTGAGTCAATCTCTGGTCAGGGCACATCCAGGAATCAACCAATAAATACGTAAATAAGTAGAACAACAAACTGATGTTCCTCTTTCTCCAAAACAAAACAAAAAACAAAACAAACAAACAAAAACAACTGAGAAAGAGACTGTACACGTGCACCTCCACACAAGAGAAGAAGGAGAGAGAGGGGAAGAGAGAGCATGCACATTCGAGTGGGCTGGCAAGAACAAGCATGTATCCAAGAGCTGGCTGGGGTAGGAGCATTGCTACTCAGTTATCGAACTAATCATGATAATAGCCCATGCATAAGAATTTGGTTCAGGGGAGAATTATATAAAGGACCCTTATTTAGCTGGGGGTAGGGTGGTAATTAAGCTCGAAAGTGAGGGCATTTGGGGAAAGTCAGATACGAACATGGGAATCACATACTAAGACTCCAGCAGTCGGTTGAGAAAATGGGTGGGTGTCTCATCCCATGCTCATTCTGTGAGGTAGTCATGAACACTGAGTGGAATGGGGGGTGGGGACCTCACCCCCAGCCCATTTATATTATCACTTTCTCTTAAGGGGAGAGTAGAAAATAACTGTAGGATGTGTACTGCTTCAGATTAGATATTTTGCATGCATTATTTATTTCAATGGAACAGCCCCATGAGACAGGTGATATACTCCTCATGTTATGGGTGTGAAAAAACGCTAAAGAGGTTATTAGAACTAGCCCAGCAACACAGAGCTGGTGCAGGGTGAGAGTTGGCCTTCTAACCCTGGCCCTTCTACAAATCCCATGTATGGCATCTCGACGTCTATGGACAAGGAAGATACTGCTTTTGCATGTTGAACTAATAGTATACGGTAGGAAGAAAAAAGTATAGATACTCTGCCCTAGAAGTAAAGAGGACGGGGATGACTCTTTAGCTGAGAGACTCTTTAAAGGGATGACTCCTAGCTGAGAGGGTCATGACAGTCTCCTGTAGAGAAGTGGCATTTGACGTGGAGTTTGAACGTGGGTGGGCTGTTGGCAGGTGGGATGCAGGGAGGAAGATCCCAGGGAGAGGAAGGAGCACAGGCAAAGACTCCGGCAGGGTGGAGATATCACGAGGGGTTTGCTGTGATGGACCAAGAAGGGACCAGGGTGGGACCAGGAGTGTTTTGCCACCAACATTGCTTAGAATTACCAGTGCATGGTCACAGTCGAAGGCAGACCTAAACTTACTCTTAGATTTATTGTTGCTTTTAAATTCTTGACAGATAATGTGCTCTCTTACTTATGCGTGCCCAGGACCGACCACTCCCACCAGCCCCTGCCCTTCGTTATGCTACTGGTAACTGGTTTTGTTGGGATAAGTTCTCTTGAATGCCTTGCTCCCTTTGCCTCTCTTGGTGGCATCCCAGGTTCTTCTGATTTGCAGCCTGTGGTCCTCACTGGTGTGTTACCCACCCTGTGTTCCGGAGAAGATAGGTTCTGTGATGGACAAAGGGATGGCCTTGGGTTTCTTGTGAGTTTGGGGAAAGGAGGGTCACACATGGAGCCAGGTGTCTGGCATGCTCCATTTCTGGGGCTCTCCTGTCCCGGGCAGCCTGTCTGGGATAGAAACTCTCCAGGATCCAAATAATGCTTTAGAGTCAACAGGCCATGCTAGATTGACCCAGAGGGCATGGACCACAGGCCTGGAGGAATCTTCTTAGGGACTTATCACTTGGTGAGAAGTCGAGAGTTTGAAGTTGAAGATTGAAATCACTGAAGAAAAGACCAGGTGGTTGTTGATGTTCCTGCTACCCCAGCCCCTCTGCCCGTCCCCTGTCCACCACCCCCAGGCAAAGGAAGACGGAGGACCTCCTGCTAATTCTCAACTGCGTTTTGCTCTCTGTTATGTAGTATTTCGGTGACAAGATCCACTGAGGAGAGTTGGGGCAAGGCTGGCTGAGGTTGTCAAGGAGCTGTTTTGAGCTCAGGGGCCCGCATGGCAATGGAATGATGCTTCCTGACCTTCCAGACCTTTGAGACCTCTGGGCGGTCTTAGAAATCACCTCCAGCCCTCGGTCGAGGATGCAAGCGCCTGGGGAAATTCCAGGGAAAGGTAGCAGGTAGCGTATCCTTTCTGACTGTTATTCTCTCTCGTCCTTCCTTCCCTCCTTTCTGCGTGCCTCTTGCTCTGTTGTGTCTCTTTCTCCTCAAGATTCCACAGACCAGTGATGCATGGGTTATTTATGTTATGTTCTTTTCAACAGAGATATCATGGACCGAAAAGTGGCGGGGTACTCCAAAGAGCTCACTACCAGCTCTCAAAAATTCCAAGCCACCGGCTGCTCTAAAGTAGAAGGCCACCACTCTGGGGAGGCAGCAGGAAACAAGCCTGGAGGTGAGGAAACTTCACTCTTTCCTCTGCTCTTGACTCCATGGATGTTTCGCTGCCCCACGGCTTGGGCCCAGGACTGATAGGCTTTCTCCTGTATGTCCTTTCACAGGCTCTGTTTTGGCCAGAGGACACACCACCTTCTCTACTGTCCTGGGGAACTGCTGAAGGACAAAGAGGAAGATGCTGCCACTCCCTGGGACAGAAACACAGCAGCTGGGACGGAGAAGCACCTTCTGCGGAACTTGAGGCAGCAGCCCTTCCGATGAAGCTCTCTGAGCTGTCATTCCCGCTGGACTGTTTTTGCTTAGCCGTCATCTGCGTACCACACAGTTCTGGATGTTTTTGATTAGTTGGCTTTCTTTCTTCTTTTTTTCCCCTTGTCTTTTCTTTTTCTTCTCTTGGCCCTGGGAATTGTAAGAAAATTGCTTTAGAAAGTATAATTGTTGCTGACATTAGCCTTGTTTATGAGCAAATTCTGTCACTGGGGATTTTCTGCTTTGCAATCCCAGGTTACCCAGTAAATGGGGCTGTGTGGTGTGATTTGTGGAGTACTGATACTTAGATTAAAAATACATTTTCTTTCTTGCTTTCTTTTTTTTAAGTTTGAATTCAGGTAATGTCCTGAATCACATTTGCCTAGCTACTGAAGCGATCTCAATGTGGTGTCGCTTCTATTTGAAATATAATCAAACCTATATTGTACCAGGGGCTCTTGCACACTATTTTTTTTATATATATGTTATGCTACAAAGAAACACAGACCTACTAATAGGTTAAAATTTAATCCCTGCCTGATCCTGCAGCTAGAGTGGGTGGGGGCAATTATACACATCAAAAATGGCTTCAAACACCCTGAATAGAAGCTACCTGATAGAAAGTGGGTGGTTTCGAACTGCCCTTTTCTAAGGCCAAGCAGGAACTGGAGCTCAGCCGCCTTCGTCAACAGTGTGGCTCTGGTCTCTCTGTGGCTCTGCCCCTTCGGGGGAATTAGAGAACAAGGCATGCCTGTCTGTTGGGGTTTCTGGGAACTGTGCTATTTCTGACTCACGTTCTGTAACTGTGCCTCGCCTTGCAATAAAACACCTTCGGCTGACTCGGCTTCAAGGTCTCTGTCGATTTCCTGCAATGCTGTGTCCTTCCTCGGTGACCCTGGAGGAAAGTCCAGGGTAGGCATACAAGTAGTTGACCTGCCAAAGGTCTCACCTGGGCGCCACCTTATCACTCCATCCCAAGTGTCCCTAGAGTTGTCAGTTGTCTGCACATGGGGCAGTGTGTGTGGTCAACTTCTCTTTTTATTATAGTCAACTCTAGAAATGCCTAGTGGTGGCATCACCCTATCAGGCCAGGTGCTGGCATTTGCCACCGCTCGCTAACTCTTCAGTGCCCTCTGACTTCTCTGAGACTCTAGGACAGGCCGCAGACTCCATGAACCTCAGTGCCCACCTGTATACCATGGAGATAATGGCACTGCTATAGGTATGGTGGTAAGTGCCTGTAAAAAGATGTCTCATGGGCGGAACTTTCTACATTGTAAACTCACCGGAATGTGGCAGCACTCAATAAATGGTGGTCATGTTATTTTTTTTAACAAAAAATAAAAACATTTGAATCCCATAGGGTTGGGCTTTGTTTGAGAACACTGAACAGTCTCTGAAGGCCTCATTGCCTAAGGCTGTTAGGAAAAAAGGCAAAGACTCATGGGATGAGAAGTCAGCAGAAGGGGGCCTGCCCTTCCCTACCTTGACCTTGGGCAGATGTTTTACCTTCTCAGAGATCACACCGTTGCTTTTACAGGAAGTGAAATTTACCACACACGTGGATGTGTGAGGTATTTTCCTGCCCGTTTGCAACTTCGTGTTTACGATGTCAAAGTACAGGCAAGGCTCTTTCTAGATTCTGACAAAGAGGTCTCATTCACTGTGGGGAAGAATCAGACCCGTCTCAGGCCTTGTCAGACTGCACCTGTCATTTTGGTAGAAAGCCCATTGGAAAACTCTCAGCACTCTGCACCACCACACCTGAGATTTTAGGATGAACAAGGTGTGAAGCAAAGACAGGAGCAAGATGATTCATGTCCCATGGGGTGGCTTATGGTGTTCTCTGGCTGCCACGGGATGGATTATAACCCCACAGATACTAATCCCAAACTCCAAGTAATGCCTCGTAGAAATATTTCCTAGTTTCTACCTCAAAGTTCTTAAAATAACTGTTATTAAGCACTTAGCATATGCTGGTCACTGGGCAAAGCGCTTTACAAGCACTGGCTTGTTTAATTGTCACAACAACTGCATGAGGTAGGTCCTCTTAACTCCCACTTCCTGGATGAAAGACTGGAACAGGAAACGGCTAGGTAATGGAGCCGGCCCCTCCCATTGGTGAGTCATGGCACGGATGCTCTGGGTCTTCCTGACTCCAAAGCCTGGGCTCTTTCACACTGTGTTCAGCTGCCTCCTCAAAGTTAGTCTTCTTCTTCTTTTTAAGATTTTATTTATTTATCTTTAGAGGGGAAGGGAAGGAGAGAGGGAGAGAAAGATCAATGTAGGGTTGCCTCTCGTGTGTCCCCTGCCGGGAACTGGCCTGCAACCCAGGCATGTGCCCTGACTGGGAATCGAACTGCGATCGTCTGCTTCGCAGGTCTGCGCTCAGTCCACCGAGCTACACCAGCCAGGGCACTGGCTTCTGACTTTGAACCCCACCATTGGAAATTATTTATATTTGGGTCTATTAACCATCATCCTCTCCTGCCTGATTCCCATAATTATTGTCTTAAGTTCTTGGCAAATGTATACCAACTAGTTGCAAATCAATGTGAAAAGTCAAAGCTGTCATTGAAAAAATTTAGTGTTTTTAAAATGTAAAATAAAAAATATATATACTTCTGAAATGGGTACAGATTCAGCCTTCCGTATGCTGACGTCTACTTCTATTTAGCATTCTGAGCTCCCTGTGCACCGTATCCTGGGGAAGTCCTAACTGGATGCAAATGTTGAACCTAAGAGCTATCTCAGGGGTAAAAGAGAGAGCACTAACTAAGGGCAAAACAACCTTAGATTCTTGAGCAAAATGATGCTGAATTGAAACTTAGTTCCTAAAGTCTCTATGAAAAAAACATTATTCATGTCAGAGGAAAAGAATCTCTTTCCAGTTCCCATCCACAGCTTATCCAGAAGGCAGTGTTATTGTGTATCTATTTGAAGGACCCCAGGAGTTTAAAGCGGTTACATATTTGCAGGGAAAATGTACCAGATGCCCTTGGTACTGTGCCCATATTCTGAGGGCTTTCTCTGGCTGGGGTACCAGTGTGCATCCATGCTGGAAGTCCTGAGCTTTTTCTTCCCCTCCCCGCTGAGACTAGCCCTCTACCAAGTCAGTGTGTAAATAAGCCAGCTCCCTCACCCTCTAGGTGGACCTACCGAGGCGTGGTCTACCCTGGTTCTGAACTCCTGAGGGAGGTGGCAGACCAGTTGCCCCTGGTGGGAACTAGTTTGCTAACCACTTGTTGGCTGCCTTTCCTTCCAGTGGTTCCCGGGAAACACTTCTCAACCAGTGTTTCCTGGGAGCATCTCCCCAGTACGTGGTCAATTTGCACATAAATTCCTGTCTTCGGGTGTGCTTCTGTAGGGGCTCCAAGTGATGACATGTACTGGTGCTGGCCAGTGATAGGGATAATAGTGTCCCCGAGAATAACAGCAGTAACCTTCAGGACTAAGCAATTTCCCACCTCCTTCTCCTACTGGCACCTCTGCTATGTTAGGTTAGGAACTGGAAAGGAGGCCTTATAAATCTGAGACCGGCATGCCAGAGAACATTTCCTTCCTGCGAAACAGGCGTCTCCACAGGTTATGAGATTCTTTTCCCCTTAAAATGAAAGACTCAACAAACACATGAGACCGCGTTCAGAATCACCTGATAGCAAATCAAATTACAATTCAGCGGCTAGACCAAGTAATTAAATACAAGTGGGTAATGGGAAAAAGAGAGAGTCATAATCCTAAAGCCCACTTTCACCTCTCAAGGACTCCTACTGGTCTTTGAGTAACTTCTGCTTCAATTAACATTGATTGAGACTGCCTAAAGTGCCCAGCTCTTGTCAAATTCCATTACAAAAGGCTCTAAGACGCTCCGTCTGCTGGCCTTTGTTCTGCAGGGACATTTTGGTAGGAATATTGAATATTGTGTGGAGTGGCTAAGTCATTGATCAAGATTTTTATACAAGAGGTTTGCTTTTCTGGCAGGGCAGTTTTGTAAATGAGATTTCATCTTTGAAAGTTCAAGTTATGATGCTCTAAGAATCGTGTCAGACTGACCCTCTCCTGCTTTCAAAGATAAATATTGGAAACACCAACCCTGGAAAGGAAGAAAGTGGGCCCTCAGCTTTGTTAGAAGCTGATATTTCTCTGATGGAGTTCTCTGCAAGGACTTTGGTGTTTATGTTATCAAAGATGTAAATGAAATTATAGTACATGCCAGAATCTGCCTCTCCTCTTGTCTCACTCTTTGCTAAGGTGTTGGAGGGTAGACCTATCCATATTTTATGCAAGATTGGGGTAAGATTTCAATTAGGAAAAAAAAATCAGAGAATAACATTGTTCTTAGGATCTTGAATGACCAAGGACCTTTTAGAGAGAGAAAAACACCTATGACTATTGCCACAGTTTCATGCCCACATTTTAAATCTCATTAATTATTAACTTTAAAAAATATTTTATTTATGTATTTTTAGAGAGAGAAGGGATAGAGGAGGAGAGGGAGAGACACATCAGTGTGTGGTTGGCTCTCCTATGTGCCCCTTAATTGGGGACCTGGCCTGCAAACCAGGCATGTGCCCCGACTGGGAATTGAACCGGCGACCCTTTAATCACAGGCTGTCTTTCATTCCACTGAGCCACACAAGCCAGGACTAATTATTATTTTTTTTCACTAAACATTAAAATGCTGCTTCTGCCACTGATAAAATATACCTTATGGACCAAGTCATCTGAAGCATTTAAATCTGATGACAAATTCGAGTAAACAAATTCTCTTAAATATTTCAGTAAGATCTTTACTGACCTCATTTAAAAGCCTCACAACGTTTAGAAGCAGGCATCATGCACATGGATGTGTGCACACGCACACACCCGTAATCACAGTGGCATTCCATTCAAAATGTATATTCCTACACTGCACTGATTAAGATGTATTTATACCATGAGTTTGTTTCATATCTTTATTATTTATACATTTGTTTTTATCACATTTCTGTTATTTTAAAAAAGTAATTCTCAGTGTCTGCACTTTTCCCGAGTTAACAGCCATCTCACTTGACTCGAAAGGAAAAGGATGGAGTCCCAGAGCCCAGGGTTTCCAGAGCTGAGACTACCAACTGCATACAGGGTCATCGTGGGTCTCTTCAAAGTTGCTTCAGTCCTGGGCTGCTGTTTGCCAGCCTGAGTTTTTCCTTAAGAGTCAAGGTTCAGTTGCCGTGCCAATGAACTGCTGGAAGCCCTTGTCTTACACTAGTGATGTGGAGTGCCCCTGAGAGCTTCCATGTCCATCAAACCCTGATCCCAGGCACTGAGTATTTACTTCGGGATGCCTTGGTTTCTCAGTAAGTTTTAATAAAACCCAGCCGGAAGTTTCTTCATCCAGGGGGTGAAAGGGGGAGTCTGGTCAGCTTGCAACACACTGCTGGGCTCTGCTGGCTGTTACAGGTGGCCTTAGGAGAGGATCACTGCTTTGGTCTGTCAAGAAAAATCTTCAGTTTTCACAGTTATTTGGCTTAAAATACACAGTAGCTTTTCCTTTCTATGTACTCACAATATGTATGTATATGCACATGAAAATGTACATCAAAGTACCAAAACATCTATATATGTATAGAGAATATAAATATGTGTATAAATATAGCTATAACCTACTTATTAAAATATTTCTAAAAATACACCCTTTGTTTTTAAATTACCTTTTGGTATACCTTACACTTTTTCAATGTTCAATACCGCTTTGGACTCAAAGCCTTTCGTAGACATAAGTCACTCTAGTGAACTATAATCTTTTTTTTTAAAGATTTTATTTATCTTTAGAGGGGAAGGAAAGGCGAGAGGGAGAGAAATATTAATGTGTGGTTGCTTCTCGTGAGTCCCCTGCTGGGAACTAGCCTGCAACCCAGGCATGTGCCCTGACTGGGAATCGAACCGTGATCGTGTGGTTCGCAGGCTCGCGCTCAATCCACTGAGCTACACCAGCCAGGGCTAGTGAACTATAATCTTGTTGCTTGAATGAGTGCAATGTGGGCACATCCTTTCGTGTTCTCCTTTGTCTTTTTAGCATTGTCCCTGAGACATTGTTGAAAGTCTCTTGATTAAAGGCAACAAGATATGCCACACCCATATTAATTTTTCCCTCCTGTTGGCTAAGATTTTAGTCCTTGAGAAGCCCTGATTCCTGTTAGTAGGGAATAGCAGTAGGATGGTGTGTGAGTTTTACTCTCATGGATGCAGTTATAATAGACAAAACCATACTGCTTTTGACCACTGTAACAGAAGTGCAGGAAACGTATGTATTTTCACATCATACATTTTTATTGCTAGTTTCTGATATGAGTGCTAATATGACCTACTGCAAGTTTTTATCTAATATTGGTTTTTAATTTAATTTATTTTTTAATTTTCAGTTGCGGTTCACGGTCAATATTGTACTTAAGGTGTACAACATAGTTGTCACACATTTATATAACTTACAAAGTGATCTCCGCACTAACTCTTGTCCCTACCAGGCATCACACATAGTTATTACAATATTATTGACTATATTCCCTACTTTACACCCCTGTGACTATTTTGTAACTGCCAATTTGTACTTCTTAATCCATTCACCTTTTTCACCCAGTCACCAGCACCCCCTCAATCTGGTGTCTAGATTATTCTTAGTATTTATGAGTTGAGTCTGTTTCTGCTTTGTTTGTTTATTTTGTTTTTTAAATTCCACATGTAAGTGAAATCATAGGGTATTTATCTTCCTCTGCCTGACTTATTTCTCTTAGCGTAATACCTTCTAGGTCCACCCATGTCACAAATGGTGAGATTTCATTTTTTTAATCAAGTAATATTCCATTGTTAATATTAATTTTTAAGATTTATATTTACTATACTATGCCGTCTTGTATTACCCACTCAAACTGTAATCATACTCCTTTCTTATTATTTGTGTTAGATGTTTTATTGATCACTATTTTGTAGTTCTTTTATTGTCAAATGTAAGCCAGTATCCAAGTGGTGATGGATTCAGTAGTAAGATCAGTTTTCTGAACTGTGACAGGAATGCTCTGATAAGGTTTAGGATTGAGATTTTTGTCCCGTGGGCAATAGAATGGTCCTTGGAATTTTTGTGATTGGTCTAAGACAGTGTTTCTCAAGGTAGAATTCAAAAAAATTATTTGAAAGGTGAAAGAGTTCACACAAAGGGGTTTTGTGTCTTTCAATCCAGATCGTGTCTTGATTTTATTTTAAGGTTGAAGTGTACCACTTGTCTCCCTTTACCTGACATCTGTTACAGCAGAAAGTCTGTCTTTCAAGTGTTTAAGCAAGTGTCAGGTATGCTGTCACTTCAGGATGAATAATAAACAGCCATAATAAATGCATGTTGTAGGTGACATTAATAAGACATCTGCGATCCTGCAGGAAGACTCATACTGGAAGATAAATAGATGTATTTGTTTATACTATTGTTAGGTACTTGAACTTCTGACACCAAGAGCAGGTGTTCAGTCTATTTGGGAGCTACCTGACAAAGGTCCTTTGTTTTCTTACTCCTCTGCCTGCCCCACCCCCACCCCCGTGCAAATGTAACATTCCTCAAGGTTCTGCCTTTCTCTTTGTTCTTTCATGTCTCTATTTTTCTCTGAGTGAATTATGCCACACACTTTAATTATTATCTCTAGAGGGGGTGATTTCTTGGTCTACCCACCCCCCCACCAAAAAAGAGAACCCCAAAACAAAAAAAACTGAGAATTTTCATTTCCGAGTGCCTGTAGGACATCTTTGTTCACATGTCCTTCTGGCCACTCAAACCACGTGCCTGTAGCAGGACTCAGTGCTTTCCCTTCCCAGTTCAGCTCATTCTTCTTTTCTTTTCTCCCCGAATAAAAAGCCACATTATTTGCCTTATTGAAATCTCCTCTTCATCATCACAGACATCCACAGGATTCAGCCTCTAGTATGTCTCTGACACTGGTATCTTTATTTCATCTCCTACTGACAAAACTGTCTCTTAGGCACCCAAATCTGCCTATGGTGGTTAAAGCCTTTAAAATGATTTTCTCATTTTCAGTCTCTCTGCACCGCAATCCATCTTAAATATCATTGCAACACAAATGTTCCCCGAGATGGTGTCACTGATTATGACACTATCCTTGTCTAGAATCTTTCCTGACTCTCAGTATGTAAGGAAATGTGTTCAAACTCCTTGTCATGCCATTTCAGACTTTCTAATATGCAGGCCCAACTTCCTGTCTTTTCTCTCTCACTACTCACTTATGAACCCTCTCACTCCATTCATGTATTATCAGTCTTTAAAGATGCCTTTAAGTGGAACCTTTTGTTCGTGTTATTCCTTTTCCATATCATCTCCTTTTTCTACCTACTGATCCAACACCTTTGAAAGATGCGTAGTGAATATCACTTCCCTCTAGTGCGTTGCCTGATTCACCATTTCTTCTTTTAAACTCCCAAGTTACTTTTTGGAACTTTCACTCCTAACTTGTGCCCATGCATGGTTGTTATGACTGTGAGGAACGTTACCTGTTGGATCCTGAATGACCAAATCTTGCTGTATATCTGTATGGGAAATATTGAGATGGACGCTTTTGACAAATGCATGCTGTTCATAAGCTCTCAAATATTGGAAAGCTTTCTTTTGGCCAGGCACTGTGCCAGGCATTGGAACCACACTCACATAGGGTCTCATAGAGCTTTCCATATTTTGCTATGTATAATGAGCACTTTTTTGCCCAAATTTCTGAGGGCAAAGTAAGGATGCACGTTATACATGGGTATAATGATTACATACCAGGGGTATACTAATGGGCATAATAATCCTGTGTATACTGTGGACAAAAACCTGGGTGCTCATTATACACTAGAGAGCATTATACACAGCCAATACAGTATGTTCTGGAAGCTGGACAAATACGAGAAATAACTGACATTGATTGTGATTTTTACTATTTGAAAAACAGACTGATGTTAAAGAGATCTGTGGGTCTAAGATGTATGCAGTTAGCAAAGATTCTCTGAGTAAATGACAATTAAGCTTAGACTTGAAAAATGAGAAAAAGCCAATCAGGCAAAGAACTGGGGAAAGTGTTTTACACTGAAGAAGAGTCTATGAAAGGCCACGAGGTAGAAATGAGCTTGGTATGTTTATGGTAGAGATGAATGACTAGTGAGATGGGATGGAGATGTAAATGGAAGTTGTATGAAATGCGACTGAAGTAGAAGGGAGCTAGATTATGTTGGGCCTTGAAGATTATGGGAGAGAGTTTGGATTTCATTCGAAGCATGATGGGAAAACATTAAAGAAGCCTAAAGGATGTGCAATGCCCTGTGGGATTGGAGTTATAGTGGCTCAGAGGAAGAAGCGAGCAGAGTGTTTATCATGCTTAGGTGTTAACTCTCAGGGTTTATTGGGAAACTCTAGGTTGGGTTAGTAGCTGGTCGAGAGCTGGGTCTCAAAAATTCCTTTTGCTCTGTGGTCTAGATCAAAGCAAGTCAATTTACCACCTTGACCTCTTTCCCCACTGGCTACACCTCACCTTGGTTCTCAATATCTTATGAGTCCTATGACAAGAAAAGGCAGGAAAGAATAAAATCAAAAGGAAATATCTCATTGGAGTACGAGGACCATCTTATCCAGTGACGTGGGGAAACTTTCAAAGGAGGGAAATTCTGAAGAGACAGGACATCCCAAGAACCCAGGCTGTGTGGACCCTATAGTTTTTTAATTTTTTTTTTTTTGCTCATAACATTATAAGCAACAAATGTTACAACACTGCTCTGTGCTCTGTCCACAAGGCCAAAGAGTGATCTTGGCCTGTGTTCTGGCCTTTAGCATCTTCTCTTAGGGATGGACAGAAGAGGGTCTTGAGTTTTTTATAAAGGTGTTCAATTTTTTTATTTCCTTTTTGGGAATTTCATGCATATAATATCATAAGGCAAAATGTATAACTGCTAAACATAATCAAGTATTTTTGTCAGCACTGTCTTTCATCAGAGACTCAGAGGAAGTCACAGTCTAGTTTGTGCCCTGTGAGAAGATATATGTCGTTCTCTTGTGTTGAGGCTGACATAGTCACACCTTCTTTTTTTCCTGCAAATGACTAACTCTGTTGTGTGACTCACTAGAGTCACACATCAAATCCCTTTCAAATATTTTAAGGGATCTAACCATTATTTGAGAACTCTGATCTTTTCAGAATTCCCTTCTTCATGCCATTTTAAACGTCACTTATTTTAAGTCTCATGATGGCTGGATCTTTCTGTCTGACTAGTGATCAGTCAAGATTATTGGTTTCTTGACAAACAGCAATAACTTAATATATGACCTTTCCCAGATTAAAAAGAACTTTTCCCCACCCATCATGGCCACAATGAATCACTGTAGTATTGACATAGCTTGGGTACTGTGCTTCAACCAGCTTCTGATTCCTGCACTAGTATTAGAGGTAAAGAAGGAGTCACCGGTGACTTTAAAACATCACAGTCTAAACAGAAGTCAAATCTCAGGAAAGGGATTTTTTAACATATCACCCAGTGCTTACATTTTCTCTGAAGAGTTGCTACTGAATGATGCTGCCGCTTCCCTTGGAAATCTTCAGTTTCAGGGAAGTCATTATCATCCATGGCACTCAGTGCCATCTCTGGGGCACGCATCCTTGTTAGCAGGTGAAAATGGGTGTCTCTGGGAGTTTACCCATGGATCCCAATTCTAACTCGGGAAATTCAAACTCAAATGCCTACAGAGGCTCAGCAGATAATACATGTGAGTCAAACAATCAGGCATTAAAATGAAACAAGCTCAAGTGTTATAATAAGTGACATCTGCTATGTGGCCACAGTTTAGTGAATACAGCAGGGAGTGGCAGAGACCATAGTAAACTGAAGAGCATGTCATTTTTCAGCTCTCATTTGTTATCTCTCTGGAGAAATATGTGCCAGATATTCTGATTTCTTTTTCGAAGAAATGAGAAAGTGGGAGTTTTAGGTGGCATCTCCTGACTTTTAAATTGGCAACCATTTCGGAACCTTTAAAATATTCTGTGGGCCAACACTCTAGGGGCTAAATAACACATCTACAGCGAGATCTGGCTCATGGGCTGTTAATATTTAACTCTTGTTCTAAGCCCCACAGCCGTGAGGAAGGAATCTGAATTCTCCTTCATTTGATGGCCCATCAGGCATTTGAAAAAGGAATCATCATTACTTTATTTAAATAGCACTTCAGCCAAACTCACATGATATTCCTGACCTCATCAACAAACACCTGCCATGAAATAATTATGATTGGATGACAATCAACTAAAATTATGAAAAATTCAAGGCTGATACTTAGAAAATCTCTGCAAACTATGTTACCTATATAAAACATTACTCTTCCAGAAGACTATGAGAACACCAATACAAATCCAAATGTCATTGAATGGTGGAAATTTCAGGTTGAATAGGGAAAATATGTGGGAAAGGTTTCCTTAAATCACCTCCCAATTCTATCTCTATGTGTCTTTAATTATTTAAAATGTCTAGTCCTGGGTCTGCTCCCTATGGTAGCTAATCAATAAACATTTATTCGTATGTTATTTTCCATTTGCCCGGCCATCACATTCACTCTCTGCTCTTACGTCCTTGACTTTGACATGAAAGGCTGATTTCTCTGGACCGCAACAGCCAGGCTCCCTTGCCAAATGCCTTCCGGTAGGGTTTGGCATCGGAAAGATGTCAGAGAGCAGGAGGAGAGAGAAGTCAGGCTATTCCTTCCACATTCCCTCCCTACTTTGAAGCCCTATCTCTGACTATAGCTGTGCCTTGGGGTGAACTCAGTGTGTACCAGAGACCCCCTCCACCACGGCTCTAGTTCTCATGGAGTTCCTATATTACACTTACTTTCACCTCTCGGCTCTTTGATTCTAGGAGTAAAGGCTTCCTAGTGGGAGCCTCAGCATCCGTTGTTTGCTCCCTCACCCTTGTCGACAAGTACCTCTGTCGCTGGATTTGAAACATCTGGGGCAATTTGGGTTTTCTACCTCTGACAGATACATTGTACTTTTCTATTCTCCTTAGCTCTTATGATGGTGATGCTCTCTCTCCATTTCTATTTGTGTAAATGTTAGGAACTTGTCTCTAAAGAAAGGTGTTTAAACATTGAGTTTAAACACTCATATTTTCTTGTTTCACTGTGTGGGCAAACAAAGGATTTTCTTGGGTCAGTTACTCCCCACAGAGTCACGTGTCAACTTCCGAAGAGCCATCCCATTGGTCTGTAGAGTACAGGGGTATCTGCCAAGCGGATTCTGGATTTGAGCTTCTTGTGGCACTGGAATTTGGTCCTCTGGCTGCACACCATATTAGGGCCTTTGGCTAAGTCCACCCCTAATCTCATTCTTCCATTTGCCATATGTTCTTCCATTAAGGTCCATCAATGGCTTGGGAAAAATGATGAACCAGTTATGACAGTGTAATATAACAGGCCACCATCTCCAAACAGTTTTATGGACATTACATGTCAGGGACCAATAAACATAGCACTAGCCAGTCCTGCCTATGTAGAATCCACTAAGAAGTAATTAGGGAGAGACGACTAGAAGTTTTACGTTTAGAAATTCAGAGCATCTCTTAGCAAAATGCATTTTCAAAACAATATGGGTTTTAAAATCTGCACTAGTAATTTTAATATGGTCTTATCTTTAAAGCACTTTCTAAGTACTAATTCTCCCAGCATGCTTCTGAAGTATGTATTATTACCAAAGGTGTTTGCCAGCCTGGGTTATTTTTAAAACGAATTAGTATCGCGAATAGGCATTCTGTTTTTACCTTAATATTTAAATTGGATTTGGGAGGTTATCATTTAAAACTACAGAAACAAAGCAATTAAACTTTTATTCATTGCATGTGGATAGAAGAGGTTATATGTAAACATTTTATAATGCTACGGTCAATGCCCTTTTCTTTTATGTTGTGTGTTCCTACAGAGTGTTCTTCTAGAGCAGGGATCTGCAACCAGCAGGAATTCTATCCTCCATGGGATACTGGAAACATCTGGAAATATTTTTTATTTTTACAAAGATGGGGAGAGAAGGTGGTATTCTACTGGTATCCAATGAGTAGAGACCGGGGATGCTTCTAAATATCCTCCAGTGCACAAGACTTTCCCCCACAACCAAGAATGATCCAGTCCGAAGTATGAAGGGTTGAGAAACTGTCCCCCCAAAAGAAAAATATCCCTATTTGCCAATTCTGCAGCCTGTTTGCTTCTATCCGCCTCTGATTCCCCCCAAACTGGGTCTAACATCTTACTAACTTTAGGGCATTTTAACTAACAATAATTTTTGCCCAGAATTTCTTTAATGTTACTGTACAGTTGCTGTGCGTGTGATGTATTCTCCATAGAAGAATGGAGACTGAAGTGTTCTTCAGNGTAATTTTAATATGGTCTTATCTTTAAAGCACTTTCTAAGTACTAATTCTCCCAGCATGCTTCTGAAGTATGTATTATTACCAAAGGTGTTTGCCAGCCTGGGTTATTTTTAAAACGAATTAGTATCGCGAATAGGCATTCTGTTTTTACCTTAATATTTAAATTGGATTTGGGAGGTTATCATTTAAAACTACAGAAACAAAGCAATTAAACTTTTATTCATTGCATGTGGATAGAAGAGGTTATATGTAAACATTTTATAATGCTACGGTCAATGCCCTTTTCTTTTATGTTGTGTGTTCCTACAGAGTGTTCTTCTAGAGCAGGGATCTGCAACCAGCAGGAATTCTATCCTCCATGGGATACTGGAAACGTCTGGAAATATTTTTTATTTTTACAAAGATGGGGAGAGAAGGTGGTATTCTACTGGTATCCAATGAGTAGAGACCGAGGATGCTTCTAAATATCCTCCAGTGCACAAGACTTTCCCCCACAACCAAGAATGATCCAGTCCGAAGTATGAAGGCTTGAGAAACCCTCCCCCCAAAAGAAAAATATCCCTATTTGCCAATTCTGCAGCCTGTTTGCTTCTATCCGCCTCTGATTCCCCCCAAACTGGGTCTAACATCTTACTAACTTCAGGGCATTTTAACTAACAATAATTTTTGCCCAGAATTTCTTTAATGTTACTGTACAGTTGCTGTGCATGTGATGTATTCTCCATAGAAGATTGGAGACTGAAGTGTTCTTCAGGGTCTCTCAATCAAAACGTGTGTGTGTTTTGGAGAGGAAACTGTTGTTTCAGACAAAAACTGACTGTAGATGACTTTCCTACTAGGAGAAAAAGAGAGAGTGGGAGAATAGGTGAGGGCACCATAATTCTTGTCACTGGGAAAGTAAATCCCTATAATGTTTCTTCAATTGACATGTTGAGGAGAACAGGTGAGCCTGCAATTGTGAAGGCGGTCCATTCATCTGGATTGCCGAAGGTGAAGACCTGGGCAGATAGCCCTTTTGTATAACTGAGGACATCAGTGATCGTTGGGATTTGCACACGGAGGCCTTGAGTGAGGTTAACTCGTGCCATATGACAGAATCGGGGTTGGCTTTCTGGGTAAGAGAGACCAAGGCTGAGAGATCAGGGAAATAAGAAAACTCGAAAAGGTGTAGAGTCAAGAGAAAGAGCAAGAGCAGCAAGCAGTGTAGTTGGCGACTGCAGAGGTGCAGAAAAATGACGAGTAGGGGACTCCTTCTAGTGGTGGGGACTCTATGTGGCTTCAAAGAGACGGCATGTGTAATATACAGTCAGTTCACTCTACTTGTTTTTCTGTGCTATGAATCCCTCTATAGCCTCAAAACTCTGAAGTCAGCTACACACACACAGATTTTTTTAGCAGTTTTTAGCAATAACAAAGAAAAGGGACTAAATTCCATGGCTGAATCAGCATAGTTTGTAGGAAACTGCATCTACATGGGGCCGTCAGACTTCAACAGACATAAAGGAAGTGTTGTAAAATATATAAAATGTATTGGGAAGTGTTTCCTCCCTTCTGTTTCATTAAAGAGATTATGTAAAACTACTCTTAGTTCTTCTTTAAATGTTTGATAAAACTCTTAAGTGAAAAACCTCTGGTCCTGGTGATTTCTTATTTAGGAAATAATAACTTACAAATTCAAATTCTTTGATGATTATAGACCTGCTCAGATTGCCAATTTAATATTAGCTGAATTTTTGCAGGTTGTGCTGTTTGAGCAATTGATCCATTTCTTCTAATTGTCAAATTGAGGAGCATGAAGTTGTTCACAATATCCCCTTATTATTGTCTTGATGCTGCAAGATCTGTCCTTTTATTCCCTAGTCCATTCCTGATACTGGTGGTTTGTGCCTTATCTCTCTCTCTCTTTTTTTAAAAGTTCATTATTTTTACTAAAAGTAGATCAGTTTTACTATTTTTTTCCTGAAGAACCAGCTTTTATTCATTGATTTTCTTTACTGTTGTTCATTTTCATTGATTTCTGTTCTAAACTTCATCATTTTCTTCTTTTTGCTTAGGACTTATTTTTTATTTCTTTTTCTAATTTACTGAGGTAAAAAACTTAGATTATTGCCTTAGGACTTTTCTTCACTTCTAATGTAAACATTTGGTGCTATAAATGTTCCTCTCAGACCTGCATTATCTGTGCCCCCCAAATATAATTCAATGTGCTAATTTTCTTTATTTAGTTTCATTTATGTTAAAGTTTTATTGAGACTTTCTCTTTGACCCATGGATTATTTAGAAGTATGTTGTTTGTTTGTCATGTTTTTAAAGATTTTTTCCATTGTCTTTCCATTATTTATTTCTAGTTTGATTAGATTATGATCCAAGAATGTATTCTCCATAATTTTCATTTTTTTATCTTAGTGAATATTCTATGCACACTTGAAAAAAAAGTATAGCCTTCTGTTGTTGGAAGGAGTATTCTATTGATTCTGTTGGTGCATTGTGTTGTATATATTTTAAATCCTCACTTAATTTTTGCTTAGAAATTCCATAATTTGCTAATGGGGACAATGGACAGTTTTTACAGTAAAACAAAGCATATTTAAATGTACATGTAATTGTTTGTACACAATTTCAAGGAGTTTCTAGATTTTCCATTGTTCTTGTAGGGACAGTAGTCTCTCTTTAAAATCCCTCACCTCATTCTTTTTCACACCACGAGTAAAGGAGATTATTTGGTAGTCTTGAAATAAGGCAGTAACTGGAGGTCTTCGTCACAGAGAGCTGGTGAGATGATGTTGACAGCTTACATGCTATATTTCACAGTTTTGCCCATGCCTGGGCATGGCTGCCTTAATATTAATAACAGCACAAGAACCTCCATGAGTTGTAATTAGGGGCTGCAATAATTATAAACAGGCCTCAGAACATAGAGTTGCCACAGGTGACACTCCCAATGTCAATGACCTATTATAGTATAGCAGGTACAGAGCATGTGTTCAGGGCGTTGATAGTACGGGCTTCATTGAGGTTAATGAATGTCAGGTAGATGAACTGACCATGTGGTGAGAACATAAAGATGAGGCTTATGTCAGGTAGATATCGCTGTATGAAAAACCACCCCCAAACTAAGCAGCTTGCAACAATAAGTATTTATTACTATGTATAGTTATTATGTATGATTATATAGTGTTGTAGTCTTTGGTTCAGATGGATGATTTTTTCTGGTCTCAGCTGAACTAACTCATGGTCCGTGTATGAGTTAAGTTTCATGTTGGGGTGGCATCTCTGCTGAAATTGGCTGGGCCCTCTCACATATTTGAGGAATCAGGTGGCCGTTGCCTGGTCGTTGATACTAAGCTAGGACAGTGCAGATTTCCTCAACCTGGTCTCTCGTCTTCCCACGAGCTATAATCCAGGCCTATTGTGTTTACAGGAGTGAGGTTCTGAGACTGAGACTCTAAATAGGCAAAGTGCCTTGAAAGCTAAGCTTAGAATGGACACACCATCTTTCCTGCCACATTCTACTGGGCAAAGCGAGTCACCTGGCCAGTCCAGATTAAAGAAGTGAGGAAAGAGAGTCCCTCTCTTGATAGGAGAAATTGCCAAGTCATTGCCAAGTCACATTGCAAAGTTGTGAGGATGCAGTGTGGCCACTAATTGAGTCATCAATGCAATCCGCCTTCTACTAGGCCTTTTTGCTGTCCTTCTTGCCCAGATTCCTTACGCTACAATATCTGAAACTAATTTTGTTTTTAATTACTTAATCTAGCTTTTTTAAAAAATATTTTTTATTTATTTATCTTTAGAGGGGAAGGGAAGGAGAGAGGGAGAGAAATATCAATGTATGGTTGCCTTTGGTGTGTCCCCTTCTGGGAACTGGCCTGCAACCCAGGCATGTGCCCTGACTGGGAATCAAACCGTGATTGTGTGGTTCACAGGCCCGCACCCAATCCACTGAGCTACACCAGCCAGAGCTCTTAATATAGCTTTAAAACACTTTTTGCTACTGAAGATAAAAAGAATTTTGTGAGGTTTTGCTCTGTGTCTTCAATTCTTAAATCAATTGGCTGGTGTTTTCTTCAGGTAATTTTGGTCATCATATGTTAATAGGAACAGGACTGCAGAACAAGGAGGGAGCATAAAGAGAGAGGGTGAGAAGAAGTGATGGAAAGAAGGAAGGAGGGAGACAGAGAGAGACAGAACAGCCTCGTATTAGAAAATCCAGACTGTGCATGGAATTTGGGCAATCACAACAGTTATTCATTCTGTTAGGTAGACCAGACCCACGCTTGTTATTTCAAGATAATCCTGTCAAACACAGTGGCTCGGTTGGAAGGCAATGAAATTGTTATTCAGCATTGATAGAATCTTTTATGTTTGCCAAGTGCTGTACAATTTCCTTTGTTTTTATTTTTTTTGAATAGGTAGGCTTTTGTACTCGTACTTTATAGAAGTAGTTAAACTCTTTTCCTACCCTCATCTCTTCAATGTTACATAGAGCCAAAATGGGCTTTGAGAAGCCATGAGATAAAGAAAATCTGAGCGCGTTTCGTTTAGTCTCTAAAGGAGAGAAGGTTCTGGAGAGCCTGTCATGTCCTGTGGATTCCCCATCTCTGTGTTTTGTCACTGATAGGTGAGTTCTCCTTCATGCACAAACCTAATACCTGCCATTTCTTCTCGTTCAGTCTTACAGGGGCGTAGAAGGAAATGTGTCAGCCTCCTCCTGGAATCACTGTTAACAAAATAAATATTGTTCTAAGTCTTTCACTGAAGAAGGGACATTTTTTTCTAGAGTTGTTGGGGGATTTCTAGCGATAGTTCCTTCATGCAGAATCAATCTGAGAGGCAGAGCAAAATAGTGTATCTATGGCAGATAAATCAGGATGAAAAACTAGTATTCATTCCTGTAGTTATTCAATCAATCAAATACTTTCCCTGGATGACGTACTGTTCTAGGCCTTGAAGTGATAGATAGGACACATTCCCTGTCCTCAAGAGCCCACATTCAAGTCCAGGGAAAACAGACTCATAAATAGATGGATTATCATATTCTGTCACAGGTTAACAGGTGGTTAGTATGCATTCTGTCATCTATGTTGTTTTAAAGTAATCATTCTGAGGACAGATATTCTGGCCTATTTATATTTGCCATTCACTGTGGTAAGATGCCTTGGGTCTTTCTTACATGAAGCTATCATCTTCTCTTTCAGCCAAAGATTATTTTTTGCATACTAGGTTTCTTAGTTTTTTTCACACTGTTGCAAAAAATCCCCCCAAACTCAGACGAATTTTTCATTCTTAATAATTTTTATTACATGTATCATGGGAATGTACATTTGAAACTTACATGATCGTCCTATTTTAAGAGCAATGGAAAAGCATACTTTTGAGGAATGACCTGTCCAAAGTTTGAGAATTCATTAACCAGGCTTCCACTAATAAAAGCAAGTGAACAACTTGGTAATAACTTGGATCCATTGGGCAGTTGGCAGGGGATGGGGTGGGGTGTTGTGCTTTATTTGGATAGGTGAGTCTAGGATGTTTTCAGATGGAGTTGCTTGAATAGCTAAATGATTCAGCTCTCCTGTGAGGTTTTTGTGATGGTATTCATGATCCCACAAAGCCTGCCATTGAGATGGTACTTGAAACAGTACTGAATACATAAACAGAGATTAGGTCAACTCATTCATCACGTTCCCTACCTATGCCTAGGAAAAACCTGTACGTAAAGTGTCACAAGGATGTGAAGTAGAGATGTTCTCTGATCATTATCTAGGAGAGACACTGGTATTAGCATCTTAGAAAAGTTTGTATTTTTGGATGAATTTAAGTGGAGAAAAGGAAACACTCAAACAAATTCTCCATCACTTAGCAGAGAAATGTACTTTTGGAGAATGCTTTATGAAAACGTGTTTACCGATTATCTTGTCTCCACCAGCTAGAAAGAGGATGGGAAATCCCAATAACTGGGGCTAAAATTTGTGCCAATGAAGAGACTGATTTGGGAGAGTCTCAGACCCTATTTAATGTACAGTAAAGAGGAATAAGGTGCATTTACAAAGCGGTACCTGAGATTCAACATATTTGCAATTATAAGTTAGATTACTTACAGTCTTGGGTATTTTCACACAGGGTTCATATTTGTTGGCCCGTTGTAGAGAGATGGGTTCAATTTCTAAGTGTCTTAGTCAGGATAGGCTAGGTTATACTACTGTTAACAACCATCTTTCAGTCTCAAGCCTTTAGTGCACACGCGTGTGCACACACACACATCTTTATGTTACTTTTTTGGTCAGGGAAGAAAGCAACTTTCATGGCTCTTCTGTGTAAATCTTTTCAGTATGCTATAGATGGTTAACATGAAAAAATAAAATCAGAACTGCAAAAGTATGTTTTTGTTCTAGCTTCCACCTCAGCAATCTCAGCACTGAATATAAGACAGTACTCTTGGTTCCTATCCAAAATAGGAGGCACATTTCTTTGGCAAGTTTTTTCATTCTCATATTTTAGCTGAATGAAGCTGGGAACTAGAATATTGTTCTTTTATTTCATGTAATGCTAATTAAAGAAGAGCTGGTCATTGTTCTTGAAAAAAAGTTAAAAGTAAAATTATGGGAGATTGAAATTCATACAAGCAGAACATATTGCTGTAGAAAAACACCTTGCTTCAAGTGGTACTCCTCCACTCAGAAATTGTCTGGTTTTTCTTTATCGCTTAGTAATATTTTGACACCCTGAATTTTTTAGCTGTATTAGAGTGACTAATTTGGCCTGGTGCAGTTGATATAAACCATGTACTTACTTTGATTTGTGTCATTTGAAACAACTGGAACTTGTTTTTATATCAAATTGAATATCTCATTCATCATTCATCACCCTCAAATCTTTGTGAACTCTGTAGTAATAAGACAGAGTTAATAAAGGGTTTTTCAACCTCAGCACTTTTGACAATTTGGGCTGCATTGCTCTTTGTTGTGGTGGGGCTCTCTTGGGTGTTGCAGGACGTTTAGGAATAACCTAGCCTATACCAACTAAATTCTAGTAACACCCTGCACTGGCCCAGTTCTGACAACCAAATATATCTCCAGATACTGCCAAATTTTCCCAGGGTGCCCCCAGTTGAGAACCAGGGGTTGCTAACTGAGTTAAAAGTAACAATATTTAACCAATTAAATGTTAATTTTCATGAGATTCTCATTGATAGAGAACAATCAAGATGTCTAATTATAACAGGTCAGTTCCATTTAAAATGCAATTTCCCAATTCCATATAACAATCATAGATTTTCTAAATTGTCACAGCTGACAAGGACCTGAAAAGTCATTTATTGACCCCCCCCTTCTGACAGATGAGGAAACTGAGGATCAGGGAGGCGACTTGCCCAGGTTAGAGGCAGCCCACCGACACGAATAGTGCAAAATAAATGGTGCTGTCTTCCTGACGCCCTTCGGAGGAGTATTCAGACCTGATGATTTTCTCTGATGTGCAATTTTATGCTGATTTAGTTTCTACAGAAACAGGGCCAGAGTGCCTCGGAGTAACTTGACAGCACTCTTAAAGAGACTCAGGAAGGAAAGAAACAGGGGCAACCAAGGTGGTTTTCACCAAAGGTCTTTTTCCGCAGCACTTTGTCCGAACACAAGAGCTGTGGTCACCGGGCTGCAGCTCACCCCTACTGTGGTTGGAATTCATTTGCCCCATGCAGGTTTCTCTAAGGAAGCAGGGATGTGATGTGGATTATTAATGTGGCTTTTTTATGAAGTGCTTAGCAGACCTTATATCATTATGCATTTGATGTGCACTTTTAATGCTGGGAGCTGGAGTATCGTGATGTTCACCTGAGAAAAAAATGGAGTCCAAGACCCAGCCGGAAGATAAAAACAGAAAGATGACCCTTTAGAAGAAAAAAGGATAACATCTTAGAGGTAAATATATGCTTGGTATACTTACATTAAGGATAATAACATAGAATTATGGAATTAAGAAGCGGAGAGGACTCACGATAGCATTTGGATTAGGGAGGGCAAATATGTAGCATTCATCCATCCCTTCCCCTCCTCATGCCATGACAGATGTTATTAACCAATCACGACACCCTTGATGGGCAGAGGCTCATTATCCTTCTCAAGACAGCGCTCCTGGTAGTCACTCCGGATGGCGTAGCATCCACAAGTAAATCTGTCTGTGATTTAAGCATACTTTTCACCTTACAGACAAACCATCTGGACACCTTTTTTTCCTAAGGTAATAACCCCACATCATGCAGCCAGTCATTTAAAGTATTAGGAACCACAGTGGGTAATTTTTGACTCCCTGGCCATTTGGCTGTTTTTTCCCCCCCTTTCTCCCAGTCTGGGAGGTTGTACCGGAAATTCTTCCAGGAGAAACACGATGGGGGGATAAACACGGGCCAAGTACAGATCAGGAAAGATGGATGGTTGCAGGTGCGACCAACCTTGTTGACAGCAGAGGAGGGGAAATGGCCTAAGAAACCTGGTGCTCTAGGGTGACTCTGCTGCCCCCTGGCTTTGCATAACAATGCTAATCCAGAGGTAGTGTCTCCGAATCCATGGACTACCCTGGGAGTTAGACAGACGGGGTGAACTGTGGATGAGTGGCCTCACCTTCTCTCTTGATTAATGGAGTTCTTCTCTGAAAGGAACAGAGACTTCCTTAAGGTTCCAGGAGGGAGGCAGGAGGGAGAGGGTATCCAGAAGAGGCCAAATCACCCAGACTCGGAAAGAAGAAGCGGCAGAGAGGTCTGGTTCCCTGCCAATGTTAGGGGGCTTGTCAGAAAGATTTTGGGGTCTTTTTCTCATGATGTGAATGAAGGGCACCCTCAGGAAAGGTGCCCTTGGCTTGGTTGCTTCTATCTGTTCTGCCATTAACTGTCCCATTATTTCTCTCTCTTCTAAAAATCGTTTCCCTGCCTCATTACTCTCACTTACTTACAGTTTCTGTTCGCTCTAAGACTAGTGTGTCATAACCTCCCACAGCTCTTACTCATTAATCCTCTCTCCACGTTTCCTTTCATCTCCCGCCTCCATGGTTAAGTACCTCATGCTCTCAGAATTTCCTGTTTTAAATTTTGAAGAAAGGCAATCTGATTGGTCTGGCTGTCTTATAATTTAGAAGATCTCCAGGGGCAATCCCCTGAACACCAGCATCAACATTGTCTGGGAACTCATGGGCAATGCTAATTCTCAGGCCCTACCCCTGACGTCTGAGGTGGGGCCCAGAAGTCAGTTTAATAAGCCCCCAGGTGCTTCTAATGCACAGTTAAGTCTGTGAACCAAAGTCTAACCCCGGGCCTAGGGACTGGCTCTGGTCAAGTTCTACTGCTCTGGTCAAGTTCTCACCGCTGGTCCAGTGAGCTGTGGTGGTGCCGTTGGGTTTGGGTAGAGAAAGAAGAGAGCAGAGAATGACCTGATAGGAACCATGGTTACCCAGGGCTGTCTCTTCCTTGGTTGGAGCAGGTAAAAAGACCGCCATTTCTCATGTACCTTCTGTCTCAAACAGAGCAAAGTCTGGAATGGAAATGCCAAGTCTTAATTTTAATTGTATCTCTACACCTTGGAAGTTTTCTGACCACAGTCAAGGCACTTTTTTCTTGTCTCACGTTATTCACAGGCTAAAGACAGACAGCAATGCTCATGCTGGGGAATCTGGAAGGATCAAATTATGATAAAAACTAATATTTACATAGGCTTTACAGTTTCTAGCACACATCCTCATGTTTCTCAATTGGTCCCTTGGGTAAATGGATGTAAATGTGCTTTAAAATTGTAATCTACTATAAAACTGTAGCTCTCGTGCTTCTTGTAATTTCCCAGGGATCCTTGAGGAGAAGAGCTATTTCCTGTGGTCAGACCAGCACACACACGCAGTGACCATGAGCTTATACCATGAATCTTGCCATGTTACCTAATTTTATAAAGAGAACATGCCGAAGCCTTTGTTTCTAATGCTTGTGTATGCCTTGAACTAAGCATGTGTGTACTTCTTTGCTATTTGAATTTACTTAGAATCCAGCTCTTCTTTTACAAAAAGTATGTTAACCACATGCATTTTTTTTCAGAGAAATTCATAGGCCTAAAAGTAGTAACTTTGGGAACTTACCAAAATTTTATTCACGGTATGATTTGGGTCTCCAGAAATGAGTATCTCCATACTCTGAGTTTCCATGACAACTACAGTTGACTGTTTCTCATTGGCCGGCAGTTCTCCCTAGTGTGGTCCTTGGACCAGCAGCACCAGTGTCATCTGGGAACTTGTTAGAAATGCAGATTCTCAGGGTCTACTCCTGCAGACCCACTGCATCAGGCATTCTGGGGGTGGGGCCCAGAAAACTGGGATTTAGTAAACTTTCCAGATGGTTCTGATGATGCTGAAGTTTGAGAATCACTGTCACAGCTCTTAGTTGTGCTGAGTGGTTTTTGAGAGCAGGGATTATCCTTTAATTCTTTCCATTATCTTCTTCATAGTGTCTTGCACATGGAACATACTCAGTACATATTGGCAGATATATGCAGTGGTGGGAAAGATGTGAGGGATGCCAAATTGGGAGCCACAAGACCTCAAACCAAGTCTTGGATTGGTTGTTTGACAATGAACACACGAGCTAGAGTCCACGGACAGTTGTGACATCAATGTGTCAAAGTTAGAACATGTAAATCTTTACTTCCAGTGAGACTCCTTGTTTTGGGAATTCTTGGTTATGAAATGAGAAGTCACCACTCCCATCCACTTGAACCCTGAAACCCAATCCTTCATCTTCTCTCAAACTCTTGAGGCTGCTTTCCATTGTGCACAATTATCCCTAAATTGTCACACATGTTACTGAGTGATCTTTCCACCTCTTTGTGCCTAAATGGAACCTTGGTTTTCCAGAAGGCTACTGATTTCCTCCAAGTGTTCTTCTGCAAAAGCAGCCCCCTCTTTCCTGGCTCCTTACTGCCACCACCTTCCACAGAGCTCCTCTTATGACCCCCCCCCACAGCCGATCTCTAACCTACTCAAACGGACCTGCTGTCAGCCTCCCCTAATGTGAGCATTGGCTACGGTCCAAGACCTCACCTCAAATCCTGGCATCCCAGGGACCTTCAATGCCTTGAAGCCCTTTCTTACTCCCCCCCCCCCCATTTTGTGAGTCTTAAACTCAGCACAGTCTTGACCACAGAGAGAGTGCTAGGTCACTTCTCATGGGATAATTTTGGAGAAAAGCACATAAGAAGACAGCTGAGGTTCATACACGAGAAGAGTTTAAGGGTTCTCAACCTTGTCAGTGGAATTTAGAATTTAAATTCTAAAACAAAACCTTGGACTACTAATTTGGGGCTGAGTGAGCTGGGTCTCTTTCAGTCCTGAGGATGCTTTCTGAGGTTCACATATTTACCTTTCTCACTCTTAGAGGAATTTTCTGGACAGATNCCCCCCCCCCCCATTTTGTGAGTCTTAAACTCAGCACAGTCTTGACCACAGAGAGAGTGCTAGGTCACTTCTCATGGGATAATTTTGGAGAAAAGCACATACGAAGACAGCTGAGGTTCATACACGAGAAGAGTTTAAGGGTTCTCAACCTTGTCAGTGGTATAATCTAAATTCTAAAACAAAGCCTTGGACTACTAATTTGGGGCTGAGTGAGCTGGGTCTCTTTCAGTCCTGAGGATGCTTTCTGAGGTTCACATATTTACCTTTCTCACTCTTAGAGGAATTTTCTGGACAGATTCAGAAGCATAATTTTTTAATGTAAAATGCAGACATGGACATTATTTTTAAAGTTCAAAAGTATAAAATGTCTTGTGTAATTGGAATGTCTCCATAATTCCAATTATGATCTTGGCTATTGGTTTTAGACACTTATTGTTTATCCATTCTGCTAGTCTACTACTTACAGTTTTTTTTCTTTTTAATCAGTTTTTTCTTTTTACTAAATTCCCTTTGGCATCCAATAGGATGATTATGTAACTCCTCTTTCTTGGTCTAATGATGTAATGCATTTTGTTAATAGATTCTCTAATATTAAACCTTTGTTATATTCCTGGGATAAACTCTGGTAGGTCATAAGGGATAAAAAATTTATTAAAGTATGGACTTCATTTTACCATCATTTTCAGCTCAGGGATTTATATCTTAATTTTAAGGAGATTCCATTTTCAACTTTATTCCCTCACAGAGAGGGATCTTTTAAACTTATTAAATATTTTTTAAAAAGTCTATGTTTATGATTTAAAATGCAAACAGCACAGGATATAAAATAAAAATTAAAATGTCTTCCATCTCAAACATGCCCTACCTTTACCCCCTGTTATAAAAACAGCTCTTTTAATGAAACTTTCCTGAAATTTTTATGCATACAAAAGCATATTAAATTATATTACATGTGTAAATCTATTTGCTACAAACAAAGTTATTCATGTTATATATGTTATGTGTTGCTTTTTAAAATTTGACATGCATTGCCATGGAAACATTCCTCTTGAACAACAACAAAAGTCATTTCAATTATATGTTGTTTTAATTAATATGTTGAAGGTTTTTCTACATTGCCAAAAACAGGCTAGGAGGTGCTTAGTGTTTCATTGGATGAAATAGCATCATTTAACTAGTTTCTTATTGATGACCAGATTTTTGATACTATAAACAAAGCTGCAACACGCATCTTCATGCATGTATCTGTATATTTTGTGAATAAATATATATTTCATTTCAGTTAGACCAAAGTTTGTTAGTATGTTCATCTGAACACCAAAATCCATCAAGCTGATAGAAAAGAGGTAAAAGATGAAAAACTCAGAAAGGCATATAATAACTTGGGCAGTCAGTGAACTTCTCACAGTCTCAGTTTCCTCATCCTTGTGCATTTTACTCATTCTTAACATTATAATGGCTGTCCTTAACTTACTCGTCAAAGCAATCGCTCCAATTTGCACAGAGAAGTGATTTGTTCCTGACATGGGAAGTAGATGCATGTTTTACACTGTTGGGTGGTAGTGTTCATTAAGGTTGGGAAATCTCAGGTCCAGCTTCCACTGAACACCCTAGCTGGCACTTGGAATGGGTGTCATTCAAGTCATCTCAGCTCCTTTCCCTGTAAGCTTTCTCTACCTTTTCTCTCTCAGGCCATAATAAAAAAAAATTAAAGAGCCTTTATTTCTACTCATCTTCTGGAAGAACTCTACCTCTGAGAGCTCTTAATTTCAAAATTCTCCACGGCCTTACACAAATGTGACGCTCTATTGCTTTGAAAAGGAACAAGCAGTTCCGGAGAACACTAAGGAGGCACTGGTAGCAGGAGCTGCCGTTGGGTCCCCAAGCAGTTGTGCTTTTAATAAACTCTCCAGAAGTGCCCCCAAGTTGCCCTCAACTGCAGCCTCTTTTCTTGCTCCCAGAGGACAGTGCCACCAGGCAGCCTTTGCCCTGCTAACTTCTGCCTATTCCCTGTCTCCGTTAACAATTAGGATGTTTCTGTCCTCTCTCACTTCTCTCCACTGTGTTCTCGCCGCTCTGTTGACAGACGTTTCGTCTCCCGTTTTATCCCAGCCCTTCCCTCTGGCTTTTTTTTTTTCCATGAGTGAAGCTTAGCGGGCCTCTTCCCTTCCTGCTGGAATTCACCCAGGCCATGTGCTTGCTGACTATTCCCCCCTCGCTGCAAGACTCAGGGCCGGGTTATTATAAAAGCTAATAAAGCTTCTATCCATTTACTTTACTTCAGGTTTTGTGGGTTTTTTCCCACTTAGCCCTGTAGAGCTTCCTTTTAGCTGTTGCATTTTATGTGTTTATGTGAAGTTGATCAAGTTTTTGAGGCTCCCCCTAAGAAGAGCAATCATTGCACCCAGTGATTAACCTTTGTAGGTGACTGGGGTGGGAGAGGCCGCATCAGTCCTGAGTCACACAGTCTGGTTTGAATCTCAGCTCGGCCTCTCACCAGCTTCTCGTGTGACCCAACTTCATGAGAGTCTCAGTTGCCATATCACGACCCAGGAAATAATTATCGTCTATCTCATAGCCTCATTAGAAGCATCATATGAAAAAAATGTATGTAAAGTGCTGAATGGTGCCTGGTACATAGTCAGAGTTCAGGAAGTTCAAATAGTGATGGTTACTATTATTGATATTTACTTTTTGTCATTGTTTTGGAGCCTCACAAAATGCATACAGATAAGAAAACAGACTGAGAAGTTCAATGACGTTCCGAGTTATTACACACTTTTCTCTTTTAAGTGTTTCATCTTTTACCTCTTTTCCATCAACTTGATGGATTTCGGTGTTTAGATGAACATTAACAAACAAACTGGTGTAACTGAAAGAAAAATATATATTCTTGTGTGTCCATGTGTTTTGTATTTTTTAGCACTCAAACTAACTCCTCAAAGAGGACCAAATCACCTTTAAAGCCCCATCTCACACGAAGATGCCCAGAAAGTAGTTATAAATGTCCAGGTGGATAACCTATGAGGCAATGCCCTTTGATTTTCTTCTAGCTTCTCCTTCCCATGAACTCAGTTAAGGTGCTTTCTGCTCCCCAGGTACGGTACACCTGCACCTTCTCCATTCGAACACTGATATTCCCTCCACCTTTGCCCTCACCGATTTCTCCTTTGTGAATGTTTTCAAAAGGATATTACTTCCTCTCACACACTTAATTCAAACCCTAGGCCAGAATAAAAGGTTGTAAATCTCAATCTCTTACAACCTGAAACTGGGACTAGATCAGTCTATTTTATGAACAGTATTTGCATGTGATTTATAGAGAGTCTTTAAGAACTTTTTTTATGGAGAAGCATAAATTAGGACTTCTTTTCTTCCTTTCTGTTTTGATGTTCCCTCTTATCATTTTAATCATGCCCATTCCAGGTTCGGCTTCTCTCAGAAGTTCCCAGCTGAATGGATTTTCAGAGATGCCTTGAACCACATACGTGTATTCTTAAGATCTAGCTGGTGTGTGTTCAGACCTTGCCCTGTGCTAGGCAGTGTCTCATAAATGCTACATCTAGAATTTCCTTCACCACCGCTAAGTGGACATTTTTATGCCCCCTACTCTGTATAGATGAAGAGACCACGTGAGAGTAATGTTTGAGGAGGTGGGAGTGGAGTAGTTACGCAGCTTTATCTAAAATACAAACCTCACCATGGTCAACTGGAGGTGAGCTGTGATCTTCTATGCCATGAAGGATGCCGTCAGTTTCACAGCCAGGTTCAGGGGCATGTTGTTCATTCCTCTCTAGTATAATCCTCAAGAAGAGCCAGTCTTTCCTTCTCTTCCTTCCTTCCTTCCTTCCTTCCTTCCTTCCTTCCTTCCTTCCTTCCTTCCTTCATCTCTCTCTCTCTCTCCCTCCCCCTCTCCCTCCCTCCCTCCCTTCCTTCCTTCCCTTTCTTTCTTTCTTTTAATTCTTTCCCTTAACCCTGCTGCTCTCTTCCTTGGCTTTTGTGACCAAGGTGCATCATTATTANTTCATCTCTCTCTCTCTCTCTCTCCCTCCCCCTCTCCCTCCCTCCCTCCCTTCCTTCCTTCCCTTTCTTTCTTTCTTTTAATTCTTTCCCTTAACCCTGCTGCTCTCTTCCTTGGCTTTTGTGACCAAGGTGCATCATTATTATAGAAGTCCCTTGGTCCAGTTTGAGAACTTGGTGATGTAGAAATAAAACAGATACTACTAGTTGGAAGTAAGGTTGGACTAATTGGAAGCAGAGGTTCCAAAATAAGGAGGCTGTGACCAGGGCACTGAACCTAGCCCTGAAAATAAGTGATATTGGGAAAAGGTCACTTGCAAAGTTAGTGTAGTGGAAACTTTCAAAGGACTGAACATGTGAATCAGTCACTGGTGAAAGCCATAGTCAAGGTAAAGTAGATGGGAACACCTGGTTGGCCATGACGAATTTGTTCGGAGAATTTGGGACTCTGCTTGAAATCATAAAATCTTACCCCTGTGAGCTGCCTTGGTTAACCTTTGGTTTTGCTATTTGTCAGTGGTTTGCTAGTTGCAGGAAAGGACACCACAGCTATTTTTTTGCCAGTTGCTTCACTGAAGTCTTTGTTGAGACAAGAATAACCACTGGACACTGACCTCCTCTTCTATCATGTAACGCAGAGATGCATGGATGAAAAGATCACGGGTGTTAGACTCTCACAGGATTGAATCTGATTATGTCACTTTCTTGCAATATGACCCTTAAACATTCGCTTAGGTATTTTGAGCTTTTCCCCCTTTCAGCCAAATGAGGATAACATCTAGCTTAATTCTTGTGAGGATAAGTGCTAACATACTACGCGATTATTATATTGGGACATGCCAACTGTAGGTTGATGCGGACGGAGAGATCAGACACAATGAAAAACCAGGATGAACAAAGAGTGGTTACGTATTTAAAGGATACTGCAGGAAGTCAGCACATACAGGAAACAGGGGAGACAGAGCAACATTTTGCAATGCTAGACAGAGCCAGGTGTTTCTGACTTTCTGCTAACAATGCCTCAGCAGTGGGCAAGCAGTGGAGTAGAACGCTGCGTGAGGAACGGCATATCCTGCTCCCTGCCTCCACACCCAGGCTTTGTACCTAAGGGTATGGAGGTTATGTGTGTGTGCTAATCAGCAATGGAGCCAGGTGCCGCTCCTCCTGACCCAGCTGCACCTTGTAATCACTGAGTCATACAGGGTTTACTCTGGCCACAGAAAAGAGACCAGAATGGTACTCTCAGGCATGATCATGGCCCTCATTTATGGGCCTCGGCTTTTCCAGGCCTGTTTCAGTCCCTTTGCTGAAATAGAGCTGCCAAAGTGGAATAAAAGTTAGTAATCTACATGCCTCTGGTCTCACCTTGATAGGCCCTTAGCTCCCTCTAGGTCCTGTCATGAATGGATGTAAAGCACCTGTCACTGAGTAGGTATACAACAGAGGATATCATTATCATCGTCAGCATCTCAGTTTTGTTATTGGTGTCACCCTTTTCTTATTGCGTGACCATTCGCCTCTTAGTTCACTCCTTCATCAGACATTTGTTGAATATTTACTATATGCTAGGCATCATGCCAGGCACTGGTGGTTCAGAGCTGATCCAGACACAGTACCTCCCCTCAGCAATGTAAAGATGTCATGGATGGAACAGTGTGACAATCACAATAAAGAGGGGATTATAGGATGCTTTGGGAGCACGTAAAAGGAGCACCTAACCAAGAAGATTAGGAGAAAGCTCCCCAAGGAAGAAAAGCCAAATGGACACTGAAGATTTCTCTTTTTCATTTATTCAGTTATTCACCTTCACTCATTCAACAAGTATTGATTGGACAGTCCTTTCAGTAAACACATAATGTGAGCCGCATATATCATTAAAATTTTTCTAATAGATTGTAATGTGAAATTGACAAACGAAATTAAAAACACAGGTAAAACTAATTATAATGTTTTCATTAATCTAACATCTGTATTTAAAATATTATTTCATTGTATAATCCATGTAAAGTATTTAAAAAAATTTTTTTATTTATCTTTAGAGGGGAAGGGAAGGAGAGAAGGAGAGAAATATCAATGTATAGTTGCCTCTCATGAGTCCCCTGCTGGGAACTGGCCTGCAACCCAGGCATGTGCCCTGACTGGGAATCGAACCATGATTGTGTGGTTCTCATGCCCATGCTCAATCCATTGAGCTACACCAGCCAGGGCTAATCCATGTAAAATATTAATGAGACAGATTATATTTTATAGTGTAAACCTTTCAGAAGGCATCTCAATCCAGACTCAGCACATTTCAAGAGCTCAGTAGCTACTTCTGACAAAAGGCTTGCATACTGGGCAGCACAGATGTACTAGGTTCCAGGCACTGTACTAGGTGCTAGGGATGTGATAATGTACACACTAGACATGGACTCTGTGCTGAGCACATAATTCAGTCATGAGCAGTTGTTAGCTAGATAAAAAGGGATTGGCAGGGAAGGAAGGAATATTCTGTTCAGAGAATCAATAGTGTAGAAACCGGAGGTGAGAGAGCGTGGTGCGTTTTGGGGTAGAACAATATCTCAGGGAGAATAAGGGAGAGCAAGGTAAATAGTAAAAGAGGAGGCTACATAGGTAACTGAAATTCAGAAAATGAAGGCCCTTGAGTCATATTTGAAAATTTAGACTTGATCTTAAAGCTAATGGGAAGAAATGAAGGGTTTGAAACTGGCGAGTGACTCAATCAAATTAGCATTTATGAAAAATGCTGCTGCCTGCCTGGTGAGAATGGATTAGAGTGGGTCGATCAAGGGCATGGAGGTTATGTGGGAGGCTGCCACAGGGAACTTGATAAGAGATGTTGCCAGTCTGAACTGGGATTGAAGAAAAATGGAAGGATGTGAAAGAGTCTTAGAATTCCCAGGAGCTGATGATCGGTAGATTGAAGCGTGTGAGATAGGGAGGAGTCATCTGTGATATCCAGTTTTCTGGATAGTTCTGGAAAATAGATGATGGAGGCATTCCCTGTGGCAGGCATAACAGGTGAAGAGTCGGGAAGGCGGTGCTGGAAACAGGGAGATGAGGATGATGGACGTCCAGTTTGGACATAGTGAAGTAGGAGACAGATGCACACTCAGAAGGCAGCATGGAAGAGAGTTTAAGAGAATCTTCTTACAAAGTTATGACCAGGGTAAAGGGAAGTCAACAGTGGCTAGTGAACCACTCTGACATCAGCGATCATGGAAAGCCATTATTACTCTAGGTCTGAAGGTCAAAGAGAAGGGATGGTTTGGGGGGCTTCCTTTGCCAATAAGGAAAAGCCACCCAACAAGACTGTGGCCTTAGGTGGAGTATTATGAACTTGTCAAAGCATAACATGGCAGGGGACAAAGTGGGGCCATAAAGATCCCAACCTCTCTTCTTCCCTCCTCTGAGCTCCTGCCAGTGACTAATTAAACTCACCTAGAATTCAGACGGCCAGGGATATAGTTGATGTTCACAGAGGCAGCTTTCTGGAGCCCAGAACAGAGTGAAGAGATGGTGAGTGTGTTTGAAGGGACAAATGAAAACTAAACAGCAGCACAAAGTGCCTCCAAGACACCGGAGTGGATGTCTGGAATGCAGAGAGCTACAGCTACAGAAGCAGGATGTAATAATTTAAAGTGGAAATACAATCCGTGAATGTGGATGAAGAGCATGTAAAGTTAGGAAGGAGCCTTGAGGACCACCAGTATCCAGGGTAGAAGCTCCTTCCCAAATGGGCCTCCATTGCCCACTTGGAAGAATGACTGAGGAGCTGCATAGCACACTGGTCTGCTAATTTGTTTTAAAGGCCCTTTTATGTTATCAATCAGACTATTTGCAAGTCATTGACTTCGCAAAATTGGCCAGTCAGTGATTATTTGTAATGCTTTTTTCTGTATAGTTTTCAGGCTTTCCATCCTTATTATTTCTTTAAATGCCTAATCACCACTTCTGGGACCAACTTGCTTAATGCTAATGATGCGTACTTGCTGAGGCTGTATTTTGTGTTTTTATTGTTATTATAAGATCCCATTGTCTCGTTTCCCACCTCAAACTGGCAGGTAAACAGACAGGGCATGGCTCTTCAGTTGCTGGAACTTTGTAAGAGACAATGAAGACGAAAAACACAAGTTTGGGAGGAGTAAAACATTATAGGAAATGAATACTATATAGAAGAGAGGGCAAAGAGAAAGAATGAGAAGGAATGAGAGATAAGAGCAATTCTAAAAGCTTGTTGTCAACTGAATGGGAGTCAGGAATCTCAGTGGGACAGTAGATATAAGAAATCTGGAAAAAAAAGAAATGGTCTTTGGAGGTCAAGTTCAAGGGCTTGCTGAGCAAAAACTGAGCCTTCAGGCATATATTTAGGTGGGGTGGTTCTTAGTGTTGCTGCTGTGTTTGCACTGTAAGTCAGGAAACCACATTGAAAGCAGAGTCTAGTTACCTGGGGATAGAAACAGGACGATATCCAAGTGAAGAGTTCAAGACCCAAGTTCCAGTTTTCAGTGGGGCTCTTGTGACCCCAGAGCCTGAGCAGAAGTCTAGTTTGTTAAGCTTATTGGAATCAAATGATGATGATTAGAGAGTGAGGCTGTGGCCAGATGCTCACACAGGTGTCCGGGCTCCACTCCACATGCGTACCTGGGTGTAGGTCTCCATTCCATCTCTGCAATGGGGAGGGTTCGATCTGGCAGGAAACGAGAAGCTTCTCTTCATTAGCAAGTGTAAATAATCTGTTGCCTTTGTACCATCAACCCTACAACTGAGTAATTGGTGCTGGAATAAAGGTAAGCGGAGTGCTATGGGACCTTCAGGGACACTGCTACGTAAGCCTGGTGGAACCTTGAAAAGGGTAGATTTAGTTTGGCTTAGAGAGGGGTTACATGTGGAAGGGACCACGTACGGCAAAGCGTAGTAGTGCACATGGGTGTTGAAGAAGAAAATGAGGCTTTGTAAGAAGCCAAATTCTGTGTCACTTATTCTAGAAATTAAAAACCTCAAAGACCAATGTATCTTTAATGTAGTTCTTCAGTCATTGAGCAATCAAATACTACAAGCTTTTTCAAATATATTTTCATCAGCACCCCTGTCAGTTAGCTTTCTTGGATTTGCTAACTCATGTTCGTATCAGAAGGCTTACACTAACGCGAACCATAGGGAGTTAAAGAAAAGCTCACAGGAGGCGTATGTTATCCAGCTTTGAGGAGTTGATGGGGGTTTCTCAGGAAAGTGACACCTAAGGTACAACCAAAAGGTGAATAACAGGTAGCCAGGGGAGGCGGGGAGATAGGGAAGAGTTTTCTAATTGAGAGTAAGGTGGCTATGGCCTTAATTCTTTACCTCTTTGGATCGACCAGGCCCATGGCCATGTAACTCTCAGGTATCCCCATCCGCAAACTGGGCTCAGCCACGTGACTTGCTTTGGCTAATGAGATGTGAGTAGACATGATGGAAGCAGAGGCTTACGTGAGGAATTTTTCACTTCAGCTCACCCTCGTCTTTCACTCTGCTATCAACACGAGAACGTGCCTGGTGAGGATGCCAGGGCATGAGAGAGATGGAGCAAGGGCAGGTTGCCGTAGCCATCCAGCTGAGGCCACAGCCCGCTGATCCTTACACGTGTGACTGAGTCCAGCCTAGACCAGCAGAGCCACCTGCCTTAGTGCAAGAGCAGTAAACATACTGTTACGTGCCATCATAGTTAGTTAGGCGGGCTTGTTGTGGCAATGGATAACAGAGGAAAAGCTTGGGGGCCAGTGAAAAAATAGGGCACTTAAATCACTGAAAGAAGTAAACAGTAACCATTCCCATCGATTATCTTAATATATTGTCTCAGGACTGTTGTAAAAACAGTTTAGACACAGGGGCCCTTGTATGATCGATACAAATAGAAGGACTATTGAAGGGTCTTGAGGCAAATCCTGCTGTGGGTTCTATTGAGCTTTAGTGAAGGAAACTGAAGCCAGCTTGGCAGAGTCTTATAGCTAAGGAGCTGGAGCTAGTGATAGGGGAAACGTTCAATGGATTACTTATTCATTATCCCCGAGTGAAGATTTATAAACAATCCATAGTCCTCTCTTTTGTTGTTTCTCCAAAACTGGAATACAACTTGATATTGCTGGGACTATCCAATATGCCATTGAAACATGGAATCTATCAAGTCACCAAAGATCATGAAAAACAAGGCAATTAACAACCTGCTCCTGTGTTAATACTGTCTTTGGTGACCTAAACATGGAAACTAGTTCTTTATCAAGTCCAGTGGTTCTAATAAGCCCACCTGAAGGGCTTGTTACAATAATGTTACTGGGCCCCGCCCTCAAAGTTTGGGATTCAGGTCAGCTGGGAAGGCTCAAAAATTTGTATTATTAACAAGTTCCCTGGTGACAATAATTGTGCCGGATGGAGAGTGCACTTTGAGAACCACTGTTTCCATGACCATGATGGTTGGTTTTATGCATCAACTTGGCTAGACTCTGGTGCTCAGTGGTTTGGTCACAGAAGGGTTTAAATGTTGCCTTGATTCACAGTGAAATCAATAGGTTTTGAGTAAAGCAGATTACTCCAGTGTTGTGGGTGGGCTTTATACAATCTTTGGAGGCCCCCAGAGAGCAAAGACTGAGGTTTCCAGAAGGAATTTTGCTTCAAGGCTGCAGCCCAGAAACCATAACTGAGTTTCTAGTCTCTCAGCCTGAAATTTGGACTTAAGCATGCAATATCAACTCTTAAGTGAATTTCCAGCTGACAAATTTCAGACTAGTTGGTCCACACAATCCTATGAATCAATTCCTTGAAATCCCTCTCTCTCTCTCTGGGCTGCACCATGGTTGCGTTATAAACTGTGCACCATAGATGATGTCCTAGACAGCTTGGCATAATTTTAACCTTATCTGCATTACAAAATTGTTCATGAGTCTTGGCCCATAGCTAGCATTTAATAAGTATTTTGAATGAATAAGTGAGTGAAATAATGGTTTCTAGATGTTTTATTGAAATTTATTAGTGCATAAAAGGGCTATAAAAAATAAAGAACTACCGATTAGCCCTAAGAAATTATATAAATACATGCATATATTTTCACTTGACCAAGATCACCAAAAAGCTATGAGGACAAGAGCTGTCAGATAAATCAACAAGCTGACACAGCAATAACTGGAGCATTGGCCATATAACTGTAGACTCATTCATCCATCCAATGAGCACTTATTGAGCACCTACGTCATATCTAGCACTGTGTCAGGTAGCGTGTGTATTACTTTCCACTCATGGTGGCATTTTTCTTCAACTTTGTTAAGAAGTTTTTATAAGCAATAGTAAGACAATATATTTTCACACATCTAGAAAATTAGGTATGATTTTCTTATATTTTAGAAATTAAAAGAAAATTAAGCCAATGGCACTAGAATTAGAAAGAATGAGCAATTCATTAGGCAATAAGAATATTAACTAGAAATTGGGAATCTCTTTCCTATTTTAACATGCACTTGAGCTTAATTGGCTAAGTTTTGAGTATGGGGTGATGAGGTGAGTTGTTAATACAAATAACTCACCTTGTATGTACTTAATAAAATCCAAGAGTCTGGGATGCATTTACTTTGCTGACAATTTATCTGCAGGAGTCAGTGAGTTGAATAATAGAAAGGGCTAATAGGAAATCAGTGGCTGAAAAACCTATAAAGTAAATTAACGTGTGCCTTACTTTATTAATTTATAACAATCATGTAATGGACAAATCAATGAGGAAGGCTTTGAGAGAAATGGATGGAGGCAAGAGTTCCTCCTTTTTGCAATTTGTTGAAATCATTTCCTCTGCAGAGGAAATGGTGGCCAGAGGTAGAGAAATGTCTTGCTCTCGGCCCAAACAGAAGTGTGCAGTGTGCAGAATCTGTGGGTGTCCCACTTTATCCCTTGGGCCTCACAATTTTAGAGAGCTCCTTTTGACTTCCAAATGATAGTATTTGCATCTGTTTGCCTGAAGTCTCTTTTCCAAATCCTTCTCTTTAGGAGTTTTGCAGTTATTTGGAAAATAACTTTATTTCCTGCTCCTCAATAGCCTTCAACCAATGACTGGTGACAACTGGTGTATAAATACCCCAACTTCCTAGTTCCTTGGGTGCTTGGAGTTCCTTGGGTAACTCCTAGGTGTTATTTTTACATAGTTTTCCTGAGTTTCCACTCAGGATTAAGCTCCATTTCTCTACAAGAGAAGCTGGCTTGATGGGCTGCCTTCTTTTCCTGTGTCTCTTCCCCACTTTTTTAGCAATGAAACCAGAAAAGTTGGCATTCCTGCTGCCCGTCACCACCAGAACCAATAAGCAGAGACAGGGACTGAATCTTTATGGGCACTTTACTCAGATGGCCGGGGATCTGAGAAGACGGCAGGTGATGTACCCTAAAAGACAGTCTTACATTTCCTTTTAAAACATCCTTCTTATAAAGTGTAGGGGGAAGAGTGTAGGTAAGGGAGTTGGAATTCAGAAAGAAGATTCTTCAGATAAAGCTGCAGTCCACGGCAATTTCCCTAGTTGGCCAGCGATTCTTTATCTGTGTCCTGGGCAACTGTTTATCTGTGGTGTCCCGTGTCCTGTGTCCTGGATGGCGGGATGTCTTTCCCTGGAGCACAATGGCTCAGACCACCTTGATTGCTCGCAATCCTCCTGAAGCACAAAGGTGGAACTGCTTGTGGTCTCCTGGAGTCAGGGTGGATTATACCTTCAGTTCCTGAAACAATAGCTTTTTTTTTTCCCTGTGCATTAACTACTAAGCTTATTAACTGTTACTTAAAACTGAAATTTTCCAACTCTCAAGTTCCCCCATCAGCCATACTTCCTGCATCTCCCAAGAAAATGCTGGCACTTAAACCCCTGCTTAGGGTGGGGTTTTCTGGGAAAACCAAAAGTCGGAGAGAAACAAAGAATGTTGGCTCTTTACCTGTTACTCTTTGTTGAACCTGGGCAAGGGGACTGATCTTTCAGGTTCCCTAGTCCTGGTTTGTAAGAACTGGTTACAGAATCCATTAGCTGGCACCCTGGGGTCTCAGCAGTTTAAGAAACTGGCTTTGGGTAGGATTCTGCTGACAGAGAAGTGGTCCAGACAGATGGGAGTTATTTTTAAGGCCGTTTAGCTGAACTTTTCCTTCCTAACCTTGGTCCCCATCGGTTGTGTCATCCACACCCAGTTGCAGATGACCGGGTAGCGGTAATCAGACTGAGCTGTATTCATCTTTCATTGCCTATCTTCACTGGAAGCAGTAAACATTTATCTCACGAACATTAAGAAAAGCATTTCCTTCCTTTACGCTTGGCATTGCTGTGTTAATTAACAGTTTGTGTAAGCTACAGAATGCCTCTGGGAGATGCTCTGTCCATTCCATCCAAGGAGAGAAGGTCCCCCGTGGAAAGTTTGTGTGTGTCTTTTTGGGGGGTAAATTGTGTGGTACGAAATTTTCTCCTAGCCATCATCTCCCCCTTGACTGGGAAGAATAGTCTCCTCACTCATCTTTTGCTTCTTTTCTTAGACCACAAGGATCTATTTTCCAACTAGCAGCCAGAATGGTCTATTAAGATTCCATTTATGACTTTTCTCCATAAAAGCTGCCAACGGCTTCCTTAGGCACTTCCTGTAAAATCCAAATTCTTTCCCCATATTGCAGGGTCCCGTGCCCCTCAGCTCTTTGCTCACATGTCACTTCAGACAGGCCTCTCCTGACCGCCGTATTTGAACTTGCAGGTTCATCTTTAGCAGTCTCCACCTTCCTCCCCGACTTTGTCATTTCTATAGCACTTACCACTATGTGATTTACTGCGTGTTTGCTTCTTTGTTTGTTGATTATCTTATTTCACCAGAAGAGTGCTTCTTTCACTTAAAACTCATTGAAGATTCATCCATGTTGTTCTATGTATCAGTGGTCCATTTCTTTTTATTGGTGAGTAGCATTCCATTGTGTGTTTATCCATTAACCAACCGAGGGGCCACCGGATTGTTTCTAGTTTTTGGCAACTATCAATAAAGCCTCTATAAATGTTTCTGTACCAGCTTTTATGTGAATGTAAGTTTTTGTTTCTCTTGGGGAAATCACTAGGTGTGGGATTACCGGGTCATCTGGGAAGTATATGTTTCACTTTATAAGAAACTGTGTGACTGATTTTCCAAAGGTGTTGTGCCATTTGGCACGATCTCCCGCAATGTATGAGAGTTCCAGTTGTCCTAAATCCTTGTCCGCACTTGGTATTGCAGAGTTGAAAGCATGGAAGGCACTTTAAGGAGTACCTGAGCCCCATTATTCTGTTTAATCAGAATTGCCAGGTGGGCCCCAATGCAGGTGTTTTTTAAAAAAAAATTAGATGTATAATGTAAAAAAGTGTTAATATTAATAGAGTTTATTTTTGTAGACCAGTTTCAGGTTAACAGAAAAGTTTTGAAAGTACAGGCAGCTCCCACATATTCCTTCTCTCTCTATTGTTACTCTTACATTAATGGGGTACATAAGCTACAATTGGTGAGCTGATATTGATGCATCATTAATTAAGCTTCAGAGTTTATGTTAAGGTTCATTCTTTATGCTGTGCTGTTCTGTGTATATCGAATACAAATGTTCTACCATCTACTATCACAGTATCTGCACAGAATAGTTTCGCCTCCCTAAAAATTCCCTGGGCTCCACTTATTTGTCCCTCTCCTCGGCCCACCCTGAATCCCTGGCAACGACTGGTCTCTTTACTGTCTCTGTAGTTTTATCTTTTCCTGGATGTGATATAATTAGAATTTTATATAGCCTTTCAGACTGGCTCTTTTCACTTATTAATGTGTAGTTAAAGTTCCTCAGGTCTTTTTAAAAAGCTTCTCAGGAAGTTATAATATGCAGCCAAGTTTGAGAAGTACCGAATTTGCATATAATCTCCCCAGGGATATTTCTTTTCTTTGACTGTGTTTTGTTGATGTTCGTACCCCAGAGCTTAGGACACTGCCGGGTGGAGAACAGGCTCTCACTGTGAATATCAAATGAGTAAATGAATGAAGGATGAGGCTAACCCAGGTTCACAGAGACCTGCATATTCCTCTCCAGATCCTCTCATGAGCTGTAAGAGTGGTTTCACACCAAATGGTCTGTCCAATACATCGTATAGGCCTGACTGGAGTTCGCCACTTCACTATTGTGCTGCCCCCACACATCGTTCTGCCTGAAAAATACAACATTCCCCGACCTTCCCCCTGTAATTCCTTATCGCCATCATTCAGAAACCAACTTTTCCACTCTGTCTCTCAAATCCTATCAGAGTTTTTATACCTAACTCAAATTTGATTTCTTACAAAAGACCTCCCCAGGTATCCCAAACCCTTCTCTAGACTCTTAAAGTAATCATTGCTTTTAGATTCATTGAACATTATGAAGTTCCGTCTGTTCTTTCAATTCTATTGCTCTCCTGAGATCCTGTTTACACTCGCTTGTGTTTTTCCTGTATTTCTTCCCCGCAACCCAACCAGACTCTAAGGCCGGAGATAATATTGTTATTTACTTTACTCACTTTCATCCGCCCTAGCACCTAGCATTGCACCACACTTGATAAATCTATTTTCTTGTGGTTCAGGAAGTGATGAACTGTGTGGACGGAGCACGATGTACTGGACACAGAGTGGGTCCAGGAAACCAGAGACCGGGAAACCTCTCCAAGCCTCATTTCCTCGTTTGTATAATTAGTCTTTACACTAAAGTTTCTAATTTCTTATTTGCACCATTCTGTCTTTTGACGATCACGCCACAATAGGGTAATTGGCCAGATGACATGATTGGCCTAAATAGATAAAGCTTCTGTTGGGAATTAAACAACAGTCTTTGAAAGCAACAGACAAACAGGAATAAAGCTGTTAGGTTGACATCATTTCTCGTTTTCATGGAACAGTTCCATGAGTTATTCTCCTCCTGCCTGCCCTGCCCTTCACCTGGAATACCTTTTTTCCTTCTACACTTACCCAATACTCAAAGGTAAACTCAAGTTCCCCTCATAGAACCTTCCATAGTTTGTAACAATTTCCTTTGCTTTTACCTTGTTTTTGTATCTTTCCCCTTCTGTCTACTATCTTCATGAGAGAGGAATTGCACAAACCATGTCCATCATTGCATCACTGCCTACCATGCAATAGGCCCACAACAAACACCTGTTCAGTGAATTAATGATGTTAATATATGTCCTCTGAAAAAAAGTAGTTTTTTCTTCCAGCAAGTAAATGCCAGCAACACCACACACTTTACTAGTTCTATTTGAAGTGCCACTGTCCTGTATACAAAACCTGTTGAATTTTATTATCCCAGAATTCCTCAAATTTATGTGATCATGAGACTTCCGCCAAGATGGAGGCATAGGTGGAAACACTGTGCCTTCTCCCACAACCAAGTTTGAATACAACAAAGGTTTGGAGAAAAAAGACACAGCCAAAGGACAGAAAATTGAATTATACGGAAGTCCGACTACATCTAACCATTCAATGGGGACAGTAAGAGGGGTGGAGCCAGCAGCGAGCAGGGTCGGGCAGGAAAGATCCCTTGACCTAGGCATGCAAGTGGCCCGGACCCAGTCAGGGTGTGGGGCAGACTGACCATGGTCGCACATTCGTGCACAGTGAGATGGACCACACAGGCCCCAGGGGGCGAGGACGGATGACGGTGGCACACTCATGTGCAGTGGGACGAAATGCATGGGCCTGGTGACGATGGCAGCTGTGACACCGGTGGGGCCGAGGCGGCAGGCAGCAGACGGGACGCCATTGCTCCTTGTTGACCCCGCCCCCACATACAGCGTCACAACCAGCGACTTAGTTGCCCTGCTCTGGTGAACACCTTAGGGCTCTGATCCTGCTACAGAATAGGCACGAACAGCCNCTAAAGGGACTTATCTAAGAAAAAGAAGGTGAAAAATATTAATAGTGAAAGGACAGCAAACACACAGTTATTAACAACCACACCTAAAACAAAAGCAAACCAAGAGGACAGCTAGATCAGGAGTGGAACCATAGAAATGAAGAACACATGGAGGGTTAGCAACAGGGGGGTGGGAGGAGGAGAAGGGGGAAGAAGGCACAAAAATAGCATAGATGGTAGGTAGAAACTAGATAGGGGAGAGAGCAAGAATAGTGGGGGAAATATAGAATCTAAAGAACCTGAGACACGTGGTTATTAACTAAGGGAGGGAGAATGGTGGGGGAGGGAGTGTGCGGGTGGAGGGGAATGAAGGGGGGGGGAATAGAACAACTCTAATGGTATAATCAATCAAATATATTTTAAAAAATTTATGTGATCATGGATCTCTCATTTCTTATTTTACTTGAATCCTCTATTTACCCAATAACCATACTCACATTGACAAAAACAGGAGCCGACCTTCATCACGCAACTTCCATGTGTGCTGCCCAAGCCCGAGCACTTCACAGAGGTTCACCTCCTTTACTATACCTCATTCTAGTGGGATTCACAGATACTGCATTTTGAACAAATTGAAGATTTGTGGCAATTCTACACCAATCCAGTCTATTGGTGCCATTTTTCCAACAGGCTTCGATAATGGCTAACATTTTTTTAGCAACAAGATATTTTTAAATGAAGGCACGTACATTGGTTTTTTTGGCTGTAGTGCTCTTGCACACGATATAATAGTATCACTTAAACCTAACTTCTATATGCACCGGGAAACCAAACAATTAGGATGACTTGCTTTATTGTGCTATTTATTGTGGTGGTTTAGAACCAGCTGCACAATGTCTTCAATGTATGCCTGTCTGTGTGACCCAAAGGACAATTCTAGTTTCATCACTATTTTTAGTTGGAAATTATGGAGGAAGAAACAGAGGCCTGGCACATTAAAGTAACTCTCTAAGGCACGCAGTTCCTTGAGAAACCAGGAACCAGATAACTCAGTATGAAAATGCTGGTGGAATGGAATTCACAGGCTCTGGTGTTAGATAGACCTGCATTTGAATCTAGCACGGAGGGGATTCTGGAATGGGGCACTGTTTTCTGAATGGGGGCCTGGGCCTCATACACCTTCATCTGTAGAATGGCGATGATCAAACTCACTTGGGAGGGTAGTTGCAGAAATTAAAGAAAATAGTGTGTGTAAAGAAGTCAACATTACATAAGGCTAGGGATGAATGCTTGAGAGATTTTAATCATCACCAGCAGACAGCTTTGCACAAAATAGTACTTGATGAACATGGTTACACTCCTTCAGCTCCGCCTTTTCCTCTTGGAGCCTTTGGTGATTCTGTTTCGGTTAAAACTTCACAGAGCAGCGCATGAGTTAGGTGGGGACAAATGCTGGAGCAATCAGCCTTAAAGTATTGTAACTCCACTTAATGAAAGCTTGTGTCTCACTCACAAAAAGTCCAAAGTGGACTTTCATGACTGGGCAGCTCTCTGCCCAACTGTGCTCAGTCCTCCAGCTGCACCCGCTGCCTTCAGCGCAGAGACAGGAAGGAGCAGCCAGACCCTGCATGCAAGGAAGGCTTTGACAAAGATTGGAAATGCAACACTTTTTATTTCCGCCTACTTCAAACACTGACCCTGAATGAAATCTCAGGAACCCCTTGCACTTTAAGGTTATGCTTACAGTAACTCAGAGTCCAGAAGTCTAATTGTCCAGCCTGTTGTGATTAGCAAAATTGTGAACATGATTTGAAATTAGTTAGTTTTCCCTTCTACGTAACTACCAATAGATATGGTCAGGTTAGGCAGGTGGTCAGTTTACAGTGGGAAAGAGTGGACACAGTCATTAAAGTGTCACCTCCACTGTCCACCATTCTGTAGACAGTTTTTTTAAAAAAATTATGTCAAGTACATAGTTTGATAAAATTTCAGAGTAAAACATAATGTAAGTAATTTGCAAATTTGGTGGGTTTTGTTCATTGTAAAGTGTCTTATTTCACTTTTATTTCTTTTCTCTCAATACTTGAAATATTTCGCCTCACTCTCTCCTTGCTCACATGATTTCTGAGATGTTGGATGAAATTGTTATCTTTGTTCTTTTATAAGTAGTATGTTTTATCTCCCCCCCTTCTTCTTTAAGACTTTATCTTTAATTTTGTGTAGTTTGAAGATAATATTCCTAGGTGTAGATTTTTTGACATTTATATTCCTTTGTGTTTTCTGAGCTCCCTTCCTGGAGCTGTGGTTCAGTGTCTGACATTAATTTGGGGGAATTTGAAGTCATTATTATTTCAAATAGTTCTTCTGTTCCTTTCTTTCTTCTCCTTCTGATATTTCCATTACAAGTGTGCTTCATTTTTTGTAGTTGTCCACTCCCTGGAATTCCAGTCTGTTTTTCCAGCCTTTGTTCACTTTGTTCTTCAGTTTTGAAAGTGTCTATTCATATATCTAGCCTCTAGCTCAGTAATTCTTTCTTCAGCCATGTCATCTGCTAATTACCCCATCAAAGGCATCCATTATTTTTGTTAGTAATTGTTTTCTTTTTTTATCTCTAGCTCTTCTTTTTTGGTTCTTAGGATTTTCATCTCTCTGTTGCATTGCCCATCTATTCTTGCATGTTGCCTGCTTTACCTATCAGAGCCCGTAGCATATTCATCATAATTGTATTCTTAATTTTAGTCATTGTATTTTATTTTTAATTCTAGAATTTCCACTTGGTTTTTCATAGATTCAAGCTCTTTAATGAAATTTTTGTCTTGCCTATATTTTCTTGAACTTATTAATCACAGTTATTTTAAAGTCTGTGTCTGGTCGCTCAACTATCACCCTTAGGTCTGTTTCTGTTAATTGCTTTTGCTCTTCTGTCTCTTTATAAGCCTGTTAATTCTGAACTGAATGTCAGACATTGTGTTACTAAATGATACAGTTCATGAATGCCGTTTTGTCTTTCTCTGGAAAGGATTTTGTTTAGTTTCAGGCTAAAGAATTCGAGCTAATTTGAGGCTGTATTTTAGTCCTTATAGAATCTGGTCCATTTCTGCTTTGTTCTAACTACGCAGTGTGAACCTACGGAGAAACTGCACTGAGGCTGGCGCTACACTTGTGATTTTTGTAGCCCAACGTGATGCATTGCCACGAGGTCTGCTTAGCTTCACTGTTCCCCAGCTGCTGCTCTGTGTTCTGTTTCTTCAGATTTGGTCAATTTGTCATACGCCTTGATAGATGAGTAGATTATGCAGGTGGGAGAGAAAGTCCTGCTCCCGCAATGGCTCTTTCTTTTGGGGGAGGAGTGCCATGGTCCTTCAGGTTCAACATGCCCTGATCGCTCTGCAATGCCTTCCAACATCTCTGATGGCTGCCAACTGATGTTTTTAGTCTGTGTTTTGTTTTGCTTTGTTTTTTCACTTTATTTTTTTTTCTAGTTGTTTTCAGTAGGAGGATTGGTCTGACAGAAGCTAATGCATTAGACACTGGACTGGAGGTGTTAGAGGCCAGATCAGGAACGGTATACATCATATTCCTTTGGATTCCATTGGCCCGAAGTGATCTCAAGGCTCCTCCTAGGCATAAGCGGGGCTGTAAAATATCGTCTTCCTGTGTGCCCAGGAGGAAAATAAAACAGTTTACTGAAAATATAGAATTTTTTCCCCTGCCACAGGCAATGACTAGTGGATTTATTATATACTTTGAAGGTTTCAATGTGATCTCTATTCATTTCTGGCCCAATTTTAAGCTAATGCTTCAACGATAAGGAAAGGGGCTATAGAACAGTCTGTATAATTTAAAAGTATCTCAGTATTTATTGAATTCCTTTTTTGTTCTGGGTCGTAGGCTAAGCACATTCATATCTGTCCTATTCTTGAATCTTCCTCACCTGTGTCCTGCAAAGTAAGTATTAATATTTTCCACATTTTTTCAAATGATGAGTGTGAGGCTGAAGTTGTTATTTAACATGTGTGTTGTGATGTAGACTAAAGACTAATTTATTCTATTAGACGATTTTTAAAAAATTGTTGTCCGTGACTCTTACAGTATCTTGATGAAAGGTAGTATCGCAAGTCAAACCAAGAGCTCGGAACTGGGCCCTGGGTTTCGATGCCATCCTTGTACTTCCTGATTGTTCAGTGGTAGGCAATTTACTTCGCTCATCGGTGCCTCCGTTTCCTCCTCTGTAAAAAGGAGAGTAAGAGATTGTTGTATTGAATAAGTTAACTCGAAAAAAGCCTCGGAAGCGCCTATTACCTAACAAGCACTCAGTAATTATTAATTATTGATACTATGTGGAAGTAGATGAGTCCACTGCTACTTCTGTTGCAGATTTACATAGTGCTTTGTAGCTGCGTGAGAGATGCATTAGAACGTGAGTCCCACGAGCTCTAGGACTTCGTCTCTCGGTGGAAAGTCGACGGTTGGCATCCACGGAGGGTGCGGGCTATACTGCGTTTCTGATCGTAAGACGAGAGACGTTTGGCTCCCTTGTCTTACCCGTCCTTGTCAGTTTCAGCCCCCTAGTGCCCGTGAGATAGCTTTCCCTCTTTGATTTGACAATGCTATTTGTAAAGAAACTCTTTTCGTTAGGTTTGAAATCCGAAATGGCTCTGAATATGTCGGTTATCAACTTATCTCTCTGGAATTGGAGATGACTATAGAGCATGATGAAAATGTTGGGAGGAGCACATGTAATTCGGATAGAGTAATTTCATCATTCTATGCAGAAAAATGTATCTGTTTACCCTTATATCACAAGACAACTTGTACTGTGACTTGCATCATAACTTGTATGTTTGATGTCATGTACTTTTGACAGTTCCTTCTCTGACAGATTATTGTTGTCTTTGGAGAAGCGAGGAAGGCATACATTTCTGTACTTCTTTTCACGTTTGCTCCACTTGCAGTAGTAGGGTCTCTCATCACACAAAATGTAGTTCTCTGTCCATCACTAGTTACTAGCACTTACTGCATCTCTACACGCACATCACCATCTTAGAGTCTGACTATTGGAGAAAGAGCAGGTAAGGAAAAAGAAAAGGATTCTATCTAAATTATTGGAGATGAGCTAACCTATGCCTAAGCACATTGAAAATAAGGACGGGCTTCTTTTCTGATTGTTACTCTCTGGCACATTAATTTCTCAAGCTGCTGTAACAAGTTACCATATGCTAGGTGTCTTCAAACAACAGAAACATATTCCCTCTCAGCTCTGGAGGTCAGACATCCAAAATCAAGGTGTCATTGAGGGCGGTTCTCTCTGTAAGCTCTGAGGACGAACCTGTTCCACGACTCTCTTCTTTTAGCTCCCAGTGGCTGTTGACAGTCGTCGGTGTTGCTTGACTCACAGGCACATCCCTCCAATCTCTGCCTCTGTCTTCACATCAGCTTCTCCTGTTTTCCCTCTTCCATTGCTGTCTTCTCCTCTTATTCATTCACTTGTCCTTGGGCTCAGAGCCCACTTAGATAATCCAGGGTGATCTCATCTCAAGATTCATAACTTAATTACACCTGTAGAAATCCTTTCTCTTTCCAAATAAGTTCCCAATCACAGGTTCTGAGTGGGCCAGTATTCGGTGTGGCTGGAGATGAGCTGCATGCGGTGGAGGTAAGACGGGGGCTAGCGAGTCGAGTGGCAAGATACATTGCTGAGTTTTTTTGTGAGGGCTGCATCGTGGAGGGTCTTGTATGCTCTACTGAGGAGTTTGTGTTTATTCATTAAAATAACAAAGTCATTGATGTGGTGGCTGAGATAGTGTCAGATGAACTTTTCACACAATAGTAGCAGTTGCAAAAGAGAGCAGTTAGTGAGACTGGAGGCAGTCTGGTCATTTTCTCACTGTTGGAGAAATCCAGGTGGGCAATGTTGGTGCGATGAAGGCCTTTGTGTGTGACAACATAGGCAGGTAGGCAGAGGTGTTTGAGTTATTAAAATGGTGTAGGTGGCATGTAGTGGCTGACTGGAGTTAGGCCATGCAGAAAAGAGAGGAATCAAGAATGATTCCTGGTTTGTTTGACTGTAATGGCTAGGTGATGGTATCACTCATAGCAACCGAGGACAGAGAGGGAGGGGCAGAGAAACTTTCCGAGCGCCATTTCCCTCATCTGTCCAATGACAAAGTCATTTCTGCCTTTCCCATCTCACAGTGTCATTAGAACCAAACAAGCTAAAGTGTTTTCAATGTTTTTAAAATTTTAAAGCAATTTCCCAAATTATTTTACTATGATTGGTTTACATTTTACTAAAATGTATAATTAAAAAATTATAAAGAAGCATATAAGTCTACAAGGGCAAAACACGTTTTTTTTTTTTTTTACATAGAGGAGATTAATCTTGTGGAGATGGCAAAGAATATGTATCTACAATTCAGGTTCTTTCTCTTATTTTATCCTACACCCTGATTGCATTATGCCATATACTGAATTAAAAACCCACGATCATCTGTGGGGGCAACTTTACCTGCAAAGTACACCCCGTCTGTCACAGATGAAAGTCAAACTACCAAGACACGATCTGCTTGGGGAGGAGAGGTGGCTGATCCCTCAAAGGAGAAGGGCCAGGAGCCCCTTCAAGGGACTTTTATTGGGTTCATTTGCACAAGACTACAGGTGAGGATCAAACAATAGATAGCATTCAAAAAACTATGAGGGCTTATTCTGAGTCAGGGTCAGATAGCTACAGAGCTATAAAACTTTGAAGAACAAACTTCTTAGTTGGACCCTTATTATTTAAATGAGATCATTCTAAACAAAGCAGGTTTCACAGGATTTTACATGTTCTTTCTTAGGCCTGATCACCCCCATACAGCTGTAGCCGGCAAAGGGCTACACCACCTTCCCTGTCATAGGTTTTCAGGCTTAAGTGGATTAGAGCCAGGAAGCACTTCCCCCAGATGGAAATGGGGACTCGGACTATGTCACAATAGCCGGGGGGGACGAGGGTCCATCCCTCCCTCTTTGTTGCAGCCCCCCAAGTCCTTCCATGGTGGCTTCCCAAGTGATCGTGTCTGGCCTAGGTTGCCCCTCTCTCAGGGGCCAATCCCGCCATAGATATTGACCAAGCACTGGGGGCAGGGGAGGAAGCAGAAGCAGTGTTGCTGCCAGAGACAAGCTTTGTCTCCTTAGTGGCCCACAGTCCGGAGGTTGCTCACTCAGCCTTAGCCATAGGGGGCGCAGTTACAACTCCTGAAACCAGGGAGAGCGGTTCCCAGCAATCCTCTTTAAATGCCTCTTGCTTCACGTCCACACTCTGCAGCATCCCATTCAAAGTTTCTTAGCACCTTGCATCTTCACCAAGTGACTGTCCCATCTCCATCCCTGGCACACATGTGTCCCCTCACCCTTCCACATGCACCCGCATGAAGTCCTCTTCCCTGTAAAATAGGTGTCATTTTTCCCATCTCATGGGACTGAGGACCAGATGAAATTCAATACGTATGACATATGCATACTTACTCTACCCGACAAAAAGTAAGCACTCAATAAATCGTATTTCATTATTATTATTTTACAACACAAACTCTGTGGTTTGTTTTCCAACTTTACAAATTATTGCATTGGATTAGGATCCATGACTACGTCCATAGGCCCCGAGGGACTGTGATCTCTGCGTTCACACTAACCTGTGCCACCCGGTCACCTAGTTTTCCCTCTCTATCCCACCCCCAGCTTTTTGAATTTGTATATCATTTAAGGTCTGTCTTACAACATTTAATACTGAGTTATGGAACTATCTGCTCCCTGTTCACTGAGTCTTTTAAAAGTAGACCCTACCTTCCTTAAGTGCATGTGTAGCTGTGCAGTAAGCAGTGTGGGGTTTGGCCACTTGTCACCTTGATACATGACCTGAAGATCTGTGTGGACAGAAATGGGTTTGTATTAACAGCGTTCCAATGGGGTGGAGGGAGCAGGGCTGAGAGATCTCCTGCTCTGAGCCCTTCTCTCCCACAAGCCTCAGAACCTCTCTTGCTTTTCAAAAGATTACAAGCCCGAACCATGCCCAGAAGTTCCCTATTTCCTTATCTGTCCTTGTTAGAACTTAAACCGGCCGCATAAACAGATCCCCGCCCTCTCTGGAACGTGCGCACGTGGGTTTCAGAGTTGCCCCCTCTTCGCAGCAGCTCTCTCTCTCAGGATCTGGGGTGTGCTGCTCTCAGTCTCCATGTAGCTGTGCAGGACCCAGGTGTCATGCTGCACTGGATCGGTGTCTCAGAGGCTGCAGCCCGGCGAGGCAACTTACCAGCATGGGACCTGCCCTCCAGGAGCAGGCTTCCAACCGTGCGTGTTGGGCCAGGTGTCTGCCAGGCCAGCGAGCACTCTCGTCCATGCAGGGAGCAAGGGCCAGAGACCTGGAGTGTCCAAGTGCACCTGCAGCCAAAAGTCCCAAGCCAATGCTCCATGAGCCAAGAGCCACGAGAGAGCCAAGAGCCTGCACCCAGGGCCCAAAAGCCAGAGAGCCCAGAGAGGAGCTTCTCTTGCATCCTGTTTCAAAAGTCCTCTCTCCTGGAATCCCATGTGCCCCAGAAGCCAGTGGGAATGCTCAGCTTTTTAACCATGAGCCGTGTTTGCCTTTGCCCCTTTTTCTGGGCTGGGGCAGAAGTCTCCAGTCACCCTTGGTGGGGTGTCCAGCCTGCGAAAGTCACACAAGCAGCTCTGTAGCCTGTGTCAAGTTAGTAGCCCCAAGGCTATGAGCTAGTAAACCATAGCTCTGGTTTCAGTGCGAGGAGCTCTCTGCCCCTCCTCCTGCTAACAGCATTGTACTTATATTAGCCTCTTGCCCTGGGCAATTCCCCTTCTTCAGGCAGCCTTTCCCTTCAGAGGGAAAGGCTGTTTAATCTGCCTCCTAGGCACCCTTCCTGCTCCACTGCCTTTCCAGGCAAGATGGGGAGCAGGCTCTGTGCTGGATTTGGGGTTCCCCTACCCAAATTGGAGTCCCTTGCTTTCCAGGGACTTCTGCTTAGATCTACCCCATTACACATGTATCTAGCACAGTTCAGGGAACTCAGAAAACACAATAAATGGGCCCTGGCTTCTGTGGCTTATTGGATTCAGTGCCAACCTTCAAACCAATGGGTTGCTCGTTAGATTCCCAGTCAGGGAACATGCCTGGGTTGTGAGCCAGGTCCCCAGTTGAAGGTGCTCCAGAGGCAAGCACATATTGATGTTTCTTTCCTCTTTCTCCATCCTTTTCCTTCTCTAAAAAATAAGTAAATAAAATCTTAAAATGAAGATACAAAGAAATGGGGTGATTTGCTCATCAACATGTCTTTTGATCTTCATAGTTCTCAGCATCTCTTCTTTGGGGGTTTTGCTGACATACTTACCTCCAAGGCCTCTCTCTATATCTCAAGATTTTTTTTTCTTTTTGAAAAACTTTATCTTATTGATTATGCTATTATAGTTGTCCCATTTTTTTCTTCCTTTCATTCTCCTCTGCCCTGCTACGCCCTCCTGCCGGCATTCCCTCACCTTAGTTCCTGTCCGTGAGTCATATGTATAAATTCTTTGGCTTCTCCATTTCCCATCCTATTTTCAATCTCCCCCTGTCTATTTTGTACCTACCATTGATGTTTCTTATTCCCTGTACTTTTTCCTCATTCTCCCCTCTCCCTCTCCCTGCTGCTAACCCCCACATGATCTCCATTTCTGTGATTCTGTTCCTGTTCTAGTTGTTTGCTTAGTTTGTTTTTGTTTTTAGGTTCAGTTGTTGATAGTTGTGAGTTTGCTGCCATTTTACTGTTCGTATTTTTGATCATGTTCTTTTTCTTAGATAAGTCTCTTTAACATTTCATACAATAAGGGCTTGGTAATAATGAGCTCCTTTAACCTGACCTTATCTGGGAAGCATTTTATCTGTCCTTCCATTCTAAATAATAGCTTTGCTGGATAGAGTAATATTAGATGGAGGTCCTTGCCTTTCATGACCTTGAATACTTCTTTCTAGCCCCTTCTTGCCTGTAAGATTTCTTTTGAGAAACCAGTTGACAATCTTATGGGAACTCCTTTGTAGGTAACTATCTCATTTTCTCTTGCTACTTTTAAGACTCTTTTCTTCTCTTTAATCTTGGGTAATGTAATTATGATGTGCCTTGGTGTGTGCTTCTTTGGGTCCAACTTCTTCGGGACTCTTTGAGCTTCCTGGACTTTCTGGAAGTGTATTTTCTTAGTCAGATTAGGGACATTCTCCTTCATTATGTTTTCAAATAAGTTTTAAATATCTTGCTCTTCTTCTTCTTCTTCTGGCACCCCTACAATTCGGATGTTGAAATGTTTAAAGTTGTCCTAGAGGTTCCTAAACCTCTCCTCATTTTTTTTTTTGAATTCTTTTTTCTTCATTCCGTTCTGGTTGAATGTTCATTTCTTCCTTCTTGTCTAAAGTGTTTATTTGACTTCCAGTTTCTGTCCTTTCACTCTTGGTTCCCTGTACATTTTCCTTTATTGCACTTTGCATAGCCTTCACTTTTTCCTCTATTTTGTGATCATACTCAACCATTTCTGTGAGCATCCTGATTACCAGTGTTTTGAACTGTACATGTGATAGGTTAGCTATCTCTTAGTTCTAAGATAGGTTTACTTAGTTCTATTTTTGGAGCTTTGATTTCTTTCATTTGGGCCATTTGGGCCTTTTTTGTCTTGGCAGTGTGTAGTAAGTGGCAGAGCCTTAGGTAATCACCAGGGTGGGACAGCCGACTTCGCTGTGCTGTGGTGCTCTATGTGGGGGAGGGGTCTGAGAGGGAACAATGCCCCTTGCTTGGCTCTTAGAGGGCTTTCAGCCACTTCCCCTGCTGCCCATAAGCAAATTGGGCCATTTCGGTGTTGATTCCTGGGTGGGTGGGCTTGTGTTCATTTTAGGACTCTGTGGGTCTCTCCAACAAACTCTCCTGTGAGGCTGGGGATTTCTCCCACTGCCAACCCCCCACGAGTTTTTACAACCAGAGGGTTTGAGGCTTTATTTTCCTGTGCTAGATCCCTGGGTTGCATGGTCTGTCTTGCTCCCCAGTTGTTTTTCCCATTTTATCTGCACACAAATATGAGACCACTGGGTCTGCCAGCCAGTGCCTTGCTGAGAGTTCTCTTGACCCTGGCCGCCCATCTCCATTGCTCCTGGGTGAATATTTCTACCAGTCTGGGTGAATATTTCTTCTTTAACTCCTTGGTTGTCAGACTTCCATACAGTTTGATTTTCTGGCAGTTCTGGTTATTTTTTGTTTTTAAAATTTATTGTTGTCCTTCTTTTAGTTGTATGAGGAGGCAAAGCATATCTACCTATGCCTCCATCTTAGCCAGAAGTCTCTCTATATATCAAGACTAAGCTTCATGTTCAAAACAGAAACCGTGAACAGACTGGTGGTTGCCACAGGATAGGATGATGGGGGAGCTGTGGGTGCAAATGGTGCCAGGATTAAGATGGACAAATTTGTAGTTACACAGTAGTCATAAAGATATAAACTACAGCATAGGGAATAGAGTCAAAATGTTGTAATTATTATGTATGGTACCAGGCCAATCATGGTAATGTACAGGGGACCACTTTGTTAAGTATATGATTGTCTAACAAACTCTATTCTACAAAACTAACACCAACGAATATTGAATGTCAGCTGTAATTGAAAAATAAAATTTAAAAAAGAGGAGAGAAAATCAATTGTTATGATTAAAATAAAGAAAGTAAGACAATGAGGTGAAAGACCTTTTAAAACTTTAGTCTCAAAACAAATTGGGAGGAATGTTGGTTTTAGAACATTTTGATCTTTTGGGATGTATTTTCTTTCATTCTCTGACAATTAAAAAACTGCATTAATAATAGCAGTGTTCCCTAAGTGCTGCAGTTATAACCCAAGCCAAGATTATTTCATTAAAACTCTTAGGAGAAAGCTGCAGGACAGAGCCCATAAAATATCACTATTTTCTTGATAAGAATGCAGAGCACCTCACAGCCCAGGGGAACTCTGCCCGGGGCACTAGAAGTCTCCACCTTGCTACACTAAAAGGCTCCAGCAAAATGCCCTGGAGCAACATAGAACTTCAGCACGAAGGGTTTCTTCAAATGAAGTATATTAAGTGGCAACTCTTTAATTTCATTTTCTAATTCTATTCATGGACTCTAATTTAAGGCAAAGATTCAGCATCCTTCTGAGTAAGAAGGCTCTGGTACTTTTAATAAGGGCAAATATACTTAACTTCTTCCAGCTCAGTTTTCTTCTCTGTTGAATAGGAATGAAAACACTTCCTCCCAAAGAAAATGGTTAGTATCTTTCTATGTAGATATAATAAGACAACAATTTGTCCTGTAGCTCTTTGAGCAACTATAAGCTACTTATACATGTTTTGACAACTTTTCCAACTTCCTGCCAAAGTATATTTTCAAAAATTTTAAAACATGACTATCATGTCAAAGATTTATTTAACTCCTTAATGAGGGAACCAGCAGGATGTTAAAGCTGATTCAAAGAGAATTGGAAAAACTCAGTATGTAAGTCTGAAAAAATTACTGCTGGAAGAGGAGTGCTACATTTAGATATAAAATTTGTTCACTTGCTACAGGGCAATAAAACTGGTAGAATGGTAAAAATATAAATAATAGGGTAACTTTTTGCATTACGATTTCTATTTATTGTTCAGATATCATTTGTAGTTCTATGAGATGAAATCTAAAGTTAACATTTAACTTAAAAAATTATGGGTTCTAATCAGTGGCGAATAGTTAACCAAAGGTACTATCTCCTAGAAAAATACACTATTCTGGAAAAGACCTGTTATACAATAGTCCTATGACTTTGAAAGGACATGCAGTCATTATTTTATCTTATTCCCAAGTTTTGAATATATATTTTAATAATACCAATCTGTTTTTAGTATTTCCTAATGTTCCATTCCTGCTTGGTGCCTTCAGTTTTTTTAAAAATAATTCTCTGTGTTTCTATAAGTCTACTTGTCTCAAACTCTTTTTTTCCCCATCAGCCATTTATTGCCTAATTACATCCTTTGATCTTTTTCCATTTGCTTCCTCTCAAGCCATTATTTGAGTCTGCCTTAGTTCTTATGCTTAAGACTGACTTAAACCCAATTGACTATGCGCAGCTATCGGTTTCCTTTTAGTATTGAAGATAGGTAATTTGCTATCTACCCCCCAGCACCTCTATGCTGTGTAAGGGAAAGAAGTCTCAAACAGTATTCTTCCATACATCTGAAATCTAACGCAAGCAAGCATGAAGTTCTATAAATGCAGTGAGATTCTGGTTCTCTGTCCTGTTTTCGGCTCCCAAATCACTGTGTATGAAAATGCCACTCAAGGCAAATGTGCAAAATTCTGTGGCATACATTTTCTAGCTATTTTCCCTTTTATTATCAAATGGCCAAAAATCTTTTAAACCAGTACCCCCAGATCAAGTAGAAATCAAACTGGGGGAGCCATTACGAAGGGTAGAAGGTGTAGACTTTTAAACATTCTCTGTTCATATAAGAAGAGTAGGAATATATCATTTGTATCCTAGCCCATCCTTGTACCTTACGCATTATCACCTCCACCAGTGGAAGCCCACATCTTAGTATCCATCATGCTCATTAACAAGCCAGTGATTTTGCCAATGAACATCCACTCATTCATTATGCTAAGTAACACACTTCTATGTTGATCAGGGCTAACTGAAGCCTTGTAGATGTCATCTCCGGTGTGTGGTCTTCTGAATAAATCCTGACTAATCTCCCCGGAGTGTCCTCAGTTAGGGAAACGATCCCCACCAGAGATGTCACGTTCAATTACGTTACATGCTCTAGGCTGGAAATAGTTTGAAATACAATACATTCTTCATCACACCTGGACTTGGCTTGTTTCTAAATGGAGACAGCATAACCTGTCAGTACCTATGGAGGGCAGGGGCGACACAGTACTTGCTGCTGTGGGAGGTTCCTGTCTCTAAACTCCAGAAGCTGGGACAGTGGCACGACTTCTTAGGGAACACATGTCCCGTGTACCCTGGCCATAGGGAATGGAGCAAGGAAAACACTCCCGTCTGAGCTTCTCCCAGAGGGTTGGGCTATGGCCAAGGATGAGATCCCTTTGTTCTCAAATTGCCATGGTTATTGGCTACCGGGGAAAATAGAAGGAAGGGAAGTGAGGCGTGCTGATTTATTATAAAGAAAGAATACCTTTTTTACATTGCTAATTTATTTTGGGCACTAGTGTCTGTCAGAGCTTCTGGGGGGGGGGGCGGAGCGGAACAAAGACCATAAGCAACTCTGGTTTAAATTTAATTGTAATTGTGTCAGATTTTATATTATGATGAAATCTCAGCCTCCTTACAAGGAAGTTAAATCCCTCGTTGATTCAAAGGGAATTTAGTTCCTCTAAAGATGAGCAAGACGAGACAAAAACATGACCCATTTTTTTTCCTCCTCAGAGCCCCAATTTTTGGCTGTATTCTTTCTTCTTCCCACTACCTTAGGAGGTTTGCTCACAGCCGACAGTGCAGAGGCACGCTCTGGCTGCTTGGGGAGTTCGAACGCTCCGTGGCCTTCTCCAAGACAAAAGGCCCTGCATTATTTTAGGCAAGGAGAATAGTCTGTTGTGATTCCCTAGGCACTGCATATGGTCTGCCCTGGCCAGAACTTTTACCTATTTATGACAATATAATTTCACTGGCTTTCAGAGATGAACTTTATGCCCTCTCTGTCAGACTGACCCAGAAATATGTCCACCAAGCCAAGATGTCATACTTCACCTCTCCAAGCAAACTACAGCTCATATAGACAAGTGGCAGAGGATAGATTTCTATTCTTTCTAGAAGTGAAAGGGTTGCAAAAGCTGCCGAGGCTCCCATATTTTGTGGTTATGAAATTTCTGAATACCTGCAATATCGTGATCTGCATGCAAGGCCTTGTGGGTACTAAGTGGTTATCTAAGTAAATGCCCTAGTTTCAGAATCATTTTTTTGCCCTGTGGATGGCAATGTGCTGTGTCTGGTTTTGGTGTGTTAACCCTAGCCTGTGTTTCGTCTTGCTTTTTTTTTTTTTTCATTTTTTTCTTTTTGTATTTATTTCCCAAGTTTTCTATATTCGGTGTAATTTTTAGAGATTTTGCATATACAAATACAAAAGAAGAAGCACATATACAAGTGCAAAAGAAGAAGCACATATACAAGTGCTTCTAATGCAAATAAAATGAGCCCCATGAATGTCCCTTCCACTCTGACTACATCGCAATATTTTCCCCAGACTTGCTGATTCTATTCCTTTGCCTGCCTTCACGTTCGTGAAACAACCATTATCACAAATGTGATGTTTTTATTCTCATGCATGTTTCCATATTTTTAATACATAATTTTATATCTATAAGTGATACTTTTGGTTTGCAGGTTTTCAGTTTTATAAATTCTGCATAGTTTCCCTTTGTATGATTTTGCCATAATTTATCTATTTTCTTAGGATGTTTTCAGTTTTTCACCATTACAAACAACGAGGCAGAAAACATTGTTTTCCGTGTTTCCATGTGTAAGGGTTCTCCAGAGAATTAGGCTACAATGGAATTGCTAAATTTTTGGATATGAATATCTTGAACTTTACTAGAGATTGCCAAATTGCTCTCCAAAGAGAAATACTGGAGTTCTTTATATATGCTGAATACTAAAATGTTGTTGTTTATATGCACAACAAATCCACTTTCCAGTCTGTGGCTTGCCTTTTCTTTTTGTTCACGGTGGGTTTTAAAGGCAGTTTTATTTTTAATGTATTCAAAGATGTCAGGTTTTCTTCTGTTTTGTGCATTTTGTATCTTGTTCTATAGATCTTTTCATTTAACGTGGGTGTGAAAAAGCCACCCTCTCCTTCATTCTCTGATTCCTTTGTCTATATGAGCATTATTTGTGGATTGCCCTAAACTATATGAGCACTGGTTTAAGCTATGCTAATCTAGATGCAAGGTTTAGCGCTTCTTGATAGTCTCAGAATGCATTAATGAGCAAGGTGGGTTTTCCAGTATCAGCGAAGGAGGAGTTCACATCGAGTCCACACTGGATAAATAAACTCCTCCCGTTAGCTATTTCTGATCTCTCTTTTTGTTAAATCTCTACCTTACCAGCACTCTCAGTAATAGAATCACAGGCTTTTTTCTTCCTTTGAGGAGAAAAAATAACTCTTTGCTTCATTAAAAACTTCTTTTTTGCCCTGGCCAGTGTGGCTCAATCAGTTGAAGCGTTTGTCATGTAAACTGAAATGTTGCAGTTTCGATTCCTAGTCAGGGCACATACCTAGCTTGTGGGTTTGGTCCCAGATAGGGGCGCACATGAGAGGCAACTGCTTGAAGTTTCTCTCTCCTACCAATGTTTCTCTTCCTCTCTCTCCTTTCCCCTCTCTGTAATCAATAAGCATGTCCTTGGGTGAGGATTAAAAAAAAACAAAACCTTTACCTGTTTTGTCATAAAATATGGGTAAATAGTTTACTAACAAATTAACAGGCACCAAGAAAAGGATCATCTCAATCACAGTAGGTCTTTCACTTAAAGACATTCTCATAATTATTTGTTCACTTATTTAAATCTTATTTATCAAGCATTGACTAAGTCTCAAGCATTAAACAAGACACAGTGAGAAAAACAATGTCCCAGGTTAGAAAGATCCAGAAGGGGTTGTGGGAAGGCTTCTTAGAGGAGGTGGGAGTTAAAGTATGATGGGAAGGACAAGGAAGTAGCTATTTCAGGGTGTCATTTAACAAGAGGTTAAATGGCAAATGCAAAAGCCAAGTGGAAAAAAAAAAAGAAAAAGCACTTGGCATATAGGAAGAACTAAAAGAACGACAATTATGCCTAAAAGGAAATGTTGACGGAAGAAAATGATACGGAATGTGGACAGAGAGCAATAGGGGTGAAATTATTGTGTTCCTTCTAGGCTTTGACAAAGAGAGGCTAATGGTTTGATTCGTGTTTTTACACTATAGCCTTGGCTGAATCTACTGGACAGATTGTCAGGGCGCTGAAGCCGAGGAAAGAAACCAATTAGGAAGCGATTGCTGGGGTCCAGGTGAGATGCAATGATGGCCAGGATTAGTTCTGTAAAAGAAGAGATGTAGAGAAGAAGCACACCCTAGTGAAAGAAATGACAGGGTTTTCTAGAGGTACAGTGAGGAAGGAAATGCAATCAGAGATGGTTCCCCGTATTGTGACATGACTGAAAATGAGACATAAACTGAGATGGCGAGCACTGCCCAGGCATGTTTAGGGTAGGACAGGGGTGGTGGCGGTCAAGAGTTTTGTCCTGTGCACACCACTTCCGGACGCCTCTAAGACATCCACATGGAGGTCGCATATTCGGCTGGATCTAGAATTTGGAGAAGAAGTCAATTTGGGAATATCAGCTGGTAGGAAAAGACAGTATTTTTTTCTAATTCATGATGGAGAGATAGATATACAGACAGAAAAGAGAAACGAAGGAAGATCCCGTTTTAGTTCCAGCCTAAACTTTAGATGTCAGTGACTACCAGCTGTGGCCGTGAATTTCAGTGCCCAGACAGGGATCTTGGACAGACTGTGTCGCAGGAAGCCCCAGAAAAGTCAAAAGAGGACAACTGTCCATTTGCTTTCACTTATGGAAACTACCGCACCAGCAGACTTCAAAAGCAATGAGGTTGATTGCACACTTTAAAGGAAAAAAAAAAACCAGACAATATCATTGGAGATTTGTTGAGAGATATGTACCATAAAAGTGCGCTGATCCATAAGCAGCAAAACCGACATGCCTGGGGTTTGAGCAATATTATCAGTTCTATGACCTCTACTTGGGTTTCTGTTAATATTTTCAAGATAGATCTGTTGATTACGTCTGTGTAATTGTCACAGAACTGGGCACTTCCGTAAATTGGGCTTACTTTTTCTTATTACAGGTAAAATGATAAATAGCCGAGGTTTTCGGCTGAATCTTCTATATGACCATGGACAGATGTGTTTGCAGCTTGTATTCTGTTTATTCTCAGTGCCTAATCCATTCGTCCATTACCTCCACTGCGACTTGTAGACAAAATTCTGGGCTCTCTTGTCAATCTAACTGATGACAAGTATATCTACTTATTAGAAAATATTGGGTGCCTACTATGAACCAATTGCTTTGGTACCCATGAGAGTTACCAGAAAACTAGGTCATCATTTTTGATTTCAGTAACTTACACTCTGAGAAAGAAACCAGTTTGTAATTACCTACATACACTCTAAGATCCAATGGAAAAATGGTTAACATAGATTTAAAAAATGCCGAGTCACTTCCAGGTAACAATGACCACACAGCATGAGTTTACAAATATCCCTAATGAAATAAGTGAAACTAGTAAAAACAGACAAGTAAACAAAAAGTAGATCACCAATGAAACAATATAAGAAATAGAAATAATTGAATGCCCTAAATTTCCCCAAGTAGCAGCCAAGAAAAGAACCAAAGGATTACAGTGTGACATGACATGTCTCTGAACCACAGCTCCAAAGCTTAAATGCAATATTAATGAGTATATTCTTCAGGGTGGGCTAAATGTTGAAACATGCGATGTCAAAACCTTAGGGTTGAACATACTGCAAGTTTCTTTCTCCTTCATTATGTAACAGATGGTTATACCTTAAGGGATAGCTCCTGGTTCTTTCCATCTATGGATCTTCCTCCCCTACATCCTCAGAGTCCTCTCCATTAAAGAGAAGAAGGGGCAAGACTCACAAAAGGGAAGTTTTTTTGCAGTAAACTTGGAAGTGGCTGACTTCACCTGGCCAGAAGACCTCTGTGACATGGCCAACCTTAAGCTCAAGGGAGGCTGGGAAATGTAGTCTCTATGTGTGCCCAGGAGGACAGGGAAAGGCTTTAGTGAAAAGAGTAGTCTCTTCCACAAAGTCTACAAAATCCCTAAAATTCTCATTCATTATCCTCAAACTGGAGGAAGGTGAAACAAATAATTTTTTTTCACTTCACTCTGTTTTGATGAGGGATTGTGAGATCTCTAAATGAGAAGTGAACAACTAAGTGTGTTCTGACTTCAGTAAGGAAGGGCGCCAGGGCTCCCCCTGAACTTGGGAACACACAGAGTAGGTCCAAGGGTGAGAGGATACACGGTTACATGGGTGGATGGACTCTGGTTTAAAATGGACATCTATCAAAATCAGAAGGCATTAGAGCACTCAGGTCTTCTGACAATGACTGCTCACCCTGTCATAGTTAGATGTAGTCTCTCTTTTCCTTCTCGTTCAGCTGCGCCATTCAACCTTGCTAGGTTCACCAGGGCAAGAACAATTTGCTAAGGACCTGGGATGCTCAGGCTTTATTGTTTAGAGAGATACAAATGGGTCTCAAAGGAAAGGAACTTAAGCGGAACTCACTCACTCACCCTGTAGCAGATCAAATAGAAATTCTGGGCAAGAGTCTCATGAAAACTATGAGATGCCCCGCCCCCCCCCCCAAAAAAAAATCACATGGTAGCACTAACACACACTGCAGAGGGGAAAAACATAAGAGAAAAACTATTCTAGAAAAAAAGTGTAACTCAGGGAATTAAAGAAAATCTCATGCATATGCTTTATGTTATTGAAGAACATGTTAGTATTGAAAATTCAGTTCAACAAAAAAGAACTCAAAGATGAAACCACAAGGTCACAGGATGTTGTTGCCAGAGCAAGGGGTCCTGGATGATAACAGTCCCACTGTCAGTCCCCGAGGCAGAGAACAGGGCAGCCGTGGCAAAGAGTGGGTATGAGAGGGCAGGCGGATACCGATGAATCATGCTCATCTATGCGTAGAGGGAACTGTGTGTTTCCTAAACCCCAAGGACAGCACTAAAGCTAGCAGAGAGCCGTGCCAAAGTTTGGGAAACCCCAGACTCTCATCATTTCTCACTTCTATTGTTGTTCTGTGAAACTTCTCTCTCTCTGCAGTCTTCGCATGTTCTCAGTCTACACGGAAGAATACGTTTTATGTCATTCCTCCAGCAACAAATGGTTAGCTGGCTCTCAATCACAGTTCCCAATTTCTGGGAGAAAAATCTGATAGACTCAGTTTATGTGACATCCAATTATCTTGGGCCCATTGGCCACAGAAGAGGCATACAGTCATACAGCAATAATAGTTAATAAATTTTGAGTGTGAATTGGATGTCAGACACTGTGGTGCCAAGTTATATGGGGTGTCTCATACAACCTTCACACAGGAGAGAGAATACCCCCACTATTTGTTATTATTATTTTTAAATCCTCACCCGAGGGTATGTTTTATTGATTTTAGAGAGAGAGAAATATTGATGTGAGAGAGAAACATTGATTGGTTGTCTCTAGTACACTCCCAGCTAGGGTTCAAACCCCAAACCTAGCTATGCGCCCTGACCGGGGATCGAACACACGTTTGTGGTGCATGGGATGATGCAATGCTCCAACTAACTGAGCCACCAGCCAGGGCAGTATTCTCATTATTCCAAATGGATGATTACACAGAGACTCAGAAAATTTGAATCACTTTTCCAATGTCACACGTATGTTTCAGAGCCGAGTGTCAAATCCAGGTGGCTAGCTCCAAAATCTGTCCCCAGCCTTTGTGCTATTTATTCCCAGGACACCCAGGAGCCAGTTACCAAAGAACAGAGGATGATGGTCTGTGGATTGGACAGATCCCCCTAAAATATAAACGTTATTTTTCTAAAAACTTCTTTGGGATAGAGTTTCAAAAGTAGACTCTGGGATCACCGGCCATACCACCCAATGGCTTCCCTGAAAATTTGCCCCGATGTAGGGAAGAGTATGAAAGTGCTTCTCCATCACATTACTGCCAACATCGAGCACGAACACTGTATTATACCTTTGCCAGTTGAACAGGGAGATATAGAGTAGGACGAATTATTCTGAGGGGGAGACTGGGGAAACCCTTACAGAAGAGGTCAATGAGGACACAGCAGCAGCAAAGCAGAAAGGCCTGGACGTCCATGGGCTCTTTGCAGAAGGTAGGGCAGTCTGGGTGGCTTAAAAATAGTGTCAAGAGCTGTATTTAGCAATCCTTCTAGAGAACCGTGGAAGCCAGGGCGAAATACCATGACCTTGTTCAAAACCTTTGAGACCTGAGAGGCGGTATTTTTCTAAAAGAAATTAGCCTTCAATAATCTTTGTGTGAGATTTTTGTCTAGGGGGCTACGTGCACCCACATTTAGGTGCAGATACACCCTTGGCCTCACCACCACCCCCCCTTCCATACAACCATTTTCATATACACACCTATCTTGTTCAAAAAACGCTGACAGGGTTCCTATAGGGTTGCCTGTAGTAGGGTAAAGCGCATTCACTAATGAGATGACAGGTGTGAGGGCTTTTCAGCTTTGAAATGCATCCACTAGAGACATTTGCATTCTATGAGAAATCTATGCTAATATAACATTCACACTCAGAGGGGAAGTTTAAATTGCAAATTTTGAGAAGCTTGAAGTTGGTAAACAATATTTTGGGGAGACATGGTGCCAAGGCAATTCCAAGGAGGAAGTTTGGATGGGAGGGATGTCAGGCAGGAACTTCCTGGAGCTGAAATCACCTGGGAAGCCTGGGACTGGTGGTGAATTCTGTTCACCCCTGACGGTGGGTTGTCAGCTGTACAGTGAATTACAATCACCTGCATGGCTTGTGAAACCCAATTGCTACTGTCCCTCCCCACCAGAGCTTCCCACTCAAAAGGGTTGGGGTTAGGCTGAGCATTTGCATTTCAAAAAGTTCCCTGTCCCAGAGACTATGATTTGAGAACATATGCTCTAAGAAAAATCCTAATACTATATTTGCTTGTCAACATGGTTGGAAGAGAATAACTAAATGATAATCATTAAAGATTCCGCCAGACTGAGACTGGATAATGTTTCTCCATAGCTTTCAAAGGTCCCTTTATGTCTTGGAAGAACCTGATGGCAGAAAGGAGCAAGGCTGGGAGGTAGGTACAGAGATTTCCCTCCCGCTCTGGGGAACTGGCCCTGGCCCCCAAGTCTTTCCTCTTCCTCGGAGCTGCCAGTTTGGAGGAGAGAAATGCCACCGTCTCCCAGGCTGCTGCAGCTGCTGCCGAGAGCGGCTCATTACCAGTGTTCCCTGGCGGCTTCAAAGCCAGCCAGCCGCTCACCCTGGGTGATGATGTCAGCATTTCCCCCGCTCCATCACACCTGGCTGAAGAAAATCAGATAAGCTCCAAGGGAAGAGGCCCAGGGAACCGCACAGTCTTGACAGGTGAACCAAAGGCCCTTTTGTTTTCTGGGCTGGGCCGGGCCGCCAGGTTGGTGGATTTCATTTAGTCAGCTGGCCGCTACACCGCTCTGCTTGCCAATTCCCTCCCCCCCCAAAGAAATCATTTGTGATTTGCAGAGCTGTTCCTGAGCACATGGGGCTTTAATGTGAGACTGACATTGAGTTAGTATTGGGGAGGCCTCTCCCTGCTTTGGTGGGAAGCCACCTGCCAGAGTGGGACTCAGTAGGGCAGGCAAGGTGCTCACTTGGGAGTGAGCAAATCCTGCCTGGGCCGTTTTGGTGGCGTTCCTGAGCAGTGCTCCTCCAGGTGCAGCGTGGGCTGAGTGAGTCCCTGAGGAGGGGCCTGGCACACCTTTGTGTCCAGCCCCTGCAGCCAGGTGACGCACCTGACTGATACTCCCTCCTTGGGGACCTCAGAGATTTACTCCCACCGGACTGTGGCTCTGTCTCCTGGTGGAACTCACAGTGTTGTCTTTGGGAGTTATCTTTAAAGCCAACGTGCAGATGTTCTTGGTGCCTGGAGGCTTTTCAGCCAATCCTACTAATTTGGGATCAGCCACAGTGGCAATGGGTTACCTTGAGCGTCTGACTTTCTTTCTTGCCCTGTGGTTTGTTGGGTGTAAGCGGATGGGGTGGCAGGGAGGGTGACTTCCTTTCTGGATATGATTTATTAGTGGATAAAAAACTTTGTAAAAGGGAATTAAAAAATATTATTACAATTGCTTCTCCAGTCTAGAGAATTCTCTTAACAATATTCTCCTTAGAAGGGATAGGGGGCTAGGTCATATGTCCTTTCTGTGATACAGGATTGAGAAGTGACCCTGGGGACACACCCCAGGTTTCCTGGGCAAGCAGCCAGCCAGGGTCTATCTTTTTCCAGCAGGTGGGGCCCACCCCAAGCTTGGCTTCCTGCAGGACTGGGGCGTCTCCTGTCGTGAGAACTGCAACTTCCCAAGGGCCTCCAGGAGCTGGGGAGATGTTGCTCCCAGACATCCTCTGTACAGAGCTGACACCCAAATCTAGACCGACTGGTAACACTGGCCTGATTGTCTCCCATGGAGAGAATCACTCTTATACTTGCTCTGTGACAAGTTTCTCAACCTCAATGTTACATGTTGGCCCAGACAACCCTTTGATGTAGAAGGCTGCCCTAAGCATTGTAGGATGTTTAGTAGCATCCCTGGCCTTAATCCAGTAGATACCAGTAGCAACCCTCATCTCCAGTTGTGACAACAAAAAATGTTACCCTATATTATCAACAGTCCCCAGGGCCTCGAAAGGGTCTCTGATTTAGAACCACTGATCTGTCAGAATGGGAGAGGCAGCATGGTGGGGAACAATTTACGGGAACCAAAATCCATCACTGCATGACCAGGTGATTGCTCCTAACCCAGTGCCCCACCCCTATAGGGAGAGGGGAGGATGGGGCCTTGTGTCTTCTCTTCTCTTGTGGACCCGGTGCCTTGGTTCTGATTTGTTCAAAAGCAGGGTTGCAGATGTGGGTTCAAGTTATTCATTTGGGAGAACAAGGAAACACAGGTGAGGAAAGTGAGACTGGACACAGGGGAAAGCAAATAAAATGTATGTTGATGAGTAGGTTAACTGCTGTGGATATATGAGGCTCAATGTTTTTGGAACCTTCTGACACACAATGTAGACTACACTTCAAAAGTGTCCTTCCGAAGAAGACGGGAGAATTGGGCATTAGTCCACTCCCCAGAGGCTGTCCCTGAGGACATTAATTCCCTTGCACTTTCTGGACGCACCTACTTGCTACCTAGTAAGCTCAGGTGCTTCTGGGAGAAGGCCCTCAGGCAGAGTTGAAGAGTGATGACAGGTGCTTAAGGTAGGAAGCTCTTGAGATGCTAGAAACTCTCTACTGTAGCCGTAGGCAAACTCAGGTATGATGGGTGGGGACCTTAACAGCATCTCTGGTATTTTGTCTTTGTGAGATTCTTCTTTCCTCAATAAAGTCTGGTTTCCAACTCATAGCATATAATACTGAGGAATCTGTCCCAAATCCTGGTCCATGACAAGTAGGATGCACCAAGGGACCCGACTTCTAGAATATTCGCTCACTGCCATTCTGTGGGGCTAAGGAGGTAGCTTCCTGAATAGAACTAGTTAAAGATACCAAAAACTAGTAGCAGAAGTTGGGAAGAAGAGTAGCTGAATACTTCATGAAAATACCAGGGCATCTGAAAGTCTGTTTTGCTGATGGCCCTGAAGGTGTTAAAATTAGATATTTGTCCCTTTCCATGTTATCTGTATTTGCAGGGGCTCGTGATTTATTAGGGACATGCATGTGGTAAAAGAGCAAGTGGAACATTCCTAGCACTTAGCATGCAGACAGCATGCTTACTAGATACCCTGATTTCCAGCCAGTCTGATGAAAGATGGGAATTAGAGTTATTGCTGTCTTCTGTGAATAAGGAAATTGAGATGCAGTGTGGAGGGTCTATAGGGATTTCAAAGACCTTCAGTGGGGCGACGAGAGGCCACAATAGCCCAGGATTATTGCTCTTGCTTGTGGGCGGACAGGTTTGAATGCCAAGCTGAGGGGTATGGATTAGATATGACAAGGCACAGGAAGCTTCCGAGGCTTGCCTAGTGTGGAAGTGACATGATGAAAATGGTGATGGAGAGCTTCTTTAAGCTGCTGGGGGACAGTTCTTTGAGGGGCTGCCCATCGAAAGCCTTGAAGTAAGGAGAGAGTGGAAGGGGAGAGACTAGCCAAGAAGCTGTTCCAATAATGCAAGGATAAGATGGTAAAGATTGTGGAGTCAAATCTGAATCCTGATAAGAAATTTTAATCTTCTGGCAGCCCTTTCTAGATCTAAAAATAGTGAAGCAATATTTGACTGTCCTGATATTAATGTAGAAAGTGTTCTCTGAGAAGTCATGGAATCATCTGATGTTGTAGCTGGGGAGATTTAAGGTCCCATACTCCCCGGGTGGCTAATTTAGATGTCTAGAGTTCAGGGGGTGGGGGAATAGTATGTGAAGCAGGTATGATTTTAATTCACATAACAACACGGTGTGGGCATGGAGTGCCAAGCACTGTGAAGTGGTGTGCTGGAACCATGGTGGTATATGCTTGTACCATAGCATGCCTGCACACCATCTCATGAGAACCCATGGTTAAAATTCCTAGGACATGTGCATGTTGGTTGATGTACCAGTGGTAGCTTAAAATCAACCTAGAGGAGTAGCTACACCATGGAAACTGGCAATCACCGCACGTCAGGGCTCCATCTCTCCCAACAGCTGGCTGTTAAACATTTTACCAGAGGGACACCACTGTCCCCAGGGCAAACCAGAGCATACGTGCCCAGCCTCAAGTGGATAGCTGCTACTCGACTTCAGCCGCTGCCGCCTCAGTGGCCTGGTGAAGTCATTTTTTCCAGCTGTTCTAATTTTTCAAGAGTCGAACACCTTCATTTTCCACGATGTAATGCAAGCCTCGGTGGACGTGGCATTTTTGAGCAAAGGCAGGGAGGCTGGTGTAGAGGGGCTGAGGGGACAGATATATCAGTCAGACTGTGCGTTATTTAAGGCAGTTTTCCATTCTCTGTTTATTACTCTAAGAGAATTAAACAGATGACTCTCCTCAAATAGGACCAAACAAAGAGGCCATGGCTTTCTTATTCAGTCTAACCAAGTGCCATTTCTTCCGTAGTATTATTGGGTTAGGTGCGCAGAGCCAAAGAACTAATGAAAGGTAGTCAGGGACTAGCAAGTAACTGAGGGTTATCGCTTACTTCAAATATTCAGTTATTTTCACTGAAGAGCAAATCTAAACAAACAAAACACTATACAGTTCAACTGGTGGGTGGGCCATCACATTTCTTAAGTTTCTCCTCCGTCCATGGAAACAAATGGGCAATTTTTGTGATCCCTCTTAACTTAAGTCCCGAAAGACAATTTTGCATGGCTGACATGGATGGCTTAACACTTATAATGCCTCCACACTATGCCGATAGGTGAATGGATTGTTCTCTCTTACATCTATTTGTTTTCAATATTCAGAACTGCTTGTCATTCTAGGCAACTCACAGGCAAGTGGGGAAAGATTCTAAATTTAGCTAATTTTATAAGAAAGGATGTAAAGTATACTTCAGCAGCCACATACATGCTGAATTGCAAAAGAAAGCTTTCCTAATTGGCCGTTGTGCATGTGGAAGGTCCTGGGGAAAAATAACAATTAAGTTAAAAGCTACCTTTGCATCATAAATCTAAGTACCTTGAAAAAGATGACTTATTTTAACTTAATTGCAGAGACTTTTTTGTGAGACAGAATATGGAAAGACTTTTTTTTTTTAACATGGCGAATAATATAAGCAAGTAGTTAAATCTTTTTCTTTACTTGGGAACTTTAATTAAGTTTTGTGTGTTCTACAACCTTGTCAGACCTTGGTGCTGGCTTGGTCTTAAAATAAGTTTTATGGTCTTGTTGACCTTCACTTACCTTAGAAATAGAAGCAAGTCAAATTCCTCTTCCTCAAACTGAAAGTAGAAATGGTCTGTACTTTTTGAAATACTGCATTCTTATTTAACTGAAGACATGGGATTTAGTACTATTTCTTTAGCATTGCCTACAGATGCCTGCTAGCTCATTCACCACTGGACATGCCCTCTTCAATTGTTCCTTATCTTTCCAGTATTAGAAGTTCTGTTCTTTCAAAAACCAGTTTATTGCTGGAGGTCATCAAAGAGGGAGCTGTTTTATTGATTGGAAACTGTGACCAGAGCCACACTATTTATGGATCAGATGAAGTCAAGCCTTAAGGGAATCCTTCAAGTTCTTCTTCCTTGGGTCTCTTCTCTCCTGAGCACATAGGACAATTGTAGTTCATAGACCCTCTCTGGCAAGTCAAGGCCCTATGAGCAGTTCTAACTACTGAGTTGTGAACAGAGAAGCAACGTGGTACTTCTGGACGGGGGCGTCTAACTGTCCATGATGCTAGGGCTTCTGGAACACAGGGTGTCCCTCAGGGTTGCCGGTTCCTGACTGATTCCATTCAGATGTGCCCTGATCTACCAGCCAGGACTCCGAGGGAAAGGCTCTGCAGCTGAGTGCCTCCCCCCCCCCCCTCATCCGGTGACTCACGGTGGATGTGTAGTGTTAACAAGAAAGAAACTGTTTTTATTTTGAGCCACTGAGATCTGGGGGTTATTTGTTACTGCTGCGTAACCTGTTCTGTCCTGAGTGATGTGCACAGACGCACGGGAGGGCTGTGATTCTGAGAAAGGTGACTCAGAGTGGAAGTGCCCGCTACCTGCATGCTTTGCTATGTTCATAGTCATCTGATGACTGAGGCACGAGAACTCGGAGGACATCTGAGAGGATACTCAGGATACTCGCAGGATACTGACAACCAGTTGTGATCACCACCAACAACACCCTCATCCTCACCGTGATTTTCTTTTTCAGTTTTTTCAAATTAGCAGTTGAGCTAAGAACTTAGGATCCAGAAGAGGCCAGCATGCCTGTGTTTGGACTGGGGTTTTCAAGGTAGAATAGCAAGTGCAAAGCCCCAGAGGTAAGAAAGAGCTTGATACGTTCATCTCTATGGGAGGGTGAGAAGTTTGCTGTAACGAATGCTGCTGTGGTTCCGTGTCTAGCACAGCGCACGCAGAGTTGACTGTGATGGCTCCGAGCAGCCACCTTCCGAGCATTGCTCGCCACCACTGGGGGCAGCTGGGGTAGAAGGTTGTAACCTTCCCTGCTCCTCACCAAGGAGGGCAGCCCACAGCGAGTTACTAAGGGGAGCAAAAAGCTGGCCCCTTTGCCTCCAGACGAGGTAATTCTGTTTTGTAGCTTATGTTCCAGAGCTTCTCCCCACCCCCAGCTAAGCAAAAGCTGGACTGTACCTGAAATCCCATCCCTGATTAGTTAACCCCTTTCTCTTTTCTATCCCACTTCCTTCATTATATTTCTTTGGCAAATCCTATTCACCTAGCTCCCTGTCTAAGGCTCTGCATCTTGGAACTCAACAGAAGCAAGTACTAAGGTAGGAAAGGGTCCTATGGGCAAGATATGTGGGGAAACAGTGCGTGGTATTAACTCCTCTTGGAAGTACCTTATGACTAATAGGGATTAAATCTTCCTGAAGGCCTGTAACAGGGAAATTGGCTTAACCTCGCATAACCTATGCTGCTTGAACGTTAAGTTCAGGAGTCTCCACATTAGACTTCCGCTCTGCAGATATTACTTCTGTGATCTTGGGCAAGGTACCTAATCCTTGGCCTCTCCCTCCTCTCAGTAAAATGGGACTATATCCATTGTCGACCAAAGCTACATGCACGTATTTATCCAGTTTGGAAAATAGTTTGCCAGTTTCCTATAAAGATGAACTTGTCTTATGAATCACGAATTTACCTAGGTTTCTAGCCTTAAAGATAATTGACAATCTATGTTCACACAAAGACAGAGACACGAGTGGTCATAACACTGTGATTTATAAGAGCACAAAATGGAAGCCATGCAAGTATCCATCAACTGCAGTGTAATGATATGATGAGTTATTATTCAGCAGTAAAAAGGTCAGAGCTACTGACACATGGTCTAGCGTGGGCCTCAAAAGCATGAGCCTACATGAAAGAAGACAAGCATAGAAGACCACATAGTGTAGGATCCCATTTTTATGGAACTTCCGTATCAGAAGTTACTTGGACCTTGGCGTGGTATTGGGGGTGGACTGAGAAGGGGCATGAAGGAACTTTCGGGGGTGATGGAAACGTTCGAACATTGGATTGTGGAGATGATTGTATAACTGTATAAATTTACTAAACATCATTTGAGCTGTTGTATACACAACGGCTGGATTTTATGGTATATTTGCTATACCTCATTATAGCTGCTAGAAAAAAAATCCTTGAGAGTGTGGGTGTTTGTGTATTCTCTTACTCAGATATCCCTGAAATTATTTTCTGTAAATATATTAACATCTATTCTTAACACATGAAAAGACAAGTTCTGTCTATGGGATAATAAGAAATGGGGGCTGTAATTGTTATCTCAGGGGGTGCTATGAGAATCACAGGAAATAAAGCATGTTAGCTATTATTATTATTATTATTATTATTATTATTTGTAGTTGAGTCAGCTTTTTCTCACTTATTTTTAGAAGCAAAACATTTTTTTGGAATACCTGATAATGGGATAAACTTTGGGATCCATTATATAAGACATTTTGTCCATTTTTTTAAACACTCTTTAGTCAATTTTTTTCTTATAACTTGAGTAGGGCATATTTAATTTGAGAAAAACTCTTTTCCACCCTGTGTGTAGTCCTCTTGCTAAACCTGGGGACTTCTGAGGATTTCAGATGCCATAAAATGTTAACTTCTGGGTTCTAGCAAGGACGCGGCGTTACACTCTGATAAAATTCATATTATTTTTGAGAAATTGAATACCATGTGCTGGGCCAAATATCTCTGAAAAACCAATACATATATTCCCTCTATACCTCTTTGACATTAGACACACAGAAAATCCCACCTAGATGACCTTGTGTTTTGAAAGGCAAATACATCAGCTGGTGTGCTGTGTTCGGCTCAGCCGGAAATGATTGTGAATTTTGCCCTCAGAAAGGCAGATTACCAAAGTACATTAGCGTTTTGGGCATGTGCAGTATAGAGCAATTTGGCCCGATTTAAGCCGCCAGAGCAAGATTGCACCCAAACAGAAGTGCTTGTAGAAATGAATTGACAACTCCAGTAGTTTTAAATCAATGCATGCTGGGCAATCAGACTCCCTTATCGCTCCCCAAAATGACCTGCTTAAAGAAAATTGAAGCACTGTTAGAGCAGAGATAGCTGTGCAATCCACATGCTCCAAGTGGTGATCACCTTCAAATTTAAGCACTTAATTTAAGAGCTCCAATAATTTTAAATTGCTATGTGCTGCATAGAGTGACAGACGGGTACCAGAGTGCGCCAGTATTTTTAAAAACACTTCAGTGTTCAGGGTAATATAGTTCCACGGAGAGGTTCAGAGCAAGTTGAAGCAAATTTCCAAATTAACAGTGAGAAATCAAAAGAGGCACGGCAACAAACTTCAGGTTGGGTTCCTTTTTTTCTCCTCCCACCCTCACCCCACCCACCAGCCCCAAGAAGCCTTGTCACTCATCTCTCCTTTGGATTGGAAAACATTAGGGACTTGTCAGGAGCTAAAAATAAGTCCATCGCTTTAAGTATGGAACCCCCAGGTGAAGCCACACTTGGCAGGAGAACATGTCTGTAGCGGGGACGACGGCCCACGGAGCCAAAGGAAGAGGGCCTGCTTGTGTGTTCAGGGCTCTGGAACCCCCGCTGGAGGTCAACAGAGCAGCCCTAGGGGAGGCAGGGGGCCCCAGGGCAGTGAGTGGTAGAGGGTGTGACCCATGACTGAGATGGCTCACAGAGAACCAGAGGCCGCGTGTGGAAATGCCTCTGTGTCCAGCAGCCTCTCCTCTCCTGTCCAGTCCTTGCTGCAGACCAAGGCCCTCACCTCGCCCCGCCCCCTTCCACTCACTGGGTCCCACCCCTGATTCCTGCTCATCCTCCTCCTCCTAGCTCTTTCTCTTCTTTCCCCGATGACATGTTTCTCTGCACTGACCCCTAGTATCTAAATTGCCCATTAGAGCTCAGCGCTGCTCCCTTCCTTTCATCCTCTTTACTTCATCTCTATCCAGCCCATCCGCGTAATGTTCTTCCTCTTCCTAATAGCGTCCATTTACAAGCTGCAATTGGATTCATAGTCAACAGCCTCCTTTAAGCTCTATTTATGTATGTATTTATTTATATTTTTAAATTGTATTTTTTCATTACCATTTAGTCTTTTTATACACCCCGGCCCCTGCAATCATCATACTGCCGTCCATGAGTCTTTTTCCTTTTTGCTCAATCCCTCCACCCCTTACCCCACCCTTCTCAGCTGTCAGCCTACTCTCTATCTATGAGTCTGTCTCTCTTCCGTTTGTTAGTTCAGTTTGTTCCTTAGATTCCACACATGAATGAAATCATATGGTATTTGTCTTTCTCAAACTGGCTTATTTCACTTAGCATAATGTTTGCCAGGTCCAACCATATTGTTGCAAAGGGTGAAATTTTCTTCCTTTTCGTGGAGTAGTATTCCATTGTGTAAATGTCTGATAATTGTTTTATTCTCTATGGATGGACACTTAGGCTGCTTCCCTGTCCTGGTGATGGTAAATTATGCTGTGAGGAAGGGGTACTTTGATTCTTTCAAATTAGTGTATCAGCTTCCTTCGGATATATGCCCAGAAGTGGGATCTCTGGGTCAAACTGCAGATACATTTTTACTTTTTTGAGTTATCTCCAGACTGTTTTCCATAGTGGCTGCACATAAGTGGAAGCACATACCCTGTGTGTTCATGGATAGGAAGAATTAACATAATTAATATGTCCATACTACCCAAAGCAATCTATAGATTCATTACAATTCCTATCAGGACTCCAATGACATATTTCAAAGAACTAGAACAAATATTTCAAACATTTCTATGGAACCACAAAAGGCCCCACATAGCAACAGTGATACTGAGAAAGAAGAACAAAGTTGAGGAATTACGCTACCTAATATCAAACTATACTGCATGGCCATAGTAATCAAAACAGCATGGTACTGGCATAAAAACAGACTCATAGATCAATGGAACAGAATAGACAGCTCAGAAGTTAACCTACAACTTTATAGTGAATTAATATTTGACAGAAGAAACAAGCACATACAATGGGCTAAAGATAGTTTATTCAATAAATGGTGTTGGGAAAACTGGACAGGTATGTGCAGAAAAATAAAACTAGGCCACTTTCTTACACCACACACAATATTAAATTCAAAATGGATTAAAGACTTAAATGTTAGACCCCAAACCATAACAACTGTAGAAGAAAACATAGGCAGCAAAATCCCAGTTATTGCTCATAAACTCTTAAGAGAGTTTAAAAAATCTAAAGTTTTTAAAAATCAATTTTATTTTGCTATATTTATATATAATAAACTATACTTATTCTAGATATACATATTTTTCTTTTTTTGACAAGTGTGTACGGCTGTGCAACTGCCACTATTATCAAGATATTTGGCACCTCAATATGTTCCTTCAGGCCCCTTTGGCGTCAGCCCCTGTGACCCTGGCCTTAGGAGGCCACCAATCTCTTTCCTGTCACTGCAGAGGAATCGTGCCTGATTCATCACCAATGAAAAAGCAATAATAACATCTCCCTTCGCTGTTGTCTTGAGGATGGTTGGGACTCGGTGGGTATTTGCCGGTACCTCTACCGGCAGAGGAGAGGACCTGCCAATCAATGCCTTTCCCTGGGAGCCTGAAATCGCCTCCAACAGGCCCGACTTTTTCTTGAAGTTTTATATTTGGAGTTTAAAGTTTTCTGCGTTTTCTCCTTTTACTCCATGTATATCCGTGTTTGTTGTAATTTAAAGATTACTTTTCAAATTACTTGCCATCGGTAAAAATAGCGCTCTCGGACGAGGTGCTATATTTACTCTGGTTTCCAGCAGATTCTAACGTACTGACATTCTCCCTACAGTCAGGAGCTGTCTTGGCTTAGGGAGCCCTCTACAATGTTCCTTTAGCCAGTCCTGCCTCAGTCTCACCAAGTTCAATCATGAATAAGCCCTTGTCTAGTAATGAGAGATGTCCCAGAACAGCCCTAGGGGAGGAATAGAGCTTGAGAAAGCTTTCCACTTGGTGATATGCATAGAAGGCCCGGGGGGGACCTCTTTCACAAGGCTAGCATGTCTAGGGGTACCTCTGTGTGTGGAATTCTTGCCTTTTCACTTTTAGAGCTTANCCTGAAATCGCCTCCAACAGGCCCGACTTTTTCTTGAAGTTTTATATTTGGAGTTTAAAGTTTTCTGCGTTTTCTCCTTTTACTCCATGTATATCCGTGTTTGTTGTAATTTAAAGATTACTTTTCAAATTACTTGCCATCGGTAAAAATAGCGCTCTCGGACGAGGTGCTATATTTACTCTGGTTTCCAGCAGATTCTAACGTACTGACATTCTCCCTACAGTCAGGAGCTATCTTGGCTTAGGGAGGCCTCTACAATGTTCCTTTAGCCAGTCCTGCCTCAGTCTCACCAAGTTCAATCATGAATAAGGCCTTGTCTAGTAATGAGAGATGTCCCAGAACAGCCCTAGGGGAGAAATAGAGCTTGAGAAAGCTTTCCACTTGGTGATATGCATAGAAGGCCCCGGGGGGGGGGGACCTCTTTCACAAGGCTAGCATGTCTAGGGGTACCTCTGTGTGTGGAATTCTTGCCTTTTCACTTTTAGAGCTTACTCAAATACAATTATTATGAGGCCGCATTTATTATACTTCTATGTAGCAGGCACAGTCCCAGGTGCACCGTTCCTGTTTGTATTTAATTTACAAAAGGATTCTGCAAAATAGTCACTAATATCTTCATTTTGATGTTGGAAAAATGGAGACCCTCAGCGGTATTTAAGCAAGTTACTTAAACTTGCACATGGTCCCATAGCAAGTAAGTGAGAAACACTTGGAACCACAGCCACGTCAAATCCAGACTTACCCATTAGCAGCAGCGCTGAATTGAGAAACATCTAGAAGGTGAACGGTGAAAAGTCTAGAGAACTCTTATCTCAGATTTAGTGGTCTTCACCTTGTGGAATGAGGTGCTTTTGCCTGGAGACTTTAACGATGCAGCGTTTGACTGGGTCTGTGTGTGCATGTGTGCTGGTGTGTCTGTGTGTGTTCTGTGTATATGTGTGTTTGTGTGTGTGGAACACCCCTCCCATGCATTATCCCCCATCCCCACTTTATCTCCCTCTCCCTCCATGGTTCAGAACCAGAAAGGATGGCTTTCTCTGGAAACTTGGATTTTGGGGAGGACAAATGGCTTTGATCTTCTATAAGGAAAGGATCCGAGAAAGGAAATTGGTGAATGATAAACCATGGTGCTGGGCTGCAGGGCACCAGTCAAGCTGGTTGGCCTGAACACCAATGAAGCGGGCTGTGGGGGATAATGGATTCCAGTCGCAGCAGGGATGGTGTATAGGTAATACTCCTTAATTGGAGAGGCTCTTATTTTGTGTCAGGCACATGGCACAGAAGTAGACAGGGCCTGGCTTCCGTGGGATGCTGGGGTGAGGCCACAATATATCCTTGGTTCTGGAAAGGAGCTGATTATGAAAGTAAGCTGCCGCCTTTCTCCCCAGGAGCCCCCTCTGAGCCCCAAAGAGGGAGGGTGACTTTTCATTTGGAACAATGCTAACGGAGTCATCCAGGTCAGTGTCTCAGAGATAAAATCTGTCACTCCCTTCACCAGGCTCATTATTTCTACCTTCGGGCTGCAAGGAGACAGCAGAACACTGGAGAGTTGAGCTCTTTCCTTTTAGGGCTGACTCTCAGTACACACACACACACACACACATACACACACACATATATGGCCATGGTCTTAAAGGTGTGATCAGTTATGGGCAAGGCTTTCATCTTAAACAAAGGGACAGCAGTGTTTAAATTCCTTGCATAAATGTTATTGTCCTGAAACTCCACTCCCAATCCACTCATGGATATGCTTCTGTATTGCCCTTAACAACCACAATAAGAATGCACTGCGCACGGGGCTGGACTCAGCCTGGAATTACAACCCACATAGTTCTAGTTGTTCAGTAATTTAGACAGAAGAGTGGCATTGTGTTGACTTGGCGATTTAAAATTATGCTAAAGCAGGATTTTGCCAGCTGGATCCTTGACCTCATTCGGTAACACACTTGACTCTGTGCAACAGGGAGCCACTAATCCATGAGGTTTCAGAAAGTGAAGTGCTTTTTAAATTTTTTTTAATAAAGGCAGAATTTTCCAGAAACCTGTAAATAGTCGCCAATCAGGGGACAAAAACTTCAGGATGAGTGGGGATGCGGCCGTTATTGAAGCAGTTTTAGCAGTGTTAGCAATGTGTGCTTGATGAGGAAAGGGGAGATCTGTGAGCTTGGCTCTCATTCGAAGGTAAGAGGCCATCCTCACGTAACAAGAAAAGCAGGGGCATGGATTCTGGGCTTTTTTTTTCACTGCATAACATTACATGGTTCAGTTCTGCACCCTCCTGTCCAATAGCCCAGGGAAATATTAACATTTATGTGTCCTGGCTTGAGGTCTCTACTTTTTTCTTTTGGCAACCACCTCACCTCAAATGCCTGCAGGGTTCCCTGGGTACAGGCTGACTGGGGACTCTGGTGAACTGAAGAACGAGAGGGAAGTGGTTTGTTTTGTGTGGTATAAGTCCTTGTGATCCATCACACAGTTGCTTTTCAATGACCACTGTGCCTCCACATTCTTCCCCTCAACCGGAGCTGATTTTTGTAACACAAGAATCTGGAGTCTGGGTTGCCTCATCTTCACAATTTTCATTCTGGTTTGTAATGTATATTTTCCCAATATTGAAACATAGGCCACTGACTACCCAATGAACCAAAACAAATACTGGGAGGACCAGAGAAATTGCCTCTCTGAGCCACTCGGGGCTAGTGAACACTAGTTTTGTTGTCTGGTCTCCAGTCTTGGGAGCCCATGATTAACTCTTACTCTGAATGAGGTGAGAGAACCTCTGTCTTGCCTCCTCTGGTAAGAAGCTGTTGTAGGTGGTGGGGACACTTCAATTGGCATCCAAGTTTCTTTTGCCTGGTCAGGCTTTGGCACCTTGCAGCTGAGGGATTCTAAGTAAGTCTTTTCTGCACTCTCACTGGGCTGTCCCATCTGTGAAATGTGAATGAGTAGTGGGCTGGCCCCCTTGTGGGTGTTCTTGTTGGATTTAATACAGAATGGATATTAACATGCAATACTTTGACACCACAGGAGAAAGCAACCTTGGGATGTGGTCTGAGGCCGGGGTTGTGTCCTTCGGAACACACAACTAACCAGCGGTGAGATCTGGTCAAGTTGTATGATCCTTCTGGATTTTGTATCTGTACAGAGCCGGTTTTCTTAGGGGTGACAGTGGAGAAAATAGGAGAAGGCAGACCGGAAATCGAGGTGACACGCTGTCAGTAATGTAATCCTTGCTCCTCAGTGTGGTCTGGCAGCATTGGCATCTCTCAGAACTTGTTAGAAATGCAGAGTCTCAGGCCCCGCCTCAGACCTGCTGAATGAGAATCTATTCCCCAGGGGATTTGTTAGCATGTTACAGTTTCAGAAGCTTTGACTCAGTCCAGGGCTACTCAAAATGTGGTCCTGGTTGAGCAATATCATCATCTGGGAACTTGTTAGAAAAGGGGCCCCAACCTTCCGGTTTCCCCACCCCCACCAACCCATTGAATAAGCAATCTGGGCATGGGAACCAGGAATCTGGTTCAACAAAGTCTGTGGTTCAGGTTACCTTGGTGCACTATGGATTTAACCTGTTTGATGTTCAATCACCTCCTTATTTTCAATGTAATTGCAATAATAATACCATTAGGATGTTTTAAGGATGAAAAATATGGTGTACTATAACAGTAGAGTGTAATACAGTTGGATATGATATAGTAGAATATAATACACTGTAATATATTATAATATGTACATGTAGAGAGAAAAGAGTCATATATAATGAGCAGAACTTGATAAATGGCATGCAGTGAAGAGTGAACAAGAATTTGGAAACAAGGTAATCCATAAGGTTCTGTATCAGTTCTGGTACTTTGGTTTTAAGCCAAAAAACCTAACCCTGACTAACTTAAGCAAGATGGAATTTATTGGAAGGATAATAGGGTAGGTCATAGAATTAAATTTAAAAGAAAAAAATGAGCCTCCAGTGCTTGGGAAAGGCAATGAGGAGGGGAGCTGCCGGGATCCAGGATGGTTACAGACAGCGAGCTCCCACCAGGATGGATTGCCTCCAGGTGCCCTTGGGCTGTTGCTCTCAAGATCCAAACTCCTAGAAAAGAAACGGTGTGGCAGGCTTGGGTTACCCTCAGGACAAGACACCTTAACGGCCAAGTACAGTGGGCGTAGAGGAGTTTCTCAAAGGAATACATTGTCATAAAAAAATGTGGGCATGGGAATTTGGCCAGCAAATCAATAGACACCCACTCCCTATATTTCTCACTTCAATATTCTGAGCTTATCTAGCATGATTTGTGGACCTTGGACCTGGCATGGAGATAAGAAATCTTGGAACAGCAAGCGGAAACACAGGTGCTAGCGTTCAGGAAATCTGGCTGCTTCCTTCCATGGTCCATCATAGGACTTTTCTTTATAGCCAGACTTGAGTACTTTTGACATGTGATTCAGAGAGTTGCGTGTGCCACTAGGAGGTACGTGTCCCGTCATGGACACACTGTTGCTCCCATGCCTCCCTGCTCAGGGGAAAGCCAAGAACTTCCCCTAGGCTTTTGTCCTCTCAGTAATGAAGCCCTTGAAGTATATAGCACAGGACAGTGACACATCGGACTTCTTTCTTTTCTCCCTTATGATTGTATAAGTGATTATAAAAACATGCTCGTGCCTGAAATTTGCCATATTGGCTCCACGCACTATTTGTTTTGATGAATATTTTGTTGGTGTAGGCCAAAAAGCTCTGCATGGCTTGAGCTATTTTTTTTTCCTTTTGATTCTACCAGTTACTCTCAAAAATGGCCCTTCTGCATGTTTTCCCCGGTGTGTGTCTGTGCCATGGTAACGGTGGCTGGTGATGGTTTGTCTGTGAAGGGAAATTGGCCTGAAGTTCAGCTTATTTAATGTGCACATGAGGAAAGAGGGGGGTTTCAGAGCCTTGTAAAATGCTTATGCTGATATCCTCAGCATAATATGGTGCCTTCCAATATTTGTTCATCAAAGCACAGAGACCTGGAGATCCTGGGAGGTCTGGTGGTTACAGTGCCTGCCCATCAAGGAGTCTTGTCCCAACATTACCCATTAATTCACTTTTCACATGTCCTGAGTAAGCTGGGGTTTCTTTTACTACTCTTCATAACAGATACCTCAATGTTTACACCTCAAAGTTTTCTTTAAAACATTCAGTAGACAAAGTCTGAGACAGCCAATACCAGTTCAAAAAATGAATTGTTTTTAGATCTGACATCGTATGGCATTCCTGAGCTCACTATTACAGATGTGTTCACCTCTGTAGGAGGGGGAAGGCTTGTAAAATGCTCTGTTGAGAGCCGATACTGTGGGGTCTCCTCTGATGAAAGCATTTTTTAAAATTTATTAAATTATTTTTCATGTACAGTTTTCTGTCTATTACTCCCATCCCATCCCACCCCCATGCTCCCCCCTCCCTCCCATTTCCACCCTTCTCAGTTGTTGTCCATTTATCCTTTATATATGTTCCTCCAAATCCCTCCCTATTTCCCCTGAAATTCCCTCCCCTCTCCCCTCTGGTCACTGTCAGCCTGTTCTCTATTTCAGTGTCTTTGGTTATATTTGGCTTGCTTGTTTGTTTTGTTGTTTAGCTTCCTGTTAAAGGTGAGATCATATGGTATTTGTCCTTCAACACCTGGCTTATTTCACTCAGCATAATGCTTTCCAGTTCCATCCATGATGTTGCAAAAGGTAGGAGCTCCTCCTTTCTTTCTGCTGCATAGAATTCCATTGTGTATATGTAGCATAGTTTTTTGCTCCATTCATTGACTGATGGGCACCTAGGTTGCTTCCAACTCTTGGCTATTGTAAATTGTGCTGCTATGAACATTGGGGTGCATATGTTCTTTGGGATTGGTGTTTTAGGGTTTTTAGGATACAATCCTAGCAGTGGAATTGCTGGGTCAAGAGGCAGGTCCAACTGTAGTTTTCTGAGAAAATTCCATACTGTTTTCCATAATGGTTGTACCAGTCTGCAATCACACCAACAGTGGACCAGAGTCCCCTTTTCCCCACACCCTCTCTAACATTTGTTGTTTATTGCTTTGTTTATGATAGCCATTCTCACCGGTGTAAAGTGGTATCTCATTGTGGTTTTAATTTGCATCTCTCTGATAGCTAGTGATATTGAGCATCTTTTCATGTGTCTCTGGATCCTCTGTATGTCCTCCTTGCAGAAGTGTCTGTTCAAGTCCTTTCCCCATTTTTTAATTGGGTTAGTTGTCTTCTTAGAGTGAAGTCATGTGAGTTCTTTGTATATTTTGGAGATTAAATCTTTGTCTGAGGTATCATTGGCAAATATGTTTTCCCATACGGTTGGTTGTCTTTTTATTTTAGTGCTGTTTTCTTTAGCCGCACAGAAGCTTTTTATTTTGATGAGATCCCATTTGTTTATTCTTTCCTTTATGTCCCTTGCTCTAGGGGACATATCAGTAAAAATGTTGCTGCATGAAATATCTGATATTTTCCTGCCAATGTTCTCCTCTAGGACTTTAATGGTGTCACGGCTTATATTTAAGTCTTTTATCCACCTTGAATTTATTCTGGTGTATGGTGTAAGTTGGTGCTCATAATCAAAACAGCCTGGTACTGGCATAAAAACAGACATATAGACCAATGGAACAGAACAGAGAATCCAGAAATAAACTCAACTCTCTATAGTCAGTTAATATTTGACAAAGGGGGCAGTAACATAAAATGGGGTAAAGATAGCCTCTTCAACAAATGGTGCTGGGAGAATTGGACAGCTACATGCAAAAAAATGAAACTCAAGCACCAACTTACACCATACACTGAAAGCATTTTTATTTTAAAGTCCTTGTGGGAGTTAGAAATTACATACTATTAAGATCACCCTTGAAAATCTCTTAAATTTCCAATTACATCCAGTATCTGTCATTCTGTTTATATACTTTTATAGCAGAAGAATATACAAAATATATAAGTAATATAATTTTTTAAAGATTTTATTTATTTATCTTTAGAGGGGAAGGGAAGGAGAGAAGGAGAGAAATATCAGTGTATGGTTGCCTCTCGTGAGTCCCCTGCTGGGAACTGGCCTGCAACCCAGGCATGTGCCCTGATTGGGAATCAAACCGCGATCGTGTGGCTTGCAGACTTGCACTCAATCCACTGAGCTATGCCAGCCAGGCTATAAATAATATAATTTTATAGCATATTATATAATATGTAATACATTTATATTATTCATGCATATTTATATTTACATTCAATATATAACATGTAATTTAGCTTTAATATGTTAAACATTGGGTATTATAATGTTTAATATATTATATGTATTACATATTGTAATATATTACATAGAATAATATATTACATTATACTTATATTTTATATATCACAATAAATATATTTATATATTTAAGATATATGAACAACATAAATATATTTACATTTAAAATATATTTGTATCAATAACACATACACATGTTTATATTTATAATATATAACATATTTATAACAAATAATTTTATGGTTTATACATATATGAAGTGTACAAGTTTGTAAATTTATATATGTGTGTGCAACATCTGTACTTGGGTATATGTCCACAATGTAGTTTTAATTACACACTCATAGGACTTTAATTACAGGAGCAAATATGCTTGCATTTGAAGTTCTCAGAAGTTATGGAACATGGGATTAATTTCTCGCCACCTCAAGGCCTTGCACTCGAGTAGAAGGTGCCTTCTGTTAATTCCATTTGAAATTTTTTCATTTTATCTCTGCATGTAGGTATATAACCTGAGCTCAGCACTTGGTATTATATTGGCTCTTCTGCCCACATGCTATGCATAGGTATAAAGCATGGGTCACATTGGAAGTCTGGTTATCCACCAATCTTAGGGTAGGACCTGGGTCACTTGGGAGCACAAGAAGCCAAAAATATTGCTGGTCTACAGAATTGCCTTCCGAATGGCAATTGTTTAGAATCTCTTCAAAGGAAAACAGTATTCCTGGCACATGGATGATAATTTAAATCCTCATAATTTATTTACTCTTATTTTAACCATCATAAAAATTCTAGCCTATCAATTATACATGAAACTGAATATTAGGAGCCAGAGGAGAAACATACTGGCATGAATTTCCTTTCAGCCCAGTCACCTCAAATGATAAACCGGTTAGTTCTATATTTACCTCCCTCTGCAAAGATGCACATGCTTATTATTGTACATATGTCCAATGTTATGTAAATCAGTAGTTATCATGGGTCCCCACACCGTTTTCCGACAGACTCTGACCTGATTTCATAAACAACTGGTTCTTAAAACTGATATGTGGAATTTCTTTCTCCAGTAACGTCTGCTGGGGTATATTCCAGGCCTCCTCTTTTCACTGTGGCTGGGAAGCAAAAAAAGCTTCCTTGCGAACTAAATTTCCTTCTGTCCTTTTTGTAGAAGATGATACAATGGAGGTATTTTCTGATTCATTGGTCATTTTTTTTTTGCTTTAATTTGACTTTAAAGAATTGGACTTAGCTTTTGAATGTGGTTCTTGGAATCCATCTCATTATGTCGAACTCGTACCTTGTGTCTGGTTATTGAAAAAGGAAACATTGCAGAGGGTGGGGGAGCAGGTCAGAAAATGTAGAAAAACAACTGGTGTTTCAGATGGAAATTTACACTCAGGTCTCCTTACGACCTGTCGATAGAGTATTGCAAGGAAACTTTGCTGACGGCAGACTGAGTACCTTTCCAAGGTCCTGTTCACAGTAGCTTCCAATGTGGCGAAACTCTCTTAATTGTCACTTCAGGTTGTCCAGAGTGACAGAAATAAAAGAGGGAACATGAGCTTTGTGTAGAATAAGAGCAGAGTGCATCAGGCTATTAAAAATTCTAATGACGTGAAAGCCAATTATTGTGATTTCAGGTGGTTATTCTGAATGCACTTAGGTACACGGCAGCAAGGTAAACATTTCAGCCCCAGACAGCTCCATTAATTAATTACTTCTCAGGATTCTAAAGCTTTCAGTGCTTACAAGCTTCACGGGCCACGTGGAATACTTATAAGACACAGATTCCAGACAAGTCCACACACTAGGTGCTTAATAACATTTTTTCCCATGTACCTGTTTGACATTTATTGCTGAGAGTAAAGCTTTGGTTTAAAAATACTTTACCCTGCCCTCCATGTTCCCCTATAGAGAAACTTATACAGGGCAATCTATAGCTACTTAGAATGGAAAAAAAGACTGTGTCTGAAGAGGGCAGCCTTCACACGATTTCTTGGAATTCAGTTCACTTAACTACACATTGCGTGGGGTGGTTGATTTTTTCCCCCTGATTTCATGCTTGTGAATGCTTTTTACACATGCTGGCCCTAGGTCTTATTCTCTTAAAAGCAGGCTCAATTCTCCACCTCAGCTTTCTTCTCTCATATTTTAAAAAATGTTTTAAGCAACACAGGTGGCAACAAAACACATCTAAAATAGGAGGCTGTATGTGCAAGAATTAACTTCACCTCCAGTTTACTCCTGAGTGTTTTAATGAGTAATTTACTTGTTCAGTTAAGTTGTTCCTTATATCAAAAATTATGAAATCTTTAGTTTCTTGGGGGAGAAACACTGAAGGACATTTTTCTACTTTTCTACATCTTTTGTGCCCACAAGAAGCATCAGCCCTGTGGTAATATTCAGAAAGAGTCATGCAAGTGTTCTCTCTGACATATTCAGTCACAGAGCAAAGACTTTAGAAGCTCTCCATTTATAAACATACACAAATCAAGGGTGTTTTGCACGTGGCAACTGGCACGGGGAACTGACCCATTATGATACATGTGGCCTTCCTCTCCTTACTACCCACAGCCAAGGTCAGATCAGAGCCTTCTCACAAGTGCCCATGGTAGGAAGGCTCATTGCAGTGAGGTGAGGTCGGGTGAAGTTCCTCCACTCTGTTTCATGATGAAGATGAAGAGGCAGGAGGGAAACTGAGGATAATAATGGAGGGATCAGTAGTGCCTGGGACGTATTTCCATGAGGGAAACTGTCTAGACTCATATATCTCCGTGTGATGAAAGACAGTCTGGGAAGTAAAAAGAGACATCTCAAACTTGATGGGGGCACTGATTAAAGCACTCTTAATAGTCAGCAACTGCCATCACCCTTGTCAGGCTTTGAAGAGCCTTTTGGATTGTAATGCATCGGAGGTATCTAAGCTCGGGGAAGTCTGACTGTCCTGAGGATTCTCATGGCTTTGAGGAAAAAAATGATTGGGTTAAAATTTTGGTTTAGGGGTAGTCCCATTCTGGGGAAACTGGGGTCTAACTAACTTGTGACCAGATCCTTCCCACTTAGCATTTTCTGCTGTGTGGCATCATTAACACAAAAATGCTTAGAAAAGATACAAAGTAATGTATAAATATTGGTAGGCTTATATTTTTATAGAAAGTGTGACTTTAGGTCAACCTCCCCCAAATATAGATGAGCCCCCAGGACTTTGTTTTGCTTTTTTGAAAACAAGATTTTATTTATTTACTTTTAGAGAAATGGGAAGGGAGGGAGAAAGACAGAGAAACACCAATGTGCAAGAGAAATATGGATCGTCTGCCTCTCACTCGTCCCTAACTGGGGACCTAGCCTGCAACCCAGGCACGTGCCCTAAGTGGGAATTGAACTGTTGGCCTCTCAGTTTTCACGTTGGCACTCAATCCACACTGAGCCACCCCAGCCAGGGCCTGACTTTGTTTAATGCCATATAATTAGTATCAGATCCAGAGAAAACAAAAACCTACGTTGCAGTATTTTTCCGCATACCCAGTGTGGCAGGTACCCACCACAGTGGCCTCCGATGGTCCCGGTCTCCCGGTAGTGCATACTCTGCTGTGAGCCCTCCCACACTGTAACAGGATTGGTCTGTTTGGCCAATAATCATGGGCTGTTAATGAGAAAATCTCAGGTTTCTTCTCCTCAAAAAACTCTGACAATGCCTGACAGCACACTGTGTATGTGTTACAAGTTTCCACGACACTTTGCCAGACAAATCTTCAGTCTGCTAATTTGGCCACTGAAACCAACTTTGAGTTTTGTGTTTTATTTTTATTATTATTAGTTTTTAATCCTCACCCGAGGACATGTTCATTGACTCCAGAGATAGGGGAAGGGAGGGAGAAAGGGAGAGAAACATCAATGTGAGAAAGAAACATTGATCAGTTGCCTCATACATGCCTGGACAAGGGCCGAACCCGCAACCTAGGCATGTCCCTGTCTGGAAATGGAAGCCACGACCTTTCCCTTTACAGGATGACATTCCAACCATCTAAGCCACATGGGCCCAGGCTCAGTTTTAAGTTTTAAGTGTTTTAGTGCCTTGGAATTTTCTGCACATTGTGACCTAATCTATAACTTCCTAAATCATGGTTTTCCTACTACAGTTTCCAAAAGTAACATCACTGGTGGGGTGATGAAGGTGGGGAGAAGTGGGGGACACAGAAAAATGTGGCAAGGTGTCAGTTGAATTTTCCACAAAACAAACACACACATACACACACACACACACACACACACAAACCAACACTTTTCACCTTTTTTCTATCTTTGGGGTGAACCTACGTATGAAAATCAAGGTATCACTTAAAGTGTTTGTTGACACTCCAAGTTCCAAGTCAGTTCTCTGAGACATTAGAATCAAATTTTTTACTCAGGGTGATAATACACGGCAAATAAGGTAGCTCATTATTTCCTCAGGTGACTCATTTCCTCAGGAATGCTATATGGAAGGTTTGAGTGAGACTGGGTGAGTCGGGGGAGAGGGGCAGAAAGGATGGGGGTGGGGAGAAGAGGGCAGGGCAGGAGACAAGCAGTTTAGTACCTAAATAGGTTCTCTGGACAAACAACTTGGGGAAACTGGGCTGAATAAATTGACCCATGGACGAGGCCTTTGGAGCTGAAGTCCTCGATACCTTTATATGCTAAAATGTCCAGTGATCCTTCCAGAGAGAGGCTGGAGCAATGTCCCAGGTGTTTCCTGCTTTTTTTTCTCAACATTCCTGTGAAGGACAAGAACACTGTACGAACTCCAGCCTATGGACCAAATCTGACCCAAACCTGTCTTTGCAAATTAAGTCCTATTGGAACACAGCCACAGCCCATCCTTTGTGTATTATTTATGGCTGCTCTTATGCTACAAGGGCGGAGCAGAGTAGTTGTGAAAGACACAATACAGTCCACCAAGCTTAAAATATTTACTGTATGGCTCACTTAGAAAAATGTGGCCGACTGGAGAAATGTAGGATTTCCCAAAATGGACTAAAGAACCATTTTTCTAGTTTGTTCTGTGGGTCCAGTTTCTGTACGGCACAGATGGGTGGACACTGAGTCAGCTCAAGCTTTCTCTATACTTGTGTCCCCCGCCCCCCACCCCACTGCTGTCTTGAAAGCTTGACTCCCTACCCTGCCCTGTTAGGGCTGCTGGAGAGCGCTTTTGTTTCCGTGAGACACAGAGTGGCAGATGGACCCCAACAGCTAAAGCGAATCAGGTCTTTTTTCTAAGATACGGCAAGATCAAGTTGAGTTACAGAGAAAGCTGCATGATAACAGGAAGCTTATAATTTATTTACGGGGCATCCTGTTCACTGTTTTTAGTCTTTTGCAGGAAGGGAGCTGGAGGTTACCTTGTGTTCGTGTCTTCGGGGACTTGCAGTTCTCCGTCTCCTTGAAGAAAGCGACTGCAAGACATGTTAAATAACACTGTGAAAATTCAGGGACTTCATTTTTTTAGAAAGACCTAAAGGAGGAAACATCCCAAAGCTTTTTTTTTCTATAATTCAGGAGAATAATGTATTTTTCTCCCCGAGGTATGATTCACAGAATACCGTATGCTTTCTAAGCCTTTCACTTGTAGCAGAGTAATAGATGAATAGTTTTTCTGCTAATAAGGTGAATTAGTTAACTATTTCTGTGTAACAAATCATCCAAAAGTTTAGCAGTTAAATAACACACACTGGTTGTCTTGCATAGGTCCTGAGGACAGAAGATATGTGATCATATCTCTTATGGTTGGGTGGTTCTGGGGGAGGGTCTCTCTGAAAGTTTCAGTCATGCCATTAGCCCAGATTGCCGTCTCTGAAGATTTGACTGGAGTCGAACTTTCAAGTTCATTCACAAGGATATTTGCAGGCGGTTCCAGTTCCTCACCATGTGAGACACTCCATAGGGTGGTTTGTGCTATGGCTTTTCCCAAAGTAAGTGATACAAGGGTAGGAGAGCATGGCCAAGATTATAACCTAATCAACGAAGTGACTAATCATTTTTCTATGTTCTATTGGTCAAAAACACTAACCCTGGTACAGGATACATTGCAAGGTAAATCCCAAGAAGCAGTGGCTGTTGGAGGCCATCTTGGATTTTGGAGACCACATGCTGCTTACTTAAAGCAGCATCTTTTGGTGAAATAACCTTTAATGACCTCACTTCTTGCCCTGCCTTTGGGAACTCAAAGACCAAGGCCAGGAAGTTTAGTCTCAGATTAATTTTGCACGTGCAACATCATTACTTGCCTCTAGAACACCATTTTATAAATCAGAATCAAGTACCCTCTCTAAGGTATTTTACTTCCACTCTTTGGAAAATTATATCAATTTGCTTACAGCAGGATACATTACTACTAATGCTGGAAAGGTGTTGCAATATACTGATGTATAAATTTTTGTGTTGCCAATGGCTTCCTCATGCAAGGCACCACTCACACAGCCTTGTATGTGGTGGAAGGAACAGCATTCTCTGCAGTAGAGTTGTTGTATGCATTAACCTCCCTCACTGGACTCTGTGAGGATAAGAACTAAGTCTTCATTCATTCATTTACTCATTTGTTCATTCAACTGATACGTACTGAGCTACTGAGGTGTGCATGAGTGTAAAGGTGATGTTTAAAAAAGAAAAGTGGGCCCTGGCTAGTGTGGCTCAGTGGATTGAGCATGGGCTGTGAACCAGGGGTCACTGATTCGATTCCCAGTCAAGGCCCACGTGCCTGGGTTGTGGGCCAGGTCCCCAGTGGGGACGACATGAGAGGCAACCACATATTGATGTTTCTCTCCCTGTCTTTCTTCCTCTTTTCCCCTCTCTCTAAAAAATAAATAAATCAAACCTTTAAAAAAAGTGGTAAAAAGAGAAGAAACCTACTTTCTTGGTACTTTCATTCTAGTGAGGGACATGAACATATTAAAAAAAAACCAAGCACATGAGCAAAATTCAGAGAGTGATCGTAGCTGGGAAGGAATCAATAGGTGAATGGTAGAAGGGGTGACAGTGGGTGAGCTTGTATGTAGCTCTTTGGGACAGGGTGGGGCGGAGGAGGATCTTACCCATCTTTGTAATACCTGTTGCTGACAGAGTGTTTCTCACATGCTACATGTACAACAAAACACTTGTGAAGTTGAAGTGCACCGAGGGGCCAAAGAACCAGCACATAAAAACCCTGGGGGCACCTTTTTGCGTTCAGTCAATAGGTGTGGTAAGTAACTCCAAGAGGAGGATGGAGTCTGTATTATTTTTCTGCTTTTTTGTCAGCAAACCACAAAGACTTGGTTAGGTGTCCTGAACAAGGGTCATTTATTCCTCCTCCATCACTGGAAAATAAGTCAAACCAAGAGGCAAAGCCTTTTGGATATAGTAGTTCCTAAACATTGTAGTTCCTTTAGTACTTAATTGCACTGAGATTTTCTCTCTCTACCTTTTTTTGCATTGCAGCTAGCTTAGATTTATTTCACTTTGCCTTTTTTTTTTTGTATTTTGTAATGGAATGATGACACAATGAGTAATCCACCCAATTTTGGATTTCACAATTTTAGAGGGAAAAGCATGGAGATTTGGGGGGGCGGGTAGCCCAGAGGAGGGCAGTAAAATGACTAACAGGCTGGAAAACGAGGGCCCACAGAGAAAGGTTAAATAAAACTGGTGATTTAATTGAGAAAATAATACCAGAGGATGCTTAGCATTAGAAAGAGGTGGAGAATATGTGAGCTGCTTGTCATATACTTTAATGATCCAGGCTTTTACTGGCATTGGAACGATTCAGGTCAGCCTTCAGGTAGCGTTCCTTACCCACCTTTTAGGATTCTCTGTAGCATTAGGAATGTGATAGAATTTCTTGACTGAGCTAGTTTGGTCCAGAGTTCTGGGATTCCCTAACTGAGCTCAATAATTTCTTATTAAAAGGAGGGTGATTAGTCTGTGGTTGTGTTTCTAAAGGATAGGAAGGGTCAGGATTGTTACCTCAAGTACCTCATGAACTCTAAGCAGTGTAGACTCTGGTAAAATGCTGAATTGATGTCGCAACATGTCCTGGAATCTGTGTTACGGGCTATCACAAATATAATGAGGAAATCATGCTGCTCTTTCAACAGCAAAATTATTAAAGAGACTCCAGAACTTCACCCCACATCCTTCTTTTATCAGTTTCCTTTTCTTCGCTTGCCTGGTAGGCATGAACATCCGTGTGGCTTTCTTGTGGCTACTTACTAAGGTGTGCGTGGGTCAAGCCTTAATCACTGTTGCTTTGTAAACTTTCTTGCCTTGCAAGAAAGTTTTTTGAGTCAACTCTCTGTATCTTATTTAAAATGTTACTACTGTCTAGGCGATTTGCTTTTTTTGGTCCTGTTTCTTGCATGATTCATCTCCTTGGGTTTGGAAACATGACTTTTCATCTTAAAGGAAACCCCCAAAACTCAAGGTCTGTCATCCAGAGTTCAGTCTGTCTGAATAACCCACATCGGTTCCCGGGTCATCTTTGCCAATGACTTTTTCTGCTGAGATGTTCAATGCAGGTGTCTACTTGGCACCTTCTGACTCTATTTATTGGTTTTTNTGGCTACTTACTAAGGTGTGCGTGGGTCAAGCCTTAATCACTGTTGCTTTGTAAACTTTCTTGCCTTGCAAGAAAGTTTTTTGAGTCAACTCTCTGTATCTTATTTAAAATGTTACTACTGTCTAGGCGATTTGCTTTTTTTGGTCCTGTTTCTTGCATGATTCATCTCCTTGGGTTTGGAAACATGACTTTTCCTCTTAAAGGAAACCCCCAAAACTCAAGGTCTGTCATCCAGAGTTCAGTCTGTCTGAATAACCCACATCGGTTCCCGGGTCATCTTTGCCAATGACTTTTTGTGCTGAGGTGTTCAATGCAGGTGTCTACTTGGCACCTTCTGACTCTATTTATTGGTTTTTCATTTTTCATTTTCTTTGTTCTTCATATATGTTCAAAGGCTTGATGCAAGAAAAAACCTCCAGCGACTGAAAAAAATGTATGGGTTGCCAAAGTTCATTCTCGTATGGTGATGGGCCATTAGACTGGGAGAAAGCTGGCCAAGCCCAGAACAGTTGAGGGAAGGAGCTCCGTGGCTGAGAGGCTGGCAGGAGGTCTTGCTGCAGCATCTGGCAGCTTTACTCAGTTAGGAACGGCCATTGAATTTGGTCTGTCTTCCAGTTTCTGCATTGCACTGCTCTCTCCTCTGTGTAACAGAACCCTCTGTTTCAAAGGCAGCCTCTTCGTAGCGCTCTCTGCAGACTTTTGTCACTAAAACGTTCCGCACACTCTTCCTCCTGAACACCCTTGTCTGTGATATGCCACCTGGATTCCCACAAGCCTCACAGCCTGGGGAAGGGAGAGAGAGAGAGAAGATGTAAACTAGGGTAAATATTGTAGTTCAACATTTCTCTGACTTGGAGCTTCTCTCTGCTTTTGTAGATCACCTAGCTCTTTCCAAGTTTGCTCACGGTGTTCCTGAGACATTTTATGTGGCGTAACATGTATCCATTCTCCGGTACTCTCAAGTTCAAAGTGGTGTCTGCTGTTTCCTTACTTCTTGCCCTAGTTACTTTAGCAATTGATATTTTATACGAAGCCATATAATATCTTGAAGTCTGGGACAATGGTGCTGTGCTTTGTAAGAAATTACGGTAGCCTTTAGGGCTCTGGAATCCTACCAAATTTTATGGCATGTGCCCTCAAGAACCTAACTTCCATCACCACTGTCTCTTATTTAAACGGTCTCCTCTTCATACTTGCCAAAGTCGAATAGGGTTAAGTTTAATGAAATCATTAATTTGATGTTTACTGAGCACTTGCTATATTCCAGGCACAGCCATGCCTGGTTGTATAAGTAAATAAGACCCAGCCCCAACTTGCTTCCCCTCCCCCCATAACCTTGTGGGATGTTGTCTACAAAAGGAAACTGCATTTGGAAGGCAATTACGAGACAGTATGATAAGCATTTGATAAGAGGTAAGCGTGGATGTGTTGGGGACATAGAAGAAGGGCCCATTCTTGGTATTCAGGGGAAATTTTCCAAGGACAAGCAGTGGCTGTCTAAAGAGGAAATCCTTCCCCAACCATTTATTTGGGCTATGGTGGTTCAACTTTCAATCTATATCAGTAAATTAAAAAGCAGATTCTTTTTCCCCAAGCATCCTCCCACAATTTCCAGAAATATTTCTCTGGAGTTTGAGAGTTCATTTTAGCATTTCAGAGCACACAGCTGTCAATAATATCCTTGGGTCTTTATTCGTCTCCTTTTCATCATCCTCGTCCGTCCATGGGTGCAGGTAGCTGCAGAAGGATGTGCTGGGATTATTCTGGGATTTTTCTTTGCTTCTGAGATTTAATATCAATCAATGGAAGAGCCTCCTTCCGAAAAGCAAATTGCTGGAGCCTACTCCCAGAGCTTGGTCAATCCCTGTGGCCAGAGAATTTGCATTTTAAAACAGCATGTGTCATCATTCTGACCTGGGCACTGCCCTTTTATTAATCATTGGTTGCTAAGGGCACTTAGTAGGAGGTAAATGAGGATATGAACGATTACTTATCTGGTTTGTCAGGTGAGTTTATTTTTGCTTAGGCTGAACTGCAAACCACGCATTATGGCTCTTGTATTCAAAGACGCACAGAGGAAACCCACCCAGATTTCGTGTCTTGTGCTATAAGGCTGATTTTTGAATATGGCCACATCCACCAGAAGCTATGGTACAATTTTTAAACATTGTTGTGTCTTTAAAACTTGTAATTAATGTTGACCAGGTGTTCTGTGGTTTCTCTGGCCTTTTGCATTTATCCTGAGCACTAGAAAGGACATGAAGTGTGTGAATCACAATAGCCTGCAATTACCATTATAAAGTTAATTACACTTGTGTCAGTGCTGAAATGTGAGGTGACCTTTAGGGAAAAGGTTAAGCGTGGATGTGAAAATATTATGACATTTATCAAGGAGGGACAGATGTGCATTTCATAGGGAGCTATTACTGCATTTGTATCCACAAGTGCCCATCTTCTGCCTTCCCCCTTCAAGGTTACTTGATGATTTGGGTCATATCCTGTAGGGCACACAACTCACTTTTCTTTAAAATGTTTTTGAACATCAGCGCTCAGATTTTGACCTTGATTACCCTAGTTTTGTTTTGATTAAAAAAACCAACCCTTTTAAGAAGACAAGAGATAACAAATGTTGGTGAAGATGTGGAGAAGAGGGAATGAACCGTGTGCACTGTGGGTGGGACTGTGAAGCAGTGTAGCCACTGTAGAAAACACCATGGAGGTCCCTCAGCAATTCAGAATAGCACTTCCATGTGGTCCAGTAGATTCCCTTCTGCATACATCTCCAAAGAAAGGGAAAAGAGGGTGTTGAAGAGATACTGGCACTCCATATGTACTGTGGCATTATTTATAGTAGCCAACATATGGAAACAACCCAGATGTGGTCAATGGGGTCAGTCAGACAGTAAAAGACAAATACTATGGGATATCACTTGTATTACATTTTTTATAGAATATAAAAAAGCCGAACTGATGAAAACAGAGAGTAGAATGGGTAGTTAGCAGGGGTCGGGGGGCCAGGGTATAGGGGCTGGGAAAACTGTGTAAGGGCACAAGCTTGTCACTAGTGTATGAGTCCAGGAGACTGAACACACAGCTTAGAGACTGAAATCAGCAACACTGTGTTATAAACTTTAAAGTTGTTAAGAGACTAAATCTTGATTGCTCTCACCACGAAAAACAAATGATGGTTACGTGATGTGATAGACGTTAGCGAGCATTACAGTGGTAATCACATTGCAAGAGGCAAATGGATCAGATCAACACATTGTAAACCGTAAACTTACAGTGTTAGCCTTCAATGATATCTTCATTATTTAAAAGCTTTATTTTTCTGATAATAAATATAAAATTTACTGTTATCATTTTAGAAACCTATGTTGTGGTTTGAAACAATGATGAATTATGTTCTCAAAACATGATGTACCCAAAATTAGTGTGGTGAATTCCCAAGTCTTTATTGGGCTAGAAAACTAGCCAAATAATTTAGCTAAAATTAGTCTGCTAAAATATTCAGGCAAGGGGCTGTTCTGGATGAACATTTTCCAGTTACCTGAGGTTTAAGGAGAATTTTTTTTTTGGTATTTTAAACACATAGTATTGAAGGAAATCTAGTATTTCCATGGAAATTCAGCAGTGCCACTATACTCAGTAATCATGAATATACTTTGAAAGTGGAGTACCATTTGCTTGAACAGATCTGGGGCTGGATAAGACAAGACATGAGGGGACTGTCTAGATTAACCTTATTTTACAATTAGGGAAATGGCATCAGAGAAGGTACATGGTTGTGCACTGGTGACGTCTGATGCGCTTCAAGGTCATTCCTATCACTTCTCACTGAGGAAATACGATGAAGCTTTTAGTTCAATTTCTAGCTACTCCCTTGACAGTTCTTTCATCCAAGCTGAGAACTGCAGCGCTTCTCCCACACTTTGCCATAGGGCACACTCTCATTAACCTCCAAGGGGAGGCGAGACAGGGAGAGCCTGAGAGATGGTCCCAGCTCGGCCTCCTTGGAGGGGCTGATGCTCCAGGGAAGTTGAGTTCAGGGGGGAGGAGGTAGCACTTAGCCAATGTACCAATCTCCCTGTGGCAGAGATTGGGGACAGCTGTGAGAATCAGCAAAGGCCCACACAGAGCTGCACAGGGATCCTGAAAGGCAGATGAAACGCAGTGATGGTGAGCACGGGAGCTGGCAATACGATATTGGTCTACTGATCATTTTCTGAACATACCAATCACTCTCGCACCTTCATGTCTCTGTAATTATGCTCTCTCGGCCTGAAGCACCCGGAAGTTCTGGGGGAACTGAAATCTTGTAATTTATTTGACTCTTAATTTGAATGAGCTAGAAGATTATATCATTACATTCTGCAAGTAACAGAAAATATAATTATAGTCAATTACAGAAGGAGAATTTAAGCAAATGTAGCAACCTGAACAGCTGCTTAACAACATCAGGGTTAATATCTCTGTTCTTCCCTTGGCATTTTCCTCATGGTTACAAAGTGGTTGCTCTAGCTCCCTATAGTCTATTTATATTTAGAGAGAAAAAAGAGTGACGGAGAAGGTATAAGAAAGTACTTATCTTTTTTCCTTTTATCAGAAAACAAAGGGTTTCTCCGGACCGCGCGCCCCCCCCCCCCCCCCCCCCCCGCAAAATTACACTCATGTCTTTTTGGCCAGAACTAGAAGGAAGGAATGCTGAAAAAGTGGATATTTAGTTTTCCTGGCCTCTCTGGTGGAAGCAGACAAAGACAAATGGTTTTAAGTATGGTTTAGGATGAGCACGCTCTACCTGGCGAGCATGTGGCAAATTCCAGGGCCAAGGAGCTGGTAGCAGTGGTGTGGTCAGGTCTTCCCTAAGATAAAGGGCCTTTTTTATAAGAATAAGCGATTCTCAGATGACCTCGTGTATTAGCTTGGATATTTGTATGCCAGTTTTTGTTTCAAGCAGGGACTTATAAGAATGTGTCTTATTTTCTTCCTGTTGAGTTAATGCCTTATCCATTTAGAGCGCTTTACTGAACAGAGCGCTTCCCACCCAGTGTCACATTTGATCCTCACAGGAATGTCATGGCGTTGAAATGCTTAGTCCAGGCTCACAGAAGACAGAGTGGAGACAGAGAGCCGCCGAGGGCTGTGCCCCAGTTCCAACGCCTGCCCTGGATCCAGAGGTCCTGAACTGAGTGTCCACATTCTTACGCTTGTTTTCAAAGAAATGAAACAGGAAGATTAAATTTAGACAGTCTCGGCTACATTAACGTGAAGCTATAAACACTGAATAAACTTTCTTCAGAGAAATCAAAAGTGTATTCCGTTCGTATGATAGCATGAAATCTTTGTTTTCTCTCGTTTTTTTTACAGAGAACCTTGGCGGGCAAGTCTTCAGGTGCTTCCTCCTATAGCAGATGGCCCGGTTCACAGCCACACCAGGTAACACGCTCCTTTTAAACCTTGCTGTACTTGTTTCCCTTGAATTGTGCTTAAACATAGAATTATTTTGTCACTGGGCAAATGTGCAGGGTCCTGGGCTCTTGTCTCTTCTCCCCTTGAAGGTAGCTTCCTTGACAATGTTCCGTGCCGCTTGAGGTAAGGGCAATGACCCCAAAACGCTGCAATTCCCCATTCAAAGCCTTCCTCAAGGAATAGCTGATGAGATCAGTCTAGAAATGATTGGAAGTAAGTTTTTCTTTTTTTTTATTCTTCAATCAAAGATGATCCCCCCTGTCCCCTTTGTTCCAGGAAATCATGTATGCTCCTATGTGGGTGTGCATACATGCATATTTATTATGGCACACAGTGTCTCTGAGAGCATATGCACTGTTATATCAGAAAATGTATTAGAAATACATTTTTTTTGCGTAGTTACTCAAGGTGATCAATGCATTCTTCTCAGGTCCCAGTATATTGAATATTACTTAACCTCTTTAGCAAAAGTGGAACCAGCAGGGCGCTGCTGTGTCTCTCTGAATAAACAAAACAGGATCGTTTCTGTCCGTGAGCAGCTTTTACAGGTGACACACTGTGACCACACGGCCTCTTTCCAAAGCAGCCCATGGCGACAATACTAAATTTGGACTCTAAATGCTGAGGAAAACTTGTATTCAAACTGCCTCCTAGTTTGAGGCCAGAATGAAAGAATCTCTCATTTGTCTTTTGCTTTATGGGTCAGATTTGTCTGTCTTAGACTTTTCAGGTGGCCTGGTCTGGCTGCAGTGATTATAAGAGAAGCGTGTTATGAGTGGTTTATATTCACACTTCCTCCCTCGTTTTACTGGCCTTCTGTAGAAATTTTGCATCAGTGATCATTTATCTCAACATCACCATAATGAGAAAACTTTTTGTGTCCTCCTTTTAATCTTCGTTTTTGCAATTAGAAATAGGCATTTATCAATGAAATGACATTAAAGAAAATGAATGAGAAAAGAGAAATTGTTACACTATGCACTATTTTATCACAGCACCTATTTTTGTACTGGATTGGTTGATAGGGGAGAAAGTTGAGGTGATGTCTCTGTTACCACTGGCATCAGCTTTGTGGGGGGCGGGGGTCTCTGGTTTCTGGTCACGCTGGGAGCAGGTTGCTTTGTGAGTGTAAGCTAAGAGAAGAGATGCAGAAAGAGGGGCAGCGGCCCCAGCCCAGGGAGATAGCTTTGAATACCCAGGTTTTCTTTACTTCCTACGTAAGTGGGCGTAACCTGAAGGGGCGTCCTGGGTTATGAATCAGTATTTCTGATTTCTGTTCCCACATGGTCCAGAGGCCGAGCTGAGCAATTCACTGCTGACAACTCTGCACTCGCCCTGGTGATGGAGGGGTGTCCTCATCTAACGTGTAAGGAAAGTGAGACTCAGAAATGGTACTGTCCAAGGCTATCCACATGGAGCTGGTCTGGGATGCTTTGCTTTGTTCTGTTTTGTTTCCCCTCCAGAACTCGTTCAGTTTTAAAGTGCGGTAGTCTAACGCAGCTATTCTGTGACTCTTCTGGTCCTGCTGACTTTTACCCACTGCAGCAAAGGAGAAAGGTGAAGACCGGGCGGCATGTGGGGCAGTCCTTAATTCTGAGAATCTATCCTTCTCGTTTTCTAACAATGCAGTGGCCTCATTTTATGAAATATGGGAATTATTAGATGGCATTTGCACAGTTTTTAGGATTCTGGGCACATTTAAAATGGTGACCCTCCCCCGTACACATTTCCCATTGTTTTGTCCGAATTCATACAGGCATATGAAACCCAAGAGCAGGAGAATTACCAAGCAGTGGCTTTCACTTTTATGCTCTCACACGTTGAAATAAATGTGGATATTCTGGGAGACTCCGTCTCAGCCCTGCAGTTTTGATTGGCGAGGGTATAACTGGATCGCACTTCCAAATGGTGCCCCGATTAAAACTAATATTGGCGACACCTCTTTTGATTGAGGATTTCCTTTAAATCTGAGTGAAAGGAGTTGTACTCACCACTTTTTTGTCATTAGGGGATTTTGTCATTGCGTAAACACCATCGAGTGTACTCACATAGACCCAGATGGTGTAGCCTACTGCTGTTATTGCTCGTGCTTTAGTTTACACGACTGGCAGCGTAGTGGGTTTGTTTGTATCAGCATCACCACGAGCATGAGGGTAATGCATTGCACAATGACATTAAAGCGGCTATGGTATTACAGATGGCTAGGATGTTGTGGTGGTCACAATGTTTTCGTTACCACAGCCGTGACTTACTATGGCTACAATAGTTTGGATGGCTACAATATTAGAATGGCTACAATGTTACGAGGACTATGATGTCACTGGGGCTATGACTACCTGGGTGATAGAAATTTTTCAACTGTATTATAATCTTCTGGGACCATCATTGTAGATGCAGTCTGCCAAAGACCAAAACATCGTTTTGTGGGGCATGACCGTATTCTGTAAATTTTGCCAATTGTGCAGGTCATTTGCTCTTTTGCTTTCAGAACTACTCCATGCCCATCCCTTGACATCCGCTTTTCCAGGCTTCCTGGCTAACTGACTCCTAAAAAGTTGCCCCCAAGGGGAGGCATTGCCAGCTAATTGGAAAGAGGCAGAGGAAGGGGAGTCCTGCTTTTTCCCTCTGTTGGTTTGTGTAGTACTTCTCCATGGTCCGGGCCTCTGTGTGGGCCCAGTCCCCATGATACTTCCGGCCTTTGGGTAAAATCCCCTTTGTCCTCTGTGCCTCCTGACCCCCCAGCTTTAGGGGAAGTAGCCATGTCCTTCAGCTCTCCTTGTATGTGTTTTTAGTCCTCCCCAAATCCTAATACTTAGTTTCCTGTGTTAGATCCCTTCTGTTGTGCGGCCTCGAATGGGTTCTGTTTTTCCCACACATTTTCTGACTGTTTTCTGACTGATACACCTACCAGGGCATAAAGCACTTCATCCTTTTGTTTCTAAAACAGTGGCTTTTAATTTTAGAAATATTATGTGAATATTTACAGGATCAACAGCCTTGCAGCTGCTGAAAACTCTGAGATTTATTCTCTTGAGCTGGCCTGGTGGGTGGTAATCCTTTTATACCCCTATCCCACTCAGAATAATTATTCCTCTTCTTTGTTACTCATGCTCTAATCCTTCCCTTTTAAATTTGTGTTTATTACAGAAACCTTTGTCTTTTGTGTTTGCAATGTAATAGGCTTATTGGCTTCAGTCTTTGAAAAGTACCTACACAAATTCTCAGCCTGAGGTTGAAAATGCAATTGCAACTCAATTCTTGTTTGCAGCTTTGTGTCTTTTTCTAATTTTTGGCACCAGCAGAACACTTAGGAAAAATAATTGAGTCATGGATTTATAGGCACTAAGGAAAGTGGATCTTTTTTTTATTTGTTTTTGCCACAATATATGTAAATTTCTCTCACACACAGAGCTCCAGTCGCGGCCAAATCAGTACTTAAGCAGATACCTGCTCATTCGTGACAATGTCTTCACCATTCCTTTGTAATTATTATTATCACACCTAACACTTATTGAATGCTTACTATGTGGTTTCTGCTAATTTCTTTACATGCACTGTCTCATTGAATTCTCTCAGTATCTCTATGATAACAAGGTGGTACTTTGCAGATGAGGGAATTCACAACCTGAACAGTAACTTGTCAGGTGCCAACGCTGGTTCTGTCAGGTTCCAGACCCTCCTCTTTGGACCAGTGGGTGACACCATGTCTGTGAAGTTTTCAGACTAATTTAAGGCCACCACTGAAAACCATTTTCACAAATAGTTCTGTTTTGAGCTGACCAGAACATAGCCTTTTGGCCTTTAGGTACTATTTCTAGTCTGAAGTTATTTTTGCAGAGTTAACTTTCTTTGTTGCAACAAATGCTTATATTCATGTAGGGTGATCAGTGCATTTACAAATACCCGTATTTCAAAACATAGACCTTAATATAATTTATTAATAGGTTTTGTTTAAGAATGTACCATTTAGTTATAATATACATCTGATGTCTTATTTGGGATAACTCGAATATATTTGTAGGAAAGAAATACCTCCTCCCGTTGCTTTGCAATTGGCAAGAAATACACGTGCTATTTTATATACTTACAGATATTTACCACATAAGAGTCACTGTGAGTTGAACTTGGAGGAAATAAAACAGATACGAGAGAAAGGTGGCTGGCTGACTGTTGTTTTCAAATTCAAAACACACAGTGACAAACTGAAGTTGTGATGATTTTTGTGTGTATTCTGTACTTCTCTTTAGATAAGTTTTCATACTGCGATTACATTTTCTCTCTCATATTCAAAACGTCTCTAATAAATATTAAGTAGCTCCCTTCCTATAGTAGCTTTAGAAATGGAAAGTTTTTCCTTTGGATAATTGGCACCAATCCATGCGCTCTGTTTTAATAACCCGCAATGTAAAGTTTTGGTAAATTTCGTGATTAGAGTAGTCCTTGGTAGGTAAGAACCTTAAAAGTTGTCTCCTTCAGTCTCATTCGAGGGGAGAACCAGTGGATTGAAAATATGCATCATATAGTGAGGAGTGACAATTCACTCTTCCATGTCTGGGAAGTAAGAGAAGGAAAGGGAATGCCGCCCGCTGGTGAAATGCAGTGAGCCAAAGGACAGTGAGTATTTTCCCTGGATTGACACATCATTTTTTAATACCTGTGTATATGAAAACCCACGTGCTCAGCATGTAGTAGGAACTCATGAAGTATTTGGTAAGTGAGTGGATAATGTGTATGAAATAGCAGCAGGAATAGAATGGGGAAAGGGGACCTCAGACACACATCTTTTTCCTTCTGATCATTAGTTTCCACCAGCCCCTGAACTGAGGGGTCACATTAAAGCGAGTAATTATGAAGTGACTAAGGTGGAGTGTTATTTTATGACATCTCTGGTGCTATTTCTGATAGTAATCATTGCGGTGGGAGAAGTAGAGGTTGCCAGAGGCCGAGAGAGTCCACACTCTGGACCTTTGGTCAATCTGATGCTATACCGTTATATTCTTCATGTTATACATTTGGGATTAACGTGGTCACCATGAGATTTCAGTGATACGACGGCAATGTTGAAACCATGTGTATAGTTGCCTGGTGCTCTGGGGTCCATGGAGACCAACGTGAACTCCCATTTTATTCTGGGTCAGGATTGTGAACGAAATTGACTCCCATTATTTATGTGTGCATTTGCTGAACTTTGCAATTTAAATACACAGAAATGGATACATTGCTTATCAGCCAATGTCACCAGTAGCACATGCGTATTCCAGCAAATTAGGAGTTGGGACTTGCTTTCACTTGCTGCTGTAGAGAAGATGGCATGCCATGGAGAACAGGGGGCATCTGAGAAAAAGTATTGTGGGGAGGGGTTTATTATGAGATTGAGGTTTGGATTCGGGGGCTTGGGTGAGAGTCCAGGACATGGGGTTTGTTCTAAACTGAGTGCTATTAGGAGTAAGTGGGAGTGATTTCACTTCTGTGATTGAAGATGGGAGAAATGGAGCAAGGCTAACGATGTAAGTGAGAAAGAAGCCTCAGTCCTTCGTGGTACCCAAACACGGGGAATGTCAGGTTACATTTGTGATCTGAACAGTGCTCTCGCTTTTCTCTCTGCTTGGATATAATTATGGCGCACCTTTGTTTTTGTGCTATTGAATGAGTTGTGAAGTAACCTTGTCTAATTTTATGTGGATGTTTTGTGAATTTTTTTTGTTACGTGGGGAACTCCTTGCCCTAGAAGTAATGCCAGACCATCCACTTTATGTATTAAACCTCCCCCACCCCTGACATACTACCCTCCCTGATCCTTGCATTCATCCTGATCTTCGCTCTCATGTATTTGAGAATCTGACCAGAATAACAAAGTGGCAATGCTCTTAACTAGAGCTGACATCCAGTTGACATCCTCACATTATAAATCTAGAGATCAGAGAAGATATTCAAAACCATTTCTTACGCATTTGCAAACTGTCATGTTTTGTTCACAGTTTTTTAAAAGAAAAAGGGGGAAAAAACTAGGAAAGCAAACTCGAAATAATATAAATCCTTACAAATAGGAGCTTGCACTTGGCCATGAATTACTTAGAGTAGGAAATTAGGGTCTGATAAATGAAGTGTCTGATTATTGATAGCTTGTTCCCAAGGATGGTGTTCCCAGTGAACCATGCTTCCGATGCTCATACCTTTCCTCCCTTTGGGTCTCAGTTGGCTCTCTGACTCGCCTTTGATCAGTGGAAGTGACATTGAGGGACTTCTAACCCTAGGGGCTAAGGAGCCTTGCAGTTTTAGCCTTGTGCTCCTGGGATGACTGTTTTAGAGAAACTATCTGCTATGTAGAAGCCCAGCAATCATAAGGACGCCACGCTGTGTGGAAGCCCAAGGTAGTCTTGGGCAGAGGCTGTGTGAAAGGGACAATGCCTGGCCAGCCCTCAGCTGTGTCAGCCACCCCAGCAGGAATGCTGGGTGTGTGGCAAAAGATGCCTTCACGTGGTTGTAAGTCTAGGCACCACCCGACGGCGACTGCCTGAAAGACCTCTTGGGAAATCACCGGACTGAGCCCAGCTGGTGGTTTACTATGTTATAGAGGAATAGGTAACTAAAACAATCACTCATCTCAAAATAAGCATTACTATTCTCCTTAGCAATGACGAGGAAAGCGTTGGTGATTAAAAGGTCAGCTATGTTTATTTGAATGAACTGTTAACATTCATTGCATTAACCTTCCTCCTTTTATAAAAATCGAACAGGATTTCAAGATTGAAAAAGTTAGTCAGAGCTCAGATTGGTGCGGCTCAGCGGGTTGCGGGCCATTCCAGAAACTGAAAGGTTGCTGGTTTGATTCCCGGTCAGGGCGCATGCCTGGCTTGTGGACCAGGTCCTCAGTTAGAGGCCTGAAAGAGGCAACCAATGGATGTTTCTCCCTCAGATTGATGTTTTTCTCCCTGTCTTTCTCCAGCTCTTCCCCTTTTTCTAAAAAATAAATAAAATCTTTAATAGAAAAAGAAAAAGGTAGATAGAAATTTCCTTGCGGTCTTCTCATATTAATTTGTGGAAGAAGTATTTGCAGATACATCAATGCCCTTTTCATTCTCCTTCATGTTTAGCTCAGATTGCACAGCACTTAAGTCACCAGAAATCAAGAACTGCACTTTTTTTTGTAGTGTTGTCCCCAAAAGTGGCTGGGATGTAGTGGAGGTAGCCATGGTCATGAAATAGCCCATTTGCTCCACTAGACTGCAGTTTCCTGCTGTGGTCAGATGGGACTGTCGGACAAATTTCAGCCAATGAAATGTTAGTGAAATTAGCAGGCACTAAATTAGCAGGCACTAAATTAGCAGGCACTTCCCCTGTTCTGAGGCACTAGAAAGGCCATGTGTAATTCTCCAGTCTCTATTGCCTAACACAAGGATAGAGGAAGACATGGATTCCAGAATGTGCAATTACAAGATGATAATCTCCATCCACCTCTATCTCTTGGTGAGTGAGGGGAGCGGAGTCCCTTCCTTGTTAATCCGTGATGGGCAGTGGTACAAGCCAGAAACAAGCCCTTGCTGTTTTGAAAGCACAGAGATTTGAGGTTAATTTGTTTCTGTCGTAGAGTCCAACCTCTTGTGACTCATATAGGCAGCTTTAACATTCCATTAGCTCCACCACATCTACCCCAGGCCATTCCACATCAACCTGAAATCTAAACAAAAATAATATGACCAGTATATAAACAGAGCTTCAAGACAGAATTTCTGATTTATTTCCAAATTAGATGTATATCCCTAAGTCCCTCAGTAGAGAACTACTTGCAACAGCACTGTTTATTTACTTGGGTACTTTGAGAATAGTTGACATTCAAATGCTTCTTAAATCATGTTGGTTTTCATAGTAATTTTATAGCAGGTATTTCATAAAATAATTTATAGAGGATTGAAAAATATTTATTCAATTAATGAAATACCAATGAATACATGAGTGAATTTTTTGCTTTTAAAAATTAGTATTAAATTTCCAAACATGGTTTAAAGTAGAAATAATAGTGTAATAGCATGTAACCATTTACTCAACTGCAACAATGATCAACATACAGGCAGTTTTTCACGCAGAAGTTTTAGCTACATAATATTTTATTCTGTTTGGATCATCCTTATAAAGATAACCCAATAATTACCCTTTTCCCCCACCTCCAAAGAAGATCCAGATTTTCTACAAACATGCTTTTCTACAAACAAGAATCTTCTGTAATTATTTCCAATTTTGCTCCTTAGGAGCAACTTCAGAATACTTTGTTAGAATGGCTTGTTTATATAGTGACTGTTTCTCCCTGTTTGACCAGGAGATCACAGTCTACACTTATTCTCTTGGGGTAATTATTAATAGCACCCCCCTTCATTCTCAAAAGTACCTTGATTTAGATAACAAATTACACGGCCCCCTGGTTACTGAACAAATGTGCTCTTCCCCTTGAGTGGTTTGTCCTGTGTTTTCTGTCTCACATTGTTCAGATCCGGATTCTGTGTCTTGCACTGGAAGGCCCAGGCACATCTACACTGATCCTAATCTGTGATGCTGGCATCTGTGGGCCCTTGCAATACCTTCAGTGTCAGAAATGTCTTTGACATCTATCATGGCCTACCCACGACCACTTCCATCATTTCTGGGGTCAAGTGCAAAATGGAACAAAAAAATTGAGAATTTCAAGATGGTGATGGCAAAGCGTTAAACCAATATGGGCCTCCACTTCCCCTGCTCCCTTCCCGCCCAACTCCTGCCCTCTCTACTGTGTTGACCAATTTCAGTATCCATGGTTAACTTACTTTTCAGTCCTACTCTGTGGGGCTGAAGACTGGCCTATCTGGCGATTGTTGCTGTTTGATGCAGTGGTCCCCAACCACTTTGGCACAGGGACTGGTTTCGTAGAAGACAGTTTTTCCGCTGACAGGGCTGGCAGGGGACAGGATGCAGAGCTCAGCCGGGAAGCTTCACTTGCCTGTCCACTCACCTCCTGCTGTGTGGCCGGGTTTCTAACAGGCCACGGATTAGCTAATGAATACCTGCTATTGATGCTAAGTGGTAGAGCCAGAATTCTAACACAGATTTGCTTGATTTCAAAATGAATGATTGTAATTCTTCTGCTCCTTTGACTCTTACTCTTCATGGCCCAGCTAAGTCTTGGCAGAGTTCTCGCCCTGGTCCAGGAGTCTGAAGACTGGAACTTAGTTATTTATGGACAGATGACCAGGAACCAAGATGCACTTTGTCTTCTCTCCATGTTCTCATCTGTCACCTGGAACATTGTCACATTCTCTTTGACGTGTGCACTGCCTCAAGTGTACTTTCTCCATGCCTAAATCCCTTCTCCCTAATTGCTGTACTTACCAAAACATGCCTGAACTTGAACTTTGTGGATCTCCTGGGCTAACCTCTTGATCTAGCTTAGTTTTATCATCCACTCTTTAACTAGCTTCTCTGTCTCACTGATTGCATTGTAGCTTAAACATGAACTGGTTTCACCCGCGAACATTTGGAGTTAATTGGAAAATATGTAGACTTTTTAGGGGAAAAATCATGCACAATCATATCTGTTGTGTTTTCTCCTGTGCCAATTATTCTTATGTTAATTAGGTAATTTCCATCTTTTTGAGGACCTCTAGTATTACTGAATATTTTATGCAACCAACTTTTTTCTGCTTTAAGACAAAGGGGAAGCCTTTGTGAGACTTTGGTAGGAGATGTAAATTGGTGGAAATTACGGAAAACAGTAAAAAATTCAAAATAGACCTATCATATTAGGCAGCAATTCTACTTCTGGCTATTTATCCAAAGGAGGCAAAATCACTATCTTAAAAATATATCTACACCCCACTTTCATTGTGGTAACCACAACATGAAAACAACCTGTGTCTGTCAACAGATAAGTAAATAAAATATGGTGCATATATACATACATGTGTATATATACACACAATGGAATAATATGCAGCCATAAAAAGGAAATCCTGCCATTTTCAACAACATAGATGGACCTTCATGGTATCAGGCTGTATTATTATTTTTTAAAAATATGGAGTTGAGATTATTGCCTGATGACCACCATTTCCTTAAAGTAATTTTGAGATTTGCTTCAACTCTAAAATAAAAAATCTTAAATAAATAAATGCTATGGGAAAAAAAAAGCTGGGAGAACTGGAGAGGCAGGAAGAAGAAAACAATTTAAATAGAGCTAGTGATTCCATTTGACTGTCTCTTTAATAAACATATACTACAGTGAGATGAGTTCGTATATCTCTTGTTACTTGAAATATCTGTTACTAATCTAAGGTCCTCATGAAGTGACCATCTTGCTGTTCTGTGTGTGATTTTACTCTTCAAAGATGTATATTTTTTATAATATGACTCATAGATGTAAACCATCCATTGTTGGATGCCAAAAGGAACAAAGAGCTGTTTTGTGTTTGGAGGAAAAGAGGTATTGAATACATGGAGAAACATGCATTGGTATCCAATGTGATGCCTTCCTGAGAGATTTTCAAGTTTAGTTGTGTTGGCACTCACTTTCGTTTTACCCACTGGGTCTAGAACTTAACCTCTGTTAAAATAGGTCTCCACTTATTTCAATATAAACATATTTATCCCGTTCAAAGCATCCACTTGGACTAAAACCTCTTTGAGTTCTTTGGGGATAGCTGCTGATAGAGGAAAAATGTCACCGATAGAGTTGCAGTATCTAAGCAGCCAAATATTTGGTTACTTTGTTTAAGGAGCAAGCTCACATTTCTTCTTGATTATTTTATGTTATGTTAAAGAGTGGGATTTCTATAAATTTATTAAGGTGTACCATTAATATTGAACTGAAAAATAAGGCTCGGGAATATTGAGGCTCTCATATCCTTTCTATAGCGTTTTTGTTTATTTCACCACAAATGGACATTCTAAAGTGTCTGTTTCGGGATGAGCAGTGAATAGGACTATTTTTGGGAGCATTAGCGCATATTAGAGGCCACCTGATAGTAAATAATTTATGAATAACATTAGTTTTGCTGTGTATGAATAACTGTTTGGCTGTGGGCGGAAGCCATGAGTTGAATAAGAAGAGGTTGTTGTATTTTTCTAATATTGACACTTTGACGTTAGCCAGAGTATGAAGAGACCCTCTCATCTTCATCCTAAGTGAAGCATGGGTACATTAGTATCCAGTGATGGTTCTTAACAGGGTCTTCAGTAAAGTAAGTGGAGAGACGTCTTGATGTTTTGGGGACTGTGGAAAATGGGATAAGTTGGGGAAACCAGGCGTCTTACTTCAAGTCTAACATCACTGTGAATCCACTCCAGAACACACATACCCATTAGCAAATTAGGTATGAGCAAGTGAGGTACAGAAGCCTCCCCTGCTAATATCAGGTAGGGGAATGCTAGAGGATAGAGGCGATAAAAGCCAGGCAGTTGTTCCTAGCAATTAGTGGTTCAGTGGCAAGGGCCTTGGTATCTTTCTTCTCTGGTCGCTGATTGCTTCCTGGAGAAGCGACAGTGGGTTCATTGGCTTTGTCACTGTACTGTGCTGCGCTCTCTCCTCCATCACTATTGCTGCGTTCTCAGTGGTGCTGGTGGAGCTATTTATTTTCTTATGGCTCCACAGTCTCCAAGTCTGTCTCTTTGGAATTTGGGAAATAAGATAAAGGGTTTGGGCTCAGAATGATATGATTAGTCAAAAGGGTCTTTAGTTCGATAGTGAGATAGGTTTTATAAGATAAATATGCTTGTGTTTATAAGATGTGTGTGTGTGTGTGTCTGCGTGCAACATCTTTTATACTTGGTGGGGTGTGGGGGCTAATGAGAGTGATGGGAATGTTATTTTGAACGGGAAAGGCTGGGAATTCTCACCACAATAATGGGTAAGGACTTTCACAATGGATTCACATCCCAGATATGTCACTATCTTGGGTCTTGGGAATCCCCTGAATCTCCCAATACTTTTTTTTAAAACCTAAAAAATGTGGGAAATGATTGTAGTCAACTCATAAGTTATTGTCAATATTAAATGATACGACAGTACTAGGTTTTAAAACAGTCCACAAAAACCCTAGACTTTTAGTTTTCTGTTTAAAGCATGCCCTGGTGGTAGCTAAGTCATTTCTATAACTTAGCAGTGAACTCATAGTTCTGTGCTTCAGAGTGTGATCTGAACTACCCACAGAATGATGCCCACGGAACAAATGATTCGATGTAGACAGTCTGAGGTGCAGACTAGCATTTATTTACCAGCATTCTAGGTAGCATTGGGATCAATTTATTGATCCAAATGAAAATGAATTCTTTTGATCCACAGGTCAGCACAACTGGGCACTTAGTATGAAGGTTCTGTTAGGTCTGACCGTTTTCCAGAGCATCTCTCTAGTCTAGTGAATGCTTGTTAGTGATGTTTGTCTCTGTAACTGAGAAAGGAATTGGGAAACTCTAAGCTGTTAAATAAAAGTCAGTTGGTACACGGGATGCCTAGAGGAAAACTCTCCACCCCAGTATTTATTCTTCTTAGAACTTATATTAACAGGATTGGCACTTCTCTTCAGGGTCAAGGTGAACATGAAGACTATTTACAATGTAACTGAAATAAAACATATGAAATCACGTTTACATCTCATACTAAACATTATTTTTCTAAAAACAATTGGAAGAATTTTTATTACCTTACCTTTGAAATCCTTTGACTTCAAGAACAAATATCAGTTCTGAGGAGCTATCATTTTACCACAATTATTGTGCATACAGGAATATTCTTGCAAAGTGAGAAAATTGGATCTATAAATTGTTTTCAAATGCAGTGACATTTTATGAACAGTAAATTTAGCTACTGATGAAGTAGCTGATTTTAAGTTTTATAGATTTATTTGTGGTCTACATTTTGTAGATTTTTTCTATAGTTTTATTTTCATATTTTGATACTAATAGCTTTGTTTTTTTCAGTTTTTATATTTTTATAGAATCTTAGAAAGGTCATAAGTCCTGGATACTGTCTATTGCTCTTCATGGAAAAAACGCCCCTGCTGGTGACCTTTTTAAGAAGAGGACATGGGTTTATGCTTATGCAGAGAAAATTTAAGTTGAAGGTTAAGCAGTTTGGACCATGATAAAGAAAAAAATCTAGGCATCTGATTACATTTTATCTTTTATGATGTTTGTTTTCATGCAAGCCGATAGTCCCACTGACCTTTAAAATTCAGGATTTTTATTTATTTTTAGAAAGTAAAAGCAGCATATATTCCATATACTTTATAACAGTCCTGTAAGGAATTTGAGAAGTGCCCTTAATAAATCCATTAGACTTTCTACAGTGGAAATTCTGAATACACGACGAATGGAACGAAATAAGTAAAAAACCGCCAATTACTGTAGTTCAGGACAGGTTTGCCACCCAATTCGTTCATGTCAGATCAAGTTTCGCTGCCAAAAAGACTTGTGAAAACCGTTGTTTTCTCAGCTTTTTATATTCTGTGATGCTGTCAAGGGATGATAGGCCTGTGTCCTAAGGTAATTAGTAGGGTTAGCTCATTTTACGTGACTTGTGGGATAAAAGGGGAGATGCTGCCGTCTTCATTTAGTGGCTGGCAGAGCTGGGCTGCAGAGCAAACGAGTGACTTTTTGTAGGTGATAGAGCCAGTAAGCGGATGACATGGAGAGGAAGCCAGAGTGTCCTGTGTCCCAACTCTGGGATGCTTGCATCTTCTTCATGGTCTCCATGGTTATCCAAACGGCTGTTCACTCGCAGCTCACTTGGCCTGCGACCGCAGCCATTTCTCCAGATGGGTCGGACCTTCAGCACTCCCCCACCCAATGGTGCCCTGTGGAGTTTCCTAAGCTGTGATGCACGTGGGTACCGGTTGTGTAGTTGTTCTAAAGAAAAGCTCTAGTCCTTAACACATGAAAATACACACATGTGCCATTTGTTGAGATGAACTAAATTAGGTGTAACTTCTTTGCCAGGCTGATTTGGCTCATGTTTTCCTTTCCTCTCTTTGCTGAAGTCGAGAGAACTGAAGTTAGCTTCCTGCTGTATCTCCACCCAGCTCTTAAAAATTTCCTGCTCTGTTTTGCTGGCACCACACCTGCCAGGATCCATGGTGCATTTATTGCTGCAGCTGTTTGATTTGTCTATTTTTGTCAGCACAAAGGTTAGTCTCAGAAGTGACAGCTTAAAGTAATTCACCTGATGTAGTCTTCCTGGACATCTGAAGCCTGAATTATTTTCACAACACCTGGGGACACTCCGAAGCCTGTTTCATCACTTGTGGTGTCTTGAGCAGGAAGCCAACATTAAAATTCAGGCTTTTCCTTTGCATGCTGGTATTCATTTATTCCTTTGTGTGTGTGTTCATCCAGGAAGCATTTGTCAAAAACCCAGGAGTGGGCTAGTTGCTAAGAAGGTCCTGTGAAGATCACTGGGCAGCTGTCTCTCTGGAAATAGAGTTGGGGAAGTAATACTTTTCTGCACTGACCCATCGAAGTCATCAATTAGCATAAGCATTCACAACTCTCCAACAGAGTGAGCTAAGGCATCATTTTTTTTCTTTTTTTTTATAGTCATATATAAGAAGCCAGGCAAGGTGGTTAAATGTCATGGTCAGCAGTATAGGGTTTGATAACATATGGCTTGAGTTCAAAATCTGGCAAACAGTTTACTAGGCTGGTTGATTTAGAGAAGTTACTTATATCCACAAATACGTGGGTGCATTTAGAGTCCTTCAAATGTTGGTTCTGTTATCTGTGTAATGAGGGTGCTAGTTTTGCTGAGGGGTATAATGAGGATATGTATATATGTTAAGTGAACCTGGTGGTGAATGAAACATATCCACCCCCCGCCCCAACCTGTCCCCACTGCTGTCTTCTGAGCCATTTTGTTATAGCTTCCTCTTCTGTCTGTTAATGAGAATTTTTTCTTTAACAAGAAAGACAGTATTATTTTCAGGTATTAAAAAGTTCCAGTCTATGCCCTGGCTGGTGTAGCTCAGTGGATTGAGCGCAGGCCTGTGAACCACATGATCATGGTTCGATTCCCAGTCAGGGCACATTCCTGGGTTGCAGGCCAGTTCCCAGCAGGGGACTCACGAGAGGCAACCATACATTGATATTTCTCTCCTTCTCTCCTTCCCTGTGAAGATAAATAAATAAATAAAATCTTTTTTAAAAGTTCCAAAAAAGTTGCAGTCTAGTTTAAATAAAAAATTTACATGCATAAAACCAAAGAGTGGTAGAAGATAAATTTCAAATATATAATATAATGTACATGACAAATGACTTATATCCAGAGTACATAAAGAACTACAAACCAGTGAGGAAAAGACAGATAATGCAAAATAAAAATGAGCAAAACACTTGAACAGACTCTTCACAAAAGAGGGTATCTCAGTGGCTAATTAACTTAGGAAAAGGTACTTATTTCATTAGTCACCAGGAAAAAAGCAAATTAAACCCACAAGGAGATACTACTAGATTGCTACCAGAATAGGAAAAATAAAAAGATAGAAACTACCAAGTATCGAAGATAATATGGAGTAACAGGAAATTTCAATAAATTGCAGCTCAAGAATACAAATTGAATTTTTTTGATATGGGAAAACCTTGGCAATATCTGTTAAAACTAGACATAAGCACACACCACAACCCAGCAGATCCACCCATACATATGTGCCCAAGAGAAAAGTGTGCATATTTTCACAAAAGGCATCATCTGGAATCTTCATAGCAGTAAATATCCATAGTAACCCCCAACTGGAATCCGTCTGAATTTCTGCACAATCAAATGTTTTATCACAATGCAAATCCATGATCTATAACTCTAGGCAGAAACAAGGGTAAATCTCACGGTGCAATACTGTGCAATACAGAATGAAAGAAATTAGTCCCCAAAGATGATATATTCTGTTACTTAATTTATTCAAGACACTGAAACAGGGAAAACTAATCTCTAATATTGGAAGTCATGTTTTGGGTGGGTATTAATTGCAAAGGGCAAGGAGGAGACTCTTGGGTCTTGATTAGGATGCTGGCTTGCACAGTATATTCAGTTTCTGGAAAAATGATCAAACCATGCATTCATGGTACCTATGCTTTTCTGTATGTTATTTGTCAGTGAAATCCTCTTCTTTTTCCAACAGCTCTGTTTTCTAACCTATCTTTCACTTTGCATTTCTTTTCTTCCCCGTACCATCTAGCACTCTTTTTACATTGCTGTTAGTATGAACGCTCCTTTGACATTTTGGATTGCCCAGTCCAGAAGCCCAAGCAGCCTTGTGCTGGCGTAAGCACTTCTTTGCCCGCCTCTCAGGCCAGCCAATGCCTTGCATATCCAGGCAGAGCTCTCCTTGCCGCTCTAGTGCCAGGTCCCTAAGAAGCCACTTTAGATTCCAGGTTTCCTGGGTTGACTGACACTACCAAGCATTAAAGACTGAGAAGCAGATGCAACAGGCAATTTCACCCTATCAGCAAAGCCGGAAGTTACTCCCAAAGAGTTCTATACTTTTGGTCCTCGTAATTTTCTGTGTAGCCTTATTCTTCAGTTTTCCAAATCTCTTTCCTTTCTCCACCCCTCCTTTCTTTCTTTTATTCTTTCTTTTTTTCTTTCTTTTCATCAAGGATTTGAATGTCAACTATGAACGAACTAGACAATGGACTAAGTGTTTAATATGCAAAGATGAATAAACCGTAAACTTGAGTTTCAAAGCTGCTAACTTCCTTTATTACTACTAAACAGTCTTCTTTGGGGACCACATGCTAAACATAAAATTACTGCTGTTAGTGTCTTTTGAGCAAATGGTCACCTAAGGAACATATTCAAAGGACAATGTCTTCATGTGCAAAAGACATAAAATTGCTGTTAGTAGGGAGGACACACAAGATATTAAAGTCAAGGTACATGAAGATTATAGCTTTAACTCAGTGCTAGCTAGAGTCTCTTGGTTCCTTAAAATTTAGATAAGGACTCAATGTCTCCTGACTTTGTTAGAATTAATTTCAACACCTAGGTGGACGCCTTTAGACGTCCAAAGCTCTTCTTAGCTATTCTGTTATCGCCGTATCTAAGAGCTGGGAATGGAAATCTTTTTCCTCCATCCTGGGGTTAACACAAAGGTGGGACTATCGACTCCATCCTCCTTCTAAAAGAACTGTAAACCAAGAATTTTATTCTGTTTAAGAATCGTGGGGAAGAGTTGCATGAGGTACCATAGAACAAATGGCTAGAGTATGCTAGTAAAATTCTATTAGGTGGTTATTTTTATACCACCGTCATCATGTAACGTTTGCACCAGGTTTCTCAGCAGCTTCCTGGCTTCTCTGTTGGCCAAGTTAACATCTTCTCCTGTTTCTTGAGAATGCTTCTATTTTTATTTTTTATTGTTGTTCAAGTACAGTTGTCCCCATGTTTCCCCCATTACTCTCCCTTGCCCTAACTAACTCCCACCTCCCACATTCAGTCCTCCCCGTGTTGTCTTTGTCTATGGGTCCTTTATACATGTTCCTTGACTTGACTCTTCCTCCTTCTTTCCACCCTTATTCCCCTCCCAACTCCTTTTGGTCCCTTTCAGGTTGTTCTTTATTTCCATGTCTTTGGTTCTGTTTTGCTCACTTGTTTGTTTTGTTGCATATGTTCCACTTATAGGTGAGATCATATGATATTTGTCTCTCACCACCTGGCTTCCTTCACTAAGCATAATGCTCTCCAGTTCCATCCATGCTGTCACGAAGGCTAGGAGTTCTTTCTTTCTGTCGCACGGTATTCCACTGTGTAAATATACCATCGTTTTTTGATCCACTCATTTACTGATGGGCACCCAGGATGTTCCCAGCACTTGGCTATTATGAATTGTGCTGCTATGAACATAAGGGTGCTTAGGTTCTTTTGAATTGGGATTTCAGGATTCTTAGGGTATAATCCAAGCCATGGGATTTAATTTAATCACTCACCTTTTGTGGTATTGGTTTCTGCCAACTCACATGCCCACAGATTTGCACACTTTTATACCAATGCTGTTATTTCCTCCCCCCCAAAATATTTTTCTTCTTAAGTGGGGTTCTGGTACCAACTCTTGTTTATAAATGGTTCACATTCATATCTAGGATAGTAGCCAAATCCAGCTTTGAAGACAGTTTTCTTGATCTAGGATTATCTTCATTCTCTATAAGCAGCAACTTCATAAAACATTCCCTCAAAGGGAATCAGAGAAGCTGACTTTGATTAAATACAGCCTGGCCCAATTTTTCCCAAGGGTCATTAGAGTCATAAGAGTCAGGGATAAAATATCAAAAAAAAACTGCTAAGAAGTGAGAGGCAGAATGGCTTTCTTCCTCACATACTCTGGAGAATGATTTTGGATCTTTGTGTTTCCAGTTGCCTCTTCTTAAGATGCACTCCATACGCTTCTCTGCCTAGAAACATTTTTTTCATCCTCTGGGTGTTTCTTCAGGTAGAAACAACCCTTATAAACCTTTTAAACGTAGCTACAAAAATGTAATCGCTGTCTACCATGATTTCTTCTAGCACATCTTCATCTCAAATAAAACAGTTATTTCAAGAGAGTACAATTTATTGTCTGTGACTATGTTTCCTACTAAATTGTGAATTATTTGAGACTTCAGACAATGCCTGGTCATAAGATTTGTTCAGAAGTAACGTGTTTCTTAATGTGACTGGTAAAAAAGGGGTGATGAAGAACAGGCATTAGTGTTGATTGAAAGTGAGTTTGCCCAGCCCTGGCTGGCATGGCTTGGTGGATTGAGTGTGGGCCTGTGAACCACATGATCGTGGTTCGGTTCCTGGTCAGGGCACATGCCTGGGTTGCAGGCCAGTTCCCAGGAGGGGACACATGGGAGGCAAGCATACAATGATGTTTCTCTCCTTCCCTTCCCCTCTAAAGATAAATAAATAAAATCTTTAAAAAAAGTGAGTTTGCCCAGCATGTTGATGTTTTGAAATGATGAGATACAAGTTTTCTAACAATGAAAGAAGAAAATTTAGCAATATATAAGCATCTTATGATAAAATCTAAAATTTTGCCAATGTACCTGTTTTTACATAAGACATGGATAAGTTAGTGGCTTCAAGCATTGCACGCCTTCTGCTATGTTGTTAGGAAAGACTGCAAGTACAGATGAAGATGTTGCAAGGATGTTTCTCCTGTATTTAAGACAAAACAGCATGGGTGTAGAAGGGCATTATGGGATCTATACGGGAGGAAGACTTTTCCTCTATTATCTTAGGTTCTCTGGCTGGGCCTGAGAATGAAGTTGACAAAATACAGAGCAATGGGAGAAAAGCACACCAGTTTTATTTGATGTTAATATTTTCATGTGGATGAAAGCCTTTCTAGAAATGATGACCCTAAGATGTGGGCAGATCTCAGAGCTTGCATGCCATTTTAACAACAAAAAAGTTAAATTGTCACGATATGACAAGACAAGGAGAAAGGGGGTTGGGGGTAGGGGCAGCAAATGTGGGAAAGTTATTGGGAAATACATGGGGAAACTAATGAACACTAGGGTTATTTTAGTAGGTTTGTTTGTACACATTCTTCTTGACATCTGGAAATATTGTCTCTGGAAATAAAATGTTTTCTTCCTAGTGTAGAGAGGGCACCGTTATCACAGGACATTTTATGACCTGCTTTTAGGTAGAAAGGGGGAAGTCAGAAAGCCCTTCATGTATCTGCTATTTCTCAAGTGCCTTCAGCTCAAAGTAATCAATATTCCAAAGTGGTATCTTTTGGGGTGAAATAATCTGATCTCCTTCAGATCGAGGCTGCAGTTTTGCTAAAGTTGGTCTCTATTAAATATCTTTAAGGACCTATAGTCTCCCCGAAGGAGATACAAAAGGGAATCCAACTCCAATGTATAGGGCTTGCAAAAGCTGTAGGCTCAAATGACTGTAGAGATTTGTGTTAATTTTTTAATTAAGATTATTAATGTGTGTTAAAATTCTAGTTCAAAGTTGCATAAGTTTTGATGGATCTACCTGAATTCTGTTTCCCATAAATCTGTTATTTTTTTCACAGGCAGGATACAAAGTGTTTCAGTAAAGCAAATTTACCATTTGAGGGGAAAATGCATGCATTTGCAATTCTAGCCAAAAGAACTTCTCAACAATGTTTTCTAAATAGGAAGGAATTATAACTCTGGGACTATGATGTTCCCAGAACTTTTTACCTGAGTGTCTGTTAGTCATAGCTGAGCTAACCTTCTTTCAGATTCCTAAGGAATTATCTGTCTTGACTGCCCCAATTCTTTTGTGAAGTAAACCACGTTTCTTTGTCATTATGCCTTGCTTATACTCATCCCAACACAAACTCTTAATTACCCATGTGTCTGATTTTTTCATTGGACTGTGACTTCTGCCAGGCCCAGTGCCTGCTGGATAGTCCACCAAAGCAAATTGTTGAATGAATGTTGAATGAACATTGTTTCATTTTCCAACCTAGGATCTTAATTTCTCTTGAGAGAGTTGGGAAATGACAAGGTTTATCATTAATAACCTTCTCCGGTCCCACAAGGGAGCTGTTTCTAAAAATATCTTTCAATGATTAAACACTAAGTATGTACTAATTTTGATGATCACCATGACTATCATAATCAAGGAATACTTGTATTATCCCTATTTCATAGATGAGGAAACTAAAATGAGAGAGATTGCACAATCTGCCAACAACAAACAGCCAATGAGTGGCTGATGTGGGGTTCATACCCAGGTCTGATTTCAGACAGTAGTTCTTAACTGGCGTACTGTACTCACTCCACATTTCAACAACATTCTTCCAGTCAAGGTGTGTGTGAATGGTGTGTTTCATCACAACTGAAAAAGTTAAAGTGCCTATAGCCTTGAGTGACTCTAGTATATCCAACAGTGTTGGATATAATTATATATACTTTCTCCAGGAGGGATAAAGGATTTATTGTGGCCAACTATATTTAGACTTATGGATTCATTCCCTCTTATCCTGCATTGCGGTTTCTCATCCTTAATTAGCCGTCCACTTGAACCACATCACTTTTCTAGTGCTTAACAAGCATGGATTCCTCTGCCTCCCTCCTTCTCAACCATTCCGTGGATGTCTTCTTTGCTGGGTTTCCTCTTGCCTGGCAAGATAATAAACTCAACAACTTCCTCTCCATCTCTTTTTTCTCGCCCCCTCCTGCTTTCTGCTCCTCCTTAAGCTCTTATTGTCTTAGATTTATTCTTGGCTAAGGTGCACTGCTGTGGGAGAATATTCCAGAAGGCTATGCACCACCATTAGATCCCAAACTCCAGGTTTAGAAAGTTTACTCCTTTTCAATCTCAGTTAAATAATTAGAGAAAGCTACCTTTCTTTTGAACTACCATAAACCCTTATAGATGAAGACACAGAGGTAATTATGTGAATTAGTTAAAAGATGACATAAGATAAGGCTTTAAAAGACACAGCATCCAACTTCTGCATAGGAGTTTACAATAATAAGAAGCAGGTCAGCAAGATGTTGCCTAATAGAGGCCCATTGGGAGCCTGTCCTCAAGGATACAGAGAAAGGACTCAGAATTAGTTTAGCAATGGTTTATAAATCATTTCTGCTTCAGGGTGTAGTGGTGCTGAGGATGTCTGAAAATAGGTTATTATCTTCAGTAAGTTAAAATATCCCCCTGACCCCAAGTTACCCTTCAAATCATAACCCCCAAATTATGTGGTTATTCTAGTTATTCCCAGAGCTAAGTTTTTGTGCATCCAGTTCATTTCTTCTCAAATAATTACAAATTCGAAGTCTGGTAGTCTGTGTTCTTAAGGTTTACTCTACCTGTTAGGTGGATGGTAGAACTCATGTGTCCATGGTGGCAGGCAGGCATGTAGGATCACACATGTATGTGTGCTTGTAGGCATGTAGTGTAGACTTCTGCGTTTTGTATGAACGTATCCACAGTAAAAAGAAGAGAAATGGGAAAGTGCGGTTATGTAATTCCCCTCTGCATATTTTAAAGAGGTTTTATTTGTATATTTGTTTTCTCTGTACTTCTGAATTAATTGTCTTGTGATCGGTATTCAGAATTATTTTGAACTGTTTGGCTGAATAAATGAGGAAAGAAGAGTGGGAATAGAGACAGGTGGGTAAAATCTGTGATTTTGGGGGAAACTAAAAGGAAACTTTAAAGATTCTTCTTTAATTTGGGGAGTAGAAGGGAATGGTGCCTTTTACAATTTACTATTCTTTGAAACTGGTTTTTCAGAGTTTTTTCTCCTTTAAATTGGGTAATTTATAAATGAATGCTCCCAGAGGAACTCTTAAAATCAGAGAAAAAATATGCTACTTGAAAATTGATTTGTCCCCAGGACTTTTTAGCCTAAATGTTTTTTCATGTAATTCATTTTCAAATAATTTCCTGATAATTACTTGATTTTAATATTCCATATGCTAAAAGTCAGAAATATGCAAATAAGGTACATAGGAAGAATGAACACAGTAAAGCATCTCTTGGGGAAATTATCAGCTGCATCTTTTGTATCTCATGGAAATGGATCCTCACTCCCAGTTACACTTCCACACCTTAATTCTAATACTTAGGTTGAGTTGGGAATAGCGAAAAAGCATGTTCATGCCGGGGCCTCTGCTGGTTAGGTGTTATTGTATGCCTGCTGCTTTCTGAATGTCTGTGTAGATCAGATTCAATTCTCAAGGCAGCCCTGAGAGGAAGGAAGGTGGTAGGTACCCTGATTTTACAGATGGAGACAGGGAGGCAAAGAGATATCAGGGAATTTTCCACATTCACAGTGAATTTAGACATAGCTTTTATGGCTCTTTCAAACTCCTTCCGCTACGGAGGCAGTTCTCAAACTTGAATGGACATGGGAGTCACGTGGATGGCTTATGAACTACAGATTGTGGGGCCCACTCTCAGACTTTTCCATTCAGAGAGATCCCTGGAGAGGCTGAAAATATGCATGTCTAACAAGAGCCCAGGTGATGATGATACAGCTGGTCTTGGGGCCACACTTTGAGAAGCAGTGCCCTGTGACATAGAATGGGTTCTCTCTACCTGTGTCGGTCACGTGCTGTTCATAAACAGTGAATGTTCTGTGCATGAGTGAAATCTTGCCAACCCAGGCCCTATTGTGTTTCATGCTCCTCTAGTGCCCTGGCATGTGAGGGGCTTTGTCTGGGGGGCCTCAATGCTATAAGGTACTATATTTTGCTATTAATGTGCACCCATGTTTTGTGTGCACATTATACACAGAATTATTACACCTATTATTATATCCATAGTATGTAATCATTAGACCCATGTATAGTGTGCATCCTTATTTTTCCCTCAAACATTTGGGTAAAAAAGTGCTCATTATACATGGTGAAATATGGTAAACATGATGTCTCTCTGAGGAGTGCCAGTTCTCCTTGATGGTAAATAGTGGGAACATGCTATTTTTATATTAAAACACATAGCTGTGTAGTGGAGGAGAAACAAATGCATGTGGCTTTCTAAGATAAAACTCCAGATTTCCAAAGAAGTTTGCCCAGATGGTAGACTGCTTAGGCCATGCTCCAAGTCTCGGAGGGCACACACTGACTCTCCTCTCGCGATAGGTGGACTGAGCTAAGAAAACCAAAAGGTTACTTTACATCCACCTTTCTTTCTTGAGATGGGAGTTTCCATCTCTTGATTGAAGTTCTAGTCTCTTCCCTGACCTTATAATAAATATTCCTCAGGGTTTAGCCTTCGGGACCAGGTCCATCAACCTTTTTATCAGGATATCCAGAAATTCCAGCATTAGATATGACATTTCTGTTTAACACTGGATACCATAAACCTCAAGTTTAAAAAAAAATTAAGAAAATTGAATGTATTTCAAACCTGTTGTCTTCATGGAATCTAAAGTCAGTTTGGGGGGATTTCTTTCTTCACTATGGCTGCTAGAAAAAATTACAATTCATCATATTTGTACACACACACATACCAGCAAATACATGCTATTCCTAACTAAGATGCCCATTTTCCTAGGCTGTAATGGACATTTAAAAGGAGTGGTTCTATTCCTCTTATGCTAGACATGAACATGTGACCCTGTCTTTCAGTCCCCAATTTGTGGTTCTGTTGGGTTCACCTCTACTATGAGCTCCTTCCAGAAAACCAAATGATTAATTCCAACAAGCACGGCTCCCAGTTAAGCCGACTGAAAGCAGAGCTTGACAAAAAGCATCCAGAATTAGTCAACAGAAAGTGCATACTCTTCCATCAGGGTAAGGCAAGACTGCATGTTTCTTTGATGCCCAGGCAAAAGCTGTTACAGCTTGGCTGGGAAGTTCTGATTCATCTGCCATATTCACCAGCCATTGCACCTTCAGATTTCTATTTATTTTGGTCTTTACAAAATTCTCTTAATGGGAAAAATTCCAATTCCCTAGAATACTGAAGAAGGCACCTGGGATAGTTTTTTGCACAATATGATAAAAAGTTTGGGGAAGATGGATTTATGAAGTTGGCTGAAAGATGGCAGAAAGTAGTAGAACAAAATGGTGAATGCATTGTTCAATAAAGTTGGTAAAATGAAAAATCTCTTCTATTTTTATTAGAAAAAACTGGATGAACTCTTCAGCCAGCCCATTACTAAGGGCAGAAGTGTTCATCTCCTCCTAAATTTCATCTCACTACAGTTTTTGTATGGCCCAAAAGCAAGAATGACTTCGCAGTTTTAAATGATGGGGAAAAAATCAAAGCAGGGAAATGTTTCATGATGCATGGAAATTATAAGAAATTAAGATTCCTATTATAAGAAGTACAGCTTTCATAAATAAAGTTTTACTGGAATGCAGCCACACTTGGCTTCTTATTTTCTGTAGAAGCTTTCGGCTGCTTTCACACGGCAAGGGCAGAGATGAGTCATTGTGACAGAGACCTTGGGGCTCACAAAGCCAAAAAGTTGTACTATTGGGCAGATAAAACTTACAGATCCCTGCTCTTGGTTGCACAGGAAGCAGGTTCTCTTCTCCTTTTAAGAAAACTGGGCGACTTAGATCCAGACTCAGACTAGTTCTACCCACAAACTAGGTTCACTCGTCTGTCTGTTCCTCCCCCGTAAAAGGTTTGGGAGTTAGTAGTTGTCTAAATGTCAGACAACCCTTTGTAACAAAACAGTAATGTGTGCTTAAAATAAGGGTCCAGGCTCAGGATTCAAGGCTGCCAGAAATAGAGGAGGGAAAAGTATGTCTTATTCGTTCCTGAACCTGTGTGTGTGTAGGTATATGTGTATGTGTGTGCCCTAAATGATCCATACATCAGTACATAATCTTGCCCTAATTCTTAAAGTCTTTGCAAGGAACACCTCTGAGAAAATAGGAAGGTTTTTGGGGTTTGACATTTATCTCATTAATGCAAGAAACTAAAGCTGGGCAAGAACTTTGTGTATCTCCCTGGGTGACAATGCTCATGGTGACATCACCTTTTGATATGTTTTCCTATGAGAAATATACTCACTCACTCACTCACTCCCAAATACACACTTCCACCCTCCATTCTCCCCAGAAAGCAGAGCCTGAATAAGTGCTTGCATATAGCTACCTGTGGAAAAAGGTCCAGGCAATGGGGATTTGGGGGAAAAAAAGCAGGAATAGAGGAAAAGCCAAGGAAAGGGTACATTCTTTTTTGAGTTTTCTCTTAAAAAAAAAAAGCTGGGTTGAAGTATAATTTATATAATAAAAAATTCTTCCATTTAAAATGTACAATTTAAAAGGATTTAGTATATACAGACTGGTGCAACCAGCACCATAGTCAATTTTTAGAACATTTCATTATCTCCAGAAAAGTATTGTTCTCACTAGCATTCGCTTCCTAGTTTTTTGTAATCTGTTCCTGAATCCTGGTACCACCCATATACCAGGGTGTGCATTCCTTCTGTAAGGGCTTGCCTATTCTGGGCATTTCATAGGAGTGGAATCCCATGAGGCTATCTTCTTTCACTTAGTGTATTTTCAAGTTTCATCATGTTGTAGCATGTATCATTGTTTTGTACATTTTGATTTACAGAAACATTCCCCTGTATCAACAAACCACATTTTATTTATCCATTCACTAGTTGGTAGACCTTCGAGCTGTCTTTACTCTTTGGCTTTAAGAAATTTCAATGCTAGGAATGTGTATATACTGTATAAGTTTTTGTGTAAAAATATGTTTTCAATTTCCTTGGGTATCTTCCCAGGCCAGATCATATGGTAACTTTATGTTTAATCGTTTGAGGAACCGCCACTCTGTTTTATAGAGTGATTGTACCATTCTACACTCTAACTAGCAGTTTCTCTACATCCTTGATACAATACTTGTTATTACCTGTTTTTCAGTTTAGTTACTGTAGTGGGTATGAAGTGGTATTACACTGTGGTTTTGACCTGCCTTTCCCGGATAGCTAAGATGTTAAACATCTTTTACATGCTTATTGGCCATTTTTATATCTTTGGTGAAGTGTCTATTCAGATTCTTTGTCCCTTGTTTGAGTTTTTTGCCTTTTAAAAATTGAATTGTAGAAGTGCTCCGTGTGTTCTGGATATGAGTACTTTGATATCAGATATTTGTTTTGTAAATATTTGTTCCCATTCTGCACAGTTCATTTCCACTTTCTTGACGGTGTAGTTTGAAACACAGACATTTTAAATTTTGATGTAGGACAACTCATCTATTTTTAATTCTGTCACTTGTGCTTTTAGATGTTAAGTATAAAACGGCTTTGTGTGTCCCAAAGTCATGGAGATGTGATCCTGCATTTTTTCTAAGCGTTTCATACTTTTAGATATTACATTTAGGTAGGTCCGTGATCCATTTTGGATTTTTTGTGTGTATCGTGTGTGAAGAACTTGGTGCTCCTTGATTCTTTTGCATACGCATAATCTGTAGTCTCAGAATCATTTGTTGACAGACTATTCTTTCTCCCATTAAGTTGTCCCAGCACACTTGTCAAAAGCGAAATGTATGTACAAGGGTATATTTCTGAATTCTTAGTTCTATTCCCTTGGTCTATATATCTATCCTTATGCAGTACCATGCTGTCTTGATTACTATATCTTGGTAATAAGTTTTGAAATTGAGAAGTATGTGCTAAAGACTGAATATTTGTGTCTCCCAAAATTTGAATATGAACTTCTAATGTCCACATGATGGTATTTGGAGGATTGGCCTTTGGGAGTTGCTTAGGCCACTAAGCTCCATGAAGGTGGAGCCCTAATAAATCTAATTAATGTTCTTATAAAAGAGATTCCAGGGAGCTCTGTCACCCTCAATTCATCATGTGAAAACAGTGAAAAGAAGGCCAACTATGGACCCGAAAATGGGTTTCTGTTAGACATCAAATCTGCAGGAACCTTGAGTCTGGACTTCCTCGCCTCTAGAACCATGAGAAATTCCTGTTTTCTATAAGCACTCAGTTTTTAGAATTACATTACAACACCCTGAATGGACTATGGAAGACACTGTGACTCTTCCAATGTTATTTGTCTTCTTCAAGATGGTTTTAACTATTCTGAGACCCTTAAATTTCCATAGGAATTTTAAAATCAGCCTGTCAATTCTTCTGCAAAGAAACCAACTGGGATTTGATAAGGACCGTGTGGATTCTGTAAATCGATTATTGCTATCTTATTACTATTAAGCCTTCTGGTCCATGAACATGGATGTCTTTCAACTCATTTAGGTCTTTAATTTCTTTGAACAATGTTATATCCTTTCCAAAATATAAAATTTATACTTATTTGTTAAATTATGTTGTTCCTAAGTATTTTATTCTTTTCAACACTATTTTAAATGGAATATTTTACAATTTTATTTTCATATTGTTTATTGCCAATGTTTTATATGTCTCTTTTATACCATGAACACTTGAACTTGTTTACTAATTCTAATAGTTTTTTAGTGAATGTATCATAATATTTTACATACAAAATCTTGTCCTTTGAAAACAGAAATAGTTTTATTTTTTTCTTTCTGATCTAGATGTCATTTATTGTATTCCATTACTGGACTGGTGTGTCAGCACCTCAATTTGGAATAGAATTGGAGTCTTGGATATTGTCACATTTTTCTTCATCTTTTGGGATTATTATGTGACTTTTATCTAATTTTTAAAAAATCCTCACCTGAGGATATGTTTATTGATTTGAGAGAGAGAGAGAAACATTGATATGAGAAAGAAACATTGTTTGGTTGCCTCCTGTATGTACTCCAATTGGGGATCAAATTCACACCCAAGGTATGTACCCTGACCGGCGATCAAATCCACAAGATAGGTATGTGCCGTTACTGGGAATCAAACCACAACCTTTTGGTATACAGGATGATGCTCCAACCAACTGAGCCAGCCAGGGCTTTTCTTCTGCTTTTATGGTGTATAACAGTGATTGATTTTTAGATGTTGAACCAACCTTACATTCCAGACATAAATCCCACTTGATCATGATTTGCAATTCTTTTCACATGTTGCTAGATTTAGTTTGATAATATTTTGTTGAGGGTTTTTGCATCTACATGCCCAACAGATGTTGATCTGAAGTTATTTTGTATGTGTGTAATGTCTTTATCTGGTTTTGGTGTCAGGATAATAACACACTTCATAGAATGAATTCGGAAATATTTTCTTTCTCTCTCTCCCCCTCCCTCCCTCCCGCCCCCCTCTTTCTTTTTTTCTTAGAAGAGTTTGTGATGAATTGGTATTACTGCTTCTTTAAATATTTGGTAAAAATTACCAGGGAAACAATCTCAAAGGGTGCATCCTCGAGTTAATCAGCAATATATGGCTGGATTCTGTTACATCTCTCTGAGAGATCAAATAGACTGTATTTCAGATTTTCTAGTAATGACTAGAAGAGAGGAACATTTAATCTAGCACCAGCTCCTGGCCACAATTATTCAGTGATTTCTTTGTCAAGTGTTAGTTCCCTTGCACTTTCAGGATGTCCCTGTATGAGATCCAAGTGATTATGAGGTGCCCCACACTGTCAAGCCAGAGAAGCAGCAGCACCACTGGGGAGATGGGTTGTTTGCAGGTAGACACTTCCAGGGGGAAGTTTGTTTTTGCACCTGTGGCTGGAGTAAAGGGTTTGAGTGAAGATGTGGATTAGGGTACAAGAGTGAGGCAGTACAGTGCATCCACTGAAACATCGCAGTCTGCTTGTGCTTTTCATTATCTTCAATCATTCACACAGACTTCAAAACTGTGGTTCCCCCCAAGATTTAGAAAAGATTTAAACATGAGGGTTAGTGGAACAGGCTTTCATTCCTACTTCTACAACTCATCCTGGGACCTTAATTAATATTCATCTCCTTTTTTCCATTTCTCACTATAGATTTTCCTCACTCTTCCTTCAGCACTTCAGTGCAAATAAGTTGTTGACCTGATGGGGTAACTTCAAACTTTATTTTGAGTGACATAGCTTGTTAGTTGTCTTACTTTTGTTAAACTGTGGTTCCTGTAATTCCTCATTTAGTTATTACTCAGCATGGAAGGACACAGTGATGCCCCAGAGAATCCTCTCGGTTCCACATGTATTCTTTTCTGTCCCTCATTGTGCAGAAGCAACAATCCCTCCTCACGGTAACAAGATCAGTGACAACTGCCAATGCAGTAACTCCTTTCATTGCTCGATGTTCTCCAGTCATGAAGAGTCCCATATTGCAAGGTGGTAGTTGTAGGTTCAGACTTAGTGAAATCAAATCCAGCTGAGCCTAAAGTTTTAGAGACAAAAAGAACAAATTCAAGAAACGGGAACCTAGACAAAACAAACATTGTCTATCTTACTTTTACCTCTTGGTTCTTTTGCCAGTTGATTCTGGCTTTTAGGGACATAACAACGCATGCATCAGCCATGGCTTCAGCATCAAATCCCAGGGTACAATGTCCCAAACTCACAGGATGTGGTCTTTGAACCTCATTCGAGATTTCAGTGAGACATTCTACCATGTCATTAGGCTGATTGCTCCTGCGTGATGTGATAGATGGTCTGATCAGTGGAATCAGAGATCAAGTGGCCATCATTGCACTTCAATCACCATAAAGAAGGTCCTTCAGGTGTTGATGACTGGTAGGATACGATGCTGGGAATTAGGTGTTCTGTAAGTCTTTGCCTGGTGGCACTGACAGAGACTGGAGGTCAGAAAGGCAATCCCATATCTGGAGTAGATACCAATTCCAGTAAGTAAAATTCCAGATAGAAGGTGTCTGATAAATCAATCTGTCATTGTGTGGCTGGCCGGTCTCCTCAGGAGACAGTGTTGCACTGAAAGTTTGGCATCAGACTCTGTTCTTGGCAGGCTCAGCTAAAAGGCATCTTACGCTGTGACGGGGGCTGTTTGACCATGCTTAGCTCTCATTCCTGCAACCAAATCAAGTCTGTTCATGGGCCCTTTGTGAAAGCTCTGGGAGCAGTGGTTACTACATAGCCTATTACTAATATGAAACAAACACGAGCATATTTCAATCCTCTGAAATATGTTCATTCATATGCTGCTTCTCTGGTCTTCTGATCTTACTTCTTCCAAGCAGCTGAGCAATAAGATAAGCCATTCAATAATGCCCAGAATCAGAGGCTATTCTACACTTCAGGCCAAGATTGCTTCCTCATATAAAGCAAATGACCACATGTCCTGTTCTCATTTTTTTTTCCTATTGGGAAAATTTTCCTTCACCACTTTCCCTCTAGGCCANATCAATCTGTCATTGTGTGGCTGGCCGGTCTCCTCAGGAGACAGTGTTGCACTGAAAGTTTGGCATCAGACTCTGTTCTTGGCAGGCTCAGCTAAAAGGCATCTTACGCTGTGACGGGGGCTGTTTGACCATGCTTAGCTCTCATTCCTGCAACCACATCAAGTCTGTTCATGGGCCCTTTGTGAAAGCTCTGGGAGCCCTGGTTACTACATAGCCTATTACTAATATGAAACAAACACAAGCATATTTCAATCCTCTGAAATATGTTCATTCATATGCTTCTTCTCTGGTCTTCTGATCTTACTTCTTCCAAGCAGCTGAGCAATAAGATAAGCCATTCAATAATGCTCAGAATCAGAGGCTATTCTACACTTCAGGCCAAGATTGCTTCCTCATATAAAGCAAATGACCACATGTCCTGTTCTCATTTTTTTTTCCTACTGGGAAAATTTTCCTTCACCACTTTCCCTCTAGGCCAACTATGACTGAAGTTTCAGTGTGACAGCATTTTCAGCTAACCCCAATATACAGAGCCAATCCATCAGGGAGCCAGGCCTGAGTATTTTTCTCCTTGCAGTTGAGTATAGGATGTCCCCCTGAGGCTATATGATATGAATTGAGAGATGTATCAGTATAACTCAGGTAGGAGCTCCAAGTGTCTGGGATGCTCTTTATATAAGTTATGTATGCCTTCAAGATCTGCTTGTGCCTGATTGTGAACATACCATTTCCATCTCATGATGGATCGCTGCTGCAGCTGCCCAATGCTGTGATTTGATGGATCTGATAATATCAGTTCATAAAGGGCAATTCCTGACATGTAATTTACTTGGTGTCGTGTGGTCAGGATCTTAAGATGCCACTAGGGCCCTTTAGCACTCAAATGGTGAGTAGTCTTTTCCTGCAAAAGGCATGACCTTATTCTAGAACCCAAGGGATATGCACTTGACTCTTCTTTTGAGGCTTGTCAGGGACAATAGACTGCCTTCTTTTTCAACATGAATACCTCCAACACTATTAAATCTGTTGGGTGATAGAGGCTGAAAGTCAGGACAGCTTGATGGCATCCCGAAACTTCTGCAGAATCTTCTCTCACTCTTAATGCCACTGACTACTGGCACCTTTCTGAGTCACCAGAAAAATGGCTCAGAGCAATATTCCCAAGTATACGACAAGTTGCCTCTAAAATCCAGAGAGACCCACCAAATACTGTACATCATTTTTTTTTTTTAGAGCTCTGGGGTACGAGGTGGGACAACTTGTTCTTTACTTAAGAGAGAATATCCTGGCATGCCATATGCTATTAGAGATCTATTCTGCTCCTAGGAATGTAGTACAGTCTATTAGCTATAGTCACAGCTCTTTGCAGGTCGAGATACCCTGATTGCCTCTTTGGCTTTGCTTTCCCTCGCAGTAGTTTCATCCATCTCGCCTCTGTCTGTTAAGTAATACCATATGGCCTTGGATGTTGTGCAATCCCATTGTCTTTATTGAAGCCATAAATCCCAGTTCCATGTCAGCATCTCCTGCCATTAACTCTATCTTGTGTACAGCACCAGGGAGCTTCTTCAAGATACTGCTGTTTCCTTCTCCTATGTAGCTTTCAGGCCACCTGACGACTCTGTCCCTTGAGCCTATCTTTATGTTCAGTCCTGGGATGTTACAGTTTCTTGGAATGTTCTACTTAAATCGTCCACCCAAATCCCTATGAGCCACTGGGAACCAAGTACTAGAGATGGTAGCTGCATCCCACCTCCCCCTTATGCCAAACTATGGTTTCCCTGTCTAGTAAAATTGAATGGTACTTTGGGGAACTTTCTGCCTTTAGAAACCCCCAGAACAGGAGCTAGTCAAGCCATTTATTGTCAGGATTACCTACAATTTCAAAGAGGACACGCTTTATATACCTCCTGTCCCTTGTATCTAAGTACAAGAGAGAGAGAAACAACAATAATTCCACACTGGTTTTAGAGAGAGGGGAAGGGAAGGAGAAAGAGTGGGAGAAAAACATCAATGTGTGGTTGCCTCTCATGTGCCCCCTACTGGGGGCCTGGCCTGCAACCCAGGCATGTGCCCTGACTAGGAATCGAACCAGTGACCCCTTGCTTCACAGGCCCATGCTCAATCCACTGAGCTACACCAGCCAGGGGTTGCTGTGTCTTATTTATTTATTTATTTTTAGAAATCCTGTCTTCTTTCCTAGTTCAGCTTATTTAGTTCTCATGTGGTGTGTTTGTGAGTGTGATGTATATGGAGGTGTGATAGTCATAACCAGTGCTCACTAATACCTAGTTTTCTCTCTTCCTTTTGGGAAACATGAGAGACAGAACTTTCTAACCTCCATGCACTTAGTCAGAACTGTTTGACTAGTTTTCAACAATGGTCTGTGGTCAGACATGATGTTTGTTCCATGCAAAGGCAGTGGTATATTACTTGTCTGCTCAGGTTGCCATCACAGAATACCACTGACTGGGTGGCTTAAACAACAGACTTATTTTCTCACGGTTGCGGTAAAAAGTGCTGGCATTTTTGGTTCTTGGTGAGAACTGTCTCCCTGGCTTGCAGATTGCTACATGCTTGCTGTGTCCTCACATGGCCTTTCCCGTGTGTGTGCGTGGAAAGGGGGAGACAGAGTACACGCTCTGGTGTCTCTTCTTCTTATATTGGCACCATCTGTGTCAGAATAGGACCCTCTCCTTGTGACCTCCTTTAATACTAATTACCTTCATAAACACCCTGTTTCCAAATACATTTCCACTGAGCATTAGGACTTTGACACACGAATCTGGGGGAGACATAGTTCAGTCCACAGTAGCAGTGAAAATCCCTTCTCCAGTGCCATTCTTCATCTTTGTCTTCCCCTGTCTCGGCACCCTGGAAACCATGTGTTCCAGATGACACAACCGAGATGGAGGTAAGCTGAACCTCAGTCGTCACTTAGAAGGGCGCTCCCTTGGAGAGCCAGTGAGACCACCGAGAACTCTGATTAAGAGACAATATGCATTAAGACAATAAGCTGTGGAGATATGAAATCTAGGTCATTTCTGTAGCACAGCCTCTCCGGACTAATTCAGGGGTAATATTAGCTCCTGGCATGTATACACTCTCTATTTCTTTTTGTCTCGTAACTAGCACAGGCCCTCTAGATTTAGGACATTTTACTTACATATTTCTGTATAGAAGTGTTTGTAGAGAACAAGACACACTTTTGGAGTGAATTTGGAAATTCATAGGTAATGTTTGGCATATTGCTTTCCCATGTCATCATATGGTTTCCGTCATCATCGTTTTATGGACTCTAATATTTCAGTTCAAAACCTGAACTCTAATTTTGAAGACTTCCATTTCATACAAGTTATTATTTGACCTATGATTTTGTTTGCTAATAAAATCTTTCTACCATTTACGTCGAAGAAAACAATGCCTCTCCTGGAGTGAATTATCAGAGTTTAAAAATACACCTTTATTTTCAGTTTAAAATTAGTGTGATGTCCAGATTCAGTGAACAATTGTCTTCAATGTCTCAGAACATGACGTTTTTATGCTCTTGCTCTGGTTCTCAGGTAGCTTTATTTATGTGCTCCTCTCAAAGTACACAGAGCTTTCTCACAGAATGAATTGTGTTGAATAAATAACAAAAAGTTTGCCCTAAGGAGCTTGGAGTCTGTAGGCAGGACACCTAATCCAGGATGCAGAATAAAGAACAAGCACTGGGTGTGGGTTAGGGTTGTTGTTTCTGGAACGATCAGCCACAAAGGTGTGTTTTAGCCCAGTGACACAATAGATGCAATGGTACAATGATTTATCAGGGAAAATGAGACATTTACCAATAAAACAGGCCATTAGGAAGCCACCAGTGAGTCATTACGGTAGAGATTTCTGTTTTAAGGATGGCCTCAGTCTTGTAGCAGGGAGTGATAGGGAAGTAGCTTACCCTTCAGGAGATGTTGGCACGGCTTAGGTATTCCTTTTACTGCTTTTACATGGTGCCTGCCTGACACACAGGAGGACAGAGAAGCACATGCAGCCCATTCTCCATCTCCACCAATGACAATGCTATCTCCAATTATAGCCCTCCTAGAGATCTCTGAAATAGTATTTCTGAAATAGTCCTTTATTAAGAGCTTAAGGCTCCTCTGACAAACAGACTGGGAGGTTCTGTCATCGTCTTCACAGTGCCAAAGGGGACTGCGTTCTTGCTCAGTGTGAGATCAAGGTGGTGTGGGCTCATGGGGGGGGGGACGAGGTGCAGTTCAGGGCTGTGATTCAGCTTCATGAGTAATGAAGTGACAGGCGGGAAGGCAACTTCATTATCTGTAGAGCAGTGGGTCCATCCATCTGCTCAAAGTGAAAATATAAAGAGAAGGCAGGAGGCATAGAGAGGGAAAGAAAGAGGAATGTGCTGGTCGAGTGGGTGGCCTGAGGGTTAGAGAAATTTAAGTTTGAATCCTGACCTAAGTGAGAGATTTGGAATGGGTTACTTAACTTCTTTGAGTCCAATTTTCCCATCAGTAAAATGGGGACAAGAATAGTGCCTTACTGTTGCACATATTCAATAGAATGATTCGGAGAAAGTTATTATACTATGCATGATATCTGACAAGAACCACGATGATAATAATAGCCATTCACTTTGGGGACCACCTGCTAAGGGCTTGCTACATCATCCTTCTACTTGCAGCCTAACAAATTCCTGAAAGGTCTCACACCCACGTCTGTGGGAGGGAGGCTGAAGTTCAGGGACATGACCAGGGACACATAGGTGGTAACTGGGGTATTCTTTTTTTTTTTAACTACAAAACTGGCCCTCCATGCACTATGCCATACTTTAGGTAGATTGAATAGACATTCAAGACATCAAGGTAGAGACCATTAGCTCATGAGGGTTATAGAAGTAAAAATGATCTTATTACCTCTGTGGCATGACTTCAGTGTCCCAGACGCTTGAAAGGATGACAGCCCGGGAGGATGGTTGAGGAGGAGCATTTCATAGTTTCAATATGTAAGTTGGAATGGTAAAATATATACATCTTTCTCAAGTATGATGAGAGGGTCAGTTGAGACAATGCATGTGCACATTGCAAAATACTGGACAGTATTATATGGCATGATCATTATTTTGATATAGATTCTATGGTTTTAACCTGTTTTTATGCAATCAGAACTTCTAAACTTCCTTAGGCCTCTTTAGTTACCTCAGAGAACTGCAATTAAGTCTTTTATATAAAGATTGCTTCCCAGTACCAATAGACCAAGGTGGTGAATAGCTGTAGCTTGGAAAACAGTAGACTCTTGTGATAGTCATGATGCTGTTTCAGAGTGTGGAATGGGGCAAGGGAAGAGTTAGTGGTCATAACTTGTAGCCATGGCTTGACTATTAATTAGCTGTGTTCACATTCATCGATATTTGATTGAACAGATACCAAATCCAAATTTAACTAAGACTTGGTCCTTGCATGAAAGCTAGTAGCCTGGTGAAGAAGACAGTCTCATAAGCAAATCTCTCTCAGAATAGACATGAAAGTGTTTGTGATCATTTTAATGGGAAAGGATGGGGTGAACTACCTATCTGGGAAACAATCAATGGATGTTAATGGCACAGTTCCCGTCCACACACATTTTGAAGTGTACCATGTATCTTAGGAAGTGTGCTATGGACTGAAGTAATGGGTGAGGGAAAAAAGAGACCAAAGTTACACCTGCCCTCAAGGACTTCAGAGAAGAGAATCAGGATGTAAAAAGGAGAATTGCCGTAGAGTAGGTTGGATGCAATAATCGAACTTGGGACATGAGTATGGGGAGAAGACTCACTGGTAAGACCATGGTATTACTGGGGTTCTTGGTGGCATGCAGCAAGAATTATATGTGGATATAATTTTCAGCAGAAATATATTAGGGCTAATCAGATAGCTCACTGAATTGCCTGGAAGGATGGAAAACCAGGTTGGCCCAATGGGCAGAGGGAAATGGAAGCTAGATACCCCCAGCCAGATCTTGCCACCGAGTCAGTCTGCTGAGGGTATCTCGGCAGTCTCTGTTGAGTGTCAGCGCACCATCCTGAGCCATTATCACCACCATTGGCCCTGGGTGCTGCCTGGGATCCACTCTGAACTTGATACCTTTGACCTGTGCATTCGTCTTATAAAAAGCAGGCCTCCTGCTTTCTCCCTAGTTGCAAAGAAAGCTGGGAAAGTGAATCTTTGCCAGTTTTTATATGTTGGAGCAGGTTTGGCTTCCCACTAAGATTTATAAGTGAGGAATTCTCCCAAGGTAGGAAGGAAATTCAGAAACTGGCCAGCCAAAAATGCATGTCACAGATAATGGGAGGTCATGTTTTCCTCTTTGCTGGCTTTCTTGCACCTATTGGTAAAAAAAGCAAGTTAATTTCTTATCATTTCTCATGTATGGAAGAATATTTGCAAAGCTGCCATTTCATTCTATAGTAATTAATCAAAAGAAAGTCCCATGTTCCTGTACTTTCGTAAGCTGTTTGTTCTTTATTTCTTTCCAAGTCAGGCCTGATATGTGTGCTCACACAGCCTCCTCAATGCAGACATGGCTCTGTACCAAAAAAGCTAATAAGCAATCCCAGGGTTCTTTTGTCCCTTTCTTTTTTGAATAATTGCTTTCCCTATTTCTTTCTTACCAATTCAGCCAACATACTTTATCTCAAGGAAATTACATTTGCTCACATAGGTGTGTGAGTAAGCAGAATGACAAGTTTGTTTCAGCTAGAATGAGATGGATATTGCAATTACTTGGGGAAAGGACATTTCCCTGAATCCTGAGTTCACCTACGAATCCTCTACAGATCACAAGGATCGCTGGGAAGGCGGTTCTCTTGCTTTAATACGGAGTGTATTTTGTGAGCATGTAACTGCCCCTTATTATGTGCTAAAACGCTCTTTTTGGCACTGGGGGTAAATAAATATATTTTGATCTTCATCGTAATAGGGAGAACACATAAACTGAGTTTTTGTGGTCAAACCAAAGGGGATTACAAGCTTTTTAAGCGTATGTGATAAGGGCTGAAAAGGAAGGGTTGTGGATGTTTTTGCAGCTCAAAAGAGTATTAAACCTGGATCCTCCATTTAGAATTACAACTAGAGTTTTCTTCCCTGGCCACATCCTGCCACATCCTCTGAGATGTCCTTTCTTTGGCTTTCTGTTAACATCCCCTGATATGGTCTGCCCCAGCGTTTATCTGATTTTAGTTGACTTGTTTGTTTGCCTAAGAGCTGGTAACCTGCTTGACGTCAAGGACTGTTTGTTTGCCCTCAAGAACCCTTAGCCGTGCCCTTGCTGGTGTGGCTCAATGGACTGAGCACTGACCTGCACCCCAAAGAGTCCCTGGTCCGATTCCCAGCCAGGGCACATGCCTGGGTTGCAGGCCAGGCTCCCTGATGCGGAGCACACTAGGGGCAACCACACGCTGATGTTTCTCTCCGTTTCTCTCTGTCTAAAAATAAATAAATAAAATCTTTAAAAAACTTGTATTAAAAATAAAAAAAGAAATTTTAGGTCTACTGGCCTGGATTTGAATCAGAAACCAGAACATTTGAAGGGACAAATGACTTGAACATAGAAAGTCAATAGTATCAAGGAATTAGAGTAGTTATTTTTTGTTCCGAGTAAATGAGTAAATATGTCAGGCCAATCGTAGGTTTTGAGTGTGCATGACAAGCCTGGTGGTGTGTTGGCTGCTCATGCTAGATAGGACATATAACAGACACTTCTCTCTTGGGTCTTGGAATCTAGAGGAATGTGCTTTTAGGGACCGATAAAGTAAATTTATATATGATTCAAAGGGCAGAGAAGGAGTTTCAAAATGCATTTCTGGCCAGGGGACTGTAAATATTCAAATTCAGCCCAGATATTAATGTATTTTAATAGAGATACTGCTGATAAAGATAGATGCTAAAATATTCCTAGAACTTGTATTTAAAATCTTGTCTGGTGAGAAGACAGTGATGGTGACTTCTCACCGCTTTTCTCAATATCATATATCCATACATGAACAATGGCATATATGACATCCATGAGACAGAGCAAAACACATCATTCATCATTCAATATGTTGGAATGAACAGGGATAAAACAAAAAGGTAAGAATGTCACAGATGGAGAACATAAATATTATGGCTTTTCCTGAAGAGTGATAAAGGGCAACTGGAATAGAAGTAACAACTAAAGACATGATTAAAGAAAATATCCTGGACTTGGAAAACTATTCTGAATAGACTGGTGGGAGGACGTGGCTATGGAGGTGGGAGTGGAATGTAAAGGCGCCATTTCTTGGCAATGTTTTTAAAAAGAAGAAAAAATCTCTAATACACATGACCCCTCCCCCCCAATGATTCTATAAAGGAAAACAAGTTGAGTATCAGCAGACTTTGATAGAATGTGCTCCAAATCAATGAAACGGATTTCACCAATGTTGAAGGAAAAGAATTATGCTTCAAGAATTTTATGTTCAGCCAGCTTATTTTTTATGATAAAGTTAATAGAAACTCTGTATTATCAAATTAGCTGAAATTCAGAAATTTCTTACCCACACCCATAGCCTTTATGGGGAAAATATTTAAAACAATGTTCTCCTTAACCGAAGGACAAATGAAAATTATACCCTTACAATACAATATTTAAAAGTGGTTTTCTTGCTAGAAAACATCTGTTTTAACATGGACATAATTTGAAATAAGGAAAGTAACTAATATAAAAGTATTGCTACTCCAGCATTATTTAACTATTATAAATTATTTACCTATAGTTACAAATTGGCAAAATTTGAATGTTCAACATTAAGGAATTATCTATATAGTGGAATATAATGTCATTTAAATTATCAAATAATGTCTCAATGTAGGACAACCATATGATACAGTTTTAAGTCAAAAATGACAGAAATTATGTATGTGTGTTATACATATATGTGTGTGTGTGCATCTGTGTGTAGGCGATTATGTAAAGGAAAAATTAGATAAAAATGTTGGTGATATTGGCTTTCTTATGTAATTTTCTTCAGGAAATTCTATAATAAATAACATCTTTTGATCATTGTAAAGAAGTGCAAAAATATAAAATGTAACTTTTTAAAGAAAGAATGCTTAAGGATTTTTTTAAATGATGTAGGAATTATCTCACAAGTTTAAAATTCTGTAGAGATTTCAGTCTTTAAAAAGACTCTCCCTGGCCTCCTCACTTTCTCCACCCAAATCATAATAGAACAATATTTATATCAAATGAAGAAAGAATTAGCATTCTGGAAAACACTGCATAATGCTAACAAATAACATAAATAAGACAGAACTCTTTATTTTGCATCAGATTTTTTTGCCAAACTGGGAAGTAAAATAATTGTTAATAAGAATGTATTTCTATTAGATTTTGGACAATATATAATAAAATTTAAATATATTCATAAATATATAAAGCTAGTACATACTTATATTCAATATTATCCTTTCAGGAAAGGAAAGAGTCCATTAAGAAGATACCCAGATAGTTCCAATACTTTTTAATAACACACCCAGATAAATTACACTCCAGAAGGGAACAACTTGAAGAGTAGATAAGAGAGAGTAAACAGAAACCTTGAGAAAAACATTATTTGCAATTCCCCAAAACAGGGGGAGAGAGAAATGCATTATAGATATGATAAATTGGTAAATTCGACACCAATTTCTGGGTAAAACTCAAGCAAATTAATAAATAATTTGTGAATTTATAGAAAAGGGGCAACCACTAGATTTCAGAATGTGTTCAAAAGAACAGGGATATAAATTACTTCTTGATTTATTTCTTATAGATTACTAGACTTCAAATTTTTAAAAAGAATTTATAAGGTCTTTGTTAGTTTGAGCAACACAGTTGACAGTTTTTACTGATATTCTTTTGATAAATTGGAAAGCTGTCAGTTAAAAATATAGGCAATGAGATTTTACTCTGGGGCTGGGGAAGAAATGCCTGGCGTCACCACTCTGTTTTGGCCCCTGTCCCTTAAAAGCTCGTCAGTTACTTGGATGTGGATGTAAAAGGTGTGCAAATGACTGAAATCTGAAGATCACATAATAAATATGGAATTCGGGATGATTTAGGCCGGTTGAGACAAACAGCCGAAACCTAGATAACTTCATCATGATTAAATTCAATTTTAATTGTTTAGGTTAGAAAACAAAGAACAGAGGTGGGTAGAACTCTCTGGAATGCTGTTAACATAAACATGAGCAGATTTTTAGACAGACAAAATGTCCTAGAAAGGAGAAGAATAATGCAGCTATTAAACAATTTTATTACTTATTGGATAGCATGAAGAGCAGGTTATTGTCAAGTCCAAGGGAGCTTATGGTCCTATCCTAACCTATGCTCCACCATTCACATAATCGTGGAATCTAGTAGGTGCTTCTCTGATTAGCCAAGGGAAAAGCAATCAGAGAATGTCCATGAAATTAAAACAGAACCAAAACCTCTCTGATGGTTCTGTGTACATTTGGTTTATGGGAAAATGCTTTTAGGGCAACCCTGAGAAGAATCTTTTTGTTTTCAAATTTAAAGAGCTATTATGCAGAGGAGAGAATAGGTTAATTTTGGCTTATCCTAGCAGGTGGTAGGAAATTGTCATAAGAACTTTCAAGTATTAGAACTGTGTGAAGTCAGAATGGCAAATCTCAGGAGGCGATGGGCCCCTGTGATTTTCAGTGTTCAGATGTGTGACTGACAGATCCTGTGGTAGGGATTTTTAGAGGGTGGGAAATGTGTATTAAATGGTATTCTAACGACGTCTAACTGTAAGGTGGTCTGAGCTTGTAGGTTCTGTTGGTGTTTACTTTTTAACTTCATTGGGTAACGTTTACTCTCTTAAAATCATCCTTTTATGATAAGATGCCTCAGTGAAGATGGTAAATGGAATTTACTGAGAGGAGATGAAATGCATTTAGCTTGCTGTTCTTTGATAGATCCTAGCTGAGACTGCCATTGACCATGGCATCTATGAGTCTATGTGTCAGGTTCTATCTCTACGTGTGACTGTTACTTTGTGCTCTCTACAATGCTGTCATTCTTCAAATATTTTATTCTTTTTTAAAATTCCCCTCAGGGTTAACTTTAACAATAAATAAAAACATTAAATCATTATATTTCAGTGTGCTTCTAAATAACCATAATAAGCGTTTTGTATTTGAACTGAATTCTAATTCTAGGTGGCATACAGATTGTTTTTTCCTTTTTATTGAGTTTGTTGGGATGATACTGATTAACAAGATTCGAATGTAAACTTTCAGAGTCTAGGCATGTAGGCAAGTTTATACTGTACATTGATACTAATTATAGTCATGTTTGTCAAAAATGTGTCCTCTCTGGGATATACTTATGGTCACTTTATGGGTTTTATCTCATTTAATCCTCATGAAAATCCTGATAGATAACATTCCCATTTTATGGGTTGGAAGACAAAGTTCTAGAGAGTTGAAGTTATTCATCATGTGATCCGGAGGCAAGGCCACTGTACTTCCTCTCACATTAGAGTAGTGAGATTTATTTTGAATACCCAAGAATTCACAGTTTCATCTCACTCTCAAACTCCAAACACCCAGGAGCAGATACTTCAGGAATTTCCTTCTTATACTTTCCAGGCCCCCCTTTTTAAACCAACTACACATGACAACAGATCAGACTTTGGTTTTTGCTTCATCGTTCTTTCTACCCAGCCTATTTACGAATTTGAGTTCTAAACATTTAGGACTGCTTTCAAATTGTTAACTTTCTAGGAGTTTGTACTCAGCTAAGTCTAAACTATGTCATGTTCCTCCCAGGACCTCTAAATGTCTCCAGGCCTCACATCAGACAGTCAATCACTTAGGACCATTCATGGGAGTCCACAATGTGTAGAGTCCTGACTTAGTTCCCATGGAGAATAACCGGAGAAAGCAAAGACTGTCAGCCCAGTGAAACACAAAGTGATGTAAGAACACATTCAGAGAGAAATACATGGAGCACGGATGAATTAGTCAAACAGTAGGGGGTCAACCAGCTAATCTGTTGTATTTCTATGGGACATTGACTACCATGGTTGGGCATTATTAAAAGTTCCTCATAGCAAATATAATAAAAGGCATTGTGCAGTCAGAGCAGATTCCCTACGTTTTTATTCCTTCCAGACCTGCAGGATTAGTCATTGATTTCAGCAACAAGGAGCTCATACAATAATATCCGTCACCTGCCAGTGATTGCCCCTCTCTTGTTCACTGCACAGCCTAGAGGAGGCAGCTGGGTCTCTTAGTGGGATGTGTTCATTGAACCAAGCATCTAAATACACAGCCACACTTACGGAGATAAGGCCGTGACATAGCTGTAACAATTTTTTCCTTCTTCTTGTTTATATTGAGTGAATTTGCTTTCTTCGTGGATGAATTCTTTGAGACCCACTCTCATTGAATTCCCTATTGCAAAAGGGCCCGAGATGGTGTCCAGATCATTAGTTCTTTATTAGTTTGGGACCATAGGAAAAATACTTGGGACAATGAAAACCTTTTTTATTTTTCCTTATCCCCTCTCTGTCTCCCTACTCCTCCTCCTTCACTGCCTCCCTTAAATACATGTTCACTCTTATGCCATGTCACAGTTATAATAGAATTTGGTATAAATAATTAGCTCCCCAAAATCACAGAATGGGAAAAGTCCTCTCTATGGTGTAATTCTTTTTAGGGAGACCAATTGTAAAAAAAATATTTTGGTGCATGGGTGCTCCAAATTTCAATTGAAACATCTCTAGCTAAAAGTCTCATGCTTGTTCTGAGACATGATTACCTGATTGGATGCAGGGCTTGGCAGAAATCACTTTTCAGCTCAGACATGGATGGCGACAGAGTCTCATTACGTTAATTTTATTTACAGGGCAGCCCGGTTTCCTGTGCTGTGAGCTGGGTGCTTATTCAGCTGCCTTGGCTTCGTGGGTTTGCCGCACAGCATAGTTTTATTTCCTAACCATTTTGGCCCTGGAAGGATGTCTGGCCTCATTTCACTTTCATAACTCTGATGAAAGCCACAGAAGTTTCCAGGGATCCAGAACAGGCTACTTGTGGGGCCCTTCCTTATAGCACGTGAATGGCTACTGGAAAGTAGCTTCTAATCTGGACAGAGCCCACTGTCTCCAGGGGCTTTTAGCTCTGCAGAGGAAGGCAATGTTATCACTGAATGTGGCATTGACCTCCCTGTGCTACGTCTCTGAGGCATGGCTTGTAGCCACTAAGGTCCTAGATCCTCTACCTTATTCTTGGTGTGAGGAGATGTGGGGCCTTATTATACCCCCTCACTGTTGTCCAGGAGGCTCTGTGTTAGTCCAAAGGATGTGAGGAAAACTGAAACAGAGCCTAGATCTGACTCGGAGGTTGCTACTATTTTTATTCCATTTTTCACTCAAAGCCTATTACACGTTACAAGGTACCTACACACATATTCTCTCATAGAAGCATCACAACACATGCATGGGCATGGAGACAGTGATGACACACGCATCTCATAAAAAAGGTTCAGAGGGACCAAGTGGCGTATATAGGTCACACAGCTCCCAAGTGTGGAACTGGGATTTAAACCTAAGTCTCTTAACAAGTCAATGATATTTTTTCTCCCTCAGGAATGAGCTTAATCAAAATTAATATCTTAATCATTATATGAATCTTCAGAAATTATTCAGTTTGTCATGAGCATTGCATCACGCTTGGAAAACTATTATGGAGGGGACTTCACTCTGATCACAAGAAGATACTGATGATTGTTGAGACATCATACCGTGACTAAGTTTAATTTTACGTTCAGCCATGAAAATTAATTATCCTTTAAACATATTTTCAACAGATAAGATTATATTTTATATTGGGTGTGTCCCCACTGAACATGCTGCAAATAATAATGGACACCCAGGTGTCCACCCAGGTGTCCTGACATACAATGCTAGGACTGACCAAGGTCTTCAGACAGCCTGGCTTTTATGTTACATGGCTAACTGGTCCTGAAAGCTGATGTACTTACACTTCAGGACTATAAAAATGACTTATTTATGCACATATAGGGCATGAAATATTACTGAAATCCATCCCATACTAACTCAGACCAAGAGCTCCTGTTTACCAAGCTCAGGCTATCTCTGGGTACTGGGATAAGTGCTTTGTCTATGCTACTTTGTAATGTACTTGCCACTCCCAGGCAGCGGATTAGGGGCTCTTAGCCTGGTGAAGATAGGGAGGCTCAGAGAGTAAGGTATTCGCTTAATAACTAAGTGATGGGGGTTGAAATACAGGACTAAGTCAAAAGCTCAAACATGTACCTAAATCTCCTACAGCCACTATGCTGGGCATTTAGCAAGATCTGTGCTAAAAGCTGCGCCTCCCTTTGTCTTAGCCCAGGGCTTTCTTTCTCAATTGATTTTTTTGTTGTTGTTTTTAGAAAGAGGGAAAAAGAAAGAGAAGGAACAAACAGAGAGAGATCTGTTTGTTGTTCCATTTATTTATGCATACACTGGTTGATTTTTTCCCATGATTTAAGGTTTAATTCACAACTTTATTTTTATGTGCAAACAAAAACTAGTGGGAAGTTGAATGCTGTTATTCTATTTTTTACAAATGTATTGTTGACACTATTACAGAGTGGTTGGTTCTTGTGTGTGCCCTGACTGGGATCGAACCTGCAGCTTTGGCATATTGGGACAACACTTGAACCAACTGAGCTACCTGGCCAGGGCCTTCCGCTTTCTTAATACTGTCATAACCTGGAAGTACTTGAGAGCAGAAGCTGCTATTCTCATTCTTCCCCTCTCTCCCTACACGTGTGGCAAAACTGAGGTTCCAATTTGATTTGAAATGTTACACTTTTATATTTGTTTTAGCTCAGATTTGTGAAATAGGAACATTAAACAATTATCCCTATCTTTCATACTAGGGAAAAAAAAGAAAGAAAATTGGAGGAAAAAAAAAAAGAAAGAAAAGGAAGCATTTGCTTCAGTGGGTACACATTTAAAGGGTAAGATATACCTCTTATCCTGAAAGATCTGAGTAATTGCCTCAATTTTCCACTTCTCCTTTCATGTGCAGACATGGCCTCATTTTTCTGAGAGCTTTTTCTACCAATAAGGCTGCAATGTATTTGAAGTTTTCAATTGTCTCAAGGAGAATGTAATGAGATCTTTTCCTTTGCGGCCTTTTATAAATGTATGTTAAAAGGATCATTAAAATATGAATATTTGACTTGGCAGTTTTCACAAATATTCGCATCCCTTCGATGGCTGTTAGCATCATGGGATGATGTCAACTGTGCAGCCAGTTAGGGCCACAATAAATTGTTCACACTACCCGTGTATAAATGTCATCCTGCCACCTCCCTCCCACCTCTTAAAAAATGAAGCTGCATTTTGAATTGAACACTTCTCAATTGTTATTTTAAAAATATAATTACCTTGATTTTTCTTATTCAAAATTGTTTTCATTTTTCTAGATTTTTAAGGCTGACAAATTAAAACAGGGTATGTTAGAATTGATTTCTTCAGCTGCTGAGATTTCTTTCTGTAACATTTGGTTCAAAAACAATTTCCATAGTGGAATCATCAACCAGAAAATCAGGACTGATAGGGAGAAAGCTATAGCCAGATGGGGACCACAGTTGGGTGGCAAAGTGTTTGGAATATAAAGAAGAAATAGTCTGTAAATTTCATAATGGTGAAATTGGATGAGTGGTTCAAATTTATGATCTCAACCTGGTGATTGAGCCAAAGGCAACTCTTGGCACTTGAATTCTAGTACAAATTTCTTGTTCTACTAGATTTCCTGACTTCAGGGAACCCAGCTGGTGGATGGGGAAAGGGATTGTAATGTTACGGTTCAAATCTGCAACTAAGTTCACCTAAACTCACTCCATCTTAATGTACCTCAGCGGGTTGAATTTTAGAACTTTGCTTTTATATGAAGATTATCTTAACATCTAGAAAATAGTGTAAGACTGTATGACTATATATTTTGATATGCATGATATATTGAAAGATTTCTTCTATATTAAATGCCCATAGATTTTAGCTGATGAAACTCCAACTTACAGTCAAGAAAATAAGCCTGTTTTCAGGGCCCAGGAGTAGTTGATAAACCTCTGGAGAATCAGCAGAGAGTACTCTTGTGTCTTTTTCTCCTAATTGTTCAAAATGTCATAACCAACTTGGGACATGAAAGGCAAAGGCAGCAGAAGAGTCTGGGTCCTGCCTTGAGAAGCAGTAACTGGTTTTCAGTGAGACCTGAAACTCAGTGAGAATGTGGAAATAAAATGACGATTTCTCATATCTCAAATGAAAGTGTCAGGCCTGATGCAGGGGAACAGGTAAAGAAATGGTGGGTTTGTCTTGCTCTTTCATTTCCCTGGCATGTATTGTTTATTTTCTCATTCATGCATTCACCCTTCATTCATTCATTCATTCATTCATTCAATAATTTGACAATTGAGTGCCTATTTTTAGGCATAGTGCTAATTGCTGTGAATTGAACAGTGAACAAGACTGAAATATTTTTATTCTTCATGGAATTAAATGGAAGATATAGATGAATACATAGGTAGTTACCATAGGGTGTGCCACACCAATGATAGAATTCATATAGTGATGAGAAGCATGTAGCAAAAGCACCTAATTTAGGCCATGGGATGGGGGGCTGGGGGTCATGATGCTTTCTTGAGTGAGTGATATTTGTCCTGAAACCTGAAAAGTTAGTTAGGCAAAGGAAGACGTTTATTAAGGTGGGGTATCATCTCGCCTTAGGCATTTATCTGAAATGTGAGGTGCCAGCCCTGACTGGTGTGCTTCAGTGGGTTGGGTGTCATCCCACAAAGAGAAAGGCCACTGATTTGACCCCTGGTCAGGGCACATGCCTGGGTTGCAGATTATATCATGAATGGAGCATGTATGCGAGACAATGGATTGATGTTTCTCTTTCACATAGATGTTTTTCTACATCTCCATTTCCTTCCCTTCCCCTCTCTCTAAAAATAAATAAATAAGTCTTTAAAATGGAAAATAAAATGTGAGGTGCCAGGATTAGAAGAATGCTCTAGAAAAATTGTTTTGTATAAGGGTCACCTTATCTCTCCTAGAGGATAAACTGCCACCTGTGGTCATTTGCTTTTTATGTAGATATGAACATTGAGATGTATCGGTTTGATCCACATAGTCCCACCGCTAAATTTAGAAGTATTCCGAGTCATGAAATGCAAGGACCTACATCCAAGATTGCTCTATCCAGCAAAGCTTTAATTTAGAATGAAAGGGCAGATAAAGCACTTCTCAGATAAGCTCAAGTTCAAACAGTTCATCATTACCAAGCCCTTACTATATGACATGTTAAAGGGACTTGTCTAAGAAAAAGAAGATAACGAAGTAAACTAAGCGGACACCAAAACCAGGAGTGAAGCCACAGAAACGGAGATCACATTGAGAGTTAGCAACAGAGTGGGAGGAGGAGAGGCGGGGAGAAGGTACAGAGAATAAGTAGCATAGATGGTGGGGAGAATAGGTGGGGAGAATGGAGGAGAGGTGGGGAGAAAATAGGGGGAGGGCAAGAGTAGTGTGGAAAATGTAGAAGCTAAAGAACTTATGACACGTGGGCATGAACTAAAGGGGGGGATGTGGGTGGGAGGGGGTGTGCCAGGTAGAGGGGAAGGAAAGGGAGGGAATGGGACCACTGTAATGACATAATCAATAAAATATATTTTTTTAAATAGAGCTGTCTTTAATTGTAGAGATTTCTACTTGGCGATGGATATTCAACTAATCCATCTTTGTCTGCCCTGATTGTGTTGGCAACAGCTGGGGCCACCTTGACCTGGCCTTGTGTTCAGGACAGGAAGAATTTATTTATTTCAATCTGCATGATCATAAACTCAATAAAAATCAGGGAATCTAAAAATTGAATGGACCCCTAGAGAAGAAGTTCAAAGTTTCTTATACTTGTCATTGGTCAACACATTTGAAGTATATTTTAAGGGGTTTAGGCTTACTTCAGTTTTCAGGTTTAGACGAGAATAGGTTCTGAAAATGTCTACTGCTTTCTATCTTTTCTCCTGCTTTAAAAAAAATAGACAAATTCACACAGGAGTAAAGAAATCATCATGAAAAGCAGATCACCTAAGTTTTTGAATTTATAATTTTCTGTCACCTCAAAATTGTGTGAATTCCTAGTTTACATTTGTATTCACTTGTTCAGATTTCCCAGACACCAGGTGAGGGGCTGCCTTCTAAAGGTGTCAATGTTCTGCCAAAATGAGCTGAATGACTCACAGTGCTTGTTTTCCATTAAATATCACATTAGATTTTACACCACCCAAAATGATAAATAAGTACTTATTGGAATTATTCAATGTGAAAAAAAAATCAGTTAGTAGCCCCATAGTGAAATCCAAGAAATAATGATGAATATGTTATAAATAGTGACATATTTTAAAACTAGGGCTAAGCTTTAACCTGCTCTTTTATTTTATCTTTTAAAAATATTTTATTTGTATATTTTTAGAGAGATGGGGAGAGAGGGAGAAAGAGAGGGAGAAAAAAATAAGTTGCTTGCCTCTCACGCACCCCCAACTGGGGACCTGCCCTGCAACCCAGGCACGTGCCTTGGATGGGAATCAAACCTGTGACCTTCCAGTTTGCAGGATGACATTCAATCCACTGAGCCACACTAGCCAGGGCTACCCTGCTACTTTAAAGAGTTCATTAATATGCTACTAAGTGATTCTATAGAAAATATATTTGTTTTTAATGAACTTGTTTTAAGCTCCCACTACTGCACAAAGCTCTTGGTCTTTCAGTATAAATGTTTTGTTCTTCCGGATCAGTTTAGAGACTTCAGTATCTAGGGATAAGCACCTCTTTATTCAGCTCCGGTATTGGCATTTCTTTATCAGATTTTTTTCTTGTAACATTTTCCCCAGTTTTTAAAATACACTTTATCAAAAGATACAAAATCATCACAGAAAATTAGAAAAATAAATTATGTATATTCCCATTGTCTAGTTAGAACCATTGTTACAATTTGCTCTTTTTAACCCATATATTTTCTGTCTCTAAATTGGGATTGTAACACTTATTATAGCTATTGTTCACTAATCTTCTTAGGTCAGATTAGTAAATAATGTCCATGTCGTGAGCTTTTTCCTCTTTCTTACATTTTTTTTTTCAGGGATATGATTTTCCATAGCAGAATAGTGTTCCCCATATGAATGAAGTTATTTAGGTAATCTGATATTGTTGGGCATTGTATTGATTAGGGTAGAGACTAATCAACTGTGACGCAGAGATCTGAGCATTAGTCATTTGGGTATGATAGAAGTTTATTTTTCTCTCTTGAGCCAACACAGAGACAGGCAGGTGGCCCAGCTGTGGCAAGTGTCTTTGCTCAGTGAGGACCCATAGAAATCCAGATTCCTTCCGGATTGTTCTTCTTCTGTCTCCAAGGGTGTTGCTTTTTTCTCTATGGTTAGAATTATTTAATGAGCACCATGTCCTTGCCCTTTATATGAAAAGCAAGTTATTATTTTTTAAATAAAAATGTCATCTGATTAAACCCGAGGAGGAGAGTGGTGGTGATATTACAAAATGAAAAAGAGGAAGATAAAGAGTGGGGCAATTACTTATATCTGCTACAGGCATCTGTGTTTTTCTAATTTTTATACTATAGGTATTACATGTAACTTTCTTATATATATGTTAATGTGTACATTTGACAACTGATTAGAGATAAATATGGAGTATTAGGTAAAATATAATATGCTCTCTTTTTAGAAAGATTCCATCTTGGTTATTATCTTCTATTTTAGTTTTTGACAATTCTGTATTTTAAAATGGAATTTCATAGTGTTTTTTATTTGCGTTTATTTCACTGCTAGTAAGCTTGAGTATTTTTTAGGGTTATTGATGATTTATATGTATTTTGTAATTTACCTCTTGATATCCTTGACCAATTTTTCTCAGAACTTTTTTTCTTGATTTGTCATATATCTGGTCATAAATATAGCATGTATTTTCCCATTTTTAATATTTTTAATGCCGAATTTTTTTATTTTCATGTTTTTTGGGGCTAACATATTTTTGTGATATCTTGTTTTTTTTCTTTGCTTAATGTTTTGCTTAGTAAGGTTTATGCAAAACTAAACTGAGATAAATAATTGCCACTTTTTCTTTCCATTGCTATTTTGCTTTTTTCTTACAGTTATGTCTTAAATTTCTATGTGGTTATAAACCAACAGATATCTTTCCTGATAATTTTTTTTCCTGCAGAATTACTCAACAGTTTTTCTATTGGCTGCCGAGTATGTGCCCCACGATCGGCTAAGTAGATACCTGGACCTATGGATAGAGCATAACACCAATGAATTCTGTCTTTCCCAAGGACATAAAAATCATTTTTCTGTTTCTAAGTCCTTATATATTTTTGGTGTGATTTTGGCATTTTCTTCCGCTGGATTCTGGGGCATTTTAATACAGTATTAGTCTTTGGGTTGGAGGCAATATATTCTATTTAATACAAAAAAATCAAGCAAAACTCAAGACTCAATGAGACAAATCTCACCTACATTCTTGGTATGATGTTATTTGCTACATACTTCTGAGGCAGCTATTAAAGCGAAAATGAAATAATGAAATATGTATTATGCTTGTGTAGTAAATGCATTTTAATACTCAATTATTAATACAGCCGTTTGTATATTGACAGAATTAGGTTTGGCACGGCCATCCTGGACCATTGTGAGAATGTGGCGGGGCCCCAGACAATGGTGTCAGTATAAAGTGTGGTAATAGTTTGTGAGCAGAAAGTCCACTAATTGGACAACTGCCATTGCCCACATATGTTCTTGGCTGCTTTTATTTTTAATCACTTTTGTCCTGTGTAAAGTTGCTACCTTAAGTTCTGATGAATTATGCATAGGAGTGAATGAATATTTGCCTGTATTAACTGGTGACTGTCTATGTTTTATTACAGTACCTTATGTAGTTACTTTTTTCACTGATCTTGGATATATATGTATTATACATATATATTATATAGACTTCCTATTTACAAATATATACTTATCCTTTAAAATTAGTTTGATACATAATGTCATCATAATTATACCTGTTGCCAAGGTAGTTGAGTATTTCTTTCTTATTTGTCCAAGTACTTCAATTTGTTGTCAGATTTCATACTATTTTCAATCAAAAACTATTTTTTTAAATTCTAAATTCTCATAAAGATGAACTGTTGTTCATCTTTGGCTAAATAGGTACGGCGTGACTCTTTTTCAGCCACATTTGAATGTCTTGTAATTAATAATAGGTTTTCTGGTAGTTATTGTCTGAATTTCACAATAGTGGCACTTTAAAGGTAAGCAATTTTTTTCATGACATCACATACTGTTTAGGATCTAAATTACAAAGTTATCCATAGAACTCATTTCTCATTTGGCGGTATGTAACTAATGCAACTGAATTATATTTCTCTCTCACTCTGAGCCACCATTGTGTCATTTATTGGCATTTTGGATGATATACTAGGCAGTGTTTTCTATTCCCTCATTAATTTTAAAACTTAAAAAAAATTCTTAATTCGATTGTTTTACTATGATTTTCCATTAGCCATTACAGGTAACTCTGCCAAGACCACATTCCAGATCACTAAATTTATGCAGTTCTCATTGCACAACATTATTTGAAACAAGTTCCAAAATTATCTCAGTCCATCACAGTAATCCTGTGGAAAAGTGAGATTCATAACAGTGTTTGCTGCTTTGTGGGCAGAGGCGTTAAATGACAGCCAAAATGACACAGTTGGAAAAATGTCAGACCTACTCTTGAATTCCTGCCTCTGCCTATAAGTTTCAGTATGTACTGAAAAAAAAAGTTAAAAATAACATATACAGTAGGGCATGGACTGATTTCACCTTGAAGAATATTGTTGTTTACCAAAAATACTGACAAATTGAGCGCATTTCATAATCATGTAGGAAAAGCTTTACTTAGTGAATTAAATTGGTTACAATAAGCAGGGAAAATGCGTCTGTTTTATATTGTACACTGGTTTGCCTTTTCCAGTTCTGTTTTACTCTGCTTTTAAATTTATAATTCTAACCTAAACAAACAATTGTGTTCATTTTTGTTGATTATATTAAGCTTTTTATATAAAATTATTACTTTGTTTTATGACGTGTTGATTACAGGAAATTTCAAGCACATTAAAATAAATGATAGTAATTTCAGCATCTAGAGATGGCAAATAGTGCAAATATCTTTCGTTAACCCGTGTGTATACATGAATATGCATGTGCGCACATACTTAAATGGGGATGTATATGAATATTTCCTCTTTTGAAAACAAAATTTAGAGTCTACTCTTTATTTAGGGTATATTAGGAGTATTAAAAGAGTTTCCCATAAGCTCTGATGACATGATTTTAAAATTTGCATTCTATGAATTTTTTATTGTATAAATTATTTCTTTATAAAGAGTTTCTGTATAAAGAGTTTCATAAAAACTCTTTTGCCTAGTATTTCCTGACTGTTTTCCCATGCCAATAGACATACAACTCAAATACTTCAATTTAGACAAACCAAGTTTATTTCTTCCTTTACTTCTATTTTGATTGAATAGCTCAAACCATATTTTTTATTATTGATAAATAGTATTATAATATAATAAAATAAAATCAGCGATGTTATTACTAAATTACTACTATGTTAGGAAAGAGAAAGTAACAACTTCTAATGAGAAAACTGCAATGAACACCGTGCACTATGTCTCAGGAAGCGAGAGAAAGCAGTGACGCCAATAATAACAGGTGTTTTAAGCCCACATAAATCAGGAAGAAACAAGATGTGGGAGAACTTCAGAAGACTTAGAAGCCGAAGAATGGGCCCCTGGAGGTGAATAAGGACCTGCGGGTCCTATGCGAGTCTTGAGCACTGGGCATGCAGTGGGTTGGCTATGATGCTCCACGGGTGTTTTGAGAACTGACTTAACCTATGGCTCTTCCAGAACAGGCATCTCTGCACAGCCAAACACTATTGTCCAAAAGGCTCACTAGGTCTACATCCATCAACTCTTCCTCGTGATGAATGCAGGTCTGTGAGCATAGGCCCTGGAACTGGAGGTAGCAGAGGAGGTGGGACCACTCCTCTCGTCTCCTTTGGCCACACATAGTGCATAAGGCTTAGTCTGTTTTCAAGGACTCAACCTTGAATGTCCAATTTAATTGCCTTTCAGAAGGAAGAGTGTAGGAACATTTTTCTTTGGCTCTTAATTCCTCTAACTGGTTTAAGTCTGGCCATCTAAAAAACCCTAATGACCATCTTTAAATTTTAAAAAAAAGGAGATTAAATCAAGAAGGAAAAAAAGATATTAATGTCTCTCTTATAAGTTGGTAAATTGAACAAGCTTTTCTGCCTTGTCTTCCTGGGGAGAAACAGAGGGGAGGGAAAACTCCAGGTTATGTTTGAAATTATTAGTAACTTTCAATATAGACTTTACCATTTATTTATATAATTTCATAAATTATTTTGATATTTGCATAATGTTTCCTTTTCAGGTTTTAAATAATTATTTTCACATGGGATTCACTTTCGTTAATTTCTCAGGTGTGATTTATTTTTCTATTTTTTTCCCCCATCTGGTCTTATTTGCACTAGGTTTTTAATTAGTTAAATTATCTTTCTTATATATAACATTCTTCCCTGGTTTCCAGGGCTAGCATTAAATTTTCCTCATTTTTAATTTTGGCTCTTCATTTCAGTAGGAAATGAAGGTGGAGATTTAATTTACTATATTGAAGTAGGCTTTGGAAACATGACTTTGCAGTATTTTTTTGATGTGGGGATAAATCTTAACTTCTTTAAACATTTATTCATATTTCAGCATTTAGTTTATTTTTAAATTTTGCTCTAATTATTAATGCTATAACAAACTTTTTGTATCTACAATTTTATCTGTATATCTCAGAAGCTTCCTCTGTCTTATATTTGTTTTTCTTGTAGTTATTATATTCTTGTATCTATTGTAACCCTAAGAAACTCAGTAATACACTATTTCAAAATAACTTTTCAAGTGACACAGGACACAGAAGATAAAGAGAGGTAATGGTGGCCAGTGGTGGGCTGGAAAACTAGTTTGTTAAAACTTTACTTCTCCTTTTCTTTCCTGCCTCTTCATTATTCAAACTGAGAACTCTGGGACAGACTCACTAGATGTCAATTTTGAGAGATTTATATTCCTGTATATCTGTAGTCTTTACCCTTTCAAGCATTTATAACAATCAAATCATTAGCTTATCAAGAAAGCTTAGAATAAATTAAATTTAACTAGTATTTATCAAATATTTATTTCATGCTAAACAGTGTACCTGATGGTGGGAAGATAGAAAATATATAATATGAAAGAAGATTCCTCCCTTCTGGTCCTTACTAGTTTCATTGGGAAGCAGAGTCCTGCAGTTTTTGAACTTGAGCTGTGTCAAGTGTGCTAAGTAGGTAATAAAATGTGTCAGTACAAGAGTGAGGAGAAGTGTTGGTGGTTGATTTAAATGGACACTGACCAGTTGTTCAGATGATAGCTTACAGTCACTGCAATAGTGAGAAAATTGATTCCAGAATGGGCTCATGAAGTCTCTTCCCTTTCTAATATATTTTCTCTTAATTACTTTAAAATTAAGTGCATATAGCCCTGGACAGTATGGCTCTGAGGACTGAGCACCAGCCTTCAAACCAAAGGGTCCCTGGTTCAATTCCCAGTCAGGGCATGTGTCTGGGTTGCAGGCCAGTCCCCAGTGAGGGGCATGGGAGAGGCAACCACACACTGATGTCTCTCTCCCTCTCTTTCTCTCTCCTTTCCGCTCTGTCTAAAAATGGGTAAATACAATCTTAAAAAAATAAGTGCATATATTTTCACAAATCAAAGAACACGGAATTATTTAGAGTAAAATTGATAGATCTCTCTTCACTTACTTCCACCTTTTCAAAGCCATTTTTATATATGGTTCTGTTTTGTGTATATTTTGTTTTTGAGCTTTATAATTCTGGAAACTGGGTGATCTGATATGTATTATTTTGCAACTAGCTTTATTTTTATCTGTTTATTTTTATTGAATGAATCTAGAGAGTTTCTTGTCAGTAACTCTGTCAATATAAGTCAAATTTTAAGTAAAAATTTAAATTTTGTTAAGAAAATAATTTAGTGGTATTGGAGAAGTTTGTTACTCAGATTATATATATATATATGTATACGTATAATGTAATATATGTAATACACATACATATATGACATTATGTGTGTATGTACACACACACACATATAAATATATATATATAATCTGAGTAACAAATTGTGTATGTATTCAGAGCAGTCAATGAGCATTGGAAATCTGCATGGCTCTTAGCCTGAATTTGTCGTCTTCAGATTTGATGTCTTACACACATGCACATACAGCCACATGCATACATACATGCATGTAGTGTATATTGCTTAATATACATCTTCTTATTGCTTAATAGCATCTTTTTGAGAACTAGGTATTAAAGTAGGTCAGCAGGGGATGGGTCTAGAAGGAAGCATAAACTGTCTTGTTCTATGTGATTTATTTTCCCAGACACCCTGACAAAATGTCTGATAGAATGAGATGGGGAATCCCAAAACTGTGATCTGGATCCTATTCCACAGTATAATATTATCCCGGCCACAAACAGTGTATTTCTAAGAGTCAGTTCATTCCTGAGAGAGGCAGGAGAGCGCTTGTGCAGTGCACACAGCTGCACTGTTGCCGAATATTAGAAGATTTGCTACTTGCTGGTAGCAATCTTGATCTCCTACCCTCTGTGTACTGTCTCAAAATCAGTGTTATTTTTTAAAACTTCAGTGTTCTTCTCACAAACCTTTTCGCTTAAGGCCTGAAAACACTTGATTCACCAAATCCCTGTCCACCTCCACCCACCCCTGATGCAACAGATGAGCCTGGCTCTCAAAGGAGAAGCACTGAAGCCATCCTTCAAGGACAGGCATTTTTCCACAGCCACACTCCATTGCCTCGGTTGTAACAATCCAAAGGAAAGACCCTGCCTTCCCGGGAGCAGCACCAGCCAGAGTCCTCTGTTCACAGGGACCACTGACCAACGAGTTTATGAGCACACAGTCCTTNTATTTTTTAAAACTTCAGTGTTCTTCTCACAAACCTTTTCGCTTAAGGCCTGAAAACACTTGATTCACCAAATCCCTGTCCACCTCCACCCACCCCTGATGCAACAGATGAGCCTGGCTCTCAAAGGAGAAGCACTGAAGCCATCCTTCAAGGACAGGCATTTTTCCACAGCCACACTCCATTGCCTCGGCTGTAACAATCCAAAGGAAAGACCCTGCCTTCCCGGGAGCAGCACCAGCCAGAGTCCTCTGTTCACAGGAACCACTGACCAATGAGTTTATGAGCACACAGTCCTTGAGCCATGACTTGAAGAATTCAACTAGATGAATTTTTTAAATTAGTGAGTACTCCACTGATTTACTTGCTCAAGGTTTCCAAGAAGAATGAAATAAAAAGTCTGAGAATGTTCATATTGCTAGAGAGACTTCCAGGTACTGAATGAAAGGCTGGGGGAAAGAGTCAGTGACAGCCAGAGACCTGGGGAATTTGGGGGCCTTGTACCTTTTTATAACAGCAGTTAGGTTGGTGGTACCATCTGCTGCAATGGCAGATCTCCTCCCGCCACTCACTTCCTCCTCCTCTTCACCTCCATCCTAAATCCAGGTTGCACGTTTCTCGATTTTATTTTGCTTTTTCGTAGGATGTGGCGTGCCTAAGCACTGGCGGTTAAACCCATGCCGCTCTTGGCATACGAAAATAACCCTGGAATGGGCCACACAGAAATGGGAGGGCTGACCTCCTTTTCTAATAACCTCTCACTGGGACCTATCGACTACTAACGCTGCTTTGTGTGACTGTCCAGCACTCTCTGCCACCTCCATGCTTGATCCTGTGGTCACTGAACTTTTCTACATGGACGCGTTATGACTCAAGAATAGGAATGGCTGCCAGGTGTGGTGGAGAAGTGTACCAGACAAGAGCAGTCTGCATCCTTCTGTGTCAGAGGTGAAAGTGGGTGGTGGTTACTCTCAACTAATGACCACCAGAAGCAGTGAGTGTCCCATGCATTGGAAATTCACTAACAGAAAGTTAAAGTATTCAGAAACTCACTAGCAGGAAGTTGATCCTTCCCTGGATAGGATCCTTCCCTAAATAGAGGGTGACTAAGAAACAGGAAATAGGTGAAAGGGGAAAGGCAGGGGGGAAAAGATTTCAGAGAAGATTCATTTTTTTTTATCCACCACTTTGGGAAAATTCATAAAAACAGCAATTTTCCCTTTGGGGTAGAAACTCTCAGCTAATTGTTCCAAAGGCTCTGCAGTCATGATTTTAAATATGTCTAAGATTCCGTGATAATATTTTATTTTAAAGGAAGCAGGAGACAGACTCTTTAATGCCTTAATTCTGAAGAAAACCAGACGAAGAGTAATTGAAACAAATTTGGATTCTTGTAATTGGAGAATTAAGTGAAGTGAAATCTCTTTATGAGCCCCAGTCTCATTTTCCGTGTTTTCATGGAATTTATTAGCGTTTTTACTTGTAGGCTTAGTTCCTATCTCTAGTCTCTAAGCCCATCCTCTTCGAGGAATGGGACTCTGCTCTGGGCCTCTCCACTCTGGAAGTGGACGCCAGGAGGCGAGGAGCCTTTAGCCCTCTTTCTAAGTATGTTACCCTGTGAACAAGGGTCCTGAAACTCGCCAAGGCAGAATTCCCACATCCTGTGTCACTGTCCTGTAATGGCCCAGTTCTGATCACAGGGTTCTATAGCACAAAGGTGTTTTGTTAGCCTCCATAGAACTGACCTTCTTTCCTCTCTTTATCTCGAGTTCTTCTGTAAAAACTTTAGTCCGCAGAGTCCACTTATAACATCAGTCTGCCTGACCACTTAAAAGAGCCCCTCTTTGGTCAATGGAGCCTATATCCAGAGACCGCCAGAACTCAGCAACCTGCCTGGACTTCTGAAGTTCAGCCATTCCCCGTTTCCAGGTGTTGAGCCTGATCTGTCCGCTAGGACCTCTTGCAACATTATCTTAGATCAGAAGTTGCAAACTCACATGCCCTCTGGGTGGAGTATGCCGGGTAGGGACTGAGACAGACTGGAAAGTGCACGCCTCATTTAAAGGGAGCGGCCGCCAGTCACATCCTGCTGAGGACTACAATGTCAAGAACCTGAATTTGGGTGTGAAATTTCCTGATGTGAAACTGTTGGCACTAGTTCATTTACTTTTAAAAAATAACATGTGAGCCCAATAAACTCCATCTGCATCCTGACCTGTGATGGCATGGTAGACACTACTACATGTGGTTATATGAAGTTATATACACTTAAATGAATGAAACTTAATATTAAAAATAAATTTTTAGTTGCACCAGCCAGATTTTAAGTGCTATTTCGCCGTGGTCACTGGTGACTACCATACTGGGGGGTGCAGATACAGATGATTTCCGTTTCCTATTGGACAAGGCTGGTCACTGCAGGTACTCGGGTAGAAGGTACTCTGGTCTGTGTGTTCTGGTGACACGCACTCCTCTCTTTGCCTCTTTAGTCTGTTACAGGTGTGAGTGGCCTTTTGACGCTGCTAATCTCAGGATTGTCTCACTGTCTTTTGAGTTCTTAGCGTGTCTATCACCTGTATGACCCATTTCCTGCTCTGAGTCCCTCTGTTCTAAACAACCAAGTGGGTTCTTTCCCGATAAGACTTTGATTGAGGCACCAAACAAGGGGAGGATAGGATATTCAACATCCCTCTATTAGCTACCCATTATTAGGTAACACACTGCCCTCAGACAGCAACTTAAAACAACACACATATATTATTTCATGATTTCTGTGAATCAACAGTGTGGGTGGCTGGGTGGTTATGGCTTACGACTTCATAAAATGGCGGTCCAGATGTTGGCAGGAGCTGGAGTAGCACTGAAGTCTCACTGGGGAAGGATTTCCTTCCGGGCTCACTTCTGTGGTTGTTGATGGCCCTGAGCCCCTCACTGGCTGCGGACTGGGACTCCTGGCCACCTGGGTTTCTCCTTAGGCACCTGAGCATTGACGGCAAGGCATTACCTTCTCCCAGAACAAGAGATCAGAGAGAGAGAGAGAGAGAGAGAGAGGGATGCTGAGAAGGAGGAAAGAATAGTGTCCAACATGGAAGATGTCATCTTTTGTAATTAAATTCAGGAGTGACAAGCTGTCATTTCTACTGTGCTCACCACACAGACCCACCCCCGGCTCAGTGTAGAAGGCGGTGCACGGGATGGAATGCCAGTAGACAGCGACTGCTGGAAGTCATCTTGGAAACTGCTTACCACCAGTGCCCCAGAGATGTCACGTGGATTGGATCTGTGGGACATTGTCCCACCTTTGTCTGACTTAAATTAGAAGGGAGGAATCCACACAGCAAAGGTAAAAGAATGTCCTGGTATAGAGGACGCGGATGGAAAAGCCAACCCCTCAGTGATGCTATGTCAGCTTGGAAGTGTGTGGCTTTCCGATGTCATAGGACAATGGTCGCTGGGTTAATTCAAATCCAAGAGATTATGGAAAATTATAAAAATGTTACAATACTTGCCATGGAAAAGGATTTGAAAGCATCGACCTGCTTAAAAATCAAGATGTGGAGCAAATATCCCAGCATTCAGATGTGATATTTTGTCCAGGTGCACAAAAAAATGTCTGGTTGGAACAAAATTTATTATAAGCTTTCATGGAGGGAGCTCCTTCGCTGCACCTCTAGACTCTGGTAAGGTCATGTGACATCCTGTCGAATGCCAGCTGTTTCTTTCCCGATGGAAGGGAACATGGGACACAAGTGTCACTGAGGCTGTACCACGGGTAGCCATGGTCACTTCCCGATGAAAGACATCTCATCTTAATCTCGGTCAGTGGCCAGTTATGTTTGCATTTAGCTGAACACAGTCTGCCTGGGAAATGGCCCCGTTGGAGAAAACGCCACTTCACAGAGGGATTTATTATCTACTGCTGGGAACAGAGAAGGGAATTTCGAAGCAGCATTATTTTGTTTTTCCTGAAGAGAAAAAGTGACAAAGACTGAGAACAAGAAAGAAAGAGAATTGAGCCTGGATTAAGCCCAGGATGTAAAGTAAAATTTCCCAATAAACTTCAGTGAATAGGGTTTTTTTCTCTTTAAATTTAAATTGAAAGGCATTTTCATGTTTGAAAGTTCTAAGCTGTAAAAATAAACCCTGGAAGTAGATTGCCTGGGGTAAGATTTAATTAAACATTGTACAGTAAATTAGCATAATTTGATGAGGATCAGCTTTAGTTCCTAGAAACTGCAACACGCAGAAATTTTAATTTTGTAATATCTTTTAAAATTCCACCGTCTCATTTCCAAAGTGTGGTTTTATAAAAATAAAAACCAAAAACAAGGTATTACCAAGCAGAAGGCAATGCATTAGAGAGATACTGTGGGATATGAGGAGGATCTTAATGCAGACACCACAAGTCTGTTAAGTTGTATCGTCCTTTGTAACACAAATTGTATAGAAAAGGGGTTGAAGTCCTCAGCCTGAAGCAGAGACGGTATCATGCTATCATGATAACAGTACTCTCATGCTAATAACTGTCCCGGGCTGTGACTCAACTATCGAATTCTCTGGGTGGTCTCCCTCCCTCCCTCCACGCTGTCTCTCTCTCTCCCCCTGGTTTCTTTTCTCCTTGATCTGTTTCTAAACAGAAAGGTTTCTGCAGATAGTATTGTGGATGCATTTCTCAGCACCCAAGGGTGGGAGGGACCCAGGGAACTTCGAGGCCTGGTTAAGTGCGTGTTGAATGACGTTCTGGACAGTGTCTTGCCCCACGTGCGAGTGGCTTACCTGAGTGAAGGTTAATGAGCCCTCAGGTGCTTTTACTTACCTATAGCAAATTTGAGAAGTGGAGCCTGTCTTCCAACTCCATGGTGGCAGGCCTGAAAATCCCATAGTGGGAAAAATAATGGTTGAGAAACTTTAAATTAAAAGGAAGTCAGAATTTCCTTAAAGATCATTTTAGAATTTATTCTACATGAGTTCTAACGGCCACTATGCTCATTTCCATTTTGCAGCTCTTATTTGGTTAGAAAATTTCACAATCCCGCTACTTTACAGTTTCAATGTCATGTTTATAGATTGTGTTGACTTTAAAAATAAAACAGTTATTGTACCAGCAAAAATGGGTTTATCTGGAAACAGCGAAGAACCGCCATTTGGGGCAAGCAAGCTATAGCAAAAGCCATAGGCAAGTCCCACAAAAAGGAGGAAGCCTGTCTTACAAAGGAAAAAAAGTTCAGGGCGCTGATGGTGCTCATGGCTGAGTTGCTGGGGTAGTTGATTTCTTGTAGGAGATACAATGTACATCTTTTTCTGTCATCCATGAGTCTTTCCTGGATAGATGATTTTTTCTGTTGGGGTCTGTACACCACCACTTCTTCCTGTAATTGACCTTTGGTGGTACTGTGTGAGAGCTCCCCCTTCTGGCCAGCTGACTTCACTTTAGTGAGAATTCCCTTTATTAATTTTCGCAACAGCGCCTCAGCGTGAGGCACTGACCACTTAGAAAGGACTCTGGCCTGAGCTGGTCCAGGTGTTAATCTCTCAGTTGCTGGGTCCTGGGAATGCCTGTGGTTCCTGGGCCCCTGGAGAGGGGTTGGGAGATGGAGGTTGCTGACTTCACTGGCTATTCTGCAGTAAGTGCAGGTGTATTATAATGTATTAATAATGAGTATGATGTAACTACAGTGTTTCAGGTGAATACTGGTAAACTTATAGAGTTGCTTTACTTTTTTTAAATCAATACTGAGCATACTGCAAGATGTTTTCTTTCCTCTGTATCTAGGATGTCCCCTAAATATTAAATGCCTTTGGGATTTTAGTGGAAGTTTACAGCAAAAAGCTATTGACTTCATCTTCCTATGCCCACCTCTGCCATCCTTACTGGCCAAGATGCAAAAAAATGTAGGTGCTCAGTTTTGTCTGATGTAACTTTATCCCCCATGTAGACATCACCAGCTATGGCACACAGCTCCGTTTCTCTCCTCCCAATGGCCGTGAGGATTTAGTTTTAAGGCCCAGGTTCTACCTTACCCCGTGCTTCTAGGTGCAGCAGTCAGCAATCACTTTGGGGTGCCAAGCAAAGGGTCCAAAGATAGGAGGAGCCCAGCTGTTATGGACTTCTCCAGAATTTTGTGATTTAAAAAAAACTAAGAAGGAAGAAGTTTAATTTTGGCATATATTGTCCACAGTAGTGTGTAGAGTATAAAGTTTTTGTTTTGAATCACAGGTATAGTGGAAAGCTTACAACCGTCTTTTTCACAAAGTATCCATCCCTAAAAGTTTTAACCTGGCCCTGCTTGAACCTCATCTTTCTCCTCTTCTCCCTTTTCCAGGTTTTATTGCCAACAAAATCGACACTGAGTCTGCTTTCTGAGTTACCTCCTTCTTTCTCGGTAAACCTTGGTTTCTGTTTTTTCTAATTATCGCCAACTAGAGTAGTTGGCAAATCACTTAAACTGGAACCCAAATTCTTGTGGGTTTGCTGCAAAAGGTTATACAGAAGTAAAACCACATATGCTTGAGTTTTGCATAAGGGGAACTCAAGGCCAGGGAGAAGTTGTGGCTTTGTAAGAAGATTACTCTCACTCTCAAAAAGCCAAGGGCATCTTTTTTTAAAAAAAAAAAATTTAGAAGTCCCCACTTTGTTTATGTAGGATGTTGTCCAAGGCACAGAGAGCCTCTGGCAAGGCTTTGCTGGCCTTCTGCTTCCTAACTGGCTGTTGCCGGCGAAGACAGCCCTCCAGTCTCTGCGTTGAGGCAACACGCCTGCAGCTGCGGGCAGGAGGAGAGGGAGGGTGTCTAACTTCTTTCCAGGTCACTGGTTGCAGGTTTTGAGTGTGGGTCCTAACAGGAGGGTGTCATCCAGCCAAATGAAGCAGAGGGTAGCTGGCAGCTTTGGAATAGCCATGGAGTTTTCCTGAAGTCAGTGTGTAAACCAGACTTCTTCTGAAGTCCTTCCACGGACTTTGACTTCCCAAAGGAGAGGCAGGGTGGGGGTTTCCTCTGGATGGTGTCCCCAACACTCTATAAGTCAGCAGCTGGCCCACCACATATTTTCAGGCCATAGTTCTTCAGACTCTTTAGATTCCAGCATCAAATCTAGACTAGCTATTTAATGATATGTGTTCGGGTCCTTTAGATAAGAAACTTTACAAGCAGATTAATTTGGAGAATCTTGTGGCTGTAAAATACGCAAGGACTTGAGTTGGAGTAAAATATCCACGGAAGAGCTCCAACTCTGTGACCTGACTCCCTGGGACTCTTGGTTCCCCTCATACCGGGTGTGTGACCTTGGACAAGCATTTTCCTTTACTCTCCGAACGTCTGTTTCCTCTTCTACCAAATAGAGAGGATAATAGCACCCACCCCATGCATTTTTGTGAGGTATAAAAAAGATGATAATTATAAAATCCTTAGAACAGTGTCCAGCAATAATAAGCTGCTACTGCGCTATCGTGTTTGTGGTCGGTGATGTGGGGGCTTACAAAATTCGTCTCCTCCCACCTTCTGAGTTCTCCTAGCTGGGCTAATCATCAAATGAACAAAGACAGATTCACAGGGGAAAATGTACCAAGTTTACTACAGATGTGTATGCCAGGGGGCGGCATACGCTAGGAGACCCGAAACACATCGGACAGTTGAGGTTTATAGGTCATTATGAAAAAGGGGGTAGGGTTGCGAGATTTCAAAGGAAACGGGCAATTTATACCTAGCTGGGAAGGAGTGGAACACACGTGGCAGGCAGATTCCTGCCAGGCCGCCCAACACCAAGGGGACAGGACTCAGGGCCGGGCAGCCTGTCAGCAGGCACCTGCTCGGAGCCTTTCCATCTACGTTATTACGAAGGTGAGTATGTCAAGCTGCCCTTCCTAGAGCAGGTCTTTCCATCTAGATCTTTGAGGCAGGAAAGGGGAAGGGTCCGAAGTTATTTCTGCACCTTCTGTTTCTTAGTAGCCAGTACAAAATAAATATCCAGAATGACAGATTTTGGGAGGTGGCAGAATTTTGGTCCCTTTCAGTGATGATGTCACTACTATCATTACTATAGGAATTTTATTTTATTTTATTTTTGGTGGGGGGGGAGGGAAGAAGAAAGAGAGGGAGAGACACATCAGTTTGTGGTTGCGTCTCACACACCCTCAACCGGGGACCTGGCCCACAAGCCACGTGCCTTGACTGGGAAGAGAACCAGTGATCCTTTGGTTCCCAGGCCCATGCTCAATCCGCTGAGCTATACCAGCCACAGAGCATTTTTTATTGGAGGGGTAACAGATCAGGTTTCTAGAAGCAAAGCCTGAGAAAAGGATTTTGATTCACATAGTTATTGAAGAACTAACTACTCTCACTTCCTGGTAAGGAAGTGAGAAAATCAGAATGGTACAAAGAATCATCCTGGCAAAAATGCAGTTTAAGCTGAGGTCTAACCTCAGCTTAATTCCATGGGGAGCTCTGGAGTACGTATCACAAGGAAAGCTGTCCCGCTCTGAAACGAGAGGATCGGTTTGTACCTCTGAAACAGGTAGTCATTGGCTTTAGGCGGCCCCCAGTGAGAGAGCGTAACCCCCAGGAACTTCCAGGGGAGGTAGCCCTGAGAAGTGGGTTTAGGTGAATTAGCCAGAAATTGTAATTGATTTGGAACCAGCATTGAAATGCTATGAGTGCATCTCATTTAGACAAAGATTCCCATGGAAACGGTTGAGTGTCCCCGGGACCAGAGCAGCACTTGGGAAAAGCTGAAGGGAAAACCTTTTACAGACTTGCTCGGGGCTTCTTGGTTGGAGATCAAGAGCCCTCAGTTTGGATTTTTATTACCATTTAGAGTTTGCGGCTTGTGAGGCCCCCAGACAGCCTCCCCAAACCGGGATTGGTGAATAGCTAACTGGCGACTAGAGGGAGTCATTTGCCTGTATTCCCTTGCTGCCTGTTGCAGATGCTCAGAAATCAGGCGCAGTGGGTTGCCATAAGGTGTTGTATGCATTCTGGTACCCAGTGTTTGAAACCTGCTATTCTGAGGCCCGAGGCTCTTTCTCTTTTGCTTTGTTTGCTCTCTTTAGGAATCAGAAAAATTGGATAGGGAGGAGGTCAGAACCTGCCATGATTGTTCAAGTGATTGGACTGCAAAGTGTAATTTTCTAGTCGCCTCCCTTCCTACTGCTGTGGCGCTTCATTCCTCCTCCTCCAGCTTAGCATGCCATTCATTGAAAGAGAATCTTTCATGTTGCACCATGCTGGGTTAAGTTTTTCTATTATAGCCATTCACTTTTCTTAGAATTGAAGTAGAAAAAAATGTCCCCATGCCCAATGAATTTTTAACCAAGTTGACGAAAGCATTTTAATTAGGGCTTGAACTTGCAATTAGTGTACTCTACGTAAAAGACCAGTTTAACCTCCGATTCTGGAGTCTAGAATTAATGAAAGCTTTTGAACATATGGCCGCCTCCTCCTTATCCATATGTGGCTAACCCAGTTTGCGGGCCCAGTTTCTGTAAATATTTAAGTCCCAGACTCCCCTGCCCACTGTGTCTTAACCGATGCTTCCCACTGCCAGCTGGTGACTACTGAACGTACTGTGCCGAGACATTTTAATATAAGCCCCAGCAAAATGTAATAAAGAAGGGCAATCAGATAAGGTAGGAGAGAGTATCTTTCTACACTGTATAAAGGTAATTTTGAATATCTTGTGACTTAGAACGTCCATGCCATTGCTTCTTGTGTTGATGGTACATGTTTTTTACATGTTGGCTGTAAACGCTCTCCTGGCCTTTGGTGAATTAACGGCTCACAAAATACCATCAGGGAAGCCAAGATTAAAAATATTACCCTATGTAGGAGCTTTGTGTGTGTTTTCGGGTTTTAAAATAATTTTTTTATTTTATAATGGGTTTGTATTTGCATGAACATCACAAAGATGGTACAGAAGGATCGCATGTGGCCCGCGCTTAGCCTGTTAAATCATCAGACCTGTATCATAGTTAGTGAACCAACGTTTTTATTTATTACTAACCAGAGTCCATACTTCATGCAGTGTTCCTCAGTTTTTACATGACGTCATTTTCATTTTGTCCCAGGATTCCATTCAGGACGCCACATCCCATTTAGTTATCACATCTCCTTAACTGTGGCACTTTTCCCGACTTTCCTTCTTTTTGGTGGTCTTGACCGTTATGAGGAGTCGTGAAAGACAGTATGTACAATGTCCTTCAGTGGGTATTCGTCTGATTTTTTTCCTTGATCACATTGTGGCAATGGGTTCTTAGGAGAAAGGCCGCGGAAGACACTTATCACACCCTATCAAGAGTCTTTGCTACACCAGCAGTTTGTTTTTACTAATGAGGTTAAGCTTGAGCACCTGGCCGATGCAGGTTTCTTGACCATAAAGTTACCACTCCCTCCCTTTATCATACTGTGATCTTTGGAAGGAAATCACTCTGTGTAGCCCACACTCCGAGTGGCAGGGAGAAGGGTGTTGTGCTCCATGACCTTGAGAGGAAGTAGCTACACGAATTATTTGAAATTCTTTGGCACAGGAGGTTTACCTATTTTTCCTTCCTTATTTAATCATTTATTTATATCAGTATGGGCTTGTGGATATTTCGTTTATTTGTTTAGCTATAACCCAATGCTATGTTATTTATTTTGTTGCTCAAATTGTTGCAGCCATTGAGAGGACTTTCAGTTGGCTCTTGTGCCTCTTTGATACAACTCCCAGCATTTTTTTTAGCACTTTCTTACTTTTTGACCCTTCAGGGAACACCAGGTTCATCTTCTGTATTTCCTGCCCACATCCTAGAATCAGTCATTTTTCCAAAGACTCCTGATTCCTTATATTGTTAGAAACTAAGATCTGGACACTGGATGTGTTCACTGTCATTTCTTTAGGTCCACCCAACCATTAGAACTTAGAAAATATATACTCTTATTAACTGGTGGACATATACAAATCAATAACTATTTTATATTTATCCATCTGTATCAGTGTTAAGCTAAACCTGAGTTCATACTGATGTCTCCAACTCTAATCCTGTATTGCATGATTTATCCTTACTTTATTCTCCTCTCCTTACTTACCTGCAACCTCACATTCTTAACAGCGAGAAACCTGTTTTCTACTGTATACCAGTAGAAATATACTGGTATATCATATATTTATATGTGAAGTCCGAGTATACATGTACAGCCAGTTCAGAATGGGTAACTCCTACTGCTACGAGAAACAGCTTTCTCAGCTATAGCCATATGCCTACGTGCAGCTCTTTCACCTGGTAGTCTCCACTCATTTCCAAAGTTACTCTGGGTTGTGCCCATTTTCTTTCACACACTTCAGTGCAGTTGTCATACATTTGTTACACAGTTAGATTCTCTCTTCTCCGTGTGAATTCCATCTTGAAACCTTCCTGGGAGGACCTCAAATAGCTCTGGGAGTTACCTTACACTAGCACCATAAATGGAATAGAGGAATGGTACGTGGAAATGAGACACACATAAATTGAGATACATTGTAAAAGAAAAGTGGACCGGTATGAAAAAAAATAGATTCAAGTCCTAGCCTTGCATGCCTCTAAGTGGCTGGGTCATTTGGCAAGTCATTGACGTTGTGTTGATCTTGATTTTCTTATCTGTGCAATAGGGTCAAGTTTCTCTGACTTGTCATGAGAATTGAATTTAAAAAGAACACAGGAATGTAAATGCTATCAAAGACTCTCAAGTACAATTATTAAATGAAAAAAGGTATGTTTAAAACTCTGACAAGGAGGGGTCAGGTCGAGGATGTGCAGTTATGACTTTTATAGAACTGGCTTATTTATTATAGTTCTCCAAAGCTTAAATGAAGGGGTGGCCTAAATGGTTTATTTTTCCAGGGAACCTAAGGAATCTCTTGAGAGTCTTGGTTTTGTTAGATTCCTAGTCGATCTTTCTAACAAACATTTAGGAAGTTACCATGAATTTTTGTTTTAAAAATTTAAATACAGAGTGGGGCAAAAGTTGTTTTGTAGTTGTGAGTATGCACACCAGAATTTATTCTTGTGTTATGATTTATTAATTATTGTATTATTTTTCCATAGGGACAACTGTAAGTCTACTTTTGCCCCATCCTGTCTTGCACAATAAATACCATTCAGACTTTTTTGGTGACTTGGTTTCTGCTCCTACATACACTATATAACTAACTCCCTCTCCCTCCCACTCAATGACAACTTAGATCTGTTTACCATGTCCTTAGGGTGTTAATTATCTTGGCTACATGTAACTAAAAACCATAGTGGGACTCAAAATTGGAGAGAATTTATATACACACACATACTCTGGGTATAGGACTATTAGATTAAACGAATAAGTGAACTTGAAGAATTCCTTTACTATGTAGGCATAGTAAAGGAATTTACTATGCGAGTAAATTAGCCATGTCTAATGGCTAATACATTAGCCATGTCTCCCAACCCTGGCAGTAGGATCAGTGAGGAGGAGGGAGGTGGGCAGGGACTCTCCTTAAGGCCGCACATGCATACTTAGCTTTATGGGAACGCCATTCCTATATATATTTCAGTGTGAATGGACCCCCCAGAACAGAGTAATGTGGTTTGTCTAGGGACAGGACCTGTTTTGCTGTTGGTAGAGTAGAGAAAACACTAAAAAAAATAGAGACACACTCCCCAAAGCTCTTTGATTACTGTGCTTCCTACGATTTGATTACTGATGGTTCTTTAGTGTATTTCACTCTTCTTCATCCAACATTTTGGTCTGTTTTAAAAATTATTTCAACAAGGGGCATGTGAACGTTTTTGAGAAGGCGCTACTCCCAGAGAACATGCTACTGCAAACCACAAGGGTGCTTTTGACTATTTATCCAAAGACCTGAGTCTCCTCTTCTGTAAAATGAACTCCAGGGTGAAACAAGACCCACATTTTGCGCAGAGTGACGCGCTCTGCATTGATGGCCAACACGGACCCTACTTGCCATTTGGTGATATCTTTAAGCTTCACAAATAAACCAGAGATGACAAATTTGTCTCATCTGCATCTCACCTGGTTCCTTTCCTCTGTTTGACTTCTCTGTGCAGTGTTTCATTGTAAATACCTGTTTTACTTTGATAACTACCTTAAAGTGAAGGCAATGTTTGTAGCTATTTATTTATACAGCTTTTCACTTTCTTCCATCCCCATGGAATCCATAAATAAAAATGTCTTTTCCTTCAAGCAGTTGACTCTAAAAACACTCGTATTTAAGAAACCTGCAGAAGAATATGCTGTCTTTATGATTTATTAAAAGAAGATAAATGAGGAGTTAAAAAATACCTTTCAGCCTACTAAAAAGAGAAAATATGTCAGCTGGTATATATGTCAAGAAATGCTAGAGAATTATAGTTTTATTACTCAATATCTATTTCAGACAAATGGGTAGAGACAAATATTCCTTGTACTTTAACTGTGATTTATTTTACAAGTGAAGTTCTATCTTTGTGGCACAGCTTAAAGTTAGGATTTGAATTGGATTGTTAGCTATAGCCAAGCCAAGCGATGCAAACTGGGAAGTGAAAGTTTGAGTTGAATTCTACAGCTTATGTTAAGATAGAAGGCTTCTATATTGAGTATCTTCTACTAAAAATAAAGGTAACACTTTGCTTCAGCTGTTTTGCTTCCCAAGGTTTCCTGAAACAGACCATGTCAATTTCAAACATTCCTTCCTATTCCTCCTCTATGCATTGATACAGTCATCTTCATTAGACTCGATATCCCTATTAATTGTTCAACAATACGGTAACTACCACATACAGTGTGTGAGCTAAATACTTCTGCATTTTAGTTCTCTTTTACAGCCCATTCTTTTAGGAGGATTTGTCATTTCATTAGTTTTGAAACAGCAGCTTCTTTGAATAACCATCTTTTGTGGGAAGAGCATGAAATAGTGTAGGGCTCCCTACCCTGATCTCCCCAGAACACTGCTTCCCAAAATGTGAATGAGAGTTTTATAGAGAATGGGTAATGTGACCATACACATTTAAGGAAAATATTGGGTTGAACAAAAATTTTATTTTTTAGTATAAATTCCTAGAACTGTTGATATGCACTTATGTATTATAAATCTGAATGATAGAAACACAATTTTAGTATTTCCCACACTTTTACATGGCCCTTCCTTTTTTTAATTCCACAAAATTCTATTCTCCCAGTTATCTACTGCTGTTGAGCACACAAACCCCTGATTTAAAATGATTCATGACCACGTCTCACAGTTTGAGCTCACGTGCAAACCTTGGGTTCTCGGTTGGGGGCCAGCAGTTGCATTCGGACGAAGGCTGGGGCTGGAGTTACCTGAAGGCTCAACTGGCTTGGACAGATGATAGCGGCTGCTGGCTGAGGACACAGCTGTGACTGTCATCAAGAGCACATCCCCATGTCTACCCTGTATGCCTTCAGTTTCTCACAGGGATTCTGTGAGGTGACACTTTCAGAGGGAGTATCTAGAGAGCAAACACGTTGAGAGACTCCGGGGAAAGCTTCCAGGCCTCTCACATTTCAGGCTGAAAAGTCTCAGAGTATCATGGCCCAAGACCCACCCAGATTCAGGGGAAGAGGGAAAGGAAAATTAGCGTCGATCTATCAACGGAGACGTGTGAACATAGAGGGAAGGGAAGCAATGAGTGGTGGCCATTTTTGCAGATTAGCCATTAGGCTTTGTAAAAAACATTTTATTTATTCATTTTTAGAGTATGAGAGAGGAAGGGAGAAAGAGAGGGAGAGAAACATCCATGTGCAGGAGAAACAATGATTGGTTGCGTCTTGCACACCTCCAGCTGGTAACCTGGCCCACAACCCAGGCATGGGCTCTGACCAGGAATCAAACCAGCGACCTTTTTGATGTGGGACAATGCTCAACCCACTGAGCTACACCAGTCAGGGCTCCACTAGACTTTTAAACATCTCATGGGGCAGTGACATTTTGTAGAACAGTTTGGGTACTGGTGAATCAATGTGTTTGGGGAGAGTGAGGGAGAAAGTCCACCCATCAGAGAGAAGTATTTTGTCACTGACATTGTTTAGAAATTGCTGGTGTATGGTGATAATAGAAAGCACACCAAGTTTTAGATAGTTTTATTATTATAGGGTTGCCAGGTAAAATACAGGAGGCTCAGTTAAATTTTAATTTCAGGTAAATAACAAATCATTTTTTAGTAATGATATGTCTCGTATATTGCATGGGACACTTTTTTATATGAAAAATGTTTATTTACCTCAAACTCAAATTTAACTGTGTATCCTGTAATTTTATTTGCTAAATATGGCGACATAGTGCTATGTACTCCTTTACTGCCAATATTATTGTTGGACTCCTTCCCCTCCCTCTAACCCCAGTATTGCTCCACTGTTGAGTTTGGGAAAAGCTGATGTAATGGAAAGTCTTAGGTTTTCGAATCAGAGAAATCTGATTTCAGATTCTGGTTCTTCCATACACCAGACTTGTAAGTGATTTCACCTTAGCGAGCCTCAGTTTCATCTTCTGTCAGGATCAGTTAAAGTTACCTGGTGGGATTGCCAGGCGCTGCGGTGAGGTGACGTGTGTGAAGCACATACCTCCAGTTCCCCGGGGCTGAACAGCCCTGGAGCCAACGGTAATCCGGACTCCTGTTCCCCCAGATAAAGCAGAAGCAGAAGGGACACCCCATGTAGCTTTGTAGATGGTATTTATTTGCTGAAGTATTTCAACAGGCAGGAATCTAAGTGAAGTATTTGTTTTAATTCTTGCAAAAGAATGAGGGAGTCAGTGAGGTGTCATCTTGGGAGTTGCGAGTTCAGTTCGAATGGCACTTGAAGGAAGGAAAAAGATGTTAAATGACAGTGACTGTGCTGTCAATGCCTTGACTGGCTCATGAGCTCTATTGTGTAATTGCTCTGAGTTACATACTCAATGATACTTTTATTTTGATTTTATTTGCTTGCATATCCACACTTTTATGCAGATTATTACCTAGAAGCTATTTCAGTATAATTGACTATAGGAGTAAATTTCATGATGGTTATTCTGATAACCATGATAAAAATTTGAGGGCAAGTTACGTCTGAGTTAAATGCCATAAAGGGATATTTTTCCTGGTTGAACCTTGAAGGTGCAGGGAGATATTTACTGGACAGATGCATGCCAAACACTATGGAAATCTCTCTGAAGTAAATGTGTTTAGCTCCATTTTTATAGCTACAGACACGGAGGCTCAAATTGGCCTCAAGACTTGTTCACCGTCCCAAAACTAATAAACACAAATACGCCCCTGCCCATGTGCCCATTGTCCCTGCCCTCATCCTTGTCATGGAGTTCAGTGGGTGTCTCTCAGGGCTGCTATCTAGTGACCTTTCAGCGGCCATTGACAGGGCTTACCCCTGACTCTCATGTTTGAAAGACCCTGTTCTAGTCTCAATACTATTACTATTCTGGATCCAGAGTCTTCCTTTTCCTCAGGCCTTTCCTTGAATTTCCCTGGAAGCTTCTTCTCCTTGATTAGATAATTAGGGTTTGCTGTTTCTCAAGACTGACCCAAGCACCTTCCCTTCATTTTCTCCTGTCTTAACTTCAGTCACAAGCACAACATAAATTAGCACCTAGCACAGTTGGTACGAATCTTTCTGCCGCCCACTTCAGAATTGCATCTGTATGCTATCGGTGCACTGATTTTGTTATAGCTTAATATCTGCTTTTGCTCACCTTGAGATCCTTAGTGCCTTGTATCTGGTAAGCACAGCACAGAAATTTGAGGATTGAAGGAATGAATGGATGAACCTGGATAGTGTGGCCCAAAATCTCTTTTTTCCACTCCCTATTCTTCTCCCAAATGACTTCAGAGATGAAAAACAAAGAAAAATTTCTCAAACTTTATTTTGCACATGAGGGGACTGAGATTCAGAGAGGTTAAAGAATTTCTCCAAAGTCACACAGGACTTGAAAGGTCTGGGATTCTGCTCTCTCAAAGGCTGTGTCTCCCTATATCTCTATAGATTTGATCCTAGCTGCTGGCTGGCTATCCTCACAGGGTTACTGGTTTGCCTTTGCTGGTAATGGAGAAGTCTTAGGAATTGTATCGGCATATAATGGGTCTACAATTCATATTTGCCCTTGAGATCTAGCCAGACTCTAAAGTACGCATCAATATCAGGTCCCCTGCACTGTCCTCTTTTTCCTTCTATTCTACAATGACTCAGCATTTTCATCACCTTTTTTTCCCTTTTTAGTAAATATTCAAAAAATAGCCCTAAATCAATAACATATTTTAGTTTACTAAATATAATAGAATTTTTAGAGATTCCATATGCCTAAGATTTGAAATCCTATGTTGAAATTTCCCAAATATTAATGAATTACTATGTAGCAAATAGCCCTTTGTACAATTCCACAAAAGGAGTCCTTCATTTTCACGGGAGAGCACTCACACATGTACTCTGTGCTGTGGTTGGTGGTGTGGTGAGCGGCACCGTTTTTATTGACTGACAGACTACATAGAGGATAAAGCCAAAATAACCCACAGCAGATGACTAAATGCATGTTAAACTTCGCTAAGAGTAAAAGGCACTTGTCATTTTAAAACACTCCTTTTGCTTCCTCTTTTTTTTTAGTGGCAGTGAGGGGGTATAGTAGGATAGTGTAGCTGGCCAAAACAAGCAAGAGTGAAAGGAAAAACACAGCATGCATGAAAGATGGTAGAGGAGAAAAATCAAACAACATTTCCATTCTCTTACAGATTTACAGAATCTTGACTGATGGCCTTGAAAGAACTCTGAGAACTCATCTTCACCCCTCACTTTATAAATTAGGTCACAAAGCTCAGAGAGGTTATATGGGTTATCTGGCCTCAAAGTGATTGCATGGAAGAGTTGAGAATCGAGGTCTTTGTTGTGAGTTCGTTCTTTAAGGTTCAGCTCACTTGTTACTTTCTCTGTGATGCCTTATATGAGCCCCCCGGGTATGGCCGTGTGTCCCTTCCCAGTATTGCCATAGCACTCTGTGTACCCTACATATCCCATAAGGTCATGGACACCTCTCTCCTTGATGGCCCTCCCTCCGTCTTTCAGCTCTATGAGCTCCAGCATAATGCTTCTCAAGCATCAAAGAATATAAAGGGAAGAGGATGACTGACATGTTCTCTACTACGGTGGGAATTCCCTTTCCTGTCTCGCAATACAGTCCTCTTTGCCAATCACTGTGTATGAATTCCCCAGGTGACTCTTCGTTGCTTCTCTCTAGTTTTATCTTTATTGCATTCTAAACTCAGTCTGGTTCAGTGACAAGTGCTTTGCTATGGGACCTGGCATCTTTTTCTACACCTGTCACTTATGAGCTGGTTGGTCCAAGGCAGGCTATTTATTCTTTTGGGGAATCAGTTTTCTCTCTTCTGTGAAATGGGTGTATCAGCAGCTGCATTTCAAGATCTTCTTTTAGACTCTGTAAGATTAGTAGAAGAAAGAAGTCCCCTCATGGTTGCCTGGCCTATTTTTTGTGTTTTCTTTCTATTAACCTTCAACTGGACTAGGCTGAACTGGTGAGGCAGTGGAGTGGACCAGTTGCTTCTTTACGGACTGGGTCAGTGATTTCAGTTGTCGCATTGTTATAACTGTCACTATTTTGCTTCTGATCTTAATATTTAAAAAATACTTTAAATTGACTAATTTTAAATTGACTACAGTTTTGTTTTGATAAGATAAATTGCATCGATTGATGTTTGAACATTGAACCAATATATAAATAAATCCCACTTGATTGTGGTATAAAATTCTATTAATACATTTTAAATTTATTTTCTAATTTCTGTAAATCTGACATCTATGTACATGATATTAATCATTTAGCTATTGGTCCTTAATTTTCTTTTTATATCTTTATTTTATTTTGGTAATAGCATACTGCTAGCCTCATAGAATGAATCAGGACATATTCCTTTGTTCCTATTTTTTCGATGAGATTGCAGAGCATTAGTACAATTTCTTTCTTAAGTCTTTGTTAAAATTTACCAGTAAAACCATCTAGACTTGATTCATTCTTTTTTTGGAAGGTTATTAATTATTGGTTCAATTAAAAATTATATACAGTGCCATTCAGCATATTTATTTCTCCTTATGTGTGTTTAGTAACTTGTATCTTTCCAGAATTAATCTGTTTTGTCTAAATTATCAAATTTGGACACATAGCATTATTCACAGTATTCTTTTATTGTTTTAACGTCTGTGGACTCGGTAGTACTGATACCGCTTTCATCTCTGAGACTGGTCATTTGTATTCTCTCTCTTTCATTCTTGGTTTGCCTCGTGGTCAGGGGTGGTGTTTCCCTGTTGGCTGCTGGTGCCGCCTTAACCAGAAGATTCGTTAGGCAGTTTGTTTAGGTTGTTTATTCAGTCCTCGTGAAAGCCTTATGGGCTCAGATATTCCAGATATTCGTATTAACATTTTACAGACGAGGAAACAGAGGACCATGTCCTATTTTGTAAGAGGGGGAACAATATGACAAGTTTTCTAGGAACTCCTCTGTGCCCTACATGCTTCGTGATTGCGTTTCTACCGCGGTCTCCCCTTCTTCAGGTTGCACGAACTGCCCGGTTTTTGAGAAGGAGATCACTGGAGGGGAACCAGACGAAAGGGTTTAATGTCGGCAGAGTGCTGCCTTTCGATTCCACTGAAATTAAAAGGCCGTGATAACCTTAGTTGTAGTAGTCTTAAGTAACTTTTAATTAAGGGCTGATTCGGTGCACAGCCGTTTGGATCGCAGGGACGCGCTCCGCGTCTGTCGCGGTACCGCTTCTCGGGAAGGGCGAGTGGGGAGTTCTGTGTGCAGAAAGACGTCCCAGTCCTCGGGTTTCCTTCCTCGGCGAAATTGCGTGTCCAGCGTCCACCGAGAGGGCATTTTGCTGTCTGTTGCTAAAGCAAGGAGCGCAGGCAAGTATGTGAACCTTGTTTGACATTAATAAACACCCTAGGCAATTCCAAGAAATTCGCTATCGTAAAGACACTTCCATAAAAGGTGGCTGACTGATAGCTTGGCCGAAATGCAGTATCTGGTAGTTTGTGGCAATTTTCTCTAATGGGAGTAGATACTGAATTTATTTCAGAAGTGCCTCCAGAGTTCTCCTCATGCTACCAAGATGTTACTACTTTTTCGCAAAGCACACGGTAGAAGAACAAACGCTTCAGGCCATAAAATGAGGATGTGTGCGTGCCCGCGCATGTGTGTGTACGGGCTGAGGGAGGAGGGTTTCATTCAGGGCGCTATTGACTTCATATAGACAGATTGATAGACTACATTTCATTACTTTGTGGAGATTGCAAGATCATTCCCAATGTAGAATTTGTTAATGAAAAGCAAAAGAGAGTGAGTTAAAGAAATTTATTTGATTTCAATAAGCAACTCATGGGCAATTCCCTCTACAATATTTTAAACAAATATGCTATTAAAGGCTTGCATCCCGTTCCCTGCACGACTTCTTTCATTCCTCTTTTTTAAATTAAGTTATAGGATAGCAAAACCCAATCACCTACTTTAACATTCTCTCAGGCATTTTAACGACAAAGTCAGAACAATGTTGCTTGCCACTTCAGGGGCCTGCTGGCATGAAGTGAAGGATGAGAATCTGCTCTTTTCAATATACTTATGAGAGATTCAGAGTGTGTTTTCATACTGTTTCTGCCATGGGTGAACTGTGCAACCTCTGCAGATAATGTGCCCTTTGGAGGTCTACACCCTTATTTTTAAGCGGAATTTAAATACCTGTCAAATTTATTTCACAGAGTTGACATGCTGGTAAAGTGAGAGAGTATACGTGAGAATGGAATTCTTCCTGATCTTGCTAGGCCCTCTGGCCCATGGTGCCTTCATGTGGCCTGTTTTGCAGATAGCAATTTTGTTTCTAAAACTTTTGGAAATCCTATCTGGACAGATGCGAGCAAATTGTTGACATGCCATTTAATTCTATGAACAACACGCTTTGTCTTCATTTGCTGAGTTTCCTGCATTTCAGCACATAGAACTGAGAATAAAATATGCCAATATGAATATGTATATACATACAGTCTTGGCAGAGGTGAGGTATGATTCAGTGACCCTTTCAAAAGACTCAGAGCTGCAAACAATAGCTCTCTAACAAAGAGAGTTTGCCTAGAAGGGAGAATGAAGAACCAATAATGAATATAGCAAATATCATTTATGCAGGGAGGTCCTGCTCTTGGCCCACTCACAGCTAGCTGAAGATGTTTCAAGTTGTTTTTAAATTTCCAGAATGAGTGGGTTCCAGTTAAGGGGTAAAGTGATCGTTGATGCTAAAACACAGTGATCCCACTTGTCATGTTCAGGACACTCTTCATTGTAAGGACAAATGATTCAGCACAATGAGTGTTTTAGACCTTTGAACCTTTGTTCAAAGGTGTTAGACCTTTGAACAATACCCTGTTATCTAAATGCATTTTATTCCTTCCAAACTGTCAAGGACAGGGTGACCTAAAATTTTATTTTTTCAAAGTTGATAGGTTGTTCACAAGTATATGATTTACCCTTTTAAAGTGTACAATTCAGTGGCTTTCAATGTGTTCACAGAGTTGCACAACCATCAACACTATCCAATTTATTTTCATCATTTCCAGAGAAACTCCGTACCCATTACCTGTCACTCTCATCTCCCCAAACTCCAGGTATCGGCAACCGTCTATGGATTTGCTATTCAGAAATGTCATGTAAATGGAATCACACAATATGCACACTTTTATGTCTGGCTTTTTTCATTTAGTATAATATTTTCCCAGTTCATTCACAGTACCCTGTACATCACTACATCATTACCTCTTGTGGCTCAATAATATTCCACTGTACGCATATACCACTTATATTTATACAGTCATGAGTTGATGGACATTTGGATTGTTTCTACTTTTTGGCTATTGTGAATAATGCTCTATGGAAACTTATGTACATGTTTTTTGAATGAACATTTTCAAAAACTAATAGACTTTATTTTTTTACAGAAGTTTGTGGTTTACAGGAAAACTGAGCTGAAAGTCCAGAGAGTATTCGTGTATTCCCTCTTCCCCACCATTCACCCAATCATTTTTCCTGTTATTAACATCTTGCTTTGGTGTTGTACATTGGTTATGATTGATGAATCAATATTGATTCATTATTATTAACTATGGCCCATCTTTTACATTAGGGCTCATTCTTTTTGTTTTATACTCTATGAGTTTTGCTAAGTGCATAATACCATGTATCTACCTTTACAACATTATATAGAATAATAGTTTCATTGCCTTAAAAATGGCCTGTGCTTTATCCCCTTCTTGTTTTCCCCTTCCTTCTTTTCTTCCCTTCCCCCAACCCCCTGACAACAACTAATCTTTTGCTGTTTCCATGGTTTTGCCTACAACAGAATGTCATATGGTTGGAATCATACAGCCTGTAGCATTTTCAGACTGGCTTCTTTCACTTAACAATATGGGTGAAAGGTCCTTCTGTGTCTTTCCATGGCTTATTTCCTTTTATCTCTAAATAATATTTTATTGTATAGATATACCACAGTTTGTTTAATCCACTTACCTACTGAAGAACATCTTGTTTACCTTCATTTTTTGGCAGTTATCAATAAAGCTTCTTAAAAGATTGTATTTATTTATTTTTAGAGAGAGGGGAAGGGAGGGAGAAATAGAGGGAGAGAAATATCAATGTGAGGTTGCTTCTCACATGGTCCCCCACTGGGGACCTGGCCTGCAACCCAGGCATGTGCCCTAACTGGGAATAGAACCCATGACTCTTTGGTTCTCAGCCCATCCTCAATCCACTGAGCTACACCAGCCAGGGCTCCATAAAGCTTCTTTAAGCATTCATTTGCAGGCTTTTGTGTGAACATAGGTTTCCAACTCATCTAGGTAAATGACTAGAAGTGTAATTGCTGGATGATACAGGAAGATTCGGTTAAGCCCTGTAAGGAACTGCCTAATGTCATGTAGCTGGAATCGTACTGAAGCCTTTTCAGTTCCAGCCTCAGCCTCATCCTGGGGAGGGTCTGAGTGTAAGTCCTGTGCCCATACTTGTACCTCTGTGCGGCAAGGGAAGTCCTCATCGTGGGGTGAATTATGTCACCCCGAATATTCATATGTTGAAGTCTTAACAACTCAATACCCCAGAAGGTGACTACATTTGGAGATAGTGCCTTTAAAGATATATTTAAGTTAAGTGAGATCATATGGATAGGCCCTAATGCAACATGACTGATGTACTTGTAGAAAGCGATTAGGACCTAGACACACACAGAGGAAAGAACAAGTCAAAACACAGTGAGGGGACAAGCCAAGGAGGTGCACTCATAAATCAGCCATCATGAAATGGGCAAATGCATTGAAAGAGTCTTTAAAAAAAATCCACTGAGGCCAAACGCAGCCTCTCACAACAATGCCAGCTGGTACACTGATACACGTAGGTTTCTAGAACACTCACGTGGTGGAAGAAGCCTGCACTACAAGGGAACTGGCCTCCAGGAGATAATTCCAGGGTTGTTTTTTTTTGGGTGTCTCCTTGTAAATGTTTGTCTGTTTCCAAATATTAGGAGGTTTTACTGACTCTGTGAGGGCTACCAGTGTCAGGGTAGCATTTCATTCTTAAGTAATCCTTCTAAAACCTCCCAGACAAGCCCTCATTTTTCCCCATGACAGTTAACAACTACATCGTGTATGATGCAACCGAGTCCTTGTCAGAAGAAAAGAAGAAATGAGTTCCTGATCCAATACTCAACTCTAATTTAAGGGCATTTTCTTCTTAAAAATCTCACGAGATCTTGATACTTCTTATACACAGGGCAAGGATCTAGGTGGATCTGTTGCTCTTGACCTTTGGCACCGATAAGCTGACTATCACATTTATTTAAAAGCTGCCTCTCAAGGGAAAATGTGAAGGTAAACAATATCTAGTGTGTTTTCTGGTGGTCCTATTTAACCCAAAATGTGAAGAACGTTTGTTGGCCATGATGGTGCCTGAACCTGGAGAAGAGATGGGAAATCTACCAGCTCCAGGGTATTGCATTCCACACTGTCGTCATGCACGCAGAGGTTCTACTTACAACCTGTGTTTACAACATGCCCTGGTAGGTTAGACTTAGTAACCTAAGTAGATATCAAAATGGATCGGGTCAGTTATGCAAACATGTGCTCAGTTAATGAAAGGAATCAGACATCAAACACATGGAAACTATAACTGTTGAAGTGGAAGAGAAGGTTGGCCAAGCACAGTAGTGGCTGGCAGTCATGGTGCTGATGTTTCCCAGAGATGCTAATTGATTCTCAGGTAGGTGGGCAATAAGAAACAGAAATGAGAGACACAGAGAAGGAGAAAATAAAGCCAGTCATCCAACTTTCTCTTTAGATTTCTGATTTGATGTAAAAACTCTCATGGAATATCACATGCGTGTGGCAGGATTCCCAGAGTTCCAAACAAGCACAGCCTTCAGAATGGTTATATGCAGGAAGTTGTCCTCTGTGATAGTCAGGATAGGTTAGGCTGCACTGCAGGAACGAAGGAATCCTTAAGTATCTTCAGTTTAACATAGTAAACATTATTTGTCACCCACATTATAATGGAGTGTGGGCCAGGGGCTGCTCAGTAGCCCTCTTGTAAGTGGTGAGTTGGGGAGCTAGAATGTTTCTGTACAAAGGCTGTGTCATATGCAATGACTGACCCCTGTGTAACCAACAAGAGAGAAGAGAGGCTTGGGGGTGACGAGGCATATTTTATAACAATTCCCCTCCCTTCAAGCTACGTGTCTTGGAGCAGATCTCGGTAAGGTGGCCTCAGCCTGACTATACCAGTGGCTGGTAGTCTGCCCGTGGGCTCTCGAAGACGACTTGGAGTCGTTATCTCTGCCTCAGATTTTAAGAGCATAAGGAGAAAAGCCCATGTGGGCATGTGGCCCATGTGTGGAAGTCTCTGGAAAGGGTTCATTGCTAACATGAAGAAATGCCTTATTGATTATGGGAGACAGAATGAACGGATGGTTCAGCTTTCAAAAATGTATTAGCACTAGATGTGTTAACACTAACTGTGTTCCTCTTAACACAATTTTGGATTACTTGCACCGATAAACACCTCAGACATCAAATAGAGAAGAAAACATAGATAAAGAAGAAGAATTTGGGCCTGCATTATTAAAATTTCCATATTAACAGCTACTGCATTTTGGCTATAGGATTTCCAACAATGATTGTTACCAACTTTAAACTATCTGGGCTGAGATCTCGCCTCTGTATGAGGATTAAACACAGTTTCTAAGGTCATGTCTGTTTCTGTCATTCTAAACAACATAGTTTTCTCTCTCTGTGTTTTTTTTTCACTTGGTGGTAGATTTAATATAAACTCGGTAGCTCATAAAAGAATTTTTATTTGCAAAGAAAATTGTTGAGGGTAGAAACAAAAGACTATTTTCCAATCTCATGTGTCTTATTCACCAGTATTGGAATTTTAAAGATTCTATTTGCCATCTGTTATTTTCTTTATTCCAATAATAATACATACATTTTTTCTCTTAATGCACTACTAATTTGTTTTCTGCAGTGACTTATTCAAAATGTGTACTTCATGTTCTGAAGGGTCTACAAACCCTGCACTCTGTGTGTGTGTGTTTATTTCCCCTTGGAATACAGTTAGTTACTTTTTTGGACTTAGAGGTTGTAAAACAACAACAACAACAACAAAGTGCAGCACTGTTCATAAGTATGAATCAAAGGATATTTTCCATGAAATGTAACCGTGAATTTTTACCCAAAGTTTAGCCCATTTAGTGGATGTGCTGTTTAGAATGTGAGTGTTCTTTGTTTCCGTTTTTAGTTCAGTGAACAGACATACCTGGTGGTTTTGGAATCTGAACCCATATTTTACTCTTTGACCTCTTAAATGTGTGATTTGCCTCTCCAGAAAGTAGGTTCCTCACCTATAAGACAGGGTCACTGGGGTACCAATCCAGTGGGATGGCTGCAGAAAAGGTCAAAGGAGGAAGTGCTTGGCAAGCTTTTATTCTAGTGATAGTGGTAGGCAAAGGTTAGATGTTATGATTAATACTGTCACTTTATTCAACTATCGATTAATTGCAAAATGATAGCTTACTTAATCTTATTATTTGTTAAGCCCCACAAAAACATCTCCATTTTGATGGGGAATATTGCCAGATTCTTCCACTCCTGGGTCAAATGTAGCCTAAACTTTCAAGGGTGGGGGTGGGGACTCTTTGTTTTTCTGGCCCTATCCAGAGTGAGTATTAAGGAATCAATTATCATTCTCTTGGCAGGTCTAGTTAGAATCATATCTCAATTGAATTGTGTGTTTTGTGGATAATCCTGTATCTCATACCATACCAGGCACATGAGTACTTAATAAATATATGCTAAATAAATGGGTACATTTTTGCAACAAAATTACCAGCCTTCACTTAGAAAGAAAAAAACCTTCCTTCTCAAATGATTTTCCCAGGGCATACACTCACATCCATTATGTAAATTTAGAAATTTAGCATTTTTGTAACCATAGCTCATCCATCTAGGAAACCAAACAATCAGCTTTCATTGTAAACACTACAAGAGAAGCCTCATTAAAAAAAAAAAAGTTAAAGTATCGACTTCAGGTAAGCAGAAGAAACATAGCTTCTGGTAGCCTCAAGTATCCTTGACTTATAGATCAGCGTTTTGGGTTCTCTCTTCATAACATCTTCCCTCTGTGCCTATCTGTGTCTCGAGTTTCCCTTTTCTGTAAGGCTACTGTCATGTTGGATTAGGGCCTACTTTAATAACTTCATTGTAACTTGATCACCTCGGTAGAGATCCTGTTTCCAAATAAGGCCACATTCTGATGTATTTCAAGATATCTTTTTGGGGGGGATATTCAGCATTAAATCCACGTATAAATTTTATGGATGTTTAACAGTCTAGGAGTGGTTCAATTCATATGGAAAGAATTTGTAAAGGATACAGGATTTTAACACAGGATTTTATCACCCGAGGTGATAACGCAGGGTGTTATCATCATCACTATTAGAAGGGGTGCTCATTTATTTACAAGTGAACTTGAACATTGAATAGGGTGCATACTACTTTAATTTAAATACAATGCACTCAGTAAATGAATCCGTGGTCTTTAGGCTACCATTAAATCTTTGTCTTAGTTTTTCTGCAGAAGAAAACTTTTAAAATTCTGTTTTCAATGAGGAAAAATCAATCCGGAAAACAGGATTCACTTGGAGGTAATGGTAAATGGAATGAGCTCACATTGCTGCTGTTTAGTTAGGGGGATACCTACCTACCTGTGGCTCTGCAACCCCCACTGTAAATCATTGTACTAGTTTGCCTGTCTTTAAAAAGAGATGACCATTCCCATATAAACCTCAGAAATCAGAAAAAACACAGAAATGAATACCTTAATCTTATTTTGCTAGGAGAGTTTCAAACAGATAGAACCTTGCAAAGCCTCAAAGATCAGAGTTCTTGATTCTCAGGGGGAACACAAGTATGAGAGCTATAAACATGTGTTTTTTTTTTGTAATCAAATCAAAGTGATAGAGGGGAAAAGTCTCTGAATAGGAATAAAATTCCCAGTAGTGGTTACAACGGTTACTCCAACAGTGGGTGACTTGAAACTTTTAGAAGAACATTAAAGCTTTTAGGAAAAAATAGGAGGCACTAGAGCCTACTTTTGACAATCCCAGTGCTGGCTATACCCCAACAACTCAGTGGTCATTTGAGACGAGACATTGATAGGTGGTAATAAGACTTAAGATCTCGGGAAACCCTATTAGAGAGCCTTGGTTTGGGCTAACCCACAGGACTGGGCCTTTAGTTCACATAACTTCTGAATGGCTTCCTTGCAGTTAATGTTTCACAAGCCTCCTACATTGTATTAGTTGAGCAATAGTTGAAGAGTATGGGGTGGAGGCAATGGTCTTTAAGTAGGTCTGCGTTGAGCCTCATTTCCAGTGTCCTTGGTGCTAGGACTATTGACAAAATGGTGGCTGTGTAGGATCTGGTAATGGTGATGCTGGTGTAGCTTATGTTAGTACTGTTCCAGAATATATTGACGCAACCTGTTCACTTAGTAACTCTGCAGTTTAGTAGCTCCCCTGTTTTTCTTATCCTCAGGAATGAACGTAACTTGGCTTACAGATAGGTAAAAAAGCGACAATCCATTTTCTTCTCCCAACACTCTAGTCAAAGCCAGAGGTGTGATGTTATAATATTAATTTGGTGGAGTTACTATTTAAAGTAAACTCTTTAGAATGAATTGCATTTTGGAAAGGATGGGAAAAGTTGTATGTGGGTGGTCCTTAAGTCTCCGCATGACTTTCTTTTCTTGGTATCCTTTCTCTCAGTAGCTGAGAGATTTTAATAGATAATAGGGAATTAAATAGAAATATCATCTAATAAGCATGATGTGTGCTGTCATGGTTAATTCCAACATAATGAACAATGACTGAATAATAATGGCTGCTTCCAGAGGTCTGCCATATGCTCATTCCGGATAATGGTTGCGGGTGCTTCCTTAAATATGGGTGCCAGGAGCTAGCCAACAGCGCTCCAAGTAATCAGATTTTCTGCTGCTCTCAGTCTCTCAATGGGATTTTAGCTTTTTCAGTTAGTTGAATCATAAAAATGAAATCAGATTCTAAAGGGTTTTATAGATGTGTGTGCCGTGGCAGAAGGAGGGGGGCGGGATAAGGAGAGAAGAGAAGGAAGACAAAGAGGGAAGAGAATGAAACCTTAATGCTATTTTTCCCTAGACTGCAAGAAGCATCTTCTGAATTAGAAACAGTCTGTTTACCAATCTTCCTTCCCCCATCTGAAGATTAATTAACTTCTGCTCTGTATAAAGCTGGCATGCTAATGGAACACAGTATACTTAAGTGGACATTTTTTTTCCGTATAACATTCTAATGACTAATTAAAGTCCAAATGACAATGTATTCTGATATGTAAGTAAAGTCAAAGTGATCGTCGTATTGTGTAAAATTAGTCGCTGTATTTAGCTCATTCATTGGCTAGCTAATGTTTAGTCTGAATGAACCGAGGGACTGCATGCAGGCTTTGTTCTGATTTACTCGAAAGGACTGGGTGTCTCACTTAGGAGAGGTACAGGGGAAAGCTCTCTTTGAAGGAGTAGAAAGGAAATCCGATTCCTGTTTGCATAGGTTGGAGTGTTAACATTTTTCCTTATGGTCTTGAGCAAGGTGGAAGCTCTCAGGCTTTCATACTCATTGCAATGGTGAGGAGATGGTGAGAACCGAGTTGAGGATGTGAAGGTAAATCACTTTGTGAACTAGGCCAATACGCAAAGAATGATGTGTGGTCCAGCAGCTGTAGCATCCCATGGGAGCTTGTGAAAAATGCAGAATCTCAGGCCCGCCCCCAGATCCATTGCATTGGAATCTGCATTTCAACAAGATCCCCAGGGGATGTAGATCCGCATTAGAATTTGAGAATTACTTTGTTATGTATATGTTAATTCTGAGTGTGTTATCAAAACATTATTCAAAAACAAAACTTTGAAAAACCTAAACTATATGTTGGACATAATCTTCTAATCTTTTGAGAGATTATTGATAAATGAACAAGCCCCCTGCAAAAGAAACATTCTGAACCAGAAGCCAATGTTAAAAAAAAATCTAGGAACAATACTCACAAACCTCCCCAAGGCAAGTCCTGGGTTAAGATGAACACAGTTAGTGTTAACACATCTAATGCTAATACATTTTTGAAAGCTGAACGATTCTGCCTCCCATCATCAATAAGGCATTTCTTCATGTTAGCAATGAACCCTTTCCAGAGACTCCCACACATGGGCCACATGTCCACATGGGTTTTTCTCCTTATGAACAGGAAGTTCCAACGACCCACCTTTTGTTCTAACCTTTCTACAGCATGGACATCATTGATTACTATGATGTCTGTGAAAGTGTACGATGATCTAAAGGTTTATTATGTTAGCATTTTAATGCCGGAGAAAGAAAGGCCTTTATGGCTTCATAAAGGATTTTCATCCACAAGTGTTGAAACATACTCTTTCATTATCCTTGCTAACCTGAAGATTTACACCTTGAGCCTTGCAAATTCCGGTACTTCCTGCCTCTGACCGCACTTCCTTCTGGTTGCAGCAGCACCTGGAGCAGCGCTGTTTGATGTGAGTAGGGTATGCTTGCCGTGTTGGGGAAAACTTCAAACCCAGACAGAAATAGATGCTGAAATGTCCATTCTTTCCCCAGTGAGACTTCTTTGATTCAGAGGAAAGAGAAGAAAATGGGAGGAAATATGCTTTGATTAATTTGTTTAATCGTGAGGAGTTTGGGGTGGGGGGATATAACCTATTTACTTCTTATACCACTTTGATAATTACTCCCTATGGACTGAAACTCTGTATTTCAGCACATTGCAGGATATACAGTGAATGGGTAGCAATAACGTACAATCTGGAATAAGTAAGTTTGAAAGTCACCTGGTTAACAAAAAAAAACATAGCAGAAGTGGTCATTTGTCATCATTGACTTAGCTAAACAGTTTTTAAATACAAGACTAAAACTTATGTGAATAAAAATGTAAAAAAAATACTCCAGTGTGATTTGCATTCTGTATCTATACAAGAAAAATTAATTTGAGACTTAGCAACCATCACGTTTATTTCTCAAAGGGAGACAAGACCTATGCACCCAAAACGTTTTGAGATAAAAAAAAAATAACTGGTTTAATCACATCGACAATGACTAACAATTCCTAAATGCTTCCAGAATTTTGAATACAGTACCTATGAACTTTCTGTCCATGGAGCAGACAGTCCCCTCCCTCTGTCTGTCCCAAACACACGCTGCTGTCCCCCAAGGCCATTAGGAACGTGTTCAGATGCCAGTACGGAACAGTGGATGAGACAGAAGGGTGTTCAGTTCTCTCACAAAGCACTAGAAGTTCAAAGGTGGGCTGTGTGGTTAGTGCAGGGCTCGGTGATGCCGTCAAGGACCCGGGCTCTTTTTAACGCCCTTTCCTATTCTTAGTATGTTGGTGATGTCTTCTTTTACGAAGCGTGAAATGGCTCTCCCAGTTGTAGGCATCTTATCTTTATAATATGATCCTTAGCACCAAAGAGTGAGCGGGTGGCAAAAAGATCTTACCTCACCATCTCTACTTTTATCTCCCAGGAAAAATCTATTTTTTAAAAGAATCTTATCCATTTATTCCTCTATTTATTTATTCCGGTGATACTGGTTAATCCAGTTATGTAGGTTTCAGGCGTACAGTTCTGTCATATACATGGTGATGGAAAATCTTTACCAGCTGCTGCCCAATAAACAACTCGTCCGGTCTCATTGTCCCCCTGGTGGTCATTGGTACTCTGTGCTTTAAGTAGGGCAGTGAAGGAACCGGCTGCTTGAGTTTCATTGGTGCAGGACAAGCGCGAGAGAAGGGGTTTGGGAACGGCTGACGGGTGGGTTCACTGACATTGCTGCTGGACCATCGACCACACTTTGAGTAACAAAGTTCTATATTGTGTCTGGTCTATTATATAGTGGGAGGAGGGAGGGGTAATTATACCTTTATGTAACTGTATCTATGTCTAATCTTATCCTATTTCTCTCTTCTGTCATTTTCTGGGTGCAGTTCAGTTAGCTCTTTGTCTTTTCTATTTTCTCACTTGTCCCCCCAAGCACTATTCATGGGATAACATATGTACAGTGTTTGGTACAAACATACTGGCCACAAACCCCTTTAACCTGCCCTTTTCTTTTTCTAACCTTGTTTATTTAACTGATAAAAGGCTGTCTTCCACTCTTTTATTTTCCTTTTAAAATTCCATTTAGGAATGTAAAATATAAATACTACCTAGACTGATCGATGTAAGCTTAGTGGCAGTAATATTCACATATCAAGGAAATACAGAGCCCTGTTTTGTGATTTAAAAACAAACTGTAAGATAGAATGATTTTGAGCTACCTCTAATGTTGATGGTGGAGAGGCTTAGAATATATTCAACAAGTTGTCACAGAATTCTGTATTCAGATGAACACCTCCTTCTCTAATTGAACTTGTTACTTCTCAACAACAGCACTCCCAGGAAATAAAGCACTATTTCTCAGGCAATGTTATTGTTTTCCTGTTTTGTTTAATTACGATACAAATGTACAGTAGAATTATTTACAACCATGTGGCATTTGAAGGATTTCTGTTACACTGAAGGCTAAGCTGACTTTTATGAACTCAGCTAGAAATCATTCATACTCATGATTTTATTGGAAAACACATTCTGGCCTCTCTAGTCAATGAACTCATATTCCCACCTTTAGGTGTGCTAGCATTTTATTGGTTGAAGACAAATTATATTCTACAAACAGTACTGACACACGGAGCTTTGTGGGTGATAGGAATATTGTCGTATATTGTCCAATCTGGTGGCCATAAATGACTATGGAGCACTTGAAACATGGCTAGTTGAACTAAGCAACTGATTTTTAAGTTTTATTTAATTTTAATTCATCTAAATTGAACAAGCCATTTTTGTGACCGGCAGCTACCGTAGTGGACAGACCCGTCTAGAGGCACTGCAGAGTTTTGGCCCCGTGGGTGTCCTTCACCTTCATTAGTGATTGAAGGATTGGCTCTGGAGGTTACTGCCTCCTTCGTATGTGTAAGGACTGTCTGAGAGTCCACTTAATTTTTTAGAAATGGAACTGTATACTATAAATGGGGTTGAACTAGCTACTTTTGGTTATACGTATGTATTTATAGTAAAAAATGCATAATGAATATTTTGGGTACAAGAGGACACAATATTGATTAAAATGTTCTTACAGGGGAAAGCAAAAGAATAGAAGATTGCAATAATTATTTGAAGAGTAATTCTCCTTTTTGTGTTAAAGGCATAATTGGACTTTATAGTTTTGTGTCCATCTAAGTGAAAAATTTTCTCATTATGTTAATACAGTCATCATTTAGTTATTCATGTTCATGACATGGGTTAGTGACATTGCTTTTCATTATTGTCATTAATTCACTCATTTATTATGCCTACTACACAAACATTCAAAAAGAATTGGAGATGACTCATTTATATCATCACTTTGCTTATCAAGTATTTGAATATTTATGAAGCTTGACTACAGCTGCTTACACAGTAAAAATGCTCAGCTGTAAAGGACCTCGTGGTATTTACATATCATGTCACACCTGTCCTCATCTTATTTTTCTTATCCATAGATTCTATTTGGTCATATTTTTAAATTACTTACATTTTAAAAACTTTTGTATATAGCTTCAAAAGCTACCTGAAACTCTTGTTTAATAAGGCAAGATAAAAATCCAAAATTAAAAGGAAATAAATGTGTTAAAATACCTACTAAAATTTCCTCAAGCAGCTAGAAATCTATATATTTAAAATCTTCTTTTTTTCTTTTTTTAAAGATTTTTTAAATGTATTTATCTTTAGAAGGGAAGGGAAGGAGAGAAGGAGAGAAATATCAATGTATGGTTGCCTCTCGTGAGTCCCCTCCTGGGAACTGGCCTGCAACCCAGGCATGTGCCCTGACTGGGAATTGAACTGCGATCGTGTGGTTCAAAGGCCTGCTCTCAATCCACTGAGCTATATACACCAGCCAGGGCTATAATCTTCTAAAAGGACTTTTAGAAATATGTATTCAAAACAATTTAAAATATGCATTCTTTTGACCTAGGTATTCTACTTCTAAATATTTTTCTTAAGAAAACAGTGAAATAATTTAAAAAGATATAGATGAAAGCGTGTGGATGATATTTTTATTTCTAGTAATTATGTATAAAATTTTGAAAATAACATAAATGTCCACTGGGCACATATTGGATAGGTCAATTTATACAAGTAAATTTCAACATTATGTATCATTAAAACAATGACATAAATCTGTACTTATTGATACTGAAAGGTACTGATATTATAGTCATAAAAAAGTAGGTTACAGAAGAGTACTTGAAGAAAAATTTTGTTTGGTTCAAAATGGTGTGTATATTTATATTGTATATTGAATAGATGACATCATTTTAATGGTGCCTATGCCTTGTGGTAGGATTAAGCATGATGTCAAATTTATTTCTTCCATGTGTATACAAGGCTGATCTTCAGCTGCTATGTTTTCTTAAAACCATCCCACTGGTTAAAATACGAAAAAACTTCCCTGTTATTTGAAAGAGTTAATATTCGGATCCCCTTTAATGAGTGTGACCCTGCAGCTCCCATGATGTAGGAACTGAAGTAACTACGTTGCTTGGGATCTCTCAGGTTTTAGCCAATGTCTGCTGACAACTTGGTGGCTGTGAAACATTGGCTGTTAAATGTTTAAAAATTGTTCTTGTCTCTGTATAACCTTCATATCACAAAAAAACCCTACTTCTATATTGAAACAGAAACACATATGACATAGTTCCTCAGTGGTAGGAGAAGGAGGTGCTGGCACTTAAAGAAATTACTCTCCTACCTCCGTAAACCTACCTAGTATGCACTTGTCCCTGAGCAACTGAGAAAAGAGAAGTTTAGAATGAGATGTTCACTTCCCATTAGTGCCTTTACATCAAAAGATGAGGCAATGGACGTTTATCAAAGACTGGAGAACAATCAGAATAAGACTGGCCCGAGTTTTCCTATAGTTAGTTGGCCTTTACAGAACTGAGATGTAAGGTTGTTTTTAGAACTGGTTGGAAATACCAAAATATCATCAACATCTCTATTTAAATATGGGTACAACAGCAACTCCCTTCTCCAGGTCACACACCTGTCAATGTAGTGTCTGGGGAAGCAGCAAAAACTGCGAAGAAGCACGAGAGGCTTGTGGACTATCTAACGTGGGTTTCACACTCAGGAGGTAACTCTAAGGAGACCACTCAACTGCTCCCCAAGGGCCTCTCTTTGTCCAGTTCTAATAAGCTACTTGTTTTTGTGACTAGCAGCAGCTTTGAGGCAGGCAGGGTTTATGGGCTGCCGGGAAGAACATGCTTGGCCATGCCGATTAGTTCGAGCTGAAGCCCGTTTACACAGGCAGGGGCTGTGTCCCACCAGCTACTTATCTGGAATATGACAATCTCACACTTGGACATTTTCAAATAGAATTTGGGAAATGAAAACACACAATCCATTGACTTGTATATAATGTTTTGTTTTTTGCTTTAGGTTAGGGGTGTGTGTGTATGTGTGTGTGCATTGTATTAGAGCACCAAGAAATGACCTCTAATGATAAAACGGTAATTAACTAGATTTAAAAACCTGTTAATTTCGGATGCAGTCTGTCTAGGGACCACACACTGAAAAACACTGGACTGGCGATTTCTCTCTCTGCAGAGTCTACTAGCTTTAACATTTCATGTCATGATTTTCTCGGTGTAAATCAGAAGCTACGCGGTGGGCCCGGCAACCTGTGTTTTAACAAGTTCTCCTTTAAGTCATGACTGTACTGTTATTATCTTTCTTTAAAATTGAGATATAATTGATGTGCAACATTATATGAGTTCCAAGAGTGTAACATAATGATGTGTTATTTGTGTGCATTTCAAAATGGTCACCAGAATAAGTCTAGCTGACATCTGCCACTATACACAGTTACAGCTTTTCTTGTGATGAGAATGTTTAAAATTTACTGTCTTAGAAACTTTCAAATATGTAATACAGTAATATTAAGTATAGTTAGCATGTTCATCATATTGCCAGGACTCGTTTATTTTATAACTGGAAGTTTGTACCTTTTGGTTACCTTTACCCCACCCCCACTACTGGACCTCATCAGTCTGTTCTCTGTACCTATGAATGTTTTCTAAAAGATTTAATATGTAAGTGAGATCATACAGCATTTGTACTTCTCTGATTTATTTCACTTAGTGCAGTATCCCGAAGCTGCATCTGTATTGTTGCAAATGGCAACACTTCCTTCTTTTTTATGGTTCAATAATATTCATAATATACACGTGACATCCTTCCACATTGGTGTTTTTGTTTTCCTCGGATAAATACCCAGAAGTTGAATCTCTGGATCACATGCTATTTCTATTTCTAATTTGCGGAGGAACCTCCACAGTGTTTTCTACAGTGGCTTCACTAATTTACATTCTTACCGATGGCGCTCAGTCTTCTCATTTCTCCACATCCTTGACCACACTTGTGGTTGCTTGTCTATTGATGACAGCCATTGTCACAGGTGTGAGCTGACATCTCCTTGTGGTTTTGATTTGCATTTCCCTGATGGTTAGTGATGTTGAGCAGCTTTCCAAGAACCTGTTGGCCATCCTCAGGTCCTCTGTGGAAGTATGTCGGTCCAGGTCCTCTGCCCATTTTTATGACTGTACTGTTATATATTACTTTGAGTTCTCGATAAAGATCCTATATAATTAAAATGAGTTAACTTTAGAGAAAATTCCTCTCAAGTTAGTAAAATAGTGTTAAAAGGTGTTGTGTTATTTACATTGAAAGTAATGGGACTTGTCTTAAATAGGACATTTTTTAGCTCATATAACTGGAAGTCCACTGGGACGATAGACTCAAGTATAATCTGCAGTTCAACCATACTGCCAAAGACAGAACTATTGTGAGCTGAGATATGTTTATTTGACTTACACTGCACCTCCATTACTGCGAGCCTAGGATCCTGAAGGCAGGAGGAAAACACACACACACACACACACACAGAGTCAAAGTCAATCTTGAGACAAGCACTGGTATGCAAGTAGCATGCTTATGAAATGCAGGGAACACTGATTACAGCAAAGAAAAGGCAGGCAACGTGCGTTATTAAGCAAGTCGCTATTCTAGGCCATTGGAGCAGGTAAATTCTGGGATATCATATGAAATGGCACCTCAGAATTATCCCACCTGAAGAGGGACCTGGGAAATTTACATACCGACTCCCATTATTTATTGGATGAGGACCTGCCCCAACGGGTGTTAATTCTCTTGGCACTTTGGATTTACTGTGTGCAGAGACAGAAAACAGATTCTGGCGGTTGGAAGTCGTAGGAGCACATGACATGATAGAATCTGAGGGATACAGGTGGGGCTCTGTCTGACAGGGTCTGTTATACACTCTATATATTCATACACTCATGCATATTCACACACAATACATATACTATATTTATGTATACGATATATATATGTATACTATATATGTATATGCATATGTGTGTATGTATATATGTGTATATATGTATAATATATATATGTGGAATAAAATGTATGTGTGTGTATGATGGTTATTATTATAATCCCCAATTTACAAATGAAGAAACTGAGGTACAAAGAAGTTAAGGAACTTGCCCAAGGTTGTGCAGCTAACAATTGGCACAAAGGCAGTTTAATCTTAAGTCCGTGAGGCTTGGGCCTTACCTCTTAACTATATTGTTGGAATCAGACTTTTTCCCCCCAGTGACACTGATTTGTGGCATTAGATTATTGTAAAAGGCCTAGTTACCACTGTTTTCACTTTTCTGTATGTCATACTAAGCTTTGGGCCAAATGTCACACTGCCCTTCGGAACAGGCCACCTTGTGTAGAAACCAGGCCTTTTGCGGCCCCATGTTGATATTGAATCAGAGTTTTCATGAATTGATAACCTTTAAAGGACAGCATCTATTTGAGCTAATGCAACCAGGAAATTAATTTCAGATGGTTGCAGCTCTATGTCACTAAGGCCAGAGGGTCCTAACGAAGGTTGGGCATGGAAACAGTGACTCTCAGCAAGACTTTTCTCGCACAGCAAATGTGTAAAGATTTAGAGGCCCAGTCAAGCACGTACTGTTTATTTCTGCTTTAATAATAAATATCCTTCTAGGAACAAGCCAGCCTCCTGGGAGCATCTGCCTTATTGTGCTGTTGTACATTTTTTATTTGTCACTTCCATATTGCCTTCGGTATTGTTGTCTAATACACTTCATTATCTTAAAGTGTATTATTTCCTGAGTTTGACAGTGCATTTGGCATTGTACAATATGTGCAAAGAGAAATCTGGATTCTGAGTGCTGGCGGTTGTCATCTGTCAGCACTGTGCCAGGGCACTGAGAGTTAGCACAGCTTAGCGGGAGGGTGCACGGGTGGGGTCCAGGAATGGAAGGCGAGGGAGCCCACCTGTGCCTTAGTAGCATCTTTACTGGTGTTCTGTGATCACCACAGAAGTCTTGTGTGCGAAGGCATCTTCCTCCTCTTCCTCCTCCTCCTCACAACTATTTCTACCCTGTAGAGGAAGTCATCAAAAGACAGAGCTCTGAAGACTGTGTTCAAACTCCAACTTCTTCACATATTTATTTATTTTGCTTTTATGTTAAGGTATATGGGCGGGCACTGGCTTGTACCAGTTTGTAAGAGCTGAGTTTGTATTTCTCTTCCAAGTTCACAGTCAGTGATCTTGTGTTGGTAGCTCAAAAGTGGGCATGTCTGGAATAGGTACACATTGGAAAGTGGCAGGTTCTACAAACCAGGAATTCTTTCTTCTCTTTTCTCCTCTCCTTCTCCCTGTCACCCCTTCCCCTCCTTGTCCTCTCTCTTTCCCTTTTCCTTCCCATCCCTATCCTTATATTTTGTTGAGAGCTGGCTTACCAGAATACTATAGGGTATAATATATATTACACTAAAATGCAGATGGCATATTTCTCTTAAAATAAATATACAGCTTGATGATTTTTACTTATGTATACACTACTATGCAGGTCAAGATATAGACTATTACTCCAAAAAATATTCCTCATGCCCCTTTCTGTCAAAACATTTCCACATAAGATAATCACTATTTTGACATTTGTGATTATCAATCAGTTTTGTCATTTTGAAAATCTATATAAGAATTCATCATCATGTCCTTTTTTGAATTTGCCTTATTTTGTTCAAGAATATGTCTATAAGAGTCATGCATGTTTCCATACATACCTGTGTGTTACCTTTTTTCTACAAAATACAGATTTGTATTGTTCAGTGTGGTTTGGTAGTCTATAGTCACATATGGTTGTTATGGCTAAGCCAACTACAGAACTGAATTTAAAATTGAACTGAGAAGGTCTCCTAGCTTCTGGAGTTGTTGGCACTCCTTGGCGTTCCTTGACTTCTAGATGCATCACTATTTTATTTTCTGTGTTTAGAGTATCTAAGCAGATACTCTATTTATTCTTCTTCACAGATTATTTTTCACAGATTCCAGTGGTTTAGTAAAATTTTGGACCTTGGTGTTGATTTTCTTGACACATTGACAGATATGGCATCATATCTATCTCGATCTTCCCGTGTTTATGTTTGACTCTGTTGCCTCTTTCCCCCTGGTCTTATTATTTTCATACTTGGTAAGGGTTTATCAAGTGTGTAGCACATGTGAAGAATTCTGTGAAGCCTCACGAAGGCTCACGATGATAGTAACCCTTTTCCTGAGATGACGCTTTGATATGGGGGAAGGGACATCACCTCCACTGGGGGCTCACTCAAAGCGGGAGGTTTGTTTTTAAAGAGTGCATTTATTTATTCTTAGAGGGAGGGGAAGGGAAGGAGGAAGAGAGGGAGAGAAACATCAGTGTGTGCTTGCCTCTCCCACACCCCCTACTGGGGACCTGGCCCGCAACACAGGCATGTCCCCTAACTGGGAATCCAACCCATGACCTTCGGGTTCGCAAGCCTGCCCTCAATCCACTGAGCCACACCAGCCAGGTTCAAGGCTGGAGTTATTATTTGACACAGTCTACTGTTCACACCCTCTTATCTTCTATCTACTTGAGGCCCTGAGACTATTTGTAGGGCCTATTTGGGGGCAATTTTTAAAGCCTATTTTATCTTTCTGGCACCGTACACCTATTAATAAAACTCCTCTGTGCCTTCAGCTCTTTTTTTCCTTTCTACTTGGCTTCTTAGTATTTTGTCCAACACAATTTCAGAATTGGTAAATATCTCAAGGGCAAAACTTGGGCTGAGTGTTGAGATCAGCTCTCTTTAGACCCTCGGCCTCTCAACTTCTTCTAATTTGGTAGATCCCAATGCCATTTAGTCTCATCAGCACCGTGAGATTGTCAAAAGCTCTTCTGGCTCATCTGCCATTTAGTGGCTGACATCTGCCAGCCTTATTAGCTTCTCATTCTGTACCAAGAACTGGCAAATGACCCAAGGGGAAAAGCAGTGCACGGAAGTCGGGCTCAGCTTAAGCATCTTTTCCTCCCCATTATCTTGGCTTCTGTAATACCACCTTCCTTGGCAGGTCCCACTACCTTCACACAGATGTTTTCTTTTGTTATCTGCCTTTTCCTAGTTCTCATTGGGAGCTTTGTTCTTCACTCTTTATCAGCTAGCATTTTAAGCAGAACTCAGAGAGACATGGAATTTTATTAAAATTGAATTTCAATCACAAGCGTCACATTCTATTTTTTCCCTCACTGAAATCCATACATTATATGCTTTGAAATAAAAATGAGACCTCCCCTTTCACTCTGGGCCATCAGCCCATTAGTAAGTATTAAAAGAATGTAGTGTGATGCATAATGAAGACACATTTTCAATGCAAACCTTCACTGGAAATGAAAGGGGTGTTCTAGGGTAAATCATGTCACTTTGCTCGGCTCTCGGATGACTTCTGTTGTCGTATAGGCTTCGTTTTCTACCTGGGCTACTAAACTAGGTTGGGTTTTATAGCCCTGAGCCTGCCTCAGCATAACTACCTACCTCTAATCTCTGAATTGGCCTCATTCCTTGTCACTAATCTCAATTTTATCCTCTGATCTTATCCTAGCCTCCTCACCTCCTCATTGTTTCCACTGTTGCTGTGCTGACTGGCCAGCTTATGACATGCATCTTAAACTTATCAGGAGATCCCCCCAGGTTGCTGTAATTGGCCATTCTAACTTTGACCGGAACTGTCTTACTCTGCCATAGCCGTGTGTGTGCCAGGACAGTAAGCCTTTGAGAGCTGCAGTCTGTAGTGTGGTGCAGGTGGCACACAAGTCACAACCTGTGTGCCAACTCAAATCCACCGGAGAGGGCTGTTTTGGTTGCAGAAAGAGTGCTGAGGCTGATGGGTCACGTGTGTCTCAGATGTGAAGGAGACTATAAATATTACACTGGTGAAATTTGAATGAGGAATAGATCCCTTTAGATCCCATCTATGGAAAGGATGAAGAAAAGGGCTATATTCGATGTGTGTTATGTGCTATGTGTTTCTGTGTATTTTATCCCAAAGCTTAAAAAAATGTAATATCCAAGGATTATCTATATCTTAGCTGTTGAAGAATCTAATAAGCAAATATTCTCCTTGGCTTGAACTTGAAAATATGAGTATTTATATTACTACAGTCAGTTTACATAAATGCCTACCAATATTCAGTCATGTATAAATGATTTTTATATACAAATATCAAGTTTATCAAGGCATAATTTACAGGTAGTATATGCACAGATATTAAGCATGAGGTTGATCAGTTTTGATAAATGAGTACATCATGTTACTCATCTCTGTCAAGAGAGAGAGAATTTACATTACCCTAGAGTGTTCCCTTGTGACCCTTCAGTCAAGTCCTCCTGTCACAGGTGGGCACAGGTAACCAGGTTCTTGGTGATCGGGACCAAGATTTGAACCGAACACCCAGAGTTTATAGCAGAGAACATGGGAGCAGGCCAACTCCAAGCAGAGATTGACCTCATGGGCTGGAGGGACTCTATTCGTGTAGGGTGGATCCTTCCTGGCTAGTTCTGGTGGCTTTTACTGTGACAAGTAGTTGTAAAGCTACTGCACATGGGGTCTCCCATGGTTTTCCTGGATTGGCCTCCAGGGAAGGGGGTCCCACAATGTTACCTAGTTGACCCCCCTTCTCCTGGGGTCCCCCTGTATTAGGTTCGCCTTTCCCTTCACCAGAGAATTATAGCTCTCCATGTTAGAAATTGGTGACAAGGAAAGGAATTATTTATTCAAGTCATACAGACTTAAAACTAATGACTTAATGTCTTCATCAAAATCTCAAAGTCCCTTAAAACACCCACAAAGACACACAGTCCTTCTTTGCCTCTTTGCCCAGTCCAAGGTACCGTATCTCAGGAAAAGAAATAGAAAGCTGCGTGGTAGTTCTTTGCCAAAGCCACGTGGGAGTTCTCTGCTAAAGCTGCATGATGACTCTTCTCATGACTGCGGGGGTGTGGGGGTCCCCCCGACTCTGGCCAAAGCCGCATTGTTCTCTCTGCTAAAGCTACATGGTGATTCTCTGTCCCATGGCTGTGAGAGTCCCCATTCTGGCCCAAAACTCGTGGTTCTCTCCTCAATGGCGGCCACGTCTGCATTTAAATCCCTGGGCCCATCTTCCTCTGAAGCCCCATTTCCGACTCCTCCCACAATCAGCTACACCTGCCAGGACCCCCATACCCTCCCAGCTTTACTGGGCTGCCATCATGAGTCTGGGCAGGCGTGGCCCCATGGTGGGGCCAGTCTTCTCCAAGCTCTCACTCACACAGGCACTGTAACAGGGGCTGGGGAGTTGCCTCCCCATTACACCTTGAGTGGAAATCACTCCCTTCTCCCTGGCTCAAAGCATGGCCACAGCTATTTAACATATCTATGAAATCAGTTAAAGGTTGTAGATATGTTAAATGACCATTCTAGAGGTTACTTGCAAAACTATTGCTATACAAAACAACTCAATGGCCCTGCTCCATGTATCCCATCTCCCAGCTCAGACTTGTCCAGGTGAGGACATCCATATTCTTTAATATTTCCTGGACACCCTGAGTTCTGGACCCCATTGCAAATTCTTTTGGGGGCCCCTTGGCTGCCACCCACCCCCCCAAATAAGTACTGATCTTGTTTCTATTGTAAGATAATTAGCTTTGCCTATTTAGAACTTTATAACTCTAACTTTGCAGTATATACTATTTGGATTCTGAAGTCTTTCAGAATCATGGTGTTGAGGTTCATTCATATTGTTTATATATCAGTACTTTATTCCTTATATTGACTAAATAGTATTCCACAATGTAAATACACTGTTTGTTGCCTCTTTCCTTGTAAATGGGCACTTGAGATTTTCCAGATTTGGGTTATAATGAGGAAGTCTTTAACAAAGATTTATTTATGAGGCTTTTTTTATGGGCCTACTCTCATTTATCTTGAATAGTTACCTAGGAATGGGATCCCAGGTTGCTTTGTATACATCTATAGAAAATACGTGTATTTAACTTCTTAAGAAATGCCTGTACTGGTAATGTTCTACATCTTGAAGCCTATTTTATCTACTATGGTAATACCACCTTATTCACAGCTCCCCTCCCTGTGATTCCAGTTACCCATGATCTGCAAATATTAAATGGGAAATCCCAGAAATGAACAATCCCTAAGTTCTAAATTGTGTGTCATTCTGAGTACGGTGATGACGTCGTCATCCCTGCTCTGTCCCACCCAAGTCATGCAGGGTCACTTTGTCCAGTGTATCCACACTGCACGTGCTCCCCACCTGTTAGGCACACAGTCACCCATCTTGGTCATCACACAGACTGTCCTAGCATCACAGTGCTTGTGTTCGAATAACCCTTTGCGTAGCAATAGTCTCCAGACACAGGAATAATGATACCGACAATTTGGGTATGCCAAGGAGAAGCTGGAAAGTGCTTTCTTTAATTGAAAAGGCATGTATATAGCCCTGGCTGGTGTAGCTCAGTGGATTGAGCTCGGGCCTGCAAACCACACGATCGCAGTTCGATTCCCAGTCAGGGCACATGACTGGGTTGCAGGCCAGTTCCCTGCAGGGGACTCACGAGAGGCAACCATACATTGATATTTCTCTCCTTCTTTCCTTCCCTTCCCCTCTAAAGATAAATAAATAAAATCTTTTAAAAAAGCATTTATATAAAGGAAAAATCATAGTAGATATTGGATTCAGTACTGTCTGCATTTTCAGGCACCCACTGGAGATCTTGGAATCTCCATGGATAAGGGCGACTACTGTATTTATATAGATTAATGCTCATAGTTATCGTGTAGTATGTTTGTCTTCCTTTTAATTTGTAACCTGTCTGTATCTTTATATATTTCATATATATATATATATATATATATATATATATATATATTTAGTTAGTTAGTTAGTTAGTTAGTTATAGAGAGAGAAAAAAGGAGGGGGAGAGAGAGAGAGAAACATCTATTAGTTGATCCCCAACTGAGGACCTGGCCCACAAGCCAGGCACGTTCCCTGACCGGGAATCAAACTGGCAAATTTTCAGTTCACAGGCTGGTGCTCAATCTGAACCACACCAGCCAAGGCTGTATCTTTATATTTAAAGAGTACTTCTTATAAACAAGATATAGTTGAATCTTGCTTTGTAATTTGGTCTGGTAGTCTTTGCTTTAATTGGGATGTTTTTACCTCAATTCAATATACTCATTAGTATATTTGGGTTTAAGTTTGCCATCTTGGTATCTGAACCATATTTGCCTCACAGGCTCTCTATTACTTTTCTGCAATGAATCAATTATTTTTTGTGATGCGAACACCAGCCTGCAGTGTCCGAGTCATTGTGGATGCAATGAGACATTCTCATGGACTACAGAGTCCGGTGGAGGAAAAGGGACAGCATGGCTTTTTCTCTCAAGGGGAGCAAAAGCCTCAGCCCTTCCTGGGAGCAGCCTTTATTGGGTCTCTCGGAACATTACAAGACGGTCCTCACTTACTAGGCACAAGTTGCTTTAGGTGGTTACCTTTTACAGCAAACAAAGGAGATGATGCTGCTAATCACATCACAGAACAGGGATATTTGCAAACGAAAAGGCAAAAGTAGTTGCATGGAGTTTTGGAAGTTGCTTTGCAGTAAATGTTTGCCACTGGGGGCTGGGCCCACACCACAGAGTGGTCTCCTACATTCTGTACTCCACTTTCTCTTTTTTGTTGACCTTTCTGTTGTGTATGTATTACTCTCAAAGGTTTCCTCACGCCCCTTGGCAATCCCTCCCTCTCTTCCACGTCATCTCCAGACAAGCACCAATTTGCTTTCTGCCACACAGATTATTTTTGTATTCCAGAATTTCATATAAATGGAATCATGTAGTATGGGCTTTTTGAAAATTAATAGATTTTTTATAGCAGGCCTAGGTTTATAGAAAATAGAAGCAACAGGTATTGAGAGTTTCCTTACCCACTCAGCCCCACTCTGCCCCACCCTATTTTTACCTTCTTGCCTTAGTGTGTTGCATTTGTTACCACTGATGAGCCAATATTGAGACATTGTTACCTAAAGTCCGTAGTTTATGTTAGGGTTCACTCTTTGTCATGTAGAGTGAACCCTAATGTCATGAGGCTTTGACAGATGTTGATTCTGACAAATCTATAATGACATGCCTTCACCATCACATTGTTATACAAAATGCTAGTTTTGTCGCTCTAAAAATCCCCTGTGCTCTACCTCTCTCCCTTCCACCTGGCTACCACTGATCTTTTTATGGGTTTTGACAAATGCACAATGACATGTACCCACCATTACAATATTACACAGAATAACAGTTTTACTCCCCTAAAATCCCCTGTGCGCCCCCTCCCTTCCTTCCTCAGGCAACCACTGATCTCTTTATTGTCTATCTATTTGCCTTTTCCAGAATGCCCTATAATTGGAGCTGTACCGTCTGCAGCCTTTTCAGATTAACTCCTTTCACCTAGAAATAAGTATTTACGTCTTTTCACAGCTTAGTAGCTCATGTCTTTTTATCCCCGTGTGTGGATGTTCAACAGCTGCATTATTCATTTACCTACTGAAGAACGTTCCGATTGTTTCCAAGTTTGATCCACTATGAATGAAGCTGATGTAAACACTCGCATGCAGGTGTTTGCACGGACATAAGTTTTTAACTTGTTTGGGCAAATACCAAGGCGAATGATTGTTGAATCATATGGTAAGAGTATGTTTAGTTACCACCAGCAATGACTGAGAGTTCTTGTTGCTTGACGTTCTCACTAGTATTTGGTATTTTCAGTGGTTTGGAGTTTGGCCATTCCAATTACTTATATAGTGATATTTTGTTATTGTTTTAATTTATGATTCCCTGATGAAATATGATGTTGAATGTCTTTTTATATGCTTATTTTACATTTTATCTTCTTTGATGTCTGTATATATATTTTAGCCATTAAAAAAATTAAGCTGTACTTTTTACTATTGTTGAATATTAACGATTCTTTATCTTTTGCACAGAACCTTTTATCTGAAAAGTTTTGCAAAAATTTTTCTCTCAGTTTGTGTTTTTCCTTTTTGTTCTATTAATGTACTATTTTGACTGTTTTTTTATCACTAAGCAAAGTTATTTATAGACTCCTTCATATTCTTGCATATATTACTAGGTGATTCAGTTTTATCATAAAGGTGTATTTCATTATGTGGCTATGCCATAAATTACTCATTAATTGCCCATTAATAGAAAAGTTGGTTGTTTCCAGTTTCTGACCATTACAAATCAAGGTTCCATGATGTTTGTATAGCATTTTTTGTAAGGACATATCAGAGGCTTTCATTTTTCTTGTGTACGGACCCAGTTGCAGAATAGACATAGTATTCTATGTCTATGTATTATAGAATACTATGTCTATGTCATAGTATTCTATTCTATTCTATGTCTATTCATAGTAAGTTCACGTTTAATTTTTAAAAGAAACTTCCAGCTGCTTTCCTATAGTGGTTGCATCATTTCCCATTCCTGCCACCAGCGTCTAAGTATTTCAGTTTCTCTACACCCTCCCTCACAGTTGGTAGGATTGGTTCTTTTCATTTTCACCTTCTACCGCTATGTGGTCTTGCGTACTGTAACATTAGAATTCATCAAGTCAAGTCAAGAACTGTGTTCTTCATTTTCAACATTCAGAGGCAGAGTCGAAATTGATACTGAAAAGGACAAAAACAACTCTAATTTTTGCCTTTATCTGTCTCAAGCAGCAGTTTCGAATCCGCCTATCCAGGGACCCCAGGAAGTTTCCTTTCAGGGGTCCACCAGGTCAACACTTTTCTCATCAGGTGATTTTCGTTCCTTCACTTTCTCACCAGGTGATTTTCGTTCCTTCACTTTCCTTCTCCTGCAGGTGCGATGTGGACCTTCACTTTCCTTCTCCTGCAGGTGCTTTCCCGGGCTGCGCCGTGTGCGAGGCCATTGCTCTGGTGGCCAGGAGAATGAGTGCCTGTGCGTACTCGTGTTTTTAAAAGTCTCGGTTTTAATTTGGAATATGGCAAATACTGGCCCTTGTAACTCACATGGGCAGTAGCTCTTGGACATCCTCAGTGATTGTGTGAAATGTTAAGTCATTCCAAGACCTGAGATGTAGACAAGAGTTAAATATAGAAAAGTGGTGTAATAAAATGTGGGGAAAGTATAGAAATTCAAACAAAGGAAGCAAATATTTAAAGTGTGAGAAACAGAATACCTTCAAAGCTCAGGGTTTATACTATATATTCTTCCTCAGACTGGGAAGGGGGAATATAAACACATTTCTACATGCTGTTCTCAGCCCTAGAGAGCTGGCCTTTATTCAGATGTTGACAAAACTCTGGTTTCTTTAGTGCTGGCCTTGCTGTTTCCCTGCTTTGTCCCAGGGTCACCGCAGCCTCTTTCTACTGTGCCTGGTCAAATGGGGCATCTTTCAGTTTACGAGAAGCTGCCCCTGGTTAACTTGCTTCTGGTATGAAAATACGCGGCAGGGACTGAGAGATGCTAGCGTCTGGCACTGAGGTCTGCTTGTGTTTCTCCTAGTTTCAACAGCTTCTGGGATCCTGCTGCCCTAGGAAAGCTTAGGGGCTGATGGAAGACAGATGTGAGGGTTTTCACAGAAAACACAACGGTTTCTGATTCTCCATGTTTGTTGGTAATATTATTTGTTAATTGTAGATGTTTTCCCATGAGTATATGTTGTCTAGAGGGTCTCTAGAATAGTCAGACCTTCTCACCTCTAGTTTAGTATCTTGTCTAGTCATGTGGTTAGTGGGTGATGCCTCTATTTACTACACTGGTGCCCTTGGCATCTTGGCATCTCCTATTCTCCTTGCTAAATTTGTCATACGAGATGGAGATTAACAATGCTCTAGGGGGCGAGGGGCAAACGGTTTTAAAATGCTACTAATACAAATCATAGTAATGAATTCTTTGTTAATAGTGCAGCTTTAATGCTTATTATGAGTAACCACCTCAGTGTCATCTGCTATTGATAAAATTACCCTTTTAATGTTAAAATCTCCCCAGAGAACAAGTCTAAAATATAAAACATGGAGTTAAATGAAATTGTCACGTTCTTTTGAAACTGTAATTGATGGTATCTTCTATTTTCTGCAGACCTCTAACTTGCTTTTACTCCAACAGTTACAAGCTCATTCTTTTTCATACGTATAAATACAATGTATTCTTTTCTGCTAGGGTGAAGTTGGGGCATTCAAAATGAAACAAATGAATGAGCTTTTTAGAAAGTTTCTTCCAAATAAATTAGCCATACATAAAAATGTAATTTGCTGTTGTATGTATTTTTGTAGATGTTTGCTTGGGTTTTTGTCCAATAATTATGATATTAAACCTCAGTATTTTAGAATGAAATTATATCCCTTAGTTCTAAGGGTAATTTTAAGCACTGAAATTTAAGTGCCTATTTGTATCTTGCCCAAATTTCTGTCAAGATGTATTAACCAAATTCTTATAACTCTATAAATTATTTTTATTGTATCATAACATAGTTAAAGATTCAGCAGTAAATAAGTTGGAAGAGATACTGATGAGAAGAATATTTAAGACTCTGAGAGGTAAGAGGAAATGATGGTACTTTTCATCTTGTATTGCTACGGAGATAAATTAAAATTACTAATAGAAAATTGCCCTGGCTGGTGTGGCTCAGTGGATTGAATGCCAGCCTGTGAACCAAAGGGGCGCTGGTTCGATTCCCAGTCAGGGCACATGCCTGGGTTGCGACCCAGGTCCCTGATGGGGGGTGCACAGGAAAGGTGACTATACACTGATGTTTCTTTCTCTTTCTCTTTCTCCCTCCCTTCCTTTCCACATAAAAATAAATAAATAAATAAATAAATATTTTAAAAATGGAAAAAAAGAAAACAGCACACTGGGCTATGTATTAACCTGTGCTGATTGTTCATTAGTCATCACCAGAAAAACCATGGTATTTTCATGATCAGTGCAATGGTCACTTGGTTTATTCAGAATATATATATTTATACACACACACACACACACACACATATATATATATACACATATATATATATACACACATATATATTCTCACTGATAACACTTTTTTATTGCCTTTTTAGAGAGAGGAAGGGAGAGAAAAATTGATTAGAGAGAAGCAATGGTTTTTTGCCTCCCACACATGTCTCAACTGGTAGTCCTATGTAGTCCTGGGACCAAACCTGCAAACCTAGGTATGTGCCCTGACTGGGAATTGAACCTGCAACCTTTTGGTTAAGGGACAGTGCTCCAACCAATTGAGCCATACCGGCCGGGGCTGTTCAGCATCCATTTCTGAGCTACCTCTATGTGGAGGATTATGTTATTAACATAGTTATTTTTTCATGTTCTGTGTATATATCACACAATTGTACCATTATAGTTTTACAGAAATTTTCAATCTGTGGGAATGTTTTCAAATTTATACCCACAAATAACTTTTTGAATATTAATATGTACTTAGGAAACTTTTCCTTATCTGAAATTAAATGCCATATAGGAGTTGAAAGTATATTTTATTAAGATAAAATAGAAATCTGCTAGTTACATATTCTTTTTAAAAATATATTTTATTTATTATACTATTACAGTTTTCCCAATTTCCTCCCTTTATCCCCCTCCACCCACCCCTGCCCCATCCTCTAGGATTTCCCCCTTAGTTCATGTCCATGGGTTGTACATATAAGTTCTTTGAGTTCTCTGTTTCCTATACCATTCTTAACCTCTCCCCATCTATTTTATGCCTACTAATTATGCTTCTTCTTCCCTGTACCCTTTTCCCCCTATTCCTCCCTTCCCCTTCCTCACTGAAATCCCTCCATGTGATGTCCATTTCTCTAATACTGTTCCTGTTTTAGTTGTTTGCTTAGTTTTTGTTTTCATTGTTTTTCTTTTCGTTTAAGCTCATTTGTTGATAGTTGTGAGTTGTCATTTTACAATTCATATTTTTATCTTCTTTTTCTTAGATAAGTCCCTTTAACATTTCATATTCTTATTTTTACAGGATAAACAAAATTGCTGAATTTTAAGGAATATAACATCAACTTTAAAACATTTTTATACGTGGACAAAACTATAAGCAGAAGGCAGTATCCACGTGCAACAAAGCATGAAAATGTGTTGTGATTGCTGTTATTATTACTGCTGCTATTGCTCTGCAGGACAGATTTACTCTTAGAAAAGAAATTGAGGTGTTATAAAAGCAAAGTAAAAACGGAACTAAGAGACTAACATGATAGAGAAATGGAACTTTAAAGGCGAGAGTGGCATAATCAGCCAGGCTCAGCTTTCCTGCGTGTATCCAACTGTGACTTTTTCCCATAGCCAATAGCTGTTCACTTCTTATATCTTCAGTGCATAATAATGAATCACAATAGGCTACTTGAGGTGAGAATGTATAACTTCTAGAGAGTCTGTATGGGAGACAGAGTGTTGCTAAAGGTCAGGCTCCTGCTGTGAGCATCACTGTAAGAATTTGCTCCTCAGGACTCACCTGCCTACCACCAGCCACCTTAAGAGGTCATTGCAAAATCCAGGACTAGTTTTTTTTGTTTTTTTTTTTTTTACTAACTCCATCATTGTTAAGGAGGGATTCCTAAAGAAACTCAGAGTAACAGTCTGCTTTAGGCACTTTGGATGAGAGATGGGAACAGATTNTTTTGTTTTTTTTTTTTTTACTAACTCCATCATTGTTAAGGAGGGATTCCTAAAGAAACTCAGAGTAACAGTCTGCTTTAGGCACTTTGGATGAGAGATGGGAACAGATTACCGGGACTGTGGGAGGAGGCTGGTGGGCGGAGGTGGCGGGGGGGCTTCTTTTCTTCATGTAAGAGAATGAAGAGCAGGACACCTGGAATGTGGAGCAAGGATCCCTCCCTTTATCCCTGCACCTCACTTTAAGAGGTAAACTCACCAGGAAAACCCACCTGAGCCTTCAGCCTTCTAGCTGTTATTCAATCTCCTTTTTCTTTTTCCAGAAATGATGTTGGTGCTAACAATAGAAAAGTTTCACTAACTACTGATGTTACCAAACAAGGGTCCGAGGGGGGGGGCAATACTTGGCCCACCGAGGGATGCCAAAAACTGCTACAGAAAACAGGGGACCCTCCCAAAGACGATACACTAATATCTATAGGGCTCTTCTGTCCGCCGCCAATTGGAAAGACATCTCTCAATGCCAGAGATTTGTGAAAAGGAAACAAAATATTTATTTAATGCTATTCAGGCCTAATGCCTTCCTTAAAATATTAAAGTCTTTAAGGGTATACACCTACACACACACACACAGCGCTCCCTTCTCCCACTGTCCCAACTCCGGGTACCGTAAATCAGGAAAAGAGCACACGTCCGTTTTCAGGCCGCTGGCACGTGAGCTGCGTCGTCTGCCTGTCCAGGCAGGATCTCCAATTAATCCAAAGTCATGCGGCACCTTCCACTGGCAAGAGTTCTTTGTACCAAGTTCTAGTCAAAGTCTCTCCTGCTTTCCAGGCTACTCAGCCAAAGGGAGCACGCCAAAGCCGTGTGGGCCTCTTCTACCAAAGCCGCGTCTTTCTTCTTCACCTGGCCGCAGGGATCTCCATTCTGGCAAAGTTGCGTGGTTTTCTCTTCCACCTGGCCAAGAGGGGGTCTGCACTCTGCTGAAACTGCATGGCTCTCCCTCCTAATGGCTACAGGGGTCTACATCTTTCTAAATAGCGTGGCTCTCCCCCTCATCTGGCCAAGAGGGGGTCCTCACTCTGCTAAAGCCACATGCCTCTCTCGCAGGCACTCTCTCAGAGAAGCAGCTCCCAATTCCAGCCTGGGTAGCAGCCACTCACTTCTCCCTGGCCCAAAACTTGGCCACAGCTCTTTAACATATCTATGAAACCAGTTAAAGGTTATAGATATGTTAAATGACCATTCCAGAGGTTAGCTGCAAAACTGTTGCTATGCAAAACAGCTCTCAATGGTCCTGCTCCATTCTTCCCTTCTTCCAATTGACACTGGTGGGGGGGGGTGTGAGGATACCTTAATATTTCCTCCAATATTCCTGTACATTTTGAGTTCTAGACACCATTCCAAATCTTTTCTGGGCCCCCCCTTGGCTGCACCCTGTATCACTGACTTGGAGGATAGGTTTTGAATAAAACTTTGAATTATTACATAAATAGGGAAAAGCAAACCATTTGTGAACTGGCGCACTTTTCATTTGTTTTCAAGTACGAGCCATAACACAGTGGCACAGTTCAGAGGCACCGGTATGGAGTGGAGGCACTGAAAGGAAACCAGGGTCAGGAGGGGGATGAAGACAAGATCCAAGGACAAACCAGGAGGGGAGGGCAGAATGGACGTGGGAACCGAGGAAAGAAATAGCAAGAACAGGCCCTGGCTGGTGCAGCTCAGTGGATTGAGCGCGGGCCTGCGAACCAGAGGATCGCGGTTCGATTCCCAGTCAGGGCCCATGCCTGGGTTGTAGTCCAGTTCCCTGCAGGCCAACTCCCAGCAGGGGACGCACAAAAGGCAACCATACATTGATGTTTCTCTCCCTCTCTCCTTCCCCTCTAAAGATAAATAAATAAAAAATAAAAAAAAAAAGAAATAGCAAGAACAGAACGAAAGCGATTTTATGCGTGGTTGCCTTGATTTTCCTCCCATTGTATTGAAGGAATTTTCCAACTGGGGTGTGAGGCCTTGAGGTTCTAGGGAGAGCTAAGGGCGAAGTCCATGTATGTAGCAGAAAGTCAAGGCTGCCTCACAGTGGCTAGTGAGAGTGACTGTGCGCATTTCTTCCCGTGTGAGTCCTATGAACTCAAGTTGGTGGCTTTAAGTTGACTATTCACACCAGAGGTAAACAAATGCTTCCAAGCAGAGCTACCAGCTGGCTGTTGACCACATACCAGCACAGCGCTGGCTGAAGTTTCAGCCACCCTATCAACAAAAGATTACATTTAACAACGAAAAAGGGGACAAAAGGACCTTAGTATGTGAATTACCTCTTTTCTTCTTTATTATTCCAGTTTTGCAAATCTGTAGTCAGTGTGTTTGCATTTAATTAGCAACACTAAGAGATGCTAAAGCCAAGAGAGCTTCTAGGTGCTTGCGTTTGTTTGAAGAACTGAAAGGACTCATGCTACTTACTGGAAAGTAAAAGAGTTTTGTTCCATATCTATCAATGGCCATTTCAAGTGGGCTTTTGTTTAGCTCAGTCCTTCTCAGACTTTAATGTGGGTGCAGATCACCCAGGGACCTGGCTAAACCCAGACTCCGTGGGTAGAGGGTGTGCTGGGATTCTGCTTTACTAACAAACTCCCAGGTCATGCTGATGGTCGTGGCCTATGGACAGTGTTTTGACTTAGTAAAGATTGCATGGTTGTGGCAATTAGAGAAAAGTAAATAAACAAAAAGGCAAACATAGGTGTATTTAAAAATATCTAGTTTCTCAGAAAGTAACTATGTGTAGGAGGAAAATCTGTTTTTTTTTGTTTACATTGAGAATCTTTGAATCCAGACTGTTGCACCTATTTTTTTTTTTTTTTGCAGATGTTTGTTGAGTTCACACACTACAGTAAAAGACTAAATGAGCTGGAAACATTAGAGATCCCAATTATACAACTCACTGACTACCCGTAAGCCTGAACAATGAAAAGCATTCTGTGTGCTCTATTCATTTAACTTCATTTAAATCCTTCTTGGCATTCAAGTTAAATTAATGTGATAAGTCTTGTGTAGCAATTAACAAACTGTGGCAATTGTGAACATTTCTGGAGTTTTTCATATTGAATGGGAGCAGGTTTTGGGCATCTAAGTCTTAACTAATTTTCTTGGGTTGATACGGTTTTATAGATGATCTATAAATTTTTTTTCCATTTTCCTTTGCCAAGGAATCCAGTGTGAGTTATGGCTGTATCTTTCCACTAGACATTTAGTTCTGGAAGTCATTTGTAATGGATGACTTCTGAGCAGTGTCCTGTTTTGCTCTCTTCCTTAGAAAACTCATTGACTCTTCAAGAAGATAATCGCATTGTGCCCACATAAATGCACATCCAACACTTCCACAAAGGTCACAAAAGCCATGTTCTCCATTGCCCTGAGCCTTGTAAGTTCAAGCATACTGAAAGGCAAATGGTGAGCTGCCTAATACCATATCCAGTGCTAACAATATTGGGTATTGTGTCTGTTCCAGTGGCTCAAATTCATTGTGTGGCTGCAAGAGAAAAAAGCTTCTTTTCCAAACTTGGAGGGTAAAGAGTGTGTTACCCAGAGGAGGAGCAGATGGCTTTTCAGCCCTGAAATGCAGCATTGTTTTCATAGCAACCCAATGGGTATGTGGCAGTGTGATTGAAAGGAACTAACTTATTACCTTCAGGCATTGGAAAGTGCTCATAGATTTATTTTTTCCTATTTTTAGAAAAGCAAGGAATGGACTTCTTTCCTTCGTACAAGTATATATTATATTGTTCTGCACAGATTAAGGCTGTCCTGCCGCAGAGAACCAAGTGTAGGAACATTCTATTTTTCTGGCTAAATGTGTGAGCCGATGCAAGAAAAATTTACTTGTAAAGTAACTTGACTTTACATTGTAAATGGGTTGGCTTCAGTGGATTCTCAAATCTTATTATAGCAAAATAAGTGTCTCTATTCCAAGCTCTGTGATCTGTTTAATCATTCATGGCTCAATTTTTTCTGTTTACCATCTTACCATTTTTCATCATAATACGTTAAAGCCATTTATCATGTTATTTTTTTAACAGTACTCTTGGTAGGTTAAATGATTGGTCTGTATGTATAATCAAAGGAATTCTGAGCAAAATGCATTTTTTAAAGCAGGGGTAAGGAAGCTACACAAATACTCTTTATGAAGCATAGAAAGAAAAAAGAAAGGAAGTATGTAAGGAAGGGAAAGAAAGAGGAAAAATGGAAGTGAGAGAAAAATCTAAAGAAAGAAAATGTACATTGTGTTATATTTAATGTGAAATGAATTTTTAAAGCTTTCAAGTGAAGTCTGGATTCCCAGATCCTGTTATATCAAACATTGTTACTTCATTTATATTTCCCAAAGATAAGGTTCAGCTTTATGATTTAGTACGTGACCAGCCCCATCTGTCAGGTACCTCTGTGGGTTGGGTATTAATTATGCCCAAATATCACATGCTTGAACTTCAAGTTTGGACTTTTAAAAAAATGATGTGTAAAATTTGGAGAAACACAGGAGAAATCAAAGGATTCCAGAGAAATCTCTAAAGATTTTTGAGCTCCCAAACGAACCATTGCTCACATAGCTAGGACATCATTCGCCCTCGGATTACTCTAATCATTCTCAATGGTGAATTTTAGCTCAGCAACTCTTTTTGTAATGCCATTATGCACCAAGACTCACCAGTGTTGTATAATGGGGAAAAATAAAAATCATTGCTCTTATGTGAACACAGATGAAAAGAAACATACTTTGTCTTGGCATTTAAGACTGTTCTGTAGGGCACTAAGGGGCGGGGTAGATAAATCAGAAGAGTCAATAGGGATGGATGGCTGAATAATGTTGAACTTTGGCTCTTAGGAAGCTGTCTAGGTTGTGGCGTGTGTATTAAGTGCTAGGGGCTCTTCCTCTGTCTTGAGCTACTGAGTCATTTAGCAAGAAGGATTTGTTCCTCGGCGTCGATGACTGGTTTGGCACAGCTTAGGAACTCAACACGAAGGGGCCTGATTTGGTACCTTGGATGAGGGCAAACATTGATCCTTGCAGTCAGTTTTCAATGCTTGTTTTGACCTTTCACTTGTCACCTGGTTACTAAGAGAAGTTATTCTTGACTTTCTCAGTGATTTTTACTTTAATTTTTTATTCTATGAATAAGGCAATGATGGAGGAATCCCTTTATCTTTAAACTTTCTTACTAGGTCTTTCTGGTAAAACGGAAAGCTTAGTTTCTTGTTTCCCGGTGATATACTTCGGTGTGGGCTAGTGTTACCTTTATTATAAGAATCTGTTCAAGTCCAAATTAACTTTTTAAACCTCAGGATTCCTCATGTAAATTCTTTCTGTCTTTGTGGTAAAAAAATTATCTCTCATTACCCCTGTCTTAAAAACAACACAAACTAGGATAAATAGCCTCTGTTTCCTTAAAAAAGAATGCGTCAACCTTTAGTTCTCAATTCTAATTCAAAAAGAGTTCTGCATTAGCTTGAGTCCTTCTGTTGGCTCTGACCAAAGGACAGGCAGCTGCTAGTCCCCCAAATCATTCAGGCCCATCCTTACAGCCAAAGGCATTTTAAAAATAAACTTAAATTTTAGAGTAATTGTTAGATTTACAGAAAAGTTGTAAAGCTGTTCTAAAGTCTGACATTGAATACGCAGTCTTTGACAAACTAGGCATCATGATGGCAATATATTATGTACAGTGAGTGGAGGTTTTCCTTCCAATGATTTGTTATGATGGATGACGGTGTACACAGTGGGAATCATTAGTGCATCCGGATGCCGTGAAGCTGGGTGGCTCCTGTTGTTGTCATAAAAAGCACTGTGAATGGACAGATGTTATTGAACCATCAGCATACATAGAGGTGGCATTTCTATGGATATTTCAGCAGTGATTCTACCCTCTCTAGCAGGGGCACCCCACCTTTGGGTGTCTCTGGGCCACTCGGGAAGGAGAAGAGTTGTCTTGGCTACGGATTAAATACACAAATGCTAATGAAAACAGATGAGTAAAAAAGGTCCATGCTTAGTTTTCATGACATCTGCCACCACAGATAAGCAAAACATTCCCCACACAATAACCCTAATTATGCAGCGGCCCTTTTGACAACCTGTTAAAATCATCGAGCAGGTCTCAAGTTTGTAATTACTAATATAGAAAATATACATATCAAAGTCATACAACTTATTACTAGTATGAAACTTAGTGATAAAACTAAGTAGTGTCCTAAGCAAATTTATGATTTGGGGTTGGGCTGCATTCATAGCCATCTTGGGCCCACGTGTGGTTCACGTGCTGTAGGTTGGACGCCCTGCTCTGGATACTGAGAAGTTTTTCATGGATTTTTATCTGGAAAATTATGGGAATACCTATTTGTTTGTTTAAGGAGTAAGAAATGTTTATGAATTTCAGCCTTATCATACCTTTATAAAAGAGTTGCCAATTAAAAAGTAAAATTCTTAAGACTCTTCCCTTGATATAATATGACTTATACATTAACTTTTTTAGTATAAAAAGCAAACCTGAGTTTTCTTCTGGGTACTATGGCTCCTGGTCCCCTTGCTTAATATAACTATATTCTGAAAATAATATAAGAGGCAACCAAGGGAGAGGTCTGGAAAGTGACAATAAGACAAACTAAGTAAGGATCCTAGGGGCCAAAAAACGAGGTAGCAAGAGGGCATCTTATCACCATCCACCTGACAGCAGAAGGCAACCCAGGCCTTGTGTCTCCCCATCCCCAATGTAGCAATAGAAACTGGTTGAGTTGTCTCCTTCTCATTTGGACTGCAAGGGAGATTCACTGACAACACCAGGCAAGTTCAAATTCTGTCGGGAGTTCCACTGAAAGTTAGCAGCCAGGGAGAAGTACTCTTTCCCCAGTGAGTGTGAAGCTTCCTTCCCCATCTAGAGACAGGGGTAGCCATGGGGGATCCCACAGGGCAGATGCTTTCAGGACAAGGGCCTAGACCAGGTTTCGCCATGTTCCTCATGCACTGGAAAAAGCCTTCCTTTCCAGTCTAGAGCCACTTGGTACCCAGGAGGCATCGGTGAGGGAAGCTGCCACAGCAAACTCTTGGTCCGAAGATCATTCTCAGTTCTCTCTGGGCTGGGAAATCCCTCCCCACACCTAGAGTTGTTGGACAACTAGCTGACACAGATGGGTCTCGCCAAAAATGCTGAGCCTGAGATATATGTATTCTGTATTCCCATTCACCACCTGTAGGCACCGGGTTTCCTGGGCTGGGAAAGCTCTTTCTGGGAAAGCTCTGGGCTGGGAAAGTTGTCCCTCCGGATGCGTCATCGGGGACAACTGGGAGCTCCAGAGGGACCCAGTCAGCATCGCACGGGCTCAGGAGAAGAAATTGTCATTGGATTCAGAGAGCACAAAAATAGGACGGGACCCGAGTGCTCAACCTAACCAGAAAGACTGTCTGCAAAAATAAACAATTTAAATAGGACTCAGAACCTCGCTATATATTACCCAAATATCTAGGGTATCACAGAAAACAACCCAGTGTATAGTAATATCAGCATGAATGAGAGAATAAATAAGTTGATACCAATCCCAAGATGAAGTCAATGTTGAAAATTTCTAACAAGGGTATTAAAGTAGCCACCGCAAAAAAAAATGCTTCAACTAGGAATTATGAATGATCAAAAATAGAATAAATAAAACCTAGTAGCATTGTGTCAAGGAATAGGACTTCTAAGAAATAGCCAAGTGGAAATTTAAAAATGGAAAGACATAATAAAATATTAAAATCTCAAAAAGTATGCTCACCAGTAGAGACGACAGAAGCGTTACTGAACTTCAGTACAAATCAATAAAAAATTACTCAATCGAAGAAACAGAGATAAATGGACTGGAAACTTTTTAAAAAAATAAGCAGAGCCTTAGGAACCAGTAGGATGATAAAATAAAAAACAGACCCACCAGTCATACTAATCTCACAAGTGAGGAGAGGGTGAGTAGGGCTGAAGGAGACTATAAAAAAATAACGGCTGAAAACTTCCCGGTTTTGACAAAAGGCATATGACTCTAGACTCAAGAACTTTAGCAAACCCCAAATAGATAAACCCTGAGAAATTCTTGTTAAGATACATGATTATTAAATGTCTGAAAATAAAAAAAAAAGTCTTCAAGGCAATGCGGGAGGAACAGCCTATTACCTATAGGGAATATAGGCAATAATTCAAATTAACAGTAGGTTCTCATTTGAAGCCGTGGAAAGCAGAAGGACAGGGTGCATGCTTCAGTGGCTAAAAGTAAATAATTGTCAACTGCAAATTCTGTAGCCAGGGAAACTATCCTACAGGAAGGAGGAGGGGACAGAGACCTTCTTAAATGAAGGAAAATTAAGAGACTGTTTTATTTGCAGACCTACCCTTGAAGTATGGTTAAAGGAAGTCTTTTTTTTTAAATAGTGGAAATGATAAAAGAAGGAAGCTGAAAGCATTAGGAAGGAAGACAGAATAGTGAAAAGAGTGGAAATATGGGTAAATAAAATAAATTATTTTATTCATCACGAGTTTTCCTAAATCATATTTGACTATTAATCAAATAATATTTGATTATTGAAGCAGAAATTATACCTTTTACTCAGAACTGTGATATTTAAAACTGGAGAGGGTACTGGTCCTCCTGGAAGTAGTTTCCAGTCGTAAAATCTGGACACCCGTGGATTGTGATTGTATAGCTGTCCCAGAGGACCCACTAAGAAACTAGACAGAGTGACACATTCAGCAACACTGTAAATAAATACGGAAGGAAATAAATGTTTCAAACCTCCTAAGGAGGCAAGCTGAGTGAAAAAACAATCCAGTCCCATAGTTTACCTGTCGCCTGATTCTATGTAACATTCTTGAAATGATAAAACTATAGTGATGGAGAACAGGCGTCATTCCTGGGTTAGAGTCCAGGCCTCAGTGGTGCAGACAGAGGCAGGCGTGTTACACAAGCATGCCTATCCTTGTGGAGATAGAGCAGGGATCTCTCTGTTATTTGTTACACGTGTAAGTGAATGTATAATTATCTCTAAATCAGACGTGGAATCTTTAGACAATGTAAAAAACTGTTGGAAAATGTTTGACACAGGATTTAATGCTTAAAATAATGCATTCAGAGTTTTTGAGATTTTTGTTAATTGTTAGGAGAAGTAAGTTTTAATGCACTACATACGTTAAGGTGCCATGTGTGTCTAAATAAAACAACTTCAGCCCTGGCTCCTGTGATGCAGTAGATTGAGTGCCAGCCTGTGGACCCAAGTGTTGCCAGTTCGATTCCCAGTCAGGGCACATGCCTGGGTTTCAGGCGGGGTCCCCAGGGAGGGCGCACGAGAGGCAACCACACATTGATGTTTCTTTCCCTCTCTTTCCCCTCCCTTTCCCCTCTGAAAATAAATAAATAGAATTAAAAAAACAATTTCATACATTGTTGTGAATAGAGGTGTAAATGGTGAAAGTCTAGAGATGTATATATTACTGTAACATACACCAATTTTGATATAATGCTTGCCTTTAAAGAAAGATGGAATGAAGAGAAACAGGTATGATGAAGCCTTGGTTATAAATATAATTTTTGTTAACAATTAAACTGAAACAAAAAATCGTAAAATATTATTTAATTCTTATCATGGTCTATGTTATATATGTATTCTCTGAAGTATTTTAAAATTAAAAGTACTTTCAAGACACAAAAATGAATAAATTTAATAAATTTTATGTGATTATAACCTTGGTTAGACAGGCTACATAATTGTACCATTTTGTTTTTTTTAAAAGCGACTTTAGTCAAAAACAAATCTTACTTCATTTCTGCTACATGACATAATTGTAATGAAAAAGTATTTCAAGTAGAGCTACGTGAAGCACCTCGGGGGATAACGTTTTTTTCTACATTATAATGGGATTAGATTAGTTACAAGAAAATTAATTCTAAAGAAATGTGAAACTGAGGAACTTCAATCAATCCCTCATTTAGCGTGCACATTGAGCTTTCCAGCAGGATTGGAGTCAAATTATAAATTGAACAAAACAACTCACAAAACAGTGCAATTTAGGATAAAAAGCAACCAATGTGTAAGGGAAACAAAGAGAGCAAGCATAGAAATCACCACAAATCTGAAAAAAGTAATTACTTTTATTGAGTACTATATTTGGATCTAAGTTTCTAGGTGGCTAGGCTAAAAATCTGTTAGATTGCAAAGTTATTTGTTGCCAAATTAGATTAGTTTACTGCATTGTTGATACAATTTACCCTTGAAATGTAACTGATTATGTGTTCAAAGTACACAAAGTGGTAGCCCAGAATTCATTCCCCCTTTTCTTTCTTTCTTTCTCCTAAATCATACTCACTCTGCTCCATGTTACCCCTTGCCGGGAAATTCAGTGTCAGCCATTTGGGGAGGTTCGCTCTCAGGATGTATAAGATTTTAAAAGTCTTCTGTCCTCAGATGCTGGAAAACTTGGGAAAGGCCTAGGTCTTTTGTCGGTGAGTTCAGCAGATTGATCGCAGGGGTCTCGTCCTTTGTTACTGTGACGGGTCTCGAGAGTCCTGCCGCTGCAGAGAGCTCTCTCACCAGTGTCCCCAGGGGAGCGGCTTCTCCTTCCACCTTCGGCTGTGCCCCTCCACGTTTCCCTCCGCTGCTAGCGTAGCCTTGCACTATGGGCCTCAGAGATCTTCTCTTTTCTGGAGCGGGAGAGGGAAAAGAAAATTCTAGCAACTTTTGTTTTTCTCTTTTTATTGTTTAGATTTTTAAAATAACAGTTTACATTCAATATTACTTTGTATTAGTCTCAGATACACAATATGGTACTCACACAATTATGTACTTTACAAAGTGTTCCTCCTGATGTTTCCAGTACCTGCCTGGCACCATCCATTGTTGTTACAATATTACTGACTCTATTTCCTATGTTCTCATTGACACCCCCGTGGCTCCTCTGTAACTACCAATCTGCACCTCTCAATCCCTTCACCCCTTTTTATCCAGCTTCCCCAACCCTGACTCCCGTCTGGAAACCATCAATCTGTTTTCTGTCTTCGTGAATCTGTTTCCGTTTTGTCTGTTCATTTACTTACATTGTTCTTTAGATTCCACATCTAAGTGAAATCCCATGGTGCTTGGCTTTCTCTGACTGACTTATCTCACTTAGCCTAGTACCCTCTAGGTCCATCCGTGCTCCTCTTTCTTAATCTAATTACAAAGGCCATTTGTCGAACCAAAGTTTAAGAGAGTGGAAAAACTATACTGCTATGGAAGCTGCCTGAGGTCCTCCGCAATATGGTGCAACTGGTTACAGTTCAATTAGGAGGCAGGGGACCGTTTTGAAGTCACCTGTGGGCAAATGCATGACAGACCTCCACGTGCAGCTTGAAAGGCGGGGTTACTTCAGGGCAGTTGACTGGATTGCTTTTAACTGTAGTTTAACAGTACGAGAACAAAACGTATTTCCTCTCAATGTGTAGGAGGCAAGCCTGGCAAGGAAAAAGCATATTCATTAATAAAGGGGCCAGAGACTAAATGAATTTTAATTCTGAAGTGGATATAGGGAGTAGTGCTTTGTAAGAAAAACAAGGATGTTCAGTATTGACAGTCGGCAAGTGACAAAGAGCGAGCTGAAAGAATAGAGGGAAGAGGCATATACGTGTAATATAGGCATGAGATTACAGTGACCATTTCCAACTTGAGGTGGGGTGAAATATATCTCTTGAAAGAAGACTTTCTTGAATACTGGTATTTCTGTTGGCAATGAGATAGACAGGACTGTTTAAAGCAAATATGTTTCTAAGACGAATTCTTTACACTGGAATGGAAGAGCTCTAACAAAGTTGTACTTTTGCCTTGGGGAAAATTTACTCCTTTTCCCAGGAGCCAGCCAAGAAAATGGCATTCAGTGCACAGGTCACTTGGCACGAACCAAGTAATTTCATCTTAACTGTATTTTTTTTAATGTCCACCTATGGATTAGCAAAAACAAACATTAAACAAAATTATTTGGTGATTGGACTTGTCAATCAAGGGAGAAAAAGTGGGCAGTCCATTGCGTGTGCTGTTGTCTGTAGTGGAGGTTGGGGAACCTTTTCGGTAGATGTCCAAATAGTACATGCATCAGGCTGTAAAGGCCACAGGATTTCTGTCACAACACTAACTCCCAGCAGCAGCCACAGACAATCCAGACACAGACAGGTGTGGCTGTCTTCCAGTCAAGCATTATTGACAAAAATGAGCAGCTGCAGGATTTGGCTCATGGACCACAGTTTTCCGACATCTGGCCTAAAATATCTTGGAACCTGGGATGTGGCCCACTGTTGTTCTAGAAACTGTTTCCTGGGATGCTGTGAAAACAATATAGGTTCAGAAGCTTGGGAAGGATAAGTTGTTGGTTGAATTAATGTTTAGAAAGAAGGGTATTAGCTGATCTGTTACTAGTTTGTCTCTACAAAAGCAGGGCTCTTTAAGGCTGCAAATACTTCATCTGACCCTGGACGTTGAAAAGCAAAAACACTCACTGGTCTGCACTTCCCCCACTGTGTAACAGAGCGTGTGCTTTTGAGTAATCGCACATTAAAAACAACGCCCCTCTCACTTATTTCTTGTCCTTTCCTGTTCTCAAATTCTAAAATGTGTTTTATTAATTTTTCACTTTCATAAAAAATCTTTGAAATTCATTAAAAGACACAATAAAGATGGAATTGGGAAAGATGATGACATTAATTAAATGAACTCAAAAGTAGAACTAATTAAAGGATTTAATGCAAGAGAGTTAGAATGTGGAACTAAGGGTCAAATTTTTAAATGATGAAAAACTTGTTCATGCACATATACACTTATTTAAATGATTTATGAACACCCTGCTCTGTACTGGGTTTAGTGATAAACATTGTAAAGGGCATAGAAAGTCTAAAAATAAGTCAGTGCTTGCTCCCTTGACGGAAAACACAGACAAGACTTCGTTGCTTATAGATGAAAGTAATAGATGTAGAGCAATATTCGCAAGAGTTAATTTTTCTTTATCTAAAGTCTGGGTATTTCAGCTGTTGGTCTAGGGAAATGTAACCTAAAATAATTTAATCAAGCTTGATTTTCTAAGGAGGTAGTGAAGAGGTCAATTTTCTTATTCCAGTGAAACCAGTTGGTGAATATCCTATAGGGCCCCCAAACTCTCCTTCTCCCCAACCTTCCCCCCAGTGCCTTTAACAGCCAACAGTCATTTTGCTACAGTCAGCTGCTCAACTGGCCTTTTAATTTCATGTTTTTCCTTTTTTTCCCTCACTGATAAACACATCAATGGAAATCAAGGCCAAAGGAAACTTGTCTCTTTTAGCTTTTTAAATGTTTTGATGTGGAGAAGTCAATTGATTCTGTTTTTGAAATAGAGTAGTTAATTGATTGTATTCAATGCAAATAGGATATGTGGTGATTTTAACAGCACACAGACTCCAGATCCACCTATTTTCAACTTTGAAGTAATTATCAGGAGGCAGGAAAACGGTATAACGGAAGGAGGATGGTCATTGGTCTTTGGTCATTGTGCATGACTTACAAAATAAAAACTTCAAACGTGAAATTCATCTTTTACTCTCCCAAAGAACATGTCAAATTGATGTGCTCATCCCACTTCTGAGGCGGAGACAAGAGATGAGATGGTAGTTAGGGTTGAGATAAAAGTGAGGGATAGTGTATATTATGGGTTAAATTGTGTCCCCCCTGAAAACCTATGTTGAAGTCAAAACCCCTCCAGGACTTCAGCATGTGACCTTATTTGGAAACTGTCTCTACAGAGGTAGAGAGGTCATCAGGGTAGATGTTCATCTACTGTGACTGGTGCCCTTATGAACACAGAGGCAGACATGGACAGAGGGAAAGCCTGTGTAAAGAGACAGAGAGTGAACATCATGTAAAGAAGGCTGAGTTCAGACCAGGACGATGAATATACAAGGCAAAGAACGCCAAATATAGCCAGAAAACCAGCAGAAGATGGGAGAGAGGCATGGAACAGTTGGTCCTCTCTCAACCCTCAGGAGGAACACCAACACATGCCAACACCTTGATCTCAAAGTACTAGCCTGCAGACCTGGGAGACAATAGATTTCTTTAAACCATTGAGTGTGGGGTCCTTTGTTACAGGAGCTCTTGGAAGCATAGAGCATGGGAGTGTAGAATGAGAGAGAGGTCAAAAATAGTGTATGAACCACAGATATATGTTGATAGGTATAATTATTTATAATTTTAAAAGATCATACTTGAACAACAATTAAAATAAAATTAATAAATAAAATAAAAAATAAAACAAATTTTAAAAGATCATGTTTTACATTTTGACAAGACCACTGAGTTTGTTTCCAAATGTCAAGGAATCATTTAATGCATTGGAGACATGAAGGAAGGAGTGAATTTCATGTTAGGTGAACACTGGATTCTTTTGGACCTGACTGAGATGTGATGAACCCAAGGACCCTGCTGGTCCTTGGGCATTAATCCTTGACATTGTTTCTTATTCTCTGCGAGTCCAGACCTTTGCCAGCAACATCCTTTACTCTCTGGGCTGCAGGAGATAATTTATATTTTCTCAGTCCACTCTGGGGTTGTGGGAAACTGATTAGGGCTCTTCACGTCTATTTTGAAACATGAAGGTTCATGGACCTCCTCTCACTGCTAAGGGCCCAAAGCTTGGTCACATGGCAAATCTAGGAGACTTTTTCAGACTATTGTCCCATCACCTGGACATTTCTACTTCACCACTTTGTCACTGCATTTTATCTTTGTGTTAAGGGTTGGGACTCTTTAGCCTTCCTGCCTTCTAGTCTTACTGTTTTCCTGTATCTACTTGGTTGTGAACCTATAAAAGATTCCTGGGTTCTTTGTAACACCTTCTTAATGGGGTCTAAGCCAGCAGGGATGTTTTGCAGGTTTCTGGGACTAAGTTTTTCTCTTGGTACATTGATGGTATTTCATGTTTTTCGCTTTTCCATGGACTCACCTTGTTCTTCCATTTGAGGAACCCTTGCCCCAACTTTGAGCACATCATTTTTGGCTCAAATGAGTAATCTGGAAAGCTAATGCATATTTGTCCTAAACAAGGCAGTTAAAATACAAAAACAATTCACCTTTTTTATTCTTCGTCCTCTGTTGCTCATTGTTTCCCTGAGAATGGGGCACAGAGCATTACAGCAACTATCTGAACACAGGGAAGGTTATTGGACAACAGGAAGTGCCCCAGCCAGTCGTGAAACATGGTACTTTACAAACACTAGAGAAAGGTGGTTGGGGTGACTTGGATCTATCATCCTGCTGAGAACAACCAACGTGTTATAGGAGGTATATTTTGAAATTCTTAAAAGCATCAAGAAACTAAGACAATAGTAAGGAAATACTGAAACAAAATCTTTAAGAAGCTAAGAACCCATATGGACTGGCCCAATATACAAAGCTGCTTTGATCTGTAGGTGTTTATTTAGTCAATAATAAAAAAAAAGCCTTGTGACACTGAACAGGGCTTTGGCAAACTCAAGAAGGTCTGTTCGTTTTTCTTCTGTGGGATGGCTCTGGTAGTGCTTAGTTGTCCTTGACTTCATTTGAAGCAATTTTGTGAGATTGTATTATGACAGCTGTCATATCAGTGTGCATTGAAAAAACTTATCAAAATCGATGAATTTTTGTGTAGCTATTTTAATATTGAAGATATGTAGAAGAAAAATATCATTTTTGGCATACTATGCTTTATTATTTCAAGAGAGGTAAAAATATAACTGAAACAAAAAAAAAAACAGTTTTGTTCAGTGTATGGAGAAGGAGCTATAACTGATCGAATGTGTCCAAAGTGGCTTGTGAAGTTTCATGCCAGAGATTTCTCGCTGGACGATGCTTCACAGTCGGGTAGACCAGTTGGAGTTGATAGCGATCAAATCAAGACACTGATTAAGAACAATGTTATACCACGTGGGAGACAGCCGACACATAAAATATCCAAATCAGTTAAGTTATTGGTGAAAATGAAAAACACATATCTTCTTTTTTACAGAAAAAGCTAACCAGACTTTTTGGCCAACCCAGTAGCTGGAAGGAATCAGAAGTCAGTACATCTGCCTCATTAAGGGAAAAGGCACCTATAAACCACTTTTGCTTTAAGAAGGGGCCCCAAAGGCTATGTGTTTAGGGTATAGGGAAACTTTGGGAATGGACTTTCAGCCTGGCTTTACATTACCAAGAGGGTCCAGGAAATTGGTACTGATTAAATGGGTCCCAGACTAGTGGGACACTTACCACCTTGCTGAAGCAAAACAAAATCCAACAGGAAGAATGTACCATCATCTCATGACTCGAATTATTCCCCTGGATAAGTATAAAAATAAAACATAGAGGACACAGTCAAGTGTATTGAGACACTCAGTGGAACTGGATACCGTGAATAACAATACAGACAGCAGAGAATGGAAAGATTTGCCAAGACTTCAGATCCTGAGACTTTCAGGTTCAGACTGCTTACTATGTTCGAAGAACAAAAGCCAAAGTTATACATAAAACAGGGAACTGAAACTGCAGAAAACATAATAGAAGATTTGAATAGGCAACAAATAAAAATTTGAGATCTCAACAATATAATAACTGTAATAATTCAGTGGGTTTGTATTACATTAGATGGGACATAGCAGAGAGAAGTAGTAAAGGAAAAGATGGATTGGGGTAAACCAGAGAGATTGTAGCAGAGAAAGACAAACTGGTCGAAAATACAGACAGGTGTATTAAAGGAATGAGAAGGTCTGTCGTAATTCCACTTGGAGTTCCAGAGTTATGAGTGAAGCTTGCGCGATACACTTCATAGCTATATAATATGCCTTCAAAATACACGAAGTATATGTGAACAAAGAAGAAATAGACAAATTAATAATCATAGTGGGAAGTTTTAACTAGTTTTAGTAATTGACAGAGAGGGTTTTAATAGTATAATTATTGACTTTGACCTCATGGACTTAAAAATGATATCATACTGTATACTTAGAGAGTATATATTCCTTTTAAGCACACTTGAAACTTTTATAAAACCTGACGATAAATGGTTCACCAAATGGTTCAAGGCAAGTCTCATCAAATATCAAATGACAAGGACATTTTGATACAAATTATCAGCATAAAAGTTATAAGAAAATCCGCATTTGACAAAATTTTAAAAGTTTCCTATTTGTGTCATGGATGTGCATCCTTTTCTTTTTGTTTCTTCCAGAACTGTTTTTGGTTTTTGTTGATGTTGCTAAAACAGATACTGACAAGTTAATCTGAAATCTTAACTATGTTTTGTTTTAGCGAGTTTCCTGTCTTTCCCCAGAGACATCACTTCAAAAGCACTTTTTCTTCCTGCTCCAGTGAGGCCTGGGTGTTCCGTAAGCTTGGGTGTAACTGTCATTCTGAGAATTTCCTTGACTGTCTTCATGGGTTACACCTCTCTTTCCTGAAACTTCGTTCTTTCTCTTTCTTGTATTTTTACTTGTTTTGTTAGAGATCTCTTCATATAATTTCCACAAATACACATGCAGTACATTTTCTGAGACTTTTAGGTTTAAAAGCCATTTTGTTCTGGGTCACATTTCATTGATAATTTGGCCAGTTACAGAATTCTAGGATTAAAGCAAGATTTTTTTGGCAACTTTAAAGGCATTTCTCCATCTCCTTCTGGCATCAAGGAAAGCAGGTGTTGTGTGTCTGATTCTTTATAGGTAACTTGTGTTTTTACTTGGAATGCTTTTTACTTTATAGACATTTTTAGGATTTCTTTGTTATCCTTGAAGTTTCAAGTTAATGGAAATTTTTTCCAGGTCTAAAACATTTAAAAAATCATTTTCTGAGCACTTCTTTGTGCTCTTTAAATCTGAAAAGACATTTCCTTCCCTACTTCAAGGAAAATATTTTTTATATCTGTGATAATTTCCTCTGTTTTATATTTTGTTATTCTATTTGCACTTGAGTAGCCTCAAGTTTAATATTAAAAGTTTACTATTAGGTCTCCTGATTACTTCTCCATGTCACATATCTTTTCTTTTGTATGCTTCACCTGTTGTGTATTGTAGTTAACAGCATGGGTTCTGGAGCCAGACTCCCCCGATTTGAATCTGAGATGTGCCTTTCATGACACATGAAACCCATAGGTGATTGTTTTCTTACCCATGAATTAGAGGTAATCATAGAATCCACCTTATAGAAGTGCAGAGGATTAAGTGAGTAAACACACACATTTGCAATGGTGGCTAGCACAGATAAGCATTCTCTGAGGTCAGTTGTTTCTAGTTCTCCTTTTTAAATTATTTTATGATTTAGCTATTTGACTATTTTACCCTGCCACTCCACTGAATTTTAAAATTTTTTTTTAATCTTGGAGAACTCTTGTATATTCCCTGATTTTTATTTTTGAATTTTGTTTTCTTAGATGGCTATCTTCTCACTTTTCAAGGAGTATGCTGAGTCCCTCTCTCTCTTTTTTTTAAGTTTTTTTAAAGATTTTATTTATTTATCTTAGAGTGGAAGGGAAGGAGAGAGAGAGAGAGAGAGATATCAATGTATGGTTGCCTCTTGTGTGTCCCCTGCCAGGGGCCGGGAACTGGCCTGCAACCCAGGCATGTGCCCTGACTGGGAATCGAACCGCGATCGTGTGGTTCGCGGGCCCGCGCTCAATCCACTGAGCTCCACCAGCCAGGGCCCCTCTCTCTTTCTATTTAGTTCTCTCACAGTCCTGTATTACTTGTTTACTTAGGGGTCAATTTGGTTTTTGCCCTTCATTCTCTTAGATTACTCACATGGCTATTGTTCTCGCTTGTTTTTTCATATTTAAGAATGAAGCACAGGGTAGGTATTGTGGTTTTGTTCATTGTTGAATAATTTCATCCTTTTCAAAATGAACCTCTCCCATGTATGGGGAACTGACCGTATTGCTGGACAGAATACCTAAGAGGTTAAGAGATCAGATCTGAATTTTGGATAAATATAATACCAAAAGAATAAGAAGACTATATTTAAGGTATCAACAACAATTATACAAATCACACAGTTTCTTTAGAGAAAAACCTCTGCCAGTTTCTCCTTAGGGATTAGAGTTGCCTTTTTTTAAAGAAGACAGAGGATGAAAGAAGGGGTAGCTGGATTGTTATTCCACAGCAAGGTCTTTGTCTAAGTCTCCTATCTCTATTTCAAAATTTCACGTTGTTTTATTTTATTAACTTTAAGCTCAGAAGCTGAGGGGGTTTGATGAGCAGAGCAGCTAGTACTGTGCACAGCAGAACTGTTCCTGACGGTGGGAATCCACGTGTTTTGGTGAAGTTTTATTGGGATGCAACCACATCTGCTCTTTTAAGGGTTGTTGGGGGATGTTCTGGGCTGCAACAGCAGTGTTTGTAGGTATGACAGAGACTTTGTGGTCTGCAAGCGGAGAAGATTAGTGCCTGATCCCTGGCAAAAAAGGGCTACAGGCTGGTCCCTGCTTCACTAATCCATCTATTTTATACTTTTTTGAAATTTGTTAACATCCCTTGTTTGAAAATGATCTTCCTTTCTATTCCCTTTAGAGCTATGTTTTTTTTTATACATTTACACTTTTATCTCAATGTCTCTCATGGGGGACATGAGTTATGTGTAGGTTTTCAGTTTGCCATCATAAACTATAAGCCTGTTTTCTTTCATCTTAAATTCACTGAGTTCACTTTGTGTATATATTTTTTAACTATTTCTATCTTCTAACTCCATAGCCTTGATTTGAATCCTACCTTTTCCTCTTCTTATTTCTCTGTTTTTCCAGATTTAATGACCTTACTTCTTTCTCCTTTTCTGCTTTCACTAACGCTCTATATCTTGTTCTTTGTCTCCTTTAGAGCCATGCTTTTCTTTAGTTAAAGATGGATTAGTTAGTTTCTGGATTGCTTACATCTATTTTCACGTACTGGCCATTTGGAGCATTCTAGCACACATACTGTAAAATTAGGATGAAAGACATTCAGCCTGCTTATACTTTTATGTCTGCTTATATTATACCTTCTGGAGGCCAAAAAGGTTGTGTCAAGTTCTTACTATTTTTAGGATAACACATTTAAGCCCACTAAGCAGTCCTGTAGCTAGCTGTTTGGGAAATAACAAGTTGTTGGGACAAAGTTAAATGTGTAGTTTTCTCTTTTTTTTCCATCAAGTAGATTTTCATGCATGAGATTCATAGATCAGTTAAGGTTGTCGTTTATCTGCTCTGAGAAAATTTCTGGTGGGACAGTTATTGGATGCTTTGGCTATATAAGGTTTCTGGATTAATGGTAGATTTTAGTGCTACCTCAAGGTCTCTCATTATATTTTCTTTTGAAGAGATCTTTGTTTGAGTCTGTTCAGTACTATACTATGTATGTGGGCAGATACAATTAACTCTAGTGTTGAGAAAAACTAGAGGTATGAAAAAGTTTTAATTATTTGGTCACCGTGTAGATATTTACATAATTTAATCACACAAACCAATGAAATGTCAGGCCATTTGTAATACAGAAATCAAGCAGTGACCACGGGTCATCAGACGTATTCGTTAGATGTGCATATGTATTCATTAGATGCCCATGTTAGAATCATAGTAAGAAAAAAATCAACATCAAGACAGGTCATTTCTTGGTTCCTAATTACTTTTTTATAGTTTTGAGTTGATTTATTGGCACCAGTAAGAGCTGTACAAATGTGTGTGTATGTATCTGTGTGTTTTAATTGGGTTTATTATATGTCGAGTCACAGTTTTCAAATGGAACTTTTTGATGTTTGTGGGAAAGTTAGTTAAGAAAATAATGAGAACGATAAACAGCATATTTTAACCCTGTGTTGAGCATATTGCTTTTTTATTCCAATATAGTCCAAGGGAGCCAGAAAACTTAATTTCCAATGTATTGTCTGGATTTTAATGAAAAACAAGAAGAAAGTTTCTTAATAAATAACAATGCAAAACTTTTTCTTCGTCTTATAAATTTGACTTTTTTAAAGTAAATGTCATTGAAAATAATTTGCAGCAATTTTTTGTGTCAAAAATAGATGTTGCCACATGAATATGAACAGTATGCTAATATATTTGTTTTATAATATCAGATAAAACATCACAGTTCTTTATTAATAATAGTAATAATTTGTTCTTAGCAAATACAAGAGGTAACTAGTGGCAAGTCAGTCCTTATAAAATATAGAGAGAAGCAATCGTTTTTATTTTTAAAACTTTTTTACTTTTGAGGCTTACTTCAGGGTTTGCTCACAGAGATTCTTGTGTTTGCTTGTTGTTTAATAATGTGTGTGAAGGAGAACAGGCAAAAGTAATGGAGTCTCAGAGAGACAGCTGACTTCAGTAAGCTGGCTGAGCTCTGCAACAGGGGGAGACTGACTGGTTTTCAAGGGCATGAATGATGCTTTCGTTTTCAGCTTTCCCCATTAACGAGAGAGAACTTCTCTTTATCATAGAGATGGATTGGACTGGCAAGTATGTTATAACCAAACCCACTGCATAGCAACACATATTGTGTATATTTTCTAAGCAATTTAGACAGATGATTTTTTTGTTAAAGCCTGGAAGAATAGTCGGAGGTAGGTAATAGGTTTTGAAAGCAAGTATCTGTTTTGAATTATTGATTAAAAAACAAAACTATGTAACAGTTGTAAATTTATTTCTACACAAACAAAGCAAGCATAAAACATCAGGACTTTAAATAAAATAGAAGCATATAAGAATAGCCAAGAAAATGTAAGAGAATTAGAAAGAGTGAAGAGTAGAGAGTAAGCTTAACAAATATGAAGACATTTTAAAACTATACTACTTAAAATAATGTATACCCATGCATGCTTAGTGATGTTATATAATAGGAGTAAAATACTGCTTCTAGGAACAGTATTTTAAATATTTATGGAAATTTAGTATATATTAAGGTTGCCTCAGATCACTGGGAAACCAATTTAAAAAAACATTTTGGTAAATTTCAGCAGACATGTAGAGAAAGGCTAAGCTGGACTAACTTCAAAACTTATGCTAAAATAATTTCAAAGTCAGCTTATGTATGAATTTAACTCTAAAATTCTAGAATAAAAATTAGTGTAGTGTAGGCAAAGTCTTTCTAAGAAAAATACAAAGTCAAGAAGTCATAAAACAAAAAATAAATTTACTAGGACTAATTTAAATGTATCTATGCATATTTATTGGTATTCATGTGTGAGATTTGCATTAACAGCTATTATGACTGTCTAGGTTCCTTGTCCACATATCTTTTTTTACTTTAATTATTTAATCATTGATTTTAGAGAGAGAGAGGAAAGGAGAGAGGGATAGAAACATTGATTTGTTGTTCCACTCATTGATGCATTTATTGGTTGATTCTTGTACATAATCTGACCAGTCGGTGATCAAACCCACAACCTTGGGGTGTCAGGATGATGCTCTAACCAACTGAGCTTCTTGGCCAGGGCCCCTTGTACCTGTGTTTTTAAACCACCAAATGCCACCTGTCTACTTCAGTCTCGCTATCAGCTTTGAGACTACTCCTGGCTCATTTGAGCCATTTAAAATAATTGTAGTGCCCTGGCCAGTGTGGCTCAGTTGGATGGAGCATTGTTCCCTAACTGAAAGGTTCAGGGTTTAATTCCAGTCAGGGCACATACCTGGGTTGTGGTCTGATCCTTGGTTCAGGTGCATAAAATCCCCATCCTTGTGTGTACAGGAGACAACTGATAGGTACTTGTCTCTTGCATCCACATTTTTCTCTCTTCCTTCCTCTCTCTAAAAAACAATGAAAAAAAGTGTCTTTGGGTGAGGATTTAAAAAAATATTGTAGAGGTACAACTCTCCATTTCATTTCCAGGCAAGACTTGCTGTTGGTTTTTCGTCAAATTGGTTGGCTGGTTCCAGGAAGAGTTAGACTCTGGACTTTGTGACAAACCTCTGTTCCTTTCTAAGTACTTTTTCTTTCTTTATTTTTGAAAAAGTTGTTCCTTCATGTTCAGAAATGAGGGATAGCCTCCTGGTTTCAACTGCAAAATACTGACAGCAGTGTGTGTGTGTGTGTGTGTGTGTGTGTGTGTGTGTATGTGTGTGTGTGTGTGTGTTTTAAATCAAAGTAGTCCTTTAAAGATCATAGACTAGCAAATGGATAGAGAGCAAAGATGACCACTAGCCAGGGCCAAAATAGTACACAGATTTTCAAAAAAGGCATCTTTGCTGGGAAAGATCTTGAGAAAACTGTTGCTTTGCCTCTCTGAATCCCTGCGCAGAGACAAACCCAGATTTTGTGAGGACTGAAGCGTATACGATTTGTGGGGCCCGTTTTCATAAAAATATTTTTAAATTACGTACACAAAATCAGTTACAGGAGTAGATATTTATTTAGAGGGTTCTGTCCAAGTGAGGGGCCCTGAAGTTTAAACTTATTATCATCATGCTAAATTAACCTCTGCTCCTACAGTAATTATCTAATTTACTATACCAGAGGTGTCCAATCCTTTGGCATGTCTGGGACACACTGGAAGAAGAAGAGTTGTCTTGGGTCACACATTAAATACACAAACACTAATGATCACACAAAAATCTTGTAATGTTTTATGTACATTTTTTAGTTTGTGTTGGGTCATATCCATAGCCATTCTGGGCCGCATGTGGCCCTCAGGCCACAGCTTGGACACCCCTCCCAGGGTCCACCATTCATCTGGCACTTAATAATACGCTGTCTAATCTTGCAAGTTAACTCCCCAGCCCTGGAATTGAAATTCCAGAAAATTATTTTTTTTCCAAAAATTGCTGTCTTCTATTATACCTTTTTTTGTCCCCTGCTCACCCTGAACATCTGTGCTCAGAGTGGGTGCTCGACAGGTATTTAAGGAGTAACTTTGTGCATAACAGTGAAGGAATAATTACTTCCTCTGAAATGTATCATTTCTTTTGAAATGGATATGTAAGAAATAACCATGCTGAATGTTTCTAAAGATGGTTTAAACCTAGTTGACAAATCGGGTATGATTGAATAGCTGAGACTGAATGACCTTAATCCAATAATTAATTAATGTAAGGAGTATTATTACTTTTCCAAATAGGTTACTTGTCAATACAGTTAACTAATACTGAAGCTCTCCTAGAGGGTAATTGAATTAATTCCACAGAGCAACCCTATGCATAAACTCTGTCTTCTTCCCCAGTCCAAGAGAATGCCAAATTCATATCATCTTCGTCTGCCATCAGTGTGATAATCACAGTGGTGTGTTACTACTGACAAAAGTTCACATCGTTGGTTTTTGTCTCAGATGTAATGTAGATGTGGGTTCACTTCTCTAGCCTTTCTCATCTGCCCTTGCTTTTTCCTTATTAAAGAATTACCCATGTAGAAAATTAAAAAGAAAGCAAAACTGATACAGAATCACAACTCACAAGCACAGCCATGATTTGTAATTTTCATACCTATTAACAGCACACTCCCTATGGACTTAGCATAGAGGGGATAGGATGTTGGTTTTGCAGGAGCTCCAACTAAATCCTGCCCTCCCACCCAAAAAGATGTAATAAAAACAAGTAAGGAAAATGACATTGGGACAACCTTGAGTTCATCTTACTTTATTATTTTTTCAAGAAAATGGTTAACAAATGTTGGCCTTTATTTTCCTAATAGTAGAACAAATCACTTCCAACCATGATGCATTCTTTGACAAAAACAGAAAAATACAAACTTGGAATTGTTACTTCTTTGCCATAAACTTGTTGGCAATTGCTGTCTTTTTATTATCATTGCCCAGCTAAGTTCCATTAGCATTTAAAACAATACAAAGGAAGGGAACAATAATGAGTATGAAAATACTACAGATGGGACAGTGACCTTATATTGATAGGCATTCAATTGTCTAATTGGAGCACAAAAACATTACCAGCAAGTTTCCAGGGACACTATTATGGGCCCTGACTTCTGCTATCAACTTAGGGATAGTGGCTAGATTGATGGTCTGCAGCTGTTACATCTAAATCAATCCAGTCCCGACACCTTACTTGCCATATTTCTGAATAGAGACAGAGTGACTAAATGCTGTTTATTGACCAAGTGAGGAATAAAATTGGCTGATATATTTTATATCTCTTTCTGTTTTGAGACTATAATAGTTTCACATGGCCTAAGATCAAACAGAAATCAAAGTAAAATGTGAGTGAAGAAAAATTAGTCATTAGAGGCAAATCTAGAAAGGTGCCAAAATGGAGTTAATACACTTATGAGACAACAGAGATTTTGTATCGGCATTCAGGGTATGGACTGTGGAGCCAGCTGCCTGGGTGTGGATTCTGGCTCCACAATCACTGTCCCTGTGACACTGGGCAAGTTTCTCAGTCTTCATCTTCCTAAGCCCCCCTTTCTCAGAGACTTACTATGAAGAGTAAATGAGTTACTGGCTGTAAAGTGATTGGAATAGGGCCTGGCATGTAGTTAATTGCAGTGTAAGATCCTATAACAATATTTTCACATAAAATAGAGGAAAGGGGAATTGTAGACTGTTTCTAGGCACCGTTGTGTTTCCACCTGTGAACTCCACCTTGGACTTGTGAAAAAAGTGTCAACATGGACTATAAAAAAGAGGAAGGAATTTAACATATAATCAGAATAAAGGGGATGAGTAAGCTTTAGGTCCAGTGGGGTCTAGATGCCACCACAACTATGACATTTTCATTATGGTAGCCACCATGATGCATAAATACATGTGATTCGCTAGCATGTCAGTGTTAGAAAGCTTCTGGATTCTCCTCTAGTTCACATCTGTGACAGCAACACATATCTGTTGTGGGAGGATTTAACAGTCAGAGATGCTGAGCCCTTGATAATGCCTCTGTTAATTTACTTTTGCTACTATATAGAATGGACCATAGATGTTTTCCTACCACTCTCTTTTCAACTCCACTGAGATCAAATGCCTTTAAAAATTGGCTAGATGATGATAGACAAATGCCTCAATCCTTTTGTTGGTATCCAAAGGAGGCAAATCTTTAAAAGCCGTATCATAAGTCCAGAAAAGAAAAAACCCAATAACAACAAGCAAGCAAACAAAAGTTCTATCTCTATGCTACCATATATATGCACATTAATAACAATAGGCATTCCACATGTTTTGTTTTGTTCTGAATTTGAACATAAAGATAGGATAAATATTTCAATCTAAAGAAGATTATGTTGCATATTTCTAGGTATGTATGGACATAGGTACAAAAAACATGGTTTAAGGTTCTCCTTGCAATTTTACAGCCAGAAAAATCTAACTACAAAAATTTTGTTTTTATATCAATTTGAGGAGAATTGATAGGTTTACTATGTTGAATCTTCCCATCCATTAACACGGTATGACTCCATTGATTATAGCTGAATCTTTTTTTAATTTCTTTTATCACCATTGTGCAGTTTTTAGCATACAAGCCTTGTACATGTTTTGTTAGATTCCTAAGTATTTTTGGGTATCTGTAATATTGTAATTTTAAGTCCAGTGTGTGTATATATGCAAATACAATTGATTTGTGTATTTTTAACTTATATCCTGAGACTTTGCTGGATGCACCCATTGGTTCTGGGAGTTTTTGTAGATTTCTTGTGGTTTTCTATGTTAACAGTAATGTTATATGGAAATAAGTATAGCCTTATTTCTTCTTTTCTGATCTGTATGCTTTCATTTCCTTCTATTGTTATATTGCACTGGCCAAAACTTTCAGGGTGGTATTGAATAAGAGCAATGGGGGTGGGGATCCTTGCCTTATTCCTGACCTTGTGGGAAACTGTGTCTGTCACCATTAAGTGTAGTGTTAGCTGTAGGTTTCTGTGGGGCTCTTTATCATGATAAGGGAGTTATCTTCTCTTCCTCTTTTTTAAAAGAATTTTAATCATAAATGTGTGTTGAATTTTTTCAAAAGCCTTTTCTGCATTAATTGATTTAATTATGTGATTTTAATTTTTTTAGCCTGTTAATGTGGTAGACCACATTGATTTATTTTCAAATATTGAACCCAAGCTCTAAGTGGAATAAACCCCACTTAGTGATGTGGATATATTTTTTACATATTGCTGAATTCCCTTGCTAACATTCTATGAAGGATTTTTGCCTCTGTGTTAATGAGGGATACTGTTATATTATTATTTTTTGTTTTGGTTTTGTACTGTTTTTAACTAGTCTGGGTATCAGGGCAATACCAACCTCAAAAAAATGAAGCAGAAAGTGTTCCATTCTCTTCTATTTTATGGAAGAGATTGTGAGCAGTTAAGTCTTCTTTAAAAATTTGGTAGAATTTTCTTAGTGAAACCACCTGGGCCTGGAGATTTTGAGGAAGAAAGTTTTTTAGTTATTAATTCACTTTTCTGAATAGACATAGTATAATTCAAATTGTCTATTTCCTACTACATCTGTGACGATAGTTTGTGTTTTTTGTTTGTTTTCATTTTTTAAAATATATTTTCTTGATTATGCCATTACAGTTGTTCTATTCCCCCCATTCATTCCCCTCCACCCTGCACACCCCCTCCCCCACCACTCCCCCCCATTTAGTTTATGTCCACGTGTCTCAAGTTCTTTAGATTCTGTATTTCCCCTACTATTTATTCTTGCCCTCTTCCTATCTATTTTCTACCTACTGTTTATGCTACTTATTCTCTCTGTACCTTCTCCTCCCTTCTCCTCCTCCCATGCCCCTGTTGCTAACCCTCCATGTGATCTTCAGAAATGACTCCATCTCACCTGATGTCTTCTTAAATGTGTGTGTGTCGAGTCGTTTTTGGCATTTTCTTCCTACCCTTTCCATGTCTGTAGGTTCTGTAGGGATATTCCCTGTTTCACTTCTGATATTAGTAATTTGTGTCTTTTTAAACATGTTTGTCAGTCTTGCCAGAGGTATATTAATTTTGTTATAATTTCAAAGAACCCAGTATTTCAGCTATTTCTATAACTCTCGTTGTTGTATTTTCATTAAGTTTAATGTTTCGTTCTTTTTAAAAAATTTTCTTTGAGGCTAAATTATCTATATATTATTTAGAAGTATGGTATTTAGCTCCCAATTGTTTGGAGATTTTCCTCTTATTTTTCTGTTATTTATATTTAGTGTGATGCTTTTGGGGTCAGAGAATACACTCTGTATTGTTTCAATTATTCTAAATTGGTTGAAGTTTATTTGATGTCCCTGGAGGCAGTCTGTCTTTGTACATTTTCCGAAGAAACGTAAAAAGCTTCTGTTTAAGTGGGATCAGACTCTGTTTGTTGATGCTGCTGTTGGTTTCTATAGCCTGCTGGTTTTCCATCTAGTATCAGTTACTGAGAGAATGGTGTTGAAGTCCTCATCGTCNCCCCATTCATTCCCCTCCACCCTGCACACCCCCTCCTCCACCACTCCCCCCCATTTAGTTTATGTCCACGTGTCTCAAGTTCTTTAGATTCTGTATTTCCCCTACTATTCTTGCCCTCTTCCTATCTATTTTCTACCTACTGTTTATGCTACTTATTCTCTCTGTACCTTCTCCTCCCTTCTCCTCCTCCCACGCCCCTGTTGCTAACCCTCCATGTGATCTTCAGAAATGACTCCATCTCACCTGATGTCTTCTTAAATGTGTGTGTGTCGAGTCGTTTTTGGCATTTTCTTACTACCCTTTCCATGTCTGTAGGTTCTGTAGGGATATTCCCTGTTTCACTTCTGATATTAGTAATTTGTGTCTTTTTAAACATGTTTGTCAGTCTTGCCAGAGGTATATTAATTTTGTTATAATTTCAAAGAACCCAGTATTTCAGCTATTTCTATAACTCTCGTTGTTGTATTTTCATTAAGTTTAATGTTTCGTTCTTTTGAAAAAATTTTCTTTGAGGCTAAATTATCTATATATTATTTAGAAGTATGGTATTTAGCTCCCAATTGTTTGGAGATTTTCCTCTTATCTTTCTGTTATTTATATTTAGTGTGATGCTTTTGAGAATACACTCTGGTCAGAGAATACACTCTGTATTGTTTCAATTATTCTAAATTGGTTGAAGTTTATTTGATGTCCCTGGAGGCAGTCTGTCTTTGTACATTTTCTGAAGAAACGTAAAAAGCTTCTGTTTAAATGGGATCGGACTCTGTTTGTTGATGCTGCTGTTGGTTTCTACAGCCTGCTGGTTTTCCATCTAGTATCAGTTACTGAGAGAATGGTGTTGAAGTCACCATCATCTTTGGATTTGCCTTTTTAAATATATCACAATTTGCTTCACATTTTTGTACTTTGTACAGCTGTGTTGTTTGGTGAATACACATTTGGGCTATATCTTATTGAAAGATTGACCTTTATCCAATTTTAAAATGTCACTCGATGTCTCCAGTAATTTTCTTCACAGTCTACATCATCTGATATTACAATAGCCACTTCTTGCTGATTAATATTTGTGTAATATGTCTTCCTGCATCTTCTTTTTAATCTTTCTATGTCATTGTATTTGAAGTTAATTTCTTATAGACAGCCTATAATGGGTCATGTTTTTAATTCACTCTGCCAATCTCTGCATTTTGATTGGTGGACCTAGACTGTGTACAGTAAATGGAATTAGAGGCAAGTTAGGGCCCACGGCGGGGAGTTTTTTTGTTGTTATTGTCTTCTACTTGTTCTCTCTGTATTTTTCTTTCTTGGTTTTTTTGCCCTCTTGTGGCCTATTTGAATATCTTTTAGAATGACTTCTTTATTAATCTACAGTGATTTCAGTGAGTGTGTTTGTATAGCTTTCTTAGTTACCCTATGAGTCATGTTTCTCTAGCCTGAGTGAAGTATAGAAATCTTAACATCCTTTTGTCATATAATTTATCCTATAATTTCCTTGTTTTAAAGATTTCATTTATTTATTTTACAGAAGGGAGGGGAAGGAGAAAGAAAAGGAGAGAAACATCAATGTGTGGTTGCCTCTTGCACACCCCCTACTGGAAACTGGCCTGCAACCCAGGCATGTGCCCTAGGCTGGGAATCGAACCAGTGACCCTTTGATTCACCGGTCGGCACTCAATCCACTGAGCCACACCAGCTAGGGCTATCAGATAATTTTCTTACCAATACGATGGGGACAGGGAGCACATTCTTGTCATTCCTGGGTGGTGGAAGTTCTGGCCCCACTTGGTCCCCTGACGGTGCCCCAACATGACAGCTGGGGGACATTAATATTGCTATAGGGGTAAAAGTCCACAATTCCCACAGGCACCAGAGAGGTAGCCTCAGTACTGCCTGGCTCAAAGGAGAATCTCAGCTTCTTCCTCAGCCTTCTCTGGTACTACCCTGGTGGAAGTGACTTGTTAAAGCCTGGAGAGGGTGGCCGTGTAAGGTCCCTACTCAGACTTTGCTGGTGAGGGTAGTGGTGAGCCCACAGTTCTCACCATGGTGTTTGTTGCTGTCCCATGACTACTGTTCAAAAGTTTTTGTCTTTCCAGACGGCCTCTTTCCTGGTTCTTTTGATAGGGAGAGCAGACCTTGGTAGTGGTGATGGTGGGGAGTTGTGTGTGCTCATTGATGTTTCTGGGTTTCTGGCTCTTTAAATCCCAGACCTGGGATATATGAAGCACAAGGTAAACCTGGAGAACTTACTGTTGTGTCATTTCTTAGGTCCTGAGCTTTCTGGCTGGTTTACCTTTTTCCCTCTGTTTTTTAAAATCTTATATTTGTTTTATCTATAATATTAAGGATATTTGTTATACCTGATAAAAAGGATAGAAAAACGTAATATCTACTGCATCTTCCTGAAAAGAGAAGTTGATATAATTCATTTTTTCCTCAACATTTAGAATTTCTCTCACGAGAGAACCGAACATATTTTTTTCCCCATCAGGTTCACTGTTATTACTCTCCCTCTCCACTGGCACTCAAGATGGTTCTGGTTTGTATTAATTTTTTTTATCATGTTAGATTCTGAATGTTGTAATAAAGTATAAGACTTTTCAATATGCTTCCAAGAGAACTGTCTCCTGTAATTTAAATTAAAAAATGCTTTACAATGTTGATAAGTTTCAATTGATATGCTAAGCTTATAAGTTGTTATTCAACACAGGAAAGATTATTCGATAAAGAAGGAATACTGGGATAATTTAGAGAAAAAAAATACAAACACAGCTTGAGGCCTAAATATCGGTATAGATTCAATTGGTTCTATCATCATGCTCAATGAACAAGTTTATACTTTTGGACTAAATCTATAATATTTATATCAATGCTTTGGAATATTGCTTTAAAGTGAAGTTTAATTTAAATCTCTTGAAAATGAGATCACATTTTTACGTGATAATATTTCACTCTCTTTTATTTAGCAATCGAGATAGTCTGGGGTTGGGTGATGCAATGGAGATGTTTATCCATAAACCACAGCATCAGCACTCGGGAGGCAGTTATTAAAAATGCAAATTCCTGGGCTCTACTTCATCCTAATGAATCAAATTTTCTGTAGGTGGAGTTCAGGAGTTTGTGCTTTTTTAATATTCTCAGGATCTACACATGGTTAGTCCGTACTCCTTTGACGAGGTCAGTAGGAGTTCTTTGGGCTCCAAAGCCTCATTGCCCATCCCAGCTCAACCACATCTTAGCCATGTCCTCATTATTCACTAGTTGCCCCAATGTTCTTCCCTATAAAATAGAATAGTATTAAAATATACCTTTGAAGATTGTTTTGAAAATTAATAAACGAATAGATAAAAGCACTTTCAGTAGTGTCCGACACCTACTCAACACTTTATAAAGGTTAGCTATTCTTATTAAGTGTATAGTGTGATCATAACAGTGAAAATTAGAACTTTTACTGATTTTTTCTCTTTGATATTTTCACTTTTGCTAGAATTCATATGGCATGAAAGTGTATGACATTTTACTTTAAGTCAGTTGCCAAGAGAGTATCTCTTTCTAGCCATGCAGATATAAAGCTATTACATGCTAATTTTATATTCTATGGCGTGAGAGATTTTTATGCATACAACAGCACACATGGGAACATGCATGTGCATGCACACACACATACACACATTATTTGGCCTAACTCATATTTGCAGGGGACAATCCATGGATCACCATCAGATGGAGCACTGGGATTATGTCATAACTGCTCCGTTGCTCCTGTGGCTCCTGGGACCTATTTTCCATGTTCCCCCGCCCAGGTAACATTTCTAGAAAACCACACTGAATCCATTGTTCTGCCTTACCTCACGTTGTTGCCTTCTAGAGCCTGTGAACTTAAAATCTGCTTCCTCCTAACTTCCTGAAACACTCTACTATTCCCCTGTAGCAATGGCCCTGTTGATCCCATCCAATATATAAGCCTCGGGACTTACCCTGTGTATCCCCACCTTATCCTCATCTTGCTGTCTGCAGCATGGATTTGGTGGAAGGACAGACTTGCTGCACAATCTGTACCTTGGTTTTCATATTTATTTTTAAGGTAGGGAAAAGTGTATGTCCTTTATCTGTTTATACATTTAGTCTTTGGTTGTTTGCATCTCCCATAAAATAATTTTAACTTTCTAAAATTTTGATAATGTGCCTTCTTTCCACCTCCTTTTGTTTATTTTTTATATTTTCATTGTTGTTCAAGTACAATTTTCTCCATTCACCCCTTCCTCCCCCCCACCCCAGCCATCCCCATCTCCCACCCCTGATCCCACCCTCCTTGGTTTTGTCCATGTGTCCTCTATAGATGTTCCTGAAAACCCTTTCCCTTCTTTCCTCTATTTTCCCTCTCCCACCTCCTTTGGCCACTGTCAGTTTGTTCCTTATTTCCGTGTCTCTGGTTCTATTTTGCTTGCTTGTTTGCTTTGTTGATTAGGTTCCACTTATAGGTGAGATCATATGGTATTTTTCTTTCACTGCCTGGCTCACTTCACTTAGCATAATGCTCTACAGTTCCATCCATGCTGCCACTAAGGGTAGGAGCTCCTTCTTTCTTTCTGCTGTGTAGTATTCCATTATGTAAATTGTACCATAGTTTTTTGATCCACTCATTTACTGATGGGCACTTAGGTTGCTTCCAGCACTTAGCTATTGTAAATTGTGATGCTATGAACACTGGGCTGCATAGGTTCTCTTGGATTGGTGTTTCAGGGTTCTTAGGATATAATCCCAGCAGTGGAATGTTTTTTTAATTTTGTGAATTATTTTTTATGGGTACTCTTCTACTCATAATACCATTGCTTGAGCTCTTTCTTTACATGGGGCACAATGCTTTATATAATCTGACTCATGTGATTTCCATAACCCGGTAAGATAGGTACCATTATCATCCCTTTATTCCAGAGGATAAAACTGATGCTAGTGACTTTTCAAGGTCACATTGATAGTACAGTTGGTGAGTGGCTTGTAACTCACGCTGGCTTCAAGAGCCCTCTTTTTCAGAAGTCTACTTTGTTTTGTGACCTTTTACTTGATATTACCAAAGAGAGTACGATTCATAGAGGCTAAGTAAACTTGACCTATTGGAACTATGTAGGTTCTATAGTTTCAATTTTGTTATTTTTTTTTAATTATACCATGGTGCAAGTAAATATTTGTTATGGAAAGAAAGACTTGGGAGGACTTCTTCAAATGATTAAATATTTTTTCACCTCTGATGTCTGAGATCTTACCACAGCAATGTAAATATCTTGTTGAATGAATTAAAGGAAGAGACAGTGAGAAAAAGAGAGAAGGAAAAGAGGTAGAGATGAGTAAATGGAGGTGGAAGAAGGCACATTTTCTGATAAGATTGGGTATTTCTGATTTCCACCAATGGTTTGTTTTTTAAATTAAATTAAATTTCCAAATTAAATCTATTAGGGTGACATCGGCTAATAAGATTATATAGGTTTCAGGTATAGATTTCTATGATACATGGTCTGTATAGTGCGTTATGTGCTCACTACTCAAAGTCAAATCATCTTTTGTCACCATATGTATTTCTGTTTTGCTAAATGAAGTATAAATGTCCTCATGCTTGTTGTCAGCATTCCATTGTAAATGAAGATCTACCCAAAACAGCTTTACAACAGGTTTTATTTATCCCTCATTTTTTAATATAGATAAATAAGAAGAAAACAAACTAAAACCCAAAGCCATACCTGTGGTCACGGTAATCACCAACCACTAAGTCTAGCTTCAAATTCTATTAAAGTAATGGTACCAAATAGATAGGAAAAAAACTTTATATATCCAGGGAATAACAGGACATTAACAATAAACAACTTGCTTTATAAAGTACAAATTGTGCTAAATGGGTTTGGTCACACTTTTCCAATTGAATTAATGAGTTAGTGAATGAAGAGAAAAAAGTAAGTATAATGTACTTGACACATGAGCTAGAAACACATATCTCCATCTCTCTGTACTTAAAGTTCAACCCCAGGAGGAAGAAGTTGAGGAAAGCCCAGCCAAATGAGGTATGGAGATTATTGATTTGTTACTCAAATAATGAGGCGAGAAGCCAGAAGGCGAGAAATCAGAACCCTGTCTCACTGGTTACTGCAGAGCTGAATCTTGTCAAACCGTTTGTTAGACCTCTGGCTCTATTCTAGTTTGTGCTGAAACTCAAACACAGGTTTCATAATTTTCTACCATCTTCTGCATATCAAGCAGTCTTATGGTCTGTTTGTTCTCAACTCTAGGTACCTGGATTGTTGGTACCTGGCAGCTACCCATATCATAGCGGTCACTTTAATTTGTGCCCTTCTGCACTCTGGGACCACTCTCTTACATGCAGAAGCTTGTTCACCAGGCACTAGAATTTTGAGTCGAGAGGTTATCTCATCTTTCTTCTAGATTTGCAAGAGTTAAGAGTCTTTATCCTTGTCCTTTCTTCTTCCAGAGAAGTATCATCTCTCAAGAGTGTTGAACTCAAGGGCTCTTTTCAAGCAGGTTCGCAGCTCCGGCATTTGGTACTTTTTCCTTACAGTCCTTCTGGGTAGAGGAAGAACTTCTTGGCAGCTCCTTGACTTATGTGAAATGCAAGTACTCATCTCACTCGTTTCCAAAGGAACTGACTTCCCCCTTCATTTCTAGTCATAGCTGCTTTGCTGCAAAGCAGAGCACTGTGCTTCAGCATCTTCTTTCCTTGAAAACTCTTGCTGAAAAAACCTGTGAAAAGAGCCAAGGACACCAGGCCGTGTTCTGGAGTCAGCTATTTCAAAATAAGATCCATTTGGAAGCCATGAATTCAATTGTTTGACTAGTCATGCTTTTCCCAAAAGACTTTAGCATCATAAACTTTGAATTTTTTTCCTTTTGAAAAGAAGAATCGATCTTTTGCCTTTATGTGCACACCAATCTCCCTGATCATGGTTAAGAGGATTGTGATAAGAGAAAGAAACATATATTTTTATGTCATATTTTGCCATGTATAATGCTCAGCCACGTTTTTGGCTCAAACTTTCAGGAAACAAAGACCTTTCATTTAAATTTGAAAATCCAATGACTTATTTATTTATATTTAGAAATAAAACCGATTATCGTACTCCAGGGTATTATTTTGCATATCGATATCATTACTGCTTTCTAGAGTTACACTTTTAACACATTAGCCTAAATAAAAGATTTAAAAACATGTAGATACGGAATTAGTACTACCCATGTATGGTGCACATCCTTATTTTTCCCTCAAAAATTTGGGCAAAAAAGTGTGCCTTATCCATTGCAAACTACGGTAAATTCTTACCTGTTTCTCAAGTAACCCATCTTTCTCCCTCTGAATCTTTCCCACCCCAAGATACAATTCTTTGCTTTCACACTTGTCTTTGGGCATTGTGCTTGGAATTCCGGCCACTCTTCTCCGTACTCAGGTTGAGGAAACTGAGGACAAGCACGTGCCGTGGTTCTTTCCCTGTCGCAGTACCTGAGCACCTTTGTTCACGGACATGGGTGTGAAAAAGAATTTCCGATGATGTGGATAAATGGAGAAAATGAGATTTTTATATTTTTTTTAGTTCTCGAATGGCTTTTTATGTGAGCTAACTGAAGCAGGGAAGACAGTTACAAAGAAACTTACATTTGTTGATTATTAGCTACGTACCGAGAATTGTTCTAGGTGCTTTACCAGGCACGTCCCCTCCTTTCTAGTAAAGCTACAGGATATTTCCATGTTACAGATGAGAAAATCAGGTTACTTGTCTTTCTTAATTAGAGAGTTTAGTTACTGGTCGAAGATCACAGAGACTGTGGGAAATAGAACAAAGCTGAAAACCCCGAGCTGTCCATTTTCCAGTGTGAAGTGGGCTCTTGGCCGACACGTCCAGCACTGGTCTTGGCAGCGCCTGTTCTCGTCTGCCCAGGCGTCTTCTTTTACAGACCTATCCCTGCCCCTAGGTTCCATTTTTGCTGTCCACTCTCCTCCCTATACTTACAATATTTACTGACAGCTTTGAAAAAGTATTTAGTGAAGGATCCCTTAATTTCAGGAAAATATGCAAATTGTGTGTATAGCGGATGCATTTCTGTGAAGTAAAGATACCCACATCAGGTTACACCCCAGATCAAAAGTTAGAGCATTATTTCCACCAGATGGTCTCCTTCCTCTTGTTCCTTTCAAATAAGTGACCCCGAAGGTAATCACTATCCTGACTTCTAACAACATAGATTAGTTTTGTCTGTTTTTGATCTTAAGATAAATAGAACTATAAAGAATGTACTCCTTTGTGACTGGCTTTTGTTCTATATTATTTTCATGAAATTCATACATGAAATTCATTAAGCATCAGTCCATTCATTTTCATTCTGTATAATATTCCACTATATCCTATATGCATTTTGTACTTTTGATGGGCATTTCCTCTCTTTCTAGTGTTTGGCTATTGCAAGTAATGCCACTCTACATTTTTAAACCCGTGTCTCTTTATACACATGCATATACATTTCTGTTGGTTATACACCTAGGAGTGGAGTCACTGGGTTATATGGATATTCATATTTAGCAACGGTAAATGTTGTCAAATAATATTTCAAGTTGGTTTTACACCAGCAGTGTATGAGAGTCCCACTCCTTCAACGTTCTTGACAGCACTTGGTATTGTCAGCCTTTTTAATTGCAGCAACTTAGTTGATGTGTTAAGATACAGCATCATGGTTTTCATTCGCCCTTTCCTAATGACTCTTGAGATTAATTGCCATCTTGAATGTTTATAAAACTGGTAAACTTTTGATCTCATAGCTTTCACATCTCTAGGAGCTCTGGACTGCCCTATAGAATATAAGCTTGGCCAGTAGCCTTGCAGCCCAAAGCACCTCAGATGTGTGAAATAGTGGCTCCCATTCATCCTTCCCCTGGGCTTTTGGTCACATTCAAGTTCACACTCACGCCAAGTCAGTGGCTTGAGGCCCTTTGGCGGTTACTTTCTGACCACCAGCTCATTCCAAGTTCCACTCTTCCAGAATGGTTTCTCCTCTGCTCTGTTTACTCTCTACTTGGTAAATAAAGGTGCCGAATATATAGTTTTCCTTGAGCTGAAATAAGCAAGCTTACCTGCTCTGTGCTGAGGTCCAGCCCCATGCAAAAGCCTCTGGTGCCTATTCTCCTCTCCTATTCTTTGCTTTGATTTGTGGCTCTTATGACTGTGAGTTTCTTGTTTGCCCAAGATTGTTCTGCCTGCAGGCAGCCTCTGAACATTCTTCATCCATTCACTGCTGAAGTGAGGGAAAATTGGCACCAGGTTCCAATTCACTTCATTACCTGTAGTGAATGTGTTTTTAGAGGGAGAGAGTAGTTTTAAAAATGATATCCATTCAATAGAAACTGGGATACCATCTCCACTCTTTGAAGTCATTAACTTTTAACTTATCTCGTCCAAAGAGAAAAGTCAAAGGACAGTTCTCTTGCCCAAATATATCAATTCAGAAAAAAAAAATTAGCCTTTGTTTATGCTCAGTAATTTAATGCCAAACAAAATAATTACTTGTATAATCTATAGCCTTGTTATCATGGGAAATGGATTTAAAAGAATGTCTGCCCTCCTGCATAAAAGTATTTATACAGCATGATAATGGATCAGATGTGGAAGCCATTGTGTTTTACTCTGATGAATAAAAAAACAGAGAGTGTGCTGTTAAAGATGTTAAACATAAAATCACAGTTTGCCTTCAGGATTTTCTATAGTTGTCTTTATCAGTCTAATTCTTTGAGTCTCTGCTATTAGCCAGTGAAACATGCTCCACCCCCATATTACTCACTGAACTGTCTCGCATTAAAATATAAAAACAGAAACAACCAACTAATCCACTAAATGAGCCTACAAAAGAGGACCCTCAGAAATGGATGTAGAATAACGGAGCAGCTATCGTTTGTCCGGTCTGGCCTACTCACAGGATTTCTCTGTGCTTTCTCAGTGCCTGGTGTGGTACAATATGGGTTTCACTGACTTCAGATGTCTTGGAAACACACTGACAAGAAGCTTACTTTAGGTTATGTTAACAGAATGTAAAAGTTGGCTTTTTAAAAAACTATTATTTTAAATTGAAAGTTATAGACCACATACAATATTATATTAATTTCAGGTGCACAACACAGCATTTAGATATTTATGTACCTTCCAAAGTAATAACCCTGATAAACTTGTTCATTTGTCACTAGACATACTGAGTATATTACTGACTGTATCTCCTGTGCTGTACTTTATATCCCCATGACCAATTTTATAATTGGGAGTTTGTACTTCTTAATCCCCTTCTCCTTTTTTAAAAATGATTTCATTTAGTTATGTTTAGACAATGGGAAAGGTAGGGAGAGAAACATCAATGTGTGGTTGCCTCTCATGAGCCCCCTACCAGGGACCTGGCCCACAACCCATGCGTGTGCCCTGACTGGGAATTGAACCAGTGACCTTTTGGTTTGCAGGCTGGTGCTCAATCCACTGAGCTACACCAGCCAGTGTCCTTTCATCATTTTTTCCTACCCTCTCACTCCCTTTTATATAAGCAACTGTAAGTTTGTTCTCTGCGTCTATGAGTTTATTTCTGTTTTTCTTTTGTTTTGCTAATATTCCATGTATAAGTAAAATCATATGGAATTCATCTTATTCTATCTGACCTATTTTAACATAATACCCTCTAGGTCTAGCCACATTGTTGCAAATGACAAGATTCTATTTTGATGGCTGAGTGATATTGTGTTGCATATAAGTACTTCATCCTCTTTATCCATTTGTCTATTGATGGACACCTAGGTTGTTTCTGTATCTTGGCTATTGTAAATCATGCTGCAATGAAAGCAGTAGTGTATCTATCTTTCTGCATTAATGTTCTTGATTTCTTTGGATAAATACCCAGGAGTAGAATTGCTGAGTCATAGGATAGTTCTACTTATAGCTTTTGAGGAATCTCCATACTATTGTCCGTAGTAGCTGCATCAGTGCACTGATCCCACCCAACAGTGCACGGGGATTCCTTTTCCCCTACATTCTTGCCAACACTTCACTTTTGTTGTTGTTTTTAGTAATAGTCATCTTAACAGGTACGAGGTGACATCTCATTGTGGTTTTGATATGCATTTCCCTGATGATTTGTGATATTGAGCATCTTTTCATGAATCTGTTAACCATCTGCATGTCATCTTTAGAAAAATATCTATACATTTTTCTAAAAATATCTCTGCCCATTTTGCATTAGATTTGTTTTTGATGTTGAGTTGCATGAATTCTTTACATATTTTGGACATTAACCCCAATTGGATGGATCATTTGCAAATATTTTCTCCCATTCAGTAACTTGCCTTTTTGTTTTGTTGATGATTTTCTACACAGTGCAAAAGCTTTTTAGTTTTTTGTAGTCTTATTTTTGTGTTTGTTGTCTTTGACCTAGGAGACATATTAAAAATAATATTACTAAGATGAATATCAAAACATTTATTGCTTATTTGTTCTCCTAGGAGTTTTATAATTTCAAGTTTTTAAGTCTTTAATCCATTTTGAGTTTATTTTTGCATATGTTGTAAGAAAATAGACTAGTGTTTTATTATTTTGCATGTGCTGTCCAGCTTTCCTATTGAAGGGACTATCTTCACCTGACTGTATATTCTTTTTTCTTTTTTCATAGATTAATTTGCCATATAGTTTGAGTGTATGCCTGTGTTCTCTCTTCTGTTCCATCAATCTATGTGTTCATTTTTGTGCCAGGACCATATTGCTTCGCAGTATAGTTTGAAATCAGGTAGCGTGATACCTCCAACTCTGTTCTTTTCCTTCACGATTTCTTTGCCTATTTGAAGTCTTTTGTGGTTCCATGTAAATTTCAGAATTATTTGTTCTTGTTCTGTGAAAAAAAATGCCATTGATTTTAATAGAAATTAAATTGAAAGAAATTAAATTAAATTATGTCACAGGACTGACATATCTTTATTGCTGCGCAAAATACAAAGAAAAATTAATTTGATAGTAGCTGTGCTTTTAGTCCCAGGTGATGATATTTGTTTGGGCGCCGTTTAACCAACTCATTCCTAAAGGTTTGTGTTCTTATCAAATATAGACCTATATTCAGGAGCTCAGGGAAGAAGCGTTTCTAGAAAAGGTGTATCCAAAAATAATGACTTTGGGGATGCAACATGCTCTATTTTTGCACTTGCATTTTGTGTTCGTGTAAACCTAGGTTTTCCAATAGCTTTCAAATCTGAGGTATAACTCATTTCTAAGATCTCATGCCCTGATGACAGGTCAGTCACTGTTGGCTGAAATAAGTACTGACAATACCTACATGGCCCCAGGAAGCTACACGGCAGAGAGAAAGCCTATTCCCTTGTCTGAAACTTCATGCTACTCAATGCTCTCTGTTGGCTGTTTTCACTTTCATAGTTCAGTCTGAGCCCAGAAAATTAACGAGATATACATTTTTTGGGGATGCCCAACTCTTTAATGTGATTCCTTGAATGCATGCACCATTTCCACTGCAACACATGTTCTGTGTAGCAAACTGATGGGAAGACCTACTTTAAAAGCCCAGTTCCACCACTTACTTTCTTTGTGAATTTGACCTCCTCTTTCAAGGAGAGAAGCAGAGAAAATAACAAAGAAAATGCAGGAGGCATCAGGTCCTTGATTCCAGGGGTGCTCCAAGCCATTTGCTTATTAAGTTTTTCTTGGAATCTATGAGTCAGTAATTCTCCTCTTTTATATAATAAAAGTCGTGTTTCTGGTGCTTACAATGAATGACTCATATGAGTTATGTTTAATGATCAAAGTATATCTTTATATTTGCCTGTGTGCCTGATTTTCTTTTTGTGTTTCTATTAGTATTTTGCTTTGTATTTTAACACTGTATATTATTTGTCACATAAGAGAAAAGATGGATGAGCTGAATTTCCAAGTTTCTTTCTCATTCTTATATAACGTGGTTTCCAAAAATCTTTAGATGTGAGATCATATTTATGCAGCCTCATTACTACCTAAAAATTGTCATAGAAAATAACCCTAGCATTTATAAGGGTAAGTATAGAAAATTGGCCATAATGGTGAAGGGAGCTGTGATACTACTATTTGGGGAGATATTTAAGAAGGATATTTTTTATTTAAAAATTTTTTCTCTCTTTCTTTTTAGAAATGTTTATTTATTTATTTTTACAGAGGGAAAGGGAGAGAGAGAGGGAGAGAAAGAAACATCAGTGTGTGGTTGCCTCTCATGTGCCCTCTACTGGGGGCCTGGCCCACAACCCAGGCATGTGCTCTAGACTGGGAATTGAACCAGCGACCCTTTGGTTTGCAGGCTGGCACTCAATCCAAGGAGCCACACTAGCCAGGGCATGGATGTATTTTCTCATTTTGTATCACATAGAGATTATGGAAATACCTAGTACTGCAAATGTGACTTATCACCATGGTCACTGTCATCATAAATAAGGGGTATATCTTAGACTGACAATTATCCCTCAGATTCTATAAGGATTAGACTTTTTCATTTGATAATTCTCGGAGCACTAGTACAAAGCATCTTTTAAGATCTTTACTTCATGTCTTCTTTCTAAAAGAAGTTCCTATCACATAGATTTATTCAAAAAGAATTAGAGGATGAAGAAAATAGAGGGACTAATCAGTAAGGACCGCTAATCAATCAGATCATCAATCACTAGACAGCAACAATTCTATCTTGTGACTCCCATGGGCCCCTCCCTCCATAAAAATATATTAGAATTTTATTTTAGAACACTATTAGTGAAAACACAAATAGATGAATATATGATAACATTTTTGTGACCTAAATTATATATATATTTTTTCTAATAATAAATATAAAAGCTTTTTATCATTCTCTAAAAGTATCATGGGCCCTCAGCACTGTGCCTATTCTGCCTAGTAGATAAATGGTCCCTGAACAGCGTATCACCCCATTCACTCTCAGCCATTAGTATATATTTAGGTTAGATTATTCCACTATTAGACACTCTCTTAGGTAATGGGGGGCAAAGCTCTGGAGGAATGAGATGCAGGACAGGTAAGTTGAACAGAGAGATAAAGACGAATAGAACAAATGTACACAAACTCTAAATCCTGATCCTAGTGATCTCCAAGGCTATCAACAGAATCAAATATGTAGGGAATTATTCCAACCTCAATAGCCCTTATGGAAGAAATTGCTTTTGTTTATATAAGAAAGATACTTTGTGATAAAATATCTTTATCACTTACTTCTTGCCTTATCTCAATGAAAGAAAATTACTCTCTATGCAACTGCACTTCTGAAAGAAAATTGCTATTTTTGCCTTTTTCTGTTTGTTCCAGCATACCTTTTAAGTTAACTAACTCTAAACTTTTGGCTTGCACATCTTTTATTTGAAGGAGGTCAAAGCCTAATAGGTCCATGGAAACTCAGAAGCACGGTGCTCATTTCATTTGTAAAAATTTAAAAGTCATAGTCTTATTAAAAATCCTTATCCTCACTTCTGCTGAAAACAATGCCATATGTTAGAGGAAATCTTTGTTAATATTGGGCTAAGGTTGATATACATGTGAATATATTCTAGCTGAATACAATCAGAACTGTGTCACAGAATGAAGACTTTTTATCCTGTACTCTATGATAAAAAGCCCCAAACTCCTATAATGTAAAGCATGTCCTTTGCCTTAAAATGAAAATGATGTCAGCCCTGGCTGGTGTAGCTCAGTGGATTGAGCGAGGGCCTGGGACTCAGACGATGGCAGTTCGATTCTCAGGGCACATGCCTGGGGTGCAGACCAGTTCCCTGCAGGCCAACTCCCAGCAGGGGATGCACGAAAGGCAACCATACATTGATGTTTCTCTCCCTCTCTCCTTCCCTTCCCCTCTAAAGATAAATAAATAAAATCTTAAAAAAAAAAGAAAATGATGGCAACTCTCCATGTTTCGGGTTGTCGTTAACAGGATGATGAAATTTCATGGCATTACAATCATTTTCTGTGTTCATACGCATGGGGTTTTGAAAACACGTGGCATCTCTTTCTGTGGGTTATAGAAAGAAATGGTTTGGGCGAATTACTTCTGTCTAGACAGACGCCTGCCTTTCGTGGTCTCATTCTTCAGGCAAGGAGAAGAGGAAATCAAATGGAGATGAGGATTCAGAGGTTGCTAACGTCTATTGACCATGAAGTGATTTTGAACAGTATTAACGTGGTGCTTATTAACTCTAATAACCGGCCAGTTCCTTTGCAACCTCAGCAGGTTATATTTCTATAGTGACAAAAGGACCATGTACATTTTAGGGATGATTGGTCCTCATGAGGACTCTGAAACACTAGGCTTTGGTAATGCTTGCCATGATTATGGAGCGAAGCTGCAGGGTTCCCCAAACCCAGAAAACAAAGCTTCCACTTAAACGTTAAGCGAAGTACTTTGAACCAGCTTATTGAGGGCACACAGAAGCCCATGGAGCAATATCTTTAAGGGAGCGCGTCCTTAGGACAAAGAGGGACAGAGACCGCACAGTCCACAGTGGTCAGTGTTGTCTGAGTGAGTCGGTTGGTCATGCATAGCAGCTGCTAGCCTTTTTGTACAGTCAACCTGACTTTCATAAGAAGCAGTGAGTTGCATCTTGTAAACTTTTTCTCTCATTTTTTCTTCCTGACTGATAGCTTGTTTGCATGATCCTCATCCCAACAATCTGAGTGATAGAGATGGTCTCCTGCATATTGTCTATGCGGGGATGGAAGCTTATAGAACCTTTGATTTTCTTAAATGAAATCTGCATGCAGAGATTTACTCTCCAAATAAACACTAAGTGATTTATGCACTAATAGCACACAAGTTTCTGCTGCTGTTTTAGGGAATTTGGAAGGATTTATGACTTTGCTGTATCTTTTTCTTGCCAAATTAGACATACTTCAGGATTTTATCATCGCTTTTGACAAAAATACCTTGAGATGAAGGTTGTAAGAGAAAGTACTCTAAACACTAAATATTGGGTAATATCTGAGGCTGTTCAGAATGCTATGGGAAATCCCAATTCAGCTGTCCTTCCCAAACTGAAAACCGGATCTTCAAAGCTTTATGTTATTTTTAAATCTTATGTGTGCAAATAAAAGAAACTGTTGAACCATTTTCCACAATTTCACTAAGTCACATTTTTTCACCAAATGAAGAATAAATTCCTCATTTACTGTATCATTTTACTTTTCATTCCATGCCTCTTTTTTCCCCAAGCAACCAGATTTTGCAATCAGATGCCTACTAGCTGGGTGTTCACGAGCTGTGATGGATTACTTTTAATAGGTGCTATTTTCCTACTTCATTAACTGCTCCTTATCTGGCGACGTTTCTTTGGACAAGTTAGGAAAGAAACAATGGCTGAACCATTTACCCAAGTAGGCAGTGACACGGAGTGTGTTTTTAAAGAGTTGATTATGTACACACAAGGATGTGCTTATTTGGGGAGTGTGTGTGAGTAAGAGCTTGAGTGTGTGTGAGTGTGTGTGCTCCTTTCAACTTAAAGCCCCTTCTCCCTCTGCCTGGCTGACTGCCATCTCCATGCCAGTCTCCATGGCAACTTTCTTAAGGATAAAATAGCAGAAATGTGAGGAGGTCGCCTGCCCACAAACAAAGCTGCCCCAGCCCTGCCAGAGGCCTGACTAGACAGAATCCCAGAGCATTCCACATTCCATGAGAGTTATGCAGGTTACTGCAGCTGGCTCCATTTAAAGGTACAGTGCCTCCGGTCCTAGGAGGCAAGTTCCAGAATGTCTTCGGACTGGTATTCTCACATATTGGAATGTGAGTGCATAACCCTCAGGTCTCAATATTATGTTTCACTTGGTGTAGGCTTTGAATAATTGAAGTATTTTGTATTTAGCACCTATTTTTGAGTGATATTTGGAACTTTGCTTCACAGAGATCATTACCTGATTCAGTGCATTGAAAACTCAATCACTTACATTAAATACTGACTAAGTGATGCTTGTAATAGTTTGTCCTGACCTGCTTTCATGAAAAGAATATACTTGTTTGCTTTTTCATGAATCATAATGGATTTATGGAAATGTTTCCAAAAAAATCATAAAATTATTTGTTAAAAGATATTGCTAGGGATTGAATGTCTGTGTTCCTGAATTCATATCCTGAAATCCTAACCCCCAGAGATGATATATTAGTATGTGGGGTCTTGGGGCTGTGCTTAGACGTGAGTGTGGAACCCTCAGGAATAGGATTACTGTCTTCATAGTTGAAGATCCCCAGGGTCTTCAACTATGTGAAGACACATCAAGAAAGTGCTGGCTAGGAACCAGGAAAAGAGCAGTGCTGACAAAGTTACTGTAGTTTGCCATGTATAATGCACACCCATGGTTTGTGCACATTATACATGGGATTGCTCTACCCATCACTGCACCCATGATATGTAATCATTATACCCAGGTATAATGTGCATCCTTATTTTTTCGCAAAAATTTGGGGGAAAAGTGTGCATTATACACAACAACATACAGTACTGTGCTGGCACTTGATCTTGGACTTCTGGCCTCCAGAACTGAGAGAAATATGTTTTGGTTGTTTATAAGCTATTCTGTCTGTGATATCTAGTCCATGGACTAGGACAGATCTATCCATAGTGCATATCATTACTTCTCAACCAGTGACAAGTTTTTCCCCCATGAGAGACTTGCAATATTTGGAAACATTTTTGGTTGTCCCAACTGGGACCACGCCATTGACATCTAATGAGAAGGATCCAGAGATGATCCTAAACATCCTGCAATGCACAGACCAGCTCCCCTAACAAAGGTTACTGGTCCCTTATGGCAGTAGGGCAAAGGCTGAGAACTCCCAGTGTGTATGCACGGATGTAATACGTGTGTGCTCGGTGTATATGTGAACACATGCACACCATCTTTAAAATAAAAATCCTAATGTGCAGCCTGCTCAGATAGGAATAAAATATGCTAAGACACCTTCTATCTAAGTTGCGTTTTGTTTTGTCTGCTCAGAATGGAAACTAGAATTCTCATATAACAATTGTCAATCTTGGGTCCACTGTTTAGATTTATCTTTACAATTTTTTTTAGCACTTCTCTGACTGCACTTGTTTTTTTAAGACCACAGAAGATTACCTGAGAATGCCAGACCCACACCAGGGACTGGAGACTGGCTGGCTTACTCTGTCTCTAAGAATGATTTCTGTGCAATGAACTAAATAATATACACGATGTTTTGACATTAACTACTAAGTCTTTCCCATTACGCATTAGTAAAATGCTTAGTAAGTATGGATACGAGAAATATTTCTGACTTGCAGTGAGATTGCTCATTTCATCACCGAAGTTCTGCCAATGCTCCCTAGAGTGTTCATCTTGTTTCCGTCCAATACTATTCAACACAGTTTCCTAAAGGCATTTAAAATATACAATTATGCAAAATTCTGAATTTCTGGGGATGCCGAACGCAAAGCTCACTTTAAAGATAATCCAAGGAAGCCTTGTTGGGTTAAGCGGTGTTTCTCAAGGTGTGGCTACCTGAACTGGTAAAGCACCACAAACGCTTGATTACTGGTCTGCAACAATTTAGCAATAAAAACGGAAAATAACCTTTTATAAACATTTATAGCAACTTGACACTGCACATCTCAGCACACAGTTTGGATATTGTCAAGTTCACATGTGCAGTTGCAGGGAGTCCCTCATTATAAGCCGGTCAGTGGGATCGCATGAACTCATGTGGCGAGATCACATACTGGTCTGTAATAAATTGGAAGTTAAAAAATAACTGACTTTACCATTGATAGTATGAGAAACAGCCTCACATCTACTGTTTTTTATTACCTGGAAATGCTTTCTTATTTTATTCATGCACCGGTCACTGCCGCTTGTATCTGCACATGTCTGCTTATGTTACCCCTGTGTGTCATTGCAATGTCGAGATTAGTTGGTTACTCTCCACAGGTTGAGTATGGATTTGGTGCAACCTACAAAAATCTATTTGCCCATCAGTAAATGAGTGGATCAAAAAGCTGTGGTGCATTTACATGATGCAGTACTATGTAGCAGAAAGAAAGAAGGAGCTCCTGCCCTTTTCGACAGCATGGATGGGACTAGAGAGCATTTTGCTAAGTGGAATAAGCCACATGGTGAAAGACAAATACCATATGATCTCACCTATAAGTGGAATCTAATCAACAAAACAAGCAAGCAAAATATAGCCAGAGACATGGAAATAAAGAACAAACTGACAGTAGCCAGAGGGGAGGGAAGAGGGGATAATGGGGGGGGGGGAAGGGGGAAGGGTTTTCAGGAACCTGCATAAAGGACAAAACCAAAGAGGGGTAGGATCAAGGGTGGGAAGTGGGGATGGCTGGGGTGGGGGGAGTCATGGAGGGGGAAATGAAGACAACTGTACTTGAACAACAATAAAAAAAAGTTTTACCCCCCCCCCCCCCCATTTTCCTGCTATAGCATGCTGTGGTGCCACTCGGGTCTCTTGGAGAGAAGTAAACATCACAGGTGTCAGTAAGGATATACTAGATTACACTGCTGTAATCAGGTTTACATCGGCAAAGGTTGGTTTCTGGTTCCCAGTACCTGCCTCTCAAGTAGCAAGGTCTTTATCATTGCTTTCATCGTAGTCACTTTGGAGCCCAGGTTGACGGTGTATCCACTAAGTTTAACATTGCCAACAACTGTCCGGGGACAGAGGAAGACATCGGTTGCTTTTTCATCACGTAGTTAACCATGTGTCCTGGTGTTATTACTAAGCACACACCTTTGCCTTTTGTGTCACTGGGTTTTACTCTTTACTCTTTACTCTTCCCTTTTTACATAGACGTTGGAGGAAAGATAGGGAAGCAGAAAGATCATAGCCTTTGATTTTGGTTAGAATCTCAACTCTACAACTTGGTTGTGGCATAACCATACTAAATTATTTAATCATTTTAGAATGGGACAATAATACCCATTTCATGGGTTGTAATGAAGATTAAACAAAATAACTTTTATTAAAAAGCCTTGTATATTGCTTTTTAAGTGCAGGCAAATGAAAATGTTTATTCTTAGGCTATAATAGTTTCAGTTCAATTTCCAAAAAAGTCTTGTTTTTGTCTAGAAAAGTCTATATAATATTGAAATCAATTTAGGTAGCTGTTAAACGATGATAGATCCTTAAGTATCTGTGCAATATGGTCTATTGCTTTTGACCTAGCCAACACACCTTGCATTATTCTTTTTTAAAAAAAGTTCTCTTTAAAAAAAGGGAGAAACATTGATTTGTTATCCCACTTATTTATGCATTCACTGATTACTTCTCGTTGTACTCTGACTGAGAATCTAACTTGCAGCCTTGGCTTTTTGGGACGACACTCTAGCCAACTGAGCTAACTACCTGGGCTTGGATGGTTCTTTATGAAATCGTGCTGGGTATTAATGTTTCTAGCCTTTCACACATTTCCCTGCTATAGCATTCTGTGGTGCCACTCTGTCTTTATTGTTCTAGATTACTGTGAAGTATTGTTTCTAGAAAGTGAAAAATGTGATGTGAAGGGTATTATTTCAAATCCCTGTTCAAGTCCAGCTGACTTTCAAGCTAATTAGTTACATATTTTTCTATATAAAAGTAGATTATGTAGGTTAATTTTTTAAAAAGAAAGGCAACTTAATAGATTCAAACTAAAACCAATGCTTAAAATCAATATATCAGAGGAGTATTTCTGCAAATAGATATTTTGATTATCAGAGAAATTTTGCATTCTTAATGTGGAGAAAGTTATCCCAATGTAGTAAAACATTTGTAGTAATTCATTCCCAAATAGGGGGAACAGTAAGATTTTGTAGTCTTTTTTTTTCTGGTTCTGCCACCAACGGATAGTTTAAATACCACTAATCACCCTCTTGCTCTTTCTTTTTCTTCCTCCTTCTTCCCCACCCCGCCCAGTGCCCACCTAGACTCTGGACCATACTATTAGTTGAATGATTTCAAAAACTGATGTCTTGCAGGTATATTGGGGTTCCTGGGCCTAACTTCCAATTGAAGATTTATTATCATTGATTTTATCACAAACACTGTGGTATGTTGTTACAAAAAATACTGCCATATTTCTTCTCTCATCTTTGTAACTTACCTTTATGGGGCTTTGCAGCTCCTCCCTTTAAGAGGCGGAGTCTATTTCCCCACCCCTTCAGTCTGGGCTGGCTGTGAGACTTGCTTTTCTCAGCAGGTGTTGGTATGTGAATTCAGAGCCTTGGCCTCAAGAGGCCTTGCATGCTCTGTTTCCTCTTCTGGAACGCAGCCACTGCCACGGGAACAAGCCGGGCTAGCCTGCTGGAGGATGAGGTACGGTGTGGAACGAAGCCAAGTCATCCCAGCTGAGGTCATTCCAGACCAGCCAGAATCCCACAGATTTTTAGCTGACTGCAGACCCAGGAGAGAGCCCATCAGAACTTTCCAGGTGACCCTTAGAGTCAGAAGAAATGATCCATTGCAGTGTTTAAGTTGCCCAGTGTGGGGGCTTGTGTGCTGATGCTGCAGTTGTTATGTGCACCTTAAATATTTATATTTACACTTCCCAGGCCCGAGTGGTGGAATGGAGCACTGATGGGTGGTAGTCATGTATGAGCTCCATGTCTCAGGGGCTCCCTCCCAAAACAAACATATTCTTTACTCACCAGGGGCTTCTCATTTTACCACGGCGTTACCTCCCTTTTTCTGAGGCAACAAATTACTGCAAACGTAGTGGCTGAAAACAGCATAAATTTATCATCTTAATGTTCTAGAGCTCAGAAGTCCTAAAATCACCCATTTTTAGACATCTGGATTGACTGAAAACTTTCAAAATCATTACGTCCTGTTTTCGCTTTGTTTTTTCACTTATGAGGTTCCCCCCCTCAATTTTTCTCTTTACATTTACATTTTACAATAAACAGCAACAAGAACTATGCCATACCTTCAACACTTCACTTGGAAACCTCCACAGCTAACTACTCCATTATCGCTCAGCAGTTCCGCTTTCATATATTTGTAACACACATTTCACCCAAGCTTTCTGCCTCTGCATAATAAAACTCCCCTTTCTTCAGTCTCTAATAATGTTTTTGTCCTCATTTCCTTCTGAGCCCTGCTAACAATGCCTTTAAAGCCCACATTCCTATCAACAATCAGTTTATGACAATTGGAATATTCTGTAAGAAAATACAGGTTTTCTCCACTGTGCCCCTCACTTCCATCTAAGTCCTCACTAGCAGAGCTGTTATATCCATATTTTTACGTACCATCTGTTTAAGGCCATCTAGGTGCTCCCTACGACAGTCCGCATTTTCCCGGCCTCTGCCCGTTGCCGCATCCCAAAGCCACTTCCACATTTTCGGTTGCTGTTGGTGGCAGCAGCTCACTTGCCGTGTCAAAGTCTGGGTTTGTTTTCTATCCTGTTGTAACAAATTCAGTGGTTTTAAACAGTGTACATTTCTTATCGTCCATTACTAGAGGACAGAACTAGCATAAACATGTTGGCGGGGCTGTGTGCCTTCTGGTGCCCCTAGAGGAGAATCAATTATTTTTGCCCTTTCTAGTATATAGAATCTACGTGCTTTCTTGGACATGGGACCCTTTCCTCTTTCTTCGAAGCCAGCAGCATAGTCTCCTCAAACCTCATTCTTTCTTCTCCCCTCTCTCTCACCTCTACTTCCATCATTGCATGTTCTTCTCTGACTCTGATACTACTCTCGCCCTCTTCTAAGGACCCCTATGGTTATATTACTCTAACCCAGATAATCTAGACTATTCTTCCCATCTCAAGATCCTTAATCAGATCTGCAAAGTCCTCTTTGCCATTGGCCTTAAACCATGGACAAATGGGAAGGATTATTCTACCCATTACCACCACCACCGCCTTCCTAGATTTGCTTTGAATATAAAAAATCCAAATGTATGACAAATAGTACTTTCGTGGGTATTAAAATGGGATGTGTACATTGAAATGAAGTTTTCAAAGAGGAAGGATAAACTTCATCTTATCAGAAATTTACATATAGTGAAAAGTAAAACAAGGCCAACATATTTCCTCAAAGAACTTCCTTTGAATTCTAAGGTATTCCTAAACAATTCACGGTTTAAATAGGTTGAACTAGTATTAAGATTCTACAGGTAAGAAAGACCACTCTTCATAAAAGCCTGTCAACAATAGGCAATGAATATTTTTGGATTTGTAGGAAGAGGGAACTCTTCCATTTCTCTGATGCTCATGATATAATCTGCCAATGAAGTGAGGTGAGGCTCTGCTTGGCTTCGAATGCCCATGGCCCCATCAGGTTTTCAGTTTATGGATGGCGTGTAGACACTAAACCAAACTTCTCAAGACCTCTCAGGTTGTTTGTCCATCATCTTGGCTTAGCATTTGATTACCCCTTACTCAGCGACCCCATTGTCACTGTTACTGCTGATCTTAAAATATTCAGCTTCTTTTCTACTTCAGCCATAGTACTTGACACTGACCTTCAGTGACACTGCCTGCCAAAAGCTGATTCTATCCTGTGGAGAAGAAAATCTTTCTTTTGTATATTTTCTTTACTTGCCATTGCTTCCCTTTGTAAAACTGCATAAGAAGACTGAAGAAAATAATACAGAAAACGGATCTTCTCTCTTCCTCCCCACAATTCATGACAGTATGAAAATAGTACTTCTCAGTGTCCTCTATTAGCAAAAATTAAAAAAATGTTAATTATTTTTGTCACCTCATAAAACCTTAATGTATGACCGCATGTCCCATTTTACTTCTTTGAAAGCCCTTGAGTTTTGGTCCGAATATTGCTCTTTATATAGAAAAAGAGTATTTAAGCCCTGGCTGGTGTAGCTCAGTGGATTGAGCGCAGGCCTGCGAACCAGAGGATTGCGGTTCGATTCCCAGTCAGGGCACACGCCTGGGTTGCAGGCTGGTTCCCTGCAGGCCAACTCCTAGCAGGGGATGCATGAAAGGCAACCATACATTGATGTTTCTTTCCCTCTCCTTCCCCTCTAAAGATAAATAAATAAATAACATCTTAAAAAAAAAGAGTATGTACTCTCAGTCTAGGATGTTTCACTTCTGGTTCTGAGGCACAGGCAGTGAAATCAAATGTAATTCTTCAGCATGGTGTTAGGTTCTTTCCCTTTTCACATTGTGACAAGCATCCTGTTTGCTCTCTGAAAATTGTTTTTTTACGGTGAGGAACATCATCAAAGTAACTCCAAAATAACTCTAAACTATTTTCTCCATAGAACATTTGGTCAGTTGAGAGCCCAGCTGTTGACAGCCGCAAGTTACAAGAGAAAAGTGATCATTCTGTGGTATTTACTCTCTTGCATTCACACATTAGACTTCCATGACAGTGAATACCACGAGCTGACTTTGTATACTAAGGTTAGGAAAAAGCCCAGGGTGCTGCACCCGAGACGAGGTTTGATGCTTCATCAGCACATTATTTCTCCCTTTCCAGAGTTAATTTTCACGTGCCATCGGTCTGCCTCCTCGCCCAAAACACGGGAGTCCATCTGGAGTTCCTTTAGGTTGTCTGCCTGTGGGTTTCCCTCTCCCCTCAAATCAGGGCAAGGTGGCATCACCAGAAACCTTCCTAGCTCCCATCGGCCACCTTACTTCAGATTTTGAGGTGCATACATTATTCACTCGTCTTGAAACGAGTCATGGTTGCCTCACAGACTTTTTATGCTAAAATCTGTAGTATTACTATGTATTGATTTATTTTCTAGCATTTTGTTTGCATGTGAATGTGTGTATGTGTGCATATAGTATGTATTTTTATGTGCATTACTGTTGACCTTAAATAGGATTGGAGTTGCACACTGGGGTTGCACAACTCAATCAATGATGTATTGATTCTATGTTGGACTTTGGGATCATGACATATAGGTATAAATTATGACTCCTTCATGCACTAATTTTGCATCCTTAGGTAAGTTATCTTTCCTCTCCAAGGCTATTTCTCCTTTAAAATAGTGATCATCATAGAACCCTATCTATTGAGTTTTAGAGAGGATTTAATGAAATCTAACACATAAATGTTCCACTATTTTTTAATTTGCTATTTTTTATCTTAATAAAGAGGGCAAGTGACTGTTCAAGAAACTTCCAATTTAAATAGAATTATGGTTATATTATTTTAAACAATTGACATTTATTTAGTCAGTATGCATTTATTAAGCACTCATTACTTGTCTGCTACTGTGACTATAAATTCAAGGTCACTGTTTTTAAGGGATCCAGAAGGAGAAAGCAGTAAAACAGAATGATAACACAACACAACTGTGATGGGTGTCATGATAAAGGTGTGGCCAAGATGATATGAGGAAGAAGTGGTACCTACTGTGAGTAGTTAGAACGAAGGTAGCAAGGAAAATGTTCTTCAAAGAAGTGAGGTCTAGGTTGAGTGCTGAATTGTGGATGAATAGAAGTTTCTCAAATGAAAAGGAATTTATTCTAGGCACAGAGGTAAGTAGAAGATACAATATTTAAAAAATAATCTAAAAAATTGGATTGTGATAAAAGAACTAAACTTAATTTCTGGCATGAATTGGTATGATCACAAAACCTGCTTAAGTAAGTAAATAATTTATTGGGCAGGTCTCATTTAGGCAGCTCTATAGGTGCACAGCGTAACTTCTGTTTTCATGCAAAAATTAATAATAGTGGCTACCAATTATATAACATCTATTATATACCAAATGCTGAAGGTGAGGTTGGTTGCTTTATAACCATTATAAAACAAAACAGACCATATTTTATTGATTTAAAAGCTGAGTGCAGCCTTGGCCAGTGTGGCGCCGTCGGTTGGAGCATTGTCCTGTAACTGACAGGTTGCAGGTTTGATTCCCAGTCAGGGCACGTGTCACGGACAAGAGGGCAACTAACGGATGTTTCTCTCGCATCAATGTCTCTCACTCTCTCTCTCTTCCCCTTATCCGTCCTCTTCCTCTCTCTAAAGCCACGAGAAATGTCCTTGGTTAAGGATAAAAAAAAAGGCTAAGTACAGTGAGGCATGCCATCATTGATGAAAACTTTCAGTAGAAAATGTAAGGAATGCTAAAACAGAATCTGAATGCCAAACTCTACTCTGTCTCGGTTTTGTTTATTATGAGGATTAGAGTTGCATTCCTAAAAAAATTCCCTCTCACCTGCTACCTGTTTTTTTAATGTAATAGTCAATAGCTTTATAATTCAAAATAAACTTATTAAGAGTTTATAACTTTCCTAGATGTCAACAACCAAACTTGCAACTTATGAACAGCTAATGATTTTAAATCAAAATATTAGCAAGTTAGAAAATTTGAAATTTTACATAGGTTCCCTCCACCATCCCCACCCTCAAGCTGTCATTCATTTCTTCCAGAGAATAGTTAACTTTCGTTAGAAGTCTCTGGACATGGGTGAAGAAGCTCCAGAGGAAACCGTAACGTGTTGTTGCCTGTCTGCATGAAGGACTCTCGGAAGCTTTAGAAAAAAGGGACAAGGCAGTGGAGGGCCTTTCCCTCCTTCTTACGGGACACAATCACTTGGATTGCAAAAAGGCTATACAACCTTTGAAGTTGTGCTCTCTCATGAAAGTGTAGACTCTGCAGGGAGTGTGAAGAGTCCTGCTGACCATGCCTGACGCCTTGTTAGAATTGCTCCATTGGGATGTTAAAATGCCTATCAGGCTTGGAGATGGTTGCTGGATTCATTATCTAGAAAAGGGAAGCATCGCTTCTTCGTGAGCGTTGACCCCGTAAAGTGTACTTGCTTCCAGTGATCCCAGCGAGCTGGCCAGGGCTAAGTATTTGTGTCCTGTGGAAAAGATTTTATCGTGATAAATTGAGCTAATAAATATTTAACTGAACGAGTAGTCACAGATTGGATTGTGCCTGGTTTTCCTCAGCTCTCTACTTCTTCCCATTATGTATCCAGTGCACCCACAGACCCGACACCTGTCACTTTTGGTTTGTTGCTGGTTTCTCTTCTGAGGTCTATGTGGCCGTGTCCCTTGAAACAGCCATGTCTAGAGAGAGATTAATTAAGATGGAGAACAGAGATGTCGCTGCACACCCCTTATCTGAGAGGGCATAAGCAGTTGATTGTTCGAGTTGGCCTCACAGTCCTTTTGAATTTTGTACTACGGCCAGACACTAACAACGGAAGACTGTTGGCAGGTGAGATGAAACCTGTTGGTCTTTTGCACCATTGCCACATTTTGCATGCTTAAAACAGGGGAGCAAGTGAAATTGGGAAAGAAGGCTTACATGCTGCCCAGGTTGTGGGAAGAAACATGCCTATTTTATATGCATTCATGTGTATACGTTTCTTCATATGTGTATCCGTTAATATGCATTTGAAGGAGATGTTAGTTAATTATACATATGCAGGGAGACAAAAAACTTTATACAATTTTCATAATCTATAATATATTTATTCCACCAATACATTGTAGAAAGTAATAGATTTATAGTATTTTCTCCATTCTTCACAGTTGTCATTTATACCTAAGAAATGCTCTTTAAATTTGTCTTTCTTGTCAGGCAAAGGAGCAGTTTCTGTCTCCACAAAAAAGATTAGCCTGCCAATACCTGCCGAGGTTTATGTTCAGGAGCTATCACATTTTTTGTGGGATTTAAACACTGGGAATGGTTCACATAGATTTGGCTGTCACACAGCACCTAGGCAACACGTTGCGCCTTTCATCACTCGGGAAGAAAAAAAGATGGGTTAAGAAGCCAGTCATTTCATCCCTGTGCTTTGTAACTGATAGAAGTGGATGGTTCTCCCTTCTTTGCCTTTATGTTCTGTCTGAGGGTAGAGTAGAAAGCTTCCCCCACTCTTTAGGTCATTTCAACTTGCTCAGCACCTAAAGAATGTGTCTCCACATAGCTCTAGGTGAGTGGAACGTCTTATGTCTCGCAAAAATTTTGTATAGTTTCCATTAGATTTACTTACCAAGTAAAGTCTGGTTTCAAGCGGGAGAACCTAAACTCTCCATCTGAAAACTGAGTTAATTCAATCAACCTCTACCAGATGAGAAATGAAAAAGACTATTTGGTTTCTTACTCCTCATGGGGAGATAATTTTCTTGCTTTGAGAATAGGCTTAATCTATGACTTTTATGTTTCTTCTTTAAAAGTTTGATTTATTTCCAGCAACTTCTACTTCCCTCTTGAAACCCTTTGAAAATAGAATTATTGAGAGGAGAGAAAGGGGTCATCCCCAGGAGAGAGATTTTTTATCTTTTGCCTTTTCTTTCATTGTTCAAACTGAATCATATTTACATATGACATTAGACAAAATATGACTTTTCCATAATGTTCACTAGGGAGATGACCGAATTTCAGTAGCTTTGTGGAAAACTACTTTGGAAGCACAGATCATCCTGGAAAAATGGCATTTGCAAATATCTTGTATTGGGAAGTGATTTTCCATCTGACCAGTTGCCGTATCCTATCCTATTCATCAAAATTATAGCCATGTTGAAAAATTCATCAAAATTACAGCCATTTCAGTTTGGTTGGCTTCCTAGGCTTTTTGATTGAGTTGATTGTGATTCTATATAAATTTCTAAACATCAAAAATATTAGCTTGGAAGTTTAAGATGGAGAGGCAAGCATTAATGTTGCTTTGTCAGACTTTGAAAAGAAGTTCTTCAGAAAGTCAGTCTGAACGTTATCGAACATTGAACCCTGCCTATGCAGCCAGAAAAAAATGCAGGGTCCCTCTTTGCCCTACAATGTCTGTAAAGCTGACAGTTGTAAAATAAGGAAAAGGCATTGGAAAACTTTTCTGGAATTATTTTGTTTATGATTATTTTTTAAATTTTACTTTTAAATGCATTTTTTATTTATTTAAAAAACCTTATTCTATTTTCCCCATTCCCCTTTAGTCTCCTTATATGCTCTCTCTCCCCTTTTCAATCACCACATTGCTGTCCATCTCCATGTGGTAGGGAAGAAGCAAGCTGGGTGGAGACTTGGGACTGTAAGAATCTTACAGTAACTCATAGTAGAAATATATGGAGCCAATCACAGACTCTACCACAGGGACTCAAATTAGCATTTGTTGTCAGACCCGTGTGGGAAGTCCCTTGTTTAATATGATGAAGGATTTACATGCGATCTTTCCTGTCTTTTCATTGTTTTTAATCTATGAGAAGAGATTTGACTCCTTTTTGACTCCTCCCCAAAAGTGAAATTAGGGGTAGCCCTGGCACTAATGATAGCCATGCACACTGCTAAAACATCCTCGTAGAGAGCATCATATGGAATACTCGTGGGGAAAACTTTGTATTCTAAGTACAGTAAAGTCAACTGGTATTTTAGAACACTGTGGGGGTAATGTATTTCAGAGCTTGTCTTCACATTGGAATTAGGTCTTACATAAGCAGCCTAAAGTCAGTGAATAAGCAAAAAAAAATTTTTCACGCCAGCAAATTTCCTCTGTTAAAGATCCTGAAAGTTTCAAGGCTCTCATGCTCTGAGTGGTACTTAGATCCAATCATGACCTGAACCAGGGAAAATTCATGTCTTTCCTTTCCCATGATTTTTAGTCCTACATTCACTGACTGAATGATTGATAAAATCAGCTGCTGCTAGTTTTTATGTGTTTTTATCCCAGGAGAATTTCTATCAGTGAAATGTACATATGATGTCCCATCCATCTCTTTTTAATTGCAGAATTAATGGTACTAAAATAGTGTGTGCATTTTTAGGGAGCAGGAATAATTTCTGCTGATTACTAATGTGATAAAGACCATGCTGTTCATCAATTATTCACATTTCTTGACCCATTTACTCAAGTTTACATATGACCTTCCAGTCCTTGGGAAGTTTTGTTTGCCATTGTCACACTGGTATCCAATCTCAGCTATCTTTAATGAGCTGTTAGCTATCTGAAAGCATGAAACCCTAGGAAAGGAACCGGATAAACCTGGGTTTGTGTCTATTCACCAGTTAGGTGATACCACTTTGAGCCTCAGTTTCCTTACCTGTGAAATGTAAAATAAGGCTGCATACTTGAAAAATGTATTTTGAATTGAGTTTTAGTGTGAATAGTCACATGGAAACATGATATTCATTGTAAGAAGGTATGGGATTTAGGTGCATTTTGTTTGCAAGTACAGTTACATACTGGCTTCATTTCAGCTTGTATTCCTAGTTAATTAGAGTCACAATGTCTCATAAACAAATTTGACTCTAGACTCTGAACTTGTTCTAAGTTTCTGTAAAAATAGTTTGGAGATGAAAAAAGTAAAAAATGGGTATTTTATCCCATTTGTGGATAAATTTAGAAATTTAATATACAGCATGATAAGACTGGAGTTACCATTGTATACAATTTGGAATAATCAGTTACGGCATAAGGTTGTGTGAGACATGAGAGAATTCCACAGCTCTGTCTCCTGATAAACTTTCTTTCCACATTGCCTGGATTTTGGCCAGTGGACATTACTAGAATTCTTTGACATTAGAGAAACCAGATCACCAGTAGAATCCATGAGGATTCATGAGCCAAAGAGCCTCTATCCTAATTTATATTATCAGAACCTTACTAATCTTGTTCATGAAGGGAGAGGTTGTATTAGTCCGGCTTTGCTCCAGTAGCAAATGAACACACATATATTAACACAATATATGTTTTGTTCTTGCCCATGCAAGTCACTAGGCAAACCCACTGATTTTCCCAAGAAAGCTCTTATTTTCAATCAGTGACTTAGGTTCCAGGCAACTTCCACCTTGGGGCAGAACCACCTGAACACGTGACCACGAGAGATACAAGTAAACAGGTGATGAGAGTCGGAGGAAGCACATCCATTTTTAATGATCTTGGTCTGGAAGTGACACCTGTTGTTTCTTATCAACACTTGTTATCTCAAATTGTCACAAAGCCCCTCATACTTATAAGAAAGGCTGGGAAGTGTAGGAAAATTTGGGTAGTTGCTGAGCACCCAAGTCTGCCAGAGAGGAAACGGGTTTCTGGATAGTCATACCTTTGAGGTAAAAATGAAGTGAGGTGATATTTGTAAAAGACCTAGTAAAATATCTGGCTCCATGAGGGCTGAGACCTCCTCTGTTTTATTCACTTCTAAGTGCCAGGCAGTGGGCAGAATGTCTGGCAAGTAAGAGGGACTATAGAATGAATAAATGAAAGACAGGATGGCTGCCCGGCCTACTGAATGAGTAATAAACAGAGAAGTGCTGACTGTTTATTTCAACCATATTCCACAATCTTTGAGTATAGATAGGTAAACTGATCTCCATAGATTAGCACAATGTTCAGCACACAGTGTATACTAAATAAGTATTTATTTGTGTTGAGGTTGATGATAAACCAGGCCCACAATTAATAGCTTAACAGGGATTGCACTGCAGGTTTTTCTTTTCCTTCCATAACACGGGTTAAAATTCTAAATAGGGTGAATTGTATCTCCTTTTGGCAGTTTGATTTATGTATATTTTAGAAGTGGAATCTTAAAAAAAAACTCTGTTCAACTTTGAAATACCAGGACAAATGTTCACCATGTGCTGTACAAAGTTTAAGGCATTTAATATAACTGTACTGTCTATAGCACATTGCTTTTCTTTCTTAAAAAACATAAATTTGCTGAGCTGGGCCTTAGAGAACTATGATTTGTTGACATGAATTCAGCATGATCCCAACCTGCATAGTAAGAATGTTTTGATTCCTTTGCCAACTTGTGTTTCTTTGCCAAGTTTTGTGGAACATGCTTTTGGTCTTGGCAGTCTTCTGCATATTAGCTATTCTGTTCCTTCTAATTTCCAGGGAGAGACATTAATTATATTTCTCTATGCTTCTGGGAGTGATACACATGGTGTTACTAGACAACAGCAGTAGGTTGTCTCCCTGGGACATTTTAAGTTGGGTGGTATATTTCTGCAAGCTGGAGACAGCCTAAGGGGTTTACTCTTGGCTAGTATTTGTCAAAAATTCATTGTTTCACCCAATTTCAGCAAACAAGTAGATCGGAGTGCTTTCTTTGTCCATGAAGACATGAACTATGCCAGTTTGATTCAGGAAATGTGCTTACTTGATGGAAACTCTAGGTGGATGTGAAAACTTGCATTGTTGGCTGTAGGTAGAAGAAGTTTTGAAACTCAGACACATGAACTAGAAAAAATCTTAGAATATAAGCACTTGGTACTGATGCCACTGGCTGTCCATCTGGCAAGTGAAATTATGTCAGTTGTATATAAAGAGAGAGCTCTCAGTTTTGCCACAAACTTTGGTTGCAAAGTTTGAGACTTAATAGTTGATTTTTAAAAATATATTTATTTACATATGAAGTGGGTATTTGTTGAGTCCCTACTATAGGCCAGGCATTTTTCTAGGTGCTGTGGATACAGCAGTGACCAAAATGTTAAAACAAAACAAAATAAAACAAACAAAAACAATGCTACCCTGAAGAAGAAGAACTTGCCCAAAGTCACACAGCTTCTAAATAATAGAGCTATGATTCAAACTATGCAGTCTGACTTGTTTATAACTCATGGTCTTCACTACTAAGTTATAGTGCCTTTATAATGTTTTAAAAAATCAATAGACAATATTTTTGAAACAGTTTTAGGTTTACAGAAAAACTGAGCAGAAAATGCAGAGGGTTTTAATATACCACCCCCACCAACACATTTGTTGATCTCTGATGCAGAAAGTAACAGAAAATGAAACAAACATTAACATGCCTAATGCATGACTCCTCCCTTTTCTGTAGTTACATTGCAATAGAAGGAACTGAAAAATTTCCTAGTTCTAAATTATTCATTCATTCACTCATTCATTTTTCCCTACAAATAATTCTAGAGGCTGGTCCATATATTAGGGTGCTCAAGTGGAAATGACAAACATGGTCCATGCTCTTACAAAATTAGTATAAAATTCCAAAATAAAGATTTCTAAGGATGAGGTGGCCCTCAAGTTAAGATTGGGGATTAACACAAGTCCTGTCTGAAATAGTAATACTTAAATGACACTCGAAGAACATGTGAAGGTTTTCTTTGCAAAGAAAAGAGTGGAGGGCATTTAGGGGAAGACTTGGATGTATACAGAGTTACTGAGAAGGCAAAGAATTTGGAGCTTTTGAAAATAAAAATCTGAATCACTAAAGGAAATGGAAAATGACTGGCCTGAGAGATAGGAGAAAAGCCAGGAGAATTTTTTTGTTACAACAGTCAAGAAAAAATATGGTCACTTAAGGTCAAGTAAGTTGAAGATTCAGAAATAAAAGTTCATTGATTGGAGGTTGTTTGTGACCTTTCATTTTTTGATGCCAGCACTAACACAAGGATTATATTAAATGGTTTTTATACAGATTTCAAGTGCATATTTTCTTATCAAGAGTAATGTCCTCAAGTATATGGTAAAGAAGTGTCTTTGAGGTGGGTTGATTAATTAATGGAAGGTGAGAAAATAGGCATAGTGACCAAAGATAATGCTTATGAGCAGCTGTGTGTGCAGAGGAAGGAAGGTGGTATGGAGGAGTTTTCTTTAAGTTGACAACAATTGGAGCAAGTGAAAATGCTGCTTTTAGAAAACTGAAAGCACCTGCTGGGGTTGGAGGGACTGAGTGCAGTGGAAGCAGATCACAAAGGTGGCGGAGGGATGAGAATCGGGCCTCCAGAGGGATTGGCCTTTCCTGGGAGGAGCCTCACTTCCCCCTAGGATATTGGAGGGAAAAAGGAAAAAGTAAGTAAATATTTAGTTTAGTTAGTAGTTTTGATAGCAATAATCAATTATATGCTTTAAAAAATACAAAGCACGAAATTGGTGTGGAGCTAAGAGAGAAAGGGTGAGAGGTGGGAAAGGAGAACTTGTGGGTGTTTCAAGGCAGTAAATGGTGGTTGTGGAGCATGAACTTACTAGAGAAATGATGGAAGAATGGCAAGCAGTGTTGAGTGGCCGTTTGAACAGTTGACCAAGAATTTATAGTGATATCAGAGAACTAGAATCGAATTCCACTGGGCCTAGACACAAAATGGTGGTAGTTTACATCAAGTTTCTCTCTCAAAGTGATTGATGTTACGTCCAGACTGGTACAGTGCTTCTACTATTATGAGGCTTCCAGAGCCTTTGTGTTCAATACACTGCTTTCTGCATTGTTTGACTTCCCAGTTGTGGTCCACAATGGGGTTCTAATTCCACCCAATAGGAAGGGAAAAGGGAACAAAAGAGCATATCTATTCCCTGTTTAAGTTATCAAAGAGTGGGATGATTAAACTAATGATTTTAGAGACTGAATAGTTTCAAATGTTGGAAGGCCAGGATCTTACTGTGGGAACCGGGTGGTTGAGGTGGTGTGAGGGAAGTATTAGTGGAGAGAAGGAAGTCAAGGATCAAAGCAACCATATTAGACAAGACATTCACGTGGACCGTGATACCTAGATGAGTGGTAGGGTTTGAGGAGTAAGGAAAGAGAACTCCAGATCCAAGTCTTTGATGAATGACAGGGAGAAACCATGAAGACAGTTGAAAAGCACAAGGGAATTGGGAGTGCTTATAGTAACGTGACAATCATCTAAGCAAAGTAAGAAGGCCAATAAAGGTAGGGGTGACCTGATAGTTGAGAAGAAGGCCTGGTATCAATGAATTGAGGATATTGATGAGGTGGGGGTACTAAAGCAAATAATCTAGAAATTTGGAGGCTTTCCTCTTTTATAAAATAAGCTTAGTTTTTATTGTGAGGAAATAGCATATGGTTGTTATCCAATAAAATAGTCCAATATTACTTTCTTCTTATGTTAGTCCAGCTTAAGCTTGTCAACTTTCACAATTTTTTCTAAGAAATAAATGGATAACAAAACATTATTTTGAGTTTTGTTACCACATATGTTAATAACTATTTGTTGGCTAGCCGAACAAAAATGTAAAAACTTTTTGATTTGTAATATATATTGTATATTGTAATCACATTATTTTTGATGATTTCAAAAATTTGGAGTATCTCAATATTTTTCTGGTTATCCTAATAAATATAGCCTTTATCTTATTTCAAGGCTTTATTTAAATTATAAAGTATGCACACAACATATAAATCTTCCAATGACACAAAGTAATAAAATTAACAGCCAAAAACCATTCCTGTCTGACTTTCCATTTCTAGTGCCACTCCTTGGAAACAATTAAAATCTTTCCAGAGCATCCTTGGAGGTTAATTCTATAATTTAAAAGAATGCAGTAATTAGTGTATTTTAACTGATTTAACATCTTCTTATAATGTTATATACTGAATGTGTATTTTCTTCCAAAATTCATGTTGGAGCTCTGACCTCCAATGTGATGCTATTCAGAGGTGGATATATAGGAAGTTATCAGGTTTAGATACGGTCTTGAGGGTCGGGGTTCCATGACAGGATTCATGCCCTTAGAAGAAGAAGAACAAACACCAGAGCTTCCCATCTCTGTCTTCTGAAAATTACAGTGAGAAGCGGACTATTTATAAGCAAGGAAAAGGGCCTTCATAAAGATCTTGAACTTCTGGAACTGTGAAGAACAAATACAGGGATATCTAGGAGATATTGTGAGTGTAGTTCCAGACCACCATAAGAAAGTGGCGGTCACAATAGAGCTAGTCACACAATTTGTTTTGCTTTCTCAGCACATATAAAATTAGTGTTTGTGCTATACTGCAGTCTGTTAAGTGTGCAATAACATTATGTCTACAAAACCAATGTATATACCTTAATTGAAAAATGCTAACAATCATCTGAGCATTTAGTGAGTCATAATGTTTTTGCTAGTGGAGGGTCTTGCCTCATTGGTGATAGAAATGCAATGTCTATGAAACACAATGAAGTGAAAAGCAATAAACTAAGGTTAGACTGTATCTGTTGTTTAAGCCACCTAGTGTGCATATTTTGTTATAGCAACTTGAATTAAGATGGTTTATATTGACTTTCTGATTTAAAAAATTAGGAATTTAGCAGTTATAATTATGATGCACACTTTCTACCTCTGATTTGTTTATATTATTATTTTAACATAATGAACCCTCTATTTCTGATTCTAAACTTTGGACCATCCTAGTAGACCTTACTTCTCTCCTCCTCTTCCTTCTCTTACCATGTGTTAACATGTCAAGCTGTGTCTTTTATACCTTATTCTACAAGATAATTAATTCTTCAAATCTATAGTCATAAACTGATACTATGCTTTGAAAAAAATTAAATACTATAATATTTTGACTATGTTTCTTTCAGAATCAAAATGAAAAATAGAATGATTTCAGGAGAATGTGTTCAACGTGTATTCTTTATTCTTATGTTCCATCGGCTACTCAAAATAACACTTTGTTTTGTTTTATATTTAAAATGACTTGTATTTAAAGTTTTTGGCCTAGTTTCTAATGGTCTAGTTTTTAATGCAGTTGATGGGTCGGTAACACAGGCTTTCATTTTATTATCACGTGCACGGGATGGAATCTATTTTCTTTTCTTTTCTTTTTGTTCTCCTTGAAGACAGTCTTTACGTAGTCCTCCAAAATCCTGATTACCACTATTTTTTTTATTATTTGTTGTTTCTATTTACTTCATTCCCCAAGTCATTCTATTGCTTTGAAGAAACCATAATTTTTCCTCTTACATTCCTCTCTTTTTGTTGCAATAAATTTCCAAGGTAGCTTTTCTGACTGTTTTCTTTGAAAGAAAAGGTGGAAGGTAAATTTTCAGAATTCTTCCATGCAACCCTGAACTAATACTTGTTGTTGCTCCTTTTGAAATTTTGATGATGAGAAAAAAACATGATGCTATTCTTATTCTTATTCTTTTGAAGGTGACATTGACTATATTCTAGCAGTTTTCCTTGAATTTATGTTTTCTGTTATCAATGTCTTTTGTATCTGTGTCCATTCTGTTACTTAGTTTCTAGAGTTGACATTTGTTTTGCAATTATTTTATTAATTTCCAAGATCTCATTTTTGTTGTATAATCGATCCTTTCTCACAGTTGCTTGTTTGTTATGGATGACTATTTCCTCAAATTTCTCAGAGGGAAAAAAAAAAGCATCTGAAGAAAACTATTCATATGTAGCAGGGAGGAACTACATTGATTAGTGTAGAAAGGTGGCCTGCATTTCGTTCGTTTGTGGAGCCATTGTCCCAGAAAGCTTCTGCCCCTGCCAGGGAAGGTTACTTCTGTACGTGAACAAGGGTTCTGTGTCTCTACAGATTTTCCCTTAGGGTATGTGGACTGAGCGTATATAGACAAGCCCAGGGTCGGCATTGTTACCAACCACAGAACATTGTAGTTTGATGTTTTATTGGTTAGAATTCTTAGGTGTAGAACAAAGAATTTACGGTTTCTTGTAGTTAGTTTAATTGAGAAGGGATTGATTAAAAACTATTTAATTACTCACCCAATTGTTGAGAGGGTTGAAGGATCAGTTTGTAGGAGAAACTGCCAGGAACGAGCAGTTACCAGAAAAGTCACTGAAGAGATGCCTAATTAGGGAGCTGCTGCCACCTGGACCCTAGAGTCACCGCATCTGCTGCCTCCCACTGCAGCCGAGCAGGTGCCCTGGGCCCCATCTGCTTCTTCAGGTGGGTCAGGTACAAACAAAAGTCTGGTGTAGAAATAACCGATTGGGAAAACTAGTCATTTATTGGCACTCTAGTTGCAGTGGAAGTCAGAAAATAAGGGCTTTCACAATTCTACCTCAGGAAGCAGTATTCACAACGCAGGGGACCATCAAACATAGAGAGAATGCTCAGAAGATTCACAGCAGTATTAAATGTCCGGTATCTTCTCCATGGGAAAGGTACTTGAGTTTATTTCTATCTCTTTGTCCAGCTGCTTTGTTTTTTTTTTACCCCACTGATCCAGTGACATTATACTTGTTTTATACCTCTCTCTGGTCCTAAAATACACACTAATGGACTCTTTGCAAATAAATTTTTCTCATTAGAAAGCCCTCCCAGAGGCTTAAGATGGGATTCATTGCTGCAGCCAGCTGAACAGAGTATGGCATTGAAGGGACTGGCCAGCCCTAGCTGTGCACAGTAAGTCCTTTAACTAATAACCTAATTCCCACCCCTGCCCCCATTCATGTGTACTCTCCGTACCTGCTGGGCCTTCTGGGAAGCTTCACCAAAAAGTGCTGTGCCCACCTCCATGGAAACCTCTTCTGTTTCCTCTGATCTGATTTTCCCATTGATAAAAACCATCTGACTCCTGTCTTGCAGAAATTTGTCAACCTTTTTTTGTTTGCTGTGTACATACTTCCTTCTTCTGTGCCATTATGGATGGGTTATTTTTACATGGCTTTACTCTCAGTTTATTGATACTTGGGAGAGAACTACGGATACGTGTGCCTGTTCAGATAACCATTTTGTTAGGACATTTAGTCCATATTTTAGAAAATGGAAAAACAAAGAAAATCTCACAGCTAGTTACCCTTCTCTGCCCTATGCTCTGTTCCTTTTCTATTGACTATGCAGGGAATGGCAAACAGTTTCTTAAGGAGTCAAAAGTAAATTGTTCAAGCTTTATTGGTTTTTATAGTCCCCTTTGCAACTCCTCAAATTGACTGTTGGCATGCAAAAGCAACCATACATACTATATTAAAAATTGCCCTGGCTGATGTAGCTCAGTGGATTGAGTGCAGGCCTGCACACCAAAGGGTCACTGGTTCAGTTCCCAGTCAGGGCACATGCCTGGGTTGTGGGCCAGATCCCTGGTGGGGGGCATGCAAGAGACAACCACCCAGTGATATTTCTCTCCCTCTCTTCCTCCTTCCCTTCCCTTCTGTCTAAAAATAAATAAATAAAATCTTTAAAAATGGATAAGAAATAGGCATGGTTGTGTCCCAATGAAAAAATTATTTACAAGAACTGGTGGTAGGTCAGGTGTGGCTAACAGACAACAGGTTGTCCACCCTGGTTTATCTCAGAGGACCTGAGGGAGAAAATCCTGATGATCTCAGCAGTGAATAGGCATGAGGATCTGAGGATGTGTCTGTCTTTCCATATTGAGTTAATACGATTAATCCAATTGATTGTGTGACCTCTCAATTTCTCATTGTCTATAGTTAATAAAGATAATAGATAATAAAGATTTCACTAATTGGGAAAATGTAGGTTTAACAACACACCGTCCTACCCACGAAATACTTGTTTCACTATTTCCCGGTGTGAATGAATGAAATAATTTCTAGTGGGATTCTTTGTGACTTTGTCCTTCATAATATGAAAGCAGCATTTGAAAAGCACTTTCTGGTATAACACCTTGATAACAGAAATAATTTTCTTAGAGATTATCATGTTTACATGTAGAAGTGAAAAAACTAAAAGCTCCAAAATTAGAGAACCAGAATGGTAATATTGCATACATATCTGATAAATTAGCACACAAGGAGAGTGCAACAAAAAAGATTGCTTAAGTCATCTTCACCTGAGTTTCCCCTTAAACGGGAAAACACTAAAATTTGTAGGCAGGGAAGGGCAGAAATGTGGAGAGTAGGTATAATGTAAAGTCTTTCAACATTTAAAGGGATCCAGCAGTTACTCTGGAAATGACTTCTAGAAGAGACACTGAAATAGAGAACAGGCTGACAGTAACCAGAAGGGAGGGAATTTCAGGGAAATAGGGGAGGGATTTAGAGGAACATATATAAAGGATACATGGACAACTACTGAGAAGGGTGGAAATGGGAGGCAGGGGTGGAGCACGGGGGGTGGGATGGGATGGGAGTAATAGAATACTGTACTTAAAAATAATTAAATAATTTTAAAAAGAAGAAAAAAAGAAATAAAGCATATTTCCCCACATATGTACGAAGGTGGATTTGTGACAGGGCAGATCATGGTCCCCTCTTTCATTTAATTCATGCAATACTTCAATGTCAAGAAAAAACCCTTTAACTAATATGTTGAACTTGACATTGGTGCATGCAAACTGGAGAAAGAGAACTCAGCTCTGATGTTGACATGCAAAGAGCAGAGACCCTTACTGGTGTGAATGTTATGTTCCAACTGAGAGCACATGTTCACATTCCCAAGGGTTGGTTGACCAGTTGCACTTTGTCAGTTGTGTCTATTGCTATCAAGACCGATGGCTCTATTCTAGAAACTGAAGATTTAGTTCTCTTTCCTCATCCTACTTCCATCATACAAGGATTCACTTCTTATTTTCCCAGTGTAGATACCTTCGTGGTTTGGATTAGATCTATGTCTATATTGTTTTGACAGGCAAGCCAATAATATGATTTCCTTTTTATGGACAGCCGTATATTTTTCCTGGAGTTAATAATTGTGGGTTTTTTCCATTTGCTTAATAATTTAGGTGCTACCCATTGGGCTCTCTGTCCATTTCTTAAGATATCTCTTTCAGAGTTTGTGTACTTCAGCATTCTATATTGCTTGCTCTTTATTGAGAGCTGTTATCCATTTAGGATCACCCATCATCATCATTTTGAGGATTTCCCTTATGTCCCTCTAAAGATGGATCTCCTATTTCTGGGGTCCTGGGCCTTTCCAGTTTTTGGTATACTTCCTTATTTTTGTAGAATACACCAAACTTCCAGTGTCTTTGTGGTAAAGAGTTGATGTGAGGTAAACTTTTTGCAGTGATGCATATCTGAAAATATCTTTTTCTTCAGTGTACTTGATTGATAGTTGGATTGATATAAAATTCTAGGTTGCAAATAATTTATGTTTAGACTTTTGAAGGCATTGCTCCATTGTCTTCTGACTTTTGTACTTTGACTATGAAATTTGATTCTATTTTGATTCTCTACCATTTCCAAGATAACTTTGTTTTTCTTGTGGAAGATTTTAGGATTTCGATCCTTTTTTACCTCTACATGAGGTATGTGTCTTCTGGAACATTGGTGGCCCTTGAAATCTGTAAATTCTAACTTCTTCATTTCTGAAAATATTCTTTCTATCTTTTGTGTTGATATTTTTCTCCCATTCATCTTTAACTCAGTTTTTCTTTCTGAAACTGCTTTTATTCATATGTTCATTCTTCTAGATTAGTTTCTAAACACCTCATACTTACTTTTATATATTCATTTTTCCCATCCTTGCTCTATTTTTTGAGAGATATCCTTATCTTTATGGTTTGAATTTCTATTAATATATCTTTTAATACTTTGTATATGAAATTTTATTTTAACCTTTGAATATATTTAATATATTTTTAAAATGAAAATATACTTAAGTTGTATAAACTCTGAATATATTATATATTATTTTTTAATTTAGGCCACTGAGAATGAATACAAGTCAAGGTCACCAAATATATAGAAAATACAAAAGTGGATCTCAAAACCAAAAAAAGCTGAAAGGGAAAGAAATAGAAAGTCTTCCAAAGAGGTACTCTGCTTACATTTTTAACAATTGGAAATAATTTCGAAAGCAAACAGACTTTTGTGGCAAATGACTGATGTAAGATTCTTGAATGAGAAATTACAAATTGTTTATTTAATGGAGATTTTATAACTCATGATTGATATCATGGGACCAGAAACAGAATTATTCTCATCAAATCTCTAGCTCAAACAGGTCAAATGAAATCTCTGCAATTTCACATTCTTTACTAATGAAGATTTAATAACTGACCAAAACAGTTAAAATTATCAGAGAATTAAACGTGAAACCAGCAGGATGAATGAGCAAGGAAACCCTAAGGCTAATAATCAGTGTTTATTGAGTAATGATCCTGGACAGTGACCATCAATTTTTCTGCTTCAAATGAATGATTACAACTTTTCATTTCTTTTTTCACTCAGCTGAAAATTTGGTACTGTATTTGGCCATGTATAATGCATATCCACATTTCTGTGTGCATTATACCTGGGATTATTATTATGATTATTATTATACCCTTGGTATATAATCATTATACCCATGTATAATGGGCATCATTATTTTTCCCTCAAAAATTTGGGCAAAAAGGGGTGCATTATACATGCTAAAATATGGTAATTCATTTTACACCAAGATGCTTTTGATTGGAATAAAAAAACTATAGAAATTGTATTTGATATTTTAAGTTGAAAGGCTATATCTTTTGTTAAACTCTTGTACAGCTTACAACCAGTTTTCTAGGTCAGCTTTGGCCAATGAAGATATTTGTGATATATCTCTTAATTTTTAAAGCTTGTGTTTGCTCTTTGAATGTTCTTTCACATCTTGACTTCTTGGTTCCTGAATAAAATATTTCCTACTCTCTTTCTGAGGATATTAACACTATTGTTGAATTTTTCTATGCACCATTTCTATTTCCCCCAGATTTCTTTTTTTCCCCCTGTGTTTTGGTTTCCATTTTGCACATTAGAGTTTTTTCCCCCTCAAATATCTGTCTATACTTCTTTATCTGTCCAAACTTAAGAGTGTGATACCAGAGATGGTTGTAAATTTTTATATGCAGATAAATTTTTAAGTGTGCTTTGCCATGGCTATTTTATTAGGAAATCTTCAAGATCATCTCTATTCTTAGTACTGCCTCACTGCTCAGAGACTTTATTCTTTCCTCTTTTTGGATACAAAACTTCCAGTCTTTTGTGGGGGTAGCGGGGTAGATGGCATTAGCAGTTGGCTGGTATTAGAGAAAGAAAGAATCTGGCATCACAATTCCTGAGCAAAATTACACTGTATTCTTCAGTTTTTCTTCACTGTCACTCCGCCTTCTGGAATTTCTCATACTCCCAACTCCTAACCTGTGGGAGTCCTGTAGTGAAAAGTGGGTTATTTCTTAGCTTCCGAAGAACTGTGTCCAGATCTGCCTCCTTCAAGATTGAGTAGGCAAGCTTCCCCTCCACCTTCTGGTCTCAAACTACCAAAGCTACACAGCCATTGTCCCCTCCACACTTCTGTTGCCCTTGTAGGTTCACTTCTTTTAAAACATCCAATTACCATAATTTTATTGGAGTTTTAGGAAGGAGTGTCTCTAGATGAACTTGTCCTATTATCCTCCTCCCGCGTTGTTTTCTTAAGCCTGAAATAGATACTTTCACTTTTCTTAAGCACTGTTTATGAAATAATGGTTTTCTGTATCGTTTCATTTTTCTTATGCACAGAGAATAAACACACCTGTTTTTAAATTGTTCACATAATGCCCAAGGTTATTTTATGAACTTCGAATGTTAAGCATAACATAATTTGAAATGTACTGTGCAGTATTGCCCGACATGAAATTGATAATCCATAGACATTTACTGACTTGGAGAATGAATGGTCCCTGGGTATTCTTTAGAATAATTGTTTTTAACCATGAATTTTATGCATGCATGGTTGTGTAAGTCATGTGTGTGTTGTGTATGCTGATTATTCAGCCACTTAATGGAAACAGCACTGCAGATTGTCTGTGTGCCCCCAGGAATAATTCCCCACTGCTCAGTTGCCATACCATTCAGCTAGGTTGAGACCCTGGCTGTGGCATAAGTATTATCATTATTTTCCAGAATATTACCATCTGCTCATTCGATCCATTAACCTCCTATTGTACCTCATAAGCAAAATGTCCAGCAATAGAAGTAGAACTAATCAGAGAAAAATACATTGGACACACACTTGGTTTTGGGGACAGAGGTCAGTGCTTCTCTTCCTTCCTTCCTCTCTCCTGCACAGTTCTTTCATTCTCCTGGTGGAAGAATGTAGGGTATCCACATAAATTAAATGATTCTGGCTGAGTTTGTTTATTTATTCTGGGTAACAGGTTAAAAAATTCTATTAACATTCAAATTAGTCATTTCTTTGAGACCACCAAGGGTAGATAAAATAGATGAGCTCATGGCTGGTGAAATTTATATAGTTTCACCCCCTTCCACAGACACACAAATTGGTTTTTTTAGCCACTTGTTGTAACATCTTGAAATGATGTAATTTTTATACCGGTCATATTGACATTTACATGGGGTTTTAGAATCTGAAAAAAGATGTGATTTGGTGGTTACACCTGGATCACTTATGTGAGTACTTTTGTATTTCCCATCACTTGATAATAATAGTGTTACTCACAATATATGCTATGTTGCAGACATTGTTTTGAGAACTATATGTACTAACTCATTTATAATCACCATGACCTTTTAAAATAGATATTATTCCCCTTAACTAATAACCAGAGGAGGCACTCAGAGAATTAAATAGCTTTCCTGGAGTCACAGAGCTATTAAGTTGTGAATCAATGATCTGAAACTTTGCCCACTGGCTCCAGAGTCAGCTGTTTAGCATCACACTCCAACATTGCCTTAACTTCTAAGACAATGCCAGTCTAATTTGACTGTAGGAAACATATTTGATTGAAGAGTGAACAAAAATCTTTTTTCCCTGACCATAGGTTATGTTTATGATACAGTTTTTACAGGAGTTCAAAGTCTACAAAAGGGATACATTATAAGCTTGTTGATTTTTCTAGGTTAAATAATGGCTTCTCTTAGTTTATTTAATTTAAATATTATTTAAGGATTCCCTAAAATTAAAAAAAAATAAATTCAATGTACCTCTAAAGAGAAGAAATTGGATTAAATTAACAAATAGATACGAAACCACAAAACATTTGCTTGAATAGCCAAAGGAATCCTGAGGGGGAAAACAAGAATGAAACTGGAGGTATCACATTACCTGACCTCAAATTATACCCTAGAGAATCAATAATCAAAACAGTATGGTTTTGGCAGAAAAACCGACACATAGTTCAATGCAACAGAATTGAGAGCCCAGAAAAAAAAATTTATGTGGGCAAAAACATTTTGACAAAGGAGTCAAAACACACAATGGAGGTAGAAATCCTCCTTTTATAAATGGCACTGGGGAAATTGAAAAGCCATGTGCAAATAGACGAAACTGGACTATAGTTTGTTGCCATGTACAAAAGTTAATTCAAAATGAACCAAAGACATAAATATAAAACCTGAAACAATAAACAATAAACTTCATAGAAGAAAACATAGGTACTAAACTCATAGACTTTGGTCTTAGAGAAGATTTTATGGATTTGACCCCAAAGGCAAGAAAAGTAAAGGCAAAAATAAATGAATGGTACTATATCAAACTAAAAAAATCTTCTGTACAGCAAACAAAACCACCAACAAAACAAAACAAAAAGGCAAACAACCAAATGGGAGATGATATTTGCAAACAGCAGCTCCAACAAGGGGTTAATACTCAAAATATATAAAGAACTCATACAAGTCAACACCAAACAAACAATCCAACTAAAAAAATGGGCAGAGGACCTGAATAGATCCTTCTCCCCAAAAGACATAAAAATGGCAAGAGATATGTGAAAATATGCTCAATTTCACTAGCTATTAGGGAAATTCAAATCAAAACTACATGAGATACCACCTCACATCAGTTAGAATGGCTGTTATCCACAAGACGAGTAACAATGAGTGTTGAGGAGGTTGTGGAGAAAAAGGAACTCTCATCCACTGCTGGTGGGAATGTAAACTGGTTCCGCCATTATGGAAAACAATATGGCAGTTCCTCAAAAAATTAAGAATAGAGTTTACCGTATGACCCAACAATCCCTCTTCTGTATATCTACCCAAAAATGTGAAAATATTTATTTGCAAAGAAATATACACCCCCATGTTCACTGCAGCTTTATTCACAGTGGCCAAGACATGGAAACAAAGTGTCCTTCGATAGATGATTGGATAAAGAAGATATAGTACAGATATACTACTGAGCCTTAAGAAAAGATGAAATACTACCATTTGCAACAACATGGATGGACCTTGAGAATCTTATGCTAAATAAAATGTTGGACAGAAAAAGCTGAGAACCATATTCATATGTGGGATATAAAATTGAAACTCATAGAGACACAGACAACAGTATGGTGATTATCAGAGGAAAGGGAGGAGGGGAATGGTAAAGGGTAAAGGGAGCCAAGTATATGGTGACAGAAGATGACTTGATTTTGGGTGGTGGTCACGTAATGCAATGTACAGGTGATGTATCATGAAAATCTACACTTAAAATTTATACAATCTTTTTAACCAATGTCACCCCAATAAATTTAATAAATTTAAAAAATCTTCATTTGATTTACAAAATTAAAAATGCAGACAATTACAAAAAATGAATGAACAAATAAAGATTCAAATAATATTAATTCCAGGCTCTTAAATTTTTAAAAATATTTTCAAAGCCAAATAATATTTTTAAAAAACCTCTGCCATGTAGATTGTTCTTTTAGTTTTAAGGAGATTAAAAACAAAGCTTTGACAGAATATTTATCTTAAAAATTGCAGCTAATATACATTATGATGAGAAAGTTAAAGCTTTCATACTGAGAACAAATACAAAGCAAGGCTGTCCCCTTCTCACTCCTTTTCAAACTTGTACTGGACATTCTAGCCAATGCAATAAGACAAAGAAAATAAAATGTGTAGAGATGGGGAAGGAAGAAATAAAACTGTCTTTGTTTTATGATCTATGTAGAAAATCTGAAATAATCCACCAAAGAGCCCAGGAACTAATAAGTGACTATCAGCAAGGTTGCAGGTACAAGGTTAATATACAAAAGTCAATTGTTTTCTGATATGCTAGAAATGAACAATTAGAATATGAAATTTAAAACACACTACCATTTACATTAGCACTGAAAAAATGAAATACTTGGCTGCAGTTCCAATAAAGTATGTACAAGATATACAAGAAAAATTACAAAACTTGGATGAACAGAATCAAAGCTTTAAATAAATGAAGAGTTATTCCATATTCATGGGCAGCAAGAATCAATATTGCCAAGAAGCCATTTCTTCCCAACTTGATCAATGCAATACCAGTCCAAATCCTAGAATATCATTTTGTGGACATTGACAAACTTATTATGAACTTTATATGGAGAAGAAAAAGACCCAGAATAGGCAACACAATAATGAAAGAGAAAAACAAAGTTGGAGGACTGACGCTACCTGATTTTGAGATGTACCGTAAAGCTACATTAATCATGAGAGTGTATATCAGTGAAAGGGCAGACAAAGAGATCCATGGAATAGAATGGAGAGCTCAGAAATAGGCCTGTGTAAATAGAGTCAACAAAGGAGCAAAGTCAATATAATTATAACAAAGATAGTCTTTTCAACTGATGGTCCTGGAATAACTGGGTATCAGATGCAAAAGAAAATTAAATTAGGCTTAGACATTATATTTTTCACAAATATTAACTCAAAATGAATCACAGACCTACACATAAAATGCAAAGCTACTAAACTCCTAGAAGATAACATAGGTGAAAACTTGGATGACCTTGGTTATGGCAATGACTTTGGAGATATACCACCAAAGGAACTATCTATGAAAGAAAAACTTGATAGACTGAAGTTAAAATTAATAACTTCTGCGCTGTGAGGGACAATGTCAGGAGGGTGAGAAGACAAGCCTCAGATTGGGGGAAGAATTGCAAAAGAAGCATCTGATAAAGGACTTTATATAAAATACACACAAAACTCTTAAAGTCAAGAATAAGAAAACCAACCTAATTAGACCAAAGATCTTAACAGACACTTCATCAAAGAAGATAAACAAATGACCAGATATGTAAAAATGTTTGACATCATACATCATCGGGCAAATGAAAGTTCAAGTAACTGAGATATCACTACAAACCTAGTTGAATGGGCAAAATCCAAAACACTGATGACACCAGATGCTAGTGAGGATGTAGCACTCATTCTGTGCTAGTAGGAATAGAAGATCATAGAGCTACTTTGGAAGATAGTTCAGCCGTTTCTTACAAAACAAGTAATACTCTTACCATACAATCAAGCAAACACACTCCTTGGTATTTGCCTAAAGGAGCTGAAAACTTGTGTCTACACGAATACCTGCATATGGATATTTATAGCATTTACTAGTAATTGTCAAAAGTTGAAAATTGTCAAAAATTGTCAGTTGAAATGGATGAATCAATTGTGATACATAGAAACAATAGAGTATTATTCAGCAGTAAAAAGAAATAAGGTTTGAATTCGTAAAAAGAGATTCACAGTAACCTTGAATGCATACTATTAAGTGAAAGAAGACAGTCTGAAAAGGCTACCTAGTGTATGATTCCCACTGTATGACATGCTGGAAAAGGCCAAACTATGGAGACAGTAAAGAGATGGGTGGTTGTGGGTTGGTGGGGGCACTGTGGAGGGGTGTGGGCTGCAGGAATGAATAGGTAATGAATAGGAATTTTAGGGCAGCAAAAGTACTCTTTAGGATACCATAATGGTAGATACAATGTCATTATACATTTGTTCAAACCCATAGAATGTACAACACTGAGAATTAATCCTAATGTAAACTATGGGCTTTGGATTATGATGTGTTGCTGTGGCTTCATCAATTGTAACAAATACACCACTGTGGTGGTGGTGGGGGGGTGTTGATAAAGCAAGAGACCATGCATGTGTTGCAGAAGCAGGGGCATATGGGAAATCTCTGTACCTCCCCCTCAGTTTTACTATGAACTTCATATGGACCTAAAAATTTGTAAAATGGAGCTTTATATTCAAAGCTCGTAATTTAACTTCACATTACTAAATTTATTGTCTAAGTACTTTAAACCCATGTTGGTTTTCAAAAGTTATCAACCTAGTTAAAAATGTTTCTGCTTAAGTAAAAATTGGAAAGGTCACTGATCTTCACATATTCCCCTTGAAAGGCAAAGACTTAGGCAGAAAATAAAAAGCAATTAAAAAAAGTAAAATTGATGCATTTTTTCTATCTACCTCTACTTCTTTGACAATTTTGTAAAATATTTTATTTTCTATGGTTTTGTAAGTTTATTACTAACTTGCTCCAAAAACTTCTCCCATTGTCTGAGTTAAATTAGTTCAGTTATTTTTATAGCTAGTTGATGAGGTAATCTTCCTTCTATTCTGACAAAGGCAATTTTCACATCTTCATTTGGCCTCAGAGATGAAACTGTTCTCATAGAGAATTAAAAATTGGGGGTTGGATAGGAAGCTAAAATGGCTTGACATATATATTTGATGACTCAACAGAGAAGTGTTGAAATAATCTTGTCTTCTAATTTTCTTTTAAATTCATGGATTTAGGTTCACTGTAAAAAGGAGAAAGGAAAGTTAATATAGGCTTTTCCTTCATAGTTAAATAATAATTTTTAAGGACAGTTCATAAGAAAATTTACATGACTATAACTTAAAATATTAAAAGCGCACACATGTGCAAGTAATATGGATAAACACACATACTCAAACTGTATACATGCATGCGAACACATGTATACATATGTTTAAGCACATACACCTATTATTTAGATCCACATTTGAATAGACTTTAGTAAGTCAAGAGCGTATTTGGTGAGTCTGTGTTTCTCCAAGAGAGGAAATCACTGTTCTTTAAGTTGTTTCTCTCCCTCTAAACCCAGCTGCTGGGTACAGGAAGATCAGACTGAGGTTGACTATGAAACGATTATGCTTATCACGACAACAATGTATTCTCAGATTATTTCAGACCAAAGGTAACGATGAAAGAGGTTTACTGAAGCACACTGCAAGAACGAGGAGCTTACTGAATTAGTAAATACCTCAGTTTTCAGAGGCCTAAGGCAGCTGTATCAGTCAGTGTCCACAGAAACTACTGTACTCAGACATATTCCAGAACAGAAGATTAATACAGGGGATGACTATGAAAGAGGGGGAAAGAGGGCAAAGAGTAAAGACAGGGAGGCGAGTATCTTTGACCTTAATTACCATAACAACTGCTAAACACACTTCTGTGTGGGAGAGGAAAAGGAAAAGTCTGTCCTTAAAAAGCCACGATGACACCATGTGATCAGTAATGGCAAGCCATTGGTCCTTCTAATTTGCAAGAAGTCTGCACTCCCACTGCCTTGCCAGTTTGTATATCAATATGTTTGCTGAAGTTTTGTTCATGATTTTTTATCACTAGTGTAGAGAAATGTAAGAATTGTTGACTTTTCAGTCTGTTCAGCCTTCTATTTTTTAGGGCCAACTGGTAACTTCCAAGTTTTCTGCACATGTAAGTTGCTCTTTTTTTTTTTTAAAAGAAATTTTATTCTGGATTGAAAAAATCCAGAATGAAAATATTTTCTTTTCTAGAAAGGACTTTTGCTTGTTCCTTCATTTACCTGGAAACACTGACAGTTTCCAGCCAGTTTACCTTTATGAGTAAGGGCATATATGTTCTTTAGGTCTCTAACTTTATATATCATCTCCAATGAGACCACTCACTTAGTAAGGACCTAGATTTTGCCTGAGACCACTCACTTAGTAAGGACCTAGATTTTGCCTTCTATAGGTGCTCAAATTTATAGTTTGGAAAATCTCACGAGGTACAACCACCTAGATGTCTTATCTTGGACTGCTATTAAAAAAATACCATCAACTGGGTGACTTACTGTCTACTCCATAAACAATAGAAATGTATCTCTCACAGTTCTGGGGACTGGAAAGTTCCAAGATCAAGGTCCTGACCAAATCAGTTTGTGGTGTATTCTCACATGGTACAGGGAGGGAGGGTGGGAAAGTTTTCTGCTTTCCCTTCTTAGGGAAACCACTCCCATTGTGAGAGCTGCACCACAATCACCTAATTACCTTCCAAAAGCCTCCTCTCCAAATACGATCACTTTGGGAATTAGGGGTTCAAGATGTAAGTTCTGGAAGGACACAAACACAAAGTCCATGGCACCCGGCTGATCTTCATTTCTGGCCTCAGTGGTTATATCACCTACTTTATTGGCAGATCATTAATGCATTCAAAGGTACATTAATAATGTTATCAAGTACTTTTAATTGTTTTTACGGGGATATAATTTTTACACCATGGTAAGAGATGGAATGCATAATAAAAATAAGATGAAATGAAAAATAATAAATAAAATAGTTCATAACAACTAAATTAGAGAAATAAGTTAAATTTCAATTAGTAGATGAATGTTAATAAATAGATAAATACCAGGAAAATACTGTAGGGCCCAGTATACTCAACAGCTTTTCAAAAAGAATATATTAGCATATATGTATAAATCTGAAAAGATAATTTTTAATTTTTTGAGAGAAAAGCAGGTTGCAGAATAATGTGAAAGAAATATACAGACATAGATCTATATGTGAAGTGATTCTGCAAGCATGCATTCTAGTTATTACTAGCAATTACTTGAAGAGAGGACAGTTTGGTCAGTAGTGAAAATATGAGTTGAAAAGAAATTTTACATTTAAATTTACAGCCTTCCAAAATGTCTATGTTTTAGGGAGTATATGTCCATGTACTAGATTTTTAATAAAGTTTTCAGGAGTCTTAATAGAAGCTCCTCTAACTACTAATGAATATATTGTTTACATGAACCAATGTGGCCCTCTGTAAGAGTTTATTTGTGATACTTATTGATACCTTTGTTTATTAAGTTAATGAAAGATTTTATGGAAGCAAAGGCTTCTATGAAAACAAACTTTGTAACTTACAATCTGAAAGCAAAAAGAAACTATTAAACCCAAACAATACTCTTTTGATATGATTCTTTTAAAAATCTAGTTCTTCACCTTGCTTTGGCATTGTTTGAATCATCAGTACATTTTACATTTCCTATCTTTTCAGCTGCTGGAATTTGTTTTCTGTTAGAGTTAACTCTGTTAAATCTTAAATTCTAGATATTTAAAAATAAGTTTAAATTGGTGTTAATTCAGAGCAGAAACTTTCTCCTGTAGACACATGTGCAAGATTTGTTAAAAATAATTTACCAAATAACACATTTCAGAAAAAAATTATCCCTGTCACAGTAGGTTGTGATAACTATTTTAGCAGTCTTAAAGATAACTTATTTTTAATTAAATATTTGAGCAATTTTCTTTAAGGCAGTAATTGCATCCATAATGTTGAGGAGACTAAAATCTTGCTTTTATACCCTCTTTACTTTTCACAATGTATTTTTCACCATGTGAATTACTGGCCTGGAAGATAATTATGACAAGCTATTTATGAATTTTTGCTTAATCTCTTGTCATGAGGATTCCATGCTAAAATAATATGTATAGATCTATATCGGAATGATAGATCTAGAGTCTGGTTTTGGAAAATACATTCAAGAGCTGTTTTTATTCATGATTTGTTTTGTTTTCAAAAGCATTCCTCTCTTTAATGTCTGCAATGAGTACAATCAACAACTTTTGTTCACAGCGCAGCCCTCACATCACAACGCGGTGTGCAAAGCTCTGACTGCATTGGCTTCCTTTTACCCCTCAGTGAGGAGTTTGGCAGAGAGAGAGAGGAGCAAACACGCAGGCTTCAAGTTCTGCAAGAGCAAGTACATGTGTGAAGGGCAGATTTGTTTGAATGCTACAAGTTAGGTTGCTTTATGTCTGGAGCCCGGGGTACGAGAAGCAGCAGAGTCACACCCTTGAAAAGGCAGGCAGGAGCCTCGTTGCATGAGGCAGAAGCTTCATGATTTATGAGAATGGTTGCTAGAGACAGGGGAGGGGATAGAGAAGTATAGGAACAGAGATGAAAAGACATGGTTCCGTATTTTGTAAAGCACAAAATTATATCTGATGCTTCATGTATTAAGTAAATTGAACATATTTTAATATATCTGGACTCTGACATTTTATCACATTTATCTATTTCCTTTCCTTGTTAGGTGTCTCACCTTGACACATTTGATAATCTTTTAAAATGGCACAATGTTGTTTACTAGAACAAAATGAAAGTTCCACAGAATCCCTATTAGATTATAAAACACTCCGGTGAATTTCTAATGAGGATTTAGGTTATTAATTAGGCACGTTCACTAACATTTATTGAGGACTCCCAGTTTAAATTTATCTTTTGGACCTCATCCTTCATTTATTCTTGCACATACCCATTGTGGTCTGGCAAAATTAGTGTGATGGACTGTACCATTAAGTGTCAATTATGTGGCATGTATTATTATCAGTGATGGAGGAATTTAAGGGTGATAGAAGTATCGCCTTTGAGATAGTTTAGATGTTTTAAACATGTGAAAAAAAACCCTCTGTAGTCTGTCAACTACTTAATATGTATGTCAGAAAATTATTGCTAATGGGCAAATAAACTTATCAGAACACTCTTTGTTGATACTCAAGTATATGCCTTGAAATCTAAACAGGAAAAATCTCTAATGTAAGCTTGTCACTGACAACTTCCCTAACTGTGTATCATTTACATTGTCCTGTTGTTCCAAATGGATGTTCTTCCTTCTATAAATCCTGCATGATATTGTTCAGGAACTGGTGCTTCTTTGCAGAAAGTTAAAAAGGAAGTAAATGTCTCTTTCATAGGAATTTTGCAAAGAATGTAGCAAATCTCTCCACCCTAAAGCCCTTGATTAATTCTATTTTCACTGGCTCTTTCCAGGTCCAGGTGTTACATTTTTATAGGTCAAGGATGGGTGGAGAGAATCTTTCCTCTCTTTCTAGCTTGTATTTTATGTGCCTTCAATAATATATAATTATACTTTGTTCAAGTCAAATGTTTTTATATTATTAGTAATTACAATTTGATTCCTTAGAGAGGACACCATTGTTGCTTTAATGGTCTATAATAGCAATGGCTGGAAATCAAAGTTTTGCTAACAGTATATAAAGTGTTCATTGGTAGCTTATATATGGTGGGTATATAATTTAATACATAAAATATATTAACATAGAGCATGCTATATATTAATATATAAACAATAATGTGAGAGAAATACACTATTCTGAATAGCTTAATAGTTAAACCTTGGTTTACTTTGGGAATTGCTGTATTTCACTGAATCTAAGATACATATTTTCCCATCCTAACATCTCTGAAATTGCAATGCACCCTTTGAAGTATGATATCTTACACTTTTTTCGTTAGCTCAAAAAGCAGTCTTGCCATAATGGTCATCAGCTGCTCACAAACAGACTTGGTTGTGATCGATCCGTGGTGGCGCATCTACACTTGAATTCTCAGTGTTTCACTTTCCACACTTGTCAAGGACTATTCAAGGGGGGCTGTTTGAGGACCTGAATTCTACTTGTTGCCGTAAAACCTTCCAATATACCTTCTGTGGAGATTTAGAAAGAGTCAGCCCCAAGACTGGCAGAATTAGTGTCAGAAGTTTGGGAAAAAAGCTCTCATACACGCTCCTTGAAACACCCTCTTAAGAAAGGCTGTGTCACTAACCCTCTTGTTGGCTTGGAGAGTGATATTTGTACAGTAAACTTGGCTACTGACATCTCTAAGTCCAAAATGATACAGAAAATTTAGGCTCAAAATCTGATAGAATACTACCAGCACTTTTATTTCACTTGTATTTTCCTTTTTATGATTGCAGAAGTGATAGAGCTAAAATTAGATGTCGAAGTAAATCAAACAGAGCTCTTTCAGTAAATATAAAATAAAGATTCTAATTGATAATAAAATCTTATATTATTTGTATTTGGCAGCTTTTAATTTTTTTCATACATATATAATGATATATATATGTGTATATATATATATACACATTAAAATGGTGTATAAAATGGTGTATTATGAAATTAATGGCACCTTAAAACTAATGGAAAACTGTAATTGTCTTTTTTTCATGGTAAATACAGTGGATATTATTGCAACAATTTTTTTTATTGGGGGTTTTATGTGATCATCCCTATAAAGGTTAATTCTGGCTGTGCATTCTGCCTCTTAGGATATAAAAATTAGAGAACATAGCGCTGAATATACAGTAACATAAGCCAAAAATTATTTCTTTTTATATTCCTGATATAAGCATTGATTGTTTTTGACCTGACATTTAATTATAGGGGAAAATTCAACCTAACCAGCACACAAAACTTCATTTGTATTACTTTTATTTTTAGTAAGATATTTATTTTATTTTTCTAAATACTAATGTTTCATAAACTAAATTAGAGACTTACCATAGAACATATTTGACCTGATATCATTGTGATCTGCTGTAAAGATTTATAGATGCGGGTCTTTAAAAACCAAGTTATTATAGATCAATAGGTGATGTCCAATGCCTAAGTCTCATAATCTTAACATTCCATTCCCATAAACCATATTCATTATTTAAATAAGCATAAGCACTCGCAATAGGCCACTATACTTTTTGATGATGGCCTTGGTATGCTCATTTACTAAATACATTTTTAAAGTGTATTTCATCAAAATAGAGGAGAGAAAATGTAGCTATGATGCTCTAATACAATGCTGTCCAATTTTTTCTCTGTATAAAATTATTGATTTTAGCTTACCAGAGTATCACTTTGCCTAGCTCACAAATTCAACAGCTGTCTGAGACCTAACAAATACAATTTTTGGTTAGGCTATTAGAAATGTGTGTGTGTGTGTGTGGGGGGGGGGATGGCACTGTTTCCATTACCTAAATAATTGGGACACACTTTGTGCAAACAAGTGTTACCTTATCTCACTAGAGAGTTAGTATTCATATGCATGTCTGTTGACTGAAGCGAGGCATGCACTTTTTGGCGACAGGGATCTTTTGTTCCATCTTTACAACCACAGTACTGCTGGTGCCTCATCAAGTTCATGGCTGATCGTTAGTACTCAAGACAGAAGAAGGACTGTAAGCTACCTGAGGTTCAGGACCTTTCTACCCTATGCTTTTTGCTCAATAGGTAAATATCTTTTTTAAAAGACTTTCTTTATTTATTTTTAGAGAGAGGAAGAGAAAGAGAGATGGACAGAGAGAAACATCAATGTGTGGTTGTCTCTCACATGCCCCCAACAGGGGACTCGGCCCACAATGCAGGCATATGCCCTGAGTGGGAATCAAACTAGCAACCCTTTGGTTTGCAGGCCTGCACTCAATCCCCTGACCTACCCCAGACAGGGCACCTAGTAAATATCTTAAATTAGGAAGCTCTTGAGGAAAAATAAGATTATTGATTTTTCTCCAAATTGTGACATTTATGAAGCAGATGACAATGTAAAAGGAGAAAAGTTTCAGCTGCATTTGTGCACCTGACCTTTCAGGAGCTGCCAAGTCACCCTTCCCTTCAAAGTCCCCCCTGCCCTGCTCAGCTGCAGACAAAGCTGGCAAACAGGGAGGAAAGAGGCCTCCCTGACCCCGTTTGTGCAGACTCAGGCCAGCTGCAGGCCTGGGACAGTCAGGATTTCAACAGATCTGCCAGGCAGGTTCATCCCACTTAAATGAATATTTATATACATATCATTAAAAGGCTCTAATTCAATCTTTAATAATATTTTCTCCCTGACTCTACTCTGAAGTCAGGATTCCAGAATATGATTATCTATAAATGACAAGCACTTTTTGGGGGTTGAGTATTCATATCCTTAGGGCTGACTGCACATTTTTGTGTCCTACAATTACGATTTAGAACCATGTCTCTGGCTGCAGATTAATATGGCTGGAATTCTACCTAGAATTATGAGTTCAATGCGCTGAATATAAATTGTGTCTCCATGATATCAGAGACTCGGAGTTGAATAAAGGGACATGACTCTCTTCACATGGATCGGGATATTATTTTATAGAGGTAAAATTTATTTTTAAAACTTCAGCCTCTGATCTATACTCTTGTACTTCTATAATTTTGCCTCTTTCGGATCAGGTTCCATGACCTACTCCCCACCTTTTGCACATGTTTTCTCTCTCTTCAAGCTCTAAGATCTTTCTTTCATCCTCTATGACCCAACAGTATGAATTTTGAAATGATTTATACTCCAAAGGTTTCAGGAGCTGGTTATTTTAAGAAAGGAGGAACTTGGAAAATATAGCCATTTCCATCGAGTACAGCTATGTAAAATAACAAAGTTGAGGCTTCTAAAGAGTATCTTTTTTTTTTTAATCTCTGGGTAGGAATCTCCTGTCCATAACATGCCTTGAGTCAGTTATCCTAACAGATGTTTCTATAGACAGTGGCCAGTGTAAAAGTATTTCATGTTCTCAATGGATACCTTTGATAGCAACATAAGAGCAGATTAAACAGCATTTATCTAAGTAACAATGGAAGAGACAGAAATAAAACAAAAGGAAAAATGAGGAAAGCTCATTGCCAGCTAATTTGTGCAATTTTTTTCTCTCTCCCTTTTCCTCTTTAAAGATCCAAAGAACTATAGGGGAAAAAAAACTAGACATTATTATATGTATTTTTTTAAGATGGGGAAACAGGCTCAGATTGTTAAGTGGCTCATCCAAGCACTTACAGCTTGTAAGGAGCATTAATGAGCTAGGTACTCAAGATTGTTACTCCAAACAGAAGATGCTAAAGAGAGAGAATACAGGAAGCATTTGACAGCTTGAACCATCAAACAAGAAACATTAAGATAATAATGGTGGCAAAGATACTCGCTTATGTAAGAGTTTGGAATAAAGAAGAAGGGGTAAATAGACTCTGAGCTAAGGATTTGATTCCAATAATGACAAGTGAGATATATGTGACCCTTGATATACTTCTCATTTCAAATGTTTTGCACCATTGTACTATAATGGGAAGACTAGGCATTAAATTGGAAATGCATCTATTTTTCCAACATTCTGTGTAAGTCTTATCAAAGTGACATATTGAGTGGGAAGGAAGAAATCTAGGACCTAAAAGATGGAGTGCTCAGGTGGGAAGCTTCATTTATGAATGTTGCTAGATCTGGATTCAGAACTTAAACCTGTCACTTAACCGGTGAGCTTTCAGGACCTCTGATTCCTCATTTACAGTGCAGGCAGTGGGACAAAATGGCTTTATTTATGCAAAGCCAATATATTAATATCCTTAACTGTTTCATTTTTGCAAACAACCACAGATCTGTACTTTTGATGTTTTGTAAACTATGAAGTGCTTGTATGTTTCACATACAAATTATGTCTGTAAAGGCAAACTAAGTGCTCTTTACAAAAATAATACTCATAAGAGTCACTGAGGAGCTCGGTAACAATTTTGATTTCTTGGCCCTATATATGCCACTCCCTATGCTCATAAATTCTGATTCATCAGTGTACGTATAATAGGATTCAACAGTCTCATTGTTAATTAGCACCCCAGGTACACCAAGTCATACATTGGATACCATAATTAAAGAGCAATTTGGAACCTTAATTTTTTCACATATAGCAGGTGCTCAATAAATTCTCATAATCATAAATGAATAAATGAGTCAACTAAATAATCATTGGACAAGTGAATGTCTACATCATCTGGGTGTTAAACTCTATCATCAGATCATAACTTATAAATATTCTTTTTTACTACTTGCAGTTATGGAAGTAGAGATCTGTTTGTTTTCAAGGGATTATGACTGGATTCATGGGCCTATGGATCACATTATGTTATTCCTGATTGTTAGAGACCAGAGTTCCTGATATTTAGCATCTTCTCTTTTAGCTGTAAATTAAATCCATAGCCCTTAACTATCACCTCCCTATATAGGAAAGCAGATATAAAATCGTTCCAATTATCATATAATAACAATTTCCTTTTTTCTCATTATTCCCTCCTTACAGCATTTGTGCTAGCAATTTTTGAAAATTCTAGCCATGTCCTCATCACCATTCCACACAATTTAATCATCACATTGAGTTTTACTAGAGGAAATTTATAACAACAAAGAATAAGCATAACTTACATTTATTTGTGTTATGTATTTCAAGCTCATAGAATTGGCTTGAAATGGTTTAATTATATTATACTATTTTTCTATTATTAGTTGATAATGGAGTTATTACCTAATAATGAGTAGATGAGTCTAATGTGAGTGAACGGAAGCCAGAATTGAACTATTAGGTTATACATTGAAATGTGAGTAAACTGTTCAAAGGACTCGATGTCAAATTGTAAAAGGTAGACATTGGTTGAAAATAAGAGAAGACCTGATTTGTCTTGTTAGATATAAACAAAAATCTCTTTTGAGTTCTATTTTAAAAACTAATTCCTTTTCTTCTGATTTGAAGTAATATTTCTTTGTTGGAAAATTGGGGAAAATGAATAAGTATAACATAGCGATAGCCCATTATCCACAATCTCATTACTTAGTTATAACAATGAAACTTTGGGTGTGATATCTCTAATTCTCAGCAACTTAAATGTATTAAAAGCACATGTTTTTTAATATGCTTTTTTCGCTTACTAGTCTATTTTTCAGCAATTTTTATTTCTCTAAACATTTTTAGAAAACAAATTACTGTATATTACTGTTATACAAATGTATTATTTAGTTGCCCCATACTATTATATACCTAGGTTATTTTTTTCCCTAATACAAAGACAGATGTATTCATACATGAATCATTGGGTTCACTTCTGATTATTTCATTAAAACAAGTTCTAGGAAGTAGAATTCCTGGGTTGTTTTGGCAAATTGCTCTTTAGAAAACTCTTTTATCAATTTATATCCTTTCCAGTATTGTTTGAAAGTATTGATCTTCCCAAACATCATCCACTTAGGACAAGTATAAAATAGTATCTCATTGATTCATTTTCTTTCTTTATTTCTGATTAGTAATCAGGTTTGAATAAACAAAGCTTTAATTTCCCATTCAATATATTTTTTCTGGAGTTGGGAGAACTGGAGGGGCAGTGCGGGGGAGCTTTAATGGAAACATTTATCCCAAGTAAGCTTTTCATGGAGTATAAGTGACCAGATTAACAGTGGGGTTTCTGAAAAACCTGAGGTATTTAAAGGCAATTAATCACTTGACCATTATAGTACTGACCAGGGAATACTGAGAAAAACAAACAAGAAATCGTAAAGAAAAGAAGGAGTCCATCTTAAAAGTTCAAACTATCTGAGATCACCAGAAAGGAGACCATGATGGTTAAGACCAAAGATTTTATAACCCGAAGCTTTGAATTAAAATCTCAGCTCTGCCATTTATTGAGCTCCGTGGTTATGACCACATTATGTTTCTTCACCATAAAGTGAGAAGAAAAAGGCAGTTTCACAGAGTTGTTGTGAACATGAAACAAGAGTTTTAAAATTCATATCACAACTCTGAGGAGAAAAGATGCTTAGCAAATGGTAGCATAAGTGATAGCAATACAAGTTGCTGCTGATGTGTATGGCTGCTGGTATTCTCCCAGAGGGCAGACTGACATGGAGATGAGGTGGACAGGGATGTTTGTGAACCCATATATGTGGGTTGGGAAAATTCCATGAGGGTACGTATGCCTTCCTTTCAAAACATAACCAGCTGCCTACTGCCACCCCCAAAATGAACCACTTAACATTATTGCTTAAAATTCTTCCTTAGGAGATTTGTCCATTTACCTTAAATATTTTCTATTTCAGGATAGAAAAATCTAGAGAGATAGGACCCATTCTTGAAAATCAAGCGTACATACTTTTATGTGAATTACTTGACCAGATTCTGAGTGCACATTTTAATAAAGAGAAACTTGAGAGGTCTGGATGGCTTCAGGGGTCAGTGAAGAATTACGTATTTTAAAGTATCCTTGATTTGGGAAAGTGACAAAGCTTTGGTGGCCAAGTAGTATAAAAATGGTTAGGAAGGAAACTTTATTGGAATAGAGACTCTATTGGTTAAGAGTGAAGTACAGTGAACAGATTCAGTCAAATGATTTACAGAGGAAAATGTATGCATTGTGGGCTCTTGACTGAATTGGGTAGAGTGGATATTGTGGGGAAACAGACAATGTAACTGTGGTGAGGCAGGAATAGAACTAGAGTTCAAGGTAACGAAGCAGAGGTGCTAGCTGCACCCAGACATGCTCAGTTCTTGTCATGGAGCCTAGACTTCCTCTTCTTGATAGTTATTTTAGTAGTAAAACCATATGGAAGCATATATTATGTGACCGAGGACTATGTGGTCCGGGAAACACTGAAAGACGATTGTATTATAGACAAAAGTAGTGTGTGAATTCAGATGGCAATAAAATACATTTTTTATGAGATAGGAAGATCCAGAGTTTCTTGGGGATGTTGCAGATAAGTCACCCCTCCCTCTTTCAACGTGGAGTCAATGGAAATAAATTCGGCAGACCTATGGTGTCTCTCCTTTCCTCTACCTGCTCTGTTGGAGGTATCACTCAGAATCCCTGGAACAGCAGACACGGAGCTCCTCCTCCCAGTGGCTTGTGTGGATTGGCTTATGACACCGGGTTTGTGTTTGGGGTCATGTGGCATCTTGTGTCAATACCTGTTTCCTGTTTATTCTCAACCCCGTGGAAGTAGTGACATACCCAATAGGTGTGTGAATATTCAGATGTGGGGCCCACAGCAAGAGTATCTCCAGAAGGATGGTGGGAACTTTCTTTCACTTTAGGGAGCCACCCCTGGGCGCCAAGCTTATTATTTTGCTCTCCCAGCGTACATTTCCCAATCATTGCTGAAGTTGGACTTGGAAGATCGCACCTGGTGACTATTCAAATACCTCATTAGACTCACTGCCTCTGTTTATTGTAGGAGACTGGGAACAGTAGAAATAGCAAGTAATAAATTGTGCTTTGAAATATCAGGTCACAGTTAGGTTTTCTATAAGGCTGATCTTAGTCTAGCCACTTTCTGTTATGCAATGAGTAATGATAACCCAATTCATCTCAATAGTGTTATTCAAATCACTTCCTCCAATAATACATTTCAAACATCTGACACTAAATTCTGAAGATTTGTTATTAGTGAGGAAGCTCAGTCTTAAAAGGCAGCCACCTCTTGATTATCCAAGAGCTCATTGCTGTACTTTCATAGTGGCTTTTCCAACCCTCCGTTTTTCCTCCTTGTCCTTCATACCACCTGCCTCAATCTATTTCATTCCTGATTTGCACTTTCACTCGCAGATGGATTGGTAGAGAAATTGAATTCAAATAATTCATTTTTATTGCTTATAGAGGAGAGTTGATAGGAAGAAAGTGGAAATGACAGAAATGAGATTTTAAATCTGTTCTCAAAATTTCATTTATTTCAACCATGTTTATTGATTGTCTACTGTGTAATAGGTATGGTAGAGGATAAAGAGAACATAAAACATGGCCCCTGCCCTCCAAGATATTTTAATCTCAAAAAAGAAAAAGTGCTACGTACAAACTGTGCTATATTAATGCCCCACTCATTTAGGCTGCTGTAATATAGACACAGACTTTACTAACAGGAAGTCATAAGTGTCATACAGGTGGCATAGAACATAAACAGTGAAAAGATTCATTTTAGAGAGTGACAAGTTTAGAGGATGTGTAGTCAGGAAAAAATTACTGAAGAGCTAACATTTGTCATAATTTAGATTCATAAGAATATAATACCTATGTTTATTTCAAATTCTGAGATGATTATATGTTGATTATATAAAATTGGAAAGTAAGAACATAAAGATGAAAAACTCAAAATTACTCGTATTTCCAAAACCTAAAAAGATACCCACTATTTTTTTTTTTTTTGCAAAATAGTGTTGTAAGCAGTTTGTCCCTGTTATGAGTGAGTATTTGTATTGTTAGTCAGGGTCCTGACTAACAATAGAGGATACAGATGCCATAGCCAAGTGATATGATAGGGGTAAAAGATGGGGGGAGCATAGGGGGGGTGCAGTCCCCAGGGCCAGTAGTAGTAAAGGAGCTGAGGGATAACAGGAAAATGTGACCACGAAAGCCCAGGAAGAGAGTGAGTAGAGAAAAAGTGAACTTCAGACAAATTGTGTCCTTCATTCAAGAGACTCAGGTAGCTCAGGCAACTTGGGAGGGCATCAAGAAAACAAGTTCATGATGTCTTTCTTTCTCCTACATCTCAGATGTTATAACTGGAGCTCCCCATTGGCTGCACCCAACTGGAAAACAGGGACCAGGAGGACTCATTGACTAGAGGATGTATATCAGTTTGGGGGGACATAAGGCAAAGTGGAAAAGTATCATGGGTAAACCTGGAAGGGCCAATGAGCATATTTTCCAAAATTGGATGAATCTGGACATCCACAGCTTTGTAACCTGTACATTGTGACTGGTATATGTGTTATTAACTACTAACCTATGATGAGTAGTTAATGTTTTTAATCACTGCATGTTACTCCATAAAATAGATGACTATAAATTATACAATGAATGCCCTACCATATGATAATGAGGAAGCATCAAATTGTTTCACTATAAAAATGAATAATACAATATGTATATGTATCTTTATTTAGCTTCATGTGTATATTTTATAGTCTTAAGATTAATTCCAAGAAGTAGGCTTCTTGAGTGGAAGGGTATGCTTTTGTTTATGACTTTTAATGTATGTTGCAATATTATCTTCCGGAAGACTATATCAATATATTAGACTTTATTTTTAATAGACTTTAGCTATTTACTTTTAGAGAGAGGGGGAGGGAGGGAGAAAGAAAGGGTGAGATATTGATATGTGTGAGAAACATGGATGGCTTGCCTCTTGCACGCCCCTAACCGGGAACCCAGCCCCCAACCCAGGCATGTGTCCTGCCTGGGAATTGAACAGGCAACCTTTTGGTTTGAAGGCTGTTGCTCAGCCCACTGAGCCACACCAGCCAGGGCTTAAGTAAACTTTTAATGAGTAAGATTTTGATCTTGGGAAATGGATGGACTATTAATAGATGGAAATTTGGAGGGACTTCCCAGGGAGCACCATGAAAAAGGGAATGGCACTGAAAAGGCACATGTTATATTCAACAGTGTTTAACTCATCTAGTCTGACCTTAATAGTAACAGGGTGGAATAGTTCATTCATACTCACAGTGTTGGAAAGCCCTATTAACAAGACTGACCGGAACTGTTACAAAAGGCAGCCTGGCACAGCAGAGCTTCAGGAAAAAATGCACTGGATTATTGCAAGTAGGTTCAAGACTGAAACTGATGAACTGGGACACGTATAAGCTCCAAGTAAAAAAGAATGTGTACCTGGTAGAATTATGCTCAATAAGCGCAAGGCAGCTTAACACAAGATAAAAGAGCCTAGGGGGCCATTTGACAAATTCTGGTTTAAGTTGTGGGTCCATCCTTTACCAACTGTGTGACTTTGGGCAAGTGACATAAAGTCTCACGGTTTGGGGATTAGAGACTTTGTGTTGTAAGTGGAGTTGAGCCCTGAACAACATGGCCGTTGGCAGCACCAAACACCTGCACATTCAGAAATCTGCAAAAACTTTTGACTCCATCAAAACTTAATTATTAATAGCCTCCTGTTGACTCAAAACCTTACTGATAATATAAACAATTAGCACATATTTTATATGTCATATGTATTACATACTATCTTCTTACAATAAAGCTAGAGAAAACAACCTAGGAAAATTATAAGGAAAAGAAAATGTATCTATAGTATCTATTGAAAAAATACATGTCTGTAAAGTAGACAAGCACATTACGAACTCGTGTTGTTCAAGAGTCAAATGCATTCAGCATAGGATCTGGTACCTGGTAGGGACTTGACAGCTGGTCACTACTAAGGATGAGTCACTATTGGCCAAGAATGAGTCAATGAGAGTAATTAGTCACTATCTCTTGTCCTCTGTTGTATTGGACACTGACCCATCGGGTGGGTGAAAAGCAGCCTGTTGACAAACTAGTATTGCAGGGGTCAAGTACATTCTCCTTAATGGCTAACAAACCACCATAAGAGGTGTTCAGATAGGAGGATAAAATAAAGCAGATTACCTTAATAAAAGTCTATGGGAAAAAAAGTTCAGCTTTTAAAAACACTTTGGAGCCTGTCACCTTTTGCCTGTAAGCACTGGTAGAAGAACGATGCTCCTAAGTTAGCAAGAAACCTCTGAAATATTGTACTATGGGTCAGTACGTGTCTGCTGTGTTGCCTGCCGAGACTTCATTTACCCTTCTCTGGGCAAAAGGACTACAGTTTCCCTCTAAAAGAAAACCTCTAGTTTTTGGTTCATAAGATTTGTGTGGCCCTCAATGATGGAAGCTTGTAATTCAGGCCTGCCTGTTCAGAGCTCAGGACCTCCTTTACCTCAGTCATTGGTTCAGGGACGATGTGACCAAAGCCAATGCAATCAGAGTAAAACCTGGTATTTTGTGGAGCACTTTTTTAGTATTTCTTAGAACTTTTGCTAAGAACTCACTTATTTTTCCCCATTGGACTTAGGCTGATAAGGGTGAAAACCCAAAGCTGCTGGTAGCTGTCTTGCCATCATGAGGTGGCTAAACAGAGAAGCCAGTATGGAGACAGGCTGCAGTTGACAGATAGAAAGCGTGTAACCAGCTGTTGGCACTCCCTGGTTATGCGGGATCCAACTATACCTGAAGTGGGTCTTCTCTTGGATTTTACGGTTCCAGCAGACCATAATTTCTCTTTTCATTTCAGTCGGTTTGATTTGGGACTTTCTGTCATTTGTAACTAAAATAGAGCAGGCTAATCCATACACTTAGTTCAGTAGTTTATTTTTCTGTGCAATGGGAAGTCATGCGTAGGATTTAGTCCTTCCCAGTTCTCATGATTGGACTAACATTTTAATTTCATGCTATTCAATAGGATTTGAGATCTAATAGGCTCAAACATGCTGGAGGTTGACACACTGCATCCTTGGACTTGAAAAAAATTGTGTATTTTATTCAATAGAAACTTCAGCCAAAAGCCCTCTCATCACTAAACATTGAACTTTTAAAATAAGTAAATGTTGCTCTGGCTGGTGTGGCTCAGTGGTTGAGAGCTGGCCTATGAATCCAAGGGTAACCAGTTCGATTCCCAGTCAGGGCCCATGCCTGGGTTGTGGGCCAGGTCCCCAGTAGGGGGTGTGTAAGAGGCAACCACAAGTTGATGTTTCTCTCCCTCTCCCTCACTTCCCTTCTCTCTAAAAATAAATAAATACAATCTTTAAAAAATAACATAATAAAATAAGCGAGTATCGAAATAAAGTCAACATGTGAGAAATGAGGTCGAATCTCTCCATTTTATTAGAATAGAATCTTCTAAAAGTAGGAAACGTGTACTTGTTGACCTTTCTGTTTTTTCCACGAAGTTAGGGTTGTCTGGCTTGGTGCATAATAAATCATTTGTGTATTTCTCTATAGTCTTCTTATTGAGGATAAAGGCGGCACGTAGAACTGCCAGCCCCGGTGCACTCGCTGATTTCCTCCCTGCTTTCATCTCAGCCGTTGCTAGTGTCACAAAGAGGCAGCCTTTGAAGTCAGAGGGCGGGGACAAGAGCAGCACTGCTCCTTAACGGCACAGACACCAGAAAACGTCTTCAGAAAGCGCCATTTCAGCATCCAATTCCGTTCAGGAGCCCTTGCTTGAGGCAGTAGAGGTAATCCCTGACAAGTGATATGCCAGACTGTTTCTTGCCTGTTTCTCTTAGTCCCAGGTGTGAACAGAAACCTTGTCCCTGGGTAGTCCTGGAGTGAAGTTGAAGAAAAAGAGGGACAGGAAATCTGGCCCCCTCGGGGATGTCCTGTCATCTGTGGCTGGTCTGATCTCTGCAGTCTTTTGGTGTAGCTTTAGGGAACAGGAAAGATGGGAACCAAATGGGACTTGAAATTGAGAAGACAGGAGGAAGGGTTGAGTTTTGCTTTTTTCCCCTTGTAGACTTGCCTTTCCGTTTATGTTCTGCTTTAGAGACTGGGACATGACCAGACATCTGAGTGGTTTAGGGATTGCTTGGAACTCTGGGTAAAGTGCATGTACGAGTCTTCTGCATGTTTGTTTATGTCCTCTGTGTTAGGTAGCTGGGAGTAAACCCTAAACCATATGCAGTGTGGATGGGGAGAGGGGGGTAGACGTCTTAAATAAATCATCTCAAGCTTTTCTCCTTCCTCCTGTTCCTCCCATTCTCTTTCCACACATTAAAAGACTTGGGGCAGGAGGCGGTGTGGAGAATTTCTTCTGAAAAGTGCCATTGTCCACACACACTCTAAGGACTCCAGTGCATGAAATGTAATTCCATAGCTCATCGTTTTCCTCCTCTGCTTTTCTCTTCCTCAGCTGTGTGTTTAAATGTTCCGTTTTCTCCTTTTCATTCTGTTTCTCTCATTCTCTGTCCTTATTTTTCAGTAGCTTGTTCAAGCTTACCTCCAAACTGCTTTATACGATTACTTTCTTTCTCTTCTCTCTCACCATACCTTTACTTCTAGCTGCCCTCTTTAGATACCTTCCTTTTCTGAAATTCTCTTGCATCCCCAGGCTCTGGGCAAGGCTGTCCAGGGTGCCTGGAAAGCTGCTTGAGGGAAATGCCTTGGAAACTTTAATGGGACAGTAACATTCCAAGCTCTGCATGAATGGCCGACAATCTGCAATGCTCCTTGGCAAGAGATTTTTCCAGAGGCCCGTCCATAATACTTGCATACCAGAACTCAGGATTTCCAGATGTGATGTTAGGGCTATGGGCAGTCAGTTTGCCTGTAAGAGCAAATGAAAACCTCCATTTGCTCATAAGTATTCTCATAAGCATCAGTTTCTCATAAGTATTGAAAAAAAAAAGCCATTCCCATGACTTTTTCCTTTCCTTTCCCTTCCTTCCTTCCTTCCTTCCTTCCTTCCTTCCTTCCTTCCTTCCTCCTTCCAATGTGTGACTCATGTTTAGATGAAAATCATCGAGGCACTAACTGTACAATTCTTTCCCAATAGTCAAGGTGGTGGGTTCCATGAACTTAATCTAGCATCATTCATTCATCCTCTGACAGAGGCTCACATGCCCTCTTCATTTCTGTTTTAAATATGTAGATGTCACTATAAAATGTATTTGCATGTTCATGAGGAAAGCTGTTACTCTGCCTTTTTTCTAGTTCCCAACATGGGTGGGTGTGATTTAACAACTACTCACAGTCCTGGCGAAGGGTCTGGTCAATTTCGAAGGTAACAAGTGTTCAGGAAAAGAAACTATTAGGAGCATAAACTCTGATGTGGAGGATGTAGCCAGGCGGGCTTCTGGGATGGGCCACAGGCAGCAGGCCCTGGGGCTGGCAGAGGTGTGACATAGTACAGGAACGTGAGAGTCCTATTCCAGCCCTGCAAACTCTCAGCTCTGCGAGCCTCAGAAAGTTACTGATAGAATCTGAACCTCAATTTCCCATGTGGAAAATATCATCTGGGAATAATGCTATCCTGCAGATCTGTTGATAGGATTAGATAAACACAATGTTTATAAAGTACCCAGCACATTTGTATTTAAACTTCCATGAAACTTACTATTACTCCAAGCTGGGCCAGGTTCTGAGTACTTTGCAAATACTAACTACTCCATTCCTCGTAACAGTTCTGTGAGATGGGCCTATTTTTATGATCATTCCCATTTTCCAGAGGAGAAAAAATGAGCTTCAGAGAGGTGAGCTAATTTGGTTAAGGTCACACAGCTGGTGACGGAATTGGGATCCCAACCCCAGTGTTTAGTCACCCAAGCCCTACATGTAGCCACAGTATGGTGCATTCTGGGTAGCAAGGTACTCCATGAATGTTAGCACTCATTCCTATTTGCTGCCCATTATTTGTTTCATGATTTTGTTATCTCTTCTAGTTTTGTCACACGGACATTGCTATTTGACTTGTAATATGACTTCATTGACATTGGGCTACTATTAATGTCATTGTGTTCTTAACCATTTCTGTCTCCGTTCATCCCTCCACGCATCAACACTTATATCTCTGCCTCCTGCAACAACCTTCCACTCTCCTGGGCAAAAACATATTTTATAACACTATGTGGTTCATCTTTACAGTTCTTATTCCTGAATTAGAACTCAATAAATCGCTAGAGCATAAATTGCAGCCCACAGTGAATACACGCAAATTCGTATTTGGGTTTAAGTGACTTGTTTTCTACGGCTGCACTCTCGGCTGGCACATACATAACCTGATTTACTGTAAAATCTTCCTTGTCTTGATCTTCAAGCTGATAACCTCACCCCACCAAATACCTGGCTAAATCCTAGTCTTCCTACCTTATTCCCTTAACCCAATGCCCATTCTGAAACACAAAATGGTAGGTTCATTAGGCTGCCAGAATGTAATGTTGGACCAGTTTTTGAAAATGGAATGAGAATCTCTTTCTTTAGAGTTGGCCAGAGGCCCCACCACTCCCTCTTGTCTCCCTCTCCACCACCACATTCCCAACTTCAGGTTACCAGCCTGGCTGTGTGTAATGAGTGCTTCAGCATTTGATTTCCTGATATCCAGAGGTTACTGAGTTTCAGTCAGGTTCGCCTCCCTTCCCTCGGTTGCAACTTTGCTTTTTCTTTGTCTTTCATTTGTTTTGACTCTACCATTAGTCCCAGTCCCAGGTTTAAATTGACTCTGTTCTCTGCCCCACCCCCGCTGCCACTTGTGTGATTCCAATCTTTCTTCGTTGTTCTGTCTTTACTGGGTCCTAGTTCCTCAATGGCTGTCAGACCCTCACTTGGATGCTGTGCCTACTGCCTCCCTCTGCCATTTCTGGGCCAGACCAACATGAAGCTGCGTGTCTGCTTCTTCAGGCCACTTGCTGATTCATGGCCTTAGTATGCATTCAACATCTGTACTCCTAGTGCCCAAAGGACTGTTTCTTCTTTTCAATGTCATCAACTTTTTCTGACACTTGAATTAATCTTTAGGGACGACACAAGCAAAACCAATGAGAGTCCCTGCTAAGTTTCTTTCTCTTTGTAGCTTGGAATAAGTAAGGTGTACACTTCCTCTTATCAAGCATTCACTGAATTCCTGTTTTTCCAAAATGCTATTTAGAGTGTTGTGGTAGAAGCACCATTATTTCCTTCTTATGTCAGTTTATTGCATATATGCAACACCCTGCCTGGGCTTTTGGCTGAGCCCTAACACATGCAACTTGTACAAGAAAAGCTATTAGTCCAGTGCCAGACGTACATCCCCAAAGCTCCCAGGGAATATATGTAAATTCCAAAAAGAAACTGGAGCTTGTACACTAATGCTGAAATTTTGACTACTAATCCTGACAACAGTGGCCTGAAAGCCTCACTAATTCTAGTATCTAACTTGACATATGCCATGCAATTCCAAAAGATGAGTCCCCAATAAATAACAGGATGTTCTCCATTGACTGTGCATTGTGGTTAGCAAAGAGGTTTTACACCAGTGCCCAAAAGACAGGTCCTTAATGGGTGTCACTTCTGTTTTAAGCTGTAGATAGTAGGAGAAGGTAGACATACACATCTGAAAGACAGCTGAAGGTTTTCCTCCAATGCCACGGGCTTCGCCTTGGCAATGGAGTCAGATCGGAGATGTCTAGGCTCTTTGTGAGTCTGCTTCAGACTCACATATTTATTATCAAGGAGGAAGACTCGAGTGATGTTAGGTCAGCGCTGTTTATCTGGCAGTGTTTTCCTGCCGAAAATTACAAGGGAATGAATTAAGTCTGCTGAGGAAACTACAGAGAAATCCACCTTTCTTCAAGGGCAAAGTCTTGATGATATCTTTGCAGATTGGGAAAACTGGCTATTTGCTTATTACTCTGGTTTCATGAAATGAATGATGCATCTGAAAAGATAAATACTGGTGGGAGCATTCTTTCTGTTTTGATTTTTTTTTTTTGTTTCTGAGGATCAGGCTTTATTTATAAAGGATTAGTTGGCCTGATTCTGTTGGTACAACACACAAATCTTTTGAGGTGGTTTGCAGAAAAACCCCAGACTTTTCAAGTCTGAGAACAGATGGAGCTCTAAATTCACTGCATTTCACAACAGGGACGCGTGTTACTATCTGCCAGTCTGTTTTCACTTCGTGTGAGATTTTTCTATTCTCCAGTCGGCAGAGTTTTAAAACTTCTATGGGTATACAAGCTTTGAAGTGAACGTGCTCTGCAGTCCTAGAATTTAGGAAAACGCAGACCTAGCTCTGCTCTTTAATAGTTCTTGGCAATTCTTAATTACCTTTGGGAAGTATAACCATTTGAATATGTCGTATGAGACAGGCTCTGTAGAATTTTGGTCACAAGGTATTAACATGCATAAGTCTACAAGAATTTGAAGTCAGATGCTTTGAAAAAAACCAAATAAAATAATTGATTTAAGCACTAACATTTTCCATTCCCATAGCTGGCTAAAATCCACCAAATGAGAACTAGCTGGCTGTGTGTGAGGGCACTATAGATGCTCTGTATGTTGCACAACCTTAGCTGGTATTCATGAACTTCTCAGCATTTTGGTTGTGTAGTTATTTAAACTGAACTTTCACAGAGCAATCTCAGGGTATGGAGTTAAAAATCACCTCTCTCCCTCTCTTTCTCCCTCCCCTTTTCCCCCTCTCTTCTTTTTTTTTCTTGTTCTTTCCCCCCCTCAAGTGATATAAACAACAAGGGGCCAAATTTAATAAAAGTTAAGCATTGCCTTTACCAAAGAGCATGAATTTTTTTGTCTCGGTTTTTCACAGGCCAGGTTAACTACATGGAACCTAAACTTTCCGATGTTAAATCATTAAATTGCTTAACTTTAAATTATTTCACTTCATTAAATGACTCATCGTATGTTACTTTGACTAGTCAAAATCCTTACTGTGTGTAAACCAGTCCAACTTGTGTACATACAATTGACTCAAAGTGTTTTTAGAACGTATCTTTTCTATAGGAGTATGCTCCTTAGCTAGTCCTCAAATATTGACCAGTAAAGTCTTTGAGATGGTAGTTTGTACAGGTTTAACTACAATACGGTAAATTATTATTAACAGAGGATCAACTAATGGGTATCTGTCCTTGGGTGTATCTGAACCCCAGGCAAAATAGCATTTGAGATAGTTACGTGTTGGCAGAAATATTTTGGAATGTTCAAGGTGTTCGTGAGCGCCTTTCATCTCACAATCCCAAGGTTGTAGTTTCCAGATCAAGCCTCCTGATTGTGTCATCCCATCTCTGCTCCCCTCTGTATATTGCCTGGGGAAGGCTCTAGATGACACCTATGACCCGAAAAGCTTTATTTGCATAATTTTTCATGGACTTTGTGGCACTGCAGGTGGGTGGAGGAAACTTGAGTCGAATTTTAGCTCTTAATTCTCAGCCAAATAAATAAATCTACCTATACTTTTGTTTCTCAGGAGTTGGACAGACTTGTGTTGTGTGTGTGTGTGTGTGTGTATTTAAATAGAAAGGGCCATGACTACACTTGATTGCACTGATTAGCTCTATCTCAGAGAAAGTGCCAGTGAAGCATTACGCAAAAATGTTCGTGTTCAGGGAAGACTAGAAGTGATGGTCTTTGGCGCCAACTAAAGCTGGGTCTTTGGTGCCTCCCTCTACGTGGTGTGAAAAGAAAAGAGAGATGGCTTTAGACCAGTGGCGCGTGCAGTGTGGTCCTTGCATCAGAAGCAGGAGCATCATCTGGGAACTTGGTAGAAATGCAAGTAGCGGAGCCTTTCCCTGGTTGATTCTAAATGGAGAGAAGCAAGGGCTTGAAGATGTCTTCCTGCAAGTGGGCTTCTGAGTAACCCTTAAATGATAAGCACAGACAGCCATCTATTCTGCCTACTCAACAGGTTGTCTGGGATTGGAAGAAATGTTGTCAAGTTGTATCTCTGCCTCTTACCTGGCTTGGAAGGATTCTGTTCCCATACAGCCATCCTAATTGAAAATAATTACTCAAAAGTTAACAGCCCTCTCCGTCTGTAAATTTATCCCATGGCTCAGTTAATGCAAACCAATCTTATCCTATTTTTAGAACTTAAAAAATGGAACATAGCTGAATATCCAGTCCCTTTCCTTTGGACATTTGAAGTGCATTTTTTAAAGAGATCATTTGCCTTTTACACTTCATGCATCTTCATGCAATTTTTCCCCCCACTGAAGTTCATTTTTAAAGGACATTTCCTAATACATGTAACTCTATAGGAATTAATCTATTTCTCCAATTGGAAGCATGTTGAAGCAAAGTCCCCCTTTTGCAGAAGGATAGAAAATGATAGTCCTTTGGGTACAAAATTAGTTCTTCTTAATCTTCCCCCAAGGTATATACCATTTTGTACTCCAACTTGTATGGCCTGTAAACCTTAAGGAATTGTATTGTCTTTGAACATTATCTCACAAATCTCCGCTAATTAATTTAATGCCTATAGACATATGCTTGTTGATCAGTATAAATCAGGGCCAAAAATACGAGTAGTGCTCGGAACTCTTTGCTTTTGGCAAGAAGACTCTTGATCTGAGTTGTTTAACAGCCATGCAGCAAAGATGCTTAAAGAGCCACTGTCCCCATCTCACCCCCATTTTACAGGGACAGCCAGCAGACACAAAACTTTTTATGAATGTGCTCATCCCTTTGAACTTCCTTCTCCCAACTGCTTATAAAAACGATTAACATATTTAGATTCACAGAAGTAGTGTTAGAATATTCAGAAGGCCAAGTGTCCTGACAGGTCATTTAATATAGCCTAAATATTTCCTGACATCAATTTTCTCTAAAGGATAGCATGGACAAATGTCTTCTTTGTTTTCTCCAGGACTTCCAGACTTGAAGAAACAATTGCTATTCTAGATCACAGAGTTCCATGATTAACAACAAACACATTTTGTCAGGAAAGTCTCCCTGACACGTAAGCTCAATGCCTTGGACTATAGCTCAAGATCCTTGTCTCTGCCCTTGTCTCTGCCTTCCTCGTGCCTGAAAGTCTAGCAGTGAATCATCCTTTGGCTTCCCTCTCTCGTCACTAAATTATCCTGATCTCTTTCAACTTTGTCCATCTATCTTACTTTCCAGCTTTCTCTATTTCCCTTATTTCTTTTTGAATTCTTTCTAAACTTTTCACATCAACCAGTTAGTATTTCAGTAGGACCAAGTCACTGCTGACCTGAGTGGGTAGATGGATTGTCTAGTGATTCTTGGGTATATATTTGTTTTTACTCCCAAAGTGACACAATCATAAACTACTCTGATCCCTTTATTCTTTCTCCACGTACTTACATGACGACTTAGACACACCATTTCTTTCCAGCCCATTCCATATGTTAGTAAATAACTAGAAAACCTTACTGATTGTTTTGAGCAGAATTTGAAGGTGTCAACACATAATGCTTTTCTAGAGCAATTATATCTGAAGTTGGCAAACCCTTTCTTTCCAGGGCCAGATAATAAATATTTCTGGTTTTGTGGGCCATGAGTTCTCTGTTGTCTAGTACTCTGTTCTGCTCTTATAGCCCGAAAGCAGCCGTAGACAGTCTATAAACAGATGGGTGCAGCTGTGTTCTCATCCAACTTTATTTAGGAACACTGTGAAATTTGAATTCATATCACTTTTACATCACAAAATATTATTACTCTTTTGACCCCCCCAATCATTTAAAAACTTAAAAAAAATCTTAGCTCATGGGCAGTATAAAAACAGAAAGCTGGCCGGATCTAGCTTTCAAGCTATGGTTTGCTGACCCTTGATTATATGAAAAGGACAGTTTTATTTGAGTACGGAAAACACTTATCAAGACGCAGCATATGTCTTTATCCAGAAGTGGTTGCTTTGGTCTTTCTCACCTGAATTTACTGCTACAGTTTTCTGTGAATCAGACTCATTTTCCCACTGTTTTCTAAAGTCTTTTCTGGCACAAATTTAATGCCGCTAACTACATTCCTACAGTAAAATGCCTGGCAGGTGTTCAAACACTGCTAAGTGGGTGAATGAATGAATGAACGAGTCAGAAGGGAGACAGGGAGAAAGGAAAAGAGAGACTACCTAAAACGGAGACAGTTGTGTAATTGGTAAGCAGGAAAAATAAAAACAAGTGAGCTTTTTGAAAGAAGGGAGCATCAGCAATATTTTCCCTCCTCTCAGGACTTTTATATTTCAAACAAAGAAAAAAACATTGAATATAATTCTGTTGCTCTTCTACTTTTCTTTTAGTATCGTTTCGGGTTTGTGGGCAAGTTTTAATTTGAAAATTTGTATCCATCGTAAGGTGTAAACACGTACGCTATTTTTTAACAGATGCCATCCAGTTAGTGAAGTTCTGTTCCTCTATGTGGCTAATTTCTTCAGACACGAATCTCAGGTTAAATCAGATGAGGTGATTGGTGAAAATTGACCTGGGACCCTCTGCACTGGCAACAATAGACCTAATGCCAACACGTGAACGGCAGCCCAGGAAATGCTTACTATTTGTAAAAACTAAAAGTACATTTTTTTTATTACAGTGGACATACTATACTATCTTAGTTTTAGGGGTATAAAATAGTAATTATACATTTATATAACTTATGAAGTGATCATCCCAATAACTCTGGTACCTATCTGGTACCATATACAGTATTATAATGTTACCAACTATATTCCCTATGTTGCACTTTACATCCCTGTGAATGGGACATGGTACATATATGCATATAATGGAATATTACCCAGTCATAAAAACAAATACAATCTCGCCATTTCAACAACATGGACAGACCCAGAGCTTTTATGCTAAATAAAATTAGTTACATAGAAAAATACAAATACCATATGTTTTCAGTTATAAGGGAAACCCCAAAACAAAACAAACAAATATAACAGAAACAAATTCATAGATACAGAGAACACTTTGATGGTTTCCAGATTGGGAGGGGTAGGGTGGGGGCTGCTGGGGGAATGAGTGAAAACTGGGAAGAGATTTAGATGTACAGATTGCAAATGCTTACTCTTGGTAAGGAGATCTAGGGAAGAGAATATGGGAAAATCTAAATAAATGCCTCTCTGTAACTGAAAATGTGCCTTCCAGCATATATCCTTTGTACCATAGATAAACACTATTGTGATATAAGTAAACATCTTTAGAAAAATATGCATGATTTAATCCATCTAATGTGGGATATAAAAATTCATCCTAGTCCATAAAAATTTCCTTTTTAATGGATTAAGCCATTCTGGGCATTGCAAATGTATATTATTATTATTGTACCTAGTTTTCTATTTGTGTAGGCATTTATGTAAATCTCCTGGTCATTTTGACATTGGAGAAACAATGCTGTTTTGAAAGACATAATAACATGTACTGTGGCTTCACTGCTTTAAGTCTATATTAAGCAATATGTTGGAAAAGTTTCTTTAAGTAAAAAAGAAAATAGAAAATCTGCCAGATACTTAGGGTGCTTTGTATTCTATAGAATACAACCAGCTGGCTCTGGAAGGGGTTAGACTCTTAAAGAGTGAGAGAACAACCCAGTTCATATCCATTAGAACAACTAATGTACCACATTTGCAGAGGCTTGACTTGGTCCAGTTAAATGAGGAACAAGCGAGCTGACAGATCCATCAGATACGCTGGCGAAGGCCACTCCTTCTATTACACATAGAAAGAGACTCCATTGGGAAGAGACCGGGTTCACCATTCCAGTGTTTTCCAGATTTGCTCTGTGGAAGTCAGATTCCATAAAATTCAACCGAATAACGGGTTCTGTAGCAAAAGGCATTTAGGAGACCCTATGAGTTATATGCTTCACCATGGAGATTCCTAGGACACACCGACACAGGAAGGGTTCTGAGCTGTCCTGCAGAAGATAGCTACCACGGGAGATACTTTGGGTAGTGTTCTGCCGTCCACTGTGCGTATGAGGCTAAAACAAAGTGGCGCTTTGTTACCTAATCTGTTTGTTACTTTAGCCCCAGATGTTTGGTTGTGGGAATTCCTCAAGAAGATCAGATCAAAAGTTAAAGAATATTTTACCTTTAAAAATGTTTCTTCTTTGCTTAGAGGTGAAAACTATTTTTTTTTTCTGATTTTAAGTGATTATGAGCTTGGGTATTCTAAACTCTGAAGTGTTTTCTTTTTTTTTTTAAGGCTTTTGAGGAATTGGCAGTAGAATGAGAAATAAAATACTACCGCTCCAAATTCTTTGAGAAATGCCAAAATGTCTCCATTTAACTGGGTCAGCTCTGAGTTAGGGTTGTTAACCCACAGTTTCAGTTATGCAACACCCCACAGCCCCTCTGGGGTATATGAAGGGATGTTGCAGAAATAATGGAAAGAATTCACTTTTGTTCTCTTCCATTTATAGGATGAATACACAACACAGGGCAAGAAGTGTGTTTTGAAAAGGTAGGGTGTGGCAACGTCCAAAACATTCTGGATTGTGAGCTAGCACAGGGGTTTTCAGCCCTAACCCTGTTGGCTGACATTTTAGGATAGACAGTTCTTTGTTGTGGGAGCTGTCCCATGCACAGTAGGAAGTTGAGCAGCATCCGCCGCTCCTACCTACTAGATGCTAGTAGCTTCCCCTACTCCAGCAGTGACAACTGCAAATGTTTTCAGACGTAGTCAAATGTGCCCTAGGAGGCAGAATCATCCCGGTGGAGGAGCACTGGGCTGGCAGCTCTGCTGTGGGGCCCCTCGGTTAGCTTGTCACCTGGTCACTTGGCAACTTTTCCAGTCCCATAGGCTTTATGAGCTGAGCTTTAACCACTCCCCTAGTGCCTGCTCATTTATCTGGAAATGAACTCCAAAATATGACTGTGTCGTGATGAGCTTCCTGCTCATATTATTACTACATTCTTTTAAAATAAATTCCTATTCGGTGGAGACCTGTTCAGTATTCTAACAACCAAATTGTATATAAGGCCTCAGTGTCTAGTGCTCCTGGGGCAGAGCTTGAAATAAGGATAACTTAGGTGCTGTAACTTCTAATATAGTAATTCAATTATAGGATAGTATCTTTTAGAATTTTAAACACATAAGACCAAGGGATGAAATATGGAAAACATTCTGCATGGTGTCTGAATAATTTCCTTAAATACGTGATTTTTATAAGTGAGTGTTTATTTTCATGAGAAAGGACATGAAAATAGTTCACTTTTTTTCATAAAGCTAATTCTTTGTCAGATTAAAGAAAATCAGTTCCTAAGCACACTAACAATGGTGACAAATAAGGTCTTTTCAACAATGAACTTTTCACCCTGGATTCCTGGATCCACATCTTTATTTCTACTGAAAGGGATTTGGATGATTAAAAAAATTAAAAATGTGGACTAGCAGGAACAAGGTACAAAATTAATGCTGTGAATCTATGAACTTGGAGAGGTCATGTGTGTGTACCTAAATTGCTTGCAAGGCATTCCTTTAGAGACATTTTTTAAACCTGAATCAGATTCCTGTTATATTAATAACAACCTATGTAATGTTTAAATTATCTTCGTTGATATTTTTTCATTCGACACTTTTCTTCTTCGGGTTATTTCCACCTTTCAACTTTATTTCTCATGATTCATATCAGAACACTAGGAGAAAGAAACCATCCAAAAATAAATCCACTAAGCAAACACTGATTTTGTTTTTCACACCAATGTGTGTGCGTACACAACAAGATAAACAAAACAAAGAGAAAAGGGAGAGGAAGTGAGAGAAAACACTAAAGTGTACTAAAAATATGTATATCTGAAAATGTGCCTCACAGTATAGTCCTTTGTAGTTATTCTATTAAAACAGATTTTTAATGAAAGGAGAACATTAGGCTTTATTTTTAAAAATTTATCCTCACCACATACTTATTAATTTTAGAGAGAGGGGAAGGGAGGGAGAGAAAGAGGGAGAAAAGTGTGGATTGGTCCTTTTCTGAATGTGCCCCAAACAGGCACCAAAGCTGCAACCTCAGCATGTGCCCTGACTGGGAGCTAAACTCGTGCCCTTTTAGGTCACAGGACAATGTTCCAACCAGCGGAGCCACACTGGCCAAGGCAAGAACACTAAGCTTTAAATAAGAGTAGGTGTGAGAACTTAAAGCATACTGCACTGGCTGGGCTAGACTCTGGCAGGACCTGCAGCAGGAGTTCTTGGTTCTCTGCTGGTAGGGTTGGCAGCAGCACAAGGCCCCTTTCTTCTCCTTGCTGGGATAACTGAGCAAACACAAGCTCAGCTGCTCTATGGGTGTGAGCTGTCAGGTCTGTGGGCACGTGGCGCCCATTATTTGGGATTTGATTCCTCTTCTGAATCAGCAGGGCTGGCCCTGAAGATGATGTAGTGAAAAATTCACTATTCTTGACAAACAGACCCATACTTTGCCCTTTGTTTCCTTTGGGATCTTGGGCATTGTCTCCTTTTGTTCGTTAGACCTTGTGCAAGATGCTGTGGGAAATACAGAGGTAATACACAGTCTCTGTGTCTTAGGAGTTTATAATCCAGTAAGTCCTCTAGGATAAAAATGTCAGAGTGCCATCTTTTCTTGAAAAAGGAAAAAGTCGGAGAGCCGTGATCAGGAGGCAGCACAATATTTATTCCGAGTTGCGTTTAGAGTCTTTGATCTTGCTAATAGTGTTCAGACTGAGAACAAGGAATGACTAAAGCATTACCTTAATGCCTATCTTTAATTTTCACTTATTTTGCATGCCTGCTTCCTAGTTTGAGAGCAAAATTAGTAAAAACCAGGTTAGAATTTATAAACCTTTTCTCGAGTCTTAATAAATTATTGTGAAATGATCTGAGAAACATATTGAAATGGTCTATTGAACATATATTCAATGTATGAGAATATCTCGTCTGCTAAACTATGCATGTAGCAGGAGCAGGTATGTGTCTTACCCATCACTGGAATTGCAGTGCCCTAGCACAGCAGACATCCAGTAAATGCTGGCCTGACCCAGGCTTAGAAAAGTGACGTGTGAGCCTAAGATCAGTGGAACGTGCATCTGTTTGAGTAAACAGAAGTGGGGGCAGGTTAAATAAAAAAGTCACATTCCCGCTGCCTGAGAGATGACCGAGGGGACTCATGTCAGGTTATCTGAGAGGTTAGCCCTCCGAAGGTACAAAGAAACGAATATTTATTTTCCCTCTGAACACTTCTTTTTTGCCCGGAGAGTATGCGATTGGCTTGCCTTTTCCCTCTTTCATTCCGTCAGGCAACAGAAGATCCATAGATGCAGCGCCCCTCAGCGTTGCTCTTTATTTCCACCTGATCTTGTTTCCAGAAAGATCTGACATGAAAAACTCCAGTAAGAATTATGTACCTAGTCACCATGCTGACCTGAGTCTTCTGGTCCACTTGCCTGGTCTTACCTTAAGAAACTGTGTGCTGAGCTGGTTTCCAACTCTAGTTGCTAACAACATGTCAGGTAAATAATACATGAAGCAACATATGTATTTCTTATGTGCCATGGAAGAGTTCTTTTGAATAACTAATAAAGCGTTCAGATGACAGTGAGAGGTTAGAAAGGATTGTTTCCATCAAGCTTTCCAATACATCTGGTGCATAACAAACAGAATTAACCTAAGCAATTTCTTTTGTCCCCAGGAGTCGTTCTTTCCTACCCACTTTGGGTGGAAGGAATCGAGGGTAAAAAAATATGGTTTCTCCCCTAAGTTCAGAAAATGTTGACAAATCACCAGAAATTCAAGGAAACAGTACTGAAAACACTGTGACTCCGAAATGGTTGCATCGTAATACTCAAAAACTTCCTTTCGATTATGCCTTTCCAGACAGAGCAGGCTAAACAATTTCACCTCCCTGAAGTCTGAATTCCCTTAAATCTTGAACGATCAGTTCTACCTTCCTAATACTACATTATGTGTGTGGATGCATGCATGTTTACTTAATACATTCAAGTACAGAGAAGGCACATGTGGCTTAGTTCCAGTAAAAATTTAAACTTTCTCTATACCATTGATATTTTCCTAAAGCAGGGACCAGAAAATTTTCTCTGTGAAGACTCAAATAGTAACTATTTTTGGCTATATGGGCCAGACCACTTTTGCTGCAACTACTCAGTCATGTATTCAATAGTATAAAACAAACAGACGTGTGCCTGTAGCCCTTTATTTGCAAAAGCAGGCAGCAGGCCGAGTGTGGCTTGCAGGCCTGCAGTTTACCCTCGTCGAACGAAACGCAAAGTGGATAACATGGGAAAGAAGTTATCCGTCTATACAGTAGCCAGTCATCTGGGCATAAACACATATATAAACAAGTGCAACTTAAAGCTATGTTTAAATTCCTCAAGTGCTAGATGTAATCCTTTCAGGGCTGTCCAGCCTTTTGGCATCTCTGGGCCACACTGAAAGAAGAAGAGTTGTCTTAGGCCACACATTAAATACATTTTGATACATAATCACAAAAATAATCTCATAATGTTTTAAGTAAATGTATGATTTGGTGTTGGGCTGCATTCACAGCCATCCTGAGCTGCATGCGGCCCATGGGCTGTGGGTTGGACACCCCTGCCCTTCGACCATGTATGAATCAGTTGTTGTGACCAAATAGGAAAATAATATCTTCATCCCTGTGCAACATTGTTTTCCCCCCTTCACGTCATTCCCCTTCGCGTTCCTTCTCTTTTACTTAACTGCTTGGGGATAAACCTCACTGTTGAGAAGGGCTAGAGGTTTGCTGCCACAGTGACTTAGCATCCTCAAGCTCCTTCCTGCAGCTCTTGAAAAAGCTCCCAAGCTCAGCTGGCGACCTGGGCTGGCTCTCTGTTCCTGTGGGTTAGAGTGGATATCACATTTCTAATGGATTAGCTGACTACTGGGAAAGCAGAAGGGTTTTAAACTCTCTTCACTTCTAAAAGCAGCTCATAAATGGAGTTCTATGAATATTTCATTTGAGTACAAGACCCTAAGTCCTTTGCAATTAGTTCAACTGTTGCTTTCAGGAGAGAGAGAGAGTATTTCCTCTGAGTGTTCTAGGACTCGCGGTGTCCTCTGGTTTTCTCACTGTGGAACTTTCCATGAGCCGGGTCATGACCACTTTTATAAAACGTTCAGAACACATTCCTCTTTGGGTATATCCACCACATGTCTCCTCTCAGTCTTTCGGAAGGAGATGGAGTCTTCAGGCGCATCATCTCTTGTGGCTTCCATCAGCAGCCTTCCTGGTGGATCCTGCAGAACCCAGGACTCAGGTTTGCCTAATGCACTAGCAGCCTCTGCTGCAAAAGTTACCTGCTTTCTTTTCTAGTCAAATAAGCAGGTTATTAGAGCTGCAATCTGGCTTGAAATTCCAGATGCTCCCCTTGGGTCTTCTAATACAAAAACACTAAAATAATGACCTCTCAAAGGAGGTCATAGTAGGCTCTCAAAAACACTTGACTAAATAAATTCGAGGTTCTAATCCTTGTTCTTTCTCTAAAGGTGTAATCTTGAGTTAAGACTCTTCATCTTTCTGAGTACAAGTTTCCTCATTTATGACACAAGAGATTTTTGTAAGGTAATGTTAGGTCCCTCATGGCTCTTAAATTTGATGCTTCTCTGCGCTCAACACTTTGCTAGGTACTGAAATGCCTATAAATTATTAGAACTCCCTGACTTCTAGGAAGTAAAACATTAATTAGGGAGGTAATGGGAACATGTAAAATAGGTAGGGGAAATAAAATACATCATATAATCAAGAATGCCAATCTTGTTTTCCAAAGAGACAGGTCATTGTGAATGTGAAAAGAATTGACAGAAAAGAAGAATTTTAAAGGAGTCACTGATATAGAAATCAGGCTGCTAAGAAGAGGAAAGAAGAAATTTCCAGGAGCCATTAAGCAGCAGGGCGGAGTGGGGAGGAGCTATTGAAAGTACATAAGAATACTAGGAAACAATATGGTTTGTCCTAAGAAAACAATGGGAATTTGGTAATTATGAATTTTAATCCTTTATGGGCATTGCAACTGTTATGCTGCAGACTGGTTCTTTTCCCTGTTTTTGGCCAATTTCCTCTTTCCTTCTCTCTCTTCTTCTCTCCTTTTATTTATAATCAGTTCCTAAGCACACTTTTTAAAAATAAACATGGTAGAAATAACCTTCAGATTATTTTATTCACCATGTATTTTTTGAGCGCCAAATACACACATGAACTCAGGCCCTATTTGTCACTTGCTCTGACTGTTGCAACCAGTGCCTTAACTTTCTGTCTCCCGTTTGTCCCAATGCGCCTCTAAAGTTTCCACAAGGAAAGTCTGGTCCTGTCATTGCAGCTTCTTTCCAACAATGAGGACAAAAGACAAGCCCTTTGCCTTAGTATATCCGGCCCTTCAAGCTGTTCTCCAGCTGCTTACAGCATCAGGCCCCATCCCACCCATCTCCTTCTCTGTTGTGCGTCAATAAAACCTGATTTCTCTCAGTTTCCTAAACGTGCTGATTGCTCCCCATATTCCCCACCCAAGTCCTATATCCTCTTTTCCCTAATTTCCTCCTTTCTCTAACCAGGTTAACTTTTCCCAATCTGGGCCACTCCCTCTACCTGGCTTGTTTAGTAATCTTCTACTCTTCAGACACTGACATTATTTGATTGCAACAACTGGATGGCTGTTGTGAGCGTACGTTCGTGATGTTGTCCTTCCTGTAAGTCAGCTGAGCAACTGCTTGGCTAGCTGCCTGCTGAGTGGCCTGGCACCAAGGAATAGACAAGAGTCACACGCAGTAACTCTGCTATTTACTCAGCTCTTATGGAATGCAGGTTCACTCAAAGTAGAACCTCACTTTCATAATGTCCTACTCACATTCTAACAATCTAAGAGAAATATAACACACACACACACACAACAGTCAATGGAGAATAAGGAGTCCGAGTCCCAGAGTCTCAGTCTGTGGGTCCCGGAGACAGCATGGTGAGCAAGGGGGCTGTCAGAGTCTCGCAAGGAAGGATCTCCCGAGCCAGGTGGCCAGTGGGATAGATGAAGTCCTTAGTCCAGCAGGACAGAGCCTCCAGTAGCTGATGCCAAGGGAGATCAGCATGGTGTGGAGCGGCGCTCTGGTGTGTGGAACCCACCTGTCTCAGCAGTGGTCTGAAGCCTGCCTCAGTTATACCTTAAAAGTGGTGGACTCCAGCCTTCTGGGTCTCCCGATATGTGACTTGGCGCCCTTGATAGTAAGTGGGGAATTTCCCCAGAAGCTTTTCAATGGGTGGTCCCAGTCTGCCGACACAGCTATTCTGACCATGTATGCAGATACCTTGGTGTGTCTTCCTGCCAGACACATCTAGCATGACTTACATAGTTTTTCTTTTGAACCAAAGTGTCATGGCTGACTTGCAAGCATCTTGGTTGGCATGAGTGCCTCCACTTTGTTTTATATACTTTATGCTATCATGACTGGACCAGTGCCATTTTATTGGTCCTGCTCTCCATGTAGGTGATTCCATAAGAGGAAAAATTGCGCCTTTTCAGTTTTGAATTCCAAGTTCCCAGCACCATCTGCGGTACATAGCCATGTACAATAAATATTGAATAAATATCTAGTCCTCTGCACTGAGGTAAAAAGTTTGAAAAAGAGCGCACATTCTTTCCTTTACAGATTTAAGTTCCTTATGTTTTCATAGAGTAATAACCCTGGCTTTGCTGATGTAGCACACCAGTTGGTTTTCTTTCTCATTTGAATCTCATTTTGAGCATATATTTTCCTCTGGTCTATCTGCTAATGTCTGCTTAGTTGCATTATTAATCTTGTAATGATTGTTCTAATGTATTCAACATAGGATGTCTTAACAATTTTCTATAATTTGTACCATCACCATCTGCTGTCTCGTGGTGGTGGATTCTGGAAATTATTGTGGGTTTCCATTAGTGGGAGAGTCTTTTTGGATTAAAGCAAGGCAGTACTTCTTTTTCATAACGTGCTCGCCACAACAACAGGACAACATAAGACCTTCCATGGCAACATCTGCAGAGAAATAAACCCTTTTGTGTGTGGAAGCATCTGTTTCCCATATATCTCCAAATGGTTAGGACACGCATTTCCTAGTATCTTTGTTTAGCACAAATAAATATATTTTCCACGGGATGGTTAAAGAGATAGGAATAAACCATCTATATACACATACCCTGTACATGCTTTAAATATGAATAGGTACTAAAATCACCTTGAATAAGTGATTTGTTCCAAGTTCATAGTCATTTAATGAATTTTGGTAAGTCCCGGATATTAACCAAATGCATATTTTGCCTCTTTATTATTTTTATTTTAAGTTATTTTCTCTCCTAACTTTTTTATTTATTTACTTTTAGTCATAAATGACATCATTACAGTGACTAGATCTCCACATGGACTTTGGTCTTCAACTTAGTCCCCTTCTCCAGGTACATAGTTAGAGCTTTGGTATATATGTTTTCAGACCCTTTCCTGTGCATTTATATAGATACAGATATATAGGTATATGCACATTCATAAGTATTTTCATAATACATATGTATATACTTTTATAGCTTGCTTTTAATAATAAGCAGTACATTAGTAAATACAGATTTATGTGGCTCTCTTTAAAACCATCACATCATATTTCCAGTATGTATGGTGCAGACATCTGGCTGAAAGGACCAAAACTCCTCTGACGGTGGCTTCAACAATGTAGACATCTGTTATTTCACTCACAAGAAAATTGAAATTAGGTATTTCCAGGGCTTACTCAGCAGCTCAACGACATTGTCCAGGGACCCAAGTTGTTTTTATCTTTCTTAAACATCCTCACATGTCAGCTTTGTCCCTCATGTTTTTGTCTTTTTTTTTTTTTTTACTACTTCTGGCTAGGCATCAGGTCATAATGCACTGAAAAGCAAGAATAAGAAGGCCAGGATAAAATAGCTTTCCTTTCACCAGGAAGCCCAGCTTTAGTTTTCTTTAGTTTCCTTTAGTTTTCTTCCCAAACGTGTCTCACTTATGAGAACTGGGTCACTTCCACACCTGCTACACAGGAAGGTGGGAATGGGAACATTCAATGAGGGGGAACCGAGTAGTCATCACTGCCTTTGACCTACAATGATCTATCATTGAGACTTCGTATATTGTTGCAAACAAAACCTCTCTGGTTACAAAGAAGAAGAAAAGGATGCCTAGTGGATGGGCAGCAAATACAACCTGCCACAGAATGTAGTTGTTGAATTTTCTGTGTTCATGAAGATGATATCTACTCTTTGTTATTAACGGCAGTTCTTCATTGAAAATTATTGGATATGCTCTCTTGTTCATTTGTGGTTTTATTTCTCTTATGGGAAAATAATAACAGGAATGGATGCTATAGGATATGAAATATTTTTGTTTTACTTTAAACTGCCATTTTTTCAAAAAAATGGCTGTACTGTTCTATGCTCCTTCCAGTAGTATGTGGAAATATCTGTCTCACATATGAAGCTGGACTTATAAGTAACTGTCTATGTTACTCCTTCTTTGTTCTTAGTGCTCCAACTGATGAGGGTGTGCTGAGCCCCACTGCAATGTGCTGAATTTCCAGGCATTTCTCAGACACTTCCCTGGATGTCTCAGCAGCTCCAGGATCTGAGGATTCCTCTTGCTTGTGGAGTTTCTTTTCTGCCAAATCTCCTCCATGCCGACAGAGACACCATCTGTTACATGTGCAGTGACTGAGGCATCCCTAAAACTTCTCTGTTAGTTTTATTTCAACATCCAAACAATTGCTAGTTTATTTCCAGAGCAGTTTTCCACTCAGAAGATCCTCGTTTAAGCTCCAGTCATCCCTCACATTAATATCTGCAGCCCGAATGCAGATGTTCTAGAAGCAGCCTATCCTTATTTGCCTTTCATTGTCCACTAGTGTGGAAATGACCTCCAGACCAGGTACTTCCTCATTATGTCAGTGGAATCTATAGATGTTAGGATAGATAGTGAGTGGATCAGTGAGGGGGTCAGAGAATTAGAAAATAATGGCTCCTCAACTGATTAGCACAGAACATCACCCAGGAAGCCGTAGCAACAGGCTTCTCACCGTCGAATCACAGACAACAGCTTGTTCCCTCATTCAATAAATCCCCACATGGAGATGTAGCTCTACAGGGCCCTTTTCCATAACGTTTTCTCTGATCTCTCTTTTTCTCTCATTTGTGACAAGTTTTTGTTTGTTTGTTTGTTTATTTTTGGACTATTTTGGTTACCTCTCCTATTTGTGCTACTAATATCCCCCCTGCCCCCTGCTGACTGAGTAGAAGGCTATGGAGCAAACAGGAAGGATAGCATGTGTTCTGGGGTTGGGGATATTTATTTTAGAAACTTGGTTTCACCATGCACTAGCTCTAGCCCAGAGTCCCCAGTAATGACCTCACAGATGGTATTGAAGGTAAATGTACACAAAGTGCTGGGCAATGATGAGCGTGTTATTGTTCTCAGTCTCTCTTATTCACTCTGTACATATATGTATTTATATGTGTTATACATGTATGTATATATACACCTATATGTATGAATAGAGAAACAGCGAGAAAGAGAAAACTGTACTTTTTTTGCAAATAATTTGATTCTTGTTCTTATACTTTTCCAAGAGCCTGCTCACTTCTCTTTTACTCCCTGGAAGCTATAAAGACTCCTGAGCAAACTGTCACTAGATTATAGCCACAAGAAGAGCAGAGATGAAGAAAACTATCATGGATAGATCTAAGTGGATCATGCCTATTTCCTAGTGACAAAAGTACAAATGTCTATGTCCAGTCATGTGTCATTTAACAATGGAGATACATTCTGAGAAACACATCACTGGGCAATTTTGTCCTTGTGTGCACATCACATCGCAGGGCACACTCACACAGACCTAGATGTATAGCCTATCACATACCTGGGCTGTGTGGTGCAGCCTATAGGTATATTGCTCCTAGGCTGCAAGCCTGTACAGAATATCCCTATACTGAATACTGTAGTTAATTATAATGCACTGATAAGTATTTGTATATCTAAGCATACGTGAACAGTAAAAATACTGTATAAAGGATTAAAGAGGGTATCCCTGTGGAGGGCATTTGTCATGAATGGAGCTTGTGGGACTGAAAGCTGCTTTCAGTGAGTCAGAGAGTGAGTGGTGAGTGAGTGAATGCATGGTCCTAGGACATTGCTATGCAGTGCTATGGACTTCATAAACGCTCTACACTTAGTTACACTGAGTTTATTGAAACCATTCTTATTTTCTCAATAATAAATTAACTGAGCTTACTGTAACATTTTTGCATTATGAATGTTTTATTTTTTAACTTTTTAACTCACGTAATACTACTTAGCTTAAGATACAAACACATTGTACAGCTGTACAAATTGTTTTCTTCCTCTCCTTATACTATGTTTTTCTCAATTTAAAACTTTTGTTTTATGTTTGTTTACTTTTACACTCCTTGTGAAAAGCTAATACGTAAACACACACACACACACACACATGTACACACACACACACACACACACACACACACACACTAGCCTAGGCCTACACAGGGTCAGAATCAGCAGTTGCTGCATCTCCCACCTCCGCATCTTGTCCCACTGGAAGCTCCTCGGTGTGAAAACACAGGGGCTGTCCCCCCCGCCCCATGATAACAGTGCCTTCTTCTGAGACACCTCCTGAAGAACCTGCCCGAGGCTCTCCTTGAAGAGGTGTCACTCTTTCCAGAAACATGTTCATGGTGGTTTGCTCAGTTTCTTTCTTTTTTCCATTATACATTTGCTTAGAAGCACATAATGCACCAAGAACATTCCTCTCTATTAATGAAAACGTTTCGGTGTAGCAGCTCGTATTTTCAAACTTTTGAAAGAGCTTTTTGAGGTCTACAAAAGCTTTTACTAAACCCTTTACTGTGAATTTTTTGAGGGTTCTTTTCTGAAAGTTTCCTCTTCTCATTTCCTTAGTGATACATTCCCATTCCAGTTCCATCAACTACTGATTAGTCAGTTGATTCCTCAGGATCCACCTCTAAGAGCTCCTCAATGTCATCCCCGTTCACACCCAGGTCAAAGTCATTTGCTGTCTCAACCACAGCCTTATTGATTTCTGCAAACTTTGTGCTAAAACATTACGAAGGTTACATTACTAGGCAATAAGCACTTTCCAGCTCCATTATAATCTTATAGGAGCACTGTCATAAATATGATCCATCACTGACTGAAATATCATTATGAGGTACATGACTATATACATGGAAAGTATATTCTGTATTGACACATGTATTTGAGTTTACATGTGCTCAGCTAAACCCTTTAAACCACTTTTTCATATTTGAAATGTTATCTTGTATGGATTAACGTACAAAACAACAAGTGAACTGGATTAGCGACAAACACTGGAGAAAAAAACCCCGAGAAATGTAGGAAGTTATTAGTTTTTTGTTTAGGACTGTAGGATGAGATATAGCTGCATAGCACTTGAAAAAATAATAATTACACTTAATTAGCAAGCTTACCTTAAAGGTGAATGTACTAGTTAGAATCAATTAACCAATTTTCCCTTTGTATTAGTATGCTACCATAACAAAATATCATTGATTGAATGGCTTAAACAACAGGACTTTATTTCTCATAGTCTTGGAGGCTGGAAAGTCCAAGATCAAGGTGTAGGCCAATTCAGCTCCTGATGAGGGCTCTCTCCTGGCTTGCAGAATTTTTGGAGGGTTCTGGCTGCCCTCTCTCCATGGCTGCCTTCTTGCTGCTTCCTTATGTAGGAGGGGGCAGAGAGAGAGAGGAGAAAGAGGAAGCTCTCTGGTATCTCTTCTTTCGTGGATACTAATTGCATCATGAAGGCTTACCCTCATGATCTCATCTAAACCTGAGTACTGGGAAGAGGCCCAATATCCAAATAGTATCACATTTGGGGGGTTATGGTTTCAACATAACCCCAACATGTGTGTGTGTGTGTGTGTGTGTGTGTGTGTGTGTGTGTGAATTAGGAGAGAGGATAATTCCAACCTATAGTCCCATACTTGAAAATTAACTTTTCCCTTTAGATAACCAGGGTCTTTATTCTTAGCCTTCTGATTATTTATTTACTTGTTTGTTTTAACTTGGTTCCTTAGGAATATCATCTTGAAAATTAATTTCAAGTATTTGGGGGTTTTTTGGTGCATGGTAAAAACATGCTTCTCTAACCTACAATTTTATAACTATTTTTAGATGTATCCATCTGTGTTCTGTAGGGCATTTTCAGTTGGATATTCTGTAGGTAGATGGAGCAAAATACTGATAGATACATTACTTTTTGTACCAAAACACTTTTTTCTTCTTCTCTATGGATCTCATCAATATCACTGTTTTATAGACCTGCCACCTTAGCGATCTTTTCCTCCCTTTGACTTTCAAAATCAATTTGTTTTTGCTTTTGTTTTGTAATCACATGAAGAAATATAGTAATTGACCCAAAGCCTTTTCTTTCAGTGCATTCTGTTTTCATAGCATTATGCAAGTTTTTGGACAAAGCACAGAGATAAATAAAAAATTGACAGTCTAACACCAGGTTTGTCAAACTATTGCAAACCAAATCCTGGCCACTGCCTCTTTTTGAAAATAAAATTTCATTGGCACTCAGCCATGCCCATTCGCTTACTGATTGTTAATGCTACTTTCACCCTATAATGGAAGAACTTAATGATTGCTACCAAGACTATATGGGCCACAAAGACTAAACTATTTACTATCTGGCCCTTTACAGAAAAAACTTTGCCCAGCTGCTTACCCATAAATGGTGGACTGTTTGTGTGAATGTGTGTGTGTGAGACAGGGTAAGATATAAGTGCTTCACACAAACACCTATGCTAACACTTTCTAGCTTTGATGTACCTGCCACACATACAAAAAGATATGTGACTAAAGATACGTTACAAAATTATATGATAGTAAAGATGAAAGAGAGATTAGTATCTGTTGAAAACTACAAATTGCATAGGACTTCACAGAGTAGCTTACATCTTGGTAAAACATTGGACAAATTAGAATGATTTTGGTACCAAAAGATTAGTAAAAACGTTTTTTTTAAATAAACATTTACTGAGTATCCACTGACATAGTCACGTAGATGGAATGTTTACTTAGGACGAAAATCTGTCAGTCCCCTGCGCCTTCAGTAGGACCTCGTGCATAGTAACACAACAACAATACCTGTTATTCAGTTAACTGATGAAACAGTGTATACCAAACACATGACAACATTCTACAACATACACTGTAACAATGAGGAGAAGACGTGATTTCTGGCAAGACTTCCTGGAGAGAATGATATTGAAACTACATAGTGAGTAGAATAAATCTCGGGGGTCGATGACCATTTTTCCCCCCTAAGATTCAATTGTTCCACTTGCCTTAATTCTCTGAGACCCAGTTCAGTTTTTCAATCTGTAATGATTTTTCACAGCTGGTAGAGACTACATTGTTTGCTTTAGAAGGAAAACTCCCTATGGTCTGTGTCCTTTGAAGTAGGAACTCAGTAAGTGGTACTAATATTAGAATAAGCTTGATGCCAAGGGCAAGCCACTCCTGGTGCCTGGCCACACTTTTGCAGCATGGAACAGTAACTGTATAGAATTTTCCACTAATAAGCTACTCTTATGTCTCTGGCCGATGGGAATTTAATTTTTTTGGATACTGGACCTAATTGAATTAGCTCATCACCTTAAGCTTATACTAATATCCTTGGTGATAGCCTTAAGCTTTCCATCTTTTTAACTCAGTCCATTTGCATGGCTTTAGTTGATGAATTCTAAGTTTCTAGCCCAGAGTTTTCTCCTGAACGCCAAATCCACAGTCCTGCACATAGCAGACACACAGACACCTCTGCTTCGGTATGTTCACAGCTGAGTTTATTCTCTTTTACACCGTTGTACTCCATAATGATAATAGTTTTTTTTTTGTGCTCCCTGGATTAATGAATGGTGATACCATCTATAACCTCGGAATCATCTGTGATTCTTCACACCTTTCCTGCCACCTCTGATCCCATGAGTCCTAGAAGCAGCCCCTTCTAAATGTATCTCAAACCTACCTACCTGCACTCACATTGATTCAGGCCACCATCACCTCCTGCCTGTGTCCCCGAATGCCTTCCTAAAATTAAATCCCCACCCTTTGGTCTGACCTTGCTCCATCCATTTTCCAGGGATTTCCAGAGTACCTGCTGTTAAATGCAAATCTAATCGCCCACCTGAGTAAAATATTTCACTGGTTATCCTTTCTTTGTGCCCTGGGTAAAAATTTAACTCCTAAAATCCTCTAGACATGTGCCGTCTCTACCTCTCCGGGTTTATTGCCACACTGCCTGCCCCCTGCCTACCCTCCCCCACCCCCTGCCCCCCACACACAGTTCCTTGAGCCTTTTCACCCTGAAGAACAGCCCTGGGGGCTCTGCTCTTTCCCTTAACTCTTGACATACACAGTGAATTTCCCATAAGGACCTGCTGCCTACACCTTCACATGATCAGGGCCATTCTCTCAGTAGGTCCATCGCCTCTTCACCTGGAGCATTCTCTCTGTCTTTCGACTTTTATTTTAAATATCAGCTCTTCCAGTTTCCATCCAGCCATATCCACACCTTCCTTTGCATCTTTCCTCCCTGAAGCCACATTATGGTCTGGACCCCTGCTGTGTATTCTCATTTTACTATGTATTTCCATATTAAAACAATTATGTCACTATTTATGTTCATATTCAAATGCCTGTCTCCCCTGCGAATTATTCATCCGTATTAATTTTTTCCCATGATTGTAGTCCCAGCCCCTATACAATACCTGGCCCATTGCAGGCTCTCATTAAGTAAGTGCTTAATGGATGAATGGATGGATGATTCATTTGGAACATCTACTGTGTGTTAGGTATGTTTCCAGCTTCAGAGATAAGAAGATTATTAACTCCTATCCTGGCATCACTCATGGGCTAGCACTGAAATCCCTCTTAAAAGAGATAAAGTAGCTTACCTCTTGATGTTAAGCTATTAAACAACATGTAAGCATCATTTTGCATTTATCTTATTGTCACTTTTATAGGCTAATTTCATTTTAGGGAATCAGCCCATTCCAGTCTCAGTCACTCTGGGACTGTGGGAGTGTCCTCCAGGGATCTTCTGTGTGACTTTAACTTCCAGCACACTCAAGCGGGAACCACAGTGTGCTTGGCCTCATTGAATGTGCACTGAGCCAGCAACGGGCTGTAAAGTGACTTGCAGTGGGGAAAAGAAAAATAAGTGTTAGAGCCAATTACTCAAATATAAAGAAATTAGCCTCTGCTAGGCTGATCTTTTTTTTTTCTCATTCCAAAGGAGAGGAAGGATGAAAAGAAAGGAGGAAGAGAAAGGGAAGGAAAAGGGAAGAGGAAGGAAAGAAGACTTTCATAAATTCTGGTCCCAAAGTTATGTGTTCATATTGTTTTTTAAATAATAGCCTTTTATTTCAATAATTACTAGTACCACCTAATGAGTATGAGACACTCCATTAAATGTTTTATTCATTTATTAATCCTTATGGCAGTCTTATGAGATAGATTCTGTCATTAGTCCAACTTTGTAGAAAAGGAAACTGAGGCACACGAAGCTTGAGTCAGAAAGCACACGTGTCTTGGGTGTCTCTCCTTAGTACTCACACAAAACACTTCACTTCTGACACTGCAGGTCATCAAATGTATGGAGGTTTTTCCCACACCAAGCAATTTGGTGCCACCAACTGGATGTCCTACAATTTGATTCAATTCTCACCCTGTCTACCTGGAGATCCCACAGGTTGCCCCTCATCCTCTATCCCTCCTTGCTACCCACCTCCACCCACCCCCACACCCACTTCAGATGCCAATCTCAAGTCCAGGGTGTCACCTGGGCTTCTGACAGGATGGCTATAAGTTACAGGTTCCCTCTGCCCTCTGCTTGCATTCAATTCATTCACTAGAGCAGCTCACAGAACTCAAGAAAAGAGTTTACTTACTAGATTCCTGGTTTATTCTAAATTTAAGGATATGATAAAGGACAGAGATAAGCATTCAGATGGAAGAGACGTGTGGGATGAAGTATATGGGAAAGAGTGTGGCAGTCCCATGCTCTGTCTCTGGGCACTTCTTCATGTCCACAACCAGGAAGACCCCCTACCCAGTCCTCTTCCTGACAGGATTTTGATGGAGACTTCATCTGGTAGGCATGATCAAAGTATTAGCCAACTCTATTTCCAGCCCTGCTCCCCTCTGCAGAGAGTGGAGAGTGGTGCTTAAATTTCCAAACTTCTAATCATTGGCTTGGTCTTTCTGGTGACCAGCCCTATCCGGGGGGACAGCAAAGGTCACCTCATTAGAACAAAAGGCACTCCTAACACCTAGAAGATTCCAGGGGATATAGGAGCTCTGTGCCAGGAAGTAGGGACAGAAATGCACACACACACATATGGGTTGTATGGGAAATATACATGTTCTATTATTTCACAGCCTACCTTCTTGTCTCTGGCCATAGTTCCTTTATAGCAAAATGATATACAGCTCAAAAGATGCTGGCACTTGATTTGAATCCCAGCCAGTCATTAATTATTAGGCCAGTCTCCCATCATATCATGTAAGAATGTTCCCTGGGCAAGTCCACTCAGGTTTGCAGGCATTCATTTGACCTTGTCAGGTTCCAAAAAGCAAGAGTGGTCTTGGCAAACACATGTCTTCACCTTCTCAGGCATGCGCTTCTTTTGTGTTACGTAATATCGGATTCCCCTCTTTACGTAACCATTCATTCATTCTTTTACCCTCAGCTATGATTTCATTGACTCTCCATTTATTCCCAAACTCTCCCGTCTTCGGAAAGGATGCTAGACTCAGCCACTGTGCTGGTCCAGATTGTGGACAGCACTTCTAATCTGGCAACTAGTCTAGCGACAGTACACTGTCCTTCGCGTGGGGTAAAGTTACACAGGTATAGAACTAGTGGGTAACTTTTACTTCAGGACAATATAGCTGCATTCCTGTTAGCCCCAGTTATACTAAATGGCGCTAAGGCACATTCTGCTTCATCAGGCCCTTAGGGCTTCTGACATAAGGGTTTAAAAACCTAGATGTAGTTTCTTGCTTAGGAATCATGCCTATTTCCAGTAGGTGTAGTTGTAGCCCTGGACCTGTGAATACTGTTAATAGGGGACAAACAAAAGTTGAGGTAATGTAGGAAAGAAATAGAAAAAGTATTTATAGTCATTGTATTAGCACTCTTGTCTCTTGGAAAGACTTGCATGGTGACACCAGCATCCTAAGGGTACGGGACTTTACCAAGGTTATAGAGTGGGAGAGAGCAGTACCCTGGGCATGGAATTACCTGATCCTTTACCAGAAACTTACACAAAAGCAACTGAGAAAAGGTGAAGTTTTCTATCCAATCACATTCATGCCAGAAACCCTCTTTCCAATCTCCACAATACTATGAGTCATTATAATAGTATTATAACTGGGGACACAGCTTCCTTTTGCTCTTTCCTGGTAGAAGTTTACTACTCACTGAGTGGCAGTTACCAGTGTCTAGGAAGGAGCATCTGATTGGTCAGGGTGGGTCCAATCACGTACTGGTGCACGGGGGAGTGAGCTGGGAGAACCCGGCTGGTCTAGGGTCGGTTTCGGTTAGAACTGGGAAAGCACCAGAGTGGGTGGCTAGTGCCCTAAGCCCTGTCTGCAGAGCATACAGGATGTGTTACCTCACTCCATTTTTGAAGGTTTGAATCTAGATAGTAACTATAGACTTAATGTCAGAAAGCACCATGTTTTATGATGATTTTATAAGAAGGACCACTGTTCCATAAAGCACACTTGGATGCTTTACATTTACAAGTCACGGGAAAAGCAATGCTGAATAAACAAGACCATCCCCACATTGGGAGAGCAACAAGAACCGTACCCAAAAAGCCTCCTTTACCTCCGAGAAGCAAATCTGCAGGGACCAAAGGAGACACCCATCTCTGAGGAGTGTTGCAAAAGATCAGCAAAGAGAGAAGAAACTTGTTCCTGTTCCCCAGGGGCGATGGGTGTAAGAACATAGAGGTTCTTCCCCATTTTCTTACACAGCCTCCTTCATTGTGAGTGTCATGATTTAGATCCCCGTGAAAAGATTTACTTGACAGAAGCTTCTTACTCCATAGGGTCAGTTTCTCTCCCTCTCTCTCCGCTCTCAGGCCTTTGTAAATGAACAAAGTCGCCACTTGTCCCACACAGGGTGCAAAGAGAGGTTTGGTGTGGGTTTGACTGTCCATTCAGGCTCTGTTTTCAGCTGGTTCTAAGTGAAATCTTTAGAAACTACACAGTGGGAATCCTTTGCTTGGGGCACAGGGTGGGCAGCGAACTTTGAAAAAGCTATTGAAACCCTGAGAGCTGTTGGGTAGAAGCTGTTCTTTTCAGACTTCCTCATGGGCAGTGCAGGAAATAAGCACACAGAGGGAGTTATTTAGCTTCTCTGTGAACTTCATGTTGACATTTGCTTACCAAAAAGTTCATTGTAGGTACCTAAGAAATACGTATGTGTACATATATACGTGTGTGCATGTGTGCGTGTGTGTCTGGCTATACACATGTATATGTGTATATAAACATTTTCTATTTCTCCCATATCACAATGCTTGTAATCTGATGCTAAAAATAAAATTAACAATGGGAAAAAAGACAGTAACAAAAATATAGATACGGATACCTTTTATAAGACTGTTTTTAAGAATAGAAACTGGATTTGTTATATTTCTAACAGAATCTTTGACAATCGGCAGCTCTTTCTCATGTGTATTTTTCCGTGTTTTACACAAACTGCTTGACCCAGGATGTCATAATGTATGAGTAATGTTTGGTTTACGCTTTTCATCTTTACTTACATGATTCTTGCCTTAGAACTGAAACAACTTTAAAACCCTCCATGACGGGTCAGTGAATTTCTCATGTCAAGTGGAAATGCTGATTTAAAAAGCCTAAGGAGAAGAATAGCAAATACATTTTACAGGTGAAAAATGAAGGTACACGGACCAAGAGAAAGCATTTGGTTGTTAGGAAGAAAAATCCACTCCAAGGAGTGAAGGCAAGGAAGAAATCGCCGGAATGGTTCATGGGATTCCTGTGACATGTGACAAGTCTTTTGGGAACCAAACAGCCCTTGGTTTGTCTCTTCATCTGCACCACATGGTCTCTCAACTCTGTTGCTTCTTGCATGTCTGTTCCTTTCACTTTGCACAGTCAGTGATCATTTAACTCCAATTTACACTCAAGATCACCTAAACAGGAAAAAAGGGCTTAGTATCTGGATGCAGGATATCTTACAGAACTCGGAATCAGGAGTCCAGCCAGCTGTTGCAAGAGACTGGAGCCAAACACTATAAAAGTCACCCAGAACTGAATTGTTCCTTCTTTCCCCTCCAAGTGAGGGTGCCTCTTGTCTTTGTTACTGTCTGTACGTTCTTTTTCTCCCCTCCCCTCTCACTCCCATTTTCACTGCCCTCACCTCTTCCTAGATGCGCTTTGTTTCTACATTCATGCCACCAACCCGCAGTTCTTCCTTCATATCCCTTCTTAGTTTAAATGCCCCACGGACATTCATGCGTCGTTGAATCGCAATTCCGTATTTCCGGGAAAAGTCATCTGATTGGCCCAGACTGGGTCAGGTGACTACCTGGCTCAATCAGACTTAGCTGGGAGGTTTCTATAGGCACATGCCAGGTTCAGCAGGAGCTGTGGGAAGGCTGGTTGGGCCGCTTAAACATGCTTACCAGAGTAGTTACTCTAGGAGCCTCTGCTAGTACATCAGTGTATTCCATAGATTTTAATAGTATTTCTTATACAGGATATACATTTTCCTTAAGACTAACTTTCGAAGTATTTTTAGGTTACTGTTGGAATATAGTTAAACTAATTTCAGCATGAATTTATTGGCTGTATTTCTAAGATCATCTTGCAACGTCTTCCTGCTGAGGAGGATTCATTGATGGACACCGGGCAGCTTTTAAAGGAGACAAATGTGGGCAGCCTGAGTTGGCTATGGTGTTGTCACTAACAGCTGAACTTGAGTTAACTTGAGTGCATCATCATGTGAGAATGACACTACCAACAGAGAGAGATGGCATCACTCCTTAATAGTGAGTGGCGCCCGTGCCTGCATCTCACAACAGTTTTGTGCTGTTTTGGATTGCGGACGTTGTGTATTTGTATTAATGCACCCCTATAATGCTTTCTCTCTGAATCAGAGTGGAGTATGTGGTTCATTCCTAAACTTTGTTTCTGGGAGATGATACATTGTTAATCATATAATCAACCCGCCTTCCGGTCAGTTGAATGTTTAATTCTTAGCTCTGTAGCTTTCCTAGCTGTGTATCCTTAGGAAAATTGCCTAAACTCTATGCATCCCTATTTGTTCAGTGAAATGTGGATAACAACATTGGCTTGTTCTGGGATTCAGAGAGACAGTGCATGAAAGACACATACCAGCCTGAGGCAGAGAGGTATTTGTAGAAGCTACTTCTAGTTAACACATCACGTTCACCCAACTCCATCTCTGGCTCAGCTAATCTCAGCTGCAGCTCTCATGAACAGTTTGTATTCACCAAGCACTTACAGCACCCTACCTGAGTTTCCCTGTGTCTCTTTCTACTTTTCTCCCCAGCGCCTCCTCTGATGCCACAAGGGCTCATCCTCCCCTGTCCACACAAAGCTTGTAAGTGCTGCCTGGGATCATTTCCTAGAGGGCAACCCTGACCCACTGTGAGACAGAAGCCCGTCCACAAACCCTCCAGCCTCCTATGTTGAACACTTCCCGGTGTTCTTTACTTTATCTATGGCATAAGGTCCTATACCATAGATTCCCAACGATACACATTAATATTGATTTTTCCAGTCTTACTGTTCCTATCCTCCTTAATTTTGTGATTATTCCTGCCTACTTCTCCCCTTAGTACCCAAAGCAGCCTTTTTGCTAGAACCTGTCTTATAGAGACTCCCAAGTAAGACTGGGTAGTTGAGAGCATGGATTACGGTGCTCCCTGCTTGGATTTGAACCAATTCACCTCCTTGGTAGTTCTATGTCTTTACATGTTGTTACCGCATCTTATTCTTCCTCAGTTTCCTCACCTATGAAATTCAGATAATAATAATAGCTTTCTTATTAAATTGTTAGGAGCAATACACGAGTTGTCACAGTGTAAATATAACATATTTAGGACACTCAGTGTCTAATAGCTAGCAAGCTGTACGTAAGTGTTATGTCTCAATATCCCCTTGTAGACTTATTCAATTGTGTCTAGACATCTTAACATGAGTTATTCCTTTCTTTGTCCTTGAATTTTTTGCTTAATGTAGCTTTCTTCCGCCCCTCTCTTTGTTTTCATTTTGTTTTCTAATGCTAAGTAGAGAGGACCACAGGTGTTCCCGGGAGCTTCGTAATCTCTGGACTCCTGTCACAGGGCCCTTGTTATGTGCTGTGCTCCATTTTCTCTTGCTGCAGCGGCCCTGCCCCCCTGATCTACGAGGAAGACAGCAGACGATGCTGCCAGCTCCTGCTTGTTCAGGAGCCCTCTATCCAGACTCTGCTCTCCTCTCTGGCTGCCTGCCTTTGGCCGCTAGACGCTTCCTTACATTGCTCTCTGCAGGTGTGCCAAGGAGGGAACACATAGCAGACCTCAGAGTAGCCAATTAGGGGGTCTGAAAAATTAGGACTTCTGGGTCACTGGGATTCCGTTTTCTGAGCCATCTTTGTCCTCTCTCACCATGAAAAATTCAGAATCAGCCTTGTGTAAGGGCAACATATTTTTCTTTGACTGAGATACAATTAAGACATGAAGACATAAGAAAACACACATATCAAGCGTTCAGTTTGGCAAATGTATGCGTTCATATAATGACCACCGGAAATAAGATGATTTGCATCACCCTGGAAAATTACCTTGTTTTTCTTTCTCATCAATTCCCCTCAACTCCCTCAACAAACACATTTTGATTTCTGTGACTATATGTATTTTCCTCATCTGGGACTTCATATAAATGAAATCACCCCTGTCTATGCTTCTGTTCCTGCTATTCTATTTAGGGCAATCTGGAGACACATCCATGCAATTGTATATATTAGAAGCGTGTTCTATTTTTATTGCTGAGTAGTATTCCATTAACTAAATGTGCTCTAATATATTTTTAGTCTATTATTTTGTCGATAGACATTTGAGTAAGTTCTGGTTTGGGACTACTATGAATAAGGCCGCTGAGCACGTTCTAAAGGTGTATTTTTGTAGAAATCTATTTTCTGTCAGGGAAGTGGTGCTGCTGGTAGAATTGCTGAATCATAGGTAAAAGTATGTGTGATTTTAAAGGAACCGCCGAGCAGGGCGCCTGCCATTGTACCCCGCCGCTGGTCATAGATGTGTATTCCACGTCTTCAGTGACCTCCTCAGCATTTAGTATCTTCAGTTCTTTTAGTGTTAGTCACTCTAATGAGTAGGAACTGGTGCCTTATTGTAGATTTAGTTTATGTTTTCCTGGTGACTAGTGATTTTTAGCACCCTTTGCTGCACTTACCAACTATCTCAATATCTTCTGTCTTTTCAAGTCCTTAATGGTAGTGAAGGGAAGTCCATTTGACCAATATGTCTGAGTTCCTTCTCTCAGTTATGCAAGAGGAAAATGCAAATATCTTGGGTTCTGTGGCAGGTACAAAGAAGTTCTGAGAGTCATCCACTTAGTAGCGTATGCTATTAATGCTCTGCCTAGCCCTCTTGGCATTTACTTGCCCAGAGCATGCTGTAGATCTCCTGGGACTCTCTAAGTGAGAACTTCCTTTTTGCATGTGGTGAGTTAGGCCAGAAATGCCCAGGAATGAATGCTCCCAGAAGCAGCTCTCTGCCAATGGTGAATGGGAATCAGAGGTTAAATACCCCCACTTCCTTGCACTTTTTATAGCATAACTCTGAAGCATGAATCACCCTGACTCCAAGTCCCCCAAAGGAAGTGACCCTTAGTTCTCCACAGTGATCATTTATCCCATCAAGCTAGCTTCTAGGCTCCGCCATTCTGTCACATTTTCCATTCTTCCACTGATTTTCCTCTAAGATCACTTCCAAAATGAGCTACTTGTACTCACGTTCTTATGTTGTGATCTCTTTCTGGAAAATACAGCTGAGGTGGCTGTCCCCAAAGATGTGTGCTGGGATATAATAATTGGTGTGCAAGAAACTAATTAAGACACTGATTAGGTATTCTGATGAAGTTAGGGCATTGATTTCCGGGGTAACTACACAAATGGTAAAAGGCCAGATGAATATGGCAGAAAATCAGTAATGTCCGTGGTTAGTAAAGGCAGAAGTACTTATGGGCTGGTGGCTGAGGGTTGGGCGGGGACTTCTAGAAAAGTTAGAGATATTAAAGTGTGAAGGGAGAGGAGGGGAGGACAGTCTAGGCAATAGATGGGTTGCGACAATAGCATGTCCATGCACGTCATATTCGAAGTAGCGATCTTTCTGAAGCTTGAGATTATGTGGAAAGGACCAAAAATAAGCCTTTCAAGCTTAGTTAGCATCACATTAAAAAGATTCAAACTAGAGACTGGGAAGTTTGGACTTATTCTCTCAGGTAGAGGAGAATGCTTAAATATTCTTCAGCAGGGAGCAACCAACAAAACTCATGTAGTGTCATTTCAGAGGATTAATCATGACTTAAGGTCAAAAGTAGTTTTAGTGACTGATAGAAACTGATAAAGTCCTAACAATGGGTGGTGGTGATGGGAATGGAAAGGACAGCATCCATTCAACAACCATTGGGATAGAATTTCGTAGATTCAATAGAATTCAGTGACAGATAATGGAAAGCTGGACAGATACATGAGGCCAAGTAGTTCTAAAGCTTCAAGGTTTCAAACTATTGCCCTAACATTATCAGACATAAAGAAATTAAGGGGAAATAAAATTTCAAAGTAAAGCAATGAATTTATTTAACTTAATGCACAGTAATTTAACAGATATCCATATCAAGCAGATATTTTAAGATTTGGGACTGGAGTTGAGGAGAGGGGTAATACATGCTCTTCATTAGGCTCTCAGCCTAGTTGGAGAGCTGAAATTTACGTACATAGGGAAGAACACAACCCCATAATCACACGCTCACGTGTTTGAGCTGCACTGTGAGAGCAGGAAGGTAAGGGCCAGCATAAGCTAGAGGCATCAGGAATGAGACCAAGTAAGAGACGTAACTCGAGTATAAGCTTTGCAAGAAAGGGAGAAAAAAGAATTTGCATGAAGACCACCACAAATAAAATTATTGAAGAGAGACTGAAGCTGTTCGGGAACATAATTAAACTAAGAGAGGAGGGTATTTACAAACTTACTTATGCTCATGCTGCCTCCTTCTCCAAGAATTTTAAGGTCCTCAGGCTAATCGAAATATAGGGGCCTTACTGTGCTAGTCTTGAAGGAGCTGCCTGTAGGATCGACGGAGCCAGTGAGACTGATAAGTGACCACAGATGCAGAGCAGAAACCAAGACACTTCCAGAGCCCAAAGCAGGTCTGTGGACAGATTTAGTAATATGTAGTCTTTGAAGCGACTGTGTATGTGGTACAAATACTAGGTGTGAAGAAGAAATACAAACCCTGAACTTCCATACTTAGGACCAAGCACAGGTATCCTGGTGTTGTAAAAGCCACTACTGCTTCTCCAGCACTGGTTTGAACGGGGCAGGTATGCAGCGGTGTATAATTTTGTATCGCTCTGCCTGACTGCCTCACTGAACTATCCAACACTTGGAAAGCACACATAGTTGGGTGATGATGGAGATGAGAGTAGAGACAGATATCAAATAAATTTATTGATCTTAACAAAGTTGCATTCCCCAGTGTTGGGTCTAAGTATTTTAAATCACTTGTCAGTAAATTACTGATTTATATTCTCTTTTCCTGTTCCAAATATTTTGAGCATATCATGATAGTAAAGAAATGAGAAAAGTACTATCATGAGAAAAATTGCCTTGCTTTCAATTGCTGAGGCCCTTACTTTTAGTTACCGCAAGATCCCCAAATCTGTCTTCATAAAAGTTGTTCTTCTAAGTATCTAATGGTATCAGAATCTTGCCCAATAAGAAACACAATCTTGGATAAAAGTTTCTCCCCCACTAGGTTTCCTGAATATAATGGCAATGAGATTAGCACATTTTCCCAGTGATTGAGTTGGCCTGGGTCCATAGATTTATAAATAGAATTTATTGTGAAAGTTACTGTGCTACTTGGGTAAGTAGCTATTGCAATTTGAGGATAGAAAATGTTCTCTGAAAAGAAACTATTATATGCCTTATATGCCATGGCCATCTGAGGACAAAAACAGACAGAAGGCACAAGTGAGTTTTGTTTTCAGTTCATTCTACTCTATGTACAACTATGAACGCACAGATAGAGTTAACAGTTGGCAAATGGATTGATATTCCTATTCCTCTCTTTTTAATTACATTAGTAGGGTCAGTGGAGGGTAAATGACAATTTCAAACGCTTCATCATTTAGCTGTCTTTAGATAGTGGAAGGGTGACATGTGGGAGTATGTCCAGATTTCTGCTGGCCTCTCCCCAGGAGAGCGATAGACTCATGGAACCTGAAGACCGTTTAGTGTAAGGCACCGATCTGTGCCTCTATCCAACCATCATAAGCTGATCTTTGTTTACTGCATTCAGAGGAGGCTGACGGTGACTTTCTAAGGTGAACGCTGTGATGAAAGGAAATTTGTGTAACTGAAAGCACCACTGTTGCTGTCACCACTACACCATATCTCCTTTCTGAAGGACGGAGTTGCCTGTCACAACTAGGGGAAAAAAAACCTGTTTTCAATGAGATCCATTTCAGTGGGCCTTTGTGCTTTACCATCCAGTCAAAATTCTAATGGTGAGAAAACACTTTTATCCTAGACAGAATAGCTTTTAACGTCTCCTTTTAAGAAATCAGCCATTTCTTTTAGCCAGCTGAGCTCTGTGCAGTGGTCATACATGAGGGACCAAGAATGCATGCCGATGCAGTTGCCGTGTGTATGGGTGTGTGTATCTGACTTGGGTTTTATGCAGAGCTGCTTTGACATTGCATTTCTTTCTTCTTGATAGTCTAGCTCCACAGTGAGAGCCTATCAAACTAGTAAGTCAAGGGTGACCATGAGCCCTGGCTTCAGCGCCCAGTGGAACAGCAGCCAACCAGCCTGGAATACATACTCCTTTCCAAGAGCGAGCTTGCACTACCAGTCCCACGCCAGCTACACCTACTGTACTGGGCACCCTGCTGTAAGTACCCTGTTTTTCTGTGTTTAGAAAATTGGATGCTTCATCTGGGTACATTTCGAATCCAGAATTGGTGTCTCTCTGTTAATTGGGCAACTTTTCCAATGTTGTCATTCTTCTCAGGCAAGGATATGCTGCTCTTGAGTAACACAAGTGAGCAATGGAGAGCGTCTTACGTGTTTAAGGAACATACGTTTGGATGGTCTTCGATGTAAATGTAAATTGATGTTACATTGAAAGTTATCTCTAGGTGAAAGGGGTTGGCAGAATTTTCAGAACGATGGCATGGAGGCCGAATGTATGTATGGTCTGGTTTTATTTTCTGATGTCCTTTTGGCTGTTGCTTATGAATTTAGTTGTTGCTTTTGCTCTGAGAGCAGGGGTCTTTCAAAACAGAACAGAGGAATCTATGGAGCCTGTATGTCCCCAAATTCATCAGTGACTTTGTTGCTATATAGTTAAACAGATATTGACATATGCAGATAAATTGATCAGTAGGGTAATTTTCCATTTCCTGCTACACAAAACTCTGGTTTTGCTGGTGTAGGTGTCTCAGAGGGCAAGGGAAATCAACTTTTAGTGGGGAGAAATAAACTCACGGAACTTGAGACCATTTTAGAATAGAATTCCTATACCTGCCATCAGGTGTTTTTTTTTGTAAGATTACTAAGATTTTTGTTATTGTGAATCACACTGGCATACTTGAAGAGGATCATAATGAATATTGGTTAGGAAGACCTCTGTTTACTGCAAAAAATCCAAACACAAGACTTCTGGGTAATGAAAGTCCTTGAAAAGTAAGTCACACGTGCTTGTCATAATACCTCCTCCCTCTGTCAATAATTGTAGACATGGGTTCATCAGCCATTTACCAGGCCGTGTGGACTTCTGCACTTCGGTTATCCTGTTTGCACTTCAAGGTTATGAGATTATAAAGTGTCCGAAGCTTCTACACTGAGAAAATGTGTTTCCAATATCAGGTCATAAAAACACTTAAAAGAAGACTCAAGGAATCCACTCAAAATGTAAATTGGTATCACTCTGTTAAAAGGTGATTTGGAAATAACTGTCAAAATTTAAATTGCACATACCTTTGACTCGACAATTAAACTTTTGGCACTTAATTGGACATGTACAAGGATGTATGCACAAGAACGATGTGGACAATATTTTGAAATCACTTGGAAAAAAGAACCAAAATAGCCCTTATTTATTTTTGTTCATCCATCCTTTCAACAATAATTTATTAAGCATTATTAGCATTTTATATTCCCCATTTTTCTTGGCAGAAGAGGCATAGGAGTGAGCAAGACCGGGTCTTGCTCTCATGGAGCTCCTATTCTAGAAAGCAGAAAGCTGACAATTACATAAATAAGCATATGAATAAATTAAGAAGTGCAAAAAAACCCAGAAAAGTATGCAGTCATACTAAATGCTGTGCAAAGACTCAAAATAGGTTGAAATGGTAGAGAATGACTGGGTAAGTATTTAAGGTATGTGGTCAGTCAAGTCCTCACCCAGGAGGTCAGGTTTTATCTGAGACCCGAATAAAAAGGAGAAACAAAGCAGAGTTCAGGAGGAAGGACATTCCAAGCAGAGGAAACAGTGTGGAGGACCGGAGGCGGGAGGGAGCCTGCAAGGTCATCCCACAGACAGAAAGCCAGTTTGCTTGGAGCTTCTCTTGGACAGAACAGAGCGGGTAAGGTCAGAAAGAAAGGCCGAGCCAGGCTGTGTGATGCTTTGTAATCTGGAGTAGGAAGTTTGTATTTTATTTCAGTGTGGTGGGAAACCACTGGAATGTTTTCAGCAAGGATATTATAGAATATAATTTAATTCTTTCAGGACTCACTTGAGTTGCTTAAAGGATTTCTTGTAGAGGAACAAGAGGAAATCAAAGAGTCAAATTAGGAGAGCATCACGCACACACTCATACACATGCATGCATGTGCACACGTGTGTGGGGGGTAGTTCCTCATGTATATCCCTTAGTTCATTTGATGTTCAAAATATATGCAACTTTTTTCAAAATCATCAAATACCAAGTTGCATATTTTGAATAAAATTTCCTGTAGTAACTAGTGCCATATCGAAAATGTCTCATTGGCCTTTTCCTTCGGTCATTACTTGTCAAGCTAGTTATGACAAAAACAACTAAGTGAAATATTTCAATTCCTATCCATACTGGCTTCAAGGTCATCTAGAAATAGCTGACATTCATTGAGCACATTTTACAAGCTCTGTACTAAACATATTTATGTGTATTATATATGTTATTTTCTCTCTTGGGTTAGGAATCCATGTATGCAGAGGGCCAACTTAAGTTGTATGCAGACTTTCCACTGTGTGGGTGGCAGGTGCCCCTAACCCATGAATGGTTCAAGGGTCAATTACGTATATATTCAGCATAGTTCTGGGATGTAGATGCTATTATTATCATCATTTTAAAGATCAGTGAGACGAACCTCAGACAAATTACATATCTTGCCCAAAGTTATAGCTAGTGGTGAGGCCCGAGATTCAAATGTTGGTGCTCTGGCCTCCAACCAGTATTCTTATCCGTTGTATTATGTGGCTCCTTGGCACTGGGTCCCTCTGCTGTTATTTACATGCTGAAGACAATGATTGTACCCACGATGGAACTATTTGTAATCATTTAACTCAAATGTTCATGTTACTCTAGAGAAGTGCTTGTATTTATGATACTCAATTTAGATCTGGGGCTGGGAATGAAGACCATATCCTATCCTGTCCTGGAAGCCACTTGAATAATTACAGGATATGTAGCCATGTTTTGTGCTTTAAAATCTAGAAAAACTGTTACTTTGTTTTGTCACACCACTCGGAATGAATTGAGTCGAAGGTGAAAGAAGCGAAAGAATACAAAATCTATAAGAAATAGTCGTGGGTGTTGCACTTTGGATTTCAAAGATACTCCAGCTCTGGATAGCTCACACTCAAGGGGTGTCCAACCTTTTGGTGTCTCTGGACCACACTGGAAGAAGAAGAGTTGTCTTGGGCCACACATTAAATACATTGCAGCACGTAATAAAAAATGTCACAGTGTTTTAAGTAAATTTACAATTTGGTGTTGGGCCCCACTTACAGCCATCCTAGGCCATGTGTGACCTGTGGGCCGCAGGGTGGACATCCCTGCTCTGATAATTAACTCTAAGCCTACTTGACACTCTTCCATTATTTCAACATTTATTTTTTTGAAGAAACCATTTGTTTATTTTTTTAATATTTTTTAAATTTAATTATTTTTCAAGTACAGTTTTCTATTACTCCCATTATTTCAACATTTAAACAGTTCTTTCAAATTTTCCTCCTATCCCTGCTCAGACGACACGCAACTCTTGACTTCAAGATCTGTGCTCATTTAAGTTTCCTACCACCTTGTAAGAGAAGTGATACTATCTGAAAATAGAGCAAGGGTTCAGTATAAGGGGACTTTGAAAGTTGGATTATGGTGACAACATCTCAATAGGATGACTACCTTATCATTTTGACTTGGATCCACATTGCAAGCCAATTATTAGAGAAATATTTGGGGCTCCAGAATGTGAAAGTAGATTCCACAGTTGTCATGCAGTGTGGGATCCACAGAGGTTTTGTGGTTGAAACCACAGAAACGGAATTCCTGTCTGAACACACTGCCAGTGATTTTCTTGAGCCATATAATTTAGTAGCCTTTAATGAAACTGTAAATGCTTTGCCAGCCTTTTGAGATTCTGGCCCTTTTCTTGAAGTTCCTCGTTTGATTGGAGATTTCCAGCTCTTTAACTGTGATTTCCTGGGGTTACAAAAGTGTCAGCCTGTGCGATGTTTGTGTAGTCAGCGTGTGTGACACAAAGAACTTCCTTTTGCTCCGCTCCCCTGCTACTGCAGAATCCAGAGATCCCGCGAGAGTCTGGTGAGTTAACTTGAAATTGGTAGCTTATAGAAATCTCAGAATACAGGTGTGCCTCTCGCTGACCAAGTAAGGAATTCTTTGAAACCTATTGGACAGCACTGTGTTAGTTTCCTATGGCTGCTGTAACAAATGACTACGAGCCCAGGAGCTTAAAACAACACACATTCATTCTCTCACTATTTTGGAGGTTAGAGTCTGAAATACAGGTGTTGGCAGGCTGCACTCCATCGAGAGCCTCAAGGGAAGAATCTCTTCCTTGATTTTTCCAGCTTCTAGAGCTACATTCCTTGCAAATCTTGGCTCCTATGCTATTCGCTTGTCTTCAAGGCCAGCTGCATAGCATCTTCAAATCCATCTCTTCCCCGCTTTTATGCTGTCTTCTAAGTCTGTAGTCAAATGACTCTCTGACTCTTTCTAATGGAGACACTTACATGTCTTTATATGTAATCAGAGTTTGCATGAATTATTTAGGCCTACCCCCTAAATAAGCAAGGTAACCTTCCCATCTAATAATCATTTACTTGACAGTATCAGCGAAGTTCCTTTAGATGTATGAAGTAACTTGTGCAGGTCCAGAGATCCGGTTGTGGACAACTGGGAGGACTACTGATCAGACTACCGTAATCATAACACTGAGTGACTCAATGGCTAACTCCCGAGACATTAGATAATGATTTAGGACTTCTTGAAATTGATAAGACTTCTCCCTAAGGCAGACATTTTTGGGGTGATAGAAGATTGAAATGGATACCCACTGGCAGTGATTTTCAACATTTTATGGGTTGTTTTAATCTCATGGCATACATACACCAATTACTAAAATTTTGTGGCACAGCAAAAACTATTTTTTGCCAATCTGACAAAAATTAGGTATAATTTTGATTCATTCACACTGGCCAGCTATTGTTGTGTTGGATGTTGTCATTGTTTTTTTTTTTTTAATTTGCCAATCTAAGGGAAAAGAGGTCAGTGCCCCTGACTAAATAGTCAGGTATTGTATGTTTGAAAAATTCTGTGGCACACCAGTAGAAAATGGCTGCCCTATGGCAATTCAAAATTGTTGACATTCATTAACATAAGTTTGATTTTTCTGAAGCACATCATTTTTTACTTCTCAAATGAAATGATACCTCTCACTTTGATAACTACTCCAATACCTATCTTAAAAGAAAATACAAGGGCAAAGTTTTGAAAACTCTCCTGATGTTTAATCCAATAAACTAGCAAATGAATGAACTATGCAAATGAAGAATCCATGTCTGAGCATCTAAGATAGCCTCTTTAACTTGGTATACAAAGTGGCAGAAAGTAATATTCAAAATATTCAAGTAGTGTGGTAATATACCTGATAATGTAAGTCGAATATTAACTATACCACACTCTCTATTGTCTACGAAAGTTAATATAATGGAAATTTCTTACCTAGCCATATTTTTGTAACACATTTTACTCACAAAGTCATTGTAGTAATTTCCAAATACTACGTTGACCAGTGTTCTGGTTTTGATCTTTCATTTGATACTTTTGTCAGCAGCTGAATGATAAACCTTTTGGCTTCATGACTTGACACGGGGAACCACGTCACATTTCCAGCCACTTCCAGTGACTTGATCGTTGTTTAGTGACTGGGGATCTTGTTAATCACCAAAGAAGGGGAATCACTGGGCGACCCTGCCTACTAGCTCTGCGCTCCTTGCACCAGTTCCTTGCGGGTGCCTTTTTCTTCTCATCTCAATGATGAAAGGACATTATCATTCAGGGGCTCCTAGAGAGAGGGATGGAAAGAGGGGAACTGGGGAAGGATGAAAAGTACTTGGGGATTACCCAGTGCTCGTTGCTGAGGCCAGGGCCCTGTGTGTTATTTTCTCATTCTCCGGTGAGGAAGCATGATATTCCTCCGTGCCCTATCGGTGCTAACTTGGAGACAGACGATGCTGACCACAGGCAGTGACCAGGGAGAACCCAGGTGATAACGGAGACAAAATAGAAATGGCTAAAGAATGGAAGAGATAAAGAAAACAAAAAGTACTGGTAGTGTGCTCACAGGTTGGTGCTGCCTGGAGGTAGTGGATGTTATTACTAAGGCCCTGTCTCTCTTTCAAGAGAAGAGCTGGCAGGTAGGGGAGGAAGAGTGGGCAGCCTGGTGCTAGCTTCTCTTTCTAAAAAAAATAAACCTTCAAGAGGAAGAGCGGAGGCAATGCAAGCACTCTCTGGCTAGAGGGATGTCTCTTTTAGTCATTGAACAGGTATCCAGGAGTTTCCCTCTTTAGAAACTTGTTTACAAGGCATAAGGACAACTGCCTTCCTTGAGGAGTTAAGTTGTCAAATGAAACAAATGTTCTACAAGTCTACTGGAGGGGATGTTGTTTCACAATGAAGGCATTTGCTATCCTTGTCTATGGCAACTGGCTATAAGCATGGCACCCGGCTATATCCATGGCACCCAGTACCTTACTAGCTGCTTCCTAAACCCAGATCCTACTTCTCCCCATGCATGTGACAAGCATTTCTTTTGGAGGTGTATAGAAGAGATTGGGGCCCCAGCTGGGTAGCTCACTGTTGAGAGCATTCCAATATGTGAGGGTTGCAGGTTCCATCCTCAGTCAGATCACAGACAAGAATCAGCCAATGAGTGCATAAATAAGTAGAACAACAAATCTCTCTCTCTCTCTCTGTCTGCCTCCCTCACCAATGAAATATTTTAAACAAGAGAGAGAGATTTGGAGAGATTGCAACTCTCCTTTCTCTTAAATAAGGACTTTGATGCTTCAAGACTACTTACTACCCACTAACTTGAGAAATAGATAGCAAGTCCCCTGTAACAGATACCCTAGCACTGTGCTCCAATGCCCATATTACAAAGATGTCTTGGAATAGCAGCTTGCTTGTTGGTGATTTCTGAAATGAAACACAAATGCTGACATTTAGATTATTGATTATTTTTAATGTTTAGCCCAGTTACTGTTATTCTGTTTACTAAAACATTGATAGTGGTTTTTTTGCATTTCTAGATGGAGGGGAAGGGAGGGAGAAAGAGAGAGAGAAACATCAATGTGTAGTTGCCTCTCACGCGTGCCCCACTGGGGACCTGGCCTGCAACCCAGGCGTGTACCCTTACAGGAAATTGAACCAGAGACCATTTAGTTCGCAGGCCTACACTCAGTTCACTGAGCTACAACAGCCAGGCCACACTGTGATAGTGTTTTAATACTTTAACAACTGCCATGGCTGAACACTTGCTTAATAACAGATCTGCACAAACTTTTGGGGCTATTGAAAACTTTTCAAGGAGTACTGAAAACGCATAATTTTCCCTGAGATGATGATCAGATTTTCAGCATCCATGAACTCTCTTTTTAAAACTGATTCATTTTATAACTTACTAGTATTCCAGTAGCTAAAGTCATCATATATCTCAGTTTCCCTGGCTTATGCTTATTTCCTAGAGCAGTTATTAATAGTGTCCCCTTTTACTCTAAAAAATGTTCACATTTGTAAGATATATTATATGGTCTCTCTACCATAGCCCTTTATAAAAAAAGCATATTCCTTGCATATAAATCTTATTTTGGCCTATTGCCTTGGAGTATAAAAACCTCCCGGGGGACCCCAACAAAGGAGATGCTTCATGTAATGATTAATCAGGCACCATAAACCAATGGGGCTCCAGTCTTAACCAGCTGTATGCATATGTTAAGGAACAAGAGTAGTGTATCATAATCTGAAACTTATACCCTTTGCAGTTATTTAAATTCACAATGAAAATTTTAGGTAGTTTAATAATGGGAAAGAAAGTATATAATTTTTCAAAAAAATTTTTTATTGTTGTTCAATTGTCTCCATTTTCCCCCCAACCACTCCTCCCATCCCCAGCAATCCCCACCTCCCACCCTCAATTCTATTCCTCTTTGGCTTTGTGCATGAGTCTTTTATACATGTTCCTTGACAACCCTTCCCCCTTTTCCTGCTCAATATCCCCTCCCACGTACCCTCTGGTTACTGTCAACTTGTTCTTAATTTCAATTGTCTCTGGTTGTATTTTGCTAGCTTTGTTTTGCGGATTATGTTTCACTTATAGATGAGATCATATGGTATTTGTCTTTTACTATCTGGCTTATTTCACTTAGCATAGTGCTCTCTAGATCCATGCAAGTTGTCACAAAGAGTAGGAGCTCCTCCTTTCTTTCTGCAGCATAGTATTCCATATGTAAATGTACCATAGTTTTTTTATCCATTCATTTACTAATGGGCACTTAGGTTGCTTCCAGCACTTGACAATTGTAAATTGTGCTGCTATGAACATTGAGGTGCAAAGGTTCTTTTAAATTGGTGCTTCAGGATTCTTAGGGTATAGTCCCAGCATGGGAATTGCTGGGTCAAAAGGCAGTTCTATTTTTAATTTTCTGGGGAAATTCCATATTGGTTTTCACAGTGGCTTCACCAGTCTGGATTCCCACCACCGTGTACTAGGGCTCCCCTTTTCTCTACAACCTTGCCAGCACTTGTTGTTTGCTGATTTGGTTATAATAGCCAGAAGCAAAATGCACATTCTTTTCAAATGCACATGGAATATTTTCAAAGATAGACCACATGATAGGGCACAAAACAAGAGTCAACAAATTCACAAAAATTGAAATCATATCAAGCATCTTCTCAGACCACAAGGGCCTGAAACTAGAAACCAACCTCAAAGAAAAAACTCAAAACCACTCAAATTCATGGAGATCGAATAGCATGCTGTTAAACAATTAATGGGTTTAGAAAGACATTAAATGAAAATGAAACAAATGAAAATGAACTCACAACAGTCCAAAACTCATGGGACACAGTGAAGGTAGTCCTGAGAGGGAAGTTCATAGTGATACAGTCCTACCTAAAAAAGATAGAAACATTTCGAATAAACCTCCTAACCCTACATTTACAAGAACTGGATGAACAACAACAAACAAAACCCAGAGCAAGTAGAAGGAAGGAAGGGAGGAAGTGACAAAGATCAGAGCAGAATTAAATGACAGACACGAAAAGAACAATTCTGTGGATCAATGAATCTAGGAGCTTGTTCTTTGAAAATCTAAACAAAATTCACAAGCCTTTCCTTTATGAAGGAAAAAAGAGAGAGGACCCAAATAAACAAAATCAGACGTGAAAGAGGAAATATTGCAATCGATACCACAGAAATACAAAGGATTTTTAGAAACTATGAAGAACTGTATACCAACAAATTTGAAAATGTAAGTGAAATGGACAAATTTCTAGAAAAATATAATCTTCCAAAATTGATTAAGAAGAAGCAGAAAGCCTGAACAGCCTGAAAACAGCTGACAAAATTAAAGCAGTAATAAAAAACTCCTGACACACAAAAGCCCTGGACCAGACAGTTTCATAGGAGAACTTTACAAAACATTTTAGTAAGCACTAACACCTATCCTTCACAGACTATTCCGAAACACCCAAGAAGAGGGAAGACTCCCAAACTTTTTTTAAGGAGCCAGAATCATTCTAATCCCAAAGGGATTTACCTAATCCTTTGATAAAGACACAACACAGAAAGAAAACCACAGGCCAATATCACTGATGAACATAGATGCTAAAATTCTCTACAAAATATTGGCAAGCCACATCTAGCAATACATTTAAAAGATTACACATCATGATCAAGTAGGGTTTATCCCAGAGATGCAAGGATGGTACAATATTTGCAAATCAATAAATATAATGCACCACATAAACAAAAGGAAAAACAAAAATCACATGATCATATCAGTAGATGCAGAAAAAGCATTTGATAAGGTACAGCACCCATTTATGACAAAAACACTTAGCAGAGTGGGAGTAGAGGGAGTATACCTCAACTTAATAAAGGGCATGTAGAAGAAACCTACAGCCAACATCATGCTTAGTGGGCAACAACTAAAACTTTCCCACTAAGATGAGGGAAAGGATGTCTGCTTTTACCACTTCTGTTCAATATAGTATTGAAAGTCCTAGCCACAGCAATAAGACAAGAAAAAGAAATAAAATGAATTCAAATGGAAAGGAGAAAGGAAAACTGTTATTGTTTTCAGATGATATTATAGTGTACAAGAAAATCATAATTTTTCAAAATTCTTCAAGGAACATGTGAATAGAACTTAAAGACCACTAATAAATAGTAATATTTGCAAAACTTTGTTTTTCCTCTCATGGAGGTGGGTCACTGCTCAGGATCCTGGCTGCCCCAGACCTTGCCCAGAAACTGTAAAGGCCAAGACAGTATGCATCTCTATCTCTTTCTTGTTATATCATGCCTAAGCCTATCACTCCCCTTCACACCCACAAAGTATGCTACAAGAAAAGAGTAAATATATAAAGCAGGTAATAACATAATTACTTTCTTTTAAGTTGGAGGATAAGGAATTTCATTCATTAGTATTTTTTTGCTGCTCCTAGAATATCCAACTAACAGCGATTTCAAAACATAAACGTATATTAACTGTCTTTTAAAAAAATCTAGATTAGAGGTAGCCATTTATCTTTACCAATATGGTGCAGTAATACCACCCAATCTCACATGCTTCTCTGCAATGTGACATTGCCATTCTCCCACAAAGTGATATCCAAATGCCCTCTTCTTAAATCTGGCTAGCCTTTGCGACTATGGAATATGGCTGAAGTGGTGCTGTGTAATTTCCAGGTCAGCATTAGAAAAGGCCATGCTGCTCCTATTTAGCGCCCTTGAAAAGCTTAGTTTCTGAATGTTCTCTCTCGGACACTTTCTTTCTGAACCAGTCACCATTCCGTGAGGAAACCCAAACCACATGGAGAGGCCCTGCGTAGGTGTTTTCTGGTCAATAGTTTCAGCCAAGCCCAGCTTTTGTCTCCCAAGCCTACATGTCTGACATGTGGCTGAAGATACCACCAAGATGACTCCATTCTCTAGCTGTCTTAGTCACTTCTGTGCATTTGAGTCTGCTCATCTGAAGCCCCGGACAAGAGAGAGCAGAGACTTATCATTCCCACTGCGTCCTGTCTGAAGACCCTGAGAACTGTGAGTGTAATAAAATGGTTGTGGCTTTGAGTCACTAAATTTGGGATAGCTTCTTTCTCAGCAATAGTAGATGGAATAGTAGCTATTTCCAAGGTTGGTTCAGCAGGTAATCAGCATCATCCAAGAAAGGCTCCTTTCATCCTTCCTCTCACCATCCTCATTGTGCTGTGATGCCATCTTTCTTTGGCACAAGATGAAGCCCACAACTCCGGGCACTGCCTTTACATAGAACAGTCCCTCCAAAAGGAAGGAAGAGAACAGGGGCTTGTATTTGCATCATTTTTTTATCAAGGATCAGAGCGTTCCTCAGAATTCCTTTGGTAGAATTCCCTTTATATCTCGTTGACCAGAACTGGTTTTTCTATTCAGTTGTAGACTAGAAAGAGGCAAAAGGATATAGACATTCTAATATGTCTCTAAGACACACACATTTAAATAACCTGGGATTGTGATTTAATTTTATTTATTTATTATAATTTTTTTTACTAATCCCAAACTTCACTCCAACCAATGAAAGCAGAACCTACCCATGAGATTCTACCCTGCAATCATATCTGAATCATTGCTTTAAAACCTTGGGCTTAAAGTGTTACCTATGGACCTGTAATATCAATATCACCTGGGACCTTGTTAGAAAGACTTCAGTCTAGCTGTACTGAATATGAACCTGCATTTTATCAAGATCCCATTTATTTGTATGTACGTGAATGTTTGCAAAGCACTGGTTTAAACAAACAATAACTTATTCCGTGAGGCCAGTCATATTGTTACCTAAACAAATTCAGGGTTCTATTAGGACAGAAAAAAAGACACGAAGATTGGGGAACAATGACCAGTGTTTGCTATTTTGCCTCCCCCAGCATGCCCTGGGACGTCTCCCTAGAGGATTAAGTCTCCTTGGAATGCAGTTTTACAAATCACACATGCTAAATGCCAATTCCTATTTCTATTACAGTACTCTAACATCAAGGTTGAATCAGCTGTGAAAGATACTTCTATTTCACTGTGTGGCTGGTTTGTCACTTGTTTGTACATGGCCCAAAAAGAAACAAATACTCTTGGTCCTACTGTCCTAAAGTCCCCACCTTTATTTGCATAATTTTTTAATGGTTAAAGCTTGTGTCCCAAAAGTAGGCTTGCCTCTTGACTGTAATTTTTTGGTTGTCTAGTACTCATATAGGCTAGAATAGCTGAGTCCTGAGGGCAATGGCCCCTCAACTCTCTTAAAGTTTGAGTGAGGTCATGTCTTCATTCAACAAGCATTCAATACATGCCATAAGCTGGATGTTGTAGGGGTAAGCTAACTGATAGGAAAGTAGAGTAGAAGACAAAGGTAAATGAAGTGTAATATAAACTTCATATTTTCAAGTTGCTTAAAAGCTGGTGGAGAAGCGCTGAGGAAACACTAATAGCAGGTCATGGTAGCAAGGTTTTAAAGCGATGGTTCTTAAATACTAAATGCAGACCCTTGAAAACTGGTGGTTGAGAAAGCAGAAGACATGTAAGAGCTGAGCATTTGCACTCTGGATTCAGACAGACTCGGGTTCATATCCCAACTGCATCACCTACTAGCTGGATGACCCAGGGCCAAGATATTGAACCTGTCCAGTTGACTTTCTTCTCTGTGAAAATAGGAATTATCAGCTATGTCTCCGGGTCACTATAAGAGTTTAACGAGATCCTATGTACAAGCTGTTTAACACAGGCGTACTCTTGTAAATCACTTAATAGAAGTTAAACTAAAATAATGAAGAAATCAGTTTCCATGTAGTTGATCAGAGAAGGCGTACAGACTCCCAGGTTATATTATTTTGATAGCATCCTCTTCGAGGTCCTGGGACTCAGCATTTGAATGATTGAGAGCTCCCCAGACACGTGATGCTTACTCTGTGTCTGCAGGACAACGGCGACCTTTCCCCTTAATTCGCTGTTGAACATCATGCTGTAAGAGACCCAGACCAGGAAAGCATGATACCTTTGCCCAGAGTTGGTTATTTCCAGTGAGACTGGAAGTCTAAATGCTGTTAGTTTTATGTGGTTTTTCTCCCCAAAGGCCATGGTTTCCAGGTAACATTGAGAATCCTGTTGTGCTTCTCCCTCCTGGCCTATATTTTTCCCACAGGGTTTGAAAAGCTGAGGTTTTTATCTGGTGCATTTTATGCCCTGTGCTCAGTTCCCCAACATGAGAGTTATGTTCCTTGGTTTTAATAGTCTTGTATCCCATCTCCATAATGCATGGCTTGGTGCTACTTAATTCCGAGAATCCAAAACAGATGTTCTGGGGAATGGATTCAGCCATCCATCTGGGCTTGGTCCATACTGCCTATGACAGAAGCTTGGATTTCATTAGACACCGTTGGAATTCCAGGCAGGATCTCATGCTGCTCAGACCTGCCTACAGCAGCTTTCATTTTTGTATGTTTGCTCTTTAAAAACTCCCCTGCCTTGATATTTATTAAAAATTAACCTTACAATTGATTACATGGAATGTAGGATCACATAAAATAGTAAATTTAAAAATCATCAGTAATGGCTTTGGGTAGTGAGCAAACAATGCAATATAAGATCATGTGTCATAGAACCATACACTTGAAACTTATATGATCTTATTAGCCAGTGTCACCCCAATAAATTTAATTAAAACACTATTGATGCACAATTTGGTTATGACCACTGGGGTAAGATTAAACTCTCCTCATAACAAGGTCTCTGATACATGAAAAGAATTGAAAAATGATAAGGAAGAAAAGAGTGCATCATTGCTACAAAAAGACAAGAGATGGAAAGGTTTTGGTGTGTGATCAGCATGTTCTAAATGCTAGGGCTGACATAAGTTACTGGATATGTCTGCTATCTGCTATCTTTGTCAATAAAACCTCCTAAACACGAACTTGTTAAGCTGAGACTTTATATACTTCCATGGTAGTGAATCCCTTTGAAAAATGAAAACAAAATAGTAAGCTCAGAAACAGAAAAGGTTTCTGATTAGGTCCTGAAAATGCTTCTGATTATTAGCTCAGAAGCATCAAAATGTTTCTGAAGGTAAATTTTAGCCATCACTTTTTACGAAGGGACTTGCAATACAATCTCTTGCAGTGCAGCTTTGCAGTCGTAGAAGGCAGTGAACTTGAATGACATCAGCGTATCAGCTCAGCTCACTGGAGCAGCTCCTTAATTGTTCGTGTATGAAGACCCATTAAGGCTGGGTCTTTTCAATTACAAAATTAGCACAGATTCTCTAGGGACAAACATTCAAGCTTTTTGATCCTACCTTTAAGTGAGAGTGAAAATTCCAACATCCTCCTTTCCTTGCCATGAAGGATAGCTGTTTATATTTCAGATACTTTTTGGTTGTAGATGCTTTTTCTTCTTGAAAAAGTTTAGCTTTTAGCTAAAAAGGAGCTTCTTTTTAGCTCCTTTTAGCTTCTTTTTAGCTTCTTTTAGCTCCTCGAACTTAGGTGTGTATTCAAATATTAATAGAGAAATAGTAACAAAAATATCACAAGATGTGCACCTCTAGAACCATCAGAACTTCTAAACACAACAGAACCTCGAAACCCTTCAGACACGGAACTACACAATACGTTTGCTACTTCCACATCCCCCTTTAATGCAACTCCTCCCTAGAGCCCAGAAGGTATGCTTTACCGCACTCTAGCCTATGTTGAATATTATCAGTCAATTAAACTTTTGCTAATCGGGGTGAAAATGGTAAGCTATTATTTTAATTTGCATTTCTCCTATCATTGGAGAGGCCAACCACCTTTTCATTGTGTCAGCCATTTATAATTTTGTAAGAATTTAGCTCCTTCATGGAATAAAAATAGAGTGATAATATAAAGCAGTGTAACTGAAGAGATGTTTGCCCTTTTATTGCATTGTAATTTCTCATAAATGCAATAGAATCATATTCATATCACCTGCAAATTGGTACTTTTGTGATATTTGAACTTAAACCTAAAAAAATAATCACAAACCTGACCATGCTAAAAACAAATTGATTTGCCTGCATTTTCTGCCTGAGATCTTTCAGTTTTGATGCTTTAAAATAAGAGGAGATTTTCAAAACGCATTGAGCAATGTTATCTTGTCTGATCCATTACATGTTGAATATGTTTAAATCAACACATATAAATTAAGCACAACAAGATGCTTATTAACTTATTGCTGCAGAAGTTCTTTTAGCAGGTGTTATGTATTTGGCATTGTAATCTTTGTTAGAGGCTTTTAGTGAAAATATTTTAATGATGGAATGTAATCGAAGTACACATAAAACCCAGGGAAATTACAACATTCAGACTAAGAAGGAGTATTTGCAAGGATAAATGGGTACCTCAACTCTCTGGTCAATATTCTATTTTTGAAGCTGGATAGTACAGATGCGGGCATTTATATATATGATTTATACTTTTGTATATTTGTAAGTTATTTCTTCAAAATTAAAGCCCTAGTACTTGCCTTTCTCCAAATCTACAGTGGCACATGAAAAAGGGTTACCACTCTGAAGCTTAATGATCGCATCCGAGGGGTTTCAATGCCAGTGTACTTGGCAGCCATTCACTATGGGGACTGTGGAGTCCATTCACCAGTTCTGAATGGCCTGGATGCCTGCACTTAATCTGGCAGAGACAAACACTGATGATAGCAATTACTAGAATTCTTTTAGTTCATCTGTACCACAAGGAATAAAAGTTCTTAAAAGCATCTGCAGAAAAGGAAAAAAATAAGGGTGGCACATGACTCAACAAATCTACGTGAAACCACTTTTATAAAACATTTCTTAAAAAATTTAACAAACTCTTCTCCTTGATCTATATAGTTTGCATCCCTTATAACAAATGCCCGATGTCCACAGCCTTCTACTTCGTAAGTTGTGACAATAAGTTTATTAAATCTCCCAAATGCATTTATTATCAAGGCCTAAGGGTAACAGCGATGGACTTTGTGTGGCCCCATATTTGGATGTCTGGCTCATTTGGGAAGATCAAAGATTAAAGGCTGGTCATTGTCAGCTTTGGATTTAATAATTAAAATGCACAGTAATATTTGTGAAGCAGTCTTTTCAGGGTGGGAGCTCTATGCTATTTAAACACACAGAACTTTTGTTGGCAAAGATTTTAATGGCAGACACGAATAAAAATGTAACATCGGGTAAGGGCGCATACGTATGTCATGGTATACATTTGGACTTGGCATTGGCTTTGCTTCCACTCTCAGACCTCACAGCAGAGATTTACCGTGCGGCAGCAGCATTGCCTCGGAGTGGTGTTCAACATTGCTATCAGAGGCGGTTAACATTTATGGCACAATTCATTTAGGTTTTTATGAGTCCTTCGTATTCTCTTTATGATCCCAAACAGGAAATGTCAGTGCAGGGAATGAGTAACACTGTACACCAAAATCTCTTTAATTTTCTTTTTTATGTTAATATCCACTACGATTCTAAATCCAAAAAGAGTACTTTCCTCACCCCTAACATTGTGTACACCTGGGACAGCTTCGAGAATCATCTGGATGAAATCTCTTACCACAGAGTCATTTCTTCTTCAACCTTCTTTGGGATAACGCAGTTTAGGGACAGGGATATGACCTCATATGGCGCATATGACCATCCATTTAATTATTTTTCTTATCAACCAATACTCGTTACATGTATCTTAAATTCTTACTGTCTTAGCCAGCTTGGGCTGCTGTAACAAAATACCATAGACAGGGTAGTTTAACAACAGACATGCATTTCTCACAGTTCTGGACATTAGAAGGCTTAGGTGCCAGCATGGTTAGGTTGATTTGAGAGCTCTCTTTTCTTTTTTTTTTATTTTATTTACTTATCTTTAGAGGGGAAGAGAAGGAGAGAGGGAGAGAAATATCAATGTATGGTTGCCTCTCGTGTGTCCCACACTGGGAACTGGCCTGCAACCCAGGCATGTGCCCTGACTGGGAATGGAACCGCGATCGTGTGGTTCGCAGGCCTGTGCTCAATCCACTGAACTACGCCAGCTAGGGTGAGAGCTCTCTTTCTCTTGCAGATGGCCCGCTTTTGCTGAGTGCTCACGTAGGCTTTCCTTTTGCCTGCTTGAAAAGGGAGGGAGGGAGGGAGGAGGAGGAGGAGGAGGAGGGAGAGAGAGAGAGAGAGAGAGAGATTATCTTCTTATAAGGCCACGAATCCCACCAGGAGGGTCCCAGCCTCATGACCTAATATCCTAATTATTTCCATAATTCTCATCTTCAATGACATCACAGTGGATGGGGAATAGGGACTCAACATATGAATTTTCAGGGGACACAGACATTTAGCCCGTACACTTACTATGTGCCTAGGAGCTTTCTGGGCCCTTCAGTGTGTTTGTTCAGGTATTCACATGGCTGGTTGCTTTACCAAAAATTTCCCAGGGCAGAATTGTTATACCTCCCAATTTTGCAATCCCCTAGAGCATGGGTGTCAAACTCATTTTCACCAGGGTCCACATCAGCTTCGTGGTTGCCGTCAAACAACCAAATGTAATTCCAACTCCTTAACAGTTAAGGAGTAGTTACATTTTAACTGTCCTAAAATTATTTTGGCCTTTTGAAGGCAACTGCAAGGCCAATGTGGCCCCCAGTGAAAATGACTTTGACACCCCTGCCCTGGAGCCTTGGAATCATCCCCAGAACCCTGTTCAGCCAACCTGGAAGGAAGGGAAGAGAGAATAGAAAAATATAACTGGTAAGACTTTGTGGATCTGACCTTGAAGGGACATATATATCATGGTTACCACATGCCATTTGCTGGGACTCAGCCACGTGGTCACGCTGGTTGTGAGGAAACCTGGAAAGTGTCACCATTGCTCCTGGAAAGGAGAAAATGTGTTTGGTAGGCATAAAGCCAGTCTCTACCAAATGTATTGCAATATTAGTCAAGACAGATGCGGTTCTCACCTGCATGGAGTATCCATTCTGGTATAGCATGCTGGACAAAAGACATGTAATCAGATACATAAATAATGACCCAGACAGTGATAAGTGCAACAGAGAAAACAACAAAGGTGAACAACGGAGGAAGGAAGCTCCTCCAAGTAGCCGGATGAGAAAGAACATCTCTTGAGATAAAATCCAGCTGAGACCTGAATGAAGGGCAAGTGTCAGCTCTGCAAAGACCTAGAGGCAAACTTTCTAGACTCACAGCAAAGGGTCAGAGTCAGGGCTCAGTGTGTTCATAGTTCAGGGAGAGGCTGAGTCTGGCCCAAGCTTCTTGACAGATTGGGAGTGGCATGGGTAAGCGGAGGAGAGGCACCGGAGAATTGTGTGCAGGTCCTGGAGGTCTTTGCTTATTCGACCTGGAGAGATTTTCCTAGGTTATTTGGGGTACATTATCCCATTTAATCTGTTCAGCAAATCTGAGGAGTTGATATTATCCCTCCTTTTAGGAACAATGAAATGGAGTCTCACGGAGTTCACATAACTTCTGTAGGATTATACAGCCAACGAAGAAGTAGTCCCATTCACACATGAGTCTGACTCTAAAGTCATGACCCTAACGATAATGCAGCCATAGTCACAGCCGATGCTAAGAACTTGTTCTCTTTCTGTGCATGGGATGATGTGAGAATGTGCTCTGCCGTCTTAAAATCTCTGACAACTCCAACCCCCAAGGCTCTTCCTAAACTAATGTATATTTAATGAGACATTTAAAATATATTTTCATTAATTTTTTCTGCTGTAAAGATGCTTTGTCCTTATATTAAGTATTTTAGTCATGTTTATTATTTCCAATTCTGACATTATTGTGATGCAAGGAAAACTGTGAAATTTGATGCAGGTCATTTCATTTGGAAATACCGCTCTCAAATCCCCCCTCTCCTAAAATGTATAATAACCTATTCAAAATTTAACTAATACCATTTCCCAATGTACCCTTTGATAACCTAAGCCATTTTTTATTACCAGCTAGCCTGCTGTTCTTAAGAGTTTATATCATAGTTGTCCAAAAAGCTCCTACCTTCATTCCCATCTCTATTTTCTTGACATCTAAATATCCTTAAGTTTAGGTATTTAATTTGAAACTTGTTCTGAGGCGCCGATTAAGAGGTTAAATCACTGTCAGTCTATTTTCCCTCAAACCTAGGCAGGCCACTAAAAATCCTCAACCAATTAAGGAGAAAAGATAGCAGGGAGTCCTATTCCGACCCTATCGAGTCAATTTTTCTTTCACAGTCTTCCCCTTCCTTTCACTTTATTCTTTGCTCATGGCCTCTTTTGTGTGCCGAAGGCGGACAGATACAAACTCACTCTTGAACCCTGGGAGACAAAGGTACTCCAACAGGAAACATGGGTGCGGCAGAGCCGTCCGCCGATTTATTTTCCGTAAACGACGTGGGATTACCAGAGACTAAGGAGCCCCGCCGTGTGGGGCTACACGTGAAAAGTTTCTCCTTTGGAAACCCAGTTCGTAAAATTTTGAAATTGTCAGAAATACAGGCACCTCGGGATAAAAAGTCTCCATTTTTTTCCCTTCCTCATTCTACTGGTGCATAAAAAATTCAAAAATATTTTTAAAACAAAGACTTATTTTAAGGATAGGAAGAAGTCTCTAGCTGTTTTCAGGGGAAATTCAACGGATATAAATACTTTTTATGACTGAAAGAAGAAGTTGAGAAGAAATCTAAAGACATTCAGACCAAGCAATCTCTCCGGATTTACAATAGCCTCCTCTTTGCCTTCTCCTTTCCCATGAAAGGGCTGGCACTGCACAGTAAGTGGGCATCGTGTTGTCAGAAGACCCGCATTTGTGTCCGGACCCTGCCCTTTATTCATATTCTGACTTTGGGCAAACTCGTTTGTCAATTTTGCCTTGGTATTCTTCTCTGCAAAGTATGATAACGGAAGTGAAACCACTTGGTGATATTTAATATTGTATTAAAGGGAACGCATTGACATTATTAGAATCATTCTTTTCTGATTCAATTCAGCATCCTGGCTGTTAAGTTCATCTCTTCCTTTTTGTAAAATTCCTGTTTATTCTGAGCTCTCCATCATTCCTGGAACATCTTCAATTCTAGGCTTTCTCTTGTTTTGCTTCCTCCATGGCTTTCCCTTTAATTCTTCTAGGATCAAGGAGACATTTTTTAAAGTGTGGACAGAATCATAGATTCATTCATTGGTGCATTCCTGCACTGTGCTTCTTGCCCTCCCCTCCCCCTTCCCTGTCCTTGCTCCTTCATTCTGCCTGGCTCCATTTGTTTCCACTGTTCTTTTTTTTCCAAGCAAATGTGTTCTTATTATTTCCTTGGACATGATGCACTTTAAGACTCTGTGAATCAAATGATGCATTTCTTCTATGAACAAAGGGGTCATTTAAAGTTCTCTTAATATTGAACTCAGTGGAAGTATCACTTTCTCCAGTCAGTACTTCCTGACTTTATCCTCTTCTGTAACAAAAAATTGCTATAGCCCTGGCTGGTGTGTTTCAGTTGGTTGGGTGTCATTCCCTGAAAGGAAAAGTTGCTGGTTTGATTCCTGGTCTGGGCACATGCCTGGGTTGCAGGCCGGCTCCCTTGTCAGGGCATGGGCACGTATGAGAGGCAACCAATTGATGTTACTCTATCACATCGATGTTTCCCTCTTTCTCTCCCTCTCTTCCCTTCTCTGTAAAAATAAATATCATCTTTAAAGAAAAATCGTTGTGACTGGCTTGTGGTTATATGGTATGCTACTATAATGCTATTCAAATTTGTTTTGGGGGGAAATGAGTTTTGAATTACAAAGTGCTAACACCATTTTTTAAAAACACAAGTTTCTAATTGAAAAGAGCTTATATATTTATTCATTCTTTTTACAAATATTTATTGAGAGTCTACTATGTGAGCTGTGTGCCACATATTGGTCCAGATGTTTGGGGTGCAGAGATGAATAAGAAATAATCGCTAAAGGAGTTTATAGAGGAATAGAACAGGCAACACCTATAGATCATTACAATGATAAGGTCTAAGTGAAACAACGTCTGTGGAAATTGCCATTAAATCACTGAATGTGATTTGTTGTGTTTGCTCTGTAACTAGGGATAACTTTACAGAAGAAAGTCTATGTTCGTAGAGTCTTGGGAAGTTAAGAGTTAGCCGTGTGTATGCAAGGTCATGTGAGCAGACAAAGCAGCATGGTGGTAGGTCCCTGCTTCTTCACACACCATCAGTCTCTCTGAGTCCTCTGTAACACTGGAGGGTTGGAGTGAATGGATTAGCATGTCTCTCTCTGTAGGTTCCATGCTCCCAGGATTTCTACTGTGTTTGAATATCCGCCACATGCAAAACAATGTGCTGGCCTTTACAGAGAAAATGTTAGCTGTGTTCTCAAGGAACTCACTCTCCAGTAAGCCTGGGTAAAGAAGTTGCAATTCCTCAACCAGCCAACTGATAGCCGTGCTTGGAGGGTTGTGTGAGCAGATTGGAGGATCACATCCAGATCATGATCACAAGTGCTGTGATCAATTATGGATGTCTGTTCTGATGAGGAGAAAGGAGGAGAAGTATGTGCATCATTTAATTTTGGTCTTACAGGCTCAGTTTAACAAAATCTTATCTTACAGGCTCAGTTACTCAAAATCTTATTATTAAAAAAAAATTAAAAACATGATACAACAAAGAAAACACCCTGAAAACCAGAGCGTCATTTCACAGGTATTAACATCATGAAAGATGAAACCTTCAATGGTCACGGTTTGTTCTTTTAACAAGTAGTCCGATGTCTCATTGAACAATGAAAGTGACTTTACATTTGGGGGTGCAAAGGGGACATTCAGTTTAAGCTGCCTTGGACAAATTAGATTCCATTTGCTCTCCTAATGGCCTACCTTCCAGTACAACACCCCTCTGAGGTCTGTCCCCATTACTGCATATACTCTCAAAGGGCAGAAGCCACTGGGTTGGCATGCTGAGCGCCCTATCCTCCCCAGCCAGCAGTTTAGGGGGCATTTCATAGGTGACTGCTCCACAGAAGGTATTCAGTATGTAACTGTTGCTTGAGTGTCGAGTGGAAAATGAAAATTCCCCTGGGATAGTTTGTGTCACTTTTTCCAGGTGGGCACAGAAATTGTGCATCTGCAGATCATGGACAAAATATGGGAGAATGTCAGATACTCAACGGAAGCCAACAGTGCACGAGGACGAGAAGTTTAGAAGTGCTGTTACTTTAGAAAGAAAACTTTATGAATCTTGCAAATCACCAAATGACAAGCTGCCTTTTCATTTACATGGTGGAAATGAATATTAAGGTATTCATAAAACTAGTAGAGAAATATAAAGTTATTCTGATGGAATGAATTTTTAAATGCAGAGAATGAATGTATTTCGGAGACTTATCTCAGCATGTAACGGATTTTGATGAATGCATTGTAGACCACGGATATAGAATTCACTCATGCAGATTCTTATGGCGCAGGCCATTAGAGTTCTTGAAATACATTTGGCCCGTGTTTAATAAAAACTCCAAAAATTTGTAATTTTCTTTTGTGCCTCTTTCCATTTTTTTCTCAACACTATTTATAAAAGACAGACTATTTCTATTGTTGGGTGTAACTTCAAGAGAAATTTTGTTATTCATTACAGTATTTGAGAAATGTTTCAATTCTAGGAAGTGCTCCCTGCCAGCTCAACCTCATAATCTTTTCAAGTTAGAGACCCATTTCTGTCCTCGCTAAGGCAGCATAACTTCTATTTAAGCTAACACCACCTATTAAAATATTGCTTGTAAAAATTTCTGTGACTGTGGAGACTTCAATTTGTGTGCTTATTAATTATAAAGTCATTCTCTTCTTCCTTAAGCTATGGCAAAACGTTTGAATCTTATTGCAATCGCTTTTCAGGAAGTCTCCTGTTATTTTCCTTTTCAGTCACAAGTTTCGTATTTCACAATTTGTGACTTTCTTGGAAAGCTGTCCTTGGGCCTCCTGCTAAAGAAGACAGTTATAATAAGGGCACTTTATCATTTTCCTGCGAAGATACCTTCGGATGGGCTCAAGACCAATATCTTAACTCAAATATGTAAGTTTTCTGGTGTTTGAGTATGGCTCAGATACCCAGACCTATCTATTAGAACAAAATTGTATCAGTAACCCGATTACTAATAAAACAACAATTACACCTTCTAAATACCTTCTTACTTCTGTGTTTTGTGTATTTTTCCCTCAGTTTGTCTAGCGTCAGGCCTTTGAGGAAACACAGGCAGAATCAATTAATGTACAAAAAGACTAATGTGAAAGATGTCTAGAAAAAAAGAGTTAACACAAAAAGATGCAAATACCCGAATAAGTCATTTTCTCCTACTTCCTTTCAGAATTTAAATCCTGAACATTATTGGCTAGAGATAAGAATGTTCTTGAGCTTGGCTCTATTTCAGAAGTTTAGTTGAAAAATTTAAGCATTTTTTAAAAACATAAAAATGGTCTAGAAGTCTACTTACCCATGAAATTCACATGATTAAATGTAACGAGGATTTTTCCTACACAAAGTAAATAACCTCCTTCCCATGTGTATATTGATATAAACTCTCAGTGCATTTGTTTTATGATTTAGCACAGATGGTTTCTCCCTTGTTTGAGGATAAAAAAATAGATTTCCTTTTGGCTCCTCTAGAGTTCTTTTTCTTTGATGGTTAGAGAGTACTAGTTCTAAGACTTTAAAATGTTTTTTATTTGTATATATTTCAAAAAAATGCACAATAGTAGTATTTGTTGTTAGCACACATTAGAATTTATGTTCTCATGATAAGAACAATTTCCAAAGAGCCACAGAAAGCCAGATGATATTTTTGAAATCACATGAAAATCCACTGTATTTTAAACAGGTACTTGGCATTTATTGTACTGTTTATTTCATGCATTATGTCAGTGTCAGTATAAGATTCAAGAGTATATTATTTTATTTGTTTATCACATTTAGCTAGAGACAATAAAATTAATCAAAATAAGTAGGCTACAATCTGAAGATCTTCAGGAATAGGGTGAAGATTTAAATAAGTCTCTACTTTATCTAAGCTATGTATAATTGCTAACCATGTTTCTAGGTCAATATCATTGACTCTGGTGTAAGTGCTTTGCATTTCCTAGACCATTTAGAATCATTATTTCATAATTATCAAAAAGATAGGAAATACTGTGAAGTGCACAGCGTTAGGTTCTTTTGTGTGATCACTACAAAGAAACAAGAGGCTTACGTAATTTATTTCAGATGAGTGAGGATTTGGAGGAAAGGGAGTAAGTAAATATCAGTTTATTTTTTTTTCTTGAGAGGGAAACAATTGTGTCCTCAGAATTGAGCATTTGAATAGGTATCCTCATTCTTCTGCTGTGTATTTCCAAATGGAAACATTTTTCTCCTTGGGCGTACCTTGTCCGAGACAAACCTTATGACCATAGCAGGAGGAACAGCTAACATTTATGAAGGGTCAATCATGTTTGGCCCTGAAAAACATTCTTTCAATTCTTTATTTAATTCTACTAATTACCCATGAGATAGAGGCCATCATTATCAGCATTTCATAGGGAAGGAAACCTGGATTAAAAAGCTAGAAACTGATGCAGTATTAGGAAATGGACAGATATTAAAGGGTAAGACCAGATGTTATGCTTTGCACCAATATATGGTGCCATGAGAAAAATTCACCTGAACAGGCAACACAGAACAAGCCCCTCATTAATCAGGGTGCTGTAAAAGCCTTGTTCTAATTCTTTAAATTACTGTTGGACAAATATAATTAAGCTTTACAGTTAACTCTCATCAGATTAAGATCTTACATTATAATTAATCCTTTTGGGTTTTGGTAATTCCATAAGCACAAAGCTGTTTAAATAAAAGGACCCCACGAAATGAATCAGTAGTGGTATATCTACCAACATAAGCTAAGCCAACAAAGAATGCAACTTTTGTAAATGGATCTCAGCCAAACTAATTTCTTTCTGATGCTTTGCATTTGCAGAAATTCCTTAACCACGCCAGGGGCTGTTCTTCTCCGTGCCTCCCTCCACACCTTGTTTTTCCAGCCTGGCTCTGTCCTCTCTCATGCTCTAGTTGCCATTATTTCTACTCCTGTTCACAAACCTTTAATGATTCGAAACTGATGTGTGATTGGGGCCAGGTCTGCGGAATCAATAATAACTCTAAAACCCAATTTAGAGATGCTGTTCCAAAGAATATATGTACCCCCATGTTCATTTCAGCACTATTTACAATGACCAAGAAATGTAAATAACCCAAGTGCCCGTCAATAGATGAGTGGATAAAAAAGCTGTGGTACATACACTCAATAGACTATTACTTGGTCATAAAAAAAATGCAATCTTACCATGTGTGACAGCATGGATGGACCTAGAGGGTATTATGGTATGAACTAAGTCACACAGAGAAAGACAAATACCATATGATTTTAATTATATGTGGAATCTAAAGAGCACAATAAAAAAACAACAAAATATAAACAGGCTCACAGACACAGAGATCAGGATCGTGGTTTCCAAAAAGGAGGGAGCGAGGGAGGCAGGTTAAAAAGGGAGAAGGAATTAAAAAATACAGGTTGATAGTCACGAAATAGTCATGGGGATATAAAGTACAGCATAAGGAACATAGTCAATAATATTGTAATAACTACACACAGTGTCCCGTGGATGCTAAAATAACAGGGGGAACCCTTTGTAAAGTATCTGATTGTCTGACCACTGTGCTGTATGCCTGCAATTAATATAAACGAATACCGAATGTAAACTGTAACTGAAAAATTTTAAGAAGTGCTGTATTCCAGTGCTCAGTGAGGTGTTATAACACAAATGGAAAGCTGTGCTACAGGCTAGAATTAAACCAACACGGACTAAATGATTGGGTGCCTGTATTTTTCATGCAACCTTGTCAACCTGCATTGTCCTTTGTACCTGCCTAAATCATCTGTACATTGGTTGTGCACACACCTAAGTCTCCTTCTCCATCACCTTAACGTTTGGGATTTGCAGTACCTCTGTTCATTTTATTAAACAGCAAATCAGCTTGGCAAAGAAATGCCATCCATCAATAGAAAGTAATGAGATTTTTCTGCGCCTAATACACTGGGACTTTCTTTTTCACCATAAGTTGCTCAGAAGCCACACATGCTGTCCCTTCCATGTTGCACTGAATTTTGTTTGCATTTGCTCTGCCATAGATGAACTAAAATCAAAAGCCCCAAACGGACTCCCTGTGTAAAATACATTAAAACTCAAAAAATAAAATACAATACTTCAAAAGGAGAATAAAGGGGAAAAATCATATGTAATGCATTTGATAATTATTGAATTAGCAGTCTCCATTGGCTCCGTTTGGAGTTGCCAAGGACAGGAGCCCAGCAAGTCAAAAGGAACCCGGCTGCACTCACAGAAGTGCTCACAGGCCTAGAATTTTGCTTTACGCTTTCCATTGTTCTTTTTTTCTTGTGAACCTTCCCGCCAACCACATGTAGACTAACATATTAATACGCAGCATATTATTATACATCACAGTTATAAAGTCAGAAACATAAAATGTTAACTGAACTCCAATGTCTTAAAATATTCCGATTTCTTGAAATGAGGGCACAGTGTAATTATTACTGAGGGACTGTTGTTCTCATGAGCTATGTATCCTTTAATTGTTGCCCACAAATGTCTCCCACCACCTTCCCCACTCCTGGGTGACTGACATATTCCTGTAGTTTTTTTTTTTTTTAAAGCAAGATTTCTACTGATCTTAAAAACTGAATAGACGAAAAGAACCCAGAAAGCTTATGGAAGTAGAAAGATCATGAACTTTACAGGGGGTGATATAGTATAAAAACTAATAATTTCCGCTCTTTGGGGTTCTAAGATATTCACCCACCTCTATTGATCAGTGCAATGAAAGATGCTACTATAACTATGTAAATATTATATGTTTTGCATAAATTCTGTGCCCTTCTCACTACAGAATGCCTGCCTCTTAAAAAGTGATTTGTCGTTGGCAATTTTGACAGACAGAACATAACATGTAGATGGTCATCACAAGAGGCACATAATGGAATAGTTTCAGGTGCTCTGTTTTCATTATCATACTTATCCTAGATGTCCGTAGCCACCATCCTCTTTACTTTATTCATGAATACAAATAGAAACAGGGGCATCCAAGCATTATTTTGTCTTATTCATTCCATAAGCACTTACAATAATAACAAGCAAGATATCAAGGCACAGACATAAATAAAACAATCTGTGCCACTAGGAATTCACATTCTAGTTGGGAGAAAGTGTATTAAGAAACAAATGACAATACTCAGTGCAGCATAATAGCTGATAGAAAAGAGTGTACAGTGTACAGTGGAAACTGCAGGGAGAATGTGGTCAACTCCCTGGGGTAAGATGAGGGGAAGGAAGAGACATCTGTCAAGCACAGATTCACCTCAACTTGTGATTTCCCTGGTCCAAGCAATGAGAGGACCTAAAGACTTATCCTAGAATTTTTTAAAAAACAAATTTTTAAGATTGTATATTCTATAATTGTTCTATCCAATTCCATATCAATTAGAAAAGGAAACTCAGCTTCGTCACCAATTAGTGTCCCATGTTCAATATCATTGTTTCCTAAAAATGTTTGGTATAATTGTTTCTCTGACCTTGAGTAAATCTGCTGAGTGTTTTGTGACCCAAGAAAAGGGATAACAGATATTGCACAGTCTTCCACCATCTTCCTAGACTGCATTTCCTCTTCCTTCCTCCCTTCCTTCCTTCCTTCCTTCCTTCCTTCCTTCCTTCCTTCCTTCCTTCCTTCCTTCCTTCCTTCTTCCCCTCCCTTCTGGCATTAAAGAAATGTCTCTCCTAGCTGTCTTCAGAGACATCAAATTTCCTTTTAAAAACATTGGCATCAGCCTCCACTCATTCCAGCCAAACAGGCTCACCTCACCCAACTGGGCTTATCAGAAATTTTTCTAAGCAGAGGTAATTTTCCCTCAAGCAGGGATTGTTATAGCAGCTGCTAAGAGAATGAAACTTGTATGACACAAAGAAAGCTTCACTGAGATGATGAAAACTCGACTGAATGAATAGCTAGCCTTGGGCCATTTCTAAATAGATTGGTAATGCTTAGTGAGTGCCATGTTCTGTTCTAAGCATACTAAATTCTCGCTGCACTTAGTAGCACATACGAGCGGTGGTACAAGTACTGGTCTGGTTTTGCTGAAAGCACAAAGAGTTAAAGCACAGAGAAGTAAGGTCACTTGATCAAAGTTCCACAGCTAATATGTGGCTCAAATGTAGAGATTGGCTCAAGCCTGAGGACTTAAAGATTCTACTGTATTATGCAAGAGGTAGTAATCATTGTGTCATACTGAGTCTGTCAAAACATGCTAGGTGTGTTGATTGCATTTGAAAGTTGTAAGAGACATCCCAAATAACAGCAACTTATGAATATATTTTATCACATACAAAAGTATAAAAATAACTCAAAAGTTGACACATCGCATCTCACACCCATTGGCTATAACTTGGTCACATGGCAACACTTCCTTACAAAGAGGACGAGAAGTCAAGTTTTCATCTTGATGGCCATGTACCAACAAAATTCCATTACTGTGTCAACAGAGAATAGATATTAGGGACAACCAGGGCTGAACTGCATTAACTCTGTGTTTTTATCCCCCAATCCTTTCAAGGTCCTTCTCTGAGCGGTTTCACATTACTTGAGTTACAAAAGAACTTTGACAGTCTTCAGATGTAACAAATGCATCCTTGTTTTGTCTCTGCAGAATGTGGACACGTGGAATCATTAGGGTGGGATCTTTAATGATGTAAGAGCATCTTTTGTGTTGAAAACAACACCGCAAGAAAACAGATGTACGCACAATGCTTACAGGTGCAACCTCATTTTGTGACAAAGACAAGCCTGTGATGTTGATCATGTCAGTGATAGAAATGCAGGGTGGAGTATGTTTTCTGAGGGAGGTAAAAATACAGACCAGAGACTTGACAACCTGACAAGTTGAGGGGGAGTCTATGACCTTCCAGTATTCACAGGACACTAATTGTTCATTCATTCCCATTGGGTTCCAATCCAAGAATTAGTAAGTAAATAATGACTACGAAAAGGGAAAACAAATCACCAGGGGTTACATTTGGCCCTGTGGGAGAAGCATTGCCTTTATAAAGCTGTAAGTGTGTTACTAATTAAATGATAAATTCAGAGCTGTACTTGATATCGTGTTCATTTGCTAAGGTCAAGTGGAGCAAGGGGCTGACCATATGACATCAGTGAATCCTTTGTAAGGTGCAAAAGGGACCTCGGGGTTGGTGGGTGGTGATAGATACAAAGATGCCTTGATTGTGGTGCTGTGCACCAGGCATAATACCGAGCAGTGGGGTTACAGCCATGATCAAAAACAACATCTCTGCCTCTGTCAGCCTTTCCCTCTGGATATGGGAGAGGGGCAATTAATAAATAACCATAACCATTATTATTGTCCAAATAATTATAACCAAGTAATTATAATTATGGCCATATATTTAATACATATATTTTAAAATAAAATATTTAAACTAATATTAATAATACCTACATAGATCATATAGATTCATCTGTCATGTGGTAGTAGTATGTGCTAAGAGGAAAAATATAGTAGAGAAAGGGTTACAGGGAAATGACCTGGTCTGCTTAGAATGAGTGGTTAGAAACAGCCCTCCTGTGAGAGGACATTTAAATGGAGAGCACACTGAAATGGAAGACTGAGCCAATAAGAGGTCACAGCCCTGTGCTGGCCCTGAGCCAGTAGAGTCCTCGGAGGCTCCAGGACCATTGGGGCCAGCCTCATGGCAGCTGAGCATGAGGGAGAGTGCGAAGGGGTGAGCTCTGCAGTGCTTCTGGGGAGCAGCTCGTGTGGGGACTGGGAAGTCATGGTAAGGGTTGTGCAGGGATGGGTACTTTGGGTAAGGCTGTTGTTGGTATATAACTTTCTCTTTCGGTTACCCATTCATATTTTTTATTCCATCAGCTGGCTCTTTATCTCAACAGAGTTTGTATGTAATCTAGAGGATTCAATTAGGCCTTCATCCCCAAAAGGCAGATGGGGCTTGAATTCTCAATTCCTGTGCCTTTGTATTTTTTGTAGCTTTCCAATTAGTAATACTATTGGACATAAAATTATTAAGAGGTATATCAGAAAATCTCCTGGGCTCCTGGTGTATTTCTCTCTGCCCCTCACTGTATAACATAGACTCAATTTCCTCTTGGTAAATGACATTGATTACCCAGCCAATATTTTAATCACATTTACCTATTAACTTCAGTGACACCAAGGGCCCTCATGGCCAGATGATCATGTCAATTTCTAATTCAGTGAAGCTCTTGTTGCTTGACCTTGTCAAACCATTCTTCCCTTGAGAACTAAGGCAGCTAAATTAGCAGAGTCCAAATTTGGAGAAATATAAAGCAAATATTTAATGAAGGGGTATTAGTTGCAATAGAGAAAAGAACTGTTCTTACTTGCACTGTGAGTATTCTGGCTGTGAGGGAAACGACACTGTACATCGGTCCCTGGCTCTAAAGCTATACCTGTAGGTATCCACACTTTTGGAGGGTTGCTTCCCCAAACACGCCATGTCTGAGTCTTCAATAGGCCATTCAACTCAGCTGTCAAGTTAGCTGCTTCTAGATAATGGTATATGTGTTAATACCAGTGAGTTCCATGGGCAGGGGCCCATTGCTGAGCTTCTTAATGTAAAATGAGTTTCTCACTCACAACCAATGGTTTGGTAGTTGGTTAGGGTGTCAGAAGCCTTGTGGAGAAGAAAGGCAAATCAGCATCTGCAAGTGTTTGCACCTGTGAAGATAACCCACTGCTCCCATTGTAATAGAAGGATCCGGTATAATCAACCTACGGCTGGTGGCTGTTTGGTCTCCCTGGAACTGGTGTTATGTAGGGAGCCCTGTGATGGTGTCTGATGCTTGCAGGCTGGTTGCTCACAAACGGTGAGGGCTTAATCAGCCTTGGTGAGGAACGCCCATGCTTTTGAACACATAGGTACCCTGCTAACTTGGTTAATTTTTAAATGAATACATTAGCAAGAGCTGGAACAGCTAGGGGAAGAGACTGATTGACACCCATTAAATACATCTTCATTATCTTATTGCCACCATATACTGAGCATGTCCTCTGTAGCGCATGGCATTTGGTTATCATTTGTCTAACACAAAATATCTGTATATGTGCCTTTCTCAGGGAGCTCTTCACAAAATCTTTCTCCAAATTTCTTTGTCCTTAATTTTCCAATTCTGTTCACCTCGCTGACCATTCAGTCAAACTATTTGCAACTGTCCACACATCAGTATAGACCCTTTTTGTAGCGATCTCAAATTCTAGAGAAAGGAACAACAGAACATACTGCTTAAATTCTCTCTAACAAAATGTTTCCCTTTCACTTCTGTGTTGAAGAACTATTCTAGATTGTGCAGTGGGGTGGAAGCAATCTACGTCCAGTTGTTTTTAGTATATCATGCTGTAAACCAAGCCCACGTTTTTAGCCTCCAGCTGTCCATAAGAACTTCCCCTGTTGCCTTAAGTATAGATTGAGGGAAAGGAGGCAATATAACAACAGTAGGTGTTATATATAGAAATCACTTGATCACATAACTTGTTTCTTCCTTCAGGACATGCTCCAGATCCATCTCTTGCATCCCATTTCCACTTGGCGGATTGCTGGTACATAGGCCCACCTTTCTGGTTTAGTAGGTCCGATAACATGGGGGCAGCTGAGGATGCATGGTCACTTGATGTTTCTCAGTCAAGTGCGTTTTATCCATGAGAGCCCAGTGGCTATCTAGGAGCTGTTTCTCAAAAAGAGGATAATTATCTGTAGAATAAGATAAGCCTTTGCTCGGAAACCTTAAAATCCTGCTTTGTGAGTGTTCCCTTAAATATTCCTAGCAGGTCCACGAAACACACATATCTGCCACAAGCACTTGAAATGACAGTGGACCTGCTGGATGATAAGGCCTAAATGGCAGAGCATTTGGGTCTGCAGCAGAATCTTCTCTTCCTCTGGTTCTCCCTCAAAAGCAGAGGCCTTGAAGGAGCCCTATACATGGTTTAGGGAAACGCACTGTAATGGGATATATTTGGCCTGGAAAATCCAGACATACCAGACTAGCTGTATGCCTCTTTCTTAATTCCAGGTAGGACAAGTTGCCCCAATTTGTCTTTCATGTTGGAGGAAGTATCCGATATCTGAACTTGCTCCAGACCACTGGAGTCCCAGAAGCTTCCCAAAGGTGGTGGGCCTCTGCAGTCACGTGTTTTTGCCTTCCCTCTGTCACTCATTTGTCTTATGAAGGCATCAAGCTTCGTGTTGCATTCTGTTACCGAGGCCCCGTCAGCCTGATGCCACATGTGGTGGACCAGTGTGGTGATCTATAGACTTTCCAGAGAAATTAGGTCCCTGTGGGCTACATTATGGCAGAGGGAGGGGGAACTGGCAAAACCCTGATTCAACACAGTGAAGGCATGCTGCTGTCTAGGCCAGGTGCAAACTAATAAACTAATAACTAGTGTAAGAGCTGGTCAATTAATATGGATAACAGTAGTATTTAGAATCATGAGCCTGGGTAGGTTTGCCTAGAAAGTGAGTGCAGAAAAAGAGAAGAGAGTTAAAAAGAGAAGAGGTCTGCAGAATAAGCAGAGTCATTCTGATGTTAGGAGGTCAGAGAAATGAGGCTGGGCCAGTTCGAGGAACAAAGAAGAAATATTCAAGGAGCTAGGAAGAAACCTATAACAGAGTGGTAACCCAGAAGTCAAGTGAAGAAAGTGGGATAAAGAGAAGGTATTGGTAGATGTTTATACATTTCGCTGAAAGGCTGAAGAAAATCAGTAGTGAAAGCAATATAGAATTTAGCAGTGTGAGGGTCTTTAGTAACTTAGAAAGAGCAGTTTCAGTGGTGTGGGGAGCAGGGGGACCAAAAGCCTGATTGGAATGGATTCAAGAGAGAATGGAAGGGAGAAATAGAAGAGGGCAAATCGAGAAAGGTCTTTCAATGGGTGTTATTGTGCGTATAATGAAAGAAATTAGTGTACACTGGAAGGAGTTAATACAGTATACTTGTGTACTGATGGAAACGAGCTAAGTGAAATGGAAAAATATATATTTCAGGAAAGAGGGGAGGCAATTATATGAATGAAGACTGTGTGCGCAAGAATCAGAAGAGCGTGCTATAGTTAGGGTCCAAAGAACATTGTAGTCAGTGTTCATAAAAGGGAGAAAGGAGGGTAACAGTTTGAACTTAATGTATTTGCTTATTCTGTGAGAGGTGGGCTCAGAATTATTCTCTCTTTCTTCAACCTTTCCAATGCATGCACATACACACACACATACCCCTCAACGCAGATGCAAATACATTAGCATTGAAATATGGAAATCTTGGAGGCCAGGTGGAGGTGCTCATAAACATTCATCAGATCATTGTGATGGTGTTTCCTGGCATCTGTCCTCAAATATCACTGTTATGTTTCAGAGCCAAGTATTTTTACTAGTAGATTACAAATTATCTCAGCACCTGGAGAGGCCTCTGTGCAGTTTCAAAATAACAGTGTACATTTCATGACAACACACGCACGCACAAAAATCATTTAAAAACACGGACACTTTTGGTGGCTTATAAGGACAGCTGCTGGACCATTTTCGAGTCAGGAAAAAGACCATCTTGCTTCTCTGTATGAAAAGGCCAAATATTTTGACTTGGAGTCATAGATATAGTTTGCTTATGTTGTCAACATAAGCGATGGGCTCTTTTTTTTTTATAGGACATACAGTAAGTATTTTAGATGCACAGGCAACATGGTGTCTGCTACAACCATTCTATTCTGTTTTTGAAGCGCAATGACAACCATGGACGATGAATAAATGAATGGCTTTGTGTTCCTAATAAAACTTTACTTACAGAAACAGGTGGTGGGGCGGATTTGGCCTACAGGCTCTAGTTTGCCAAACGTGGTTTTACATACATTTGAAAAATCAAAATATATTTTTATCAGTGGTTCTCAAATTCTAGCCTTTTCAAAAGGAAAGGGCTGCACAATCTAGTTTTCTGAAATGTTTTGGCATGTAATGTTTAGCCACCCTAAGAAATCCATGCAGGCTTATGAATTGTTGACCTTTTGTGCATTCTAAAGCTGCTTGGCTCATTAAAATATGGTTAGGAGGAAGGCAGTTCTTTAAAAAAAAATCTCATTATAAAGCAAGAGAGGTGCTACTCCCCAATGCACTGAGGGCTATGGTGTTTAGCTAGGGTAAAGTATCCAATATTATACATATACATTTTTTCCACACATTTTTATTTCTTGAGAAATATGAAAATAAATGTTTAGTCCTACAATGCTTAGTTTGCTTAAATCTGGTCAAAATGTAGTACAGCATTTTCATATTATAAAATTTCACTTCTGCAAATCACACCATTGCTCATATTGAACTACCTAGTCTTCTGAGAAGTACCCCTCAGCATTGTCTCGGTCAAATTCTGAGGTCCAACAAATCTATATCCTTTCAACTTTACAGGAAAAAACTTGACTAATTCCAGAATGCCTCCCTTGTTTAGTTATGTTATGAATTATAACGAATGATAAATGTTTACTTAAGCCTTTAAGTCTTCAAAGCTCTGAACCTCTCTCCTCTCCTCCCCCCCAAAGGGAAGGTGGCAGGGCAGGTGAGATGAAAAAAGACCCTTCTTTTCCTCCATCATTTTCAGCCTCTGCCACTTACTGTTTTTGCCTCTAAAAACCCCATCTATTCCCTGACAAGAGAACCTGCCAGAAACATACGAAAATCAAAGCTGGGTGCAAATACAAATAATGGAATTCAGTAACCTACAAATTATTGTATATTAATATCTCTATCCATTTTATACTTGGCTGAATTAGTGTGCCATTTTCCCATATGAAGAAGTAAATTCCTCCAGTTACTGATAAGGCAGCATAGCCTGGTGGATATGTCCATTTCCTGGGGGAAGGTTTTTTTACACTGAAATCCCAGATCTGTTGTTTATTAGCTTTGTGACCTTGGTGAAGTCATAGGACACTCTGTGTGTATCAGTTTTCTCATCTCTAAAATAGGGACAATATTATTACCTGCCTCATAAAGTTGTGTAAATTGAATCTTAACATGTGCAAAGTGCTTAGAACTAGATCTGACAGAAAATACTCTCTGGGATAGTATTGGCCATTATTATTGTAATTATTGATACCTTCAGCAGAGTCGGGCACATTCACTCAGAGCTTTCTGATTTGGGTTTATTTTTGTGGTCCTATAACCAGGATAGTCTTTACCTAACCTTTCACGTGGCTTGGCATCTGTGGTCCAGTTAGGTTAGCATCAAGATCTTACCCAGCCTGGACGCTTACCTTCCTCCCTCCATCCTTCCCATTTTCCCTCCTCCCTCTTCCCCTCTCTGCCTCTCCTTCCTTCTTTTCTGGCTCTCTTGGACGGGGGTTGGTTGATGAAGCTTGTATTTGGGGGAGTATTTATCAGACTAGACCAGATTGTGCTATAGTAACAAAATACCTCTAAAATCTTAGTGCTTCCGTCCAAAAATGAAAGATTTATTAATCACTCATCCCACTTCTCGGCATTGTCAGTGAGGGTGCTACCATGTCAACAAGTGGTATTCGTGTGAGAGCACCCGGAGAAGACACTGGCCATGCTTTTCTTTTGTTTTTAATATGTGCATGTATCTATAGTTGCCAAAATTAAACATTTTAGAAAATGTTTATCAGTGAAATAAAATAATCTTCTTTTAATAAAAAAATAAGCTCTACTTACAGTGAACTATGATGTCAGCCTAAATAAATAAATAATCCCCCAAACCCAAACCCCTCATACCAGTTAAGGGAGAAAGGGAAGTTTTAATGACATGTTAATTTAGAAGAAAAAAATACTTTTTTTAATAACTGTAGTCGTTTTGATTCATCATTGAGTACAAAGCCAAGAAATTTAGTGGTAATTTTAAAAACCAGATAGTACTATAATAGTGCAGTTAAAATCATGGTTCATTGGTGCTTTAAATAAATTTGTTGATGATAAAATGTTCTGATGTACTAATGAGATACAAAGAGATGAAATGGTGGTATGGATTTGCAGTAAAATTAAAGTCTGGTAACACATAAAATGCTTGCGAACTGATGAAATTTTTGAGGATATCATTTTACTCTGGAAAAACATGATGTAAAATAATGAGATTTTTATTTTATTTTTGTAATGTTATTTGGTCATGAAGAATTATTTTTAATTCAGCAATAATCCCTTTCCACATTATTTTCACTAAGTACTTCCTGGCTTGTGGGAGAATGAATTATCCTTTACTTAAACTCAAATAACTACCATTAATTTTAGTAAGAGTTTCTGTCTAAGAATGGAAAATGAATTGGAAAACAGCTATGGAGAATGAATAAACTCTTGATCTTTTCCCCTTAAGAATATTAATTGCACATTTTAGCAGATAGTTTAATACTTTTGTATCATTCTCAGAATGCCAAAGAAGTAAATCTGTGACGTGCTCCTTTTTCTCTCACCGTGATAGATAATTAATATTTTTAACATCAAGTTTAGATGTAAATAAATTCTTTCTTCCTTTTCTTCTTTAACCTTCAATTTTTATCATAGTTATTCATGTTCTTCATTCATCCAGTATTTCTTAAAGGAAAAAAAGAAATTAGTAGTTCCTTGCTCTGTGTTTACTTTCTGCTTCCAGAGGAGACGACTTGGAAATCTGCCTGTGGTTTCCTTTATTATTTGTCTCTATAGTTTTCAATCATATACCTATACTTCTATTTGTTGATACTTCAATTCGGATGTTATCTACCATTTTCCCATTACAGGCAATAAAGGTTTAACTATTTCTCACATGTCTTCATACACATGTTCAGTGTACTTGTGCCAATACATCTATATATTCATGTTTAGTTAGGTGATTATCCAGTGTTCATATTATTGAACATCTGAGCTATGTTTTATAGTAAAAGCATATCCTTTTGCATAATTCTTGTTCCCTAATGTTTATAATCTCCCTTTTGTCACTGCTTTGGTGATTTTCCTGCTCTAATTTGGACTGTGGCTCTCTAGAACAGCTACGGAGCTGGCCTGCTGGAATCTCCTTCCACAACTCACGGGGAGGGTTCCCTTCTTCCTGAGACTACTGCCTTCTGGTGCCAATGTCTGCCTTTCTCTTTGCTTGCTCCCTCATTTTGGTGGTATAAAGCTTCCAATAGGTTCCTGTAACGAGGTCTGTGGGTGGTTAATTTTGCTCTGTGCTTGGTTCACATTTGAAGGGCAGTTTAGTTGGATTTAGAATTCTAAGTTGGAAATCATTTTTCTTAGACTGTTGAATGCATGTCTCCATTGCCTCCTAGATTTGAATTTTGATGTTCAGAAATCAGATGACATCTAATTCCTAATGCTATATACATGATCTGAAATTCCACAAATATGTGGTTTGTTATGGGTGTTTTTCATCCATTTATCTAGGAAATCCATAAGGTCTTCTTTTTTTTTTAGCTATGACTTCAGCTTTATTTTTTTATTTTTATTTTTTAATATATATTTTATTGATTATACCATTACAGTTGTTCTATTCCCCCCTTCATTCCCCTCCACCCTGCACACCCCTCCCCCACCATTCTCCCCCCCTTAGTTTATAACCACATGTCTCAAGTCCTTTAGATTCTATACTTCCCCTACTATTCTTGCCCTACCCCCTATCTACTTTCTACCTACTGTCTATGCTATTTTCTGTGCCTTCTCCCCCCTTTTCCTCCTCTCACTCCTCTGTTGCTAACCTTCCATGTGTTCTTCATTTCTATGGTTCCACTCCTGTTCTAGCTGTCCTCTTGGTTTGCTTTTGTTTTAGGTGTGGTTATTAATAACTGAGTTTGCTGTCCTTTCACTGTTTGTATTTTTCATCTTCTTTTTCTTATATAAGTCCCTTTAGCATTTCATATAATAAGAGCTTGGTGATGATGAACTCCTTGAACTTGACCTTATCTGAGAAGCACTTTATCTGTCCTTCCATTCTAAATGAAAGCTTTGCTGGATAAAGCAATCTTGGCTGTAGGTCTTTGGATTTCATGACTTGGAATACTTCTTTCCAGCCCCTTCTTGCCTGTAAGGTCTCTTTTGAGAAATCCGCTGACAGTCTGATGGGTACTCCTTTGTAGGTGACTGTCCCCTTATCCCTTGCTGCTTCTAGGATTCTCTCCTTCATTTTAGTCTTGGCTAATGTAATTATGATGTGCCTTGGTGTGTTCCTTCTTGGGTCCAACTTCTTTGGCACTCTCTGAGCTTCCTGGATTTCCTGGAAGTCTATTTCCTTTGCCAGACTGGGGAAGTTCTCCTTTATTATTTGTTCAAATAAGTTTTCCACTTGTGGCTGTTTCTTTCCCCCTTCTGGTACCCCTATAATTCAGATGTTGGAACGTTTAAAGATGTCCTGGAGGTTCCTAAGCCTCTTCTCATTTTTTTGAATTCTCATTTCTTCATTCTTTTCTGGTTGGATGTGTTGTTCTTCCTTCTGGTCCATTCCATTGATTTGAGTCCCCGTTTCCTTTCCATCACTATTGGTTTCCTGTGCATTTCCCTTCATTTCAATTAGTTTAGCCTTCATATGTTCCTCTAATTTGTGACTATAATCAACCAGTTCTTCGAGCATCCTGATCACCAGTATTTTGAACTGCGCATCTGAGAGGCTGGCTATTTCCTGGTCGCTTAGAGTTACTGGTTCTTCTTGAGCCATGTGTTGGACTGTTCCTGCCTGTTACATATCAGGATCAGAGCCCTAGGTGTTCACCAGAGCAGGGCAACTCGGTCGCTGGGTTGTGACGCTGTATGTGGGGGCGGGGTCAAAGAGAAGCAATGGCTGTCCCGTCTGCCGCCTCCTGCTGCTGTCGCAGAAGCTGCCACCCTCACAGGGGCCGGGGCGTTTCGTCCCACTGCTTGAGAATGTGCCACGCTGTCAGCCCTCCGCCACTGGGTTCGCCTGCTGGGGCCAGAGCGGTCCATCTCACTGTGCTCGAACGTGCGACTGAGGTCAGTCTGCCCCGAACCCTGACTGGGTCCCGGCTGCCTGTGTGCCTGGGTCGGGGGATCTTTCCTGCCGACCCTGCTCCACTGCTGGCTCCTCCCCTCTTACCACCCCGGGTGAACGGTTCGTTGTTGTTGTTGTTGTTGTTGTTGTTGTCATCGGACTTCCGTATAATTCAATTTTCTGTTCTTTGGCTGTGTCTTTGTTCTCCAAACCTTTGTTGTACTCAAACTTGGTTGTGGGAGAAGGCACAGTGTTTCCACCTATGCCTCCATCTTGGTGGAAGTCCCCGGAAATCAGTAAGCTCTTATAATTGGGAAAACATGTCCCAGTCTAAGAAAACTTTTAAATATATTTTGATAGATTTCTCTCCATATAGAGCCTTATAGAGAAGAAGAGTCTGATTTTATTTTTGTTGCAGGAGGAAGCTGTTGGAAAAATCATAAGGAATGACATGATAGAGCAAATACATAAATCAAATCATGATACAAGCAATTTTTACATTATATCTAAATATTTATACTGATATATTCATTATAGTAAATCCATATAGAACAATTAAAATTTAATTTTTGAATAGCTATCACAATATCATGGTTCAAAAATCAAAAAGTATGTGAAAGTATACTGTGATAAGTCACACTCCTGTTTTTTCCTTCTATTGTGAACCAACATGAGGTGATCATTGTTGTTGTTTGTGTGTGGTTATTTGTGAAAAGCCAGTAAGAATAGTCTTAATTTCCCTAATTTTATGTAATCTATGCGTAATAATTTACAGACTTTATGCGCAATGTATCTCTAAACTCTTTATTATCAGCAGTTAGCTTCTTTATTCTTTCATACATGTATGTAGTATTCCACTATATCCACATAGCATAATCTATTTGTCTAGTCCAGTTTGTTCATTAATATCATATTTATTTCCAAGTAGTTGCTATGAATAAGGAATGGCCTCATACATATGCCATTTTGAAGTATTTAAGTGTACCTACAAGGCAAATAAGCAAGATTGACATTCTCAGGTCAGAAGTGTAATGCTTTTGTGATTTGGATAGATGTAGATGAATGTTTTCTATGTTGTATAATTTATTAGTTAAGATCTTGGCTTTTAGAATCTAACTGCCATAGGTTCAAATTCCAGTGTCACCACCACTACCTCTCTGTAAAATGAGTCATTCTGTCTACACCATAAGGCCCCCAGCTAAATCTGTGTTCCTTCGGATGGTGTTAAAATTCAGTATCAAGTGAATTAAGACTGTGGATATCGAATGTGGAGTCAACTGCTTTAAGAAGTTTGTCTATGAAAGGAAAGAGAAAATGTCAAGAGCATGGGATGATGGATGAAGGAACTTTTTCTAAGCCGGAGAAATATGAGCATGTTTAAATGTTGGTTGGCATGATGTGGTTGAGAAGAACTGCTTCAACATACAGGAGACAAGAAACATAAAAGTCACTGAGAAGGAAGAAGTTGATAGGAATGAAAGAGAAGTAAAGGAGCTTATTGGGCCTAAATGATAGGAAAGTCACCCTTCTGTTCTCCTAATACCCTGAGAGACCATAAAGGTTAAAGAAAAAGGAAACTATAGCATTTATAACTTCAGTAGGTGGTAGCTGAGAGCTTTTCCACCTCGTCACTTCAAGTGTTTTTACACTAAAGGAAAAGACAGAATAATCTTCTGAGATTAAGAGGGAAAAGCAGAGTAGAAGGCTTAGAATTTGGATCTTTTAGAAGAATAGAAAAGATCGAAGTGGTTGCAGACAATGAGAAGTTGAGTTAATCAAAGAAAAGGACTGTGATTGCCAGCCAGTGCAATGCTCCTGTTGGAGACCGATGATCATACATTCACAGGGAAGCCCAACTGTCTTTCCGTGCGACTTCCATCAGGCTCAGTCTCTCAGGTACAGGATATATATTATTCACTTGATTTTCGGAGTAAGCAGCAGGGGATGTTGTGGCTCACCAAGTGCCCTTTTAAAATAATGAACCACAAGATCTAAGACAAATAAAGAATGAAGTGAAGAAAGCAATGGATGGGGTAAAAGTAGAGGGTGCAGAAAGGTGAGAGAAATTCAATAAGCAAATAGGAAGGAGAAGTAGTAATAATGGTTGTTTTCAGTATTAAACAAGATAATGAACACAAATCATAGAGCACCACCCTTAGTACAGAGTGCTTGGTAAATGTTAGCTGCTCTCATTATCATGAACAGAACTGTTCTATATTTATCCCACCTAATACTTCTCTTTGAGTTCACAGAGTAAAGGCATCCTTAAACAGAGAACGTAGAAGAAAGAGCCTTCCAGCCAGCTCCTTATTTCAAAGGTATAAAATCAATCCACTTTTTTAATCTGACAAGCCGATGGAGCAGTTCATTTTTGTTTTTTTTTCTTGTTGCTATTGCAAACATGTTGCACTAGCTTTGAGGGTGATAAAAGTAAGAAAAATGAAATTTGACCAGGTCAAATAGAGCATGTCTATGATAGCTTTCAGAAGCTGCCACAAATTGGATATCTGATTTAAAGAAGACATGATTCCCTCCCTTTCACCTTCATCTTTGACAAGGTTTGGTTGTGGAACCGGCCGGACATAGAAAAGGTGGAAGAGGGTGAACACATACAGGTCATTCGATGTTGCCAGAATCAGGATATAGACTGACTGGCTTTGGTTACTTAATTCTCTCGTAATTCTGTTATTCCGATCAAATGAAACTTGAGTCTCTAAGAGAAAATTGTTTTGCTAGAGGTTCTCTTGTTTATTAAAGAGCAGTAACAGAGAGTGGGAGAACAAATATACACGGCTGAATTCAAACCATGAAAATAGCACAATGGAAATCCTCTAATTTATTATCTCTACAAATGTGAAAGCGTAGCAGAGAGCAGAATTTTTAGTAGTCGCGGATGAAAGATGAAAATAATTCAGAGTGATTTGTCGCAAACTAGCTACAGGTCAGCACATTTGAATCTCATTTGAATTCAACAACAATCATAAGGAGAGGTGTAAACAGAATATCTTTGGTTAGCTGTGCATGCCTTTTCCTAGCAGTGGAAGAAAAAGAAAAGGACACTCTTTGGCTGTGCATAAGTAGGGAGCTGTCACTGGACTCCTGTGAAGTACTCCAAACTTTCCAGTGAATATGTGTATTTTCCCTACTTATCCCTTTTTAACTTTGTTTTGTGTTCTTTATTGTCTTCCCTTTTAGAAGGCATGGCCTACGTTTGTTTTGCTCCAGTTCCTAGAATAGTGTGTGGAATATATTGTTAGGTACTCAATAAATAATACTTGCTTGAATTCATTAATGAACGGTGAACAAATGTCTACATTGTGCTTTCATACTACAAATAAATTCTATTTTTTTTTAGAAAACATTTGTTCGAAACTCTATGAAAAGTGAATATTTTGCAATCACCTTATCAGAGTGTTAGTGTAAGAGTTGGTGGGTCCACCCAGCATGTGTCAGGCCGAGGACCTGCACCGCTGCTGGTGAGGTAAAAACATCTGCCACCGGAGCTGCCCGCCAATACAGTGACATGTCATGGAGGGAGTTATGTATCGCTTGATGGTGGTGTGGGTGACACTTTGTTGGAGATATCTTCAAGGGACATAATTTGGAAGAAGGATATTCCAACACTATACAGAGGATTCTTCTATGAATTGAATATGAGCAGGGGAACCACCAGGGTTCTTTCTTTGAAACCTAGAACTGATGGCAAGTGGCGCTATCAGCCATTACGGTCACACCCTACACAAGCCTTTGTAGGCGCGCTGCAACCAGAGGAGCTCAGAAAGAAGAACCTCTTGATGTCTTTCCTCACGGTTCCTTTTCTCTTTCCAGTGAGTTCTTGACTATGTAAAATACTGGACCTTGACTTCCTAATATAAAAAGCAAATATATTCTTGTATCTACGATTTTTTTTTTCTTATTTATAAGTAGTATTTACATTACACAGAGTATAGTCCTTTCTGTAAGTATTCTTTTGAAAACTGTGAATAATTTATACGTAGAAATGACTTGAAAAATCCAATAAAAATTGGAAAGGATTACCTGAGAATGGTTCCCTTTAAAGCAAAGATAAAGCTTTTTGATGATGGAGAGTTGCCTTTCTCTGTTTAAGAATTCTTTGTTCTTAAGGTTAAAGATAAAGAGAGACTCTTAAAAGCAAGAGAAAAGAAGTTCGTTACCAGAAGGTTGCCCAGTGGGAGGGGGGAGGGGAAGAGTGGGCAAAGAGGTGAGGAGATCAAGAAGTACAAAGAGGTAGGTAGAGAATAGCCACGGAGAGGTGAAGTACACTGTAAGAAGTGGAGTAGCCGAAGGACTTATATGCATGACCCATGAACATGAACAATGGTGGGGGGATTGCCTGAGGGAGTAGGGGGTGCCGGGTGGAGAGGGGGTAAAATCAGGACAACTGTAATAGCATGATCAGTAATATATATATATATTTTAAGAAAGCATAGTTTGTTTTTTATCCTTGCACTTTACCTGTGTATAATGGGGTATGGCATGCATGGTGTTAGAGAAGGGGCTGGATAAGGGAAAGAATGTTATTGGATAGTTATTGTCTAACACACAGTATTTCTCTTTGTTAACCTTGTCTTCTATACTATAATTCTGTTATTATACTTTCTCCAGTTTGCAAAACCAATATGTAACTAGGTAGCTGTTATATAAAAATAATATATTTTAGTGGCAAGAGTCAGAGGCATTGACTTATTATCTATTCATATACAGTCCATGAATTAAAGAGTGGGACCATTTTTATTAAATTATCTCAATAAATATTAAAAATTTAGAATAAATTTATTTGTAGGGAAATTTGCCATTTTTATCTTCTTTTAGGTGACTTTCAAAGTCTATGCCTTATTATACTTTACAGTTATATTCTTTTACCATCTTTCCAAACTTTCTAGCATTTGTGTTTTAAATTTTACTCCTAGAATTACTTAGAGAGTTATTTTTAATAACAGCACTTCTGTTTTGAGAAAAATAATATTCCTAGTACATTTGTTGTATTCTTATGCTTGAATAAACTCATGGCAAGCCTATGACTTAAAAATGAATTTTTATTTTTTAATTAAGGTATAATTTATAGACAGTAAAAATCTATGTGGGGACTTGGCCCACAACCCAGGCATATGCCTTGACTGGGAATTGAACCAGCAACTCTTTGGTTCACAGCCCACCCTCAGTCAACTGATCTACACCAGCCAGGGGCTGTTCTTCATATTCACCAAAAACATGTAAAAGTTTCAGGTGCACAGCATCCTCCCCAATAGTTGATATTTTACTTGTCTTTTTTACTATTTTTTTTTTGTTCTTCAGCAGATGTGTCATTGTTTTGATATTGTGGAGATTTTTGAATTAATATTACTCCAATAACTAATGATGTTGAGCAGCTCTTTACATGCTTATTTGCCATCTGTATGTCTTCTTTGGTTAATTTTACTTTCAAATAATTTGTCTATTATTTACTTAATTATCAAGTTCTAGTATTTTTAATACATTCTGAATACAAGTTCTTTAGGAAATATGTGGCTTGTGAATTTTTTTCAGTCTGTAACTTGTTTTTCTCATCCTTTTAACAATGTCTTTCAGAAAGTAGTTTTTAATTTCTACAAAAAATAGGTATTATTTTTTTTCTTTTATGTGTCATGCTTTTGTTGTTATAGCTAAGAAATTGTCACAAAAAGTTTCTTCTGTTTCTCCTTTTGCTTTTTGTGTTTTATTGAGACATATTTGATGATTAAGAATTGTGAATAGTTAAGGTATACAATTTATTTGATATATATATACTAACTTTGTAGATTTGGGTTTTACATATGCAGTTAATTTTTGCAGAGTCCAAGATAAAGGTGAAGGTTTATTTTCCACAGTGTATACCCAACTGTTTCAGCATCATTTGTTTAAAAGATAGCTTAGTCAAAAATCAATCAGCCATATATGTGTGGGATTATTTTTGAACTTGCTGTTACATTCCATTCATCAACATGTCTTTTCTTTACCCAATATCATGCCATCTCAACTATTGTAAATGTATAGTAAGTCTTGAACTTTAGAGTACCAGTCATTCAACTTTGTGCTTCATTTTCAAAATTGTTTTGCCTTAGCTTCTTTGCATTGTTCTTTACATTTTATAGTCAATTTTTCAATTTCAACATTGAAATCCTCCTGGGATTTTAATTAACCGTATATTAAACTATAAATCAGTTTGGGATAAAATGTCACCTTAATAATATTTAATTTGGTAATCTACAGACAGTATGCCTTTCCACTTATCTGAGTCTTTTTTCAATGTTTTATGACTAATTACTTTTAACTGTCTTATTGTGGGTTCATGTTTCTTGTTTCTACTTTAAACATTTGGAATATCAATGTCACAGAAATAAATGTGGTTTTCTGGGATTAAATAGCAGTAGATATGGATCACTTTGTTTTAGAAGTTAGCAGACAGTGAGCTTTAGGAGGCTATTAATTGTGATTTTAGCCTCTCACTGTATGCTAGTATTTAATACATAAAGCAGCATAGTTAAGCCTCCGAAAAACTTACTAACCAACAGTATGCTCTGATATAGGAAGTGCTGTGGACGAATCTCACATCACTTTCCAAGTATGTAGGAGCTAAGACCTATGAAAGGTTGTGGTATAAAATCCTCTGGATTCATCTCATAAATTTCACTTCAGAGAATGACAATTATTCTTTTTATGAAAAAATGGAAGATCCCATTTTATTTCATGCAGCATAAGAAGTAAATATGCATATCTTCTTTAATAGCTATCCATCACATTGCAGAATCATGATTTACTCATTGACATGTGTCTTTTTCAAAAGAATGATTTTGAGATCAAAGAGGTAGTCCTTCTTGCTTTCAAAAAATTACTTTTGATATCTATTATTCTGTACATTTTTACCTCATTTAATTTAGCAGTGTCTTCAAAAACACGGAATTTATATTTCTAGTATACACTCCTACTTGTCATTAAATTCATTTCAACTATCTATTTGAGCTAGTGTTTTGCTCATAGAAAGATTACCTAAAAATGATATAATGTATTAAAAACTTGTCTGATGTATTTTAAAAGTTCTGAAGCATGCACAGTGAGTCATTACACAGTATACTTCTTCCCTCCACCTGAATGGGGAGAATTAGACATCTGGTGTGGCAGCCCGCCTAGGTCATCCTGTGGCACCCAACCCCAAATCTCTATGGCTTAACGAACACATGAGATTTAACATGCCTTATAATAGCTTCTATGCAGAGCTTCAAACTCACACTTTCTTATATTATTACATCATAACAATTTATATCATAACAAATACTTACCAAAGGAACATGTGAAAAGACATTTAAAACTAATCTGAGACTTATTACTGCCCCCTTATTTCACAGATGAAGAAATTAAAGCCTGGATTAAACAATTAACTTAAATCCCCACAGTTTGTTAGCAAAAATGTAACTAATACTGATGTGTCTTGGTTCAACATTATTTACCTTAAATATTCCTTGCTTGTTAATATGGTGTGCTTGAAAATTAAGTTTAATTTTCCATTGAGAATGAACTATAGACACAGGCAACAGTATGGTAATGACCAGAGGCAAAGAGGGGTAGGGGCAGTTTGAAGAAGGTAAAGAGGGTTGAGTATATGGTAATAGAAGAAAACTAGATTTGGGGTAGTGAGCATATGATGCAATATGAAAATGATGTATTTTAGAATTGCATACTTGAAACTTTTAATCAATATCATCCAAATAAACTGAATAAAAAATGGATTAAATATATCATGTAAGAGACGGGCATCAGCAGTCTTGGTTTTTTCGTGCCGGCTACCTCTTGTCAATCATCCTCTAGTTTGATTGACTCTTTTGGGGATCATAAAATTTTGATATAAAACATAGATCACATAGGATATGCTATTGGAATCATTTAGAAAGGCCTAATGAAGTAAATTTGTGTGCAAAATCTTATTTGTTGTATTTCCATTATGTGGCCTCCTGCAAACCACATAACATCAGAGATAGTTATTTGGTAGTTACATAGGCAACAATTTAAATTCTATCAAATTATGTTTTAAGTGTTTTTGGCTGTTTCTTGAAAGCTGCCTACAAATCTTATGAATGTTTTTCCATATCCTCCACAACAGCCATCAGCAAATTTCTTTCCTCGAAGCACTAATGTCATGAGATTTTAATAGGTGTTTAATGGGGGGAAAATGGGTCTGCGAACAATAAATGAAAAATTCTAGATTAAGCAAAAAATACGTAGAAACTTTATAGAGGATGTCTCAGAGCCTTTAATTATCTAATTGTTTAACAGGTTGAATGCATTCTAGGGACTTTGGATATGGCAGTAACAAACCTTAGGATATAGCACTAACAAAACTATGTTAGACTTCATGGTGATTATACTGTAGTTGGGGAATACAGGCATTAAAAACTAGGAAGTAAATATATGTTGAATTAGAATGTGCTAAATGCTTAGAAAAAAAATGTAGAGTCGGGAAGGGAGATGGGGCAGGGATGGAAGAGGGCAGGACGTAAAGTTGCACACCCCTAGTGAGGATAGGGCTCATTGAGAGTGTGACAGTTGATCAGGACATGGGGAAGGTCAGGACATTGGCCATGAGAATAGAAGGAAGGGTGTTTTTGGCAAAAATAAAATAATAACAAACAGTGCCAAGGCTTTGATGCAGGAGTATCTGAAAAGCAGCAGGAAGGCCTCCTGCCTGAAAGGTGTGAGGGGGGTGTAAAGAGGTGAGTGAGGCAAAGACAGTAGTAACTGAGTGGAGCTCAATAGGCCATTGGAAGGACTTTGGCTTTACACTGAATGAAATAGAAAAACAGTAAATATTTTAAACAAAAATGTTCTATATACTCTGACTATTTTAGGAAGAACAGTGTGGCTGCTCTATGGAGAATAGATTTTAGGGGAGCAGTGTTTTAAAATTTGAGATTTTTGTCAGCGGGTCCTTTATACAAGTTCTGTGACTTGACCCTTCTCCTTCTTTCACCCATTATCTGCCCACCCGCTGCCCTCCTCTCTAGTCACTGTCAGTTTGTTCTTTACTTCCAAGCCTCTGGTTCTATTTTGCTTACTTGTTTGTTTTGTTGATTAGGTTCCACTTGTTGGTGAGATCATATGATATTTGTCTTTCACCACCTAGCTTATTTCACTTAGCATAATGCTCTCCAGTTTCATCCATGCTGTCATGAAGGGTAAGAACTTCTTCTTTCTCTCTGCTGTGTAGTATTCCATTGTGTAAATGTACCAAAGTTTTTTGATCCATTCATTTACTGATGAGCACTTAGGTTGCTTCCAAAACTTGGCTATTGTAAATAATGCTGCTATAAACATTGGGATGCATAGGTTCTTTTGAAGTGGTGTTTCAGGATTCCTAGGGTATAATCCCAGCAGTGGAATTGCTGGGTCAAAAGGCAGTTTCATTTTTAGTTTTTTGAAGAAATTCCATTCCGTTTTCTGGCTACACCAGTCTGCATTCCCACTAACAATGTACTAGCATTACCTTTTTCTTTATAAACATGCCAGCACTTGTTGTTTGTTGATTTTTTATGAATAATCTTTAAAATTTTTCTTTTTATAATCTCTTATTGGAAGCATATCAGTAGTCCAAGAAAACTGTGTCCTTTTAGCAGATAAAAGAATATTAAGCTTTAGTTTTATATCATTAACTATTAATATTAAAGCTTAATTTTAAAAAACTTTTATAGCATATTATTTTAACCTTATTTAGCTTGGTCACATGTAAAATTATTTTCTCAAGATTCCTTTTATTGTAAACCTCTACAACTATTTTTCAAACCAAACACATTCTACTTTTCTTGTATGAAGTTTTTACCTTATTAGACATATTAGAGTTCTTAACCCTTACAAATTTAATTTCTTTTGAAAACTAAGATGTAACCAATTGTAGACTGTATGTCATACAAGAATCCTCTAGATTGATAAACTTATAAAAACATAATTTTTAGAAATATGCTTTTTTACAGTATAATTTTGCAATGTTATTTATTAATGGATCCAAATTTATCTTTTGGTTTATCTGTAATAAGAAGCCAAAAAATACATAAACCTATGTTCAGTAGTTAATGTTTTAATACTTTATTTTATCTAGATACTCAATAATTTAATGTGATTCATCATTTAATATAACTTAGCAAAATTCTAAGTGAAACCGGAAGGGTTTTGGGAAACTATTTTTAAGTATTTATACTATAACATAATAATTGCTAAGAATTTCACCTAATACTTTTTATTCTGCTTGCATTTGCTTAATGTTTTAGTTCTTTCCAATTATGTTTAGATTATGCTGAAAACTTCATTATGCATTAGACCATGTCAGTCATTTAAGCTACTATTTCTAGCTGACAGATTTTTCAAGGGGTAACAAGAACTTACTGACTAATGTAGCCAGGTAGAATGAAAGGATTATACTTAATTTGAATACCTGAAGACACATGTATTTCAATTAAAACAACAACCTAATTTAGCTTTAATTAGGCATGTTTTCCCCAGTTCATGTGAATCTAAAAGTCATTTGAATTGGTTTCTGTTATATTTGGGGGACTTTTTATATAAGTTTGTGTTTGTTTAAGCCAATGAAACAGGGCTCTTCTACAAATTAGCAATGCCAATTACACATAGAAAACACCACACATATATGTCACATATTCATAAACATACAAAGACACAGACAAATGCAAACAGAGATCTTCAATAGTTTTGTTTTAAAATTTTAACCATGAGATGGGCATGATAGTGTAAAATGCACAAAAAGAACAGTTGGAATAAGTTAAGTTTATCTGTTTAGGTGGCTAAAGCTTTTTCTTATTAATATTTGCAGAGAAAAGACTTGTGTCTTGACAAGTAATCTTGTCACTGTAGAGCACCTTGAATATTTTTTTAAATGATTTTTATTCCTCTTCAGTCTTAACGATTGAGGATGGTAAAGATAGGTGGGCTTCGAGCTGCTTCTAGAGCTACATGTCTAGTTTGCTAAGCTTTGTGAGATAAAGACAGTCGTTCTCAATTTCTTACAGAATTGAATCGAAGCCTAAATGACATCATAGTTTGGTTTACTGGTCCTAAAACATTATTACATTATTCCTAATTTGCTTCTTTCCCTCTAGGCTCACTAAAAATTTTTTTATAAGAATAATTTGCGTTTTAAGGAATGGCTCCTAGGTCCTTCAGAAGGTGGGGGTAGAGACTGTGCATCACAAGGGTATATAGTATCCAAAGTACAAGCCTTTAAAAAAATCTGTTCCTATCAGCCTCTGAATATTAGCCTCCAGCTTCTAATTCATACTGTGTGGGCTCAAACAACTTCATACTTTCTTTTCTTTTCCTTTTTTTAAGCATGCTTAATTAATATTGCTTGAAAGGTGGATTTATATGTCTTTGGTTTTACATTATTAGGTAGGGGATATGTTCTCTGGGGAAACACAATATCCATCACCATAATCCAAGCAGGTAAAAGAGATATAATCCCTTTGCATAAAGCCTGTTTAAATATACTAATTTTCCTATAAACTTTTACCTTAATTCTATCAACTTTTACATTTTTTTAAAAAACTATAGCCTTCATGAGGGTTTTTTCAATAGGTTTTGGTTTTATAATACTAGGTAGAGGAAGTGTTCTTGGCCAGATGTAATATCCATTCTCATAAAAGTGTCCAACCCTTGGCCTAAAGGCTGCATGTGGCCCAGGATGGCTGGGAATGGGGCCCAACGCAAAGTTGTAAATTTACTTAAACCACTGTGAGATTTTTCTGTGATTACGTGCTGCAGTGTATTTAATGTGTGGCCCAAGACAATGCTTCTTGTTCTAGTGTGGCACAAAGATGCTGAAAGTTTGGATACCCCTAAAACATTCAGGTACAGTTGATACAACTTCTTTACATAAAGCCTGCTTAAACATTCTATTTTTTAATAATCTTATCAATTCTTACATTTTTATATCCTTTTAACCTAATTGTAGCCACAGTCAGAGCTTCCCTGATGGGTTTTGGTACAACAGTTCATGGGTTTCTCATTATATTTCCTCCCTCCAGAATTTTGAAGTTTCCCCAAACTGGGGTACAGAAACCAGACTTATTTGGGGCCCTTTAATGTTAAAGGATCACAAGAAGGTTGCCTTGGAGCACCCAGCCTTAGGTAGATTAAAATATTTGTATTAAAAATGTATTAAAAATGTATTAAAAATCTTTGTTTTAACATCATCAATGTCTGTTTTATTTATCCCAGACATTTTTAAAGGAAATTCTTAAGGCCATTCTACCTCTTCGTATCCACTTTTTAAAATTTAACCTTTTTTATAGTTACTGATAAAACAGCTGCTTGCTCTCTAAAATTTTTCTAATTTAGAAATGTTTCCAATTCAAAGGATTTGTTTTCTGGCCATTGATGATAGGATCTATTGATCTCAAACCAGTATGCCTTTTCTATGGCTTAACTGTGGACAAAGGAAACATCCCCAAAAGAGAGGGCAAAAAATGCGGCCCTCAAAAGACCCAGAAAGTTTCCTCCCAGAGTTGGATGCAACCCTCCCAAAACACGGTAATCATGTTTCTTCCTTTTTGAACAGAATAGGGTGACCCTCCAAGTTTCTCTTTTTATTTATTTATTTATTTATTTATGGTAGATTTCCTAAGTTTGTATCCTGCAGCTGATAGAAAGCAAAAAGTAAGTGGGGCCCTGTTTTCTTTCTTTCTTTCTTTCTTTTTTTTACCATGTCTACAAGGAAAAGAATTAATAAAAACCATAAGTATTCTTTTTTTCCCATATTTTTTGTCTAATTATTTTTCAAGTAGTTTTCTGTCTATTACTCCCATCCCGTCCCACCCCCGTGCTCCCCCCTCCCTCCCATTTCCACCCTTCTCAGTTGTTGACCATGTATCCTTCATATATGTTCCTCTAAATCCCTCCCTTATTTCCCCTGAAATTCCCTCCCCTCTCCCCCCTGGTCACTGTCAGCCTGTTCTCTATTTCAGTGTCTTTGGTTATATTTTGCTTGCTTGTTTGTTTTGTTGTTTAGCTTCCTGTTAAAGGTGAGATCATATGGTATTTGTCCTTCAACACCTGGCTTATTTCACTCAGCATAAGGCTTTCCAGTTCCATCCATGATGTTGCAAAAGGTAGGAGCTCCTTCTTTCTTTCTGCAACATACAATTCCATTGTGTATATGTACCATAGTTTTTTGATCCATTCATTTACTGATGGGCACCTAGGTTGCTTCCAACTCTTGGCTATTGTAAATTGTGCTGCTATGAACATTGGGGTACATATGTTCTTTGGGATTGGTGCTTCAGGGTTCTTAGGATACAATCCTAGCAGTGGAATTACTTGGTCAAAAGGCAAGTCCAATTTTAGTTTTCTGAGAAAATTCCATACTGTTTTCCATAATGATTGTACCAATCTGCAACCCCACCAACAGTGGACCAGAGTCCCCATTTCACCACACCCTCTCCAACATTTGTTGTTTATTGCTTTGTTTATGATAGCCATTCTCACCGGTGTAAAGTGGTATCTCATTGTGGTTTTAATTTTCATCTCTCTGATAGCAAGTGATATTGAGCATATTTCATGTGTCTCTGGATCCTCTGTATGTCCTCCTTGGAGAAGTGTCTGTTCAAGTCCTTTCCCCCTTTTTTAATTGGGTTAGTTGTCTTCTTAGAGTGAAGTCGTGTGAGTTCTTTTTATATTTTGGAGATTAAACCTTTGTCTGAGGTATCATTGGCAAATATGTTTTCCCATACGGTTGGTTGTCTTTTTATTTTAATGCTGTTTTCTTTAGCCGCGAAGAAGCTTTTTATTTTGATGAGATCCCATTTGTTTATTCTTTCCTTTATATTCTTTGCTCTAGGGGACACATCAGTAAAAATGTTGCTGCGTGAAATATCTGAGATTTTCCTGCCAATGTTCTCCTCTAGGACTTTAATGGTGTCACGTCTTATATTTAAGTCTTTTATCCACCTTGAATTTATTTTGTTGTATGATGTAAGTTGGTGCTTGAGTTTCATTTTTTTACATGTAGCTGTCCAGTTCTCCCAACACCATTTGTTGAAGAGGCTATCTTTACCTCATTTTATGTTACTGCCCCCTTTGTCAAATATTAATTGACTGTAAGACCTACAGCCAACATCATACTCAATGGCCAAAAACTAAAAGCTTTTCCACTCAGATCAGGAACAGGACAAGGTTGTCCACTTTCACCACTTCTATTTAATATAGTATTGGAAGTTTTAGCCTCAGCAATTAGGCAAGAAAAGGAAATAAAAGGCATTCAAATTGGAAAGGAGGAAACAAAACTGTCATTGTTTGCAGATGACATGACAGTGTAAGTGGAAAATCCTATAGACTCTACCAAAAAACTGCTCAAACTAATAAATGAATTTGGCAAAACAGCGGGATACAAAGTCAATATCCAAAAATCAAAAGCATTTTTGTATACTAACAATGAATCAGCAGAAGCAGAAATCAAGAAAAAAATCCCATTTGATATAGCAAAAACAAAAATAAAATATCTGGGAATAAATCTAACCAAGGAGGTAAAAGACCTGTATGCAGAAAACTACACAACACTGAAGAAAGAAATCAAGGAAGACACAAACAAATGGAAATATAAACCGTGTTAATGGATTAGAAGAATTAACATCATCAAAATATCCATACTACCCAAAGCAATTTACAGATTCAATGCAATACCTATTAAAGTACCAATGGCATATTTCACAGACATAGAACAAACACTTCAAAAATTTATGTGGAACCATAAAAGACCCCGAATAGCAGCTGCAATGTTAAAAAAGAAGAATAAAGTAGGAGGGATCACAATACCTGATATCAAACTGTATTACAAGGCCACTGTAATCAAAACAGCCTGGTACTGGCATAAAAACAGGCACATAGACCAAACCATGAGTATTCTTAACAAATATTTATGAGTGATTAAGTCCAAGGAACTAGTTACGCAAATATTTTCTCCTGCTAACCTAAATTTACAAAAAGGACCCCTACCATTCTCCTTCCAAACTCTGCAGGTGGCGATCTGGCAGTCTAACTTGCCAGGAACCCTATCCTTTTGCCAGCTGTCATTAAAGGTCCTAGGCCCTTTCTACTGCTTTAGCTTTGGTTGAGCAGTGACGAGCCAGTGAAGTATGCTATTGGCTGCACCAACTTCAGCAGAGTACGCAAATTTTCTCTACCCTTATGGGTTCCTTCAGCTGTTCTAATCAATCAGTGTGGGGCCAATTAACAAGAGAAAATAACCAAATTTAATTGCATACACATGTATGGGAACCCAACATTCGTGAGAGAGTCAAAAACCCCACAAACAGAAGTGTTTCAGAGACAGAAAGGAAAACTTTGGTATATATGAGGTTCCGAGATAAGGAATGAGGTAAGAACCCTAAGGCTCCAGAGAGGAAGAGGGTGATTTGCAGGATGACAAGGAGAGCACTTATTCAGTAGTTTTATTATCTTCCATATAGTTAGATTATAAAAAGTCATTTTTGGCAATAATTTTTATTATGAACAAGGCCCCCAGTTTAAAGTCTTCTAGGTCATTAAGGGAGGGGACAGATCTTTTTCCTGAACCCACAGAGTCTCAGTTCCCTTCAGCTCAAAGTAATGCACATGCCGAAGGGACGCATCTTGGAGAGGACTATTCGGAATCACTAGGTACTTTTAGCTGTTATTGCCATTGCCATCTGAGTCTGGAATTGGAGGGACAGGTCTGGGCTGTAGATTAAAAATTTAGAAATTATTGGTTTATATATGTTCTTTAAAACCAGAGGACTGAATCATATCACTAAGAACACATGTGTATATAGATATTATAAATAATATATGCTTGATTTTCCAAAGTTTCTTGCTCCAAGAGTTTTCTCTTGATGCCTCTTTTCCACCTAGTATTCTATAAGAGAATATCATGAAAATCTCTGAGTGGATGTTTAGTGAAAACCTTTAGAGGAAAAAATAACACTTCACTCATTTGCTGAAGGGCACTTAGGCTGTTTCCAGCACTTGACTATATTATAAATTGTGCTCCTATGAACATAGGGGTGCATAGGTTCTTTTGAATTGGTGTTTTAGGGTTCTTAAGGTATAATCCCATCAGTGGAATCACTGGATCGAAACTAAACCCTTTTTAGTTTTTTTGAGGAAATTCCATACTGCTTTCCACAGGGGCTGTACCAGTCTTCATGCCCACCAACAGTGCACTAGGGTTTCCTTTTCTCCACATCCTCATCAGCACTTTTTGTTTGTTGATTTGTTAATATGGCTATTCTGATGGGTGTGAGGTGGTGTCTTATTGTGGTTTTAATTTGTATCTCTCTGTTGGCTGGTGATGGTGAGCATCCTTTCATAAGTCTATGGTCCCTCTGTATGTCCTCCTTGAGAAGTATATATTCAGATCCTTTGCCCATTTTTAATTGGATTGTTTGTCTTCCTGGAGTGGAATTGTGTGAGTTCTTTATATAGTTTGGAGATGAAACCCTTGTCTGAGGTATCATTGGCAAATATGTTTTCCCATATAGTTGGATCCCTTTTTGTTTTTCTGATGTTTTCTTTAGCCATGCAGAAGCTTTTTAATTTGATGTAGTTCTATTTGTTTATTTTTTCCTTTATTTCTCTTGCCCTAGGAGATATATCAGCCAATACATTGCTGCGTGGGATATCTGAATTTTTACTGCCTATGTTCTCCTCTAGGACTTTTATGGTGCCACAGCTTATATTTAAGTCTTGTATCCATCTTGAGTTTATTCTAGTGTATGGTGTAAGGAACTCCTATCTTTCAAGATAGCATGGATGGAACTGGATAAATCAGGTAGCAAAAGACAAATATCACAGGATCTCACCAATGCGAGGAACCTAATGAACAAACCAAATGAGCAAAATAAAACCAGAGACATGAAAACAAGGAACAGACTGACAGTGACCAGAGGGGAGGGAAGCAGGGCGTGGGGTGGAAAGAAAAGGAAGGGACATGTATGAATGAGCCATGAACTTGGACAACAGGGTGGGGGTTGACTGTGGAAGCAGGGAGTAGGCAGAGCAGTGGAGAGCAAAGAGGGAAAATGGGGACAACTGTAATAGAAAAACAAAGGATTCAAAAAATAATACTTCAAATATGTTGAGAAAAATATTATGATTTTTTCTCAGAAAAGTCCATCAAATTTACCTTGGAATAAAAACCAGAGTTCTATATGGCAGGGAGCAAAGACAGTGGATAGAAATAATGGGCTCACACCAGGGTATATATGCAGGAGCTCAGTAGATACACCAATTTTCTCATTATTCCTGTCTGCCATAGATGCATGTAGGATAAAAAGCCATACTAATAGTGTCTCCAACAGATTGGAAACTATCCAAACAAGTTTGTATTATCAGCAATTAGAAGCAGCTCTCTTATTGGTCACTGGCCAAGATGCTTTAATTTTTTTCCCCCCGAGAGGTGGGAGAGAATGAAATACAGGAGCTCAGTTGTAGGATGCAGATACTGTCCTGAACTTTTTTTTTTTTGGTCAAACCTCTTCCACTAGCCATTTCTAGAGTCTCTTGAGTTTTCCTTGGACACAAGGAATTCTGCTTTTTAGGCATGATGACATAAATTAGCCATAGGAGCATGTTATAGCTTGAATCATTTCTCTGGTCTTGGTGGATAGATTTGCAGTGGTCCTTGCATAAGCTCACATCTGTTCTTACCTGAGGCCGGATAATAGAGTTGACAGAGAGTTGACTTACTCGCAGGGTTTGGCCACTGACCATGACCCAAACTGAAATCCACCGACTGCTGTGAGACTCCATCAAGTCCCCATATTCTTGTCAGAATGATGTTCTAACCAGGATGATGCGATGCCTGAAGTTAACACTGATTCTTTGTGGGATCTTGGGTTTTTCACAAGAGGGCTTATTAAATCGGTAAGAGATAATTAACCCTACACTCCTTTCATAGAATTTGTGCAGATGAAAATTTTAGGGTATCACCTTTTCTTTTCTCTACCGACATTTTACCAAGCCCTTCCAAATATTATGTCATCGAATTCTTAGAGAATGCTGTGATATTTTCCTGATTATTCCATTTTTCTAGTGAGGCAACCAAACATGGCAGAGGTTAACATTTCATAGAATAGCATGGTGTAGGCAGAGAAATGGGACTGACACATGACCTCAACACCCTTGCTCTTCTTTTCCACGCTCATAAAAACTCCTCCAGCATGGCGTGTTAAGTCAAGGACGCAGAGATATCACACTCAGTCAAGTTGGCACATTTGATTATGGGTTTTGATGACCTTTAAGTCAATTGCAAACATGATATGAAGCATCTGTGGACAGCATTCCCTCACCCCATGGACTTTCCCACCAGGAGGTGTCTCGCTGCTGTTTTCAGGTATCTGCTATAAAACAGTCCCTATTTCACAAGAGTCCCAGAGGTCTTTTCTTCCTATATCCACACTGTTTTGATAGCCAGTCTATTCTGTCACACAAAGAGCAACTAGGAAGTTAAGAGGCTGCGGGGGTCTTTCATCATTGAGCACATTCTTTGTGAAGCAGTGGTTGACTTTAGCTTGTATACATACATGCACATTCATTCACACATATATCTGTACATATATAAATATATGTTCCTATTGCATTATTGTTTGTGTGTATACACACATACACAGGCACACAACTGATGACTGTTTACAAGTGAACCCATGTCACCACCACCCACATCAAGATATGGAACATTTTTTCAGACCCCAGGAAGTTCTTTGATCCTTTTCTAGACCAAAGCAAACTCACCTTCAACCCTCAGTCCTCACACATAAATACATGCATTCTTAGAGGTGACCAAAATATAGACTAGTTTTCTCTGTTCTTAAACTTCACATGTGTGGAATCATAAGGAATGCATTCTTTGTAGTCTCGCTTCTTTCTCTCAACAGGTTTTGAGGTTCATCCACGTTCTTTCTCATTTAGTATTTGTTTGTTTTTCATGTTTATATCTTTGTAGTAAGTAGTTCATTGTCTGGATGTCTTTCAAATGGTTTATCCACTTTTCTGTTGATGGATACTTGGATTAAAGCGGCTAAGAGCATTTTGTCCCTCGTCTTTGCATGCACATAGGCACTTATTTCTCTTGAGTATGTGCCCATGAGTGGAATTGTTGAGTCACAGAGTCTGGCTTAGATTTTTAGAAAGTGATTTGGAATGCTGTTTTGAGTGAAGGATGAGGAATCAAATGATTTCAATGAAGTTAAATAGTGCTTATTGGATAAAGAAGTATCGGGGTTACTCAGTCTGCAAGATAGGACTAAGGGGTGATTTCCTAATTCTCTTGAAGTATATAAAGAGTAATTTTAAGGAAGAAAGGAAGGCACTATCAATTTATACAAAGTGCAAAATGAAAGAAAATGGGATTACATTTTGACAAAAGAGTGCTTAGGCAGAGTATTATCATAATTAACATAGAAATAGGTTACTGTCCCCGGGGTGTCTTCAAACATAATAGTGCTCTTTCCTTGGGTAAAGGTAGATAGTTATGAAAGCAAACTTTTCTTGCTATCTCATGAGTCCTTGATTTGCCTTCTCCTGAAAGGTCCAATTTTCTTTCTAATATATCTGTGCATAGAGTGACTATGTATTTTTTTACTGTTGTAGCTAGAATACTTTAATCCAGCACAAATAATGCTACACTGGGTGGTGTACCATGACAAAGGCTTAAATCTGGACCCTCCAAGCAAAACTGCAGGATATGAGTGTGGATTTGTGATTAACGTTTCTGGGGTGAACCAGCGACACCCGGACACATTCGACAGAAGTAAGGCTGTTGGGGAGCTCTGCTGCCAGTCCGAGGGAGTAGCTCACGTTAGACCACACTTTCTACAGATAATGAATATAAACTCTGGGCAAAATATAAAGAGCACAGTAAAAAAAGTAAAAGAACACAGTAAAAAAAAAAAAAAAAAAAACAGGGAAACTGCAGAGAGGAGTCCATTCTTTGAGGAAGAAAATGGCTCTTGGGTTTATTTTTATGCCTTCTTACCTGAGAAAAGGCTGCAGTAGGCACCATGTTGGGTGCCTAAAACTTTCCAAAGTATCTTCTTGCTTCTCTTTGGGACAGAGACTTAATCGCCTTCGTCAGGTTAGTGAGAGACACTTGCGAACCCAGGTCTTAGCCTCATTTATTTTATTTTTTATTGTATTGGGCTATAAAAACATAGAAAGTCAACTCATATTCCTATATTGGACTGAATCAGAGACACTCAGCATATGTGACATCGTTGAGGGAAAGCCTCAATGTTCTAAATTCAGGATGGATTCTGAAGAACCGACACATAGCCTTATTTGAATTCATAAAAGCTTTCATAAGAGAACTTACATACACGGACAAAGCAGCTGCTCTCAGGGGTGGTTGGCTGGGAAGAAACCAAACTGTGCCCAGGACAGGGTCTCTTTTCCATAGGGGGTTAATAATAAAGCCATATCTCAGGTGGTCACCTAGGACGCCCCAAGAACAATGCATTCCTAAATTAACAGACCACATCAGGCAGTAATCACACTCTCTACATTCATTAACCTCCTTCTTTGGGGCATGATGTTTATCGATGGGTGGCATTCTGGTTTTCTGGGTAGTTCGCCAAGCCTGAGGCTACACAGAGCAAAATGAAGAGTCCAATATTTCCTGGATGCCTTTTCCGGTAGGGCCATATTGCATCTAAAGTGAATTCGCCTACAGATACCTTTGCAAGAATTGGAAAACATCACAGTTTGGGGAGAAAACAGCCTGCCTGAAGAATTCTTGGCAAACAAACTAAAAAAGATGTCTAGGGCCATGCACAGCACAACCTCAGAAGATGCTGTTCTCACAGGATGCTTTGTGAAGGAAATCTGCTGGAGTTGTATCTGGATACCCTGTCCAGCCGAAGGTGGTGTTGTCAAGAGCTCCCTCCTCTGAGAGGTCACTGTCCCATGCACAAAGCACACGGCTCTGTGAGCCGAGTGTGGCCTGTGTTTCAGCCCCGACTTGCCCACTGCACAATGAGTGATGTACATGGAGGTAAATGGCAGCTTTGTGCCTACTTGTTTCATAACTAAGAAAACATGTTATCTAATTTATGCCCTGTGCTTCCTTACCTTCACAATGCCGTTTTTGGACCATTGTTTGTGGTCCTTTTCTCATGTTCCCTGGACTGAGAGGAAGACTGTGACTGAAAAATGTCCCACATGTCAAAGTTAGTCTTCAAGGGCATACTGATTTGAAAACACATTTCAAAGGCTACATATGTATAACTTTTTCTTTTAATAGTACAAGCTTTAATAGCTTGAAGTCCTAAGATAATAATTTTGATGTCCCAATCAGCCATCACCATTGTAGGAAATGGTTTTGTCTAAATTTCACTTCTCAAAACACTTTTTGTTTTATCTGGAAATATAGCTAATTTTCAATCTATGTGTTTTATTGCAAGAAAACGTTGACCTTGTACTCAGACATGTCAGGATGATCATTTTCCTTTTGGTCATGGGAACCCAGCAGAGAAGTTCACTTTGGCAATTTTTTCAAGGATATGTTAAGTATTGTGTTACTTTTCTGCTGTTGCCATTGCAAACTGCCACACACCTAATGGCTTAAAACAACACAACTTTATTAGCTTCAGTTCTGTGGTTCAGATGTCCAATAAGCATCTCACCAGGCTAGAAATCAAGAGACTGGCAGGGCTGCCCTTCTTCCTTAAGGCTCGGTTTCTTGCTCATTTGAGTTGCTGGCAGAATTCATTTCCTTGCAGTTGTAGGACCAAAGTCTACCTTTTCTCGCTGACTGTCAGCTGAGAGCTGTGCACAGCTTCTAGAGACCTCTGCATTCCTTGGCTCCTGTCCGTCTTCCTCCACTTCAAAAACAGCATTGACAAATTGAGTCCTTAAGTTCTATCTCTCTGACTTTAAAGGCTCATGTTGTTAGATTAGACCCATCTGGTTAATTTACTCTACTCCCCTCAACTCCAGATGTGATTGTTTAACCTAAATCACATCTAAAAAATTGTCACTTTTCTCATGTAATGCCGTATATTCTCAAGTTCCTGGAATTAGGATCTGGGCATCTTTGGAGCAGCCAGTATTTGCCTGTCATAGCCTTGAGGCATTCTTCTGTAATCACATTTGTAGCTTAATTTATTTAGTAAACAAGTAATGAACCCTTAGTTTGCAATGGAGAATATACAGATGAATGAACTACAGCGTTGCTTCTTAGGTGCCAATCACTACAGCAACCAGACTCATATTTACAGATGCAAGCTGAGTTCATTATAAATATCAATTTACCTGGGTGGCTCCTTAAAAATAGAGATAGTGGCTTTCCTCACCAGATTCCCAGTGTTAGACTTTCCTTGGGGCACATAATAAGCATTCAGATAGTATTGCTGAATTCATTAATTTTAAGAATATATTTTTTATTCTCATAAGAGAATATGCTTACTGACTTTAGAGAAGGGGGAAGTGAGGGAGAAAAAGAGAGAAACATTGATGTGAGAGCAGAACATCGATCAGTTGTCTGTCACATGTGCCCTGGCTGGGGACTGAACCGACAACCTAGGCATGTGTGGAAATTGAACCTGCAATTTGGTTTACAGGACGATGCTCCAATCAAATGAGCCACATGCAGCAGGGCAATTTTTACAATATTTGTTAAGCATCTGCCTAATGCCAAATACTGTTCTAGATGTTTGCTAAACATTAGTGAGTAACATAGACAGACTTTATGCAGTTGTGGAACTTACATTCTAATGGGGCACTTAATTTTTTAGTGTGGGCACTTTAATTTAGAGATTTTGAGTGCCATTTGAGGGTGTCTGAATCTTCTTTCATTGCTAGGGAAGAAACAGGTGAATTGACAAGATCTAGTTTTTTTCATAGCTAAACAGGTGAGAATTTAGTTTTTAGAAATCCCTGATGGTAGAGTAGAGGATGGATTGGCAGATTGGAATTTAAGAATGGCTTGCCAAAACTTGAACCAAAACAGTAACAATTGTAATGGGCTCAAGAGATATTTATGAGACAAAACTCTAGAGAAGGGAAAAATTTAGGGAAACTAAGGCTAGTTTGGAAGCTATATGGGAAGCTGATACAACAAGGGCCATGCATTTATAATCTATTTGAATATAGGTGATAGTTACCCTCTTTACATTAGATATTTATTTAATGAGAAACATCCTGTTAATATATGAAAATGTACATTCACAGAAACAATTTGACATAAAATCTAGCATTTTGTATCATGCTACTAACATAACCTATAATGCATTGGGCATTTGTGAAACCTATAGTATCTGTCAACATTCAAACAGGGAGTTTAAGCAGTTATTCTTTTTGAAAGCAATAGAATTTATGTGCAGAGCCATCAGAACTGAAAGCTTGACATGGGAAATTTAGCAGTTGATTTCAACTGAGAACACATCAGAGGTGACCTACATAAAGAAACTTAGTATGAATGATTCCTCCTTTGGGGGAATCTACTTTTGTTCTTTCTTGTTCAACTGGGAAGAGAAAAAGAATCCTGTCTGTAAAAATGCTGAGAAAGAAACTAGGATGGAGAATTGTTTTAGAGGGCCCATTTGCATTGTGTCTGTGAGAACCTCCATAGGTTAGGTATTAGAATTTATTCATTACATCTGAATATGCTTCTTTCTTTAATGGCTTTTCAATGATGACTCCTTTGGCACTGGCTGGCCAAGGTCCTGCAGGCATGAAACCATTGATCAGGAAATATTTCTGCAGCAGAAAGAACCTGGAGTCGTCCAGAAAGGCCAATGGAATCTTTGAAAGAGCAGTCTGCCTCCTGACCCCTCCACAGACAGTTCAAAATCTTTTTACACACAACACAGAATGCATTGAAAGCCACAAGGCAGGGAGCAACTGATTTTGACTTTATATGTGCTGTGATAAATACACACACACGTACACAGACAGACTCGGACACGCTGGTAAAATTTCAACACAGCACAGGAAGTAGGGACCAAAAATTGAAATGCATACAGTATTTGTTCATATTGCAGAGAGCCTAATGAAATGCTTGGGATGAAATAACTCAGTCAGCTGACTGGAAGTTTTAGGTTCCAAGAGTTAATTGTCAATAGTCTTATATCCAAATTAACTTTATTGGAGGTTATAAGAGGTAAGAGTTTACTATATTCTATACAAAGATATACACACAGTGATACACAGACACACATTAAGAAATTAGTATAAAAAGAAAACTAGCTTTGTTTTGAAACTATTTATATGTATCAGATAATCTTAAATTCTCCTGAGGTCATAGAGATACCTTATACTAGTACCTTGTACAGCAGGTTACTAGAAATATTATTCAATTAACTTCCAGTCATGGAGTTGTGGAATCTTAGAGCTAGGAAGGGGTTAGCCCAATACTCTCATTTACACAATGTAGAATACTTGAGAATTTCCCCAATTCATAGAGCTGGATATTAAGAACAAAATTAGATACCAAATATTGTCTTTTCTGGAAGAATGTCTCTTCAGTATTCTTGCACTTAATTTTTCAATGGGTATTAGGTTTATAAGGGGATAGGAGGAGTGAAATTTCAATAAATTAAAGTCCAGAATGAAGAGAAATTTGGGAATTCATTTGTTTTTCTATCTCTGTCTTTCTCTCATTGTCATTCTACTATGTCACTATGGGAAGTTTTATTCAAATATTCTGCATATTTAAGATTTATCCCCCTGAACATCCAAACCCCTGGCCTTTTGCTTATCAAATAAATATATTGTGATTCCTGGAAAGTCAATATTTTAAAGAATTAGAGATCCTTGAGGGAAAATGTGTGTACTTTACAATTAAATACTTTATATTTGATAAACATTTTATCTTTTCACTGATCTTAGTGCCTTAAGGAAGATAAAGCATCAAAATAAGCAGAACCAAAAGACTGGCAAGCAAACAGTTTCCTAAAATTGAAAGGTGAGGAAATATAAGTATGACAGTCAATTTTTTTCTTTGCCTAAAGCTGCTTATTGTATTTGCATTAATAATGAGTTTGTGATATTTCTGACTTGTTAGGAAGTAGTATAAAAATGGACAAATAAACTACTGGCACTGAGAAAATATTCATCTTGTTTTTTTTATTATTTAAGGCTTCCACTTGCACTACTTGCTTTAAAAACATTTTTTAAGAAGCATCATGTCTGAGAAAGTTGAGGATGACTGAAGAAATTACATGACATAACAAGTAGAGGGAAGTTTAAGTCCCAGCATAGTGTGACTTTATAAAACTTTATTGAAATATTTTTTGCTATTATTCTGAGATCAAAAAGCTAAGATCTAGATAGATTATAAGCCACGTATGGATAGGAGCCACGTCTTATTCAGTTTTGCTTCCTCTAGGGAATTTTACCATAGAACACTTAGCACTTGTTACCCTCAACTGTAACTGACCCATAGAAAATAATGTGTTTCTACTATTTATTCCATTATTCCATTATCCTCATTGTGTGGACAAATTGTCTATCACCATAAATCAGTCCATGTGTTTGGATTTAAATATACAGTACTAAACCTTTAAATGGGCTTAATAACACCAACAAGCCATCCAGGAAGATTTCCATGAATTAGAAACTATAGGGATAGGCTATTACAGAGGAGATTACGGAAAGCTTTTTGAAAGGTATACTTGCATGCACACATTACTCTTTTTAAATTATATTGAAATTTAATCATAGTATTATATTTTCAATTCTCAGTCATTATTTATTATTTTCCAGAAAGTATTCTAGCTGAAAGGGAAAAGAGAGAAATATCTAGCTCTTTTTTCTACCTTTCCATAGGATGAGCTGAAAACAAAGTGTGTATGCTAATGTCCATTCCCCTTCATAATCATAATCAAGAAGTGTGACGACTCTAAAGCTTGTCACAGAAAAGTATGTTCTGTGAAGCTTCAAGGCTGGGAAGTGCACGTATTTTTGAGTAACTTAGATGCAGATTCAAATGATAATTGCACATATTGACTTTGAGAATGAAATCTGAGATTCAAGCTGTCAAAACCAAGAGAAACTTTCCAAGTCTCCATCACTTCATATGTAAAGTAAGGGACCCCCCTCCGCCGCCCCAAGAATTAATTGACAAAACAAGGTCAAGGATATCTGGCATATTGTCTGGCATTAATATGTGCATATGAGTGTCCTCTCCCAGAATTAGCTGGTGGCACTATTTCCAAAAAAAATGATTGACATTATGCATGAAAGAACCTATATTTTACGGTCATTTAAATGTAGGTTGGAGCATCCTTTTCTTTCTTAATTTTTAATTGAATTCATTGAGGTGACATTAATTAATCAAACTGCACAAACCTCAAGTATACGACTCAGTAACGCATCGTCTACACACCACATCCTGCACTCACTGTCCAAAGGCACGTCTCTTTCCACTGCCACTTTTCCCCGTTTTGTCCTCCTCCACCACCCTCCATCCTCCTCCACCCCTCTTTCCCTCTGGCTATCACCATACTGTTGTCCCTATCTATGTGTTTTTTTCTCCTTCATTCCTTTTTCACCTAGCCTCCCAGCCTCCTCTCTGACAGCTCTCAGTCTATTCTTTGTGTCTATGGTTTGGTTTCTGTTTTGTTGGTTAGTTTATTTTGTACATTAGATTCCATATAGGAATGAAATCATATGGGGTTTATCTTTCTCTGACTGGTTTTTTTTTTTTGCTTAGCACAATAATCTTCAAGTCTATCTATTCAGTCACAAAAGATAAGATTCCCCTCTTTTTTATGACTGAGTATTATTCCATTGTGTAAATGTACCACATCTTTTTTTTTATCCACTCATCTACTGATGGGCACTTGGGCTGCTTCCAAATCTTGCCTATTGTAAATAATGCTGCAGTGAACATAGGGCTGCCTATATTCTTTCAAATTAGTATTTCAGGTTTCTTTGATGTAGTCCCAGAATTGGAATTGCTAGGTCATAAGGCAGTTCCATTTTTAATATTTTAAAGTAGCTCCATACTGCTTTCCACAGTGGCTGCACCAATCTGCTCAGATATTTCTTATAGCAATATTTTTTTCGAATAGATTACCTTGGGCAAGGGAAATAAAAGAAAAAATAAACAAGAGGCTACCTCAAACTAAAAACTTTTTGCACAGCAAAGAAAGCCACCAATAGAATGAAGACAACTCACTGAATGGGAGGAACATATTCACCAATGATAAATCTGATAAAAAGTTAGTGTCCAAAGTTCATAAAGAACTTATAAAACAATACCCAAACCAGAAACATTCCAATTTAAAAAATGGGCAAAAGACTTCTCCAAAGAATACATACAGGTGGCCAATAGACGTACGAAAAGATGCTTAACATTACTAATCATCAAAAGCAAGTTAAAACCACAATGAGATATCACCTCACACTTGTCAGAATGGCCATCATCAAAAAATCCTCAAATGACAAGTGTTGGCAAGGCTGTGGAGAACAGGGAGCCCTGGTACGCTTTTGGTGGGAATGCAGATTGCTGTAACTCTACTGTTTTAAAATTTGAACTAATTCACCTGAAAAGATATTTGGAGATTCATGAAAATCATTGTTATAATATCACTAAAACATGTAACTAATAGCTCTGCCTGATGTGGCTCAGCAGATTGAGTGCTGGGCTGCAAACTAAGGAGTTGCTGGTTCGATTCCCAGTCAGGGCACACGCCTGGGTTGCAGGCTGGGTCCCCAGTAGGGGGCACTAGAGAGGCAACCACACATTGATGTTTCGCTCCCTCTTTTCTCTCTCCCTTCCCCTCTCTAAAAATAAATAAATAAAATCTTTTAAAAATGTGGCTAATATATTTTAAATCATCTCTTTCCTGACTTGGAGGACACCCTATATTGTTCAGGCCTGCACCTTTCCAAATTTTAAGTATGGTCACCATTAAAATGAAAATTATCCAATAAGGGACATGCTTAATCATATATTATTCAAATTCAATTGAAATCTGGAATTTGTTTTCTTATAATTTTCAAAGACAAAAGTGAGCCATTCGAGGAGGCCATGTTGAGGCTGTTCATTTTCTGTCCTTGAAGCCATGGGCTTCAACTATGGGACTGTGAAGGGATTAGTGACACAGACTGGGGATCCCCAGGTCCTTCCAGTGGTTTCACACTGGCTCCCCTCTTCCCACCTTTTCTTTGCTGGCCTAGCCACCCATTCCTCCCACCGCTCCCCTCAGATGTCAGCACTGGAAAAGTGCAGGGTCCCATTCCGTCCTCATGACATTTTTTCCAGAAGCCATTCTGTCCCCTCACAGATATCATACGTGAAAGGAAACACAAAACAGAAAGCATGCCAGATAGCAGCTGTCCTGAGGGGAAAGTATACTTCCGCACAATGAAAATAAACGAGTTTATATTTTGATATGCTTTGATGTTTTACAGAACAGACATAGATTCTACTTAGGGTTCCAGTGCCCCTAGGCTCATCAAATAAGGGAGACAGGCAGTTAGAGGAGACACCATTAAAAGGGGACATTAATGTGCTTTTTAAAGTAATGGGTTAGACATATAAATTGTTGGAGGAATGTAGTACAAAACAGTGGATAAAATATTTATACATTCCATTGAAGCTTAGCGTCCATTCCAGAGGGAGATGTCCTGGAGAGATGGATCTTCCCCTTTGTTCTGATTCTATTTTTCCAATTGCTCTGAGCAGCTGTTGGCTTCACATCCATTCTGAGGTTGATTAGATCAGAAGGCAGAGGCTTGCCTGCCCGGCATGACCAATGACAGCCATCAAGGTTGTGGGCATTCTGGGCTCGTGGCGTGTCTGTTGAAGTTGTCTGGGGGGTTCTGAGTGCTTCCAAGAGGGTCTCTAAATTTTAGTGCTGCCGTGTTTGTACGTCATGTGTGTCCCAAACAGGGCAGCACGATGTGCCATGCATACCGCTTGTATGAAATGTGCCGATCAAGTTTGAAAATGGCTGTTAGATTTATGGAGCATAGCTGTAATTACATTCACATGGATGCTCTGCTGAAAGCAGAAACGGAGCCTTATTACCTTTGTTTTGCTTGTTTTAACAAAAAAAAAAAAACCCACTGACTTTAAGGATATAAATTGTTACCTATTGAGGAATTCTTCTGACTTGTCAGAATGCTTTAAAGTTTCTAAGACATAGGCTGTAGGCGAGCCACAATGCAGATTCTTTTCTGTCTGAAGGTCAGGCAGGTTAAAAATAGCTAAAAATAATAAGATGCTATGTTATGTGCTTTTAACCACTGTTTCGTTTAGTTATCAAAAAATTTCAAGGAAGGATGATTTTCAGTGTCCATTTTAGCAACGTGGAGACGGAGGCTTAAGGAAGTCTTCCCCTGACCTGGGTCGGCCCTCAGCACATGTTCTGGTCCCGGGTGGGTCTGAGCACACAGCATATGCAGCATAGCTTTTGGTGGGCATTGTCTTCCTTCAAAGGGAACTCCCCTGGGGGAGTCTTGGTCTCCAGGTGACAGTGACTATGGGGATGGCCTGCAATGATCTGGGGCCTCTTCCCTGGAGAAGTAGAAGTGGCCTTTTACCAGCAAAGTGATGCTTTCACAGGCCTTCGTCAAGTCACATGGCTAGTCTAACTCCTTAAAAGCTTTCTCTGGTCAGATGTACCTGCTCTCCAAATATAGGATCCAGAGCCAATGTCATTTACACTATGTCATCAGAAGTAGTCAGCTAAATTATTGAGTCATATCTTTTAGAATTGGAAATGACCTTAAAGTTCATCTGATCCAAAGCCATCACTCCCCAGGTGACGAGGCTGGCATCCAGGGACTTGGATGAGTTTGGCTAAGTCAACAGGTGGGAAGAGGTGGTTTGGATGAGAAGCCACATATATGCATGTCCAGTTCTGAAGTCTTTGACCTGTGCCGAATTGTCAAAAACACACCATACCATTTCCCTCAGCAATGGATAGAGTGTCCTTTTTACACTTTATAGAACTATACTGATATTATATTATAGACATACAGATGGAAGAGCTGGAATATAATATATATGTTTGGACAAAAGTAGGTTTACAGTTGGGAGTACATGAAATACAGAGTTTATTCTTATATTAGTATTTATTAATTAGTGTATTATTTTTCATATGAACAACTATAAACCTACTTTTGCCCTGTCCTGTGTAAGACTTTATTTCTTTTTTTTTTATCTTTAGGGGGGAAAGGAAAGAGAGAGGGAGAGAAATATCAATGTATGGTTGCCTCTCATGTGCCCCCTGCTGGGAACTGGCCTGCAACCCAGGCATGTGCCCTGACTGGGAATTGAACCGCAATCGTATGGTTCCCAGGCCCGCGCTCAATCCACTGAGCTACACCAGACAGGGCAACATTTTATTTCTTAATCTTTACAGAATAAAGCTATTTTTCATTTATGGTTTTAAAATTTATACTGGAAAGTTGTTTATCATCTTTTATCAAGGAGAGAAACTAAGAATGAAGTTGTCTTAGAAAATGTAATGATAAATTATGCTCAGAGGAGACCAAGACCTGATTTGCTTACTTTATTCATTCTCAAGCTACCTCTCTGTAGGAATTGTGGCTGAGAATCCAGAAGCCAAATCTGTATGCGCAGTTTCTTTAAACTGATATAATTGTAACTCCCCTCCCAAAATGGGGAGGAGGCACTGAGGAAAATATCATATCCGAGATATTGACATTTCAAATAACATTACTTTATTTATAAGTGTAGACTCTACCCATAATACATTCTGAGACTCTAACATTGGATTTCTTTTATAGCTCTGAAAACAATTTGATTTATAACCCAAAAAAAAATAACTTTAGAAAACATACCCGTCTTTTATTCCTGAGGAGGCTCAGAGAGACTGCACCTTACACGTGTTTTGTAGTTTCCGGAGGCATTCTGACCGAATATGATGATACGTAGGAGTCCTTCTCGTGCGCCAGGGAAATAATCAGATTATGTAAATGCCTGGATGTATGTGGCTCTTGTATTATATTTACTTTTGAAAACCTGTGTATTCAAATAGCTTTCTACCTAGAAAAAGGTTGTTTCAGCTAAGTGATATATCTAAAGCACGTTTAAAAAATGATGCTGTTTTTGTGTTTGGAAACAGTTAGAGTGGGGTTTGGAAAAAGCAATGAGTATTTCAAGGGACTGAATTATAAAGAAGCAGCCAGAATACAAGATACCATGCAAACTGAATTCAGTCTTCCAATCCCAGTCTCTGGAGATTAGGTTTGGAGAAGTGAATGGAGAGAAGGTACAGGGAACATTTCCACCAATTTGTAATATTGGATCAGGCCCAGTTTAAACTGTGTTAATTTATTCTTCATTAAACCATAGAGATGAATTAATCTTTAGTTTCTTTTTATTAATGAGTAATCAATACCCCAAAAGGGGAAAGAAAGGAATGATTTCTTCTCAAAGAACAGAGCATTCAGGTATCCAAGCTATTTTATCCTTTATGTTTACAAAGCATACCATGACCAGGATAAAAAATGCGTGGCATTGAAGATTTGAGCTTTTTTTTTTCTTTTTCTTTCTGGTTAACTAAGATATCCTGGGTGTGTGGGTTTCAGAAGGATATAGACCATTGGGAACATGCACTAAAGTAATCAATGCATTGTGTGTGTATTTTGGTGGCCTCTGCTCTTTCCACAAAACTTAAGTCAATATTTACAATTCTTTTGATCCCCTCTCCTGCTAGGCTGTCCCTAGCCACCCATCTAAATCCGACCATCCTCTTGCCACCAAACCAGTCTCTCTCAACCAACTTATCTCACTTATTTTCTTCCCAGTACTTATGAGAATCTGAAATTGTGTGGTCTATTTATTTACCTGCTTTTTGCCTACTCCACTTATCCACCACTAAATATGAGTTGAGATTTTGCCAGTTTTGTTCACTGTTGTATTCATGGAGTCTATCTGGTAGCCTTGCACATAGCCACCAAGCAATAAATATCTGTTCAGTGAATGAATGAGTTTGCAATGGAATGGACTTGATCTGAAACCGCTTCTAGGAGAAAGACAGAGTTATGTGAAAGGACGGGTGCCTGAACTCAGAGCTACCGGTTGTTCCAGCACAAAGTGAGATATACTGAGAATGTCATAGCACCTTAGAACCTGCATTTGGTCTCCAGAATAACTTGGGTTCTCCGCATTTCCATGGATCAGGAGCTGTCCTGCTAAGAATTACACAGAGGCGCTGGTCTCTTCTTTGCCTACCTAGTCCAAGCACAAGCATGCAGGGTGGGATGGAATGTTGGTGCTGTGGGGTGCATGGATGGGGGCCCGGCTGGAAGGGGTGCTCCGCTTAACTGTGAGAACCCTCCTGGTGCTGCTCGGGGTTTGCTGCCACCATATTAATTCCCACTTGGCAGATCAACAGTAGATATCAGGTCATATGCTGTGGAATAGCATATTGGTAGCTTTGTAGGAATTTATCTGTAATCAGCAGCTCGGGGGTATTCTTCTATTCTATCATCATACAGTTATAATTCAGCAACCCAATTAACATTTATATTTCCAACCTGAAACATAGAATGCTAAAGTGTCATGAAGGGGTATCTGAAGTTTTTTTTTTTTTGCATGTGTAATATATTTCTAGTGTAAAAAGTGTTTAATTAAGATAGGTAACCATTTGCATCAAAACTGGCCAGTGATCCTATGAAACAAACATAGATTTATGAATAATCATGATATTGGCCCCTTCAAATAAAATTGGAAATGCACTCTTTATTTGCCTTTTCCTTGAACCATTCTACTTTAGACTGTGAAGTCCTAATTCCATCTTTTAAGTTTTTTTGGAACTATTAGATTTTCAAATTTACGAGTCATAGTAGGTAGGGTCCTATGATGGCAGACAACAGAGACTGTCTCTGGCTAACTGCAAGGAAAGCCATTTATTGCAAGGGTGGGCAAATTGAAAAATCAAAGCCCTCTCCAAGACCCCAACTTGAGATATCAAGGAGGAAGAACTAAGGAGGACTCTCTTTAGGGCATCACTGCAGTGAGGAAGAAACACCAAACATTTTCCACCCGGAGGTCATTCAGGACAAACGTTTTTGAGAAATGAATCTGATTGGTTTGATTGAGTCTGATACCCATCCTCACAGGGGTAGATACCATCTTTAAAAAAAATAAAAAATAACATGAGAGTGCTCCTCAGGGATAAAGTAAGATGTATTGCCAAATAAATAAAAAATAAAAAGGATGCTGAGCAGGCAAAAACACACACAGCCAAGGCAGGGAGTTAATCCCATCAGTTTTTCTCATTTTGTTTTCCCAAGCACGGGAACTAGTCACTCATATGAATCACATCACCTTGAGCAATGATAAAAGAATAGACCAAGATTAAATCTAGGTGTTCATTAAGGCCCAATACAGTCAGTGCATTAAAAAGCAATATTAATGGACGGTGACAAGGTAGGAGAGGGTAAGGAAATGGATATTTGGAGGGAGCCAAGCACGACGCTAATGGCTTCGTGGGAGCCTCTCATTCAATATTCATGATGATTATAGGAGGACAGCATTCATAACTTTCCTGGTAGGAAAACTGAGGATCAGAGAGCTCCAGCCACTTCTTCTCAAGGTCAAATAGTTACTGGCGGTACAAATGTGGTACAAATAGTGGTACAAATGTTGTGTTACTGCCAATACAATTCCAAAGGAAAACAGCGTGCAATGGTTAGTCTGTTCCGCTGATGTGATGTCGCCGTTGTCACGGATAATTGCTGTGTAACTCCTCTCTGTTGGATCATCATGTTATCTTGAGACCTAATAAAATGTAAGCATCTCTTTTTTTCTGCCAGTGTTGTTAGGGTGATAAATATCATCGCTGAGGAGCGTTCTCTGTTCTTGGTAAAAAAAAATCTCAGCTCTCAGTGTTTATTTGGAACCAGCCATATTGTTTTTAATTCATTTGTCTTAGGTCGGGTTCCCCAGAAGCAGATCTCAAGGCAGGGATTTGGGGTTAAGTGATTCATTGCTGGACTGTTTTCCAGGAAACAAGCAAAAATACTTTAAAAGAAGTGAGGGAAGCAGAATAGGGAAGGGGAAAGAGTCCAGGAAGTACGTGTTCTTAGGTGAAAATTGACCTCTGTCCTTGTCATCAGAGGACTGTGAAACCCTAGTAAAACTACAAAGTACAGGACAAAAGTACACTTACAGTTATTCATATGGGCACTAGCACAAAAATTATTAAATAATAATATAAGAATAAAGTCTGTGTTTGACATACTCACCCCTGTAAACCTACTTTTGCCCCACCCTGTATTTTTCCCTGGAAAGTGGGGCTGTGGGTAATTATCCAGAAGCCAGCAATTGTGGGCCTTTAGCAGATGATATAAGCACAGAAGCTGGAGGATGGGTTTACCGGCTCCATATAGGGGAACTGGGCCAACCATGAACAGCCTAATCTCATTTGACATCCAGGAGTTGGGTTATTGCCAGGCACATCCCTGTGGTCAAAGGGAGAATAGGTCTTTGCTTTTTTTCTTTCTTTTTTCTCCTTGCAAGAAGTTTCTACTCTTCAGCAAACCTCCTTCCTAACAGCAAGACACAACTCACAGCTGAACCATCTCATTTTTGGCAGGAGGGCATGTGTCATTGGACATCTAAGACAAGGCTGAGCCACTGGCTGAGTTTGGACCTGCTTTCCCTACTGTGATGGTGCAGTGGCTTCGCTAGAGGAGCGGTACAGTAGCATCCACACCAGGCAGCTGTGAGCCATGGCCGTCCTTAGCACACCAGTAGTTTAATGATAAGATCTGGTCAAGGAAAAACAGTGCCTTTTTTGTTTGTTTTCTTAGTTTGCCGATCTAGGCTAAATGTTCATATCTTGATTTTACAGGTCAGGTAGGTAGCTTTTGTTTATGTCACTATATCCCTTTTCCTTATCTGCCCTTCTTGAATTGAGTTTTGTGAATTGATACACTTGGGCAGTTTAACAAAGCTCAGGCTCTTTAATAGTATTTTAGTGTGTGCTAACACTGAGGCATTTCTAAGCATGAGGATTTTTAAGGTGGCATAAATAGGTATTTTCCACTTTCTTCTGTCTTCCTTCCAAAGGATAGCCAATGTGCAGTTATTTTATTATTTACCAAACAAATTGTGCAATGTTCTTCCCATCCTCCTGCCCTTTTTCTTCCCCTAGATTATTGTCTTACTTTAGACCCTTATTTCTTCTTTCCTGGTGTATTCCTTGTAATAGATTGCTATGTGTTTGTCAAAAGCATAGTGGTGATTTACAAAAAAAAAATCAAAGAATACATGTCCCTTTACTATAATGAAAAGGTATAAGAGATCGACTCATTGGGAATGACTTTAAGAGCTGGAGGCTCTTCACAGAGGGCCCTACCGCAGAAAACATGGCCTGGTGGATGAATGAGCTCATTACTGCCTTGAGAATTTACCCTTGTCTGTTCTCAGAGATGTTGAAATGTAAATTTTGAAAGGGTGTGTGAAATTTGGACATTTATTCATATTGATGGCCAAATGACAAGTAGGAAGAAGTTTATGTTTGGAATTTTATAATATTAGGTTATTAATGAACTTCATCTCTTTGAAATTAGTTCTACAGTGGGATATTTTAAATGATTATTACTAACTGTAAAATTCATATAGCACTAGATGGGTGAATAAGAATTACATGTACTTCTAGTCAATCACAAAGATGGACTTTTCACAGAAACTTCATATGCTTTGACAACTTCATAGAGTTGTCAAAGACAACTCTATGATGACCTCATACATGATCATTATGTATTGTATCTAAGAATTGTTAATTACATTTATCAGTAGTTAATGACTACTGTGATTTTGGAATGATATATACAATATTGGAAATAGTGTTCTCTTGTGCATATATTTTTAAATCTTCAGCATAAAACATAAAACCAGTGAGTCTACTGATCCTTTCAAAAGATTTTTAAATAGATGGGGCCAGTCATGCATGGTTTTGTATTTCACACTGTCCTCAAACTCTACCCCTTGCTTCTCTGGCACGTTTCAAGAGGTACAAAAAAAAAATCCAAACAAAAAACACCACCATTAACTTGATAAAAACAAGATTTTTGGTGGTGTAATGAGCCATTTGATTATAGATTGATGTTTTTCTAATTCACCAATATCAGTGTGAACATTATAAATATTAACACTACAACTTTTTAAAATGAACTCTTTGAACAACAGCCAAATGAGATATAATAGTCAGACTCGTTATGATTTGGTTCAGCCAGTTAATTGAAATATGAGACATTTCTCTAAGTAATCTGTGTTAAAAGCGCTTATTGCCTTAGCCAGCTTTTTGCTATTACCAAAGTTAAGAACTATATAAATTATACAAAATTATATGCAGAGGCTAGCATCTGTCCCTGCGGAGACTGGTTGAATTTCCAGATACAAGATAACAGTAAGAGATTATTTTTTTTCTGGGCTATTATTACAGGGTTAAAAAAGGGTTCCAAATCTCTATTTACCAGATTCACTTTCTCTTCTATAATGGGTTTGGTTTTGCTCGGTTTTTAGTTGTTTATTCCGGAGAATATTGCTGCAACGTTGAATAAAGCTAAGAGTGATTAAGAAAACAATTCCAGATTTATTGTTTTTGTATGTTGGTTTGGTTTCACCTACTATGGTTAGAGATTCAGTTGTGAAATATTTTAGAAATTATCAAAATTTTCCATTGGCCAATGCCTAGACTGATTTTAAAAAATACTTCAAAGCAGATTTAAAGATAGGTTCAAATACTTGAAATCATTAACATTTTTAGAACTGAAAGTCTACATCTTCAGAGTTGTTTCCCCCGCCATGTGAGAGTAAGAAGAATTGGTAAGAGAAAGAAAGTTTTTATCACCTAGTTTTGTCCCTAGATATAAACTTCAATTTTTCCACAGTCTAAAAAACAATATCTCTAAAGAAAGCCAACCAGATAACCTTTTAAGAGAATGTGAAAGCATTTCTCTGTTGGACTGTCTGTCTTGGCCCATGATGGAATTGTATCACAGAGAAATTGAATGGCTTCAAATATTGTAAAATTGGGTCATCTTCCACCATCAGGACTGATTGGTAACTACACCAAAATCAGTGAGAGTGGCAAAAGCCATGGAAATAATGGAAGAGATTGGATATGTTTTATTGAGAGTTTGACTCCCCGAGAACTTAAACAGATATTCTCCTTGATCTTTAGTTTGAGGTGAACAGAAATGTATTTTTCAGGCTAAGAATAAGAGGATTACAGGGAGCAAAGTTATGCATTTTCACTTTTTATAAATGGGTCTGGTTTTAATAAATAATAGGGAAACAATAAATCCTTGTAGAATAAAATAAAAGCCACTTTTATTTCTAGCATCCTGTGATTCACTCAGTCATCAGCATGTACTATGTGTCAGGCATTGCTCTAGGAACTGAAGGTAGAGCAGTGACTGAAATAGACATTTCATGTGTGTATGTGTGTATACGTGTCTCAAATGGAAACTCCAAGTCATACAGTAACTTCTTACGTAGCTGTTGAATGATCACAGAGTTGACAGTCTCATGGGTGAGACAGACAGTAAAAAATGTAAATGATACAGCATGTGATATGTTGTTAAGAGCTATGACAAAAAGTGAGGTCTTCATATTGCATGCAGTTTTAGAGGGTATCGTTTACATTCTATTTCACAAGACTCTCATTCCCTGCAACTGTGCCACATGCCCCTCAGATGGAGGGCTTGAAAATCTCGGCGAGAGTGGAGGAAAGAGGGGTGTGTTTCGGTGCAATAGTTGGGTTGCTCAAGGAGGTGACATTGAAGACTTGAGGGTGCTGCTATTTGAAGGAAGAGTGTTCTAGGCAGCAGGAACAGCCTGTGCAAAGCAAAGAGAATGCTTGGTAAGTCTGAGGGCTAAAAAGAAGGCCAGTGTGATTGGACCAGAGATGGTACAAGGACAGTCGTAGGAGATGAAGCCAGAAAAGTAATAGAGAGGCTTGTGAAGTGGGTGTGATATGCAGCCGGCGGAGAGTTTTGAGCAGAGAAATCTGACTTACAATTTTTTAAAAGTTTACTCTAGCTGCTCTGTAGAAAATAGACTATGGGCCACAGAGTGGGCAAAAGCAGAAGGCAGGAGGCCTGTTAGGAGGTTAACGCAGTGAGCTAGGTAAAAACTCACTGTGGTTCAGACCACAGTGGTAGCGGTGGCAGGTAATGTTTAAAGTCTGTATATATTTGGAATAAAGGGACAATTAACTTTATTTTCCTATAAAATACAAAATACAAAGAAGAATAGAAATAACAAAGTTGTTTGGTCCTATTATGTGTGTCAAATAATTTAAGATTGTGATCTTATAGTACCTACTAATGTGTGCATCGGCCCTTAATATACATATGTCATGACATAAGAATAGTCTGTGTGCCTAAATATTAGGTGGGGATATGCTATTTAAAGCAAATGTTATACAGCATTTCATAAATAGGCTATGTTACCCAATACACAGAACAGGGGATCAGGTGGGTTCTGTCCGTGATGGGGTGATGGCTGCCTTCAGAAGAGAAGGGCCTGGCTTCGGTTTGCTGTGCTTTCACCTTGCCCCTTCAGAACTCCTTTGCCTGAAAGATTTGCTGAAGAGTTTATGCACTGAATTTGGTGAGGAAGACAAGAGTTAGCTGGTCAGAGCTGTGTTCTTGGCTAGGCAAAGGTACCCTTGTTCTAACCTAGAAGTTACCCTGACCCCCATCCCATACTCACTGGGCTCTGCTTATCTCAAATACACTTAGATGGGCTGTTCATTAAGGTGTCCAGTATCTTAACAGTCTTCCCAGAGATCACTGGGGGACCCAGGTATTCACTCACCTCTACAGTCCCCACACAGTGGGGATTACTAGGTTCTAAAGGAGTCTCTTTCATATTGATCTCAGATAGTCTCTTCTCTTACCTGCTTGTCACTGTGCTCTGGTTGCCTTCCTTGCCATCTGGTATATTCGTACCATGACTAATAGAATTGTTCTTGTTTTATGGTATATATGTATCATTCCTAGGGTCCTTGTCTGAACTCTAATGTAGGCTTTTTCATAGTTTCATGTTGGCAGTTGTGTTCAAGTGTTCATTTCTCCATTTTGCCTGAGAGTCTCTGAAACAATTTGTGTGTGTGTGTGTGTGTGTGTGTGTGTGTGTGTCTGGGTGTTTTGACTACAGCATCCAATGGAAACTCCAAGTCATACAATAAGTTACTGTTGGATTATTATATCACTTTACTTCCTCCAGGCTTCGAGGCAGGTTTTCATGGCCATTTATGGCATGCGAAATAAATTTTAATCAGATTTGAAACATACTTTATTAATTAGATAGTATTACAAGTTATATGATATGTCTCACTACTCAAAGTTGGGACTTGTCTTTTATTTGGTGTTAGATAAATGCTGTTTAGGTTTCAACATATACAACTCATCCTAGACAAGGCTTGCTTAGAGGAAAGTAGGTGCGAGAAGGAAAATATTAACTTAATTGGACTCACTATGGGTACCACTTGGTATCATAAAGATATTTGCACAAGATTAGGTCCCACTTAAATTTTGCTGTGACCCAAGTTAAGCAAGAGGAAAAGGACCATTTATGTTTCCCATTGGCAAAATATCCATCCACCCATCAATCCACTGTAAACACATTTCTGGGCTGCCTATGATGTATTAGGCACTTGTTCTAGGCCCAAAGAAACCAACAGCAAACAAAACGTAAACACTGATTTCATAGAATTTACTGTCTACTTAGGAGAAAAACAGGAGAAACATTTGTATCCCAGCAGGTGGTTGTAAGTGCCGGAAACATGCATAATGTGAGGTAATAGAAGAAAGAATGAAATGAGGGTACTATGTTATATAAAATTATCAGGGAAAAATTCTTTGGTAATACAGCTTATATGTAGAGTCCTATAGAAAGTGAGAAATTAAGTCATGTGGATGTCTGAAGTTAGCGTGTCTTAGGCAGCCGGAAGTAAATTACAAAGGCTCCAAGGCGACAGGGTGCTGGCCCACGGGAGGCAGCCAGGGAGGCTAGTGTGGCTGGAGCAGAGTGAACGGGGCAGCGTGCTCGGGGGTAAGGTCGGGAGGTCACAGGACCCTGGTCCATGACTGCTTTGCTTCTGGAGATCTTAAAGATGACTTTATCTTCTAGAACTCCCTTTTAGAACAAACATATCCCCAGGGAGAGACAGAATCTTAAACTCATTATCATGGTAATGTTAAGTTTTAGTTGTCTTCTTAGAGATTCATGGAAAACCAATGAAAATATGGTGGGAAAAAATGTCTAGATGATGAATTAAGGAGAAAAGGATATTTTTATTAGGGAACAATTGAATATGATAATGTAGGAGAGAGGGTAACAAACCAGGTGTATTCGATATTACAGGTCGCTGTGTTTTGTCTACCCCAATTAGTTTCCCTCTAATACCCCCTTTCTTTCCTGAAGGGCTCCAGTTTGGTCAGTAAACCATGCTTCATTCCTCAGCCCGTGCTGCCGTTTGCTCTGAGAAAACGGTCCTTCCCCACACTCAGAAGGGTGGTATGTCTTCAGGGATCTAAGTCTGTCATGAAAGCTACATTGCTTTCATGAGTGAATGACTTAGAAAATTGAATGTGACCTGTGCTGCCCAATAAAACTCAAGGAGAAGACTAATAGGTGCAGGGACTCTCAGTAAGGGTTTCTTACACTTCTCGAAGATACAATAGGAAAGGTATCTATTTCCAGATATTGGTGGGCGAGGGTAACGTGGCCAAAACTGCTGCAGCCACTCTGTGACCATGAGGGTGGATACTGATGCACTGAGGATGGCCAGCCACGACGACGTGATTGGTGTCACCTGCTGATGGGCGCTCACCTCTTGCTGCAGAAAGGAGTTGCAGAATCCACACCAAAAGGGGAGATATCCCAAGACTCATAAAAATTATAGATATATACATATATGATGTTATAGTTGCATTTGTAAATGACCATAAGAAACAAGGTAAACATAGCATATCCATAGAGAGTCCTAATATATTATTATATGTTCTCAATCAATGGCATTTTCAAAGAAAAGGATCATGATATGTTGTCAGAAGAAAATATACAAAAATGTAAGTAAAATTTTTATTCAGATCTCAAATATATGGACAAAGAGACAGAGAGAGAAGAAATATTCATAGACTCATAGGAAAAAATAATCAGATACGCTAAACATTAAGAGCAATTAACTCTGGGGGATAGGATCAGATGGAATCAGATGTATGAGTTTTTGTTTTTATACAATTTTACATGTCATTGTTTCACAGTGAAAAAAATTGGAGCTTTTGATAATTAAATAAAAATTATTCATTTTACCTATATCAGAGAAGGATGATTCAGGTACCTCATGGCTCTTCTCTAATACAACATTTAAAGTGTTGGTGTCATTTCCACAAACTGGAAGTCTGCACTCCTCTGTCCGTCTTGGCCCAGCTCCGCTGCTACGTCGGGCTCGGGCCTCCGTTTGAACGCCTCATGCAAGTCAGAGGTCTGAACACCAGAGCCTTGAGGGACCAGGGAGAATCCCCTCGCCATCCCCTTCTTCACTGCATTTCTCTACCTCCGGTGGCCAGCAGGGGGGCGCCACTGTGAGTAGGGGACTGTCAGCTCCAGGGTGGCCTGACCTTCTTCTGGGGCGTCCTGCCCTCGATTTCATGAACTTGATTTTATTCATCAAGTGCTCCTCTTAGGCAGGGCACTGCCCATTGATGATCTACACAAAGCCAGGATGGCAGCGACAGGCCCTCCTCCATAAACATTTGTTTACACTCCAAGGGCCAAGGCAGCTTGAGACTTAAGCATGCAGATGGCATCGCCAGGATTGCCGCATAGGGCAAATTAGGATTCAAGTCAGCCTGAGTCGTACAGAGGCTTGGGAACTTTAAGTTAATTTATGGTGACCTGCAGAGGCTAAAATAAGGCAGAATCTGGACTTTTCCGTTAGTTATGAGACTCTGGGAATGACTCCGGAGACACTGGTAAGACAGAATACGGCTAAAATAATATTTCAGAATACACATCAAGGCACAGTCTTAGCTTCCTCGTGCTCCCCCCTGCCCTTCAACTTGGTGACAAGACATATAATCACTCACTTATATGAAGGCCTATCCAGAAAGTATCCATCCATGCAATCCTAAAAAATAGAGACATTTTATTGAAGAAGATATAAGATATAGGAAACATTGTACATAGGACAATGATACCTCAGTTCCCTTCAAAGTAGGCAATTTGGGACGTCACAAAGTTCTCCCAGTTGCTGTCAGCTACCCCATCCTATTTTCCTGAATCTCATTGATGGTCTGACATCTCTTCCCTTTCAAAGGTGGTTTTAGTTTTGGGAAAAGCCAGAAGTCACAGGGAGCCAAATCTGGGCTATAGAGGGCTGAGTCACCTGGGTGATTGGATGTTTTGCCAAAAAACTCTGCACAGGATTTGATGCATGAGGTGCGGGGGGAGTTGTCGTGGTGAAGCTGCCAATCACCAGTTGCCCATATCTGTGGCCTTCTGAATCACCTGAATAGTTTCTGCAGGGGAATGTCCAAGCTGAATGCAAAACTGGATGCAGAGGCATTGCTGTATTCGCTCGGCCATTTTGAATGTGACAGCCACACAGTACACATGGTCACTCAGTGGGATCTATTGCCCCCACTGAGGGCAGTAGATGAAATCATTATTCCCACATGTACTTACCAATCCACCCTCCTTGGCTGCTAGGTTACCTCGATGTCTCACAAGCCATTCTCCTTATATTAGTAGTGGCTGGATTTTTTGTATACACGCCAGATGTGTTGCTTATTTGTCCTGTGACTGAAAAAGGAAATGAGTGGTGGATGAACTGCTGTATGCTTATATGTGGATAGGCTGCTGGTGTGCCTGTCAGTGTGGTGGTTCCCCAAGTTGTCAGATTTGGGGTTCTCCCAAATTCAGATTGAGGCAAAGGCTCAATGGTTGCAGAGAGTGTGTTTGTGTTGTGATTCCCTGAAGCAAGAGAGAGGGGTGGGGAGAGCTGAAGTTAGGACGTTCCATATGATGGCGTGTTACCAAGGGCACTGCTAAAGAGGTGGCAGAAAAATGAAAGAGCTGAAGTTGGTCAGTGGGCTTCAGTGGCACACAGACATCCTGAGAAGGTGCCACAGGCCCTTCAGAGTTGTCTGCTGGGATTCTGGGGGACAGGAACACTTACCCGCCTGCTCCGGCTCTCCACGGCTTGAGCACTGCCTTGGTGCAATCGCCATGCACCTCCAGGCCCCACTTACACAGAGCAGCTCTTGAAGCCCCCTCTGGCGCATGGTATTGGGGCCTTTGCTTGAGGAGGGGCACCCTATGCAAGGTGAGTGGGTGCTGTGTGCAACCGTTCCCTGGAGTGGAGGTGGCCAGGTAGCATGTATCCAAGAAAAATGTACCTTCAACAGCAGCCCTCTGAAATCGCATTTTTGGAGCCAGAGCTTAAAACTAACTAGGTTTGTCCTGTGTATTTTAATTCATTTGTTGAGTGCCTGTTCTGTTCTACGTGTGCTGAGGAAACAGAAATGGATAGGGTATTTTAAAAATTGCTGTTTGGGGCAGGAAATAATCCCATCACAGTTAAAAGGGTTACTCAAATGAGGTATTGGTAAGATACCTACTATAGTTTCAGGGGGAAAGTTGCTTTTATTCCCAACTGAGGAAGACTCGCTAGAGGTAGGTAACAATCAGGACACACACACATGTGCACAGACATGCAATGTACACACGTGTGTGTATGTGTAAAAACCTATTTCTTTCAGAAGGAGAATGGTTGTCTGCTTTATGTGAATTATTTATCCTATTGTCAGAATTCAAATCTAGAAGCTTGGTAAGATTTACAGAGTGCAATGTGATCACACAATAGACTGGTTTTAGGGACAGTGTATTTATTTCCCTCCCAGTTCACATGTATGCTTTGGATACGTTTGTGTTTTGGGTTTCCTGGTAGTTACTTATGTTCTTTGAAAAAAATAAAAAGCCTCCATGAAGCTTATTCCCAGCTTAGAATTTGTATTCGGCCAAAGAAAACCTTTGCACCTGCCACTGAAATGCATCCACTTCTGGGCCGGAATGTACCAGCTGTTCCCCAGCCTCCAATGGCACACCAGGCCATTCAGGACTGAGAATGAGGCGTCGGATCCCGGGCAGATGAAACTGGTGGGGAAATTTCAAGTCGACAGAATGCAATTACCCAAATTGAAATTAGGCCAGGGGCATATCGGGAGGCCCTTCCCATCTGTTGGGGAAAAGGATCACCGGATACTGAACAAGGGCAACTGGTCAGGATCTTCATTCTAGGAGTCATTTCAAAGGCAGGCACTTAAAAAAAAATACTAAAGGAAATTTGTACCTGGAATAAAATTCATATCTCTTCAGTGGAAAATAAATAACATTAAAGGCTTGAGAAGCTCAGTCCTTTCCTGTTCTTGGAGGGAAGAAATGTTTATGGATGGGAGCTTAAATATTTCGATATCAGTCTCTCCTACAAGGACATAGTATAATGGACAATCAGTTATCTGGGAACTGGCAAAAAAAGATTTCCCAAACCAAACATACCGAATCTGATACATTTATCCTCGGTTATGATAGATAGACCCTTTCATTACAAACTTGTGGAACAATGCTGTCCAGTTTTTCTAGGGGCCTTGACACAAGTGTTGTTTCTTTACAAAGGAACTAAACTGATCTTCAGCATTTGCAGCAAAAATAAGTGAGATGGGGCTGGGCAGTGGCCTTTAAGAGCTATTGCATGTGGGACCCACAGTACCTCTAGGCAAAGCCATCCCCAGCCCACAGTCCCTGTCCCCGGCAACGTGCACCTCTCTCCGAGGAGGGAATAGAAGAATCTCAGTCTCCAAGCCCATATGCCAAGCCAGTGCAAACCAAAACACTGGCACAAGCTCTCCACAACCCTCGTCAGGGAGGGACAAAGAGTGAGGTGCCCCGTACCAGATCACAGTTTGATGGGAGCCCATCACACTGACTAGCTGGCTGACTTCCCTCTGGTGCGCTCAGTAATGCCCCCCTTTTGTGGACTGAAAACTCAGCATTTCCAGCCTAAGGGAGGAATAATGAGAGGCGTCTCTGGGCCAGATGTCTCCTTTTCCCACTGCTGATGTCCCTGGGTTTCTTTGTGCCACTCCCCAAGGCAGGGCACCAAGGATGGGGAGTCTTCTCTGTGCCCTGCCTGCAAAGGGCTGTTTCCTGTCTCAGTGCCAATCCTGAAAAGCACCCACTTCCCTTCCCCACGGGATGTAGAAAGAAAGGAAAAGAGATGAGCTTGGTTAGGAGTCTCAGGCAGCATCAAAAAAAATGTGCCTTTGCAGGGATGGTTCATGGGAAATTTCTTTGCCTGCCAAGGCAGCAATTCCAGGCACCCTGAGAGAAAGGCCTTGGCCGGAGCGGGTGAGACAAGATCGCATTTAATGTAGCTGCCCGCCGTGGGAGGAAAGGAGCCACAAGCGGGCCACCTACATGCTGAATTATAGCATCTCTGTCCCCCTCCCTGCCCCACACAGATAATGACACCATTTACCTGTCACTGTGGCAATATAATAGATCAGAAGTCCCAAAGTCCCAAGGGCTTCCCACTAGTTTCAACACCTTTCAGGGCCAAACCGTCCCAGGGAGTCCCCTAAGATGAGGATAGCCTGACCAATGGCCCACCCTAGCAAAAAAAGGACAGTGCTCTTAATTCTCAAGAAGTGTATTTGGTTGCACTTGCTGAATTCTGGCCTGAGCTTTGCCATTTTTTCCCACTAAGTGGCCAGTACAGATTTCTTCTTCTTTTTTTTCCTTTCTTGATCATTCATAAGTAACAAAGTTTCTCTCTCACAGAGGAAAACAGAAAGCATATTAGTTATGCTGATCTCAAGCTCTGCTAATGTTAAAAAACTGGATATTATTATTTAGAGGTTTGACTTGATCTAATTACCTTTTACTTTTACTAGCCCCTATATAACAAGCTACCTTCTGCCCATTTATGTGAAAGCTGGTTTTCCGAAAGGATGCAAATTGGCAGAGCAGGGAATGAAATAAGCACTAAGGTTTATTTCCTCCTAAATAATTCTCCTCAAGGTGGGTAAACTTTTAGTAGTTAAATTGCTAAAAATGAGGATTCTCCACTGCAAGAACAAATCTCCAAGTGACAATTATTTGTCTGTGTTCTTAGCATTTATGAGTCTCAGTAAACAGTCAGGGCATTTATGTTCCCCCCATTACCTTCGGCCTTAAACTTCCTTAAAGGAAAAGGAATAATTATGTTTTCTGGCTGCATAATGAACATAAACAAATGAACATAAGCATACTGGGAGCCTGTGGGTGGGACGGATGGTGCATCTAAACTTCCAGGGATGTGTTTTTTTTTTTGTTTTTTTTTTGAGGGAGGGAGGCGGGGGAGAGAGAGAGAGAGAGAGAGAGAGAGAAATTGGTTATTCCATTTATTTAAGCATTCCATTGGAGATCAAACCCACAACCTTGGTGCATAGGGGCCACACTCTAACCAACTGAGCTACCCAGCCAGGGCTGAATGGCTTTTGCTGAATGGTACCAGCAAAAGTGTCAGGCTACCTGTATGGCTGTGATTTAGTGCTGTTCACGGATATACTATTTCTGGAAGAGAAATTATAATTTGTATGGCTGTTTTTGGAATAGGGGCCTCCAGTACACAAATACTGAGAATGGCTGGAAGTCACATGAAGACACTGGCTGAAGAATGTCAGCCTTGTGCCACTGGAGTGAACCTTGCCATCCATGCAGGGGCCCTCCCTGGTATCTCTGTAGCTTAAAAGATGCAGTCTCAGATTACTTTGGCAAGTGCGTCCTGGCATTGTAAAGCATCAGAGGAACAAAACGGACCCCAAGTGACCGAGTGACAACCTGCATTTTGCACAGGAGACAACTGAGCCCCCCTCCCCACCGGGAATGGATTTCGCCACAGCCAATGTGGATTTCACTCACAGCCAAGAAGCCGCCACCTCTTCCTGGCTTTGGGTTTGGTACTCTTAAATATCTTCCCTGGGGTCAGGGAGGTGGCACAGACAGATTAGAGGATAAGGAATACACACAGAAAACAGGGTGAGTTAGGAAAACTAGAAAGGTACATTTGCGGGAATTAAGTTTTTCCTTTGTAGTGCATGTGGGTTTCATGTTCTTTGCCTTGCAAACAGAAAACACATCATTGCAACGTATTTACCACTAGTAACGTGCAAATGGAAATGAAAGGAAATGAGACTATTGTATATTTTCCGGATCAAGACTTTTCAAACTGTCTGTCATGGAAGACTGGTTTTTGTTCTCTTCTAACCAACCCTACCTTTTTTTTTTTTTTTTTTTTTTTTGCAGAATACACTAGAAATTCTTAAAAAAGTGAAATGCAAGAACAAATAAAAAGAAACAAAAAAATCCAAAAACCAAAAACAACAAAACAAACCCCCACAGACTTTCAAAATAGAAGTCCAAACTTTTATTATTTAGAAACAAGAGATATAAAATTCTTCTGAAAAGTTCCCGTTAAGTGGCTAGACACTTGATTTAGGTCCCTGAACTTACTGGTCATGGCCAGGCGAGAGTCTGCCGGTCTGCCTTTGTCCGTGGACCAAACTTTGGGGAGCATGGCCTTGATCCCCTTTCCTCTTGTCTTTTGCATGACTGCCTTGATATCACAAAAGTGATATCAAGGGTGATATCAAGGGTGGGGATCCAGGCATCTGTCCTACTTGACAGGCACTTTATTGTGCTGAATAACAGTTTTAGAAAAATGTTTAAGGTTTCCTTAGTGCTAAAAAAAATACAAAAACAATCTTACAATGACAACAAAAACGGAGCTCCAGGAAAACTGTATGGGTTCATACTGAGACGAGAACTGTGGTTGAACCCTCTGAAGGGAGACTTAATTTGGGGACTTCTTGGTTTAGCTGGTTTGAGTGTAAAGGGGATTAAAAATATTAAGCATGGCTAGTTGCCATTCAGTTTGAATTCTCCCAGTTCTTGTGTCCCCGGAAAGGCCCCTAAGCTGTTCAGTGCAGCCATGAGTGGTAGGCTTGCCAGACTTAGGAAATAAAAACATAGAACGCCCAGCTAAATTTGAATCTCACATGAGCAAAAAAATACTTCGAATAAGTATGGTTTCAAATAAGTAATACTTCAAATAATACTTTGAATAGTAAGTATTTCATGAGTCATTCCATATGCAATATTTGGGACATACTTATATTAAAATTTGTCTGAACTTCACACTTAACTAAACTGGGTATCTTGCATTATCTCTGATAATTCTAATTAGTAGCTTTCAGCTTGGACTTGTGCAAGTCTGGCTTTTTGTAGGGAAAGAAAAGTTCAGCCGATCAAATCTGGTCATATCGACCCAACTTCTGTAGCTATTGGCAGTTGGAAGCTGGATGGTCAATACGAAGTGATAATATTCCTTATAGGAAAATGTGTTTTCCATCTGACAAAGCATCTATTTGTCTTTTCCTGCTTGGAGACCTTTAGTTAGTTTTTCCAAAGCTCTGGTTCTTTGATGGGTCAAGGCATGGCGGAAGGTAAGCTTGTCAGAAGGTCCAGTAGAATTGTCCAGCTACATCGGGACATAGTGGAAATCTATGCATGGAAATATACAGGGAGACATAGGTAAAAAAAAATAATCCCTATTCTTACAACATGTTGTAAGAAATGTTGACAGGGATGCATCAATATTTTTAGAGATAAATTTATGAGAAACATAGAAATACAAAGGCAGAATTACTTTATGTTAAAAACAAAGTCTGGAATACTCATGCAGGTTTATTTTAATTCTTTCAAAGATATATCATGGAAGTTCTTATTCTTTCATTCAATGAGAATGTTTGTTTTTCAGTCTTAAATGAGAGTTTTGACAGTTTTGATGTAGAATTAATGCTCTTAGATTTTAAAGAAAGATTTAATTTTTCTTAAATTGATGTATGATCCAGGTAAGAAGGAAATGGCTGATTCAAATATGCATGTAATTGATTTTCATCCTGTCACCTCTGGGTGTTTCAGAATTTCCTGTCAGATAATAATAGAAACCATACCTAGAAATATACCCATATAAAATTTATTTTAAAATTGTGCTTAGTTTAAACAATAAAATATATGCTCCTTATTTATAAGGCAAACTGGAAAATATCAATATTTATCAAAAAGAGAAATAAAAATCACCGATAAACTCGTTGCACAGAAAAAGTTCTGCTGTTGTTATTTTGATGTAGTTCTTATATTCCCTTGTCTGTGTGTTTATAGTTTATTATTGGAAGCATATACAATGTTGTGTTCTTATTTCTCCATTAGCTATTCAACTTAAGTTTTTCCTAAATTGTTAAAATGTTTCTTAAGTATCAATTTAATGGTTGAATTGTATTCTCTAGTGAGTTTATTTAATGAACTAGAGTTGGACATTCAGGTTCTTCCAATTTCTTATTCCTAAACTTCTAATGAGGATCTGTTTTAGATTCCTAGAATTAAAATTACTGGATTACAAGAACGATTTTTAAGGCTATACCTTTTGTTAAGCTGTACTAAAAAGCATTATAGCTATTTATTAGGAATGCATTAGAGTGTCCATTTCACCGATCTCCATTGCTACCATATTCCTTTTATTTTATTGTTCTGTTATATTAGGGTTCTCTAGAGAAACAACTAGTAAGATGAGTGTGTATACATACACAGAGAGAGATTTGTTTTAAGTAATTGGCTCATGTGATTGTGGGATGAGCAAATCTGCGCCCCTCCCGCCCCCCAAAATAAAAGCAGGTTTGGTTGGCAGGCTGGAGCCTCAGTGGGGAGTTGATACTGAGTCTTGAGTCTGCAGGCAGTGTGGAGACAGTACTTCTTTCTTCTTGAAGGAGCTCATTCTTTGTTCTTAAATACTGATTGAATGAGGCCCACCCACATTATGGAGATTCATCTGCTTTCCTCCAAGCCTGCTGATTTAAATGTTAATTATATCTAAAAAATACCTTACAACAGCATCCGGACTAGTGTTCGATCAAACAACTGGGCGCCGCAGCCCAGCCAGGCTGACACAAGCTCACCGTACAAAGAGTGTTTGTGGAATTTGACGGAAGGCCCTCCATCCTCTTTCTCTCCAGTTGTCTGCTGTTCAACACCACTGGTTTCTCTGAAGACACGCTGACTTATTTAAGACTTTCATGTAGACTGGACGTTTTCTGTTTTAAATGTAGAGATGATCTTATCCAATTTTGGTATAAGAATTTATAATCTCTATCAAATGATGGTTACAAAAAAGCCTGGGTTTGGGCCTTGTACAGATAGATATGAGCCACAAGCAGCCCTCCACCATGTTAGAACTGGGTGTGAACTTGGATTGGGTAGTTAAAGCCCCTCCTTCTCGATCCAATCAGCAGTCAAGTCTGAAAAATCCTCCTACATTCTAGGTGGTTGTCAATTTTAACTGAGGAAGCGTTTACAAACTTCTTTTATTGTGTCACGGATGTAGCAGGCCTGGTGTGATTTTAGGTGAACATTTTATTCAGTTACTTAACAAACATTTTAAAATTGTATGTCATGTTCCATGGACTGTTCTGTGTGCTGAGGGTACGACAGTGACATGGTAGACAAATTCCCTGCCCTTGCGGATCTTAGGTATTAGTGGGACAGATATTCAAACATAGAAACCACCAAGTATAGACTCAAAGTACAAGTACTGTCTTATTAGACAGGGTAGGTTAGGTGGTACTGTGGCCTAGAGACCAAATCTCCACAGCATCATACAATAAAGGTTTATTTCTTGCTTGTAACGTATCAGTGGCTGGTCCAGGTGACTATTCGAGGCAGTTGCGTTCATCCTTCCCAGATGCTTTCTCTCTATCAGTAGGTCCTTCGGTCAGAGAGGAATGGGCTAGAGACTCAAATAACAACAGTTTAAAGCTTTTAAACATATTGCTCGACTTCATATTTCATTGGCTATGGTAAGGCATGTGGTCATGCCTACTTTCAATGCAGTGGAGAAGTGTGTCTTGGTAATCCTGGTGATAAAGGAGAACCAGATGTGCCTACGTAGTATTAAGTATGATGAAAAGAAAATGAATATAGAAAGTGAGAGGATATTATATATTTTTGCAGAGATAATAGAAACAAACATGAGTAGGTATATTATTGCTTAGAATTACAATAAAGTATGTAGTTCAGAATAAAACTGAGTCAACTTAAGTAAAATTACTTAATAACTCTTGCTACAAATTGGTACTCAGATATAAGAAAACACATTGGGTCATTTGTGAATTGTTGATGTTTGATAGATACTGAGTTGCCAAGTGTACTTGAGGACTAGGATGAGAACATTTATATTAGTATTCTCAATTATTTAGGCATATAATAGGGACTCAATAAAACTTTTTTGAAGTTATTAGTGCTCATTGCTTTAAACTATTTTTGCTTTTATACTTGATTAATCATCTTGAATTACATGATTATATTCTGAAGCTTGATATTTTTCCAAGGCCTATTTTTTCTATTTATTTAATTATTGTTCAAGTACAGTTTTCTGTCTTTTACTTACATCCCCCCCCCCCCCCCCCGTGCTCCCCACCTCCCTCCCATTTCCACCCCTGCTAGTTTTTACCCATGTGTCCTTTATACTTGTTCCTGTGAATCCTTCCCCTTGTGTCCTAAAATTCCTTCCCCTCTCCCCTCTGGTCCCTGTTCTGTATTTCAGTGTCTTTGGTTATGTTTTGCTCGCTTGTTTGTTTTGTAGTTTAGATTCCTGCTAAAGGTGAGATCATATGGTATTTGTCTTTCACCACCTGGCTTATTTCACTCAGCATAATGCTTTCTAGTTCCATCCATGCTGTTGCAAAGGGTAGGAGCTTCTTCTTTCTTTCTGTTGCATAGAATTCCATTGTGTAAATGTACCATAATTTTTTAATCCATTCATTGACTGATGGGCACCTAGGTTGCTTCCAACTCTTGGCTATTGTAAATTGTGCTGCTGTGAACATTGGGGTGCATAGGTTCTTTTGGATTGGTGTTTCAGGGTTCTTAGGGTATAATCCTAGTAGTGAAATTACTGGGTCAAAAGGCAGATTCATTTTTAGTTTTCTGAGAAAATTCCATACTGTTTTCCATAGTGCTTGTACCAGTCTGCAATCCCACCAACAGTGAACTAGGGTCCCCTTTTCCCTAAAACCTCTCCAACACTTGTTTGTTGCTTTGTTTATGATGGCCACTCTGACTGGTGCAAAGTGGTATCTCATTGTGGTTTTAATTTGCATCTCTCTGATAGCTACCGATATTGAGCATCTTTTCATGTGTCTCTGGATCCTCTGTATGTCCTCCTTGGAGAAGTATCTGTTCAAGTTCTTTGTCCACTTTTTAATTGTTTTTTTTTTCTCTTCTTAGAGTGGAGTCGTGTAAGTTCTTTGTATATTTTGGAGATTAAACCCTTGTCTGAGGTATCATTGGCAAATATGTTTTCCCATACAGTTGGTTGTCTTTTTATTTTAATACTGTTTTCTTTAGCCATGCAGAAGCTTTTTATTTTGATGAGATCCTGTTTGTTTATTCTTTCTTTTATGCCCCTTGCTCTAGGGGACTTATCAGTAAAAATGTTGCTGCGTGAAATATCTGAGATTTTCCTGCCAATGTTCTCTTCTAGGGCTTTAATGGTTTCACGGCTTATATTTAAGTCTTTTATGCACCTTGAATTTATTTTGGTGTATGGTGTAAGTCGGTGCTCGTGTTTCATTATTTTACATGTAGCTGTCCAGTTCTCCCAACACCATTTGTTGAAGAGGCTGTTTTTACTTTACTTTATGTTACTGCCCCCTTTGTCGAATATTAATTGACTATAGAGAGTTGGGTTTATTTCTGGGCTCTCTGTTCAATTCCATTGGTCTGTGTGCCTGTTTTTATGCCAGTACTGGGCTGTTTTGATTACAGTGGCCTTGTAGTACAGCTTGGTATCATGTATTGTGATCCCTCCTACTTTGTTCTTCTTTCTGAAAATTGCAGCTGCTATTCAGGGTTGTTTATGGTTCCATATAAATTTTTGAAGTGTTTGTTCTATGTTTGTGAAATATTTCATTGGTACTTTAATAGGTATTGCATTGAATCTGTAAATTGCTTTGGGTAGTATGGACATTTTGATGATGTTAATTCTTCCAATCCATGAGCACAGTATGTGTTTCCATTTGTTTGTGTCTTCCCAAGGCCTTTTTTATTGTTTGGATCTACAGTGAAATTTTTGCATTCCATTATAATTTAAATGTGGAGCTCACACATTGAATCACTGATCTCTTTTTCCTAATTTGTCTCAGGTATTTTCTTAAACCATTTGTAAGTATTGAGTAGGAGAAAAGAAAAGTCATATCATTAATGTTGGGATTGGAAATCTACCACCTTGTCTTCTTTTTAAGAATGAACTTTTCTGTTTAGCACTTCTTTGGAAGTCGCTGTATTGAAAAGGAATTCACAAATTTGAATAAAGAAGGAAGAAAATGCCAAATTAAAAAAAGTTATTCAAGAATGTCTTCTTGAAGATAGAATAGTATATGTGCTTTCAAAGATAGCACAATTATTTTTTCTTGTATCTCTTTTCTTCTTTTGATTTTTACCGTCTTTGTAATTTAAAAAATAAATCTCCCCCCAAAAGGACTCACGTTTCCCCAAAAGGACTCATGTTTTCTTTGAGTGGATAGGTCAAGGGCGTATGAGAAGAGAAAGAGAATCTCCATTCCTACCCAGCAGACCCTCATCTCAGAGCCATCCCTTCTCCAAGTACTTTACTCCTGCAAGCCAAGAACTGGTCAAGATGACTGCCTCTCTAGTTGCTGCTGAGAGACAGATGAATCTGTGAGAGTCTGTGCCCTTTGCTACAGATTGCTACTCTTTAAATTGTACAGAATTCGGTGGATTGTTGGCAAATGGGACTCAGCTGGCTTCAGATTTAGAATGTGCCGTAAACTAGTTACCTCCTACCTTAACTTGATCATATAATTGGAAGGCAGTGCTGCTTCAACAGAGCGGATATGATAAAAAAAAAAAAAAACTATTTGCAACATGAGTATCTTTCCTCTCAAACTGCCATGGCTGCTGGTATCTGGAGAGACATTTTTAAAAAATATGAATAAAACATGGGTTTTACAATTCCTACAAGCGTTAAACTGTCTTTGCGTTATTTAAGAAAAGCTTTAAATGTTCAATGAATGGTTTTCAGCTAATGACAGTTGATGCACAGAACGCAACAATAATCTGATGAAATAGAAGAAATAGCCTTTTGAAAAGTGGACATTTGTACAGACATTGTGACAGCACCCACACGTGCTGGGAACTTTACAAGTAAGTGGATTATAGCTTGGGTTGAGGAGTCATTTTGCCTCTCATTTGTAAATAAGACAGGATTCTTTTCCTTTCAAGGAGTATCTAGATCAGTTATTAATAAAAGAATCCCGATGTCTTTTGTCACTGGTGGCAAACTTGGCATGGGCGATCTAGGATCCTGATGGTACAAGTCTCAGAATTTGGAAGAACCATGATAGGCCACTTAGGAGGACTGTGTTCTGTAGTTGAAGTTGTCTAGAAGTAGCGTTGGAACAGTTAGATACAGTCCTGGCTGTGGGCTGTCAGCTATCCCATAGCAAGTGTTCACCCGGGCTTTTCCAGTACGGCCCCAAGGTACCTCTCTAGCATCATTTTTATAGTCTGTACTCCCCTCTTGCTTCATTCTAGCAACTGCACCATTTCTCACACATTCCAGAGACACACTCTTGTTGTCAGGCTTTCTGTACTTGCTGTTCCTTCTGTCTGGGATGCTCTTCCCCCCCCTATGCAGGCTGACATCTTCTGAGCATATCCAACATGTTCTACGGTATTATAACTACTTTACATGTTTATTAGGTGACTTCTCCTGGTGACTGTATGGCGTGGGTTGTGGCATAGACCGATGGGAATAAGAGGGGGCACAGTGATCCATTAGAGGCAGGACTGGAACCAAGGCAGTTTCGGTGTGAGCCAGGGCTTTTGAGATCTGTATTCTCCCAGGATACACCACCCAGGGCAGGGTGACGCCCTTCCTCTAACCCCAGAGCTCCTCCTCCGAGAGCAATTCCCGTTATCCTATTGAAGGTGGAATCCCTGTGATTCTGACTTTCTTTACTCAGCTTTATATTTAGTAGCAGCATGAATGTCATGTGATCTTATATTGCCCATTTATACCTTGCTCACTCCTTTATCTCCCTGACTAGAATATACAGTGTCCGAGGGAAGGGCCTTGTTCTGATCCACGTATTCCCACACCTCCTGCACCCAGACATGCACTGTAATGGACTGAAAGAAGGTCATGAATGGTGTTGCAATTACTATGTTTAAGATTTCTTATTCGCCAAACATTTATAGAGCATCCATTTATGCTGGACACCACACCAGTTTGGGCAATGGGACAATAAACCAGCATAATGGGAACACCTACATCCCTGTTTTTCCTGATGCTTTTCAAGTATCATAGAAGCAACTTGCAATTAACAGGAAGTTACATAAGACAAGCACAATATTAGGGCAAATACAAGGTGCAGTGGGTAGCAAGGGTTCAGGGAAAGCTACTAGAGGGGGCTGATACCCGTGCTGAGGCCTAAAGGCTGAGGTGAAGGGTAAGAGACATGGAGGTGGATTTGAGAGAACACTCTGATTAGAGGGAACGACAGAAGGCCCTGAGTGAGAGCACTTTTCAGTCTTAGATGCAGTTCAGCGTGACTCAGGTGTAGCAGGTAAGGTGCAGCGTTCACCATCGGAGTCAGAAGGAGGAATTGGGGTTTTCAAGTCTCTTGAAAACTATTCCAGGAGTCAGGCTCTATAGCCCAAGCAAGGAGATGCCACTGAAGGAATTTTAAACCAATGGGATATTTATTTAGTATCTGATGTAGTCCACCACCTTCATTCAGGTAAGTCGTCAGTATTTTCATTTTCCAGATGGGACAACTGAGGCCCAGAATAACACATTCAAACATCAGAGGAGTTGATTTCCCTCCCTCAGTTACAGGGCTCTCAGGGCTCCAAACTCCTACCCTCCCATCCTCTCTCCTTCCTTCCTTCTGATTGTTGTCCTTGTCAGCAGTCAAACACAAAACTAGTTGCTCACCACCCTTATCTTTCTCCAAGGAACAAGCATGCACTCACACGGCTTCCAGAAACCAGACCCTCAAGCGGAAGCTGATGGCCTCCAGGCTTGTATGTGGATGAACACCATATTGTGCATTGCGCTTGAATGCCACTCCTGACTAGCAAACTGGATCTGTACCAAGAACTTTCTCTCTAAAAGGCCGACTCTGGGCTGGGGAGAACAGAGCCGGCTTGACAAAGTAGAGAGCAGCTCAGTATTGGCCTGCCCACGCTTTGGGCATGCGTGAACACTCACAGCAAAACACAGCTGGCGAGGCTAATTTTAGCTTCGCCAGCCTTGAAAAGAGACCCTTTAAGGAAATTTATTTTCTTGGAAACAATTCATATTCTAATGCAGCTGCTGATTGACATGTCAGAATATCACTTACTATTGGTGGGGAAAACTTTGCCAAGTAATTATGATTTTTGTTCTGTGTGTATGTATGTGTGTGGGTGATATCAGTAAAGTGATTAGAGCATCCATGATCAAAATAATCATAAAGAGACAATGAGAGAACCAGTGCTTTTATTTAAAAAGAAGTTCACACGCCCAAGGAAACATCTCTTTTGATATTTACAAATAGGATGGAATGACTATTGAAGAATGACTATTTCTGTTATGGTAAGTTGGTCACTGCGATCGGTGAAGCATGGTTTGTTAACAGTAGTCCTGGTGTAGACTCAGAATTTCTCACTACTTAGCATCCTCCACATCCTCCAGGAAGTAAAACATGAGTTTCTAAACCAGGTCTTGGATTCATCTGGCTTTAGTGTGTTAACAGGTTTTGAAAGCACCCAGGACTTACTTTTTGCATTTTAACCAGCAGGGTTAGTCCCTCTTCCTTGATCTTTCCCTGCTTCTCTTCCTTCCTCCCTTCGTCCTCTCCTCCCTCCCTCCCACGGTCTTCCGTGTTTTGTTTAGCAGTTTGGCTTACCTTGAAACTTGGCACGGAGAGGAAAGAAGGCAGCTCTTCCGTGGAGTAGATGGAGGGAAGGATAAGAAATAATCCACCGCCCGCATCTGAGTTTCCCGGTTCAGTTCCAGAGGCAGCAGCTTTCCTGCAAAAATCGCTTTGCTATTCGAGATAGCCAGCAGAGGGAATCGGAACTTTGCTTGCAGCAGGGGTTGAAGCAGCCTTTTTTTTTTTTTTTCTTGGAGGAAATACTGCAGCCTTCTGGACTGCGTACGCTGCTCCCTGGAGAGGCTCTCTCGGTTCCACCCACCGGCTGGAAGGAGGGGAAGTGAATGAAAGGACAGGACGAGCCCCGATCACCATGTCACTCTGGGAGGGAGACAGCAGCAACTAAGCTGTGCAAGGTTTTTTTTTTCCTTTTTCTTTTCCCCTTTCTTTTTCTTTCTTTTTTTCCCCCTGTATTCTTTTCCTCCTTTCTTTCTCTTTCTCTCTTTCTTTTTTTTTCTTTTTATTTGCTTTTTCTTTAAGGTGAGAAAAGAGACAAACAGGAGACAGGAAGCTGATCTGCAAGGATTCGGAGTTATGCTGAAAGGACTTTGATTTTTTTTTTCTTTCCTTTTACAAACGCTGGCAATTGACATCACTACAGACAGCCTGGTAGGGAACAAACTGCCTCATCCCAAGTGGACCCTGGCAGCTGGGGGAAGGCAGACAAGATCTGGGGAAGCTGTGTGGATTTTTTCCCCCTACCGATCCCCATCTCCTCTTTTTTTTTTTTTTTTTTGGTGTGTTTCTTTTTTATATTCTGGCTGTGTTGGAACTAGCGAGTGGTGGAAAACAGGAATCTCGGAAGCCTCATCAGTCATCGGGACTGTCAGGAATAGTGGTTTAAGAGGAAGCTCGGCCTGGGGCACTATACCCTGTCATCCAGTTCCCTGCCTCGGAGATAAAGATTCCAGCTACATGGGCAAACGCCTGGATCAGCCACAAATGTACCCCCAGTACACTTACTACTATCCTCATTATCTCCAAACCAAGGTATGGCTCGACCCACAGTCTGGCATCAGTGTGGTATCCTCCTGCACTTGGGATGGGAAACAGGCATGTGAATTATTATTTAAGCCCCCCGCCCCGTCACTTCTTCCTGCTTCTTTGAAATTAGTAACATACCAATGGAGGTAATGAGGCAGCGGAGACTAGGAGAAGAAAGGAATTGTGGCTTTCTCTTTAAGGAGAGATAATAGTTTCACTGGAGTTCCTTTGTTGTTATTTGGCAGCGTAAATGTTCCCGGGATCTGTACAGTCCTCTGCAGATGGTCAGGCTTGTTAGAAAGGAGATCCTAACAGTGATAATCAGGCTAAAGAGTACAATTTGGGGGGCTTTTCCAGAGAGCTGTTCTTTGTTTGTGACTCCAAGAGGGTTTTTCCCACTGGATAGGACACACCAGGGTGGGGGGTAACTCAAACTTTTAATTGCTGAGTATAGAATAAAAGAAGGTTATGGAAGGTAGAAGACAGTTAGGTAAAGTCTCTTGGAGTTTGTTCGGGTGTATTTTTTTTTTAATTTGCCTTATGTTTTTTATTTCATATCGTGGATGATCAGGGCGCTAGAGACTGAATTGTGAAGGTTTACAATAGATGCTCTTGACTTTCAGGAGCTCTGTCTGTGTTGGCTGCCATCAGAAGGCCTGGGTCGTGAGACGGGGTGAAATGTAACTGATGGTAACTGGATGTGAATTGGTTAAATACTTCAGGCTTTAGTGTGTGCTCAGGTGATCGTTAGGGGGCCAGTGGCAAGCCCGTGGAACTGAGCAGTGGGCAGTGCCAGCTATGAACTTTATCCTGCAGTTCACACATGAAGGGCTTCCAGGTGTGATATCACAGCCCCAATTTGTCAATTAAGTTGGACTTGATCTGGGCGGGGGGGGGGCGGGAAATGTCTGTAGAGTTCCCACCTTGAATGCATGGATTATATTTCTTTACAGGTCATATTATTTTGTGTTGCATTAGCCAGACTCCACAGTCTTCTTAGTTAGATAAATATGCCGAGAGTGCACAAGGCGTGCCTGAGTGATCTGGGCTGTCACCAGGACTGGCTGATGTGATTAGGCTTTAGTAATTCATGCTGTAGTTATCTCTCACTTATTCTGTCTCATCAAACAATGCCTATTCTCGAGCCAGACCAGGCTGCAGACTTTCAATATTATATTAAAGGTGGTTGCTTTTTTTTCCTTTCTTTTTCCATCGCTCTATGATTTGCCCTGCCCCTCCAAGGTCGACTCACATTGCTTTTTGCCTTTGTGAGCATTTAGTTTGTGCTGCTGCTGCTTAAATAGACCAGCTCTTCTGCTCCAATGCCTTGAGTTTTAACTCTTTGGGGATTGGGAGGAGAACACTGCCTGCCTTCCTCGAGGAAATGGCAAAGCAAGGACAAGTTGAAAGGGGGAAATTTACGATCATTTCTCATCCCCCGAAGAAATAAAAACAACAAAATCAAGGGTTGCATGAAAAATATCGGACATTCCATCCCTTTTACTCATTTGGCTAAATTTTTCCAAATGTTTCAAAATTCACACTCTCGCTTTGGTCCTTGTTTTCTCCTACTAGGCAGTGTATTTAGAAAAGAAACTTTAGATCAAAATGAATGGAATAATTGCTTTTCTGCTTGAGATTTCTTTTAACCTATTCCTACCAGGAAATAATGTCATGCACATTATATTAAAGACACAGGGTGCTGGATGAGCCCCACGGGTGGAAAGTGTGTGTGTGACTACGATAAAGGGGAAAGTGGAGTGGTGAGGGAGGGAGGAGAGACTGAAAAATACAGAGGGAGTTTTTTTTTAAAGCTGTTTTGGGGTCCTATGTAGTTTAGTGTTGTGTAGACAGGCGGCATCTGGATCTTGTTACTTTCAAGCTAGTCAAAGCCATCAACTTCTGGAACATTTTTAAAGAAGGTAGATCCATTAGGCGACCTAAGCTGATATTGGGGTAATCAGATCAGGGTGGTAGGGAGTATAAGATCAGCTACTTCGGCTATCAGGGTAATTCCTATTGATTATTGTGTTGTAAAATTTCGACAGTGCTGTGAAGTTGTCGAATATGGTTACGGCGGCTCTGAAACGACAGACATTAATAACATTCCTGGAAGCTGAGGATGTGAACACGTGCCCTATTTTGAAACTCGGTCACACAAGAAATGGGAGGAAGGGTCAATGTGCAGTTGTATTTTGGAAGGCGGAGACCTTCTGACAGCCTGAATACTCTATAAAAAAAAAGTGCTCTCATGCCCTGGTATATTGTGAAAACCATGGGGCTATTTCAATACCACTTTTTGGCCTTTTTACATTTATATCTCAAAATATACCCTGTAATAATTTTGAAGGATCTACATTCTGCTTGTATTTATTTGTAAGGGGAGGTGGAGTCATAAAATCCACTGTGTTCTAGACTTAGCTTGTAGTTTTGATCTTATTTTAAAATCATAGCTGTTTAAAATGATGCTGACATATAAAGAATACTAATGGTTGATGTGATTAGAAATCTATAGTTGATAATTTTACTCTGGTGATATCACTTTCAATTGTCTTCTAAATTCAGGTGATTTCTTTTTTTTTTTTTACTAGCCCACAAAAGCTATTTGTTGACATTAGTTTTGGGTGGAAAATCTTCAGGGGATTTTAAAGAACTGTAATGTCTATTGTATTTATTCAGAAAAGGCAAAAGTACTGAACCTTTTCAATTTACTTAAGTATGCGTGTCAGGCACAGTTGCTATTTTCTTATGATAAAACAAAGTGAAAATGAGATTTCAAAATAAATGCAAATGTTTTTCAAGTGTAATTAAAGTTTTAAAAAAGCCTGGGATACTTCCCTGCCTTCCCTGCTCCTCTCATTTTCCATTACATTAAAGGCAATCTCTTAACTTTGTTGCTTAAACATTTTAAAAAATAGAAATAAGATATTTATGTTTTTGTCCCTTTGAATAATTTTTCCGGGAGCTTAAAATGTTTTGTTAGAAAAATTCACTTGTAAGGTCTATAAAATGGAAACTAAGGGGCTGACTTGTAGCTATTACCTTGTAGCAATATTGTCAGATATGCTTACTCTGCCAGACCTCACATTAAAAGTTGCCATTTGTTAATTTTCCTTTTGATCAATTTTTTTCCTACCAAGAGGACCAATTTCAAAAAGCCAGTGTTGCTTTTGATTAAGAAGTAATGAAGATATCTTGGTGACATTTCGTGATATTTAAATAAGAGACATAACTGGATTAAACAGCATGACTTTCATTTAAAGAAATTTGCTGTTGGGAATCCACCCAGAATAATCAGCAGGTTTCAGAGAAAGGGGCTCAAAAAATTGTTCATTAGCTTAGTGATAATTTACATAATGATATTTGATTGAGTTGTAACCTAATATTTCTCAAGAATTTTGTCACCACCCATTCAAAGCAACTGACCTGTTGCTTTTGCATTTTGAGATCCAGGATGAATTTCAGTCTGATTTTGAGGGTTTTTTGAGGGGGGTGGTGTTCTTGGAAAAGCAAAGTAGTTAAACTAGAAAAGCTAAAAAGAGTAAAAACATGGTCACAGCCTGGTGAATTGCTACTTTGCAGAGGAGAAATGCGATTTCCTATGTCTGTGATATTTGGAAAACTTTAATTATCTTCATAAAAACTTTAAAATTTGTCGAAGCACCCTCAGCAAACTTGTCTGTCTTCCTACCAGTTCACTGTGTTTCTACCCATCCCCGGACCCAGTTTCTAATCATATTGCTCTTACATCAATCCAGTGCCTCCCCACCTGCAGCCCAGGAAGATCTTGAAGCAAAGGCTTCAGACTCTGGGACCCTGACAGAGCTTCTCTGGCTGGTGATACTCAGATTGTGTTCAGAGCCTGGTGCGAAGTTGGGGTCAGGTGTAAGGAGTGATTGATCCATCAAGAGCACACTGATTTCAGGCTGAATTTCCAACCCTCTGCAGCCTGGACTGCCGCCCGTCTCTAAAAGTCTAGCTGGAGTCCAGTGGATTGTGCCATAGAAAGAGCAAAACACTTGAGAACAGTAGGGCTGAGGAGAAGCAAACGGAGGCGGACACTCCTGGGGGGCAAAGGCTGTTCTTAAAGATGTGAATGTACAGATCCTTCAAAAACAAAACAACCCTTTAACACACTTCTTGCACATGAAAATGTAGAAAATCTTGCCGAGGGAGGGAATGAGTTTAGAATTTCCTTAGTACTTCCTGCCCAGATTTGCATTGATAGCCAGAGTTGGGAACCTGCCAGGTTTAGAACAGCCTTGAAAACTCCCAAGTTCTGTTTTCCTTTGAAAGGCTGAAACATACAAAACTGGTTTGCTAAAAATCTTTCAGCAATTGAAATTTTAGGTGCAATTCCAAATATTTCTTTCACTTTAGGGTGTAATACGATAGCATGAAACTATGATAAATCTTGTTTTTCTCATTTTAGAATGTATACCATTTTCATTGTGTTTGATTAGAGAAAAGCAGAAACAGGGGGCCACCCTTCCTTTTTAGTTATTTTTCTTCCTTCTTCCACCCCCCTGGATCTTTATTATCACTGAGATTGCCTTATCATTTCTCTAATGTACTTATTGTTTTCATAGCCCTGAGTTTAGCGCCTACTGAAAAGGAGTAGAAATGTAAAAGGTTCAGATTTTTTCTCCAGGATAATTCCAAACTTCAGCAAAACACCATGTGTATTGCTTTTAACAGTATCTTTCTAACACCTTTTTCTTTCACTTTCTCTCAATTTGGAAAAAGAGGAACAGAAGGATAACTTGAGATTAGTTTCATGAAGTAATACAATCTATCTGAGCGTTGGAGGTTGGGGGGATTTGTAGGAAAGGAGGCACAAGAAGAGAAGGGAGCATGTTAAGTTCATTCCAGGTCTTTCTGGCTCCAAGAATTCTGGAATGCTTCATTTTTGCACTAATATGATTTTTACACAATTCTTTCTGACATTATCAGTCTTTTTGGCAGAGAGAGGGCTCCGTCACCATTATGCTTACGCCAAATTCTAAGAAAACCACTCTTTCCCTTAAAAAAAATCTTTTTAGTGTTGGACTTCTTATTCAGAGTAAATGGTTGATGTTTATCCAAAATTGGCCTTGAGTACTACATTAAAATTGTGTTTTGTAACAGTCTCATAAGCCACAGCTGTATGTGATTAAATAGTGTAATATCAAAAGCATGTGAGAATAGACATTTTTATGCTATAACTGTTGCACAGCAAGGCTGCAGATGGACCTGAAGGGAGACCAAGAGCAAAAATATATTCATGTGTGGCTGAGGATATATTTTGCTTTTTTTCCCCAGTAGTTGGAAAAATGCTGAACTATTTCAGATAGGATTAAAAAAATATACATTCTTAAAATGAAGACAGGATTGTAATACCAATTTTTATGTCATTTTGTTGTTTTTTTTCAAACTTATTTATTTGTTTGATTGATGTTCAAGTTCAGTTGTCTCCATTCTCCCCCCACCCATCTCTCCCGCCCCACCTCCCCTTGACCCTGCCCACTTTGCTTTCGTCCATGTATCCTTTATACATGCTCCTTGATGACCGAAGTGCCATTTAATTAGAAAACACATAGTTACTGAATGGGCCTGAAACCAGTGCAAGTAGAAAGATTAGAATTATTCCCGTGGAACACACATTTAAAGAGCAAAAGCAAAATTTTCATTTCTCGTTGGAAATTATAGAAGTTTTTTTCCCTGGTTTTTGCTACTTTCTGTGGAACTATTGTAAGAAAACCTTCAGACCATTGCATCCCTAATGAAAAAAGTGATAGACAATAAAAATCAGGAACTTAGAGCAAAATAGGCAGCAGTATGATTCTTTTTAAGATATTTGAAAATATAATTATTATTTTTATGAAAATTGCCCTTTTTTGTTTTTTGGCCAGTGTTAAAAATTGCGTAGTTACACCAGGAGACACAGCTTTTGCTTTTATTTATACCATAGTAAAGAGGTTACTATTTCTTATGGGATGTTTTAACTACAATTTCTTAAAATAATATTTATTCATGAAATCTATGATCTTTAGCTTTTTTAGAGATTGTAAACCTTTAGAACTAATATATACAAATGAAAAATACTAGTAAAATTTTGTCAATAAGTCCTTGTCTTTCGTGTCTTGAAAAAGCCTATGGAATTGACTATTAATGTTTAGATTTTAGGCACTAAAAACCAGTTTTTTGAAAAAAAAAAGGGGTGGGCAGAAGTAAATTGGAGCTTGTTTGTGTTTTTAATTTTCCTTTTTCATGTTGATACTGACAGAAGATTCATTTATATTTAAAATGTTTGTTTTTCCATGCAGATTTATTAGTCGGACAATGTTTACCATGTGGAATATCTGGATAAAGTTTTGTAATTCAGAACATCCATCTCTAGTAGACATCAAATTTCAAGAGTAGGGATAATAAATGACAAGATGCGGACTGTTTTCCTTTGGGGAAGTTCTCTGATTTGTGTGTTGACAAAGTGGTTTCTAGTCAGGTTCTCTAAGCTCTGTTCCAGGCTTCGCATCTGTGACTCTCACTTGGAGACAGAGGAGCCGGCTGTGATATATTAGTGGCGTAGGGAAGTGACCTTCATTGTGTGCCACTGCTGAGTTCTTGTTCGGGTCCCCAATGCTTTTTACAGAGCAGATCAGATACTGCTTTGTCGACTCTGGTGATCTGACAAATTTTACAGTCTGTATCCTTCCCCCATCTAAATCGGGTGCACCCAGAGCAACACATCCATCACCTAAGGGTGGGTGCAGGACAGTTCCCAGGGGCGGGGCATGGAAACAGGCATCGTTTAATCATCATCCTCGCTGACTGTGTTGTGGTGCTAAGTTTTCTCTTTGAGTCGGTAACGTTAGGGCCTCCCAAAAAATGTATAATGGCAGTGTGATGCTTACTTTTCCTCATTTAACTTTCTCTCTACAGATGGTATAATTGCTGAATAGGCATATGTTTGGCTGAGCCAGTTGAGATAATAAAGGAAACAGGTTTGTCTCATTAAGATCCTGACAACCCTGGTTTTATGAATGAACCTAGGACTTGTGTAAATATGGAAATACACAATTGATCGATGAGATACTGTTTTAACTGGCGTTTGCAAAACCTTGAAATTCCTGAATTTCTTTATAGTAGCCTTTGAAGCATGGGAAAGAAATGCTATAGTAATCGTGGTATATGATATTATAGGAAGAAAAATATTAGCTTCTACAGGGCATACACACAAGATCCCTCTTTTTCTTGCTAGGTGCCATTCTGGTTCTCCCCAACACCGCTGTTAGCTGAATTACTGAAAGTAAACAGAACCTGGAATTTGGCTGTTATGAATCATAAACAAATAGAAAAAATAGGCTATATACACAGTCACAGCAACTATGATAATGCCCTTTCCTGTTGTGTGAAAAGTAAAGTATAATGGAAGAAAAATAAATCTTAGGATATTCTAATTGTTAGTAGTAATCATTTTAGTAACTGATTTTTAATTTTAAAATTAATTTCTGTATCATTATTTTGTAGGGTTAAGCAATTAGTAGATATGGCACTTAATATGGTACAAGCAAATGATCTTTTGGTTATCTGCTTCTAGGATAGTTTTCAAGATGAATATGGATCATGCATAGCACTTAATGATGATTTTTGAGTGGTCTTTCTATTTTTATCTAGTATACTGCTGTCTATTTATCTTAGTTAATTTGCTGATTGATGACAATTTAATGAAAAGGAAAATGGAAAACAGGATGCTAACTATCTGATTTTCTGGAACTGGTTAAGATAGCTTAAAAGCTTTTTGTATTTATGCAAGTTATATTTGAAGCTTTTACCAATGTCTGTTAACTCTCAGGTTGCCTCGTTTAAAACGCATCATGAACTTAAACTGAATGGTGGCACCTTGAAGATAATACTAAGGTAGCCTGAAATTCAAGCAAATATGCTTTTGAACTCCCCAATACTTTTGAGTAAATGAACTATTTGAAGAAGCATGTGCAAAGCTTGGAATAAAATTTCAGAGATTGTTTTCCAGGATACCACACACACACATACACACACGCGCGTGCACAAAGCATATAATGGTATGTTTAATTTTTTTGTAAGAGATGAGAAAAACACTTAGTTTTTAACTTGGTACTAGTCCCCTGGAGGATTGTGGCAGCTCTTGGATTCAACCTTGCTCTTGGCATTCGTCCCCTCGGTCTCTTGTCCTTGTCAGGCAGACCACATTCTACTTCACTTTTACACATAAGCAGGTTGTGTTTTAATGGAAGGTAGGAAGGGAATTTTGAAAACAATAAAACTTGGATAGTTTTTTTTCAGTTTATCCCCCAAAGTTAACCAATGCCTTTGGACTTTATTGTTTAACTGTTAAGACTATTTGACTATATATATATATGTGTTAGTGATGAGAAGTTTTCCTTTTCTGGCTTGTTCTTGTAGGTAACATTGTTGATAAGCTTAAAAATGATAAGAAAGGAGTCAGAAGGAATAGATCAATGAACAGAAGGGGGTTCCCCCCAATTTTAGTGACTTCCTTTAACAATGGGAGAAGTTAGTGGTCATGGCTGAAGCCTCTCTATTTTCTGGGTGCTCACGGAGGCTCCCCATTCTGCATTCCAACCAGCCTGTTAAAGTGCACTCAGATTTCACATATCAAATTAGATTTTTTTGCACTAGAATATTGAAAGAGTTTTTATAATTTTGCTGCCTAACCCTCTGAGTGCAAGTAAGTTCATTTATGTGTACCTGTAAATCTGGGGCTGTTGTCTTGCATATAGGTTCTTGCAAAGAGAAAAAACATACAATCTACAGGTCCTCTTGAGGTACAGAGAAAGGTTATCAGGGAACTAAGTGTAACAATGAATAGAGTGGACAGTGCATTATGTTTTGTAGGTATGCAAACAGATGTTTATTAATTTACGGTTCACGGTTTTCATTTTAGTTTGGAGGCAATGCATTTTTCTCATCTCATCCCTGCTTCTGTGAAACCCTCAAGCAGTCAGAGAGCCTAAAAAGCCAGCTATCTCTCTACCTATTGTGGCCTTTTGGCCTTCGACATATCTCTGTATTTTAGTAATCCCAAATTTCCGGGGCGGAGCGTGTGGTAGCACAGCAGAGCATATCGGAAAATGTCATTAACATTCTTTGGCTAAACTATGTCAAAAGCAGACACATTGGATTGACCTTTGGCAGCGAAAGCAACTGAGAGTTCCCAATCTGAGTGCCAGGTTCACAGAGTTTTTTCATTGTGCAACTGTTGGAATTGTTTACCAATTGGAAAGAAAAAGAGGTTGAATGTAACAGGTGTTTCCCTGGGCTCCCAGCTTGGGGGTGCAAGCAGCAGGCAAATCAGTGGCACAATATTTATTTTATGGATGAATCTTTCTAAATCCTTCTGTCTCTAAGTTGGGTCATGGGTTTACTACATGTGTTAAAACTGCTACCTCCATCTGATCCTCAGAGTCCATGTTATTTATTCACCAGGGATGACTTCTCTTGGTATCCAGGGGTCCTCCTCAGCCCTACAGACTCTGTGTGCCTCTTCAAGAGCATATGTCTACATATGTATGTACACTTGAACTAGGCTCACCATTACTCTTGGAGTATTTGAGCATCTGGAACAAAGTACTTTCTAGCCCTAAGCCAAGCATGATGGCTTTCTTCATTTTCATTGTTATCTCAGTTATTCAAGAAATTCAGGACTCTGGGCCCAAAGCATAATCACCTCCTCGGATCTTAATCAAGAAGTTTTCTCTGACTCTCTAGCTCCATGCCCAGCTCATATCTAAAAATTCACTCCTCTCCCCTCATTTTAGAGGGAGCATTCTCATAATCACCCCATATTTTGATTCTCCATCTAATTGCCCACTTTTCCCTCCCAACCCTCTAGCCAGATTTCACTGAATTTCATCTGCAGGTTCAATGCATCATCTTTGACTTCTCCCTCTCTCATACATAAAGCATATACACACACTCACACACATGTACACATCTAGAAATTTCAGTGGCTCTGATTATCTCAAAGGCTAAAAGACCACAGAGATGTATGGCAGGGCAGAGTGGCCTGAAGGAGACATACACCTTTTCTTTTCAGTCTTAATACAATTATTTTTCCTGGTAATTGATATCAAAAGAGAAGAGTCTCACCAAAATAAGGGTGACTAGTGATTTTTACTTATTTCCAAAAGTGTAGTAGCTTTACATGATTGAAAATATATTGATAATATATTATGCAAGTTAGATATTTAGTCTTTTTCCTGTTATTCTTCATAACATCCTTTAGAGATATTGATAGATTGATTCTAATCCCCCCCTTATAATTTCACAATAATTGTAATACTGTTGAGGTTCTAATGATCCTCAAACTTTTAGTGATGAGCTTGTCAATAGCATGATGGGTAAAATAATACAATTTTACAATTTTAATTAGCAAGTGATTTGTGAGAAGCACCCCAAAAGATAAAGCAAAGAGAAAATGTAAAAAGGTTATTGAGTCGTAATCTACTTTTGAAGGATGCTGAGGGTAGCAGGTCTTAATCTACTTTTGAAAATTTCTGGAATTTGACTTTTTGTTTTTCTTTCCAGTGCAAAGGTCAGGAGCTATTTGGTGAGGAGTAGATAGTTTACAGATTGAAGACCTGTCATTGGGAAAGAGTGTAATGTGAATATAAAACTTGATATGGATGGAGGCATCATATAGTGGAAGCTTTTGGTGTCCAGTGAAAAGAAATCAATGGTTAGGAGGACAGGGCAGGGCTTTGTCCTGTTCAGTCACGTGCCTGAGCACTGAGTCACTCCAGCACTTGCTTTCGTCGTTCTGGTTTACTCGTCACTTGTTCCCAACGAGGACCTGGACGAGAACATCATGATGCTTTTCACTGGAAATGGCAGTGTTTTTCAGAATGTCTTTGGAATCAAATTTTGATACACATTTTGGAATTTCTGTATATGAAAGGTCCACATAAAATTCATGTATGCTCAAAAATACAATCCTAAGTGAAGCTATATTGTTCTGTGTAGAAAGGATCTAGCATTGGAAAAGGGAAACCAATGGCCTAAGTTATAAACCCAGCAAAGCTGATTTGACTGGAGAAGCAAACGGTGCAAAGTACTACCTAGATTGCAGTGATGCCAGGAGGCCACTAATGTGCCTAGGGACCCATGGTGCCATGGAATTGAGAATATGTGTGCAGTTGTCATTAATGCTCTGAACTCTCAGCACATGCATATATGAGAGTGTGGGACATGGTGAAAGAGAGTTAGATTTCAACATGGTTATTGAGAAGTTTAAGTCAATAGAGGTCCAAGAAAGTGAGCTATTAATGTTGTTATTTATGGCCCAGCTGTTTTACCAGGTTCATGTTACACTCTATCCTTATTTCATTTAGAATGGCTGTTCGAAGTGACCTTGCTTTTCCATTTCATCTTCTCTATCTCCCTGCCTTTCCCAGACTGTCCTTCCTGGGGAACTAATTCTTTTCTTTCTGTGTCACAGCTTCTATTCCCCTTTTTCTTTCTTGTTCATCCCTCTTTCTCCTGTCCTCAAGTTTTCTTCTATGGATTTTACATCTTTTTCTCCTTGCCTGTAACTCCTAAACCTCTGCTTCCTCTTTTCTGTTCTTAGCTTTCAGCCCCCTCTTCATGTTTTAGTTATTGCTTTTTACTTTTTCATTTATTTGCAAGGTAGAGAGAGATTGGGTTTCAACTTTCTCCTTTTGTTTTCATTGTCATGTTTATTTTTTGACTCTTTGAACATACTTTACTCATCAGGATCGTATTGGTGTCGGGATTATTCTGTCAATCCCCCGAAGGCCTGTGCCTCCGGGTCTTCATTTTTAATGCCCTACAGTGTCCAGTAGAATGCCTGGTGCAGACCGAGTGCATAATGAAAGGTTTTCTCAATGAATAATCTATTTGTGTCCCTCATACATCACTACATCTCTAAAGTCAATGGTTTTGAAACTCGAGTTGTTTAAGGTCCCCCTCACTTCAGTGATGCTTTATGTCAAAAGTCATTTGGTGTATCTTTCTTCAGTACAAATTGATGCAATATCTCTCTGTCTCACCTTTGCCCTTCAACCCCCAAAATAAGTGGGCTACTGGGCTAGGTACTTTAGGACTGTTGGCTGGAGTTGGGTTACATCTCTAGCTAATGGGATACACTATGATAGCAGAGGTGAGCCAAATCAGAAACTGCAATAGAATGAGGGGAGGAAAGGAAAAGGCAGAAAAGAAAAACTGCCACAGTGTTGCATTCCAAGATACTGGCAAGAGCTCAGGACAGCATGCCAACTCAGGGAGGGACAGAAGTGGATTTCAAAGACAGTCTAAGTAGCTAGTATTTGGAACTTGGGGATGAGAGTAAGCAAGTAGGTCAGGGCTGAATGGCAGTGGTGGTGGTTTGGAGGCCATTCCTGAGCAATTGCCAAGAATATCAGCTTGTATATGTGGCTTCCCTTCTTGGGTTGGCAGAGAGCTGGGAATATAAGGAAGTGAACTTAGTTTAAGGAGCTAGGAGATGGGTTGGGTGTTAGACCCACTTTTTGTCTATTTTGCTTATTCAAGATCTAAGATCTTGAGTGGCATAGTAATATGTAATCTATCTATGCCATGTAATGGTACACAGCAATACTAACATGGAATTTATTGACTGAAAATCTTGAAAGTCAACTTCAAGTTCATGTGAGAATGGCAAAATTTCTATTTCAGAAAGATAATTCTATACAGTTTCCCTGTACAATTAACTAAGCAGGTATAAAGAGATGTCTAAAGTAATTATAGATGATAAAAGATGGAATTCTGATGTTAACTTCAAAGACTTTCTCACTAAGGAATGTATGAAAACAATAACTCAGTTGTGGCTAAGGAAACATACTGTGTTTTTGGTTTGGGTGCCTCTTGATTTTTCCAAGTTGTACTGATTCTTCTATGTTTGTTCCCTTATGTTTGCATTGTTTTCTCTATCATGTTCCTTTTTTTTTTGCATCTAAGTTCTTTTACCATTTGTAGAAAATATAATTTATATATGTAATTCCACAACATTTATTAAATTTTTCTATTGCAAAGTAATCCATACTTATTGTATGTAGTAAAACAATTCAAGATATATAATGAATATACTGAAGATATATATTGAATACATATTGAATATGAAAATATTAATAATCTTCTTGAGCACACCCCATCATTGTGTCAAGATCTTTCATAAATACCAATATTAACAATAAAATCGTGTGTCTTGTTGCATTTTTATGCTCATGCAAATATATAATCAGATCTATGGCATAGGAGATCATACTAAATAAGTTATTTTGCTCCTTTATTCAATGAAAAGGATACTTTGTGGATTCTCAGCAGGACTTTAAACATATATGTTTTTATTTTTATAAAAAAATAAAACCAGAGCAATGGTTTCTAGTGTGTTTGCACCATGATTTATGCAAGCATTGCCTGTGGATGGGCATGGATTGTTTTTGCCATTGTTTTCCATTATAAATAATGCTATAATGTATGCACACTGTACTCATTTCAATATTGAAAATTGAATCAATCATATTCTAAGCAGGTTTGCTTCTTTTTAAATGCTTGAAAAAAATGCCTTGCTGAGCTTCTTATTACATAAGGGTTGACATCTCTGCGTGGGTTCCTAACTGGAAGATTCAGTGTCTGGCTGGATTCACTTGCCCTTCATGTTTCGGTTCTAAGGGCAATAGTCTGCTGCTTTTGAGGTCTGAGCTGAAGGGAGCCCCTCATATGTGGCAGAAGCAGAAAAGTCCCACTTCTTTTGTGACACTGTCTTTGGGATCCTAACAGATGTTTGGGGTCTGTGGTGCCCCCGTGTCATTGCTTCTCAGCCATTTTGTGGGGGTGCGCTGATGTCCCAGTGGTTTTCCTTTGTCACTTCAGATGCCAAGTTGGAAGAGCAACAACAGTCAAGGACAGCTTCAAGACACCCAAATCTTCCTAATTGATTGGAATCCCGCTGAGATATTATTTTGTCCTAGATTAAAAATTTGGTCCCAAGGGTTTGGGCAGCAGAATTTTTCTCTTTCCATTATTATCCTGGGAATACTGAAAACTTGTGTTTTGTGAAAACTCTCATCTGTTGAACTCGGTTGGCACTGTCTGACCATAGGGACAAACATTAACTGAGCGGAACAAAGAAGGAACTCTTTAAAACCCAAGGACCTTGGTGAAATCTGATTGCATTTCTTTTCTCCTCCATGCTTATCCTGTTCCTCACTCTCCATATCAGTTTTACTTAAAGTCGAAATGTGGGAATGAAAAGAATAAAACAAAAGTTTACCCACAGAAGGTGTTAGGCCATGCAGACACAGAAATGTTTACTGGCTAAGATCTGTCTAGAAGACAGTAGATCATCGGGGCTCAGCAGTTCTCTCTTTCTATAAGAAAAATTAGACCAACGATCCATAATTCTAACAAGACTTAATTATCTTTTATACATTCACAGTCTATAGAACTTACATTTTTCAGAGTTTGGTGGCTGTGTTCCATGTCCTTCTTTGGTAATTCAGGGAGTTTCCCTAAACATGAACTTTTGAGGATTTTTTTTTTTTTACTTTGATGTGTGTGAAATAGGACAGGGGTCTTAGTGCAACATGCCACAGTGCAACTGAGCATTCTCTGTCTCCACAACCACACTGCTCACCATCCCCTGTGCTCGAACATCAACAGTGTGTTACACGTCACATATATTTAATATAAGTAGAAACACTTAATTGATGAATTAATTTAAAAAATGCTTTACTGTTTATGCTATCACAGTGGTCCCACTTTTCCTCCCTTTGCCCCCCTCCACCCAGCACCCCAACAGGCTATCCCCACACCATTGTCCATGTCCATGGGTCATTTTCATGTCCATGGGTCATGTCTATGTATTCTCTGCCTAAAAGAAGGTAAGTAGAATTATTTTAACAAAGTCAGGCAAAGGAATTTAAAAATCAGAAATGAAAACAGCACTTTGGCTAGGTAAAAGAACATTGAGTATGCTAAGATTGGTGGTCGGAGGCACAATCTTTTTTATTGTAGAACTTGCTTTGATACCATTTCCCCAGGGTTTCCTCACCTTTTTGCATTTCAGTTTCCTGCCATTTCTTCCCACCCAAGAATATTTAGTTATTTCATCAGAATATCTTGACAATATTAGTTGAGTACTAATATTCTATAAAGAATGCAAACATATTAATATATTATGGTGATAAAATATAAATAAGAACCTTCAAACTCCAGGAGATTGTTATTAGTGACAATGGTAAGGAGACGGTGACTGAAGGACCTGCAATCGACTTAATACATGGATATGATAGAGCACCAATCGTTGTGATAATGTAGATCAATGCTATTCACGGAAACATTTTTCTGAGCTTCCATTATGTTTCCCTGCATCCATCTCTGCAATCAGCTAGACTGAAATCATGTACAGCACTTTGCTCTCGATATTTCTTATACTCCTACATGAATTTTTTTTTATCATTTTGTTTTGGGAAGCAATGCAAGTCTGTCTCAGCCTTCCATAGAACTCTCACCTTGCAGGCCAATGGGAATCTACTGGGAAATTGTCTGGGTTACATTGTTATATTTCACTGTGCTTGCACTTTCCTCATTTAAGTTCCTAGGGTGCCTTTTGCCCCCAAAGTAACTGAATTAGAGGAGGTAAGGAGTGCCTCCCTTGCAGCCAGGTTATCCAGTATCAGCTCTCACTTTCTTAGAGCTAATTCTCATGGTTAACACTGTTTTGCCTGAGGCCAGCACTGGCTGTGGGTGTGGTGTTGGGTTTTAACTAAATAATTTTCCAGACTATTCATTGGAGTGATGAAGGAATTAAGTTTTGTTTTGTTTTCTCCAGCTTACATCGAGCTTTCAAATATCCTTCAAACTTGCTCACATGTAGCATTATTATACTTTAATGTTACCTGCCAGTTTAACTTCTTCCAACGGCAGCAGCTACCCTCCCCAAACCCTTCATCCTCAAAACACAAGAGTCATCTCGAATGTCTTTGAGCTGTGTGAGCCTCAGCACTTACCCAGCATAGAGTAGGTACTTAACAAATACCGGCTGGTTACATGGAAGTTGCTGTTTTATAGCCTCAGCTTTAATGACACTTTCTGATAAATACCCTTTAGACAATGAACCAGTATTTCTTCCCTTTGTTACCTGCCATTAGCTCTAAGGAAGAGAATCCTCACCTCCTTCTTTGTACGTTTCTCAGTCCGTACAACAATGGCTTGAATGTAGTTGGTGCTCAACAGTGTCTACGGAGTGAAGGATTCGTAGCTTGCTCTCTAAATGTCCTTTTGTTGACTTTATACACTTTAGAAAAATTTAATCAAACCTATTTCACACTTCCCTTTGCTTATTTTATAATTTTATGGATACCCTTTTAATTTCAGAATTGAAAGTATTTCAGTTTCAATTTCCAAGATACAAATAACTAGGGGAAATACAAAGGCAAAATTCACTCAAGGTGTTTGACATTTTCTTTTCCCTGTAGTGCAATTGCTTTCTCCTTGCCTATGCACGTGTTTACTGTGAAGCCAACCCTGACTTACCAAGAAAACAGGTATCAGAGAGCATTGCCTTTTCCCATAGAGTTGTGTGTGTTTGTCTGGAGACATTCTGGGAAATAAGAAATAAGGTTTTTCAGTGTTTGTGCACTATTGAGTTATAATACCTTTTAAGCCAGTATGTGCTCATTTATATCATATTTTGTGGTAATTAAGAAGAGATTTGGAACTTGGAATTTTAAAATGCATGGATCAATGCATGTTTTGGGGGTCTCCTTGAGGTCAGCACTGAGTGGTGTGGACAAGACTGAAAGAGGTTATCATGTGATTCTTGGTCTTCAGAAGTTGGTAATTTACTTGAGGAAGCAGAGATGACATGTGGAACAAAGCAGGGCAATTCAATGCTTTGTTGTGTGACATTGACTTGCAGGGAGAAGAAGGGATGAGGCTGTTTGGGCAAGAAGAGAAGAGCCTTTAGTGAGGCAGACAAAAGGGCTGGGCATATTGGTTAAGTTGGGGAGAATGGGAGAATATTCCTACTGGAATAAGAGGAGAAACAGATCACAGGCCTAAAGACGGAATTATGCCGAGACAGGATGATGAGAAGACATTTAGCTGAACCAGAGAACCAGAGGGAATCAGTTGGACAGCCAGGGTGCAGCAACTACTCAAAGGCCTGAAGAGGTCAGGAAAGAAAAAAGTGAGTAATTGTTTAATCTTTGTGCAGGGAGTGGTTTTCTAAGCTTCATTCCAAAGGCATAAACCATAAATGAGGACAATGAGCGAAAATGTTTTATTGTTCTTATGAAATTCCCCTATTTTGACTGAAGGATTATTTATAAATCTCCATCTAGCAAAACTCAACCATAATGTAAACTAAAAACCAAATAAATTCTTATTAAAAGAAGGATTTTCAGCATAGCATTACAAAGGTTTAAAACTCTAGATATAAAAATATGCTCCTAGTACAAGTAGGAAAAGAAAAAAGAGGAAGCCACTCCTATAATAATAGGGACAAAAATGTAAAAGGTAGAAGTAGTACTAGCTAACAAGCACTTGAACTCATATCACTAATAATCAAAGAAAGAACAGTGAGATATTATTTTCATCTGCTCGATTTTCAAAATAAACATTTCCTAATGACTAGGTGAGATTGAAGTAGAGGGAAAGAGCCGCTCCCACACGATGTTCATGTGCAGAAGGCTAGCAGGTAGACAGAGTCTGTGTTCAGTTTGAAAGAAGGTTATGAAACTTTAAAAATATCTATGCCTTTTTATACACCACGTTCAATGCTAGCGATGTCTGCTAAGGGGTTGAAGTATGCATGTACAAGGGTGCTGATTACAGCACTGCTTTGTAATAGAGAAGATTGTAAGTAATCTGAAGCTCCATCAATAGAGAGTAAATCCAATAAAGGATTTCATATCCTTAGGAAGAACTACTATGAAGCCATGAAATCAATGAATGCAGATGTATTGACTAGGGAAAGTGCCATATCCTAAGGTTAGAAAAAGCTAAAAAGCAGTGCTATAATATGATTCTTAATTTGTCTTTAAAAATCTGTGCATGTGTGTGTTTATGCTTATGTTCGTGTTTGTTTCTAGAAAAATATAGGAAAGTTTTTGTCTGGGTTTTTGGAATCATAGATATTTTTAGATGCTTTTGAGTATGAACTGATGATCATTGCAAATAACTGACACTGAAAGTGAAGTTCTTTCCAAAACATAATAGTAATAGGTGAAGAAGAAGCAAGCAAACACATGAGGATCTTGATACAACTAGTAGAAGAATCCCATTATAAGCTGTTTAAATGAGAGAGAGGAATATACACAAGAAAGGAGCACTTTGCTTTGATTACTTGTATTTCACAAGATGCAGTGGAGCAGAAAGGTAAGATTTGGGATGTCAAGCGAAACCTGGGCGAGCGATAGGGAAACCCAGAACATCTAGGGCCAGAGAAAGGCCAGTGTGGTGTAGCACACCAGGACTGGGGGTAGGCCCCTGAGGGTCATCTGACCATGACGGTGATTCATTTTCAAACATGGCAACTTTGAGGTGCCAGTGGGACACCAGATGATGTGGTGTAAGGCAAAATGGAAGAAAGAGCTGAAACACACTCTGAATCCAGTGGCAGAAATAAGAACTTAGATATCATCTCCACTCCATCCAGGTAACAATTGAGTGCTAAGTGTGAACAAGATTGTCTAAATTTAGGACAAAGGAATGACCGTAGAGGATGGTTAAGACAGCTTTGCTCTTCTCCCATCCTGTCTGAGCCATTTGTTTGGTTTGAGATTGTGCTTAACACAATGAAGCTCTTTTAAATGTTAAGAGAAGAATTTGTTACTAGCAAGAGTATTTGAGTGATACACCTCACTCAACACTGGGCTAGAAGAAGCTTAACCCATCTTAATGTCTGAAATTTTGTTTTCCAGGTTTAAATTGTACCCTTGTGTGCAGTTGTTCTCAGTCATTCCCTTCCTATTTGATTGCAATGAATCTTGTATTGCAGTGGTTCTTTTGTATGGAATGAGTTTTGAAGTTTTATTTAGAAAGAATGAGACAGATGGATATGTTCCATTTGTTGGTAAGCTTGTTTAAATGATTGTTTTTTCTTTCTGTATTATTTGTTTGATTGACCAATTATTTTGGATGTTTTTTTTTCTCAAGTTGTATTTTAGGGCATCGGTTTTCAAACTTGGACACAGTAGAGAATTCTCTAGAGAATTCTCTGTGCTAAGACATTGATATACTTGTTTGTGTTTTGAGATTCTGACTCAATAGGTTTGGGGTGGGGCCCGAGGCATATTTCTCATGTCCTCCGAAGTGATGCTGATGCTGCCAGGTGCACACCAGGGCATAAATAATTCTGTTGTGGAAAACATTACGTGGAAGCCGTTTGCATTTTCATGGAACCTGTATAAACGAAGACATGTCCAACTGCATCACCAAAGACTCTTGGAAAGTAATGGGTGATGGCTCTTTCTGGTTATTGTCATGTACTATTTAGCCATTTATCCAGATTTCAATTTGGCTGTCATTTAAATAATTGAAATAGTTTTTGTGGCTTTATGCTTCTTGACATCGGTGTCTTCAGACTTTCACGATACAGTTTGAAAGAGACTTCGAGGGGCGCACAGTGAGTTGTCCCCAGGATCTTGGCAGAAAAGAAAAATCAGTTTGCCTTCTGAAACTTAGAATTAACTGACTTTATCAGTACATGCCTGCAAACAGTATTTTCCAGAAACATATGAATATCTAGTTTAATCAGTGATTTGTCAAGCTGGCTAAGGAAAGAGTGCATCAGACGTGGGTCCAAGGGAAAGGAACTTTGAATGCTGAATGAAAGTCAAACATTCTTGCTAATAGAAAAGGGGTAACTGCTCTGCGATGAGGGTGCTTCATCATGTCTCAGTCTCATCTGGGGGTAACAATTCCTTTTGTCTGTCTATTTGCCTGTTTTATTTTTTTAATTGCATTTTATCAGCAAGCTCCCTATATTTTCATTTCTGCAAAATGTGAACAATTGAGGATAAGGCTATCTGTTGCCTTTTGATAAATTGGCCACCTTATTTACACATTAATGTCATGTGAATTGACTTAGGTTGAATCTATCTTCAGGATTCTGCTCATCTCAGCATGTGCTGAATAAGTCCAGCTCATAAATCTGCAGAGTTAGGGAGACAACATGCACCACCAAAACAGCCCACACCCGTGCCGGAATGGAGACTCATCTGTTTTTCTGAGAACTTTACCTGCTGTTTGCTAGTTCACACACTAGGAAAAAGAACTAGAAAATTTTATAAAACTGAAAGGAATTTTAAAATCATCGGGGCCAGACCTTTCACTGTGAAGTTGAACCATACCCTTCCATCAGAATCTGACTATCTCTTGAACCTGGCAACTGACATGACTCAAAAGGCTAAGTTCATTGTTCAGAAATATTCCACAGCCTGGTGGGGGTGTTTCTACTTTGTGATATCTTCCTCTGAAGTGCGGTGCTTGACCCTGGCTTCACATGCTAATGCCAGAGTGAGAATCCATCAAACCGTAACCCCTAGGCCCCTTCTTTGGTTTAATTTAAGAAGTCCATATCTGCGGTATAAAACTTGTCTGTTTTGCTTAACTTTAAAAATGAACTTCTCTTTCATTGAATTTCTCTTTTTAACCTTTTAGCACAGGGTGACACTTCTTGATAAAAACCTCAAAGAATAAATCCTGTTGACATGAACATGTTCTTAACAACATATCAGAGGAAAAATGTGCATCAGAGCTCCGAATAAGGTTGAATAGATTTTGGACTTACTGTACTAGGACCGTATATTTGAGAACATTCATTCAAATACTCATTAATTTATAAAGAGAAATAAAAAACATTTTTAAAAATAAAGAACTCATGCCCTGGCTGGTATAGCTCAGTGGATTGAGCGCGGGCCTGCGAACCACACGATCGCGGTTTGATTCCCAGTCAGGGCACGTGCCTGGGTTGCAGGCCAGTTCCCAGAAGGGGACGCACGAGAGGCAACCATACATTGATATTTCTCTCCCTCTCTCCTTCCCTTCCCCTCTAAAGATAAATAAATAATTTTTTTTAAAAAAAATAAAGAACTCATTATTTATTTGTTTTTATGTATTAACTGTTATAATGGGAAAAGTGATAATAAAACTTTGATTGTAATCATTTTCTATTATTTTTGGGTTTCATGTTTTCTATTCTAAAAGAGTTGGCTACCAGGATAAGGGATAATACGTGCAGCTTACCTGATATATGGTCCTTGGAACCTTATATCAGGTAAGTATTGGTAGTTATTCTTCAGAAGAATATTTAGAATGGGTGGCAAGACTAAGCAAAGATGGATTTAAACACATTCTGAGAATATATCTGGATTCCCTATTTTTTAGCCCTTCCTCTGCCTTCTTCAGCTTGTTCACAATGGATCTGCTGAGATCACTGTCCTGCAGACGAAGACCCGCCCCAATCTTGACTCATGTAAACAGGCTATTACAGCTCCAACCTTACTGCCTGGAAGATCCCAGAAATAAATCACCCACCCAACTATGATATGTGGTAAAGTCATCACAGGTGCTGGCTGTGCCCACCACTGTTCACAAGGCCACCTCTAGGTATCCATGTGGCTCTTTGGTTTTGTAGAATATACTTCTCTCTTAACCCTTGCTCACTATCTAGTCAGTTCCTCCATCCGACATACTATCTTCCTGGTGTTCTATGCTATTTTGTGGTGAAGCCCTGGATCCTAGTAACGGTCATATACACCTTCTTCCTCCTAACTGAAGTCTAATCTACTGCTACAACCAGTGACCTGAGCCCTACCCTGCCCCACTCCCCAAATACCCACATATAGCTCTTCACTGACTGGACTTACTGCCCTTGCCACCAAATTAATGCACAGCCTCAGTGACTGCTTCTTGAACCATTATCTAAGTCTGCCCTTTAGAAACCGCCCTTACTACCAACCACATATATGGCCCCTGCCCAACTCTATGACCTCATCTCCTACCACGCTCTTCCCCATCCCTCTCACATTCCAGCTGCAATGGGCTTCTTTTTGTTGTTCTGACATGTCAGGACCTTGGCAAGAGCTGTTTCCTTTCCCTTGATTCCCCTCTTCACCCTGCTCAGTGTTAGCATAAATAGTTTCTTCTGGGCTTTCAAATCCCAGTTTAGATGCTTTTGCTGGGCACCCCATTTAAAAGCAATCCCCAAGCTAGTTCCATTGCTGACTATATTTCAACACCCTGTAATACATGCAGCTGTTATTATTACTGGATTTTTTCTTGTTTATTTTCTTATTTTCTTACTAAATGCCTTCCCCTTTAAATATAACCCTACAAGAACAGAGATCTGGTCTATCTCATTCACTGCTGTAAGCTAAGAACCTAGAACAATGATTGGCACATTGTAGGTGCTCAATAAAGATTTGTTAAGGACCTAGCTACCCCTCAGGTTTATTTTTGTACCTGGAAATTCTCCCAATTTCTATTCCAGATCATATGCCAAGATCATGCTTCCTTTCTTTTTGGCTACGATAGTGAACCTAGTTATCTCAGATGCACTGGCCAGATTCACCTACCTCTGCTGGCTAAGAAGACATCAATAACAGCTAGCCATGCCTGCCAGAGCCTTGGAATCCTCCTAGTGTTTTAGGAGACACCACCAGTTTACCTGGACATAAAATCAAAATGGGATGTTCATTTTTATCTGTAAAGGTGTTTCTGAGTGTCCATCCTACTGGGGTTGGATTGATGGGAGCTGCCATGAATTATCCACATTCTCTTTTCAGATAAAGTAGTTTTTCAGAAGACTATTTAGGGAAATTTTGTTCTTCATTTTAAAAACACTCAGAGGAAGTCACCAAAACAGTGGTGGTGTAGATCCAGAGTCTGGAGTCCACTAAAGCCCAGCAGTCGGCACAGTCAGAACGGCCGTGAACCTCCGTGGACCGGGGAGCGTTCCTCAGTTGTTCTAAAAGCACGTGAAAAAGAAGTGGTACACACCCACGTGGGCACATTTTTATGCCCATGTGTTATTTGACACTTCTTTTCTTTCTTTTCTCTTAGGCTTTTACAAAACTTCTGTTTTAAAATTTGCAGGGCATGGACCTCTCATTTCACGAATCCATCATCCATTCTCCCTTGTTTTCACAAATGCAGTCCAGTTTCCTTATTGGGAGTTCAACTTGTTATCAAAGGGCCCAGAGCACGGACAGAAGGTAGATTCTTAACCCAAGCTAAGAAAAGCAAGTGTTCTTTCTTAAGAAGATATATCTTTTTTTTTTTTTTTTTTTATTTATTTTTATTTATCTTTAGAGGGGAAGGAGAGAGGGAGAGAAACATCAATGTATGGTTGCCTTTCGTGCTTCCCCTGCTGGGAGTTGGCCTGCAGGGAACTGGCCTGCAACCCAGGCATATGCCCTGACTGGGAATCGAACCTTGATCCTCTGGTTCGCAGGCCCGCGCTCAATCCACTGAGCTACACCAGCCAGGGCCTTAAGAAGATATATCTTGATTTAGTCGTGTTAACTTTAGAATTTAAAAGATCCTGTCTCTTAACTCCCTCGTCTTAGATTCCCACAGCTTCTCAGACTCCCATCACACGCCTGCTTCTTCAGACTTGCCTTTGCTGTAGTTGGCTAGACTTTTTTGCTTTGGTTTATAAGAGTCAATTACTGTTATTTGCAGACATGAAACCCTAACACATATGGAGTATTTAATAAGTGCTGAATAATAATAAGATGAAAAGTATTTTAGTATTATGAAGAAATACAGTAGAACCTTAATTTTTCCCCTTTCTTCATTCTCTGTTTCAGCCGTAACCAGACGTGTGTGATGTGAGTGTTTACGTAAGGAGGAAGCAGTGGTTACTTCCAAACGATGTAGCCTTTCTTCCCAGAGGGCCCCCTTCAGTTGATCAAGTTGAGGGTCTATATCCTTGGCTTTGCTTATGATGTATTCTTTTTTTTAAAATATTTTATTTATTTATTTTTAGAGAGAGGGGAAGGGGAGGAGAAAGAGTGGGAGAGAAACATCAATGCGTGATTGCCTCTTATGTGTCCCCCACTAGGGACCTGGCCTGCAACCCAGGCATGTGCCCTGACTGGGAATCGAACCAGCGACCCTTTGCCTCAGAGGTCCGTGCTCATTCCACTGAGCTACACCAGCCAGGGCTATGATGTATTCTTTTGAACCTTCCTCAGGTCTTCCTGCCCCATCTCCATCTTCCATGTCCTGTTACTATCTTATCTGCTATAATTTTATTTTCAGAGATTAAAAATGAATCCTTTTCTCTTGCTTTGTCATTATGTCCACTGTCCCATTGAGTTTTACTCATTTTTTGGCTGTTACAGTGCATAGCGAGGTTGTTGTGTCTTTTTGCTAGACAGAAAGCCACATTTTAATTTAATCTGTCAATGTAAAAAAACACACATTTAAGAAGAAACTCAGTATTCTAAAAATCTATTTTCTGATGCATTTGCCAATCTTGTTTAAAATAGTGATGACTTCTGCCACTATTTCCATTTCATTCATCAAACGTGGGTAGCCTTAACCATCCTCTCCTCTCCATCTTTCCTCCACTCTTCTTACCAAACATCTCCACCTATATTAGTGTCCATTCCACAACATATCAGAGAGCCAACCAATGAATCATGGTTTGTCTAAACACATCCTATTGGAGAATTGGAAGAAGATTGAACTCTCTGCGGCACAAATGTTTTACGTTGCTTATAAGAAATTATGTGTGTATGTTAGTCCTATTTTGAGGAATTCATTTATAGTTGGGGCTGCAGTAAGTAGGCATATGATTCTCTATTTATAAAGTGGCTCCTACTCCCTTCCCATGCTTATCTGGCTGGAAGTGGTGGTCTATATTGGGAGAGGGGATTTTGTGTAGAGCAGGATTTCGCTAGGAACCAGCAGGGAGACCCAGGAGGATTGAGGTGGCTCATCACAGTGCACTGCTTGTGTTTCCTTGGGATGTTGGTTGTTCAGTGCGGAGTTGAAGCCTGAGCAGAACCAATGGGAAAGCCCATGTACACTTCTGAACAGGCAGACAGTGGCTGCTCCTGATGGTGGGACTTCAAGGGAAGAGAAGTGGAACATGCCCTTCGTGGGGCGGATGCTCACTACAGTAATATCAACGCAGTTTCATTCTGCCAGTGTAGAGAATAAAAGCCTTTGTAAATGGATTGCTTGTCTGTGATTTGAGGGGGTACAGAATAAGAGTATAAATAAATTATTGGTTGATGGACAATTTTGTTATTCATATAAGATGTTTAATATTATGTATAATACATGTTGTTAAAAGAATAAATATTCACCGAATAAATATTCGGTGAATCAATATAGAAATTTTATGAATCAAAAAATTACAACTTGCTTTTTGCCTTAGAGTTAAATTTACTGAAAATATGCCAGATTCCTTACTGCTTAAAAAATATGAGCCTATATATAGTAATTTGTGTAACAACATTTTTGTAAACCTGTAAAGTAGCATAAACCTTTTTAAAATAGCTGTGGGATGATATGTTCTGGCAACTGAGATGAATATTTAAAACTGATAAAGGTTGAGTTTAACTCATCATTGAGTTCTAGCTCATCATAGATATGTGGAAAACTGTTTGAATTCATGGTGCTTTTATAACATCTGTGAGTTAAGGGAAAATTTTATTCTGCAAATATTTATTTAGCACTCACCTTGTGTGAGGCACTCTGCTAGGCTGGAAGCATTGGCTTATTGCAGAAGACAGAGTTATTTTCATATTGCATTTTCAGAGTCTATCATACTGTCTAGGATGTAGAGAGTACTCAGTCAACACTGGGTGAATAAGGTGGATAAATAACTAAATAAGAATCAGTATATAATTTAAGAAGGACTTTAAGACAGTAGTATGCATGCCTAGTATGTGATATTAAATATGTTTGGTCCTAGAGCAGGTAGAGAAACCTGCCAGGGTCAGAGTTTAGTGACAATGTCAGTGCAGAGTCACTGGTGAAAACTTCGTGGGAGATACATTGTTTGAGATGTAATTTGGAGATCGTGTAGAATTTTGTAGCAGTGTCTGAAGGGATGGTCTGACCAAAAATCTGGAGTTGGAAAGTATACACTTTACAGGTGTAGAGCATAGTGATTGAAAATCGGGAGAAAAATCTGGAAAAGAAAGTTTGATGAGAAATCAAGACAATCTTGAATGTCATGGTGGGGCTGCTATATCGTTTCATTAAGATCATGAACTCTAACTTTTTTCCAGCGTGGGATGTTATTATCAGATAATAGTTTTGAACATCTGTGCTAGTATTAATTAGGATGGGGATGCTGAAGGCGGAACTTGGAAGCGAGAGGTAAGGTTAGAAGTTGTGGAAATAACCCAGGTAAGAGATCATGAACTTCCAGCTGTGAAAAGTCCCTTTGGAAGTGGAGAAGAATTGTAGAGGGAGCATTTGTAGGTGCTGGGCAGTAGTCTGATTACTCTCAGTGAGGGGTAGAGGTTTCAAGGTGAGTCAAATGCTTCATCCTAGATTGACACTGAAGAAGGAACATGGTCACGTGTGAGATGAAGTATAGGGTGAAAGAGCCAGATGTGAGGACAAACAATGAGTTAAGTTTTGGATATGCAAATTTGGAAGTGTTTGTTTTCTTGGCAGCGTGGAAAATGGTAGAAATTTATACTGAGGGTTATAATAAAGATCTGGAATGAAGAATCAGATTTAATCACATTAAGAATAACAATAATATCAACAACTAACACTCTTGGAAGGTTGGTGTTGTACTGACTCATTAAATTGCTGCAACAACCTGTGAGGTAGGTGCTATAGTTGTCATCATTTTGCTGATATTTAGACGTAATTAGCAGAGTTGTTAGAACAAACAAGATTAAAATGGAAATTGTAGAAATAGAGAAAAAAATGCAGGACACAGTCCTATAGAGTGTTAAGGAGCTGGTCAATGAAGGCACAAGAATTAGAGAAATAGAAGAAACAGAAATGAGTATTACGCTAGCAAAGAGAATATGAAATATCATAACAAGAGAGGTATTTGGTGATTTCCTGGAGTGGAAAAAGTTTAAGATATTTGAGCATATTTGTGGTCTTAGTCGAAGGACAAGGTGGCATTGAAGGGTTGGAGATACAAGGCGATGGGTCAGATGTCTTTGAACACGTAGCCTGCACTGGGGTTGAGAGGAGCAGGTAGTGATAGATTAAGGGCACAGATGGGAAAATTGGCCTTGGAAAACTTAAACTATAATCACTCTTTTCTCCAAGAAGGGAGGAAAAAGGGGTTGGCTGAGGACAAAGATAAATTTTATGTCAGGATGAAGTAGAAATAGATCATGTCTGAAAACTTTAAGCTCAATAAAGTAGGTCATCTTCTGAGAGAGAGCTGGGGGCCTGGGAGAGGTCATATCTAGGGAGGCAGAGACAACATTTTCTTTCTAGTAGAGCTTCGTGCTTTAGAGTTTCAACAATTAAGGAATTTGACATAGAGGAAACAATTACTAAATGCACAGCAAACACATGTAGTAGAATTGAGTCCTTTCCACTAAAATTCTGAAATACTTTGAATCCAAGATTTTAAGCTTTTTGAAAAATAAAGTCTTGATTTTTAGTGAAATTCCACAACCATGGTTAAGGACAAGAGGCTTGTAGACTATATTTGTGTGTGAGCATGTCAACACTAAGCTGTATTTGTGTATTTGTGTGAAGGGTTTTTTTTTTTTTTTTGTCTTCCTGAGGAACATGAAACAAAGGAAAGTCACAGAAGTTATCTCTTCTATCCTCTCCTTTCCTCATCGTTATTTGGCGAAAGCTGGAGGGGAAAATCATTCAAAATGAACCTTTGGAGTAAACTGATGTGATAAAAATTTACTGTCAGGTGGCACTTCGGGGAGCAGCAGTTGGCATATTTGTTTATTTTTATGGCTGTGATGGTCATTTGTTACTCTATTTTTATTACACAGATTAACAAGTGTTTTATCTCCACTGAGCTTTTCTGTTATTAAACACGAGTGAAGGAAAGCAAGGCAAAGCAAAACAAAACATAAAACCTTTTAGTTCACACAGTGCAACTCCCAGTGAGTCCAAATCTATGTCCGATGTTATATATCCACATTGCCACTGGGTTATCACTCCTGAGTGCTGCCTTTTCTGTGGTCAAGCCATAGGCATTTCTTTTCCATTCACACCCCTGATTCTGTAGGTTAATGGTGTTGCTGAGCATGGTACTGGTTGATAAACAGAGCTAATAAGCAAAGCTCAAACACTGTCTTTTATGTGCAAACAGATTTGAGGTGCATTTGGTAGGGTCTCTCTTTATCTCTAGAGAGCCCTGGCAAGAGAATAACATTCTCCAGTTCTTTAATATGGCTCTTCTCTCAATTGAAATTGAGATGTCTAATCAGTCTAGGTTTGGAAGAATCTAATACATTTCTGTAGACTTCTTTATACTTCATGCCAGGCCTCAAGGAAGGAAGGCCACAGGTAGGACAGGTGAGGTGCATGTGATGGGCACTGCCTGCCAGACTGATTGAGGAATAAATACTTCAGATTCTAAATGTGTGTCTCCTGTTATGATTTATACACCCCCAAAGGAAGATGGTATTGTTACAGGAGATATATGAAGCCACAGAATAAATATGGCATATGTTCCTAGGGTACCCGTTTTATTGAGGTATTTGGGGAAAGTTTGAGATTCTCTCTTGTAGGCAACTGGAAGCCATTGCAGGGTAATAAGCATGGGAAAAATATAATGAAATTTACACTTACGGAGATGTGCTTGATTGTGGCATATATACTTGGCTAGCAGAAGGTTAGAATAGGGAAATGAGGGCTTGAATTGGATCAGAAAGTCCTCAAGTGTACTTCCCAATGCACTTGTGCTGTGGGGAGCACATGAAAAGAAAGGACTCTGTAAACAAGTCAGTCTGGGAAAGGCTACATAGTTCATCTACTTCCTGGAGAACCCAGCGTCCATTGGGTGTGTATGAAAGGCTCTGAGAAGGTCTGAAGGTAAAAAAACCTGTTTAGATTGGGTAAGCCTGAGATATTCCAAGTTTTGTGACTGCATAGTCTGTGCAGAATAGCACCTCCAGTGTTATACTCAAAATTAGAAGACAATTATGAGGTAGTTACCATCTAAAACAACCAGTTATTGTTTCTCCAGCATCTTATTTCTTAGGTGGAACATTAGATAAAGTAATTAACTTGCACTAAAAGGCCATGTGGTTTTTTTTTTTTTGAGGACTATATGCTCTATTTTTAAAATTTGAACTGCTCTCAACTTGGCATGATGTTCATTTACATAGAAACGGAAGAGAATCAAGAATGACCAAGGAGAAGGCAAAGTAATATTTCAGGACTAGAGTTCACCCTCTGTTATAAATTCATTAGTGGAATGGTGGTGGCCGTAGTCAGTGACCACACATTTAAATCACCAGTTTGTTTTTAGTGTTTCTGTTTTCTTTATGTCTCCTTGTCTGCATTTATGCCTGTGTGTCTCTTCTCTTTCCCTATATATCTGCAAGACTCTGTCTATTACTCTTCCTTAGTCTCTATTGCTCTACCCCTTCCTCTCCTTTTTCTTCTTCCCTCTCCTTTAATTTTCTCCCACTCAGCATATCTATGAACACAGAGTTCAATTCCCGTAAATTAAATGCGCCTGTGCTCTGACTCCCTTTATTGACCTTTTGCCGAACTGCTTTTCCCGGGAAACCGTAGACACTTTATATAATCCTAAGATCCTTTCCTTGCCTTTGATCTTCACACTCCCTTCTCCTGGACCCTGTGGATTCCATTCTGCTTTCCCCCCTAACATCACTACCCCCATGATGTTTTTCTCATCTACCCCATCGGTTCAGGACAGAGGCATGAGAAGGACAAGGGTCTGCTCTTACACAAACCCCTTAGCAAGTCATTTCTGCATTTCTTAGTGCCGACCTGGAAGGCATTTTCTTATCATCTGTGGATCACATAATTAATTACTTTTTTGAAGGAATGTTCACATTTCTTATCTTGCTTGTTATGCACGTCATTTTTCAAACCTTGGAATGATGAACTGGCATTTCAAGTAAGGGTGGTCCCACAAATCAAACTCAGTGTGACTTTGGTTTCATTTCTTTGTTGAAACATCTGGTCTTGTTTAGTGCATGGCAAGAAAGAGGTGGGAAACATGCAAAAGCCCTCATTGCCCTGTCTTTATCTGCCGCTATGTTGTGAAACTTACTGCCTCCAGGAGAGAAATGAAGTTAATTCCGCAATAGCTACGCTTTCCAAGACTCATTTTCATATCCATGGGTATGAAAGCTATGTATATGACCAGCTTTTCTAAATTCCAGACTGGGATTCCTGTCTTCAACAAGGAAGGTTGAGATGCAGGTCACTGGTGTCTGTGGTGACAGAATTTCCTGGCACGCTGTCACGTTAAATGTCATGGCATTAGTAAGGGTGCTGTGAACGACCACTACCTCTCAGATTTGCCAGCCACAAAGCAGGACTTCTTCCTCTCAGGAATCCTAAAACTTCCTCCTAGGGATAATGTTCTACAGCTTACGGGTGGCAGGACTTTACTAAAACAGCACAATGACCACAGAAAAGACAGCTTTCACCTTCACCGTGGCAGTGTGTACCAAGCAGGTGACGGCACATAGCCGAACAGAATGTTTGTAAGTCTGATGTCTTTTGTAGAGATTCTCTCTTGAATGACAGCCTCAAGTCTTGGCTTTCTTCCCACCCAGGGTCTATTTGTTGACAGCTCTGGGCAAAAAGAATTCTAGTTGAGTAGAGAGTAGTCAGTCTAACCTAAAGGGATAAGCCTTGAACAAATAAGTGAAAATTCCCTTGCTTCTACTTTTTACCATCTTCTTCCTGCCTGGTCTTGGATAGATGCTCTTCCTTTGGTTCTGTATGTGGTGATGATGCCATGGTGGTGGTCTTGAGGTCACGGTAGTGATAGAAGTAGTCATAGTGACCATAGCTAGCATTATATATGCCGCCTACTTCATGCCAGGCTCCAATCTAGGTATTTTATATATTAACTTGGTCTTCTTAGTTAACTTATGGTAAAGATTAATGATGCTGTCTCCCACAAATTTGGATCTAGTATAATGGGCAGTTAGTTGTCTTTGGGGTCCTTGGAACTCTCAGCCAGCTAGCTAACACTGGTCATTTTATTAATCACACAATAATCCCTTCTCATATTTTATGGGATTGAATATTTAGGTTCTGTTTCAAAATATGACATGGGCTCACTAACCTACTAGTGTCCCCATTTTACAAGAAAAGAGATTGAGGTACAGAGTGTTTAAATAGATTTTCCAGGATCACAAAGCTAGAAGGCAGGAGACTTATTAAGTTAGCCTAGCCTCAGAGTCCATGACTTCTATTAGTACTGTATAGTCTGAGGTTTATAAGATGAAGTTGCTACTTCAGACTCAGAAGACCATGGTCCTGATTCAGGTTCAGTTGCAGAGGCCGTTACCCGCCAGACGCACTGGGGTGGGGGGACAGGCATGCTGTGCATAGAGCCTGCTGGGGAGCTGGCTTGTCAAGGGGCGTCCAATTTGAAATCAAGTTTCAAGTTTTATCTCAAAATGAGTTATGAACTGGAAGAATTATTTTAAAAGCTAACAACCTCTTGCATCAAACATGAGTGGTGTCCTGTATTGTATTTTTTTTTTCTTACATAGAGTTGTCATTTCCTAAAGTGCCACAAAAAGCCATGTGCTTCTGCATGGTGAAATGATTCTAGTAGCTGGCATGTGAGATCAGTAAGAAATATGCCAAAGGAATATTGGGTCTTCTATCCGGATCTGGCTTCCGGGAATCTGGGATGGGGAAAAGGTCTAAATGCCTGCAGTCAGAAACACGGAGCTTCGATGTGTGTAATCGGAAGCTTTCAGGCCTAGGAGCATGGCCGTCTCTGGTCTAATCACAGCCCTGGCTAAAATCTAACTCAAAATTTAGCCGCCAAAATAAAACATATAAATTAAATTCTGTTGCCACCATTGAAAAGCAATATGATGATATTTGTCAATAACCTTGAAAGATTCATCAACTTGCATGTAATTGTCTTATACTTAGAGAAGTAGGACAGTTTAATATTTAGAGATTTCTTCATTCTTTTATCTCTCTCTCTCTCTCTCTCTCTATCTAAGGACAATATTCTAGTTAAAAATAAAATGAACAGAAATATATGAAGTATCAAAATGCTCCTTATTCCAATTCCACTACCCAAGGTTCCGTCACTTTTTTTCCAGCATTATTGAGATGTAATTGACAAAAGTATTTGTAGTGTACAACATAATGTTTTGATATACGTATACATTGTAAAATGATCATCACAAATAAGAAATTTAACATATATACCCCTTTGCATAGTTATAATTTTTGTGTGTTTGGTAAGCACATTTCAGATCTATTCTATAGTGTATTTCAAGTGTACAATGCAGTATTATTATAGTCACCATGCTGTATATGAGATCTACAGAAGTTATTCACCTTGCATAATTAAAACTTTATAGATTTTGACCAACATTTTCTTCTTTCCTTCACTCTCAAGCTCATAAAATCACCATTCTATTCTTTGCTTCCAGATTCAACATTTTTGGATTCCACATAGAAGTGAATTCATGCAGTATTTGTCTTTCTGTGCCTGGCTTTTTTCGCTTAGCATAGTGTCCCCTAGGTTCATCTGCATCATTACAAGTGACAGGATTTCCTTCTTTAAGTCTGAATAATATTTCACTGTGTGTGTGTGTACATGCATATATCTCCCAATGTCTTTCTTCATCTGTCTATGGACACTTAAGGTTGTTTCTGTGTCTTGACTATTGTGAATAGTGCTGCAGTGAACATGAAAGTATCATCAAGAGACTGAATTTATTTTTATATGCAATTCCAGAAATGGGGTTGCTGAATCATATTGTACTTCTGTATCTTTTTGAGGCGTCCCCATGTTGTTTTCCACAGTGGCTGTACCAATTTGCATTTCCGCCAATAGTGCACCAGGGTTCCTTTTTCAGCATCCTTGCCAACACTTTTTTCTCTTTCCTTTTTGATAACAGCCATCATCAAGTATAAGGTGATATCTCACTGATTGGCATTTCTCTGATGATTATTAATTGATCCCATTACCTATTGTTTGCTCATTCACATATCTTTTTTTAGAAATGTCTATTCATATTCGTTGCCTATTTTTAAATCAGATTATTTGTTTTCTTGCTATTGAGTGGTTCGAGTTCCTATATATATTGAATATTAATCCCTTATTTTACATGTTGTTTGGAAAGTTTTCTTCCTTTCTGTAGGTTGTCTCCTCACTCTGTTGATTTCTCTTCTTTGCTGAAGCTTTTTTAGTGGGATGCAATCCTATATCTTTAGTTTTCTTCTATTGCCTGTACTTTGGGGATTATATCCAAAAATTGCTGTTCCCACCAGGGTCAAGCGACTTTCCCTTTACGTTTTCTTCTAGTAGCTTGACCATTTTCAGGTCTTAAGTTTTTAATTCACTTTGAGAAGATTTGAATATATGTTGTGTGCTAAGGTTCCAATTTCCTTCTTGGGCATGTGGAAACCCACTTTTCCCGGTGTCGATTTATTTAGAGAGACGGTCCTTTTTCCATTACGTGTTCTTGGCAACTTGGCTGGAGAAAAATTCCCTATGAATGAGTAGATTTATTTCTGGCCTCTTGACTCTGTTCCATTGGTCTATATGTTTGTTTTTACGTCAAAAGCATGCTGTTTGGATTGTTATACCCTTTTAATATATTTTAAATTCAAGTGCTATAATGCCTCCAGCTTTGTTCTTTTGGCTGAAAACTGCTTTGTCCATTCTGGGTTGTTCGTTAAGTCCCTCTTAACAGGATGGCATGCCCTTCTAAACCTCATTCTCATTATATTTACTTCTCCCTTTCTCATACACACATGTGCATACATACACTCATGAACACATGCACATTCAGTTATATACATATACAGAAATAAATTTTTTAATGTGGTAAGACTATATAGATACTGCTTAATAACTTACTCTTTGGTTTGCAGGCTGGTGCTCAATCCACTGAGCTACACCAGCCAGGACTTTAATAGCTTACTTCTTTAATGAAATTATCAATATATTTTTCCTGAGACCATGTAGATCTACATAATTCTTTTCTCAACTTTATAGTGGGTTAGAATCATGATGTTCTATTAGGCATTAAATAACCACTACGAATGGTTGCAATTTTGATGACAAAGGCACGCTGGAGTACCACACTGGTGACTGTATTTTGCTGCATGTGTAGAAGCCCATGATATCAAATCTTAGAAGTAGAATTGCTGAGTCAAAAGGTTATTTCACTTTTTATAAACTCTTCTCCTCTGCCACCATCATTGATAACTCACCAATTTACTTTCTACAGTGTGTGACTGTACTTTAGGTGTAGTTCTATGTTCTCTTTTCTTAATTTCTGCCATGAATGCTGTATCTTTCATTTTATTAGCAATTTATTCTAGGCTATAATATTTGTTGAGTACTCTGTGGGCTGCATCTCAGGTTTTGATATATACTACCGGCAATGACATTCAGAAGGATTAAGAACTGGAAACAACCTATCCAAAAAGGTGCCGTGGCCACTAAACAATTCTTATGGCCATACTGGTGTGAATCAGCAGGATATCAGATAGATGTGACTTTCACTAAGAGTTACTTCTTGCAGCCCATCTTCTAAACAAAATGTACAACTTGAGGTTTTCTGACTATGTCAGATATATTTTATCCATACACCTCGCATCAGTGACTCTGTTGGTCAAAATTCTCACCCATTAATCAAGGCTCATCTCAAAGTGATCTCTCCCTAGTAAAGAAGAAGTTTGTCTTCTATGAACTATCTTTTCATTTTGTCTGAACTTGTACTGGGAATTATTATCTTCACCAGGGGTCAGCAAACTTTCCTGTAAAGGACTAAATAATAGGCATGTTGGGTCTGACGGACAAAGACTCTCCATTGTACTCATGTCTGCTCTTGTAACATAAAAGCATCCATGGAAAACACTTAAACAGCCCTGGCTGGTGTAGCTCAGTGGATTGAGCGTGGGCCTGCAAACCACACAATCGCAGTTCAATTCCCAGTCAGGGCACATGCCTGGGTTGCAGGCCAGTTCCCAGCAGGGAACTCACGAAAGGCAACCATACATTGATATTTCTCTCCTTCTCTCCTTCCCTTCCCCTCTAAAGATAAATAAAAATGTTTAAAAAAAAGAAAACACTTAAACAAATGGGTCTGGCTGTGTTCTTGTAAACTGCATTTACAAAAATAGTTGGCTAGCCTCTGGGCCTTGTTTTACTGACCCTTGTATTTTGAGCTACGCTATTTAATAGTTATGGTTAACTTTTTAAATCTTTGCTTCTGCACTTACCAATTCTTGGAAATGAGGCTAAGTTGTGATGTGGCTTAAAATTTAATTCCTGCACACTCAAGAAATGTTTGTTGAATGAGTAAAAAATACTAAAACCATTGTTACTCACCTGTAGAAATTCCAGCAGTTCTAATGTGGACCATGAATACTGGACATATTTAAATACCAACATCAAATCTGTCCGACACTGCAGTTTAGTGCACCATTTATACTTCTATTGCCTTGTTCACATGCCTGATTAGTTTATTCTTTGAGATTTTCTCTTTTTTTTTCAAAATATTTTTAGAGCTAAAAGGAGTTTAGAAAACAATCAGTCCAACATGAAAAAAGTCCTAAATCAAAATGTGATAGCTCTATGCTCTTGAGCACTGTGACATTTATTCTTGTCTAAAAAGGTTTACGTGAGTTGCTAATTTGTTTTTGGCTTAAGTAAACTAAGCTATGATATATCTGAGCAATGATATATTCAGAAAGCAAACAATATGGTAAATGAAGTATGTTATTTTTTCACCCCTATATTTCATTACATGTCCTGATTGGAATATTCTTTAAGAGATCTATAGTAGCATATTGAGTTTTGCTCAGTCTCTCTCTCTCTGGGTTAGGGCTTTAACTGAACCTAAAAGCTTTAAATAACCTATAGTGGAAAATATCACTTATTCTGTTTGTAGTGTGACGGGCTCATGAATGTACAATGAATTTGAAACCATTCCAAGGCCGCAGAGGAAAAGCACATACGAGCCATTATTAATTGGATCGAAAAGACAAGAATGAAGCAGTACCTATAATATATATAACACACAAATGAATAAAAATAAAGTAGACATTTCTTATTTTTAAATAAGAAATTTAAGAAATTATAAAATTAAAATATGAAAGAGATTGTATATTTACATATTAAAGATCTGAGAAGGAATGCTTCTCCTTACTGACTATAAAAGATCAAAGAATACAGTGATGTCATATCACTTGAACTACATAGTTCACCTTTCGGAGGTAGCAGGATGATGTTTTACTCACCTTCAGTTTTTCTTCTTACAAGACTACACTTGTTTTTCTTCTCATAAGATCCACTCATGGAAAGAACAGCTTGTCTTATTACCCTCCAGTGGAAATGAGTTATGAGCCTTTTATCTGGAGTTTACAGGGTAGCTTTAACCTCTTTATAGTTGAATTTCAGTGATGAATGCAATATCTTATTTCATCTTAGTTAATTTTTTTCAAGAATTCCTTTCCTGTTCTGATTTGTAGGTACATAGAAGATAATAATGGGAAAGCTCAAATTACCCCACTTGGGATCCTGTTAAACACTTTTCTATTGTCCTGCAAGTCTTCAGTATTAATTTCCTGTTTTTGCTTCTGCTTATGTGAACCCAACTAGAAAAACCAGGCATTTGTGACATTCATAACAATTACTCTATTTCAAAGGAAAGCTTGCCTTTTATGTAATACTCATCATAAAACAATCCCTCATGTCTTAATTTGGCCTTTTCTTGGATTTATAAAATGGGCAGTTGGGAATCTCACAAACTAGTACAGAGGCTGAGGTTACGTGGGTATCAGTTGCATGTTGAGGTGGTGATTTATAAAGAGGCAGAAGGGTCTAACTTAGGTGTCATAAGCAAGAGTGATAGGGGAAGGGACTCACACTGCATAAGAAAGCTGGATGGCCTTATGTGTCACCTGGCTGATATCTGGCATTTTTAAAAAAATCCTTCAAAATATAATATAAAGTCCTCATTGTTTGAACTCATCAACTATAAGAGCTCCTCCCAATGAAATATATCATCCCCTAACACTGCTTAAGAGTTGGTTTTGAGTGATTACCTTTGGAAGATCCCATGGAGTTTTTCCTCAAGTCACAACCAGTGTAGGTTCTCATAGAATACCTCCTTTCTTGGGCACTTCATTAATTCATTCACATACTCATTATTTGTTGAGTGCCAATTATAGGCCAAGACAATATCTCAAACTTCCAGAGGTTTACAGTAGGCAATAGATATGCAAATCAATGACGATGTTTTTATTAGTGCTATAGTAGAGGCATGAACAGAATGCTAGGCAAATGTAAGGGCATCCAAACCAGTTTCAGATATAATAAAACACTGTGGAAGAGCCTATATTTCAGCTGAACTTAAAGAATGATAGGGAATGCTAGTGAAAGAAGCAATGAAGCAGCATGGTGTCCTATACAAAGTCAAGGAGACGTGAAACAGCACCAGGTATTTGAGCAAGGTCAAGTACTTCAGCGTGTTTGAGCAATGGGAGCTGAGGGGTGGGTGGTTAGGTATGGAAGGTGAGGATCAAGCCAGAGGCCACATGCGAAAGGCTGTGGTGCTATGCTAGGAAATGTGACAACACCACTTGGAACGAACAGGTCACTGTAGGTTAAGGGAAGAATCCACCCTGCCCCTTGCATAGCATTCCAGCATCGTGCCAACTCCAGGACACATTGTTGCCCCATGCAGGCCATTTCCTTAAGGGTTAGGCTATGCCCTTCAAAGTAAAGGCAGGCCTCCTCTGCCTGAATGAAATCCATCTATTGACTGAGGAGATAATATCTTCTTCTCTATCTCATTTTATTTGTATTTCCCATGTTAAGTTCTGGGGGCCTGCTCAGCCTGCCTGGTTCTTGCAAACAATTTTTCCTTGATTTATATGTGTTTGACTGTATGTAAAAAGCAGCAGAAATGTTGTCAGGGGAGGTTTAGGAGGTAATGGTGCTGTCTGTTAGCCTCCTCTCCCCATGAAACCCTGCCCTCTTAAACCTCCTGCACTACTGTCACGCCAGGGACATAGATGGTAGAGAAAATCCATTTTGAGATTCAGGAGACTGAGGTTTTTAAACCTCGTGCCAACTCTAACACTGAGATTGCACTCAAGTCAGTGAGTTACCCTCTCTGGACTTCAGTCCTTACTGTGTAAAAAGAAGCAACTGATTTTATTGGTCAAGTTCTTTTTCTCTGAGTCCATGGATTTTGTTTTCTCCAATGAGACATCCAGTTGTTTCTCTAGATTTCCCATAGACAGCAAAGACTTAATTTCAGTCTGCAGCTAGGCCACAGGGGACTGTGGATGGGGAGGGATGGCAGTTCTACAAAATGAGAGGACTTCACGCGTTCAGTGTTTCAGAAGGCCTGGTTTTGTTTTTAACTCTCAAATATCAAACTTCTTGAAAACTTTCTGAAGGAATTTTATAAAAAATATTTTCTCCAAAGGTGCAAGTGGCCATTCATTTTTGAATAAACTGAATTATCTTTCCTCTTGGAAGCATTCTGTGGGGAAAAAAAGAGACATTTATACTATCACAGAGAATATTTTATAAACATACCATACATAAGGTAGAGATGCTTAATTCCTGGAAATAATTATCAAAGAGAGTTTTATTCACTTACAGAGGAATATTTTTAAGAGAAACATTTGCCAACAAGTTGCTTTTCTCTTTTGTGTTAGCTAGTTATTAGCAATACCATGGCTTTGTTACTCAGGCAACTTGAAGTCATCAAAAATGCATTGGGGTCAGGATAGTATATTTAGTTATGAATTAAGGGTTTGAATAAATAACTCTAGCTATGTTTTTTTAAATAGGCTCTTGATAGATAATGAAACGGTAGGTAGAATACCCTTTTACTTAATAAAGGTGGGGTAAATAGAATGACATATAGAAAAAAAGTAGACATTAAAGTGAGAAGGTATAGAGTATGAATCCTACATTTCTAAGACCTTGAGGAAATCTTTGCACTTTGTCCTGCCCCCAGATACCAGCATGTTTTGAGGAATGGATTGAGGTAAGACGTAAAATATGTAGCCAGTGCAGGTATTACATGATTTCTAGATTTCCTGTTCGTGTCATGGGGCAGGAGTCTGAAGATAGAATTCCTTAGAGTGTCTCCTTCATTTACAACTTGAATGGCCTCTAAATAGTCACTTTGCATTGTGTTTTTTTTTACACCAGATACATGTCCCCCAAATTGTATTATATATTAGCCATTTTTCATTGAAATGTGTGACCCAAAGAACTTCTTTAGGTANGAGGAATGGATTGAGGTAAGACGTAAAATATGTAGCCAGTGCAGGTATTACATGATTTCTAGATTTCCTGTTCGTGTCATGGGGCAGGAGTCTGAAGATAGAATTCCTTAGAGTGTCTCCTTCATTTACAACTTGAATGGCCTCTAAATAGTCACTTTGCATTGTGTTTTTTTTTTTACACCAGATACATGTCCCCCAAATTGTATTATATATTAGCCATTTTTCATTGAAATGTGTGACCTAAAGAACTTCTTTAGGTACTAAACTAATCAATTTGACATTATCTAGTGTATAATAAAGTCAAATGACAAGACAAATAATTTTTGTTTCCCATTTGAAAACTGATGTACTCTGTTCAATGACCTCAGAGTTGAGTTGTTAAGAAAAATGTGAGAATATAATTTGGCGAACAGATCTCTAATGACCATGTTTTGTATGGCTAAATTTTATAGTTTTTATAGTGTTTCAATGTGATGAGATAAAAAGCAGTTTGTGATTTTTCTTACTCGTTACACTTGCTGGTGTCTATAGTTCTTTATTCCTTACAAAGTACCCCAAATGGGAAATATGTCAACATGTATTTTGTTCTTCTTACAGTTGACCATGACATACTAGGGTCATCTTGACGTACTTCGTAAGATGAACTCCAACTGAATCTCCGCATCAGTGTTCTGTAGGTGTTGTGCCTTTTAATTAGCGCTCCATTGTGGAAACAAATAATTAGTTACATGACTATAAACAAAAGCAATCGATACATCTATAACGGTAAAAGCCCCCAAACTGGCTGGAGATGTTTAATTTAGGACTAAATTACTTGAGCCCAAGTCAAGGGCACACTTGTCCCTGTCTTCTAACTGCTGTGCCCCTTTCCTCAGTGCCAAGTGACTCTAAATGGTTTTCCTTTTAAGAAGAAATTCTGTGTAATAATTATTTCTTGATTAAAAAAAAACTAGATATTATAATGGATTCCAATAATGAATTTGATGACAAGAATACCCAGGAACACATGAAAAATAATTAACAGTGATTTGGGGAGGCACTATGGCTATTGTTTTGTAGATTAGTCTACATGATACACCCTCTGTGAGGAGTTCTCCTTTCTTTTCTTTTTTTCTTTCTTCCTTTCCATCTTGCCTGCCTCTTTTTTTTTTGTTTTAGTCAACCAGTGATTTAGTGCATTCCCTCCAAGAGCCAAGTGAGGGACGAGGGTACGAGGAGAGTTTCCAATTGAGCAAAAATGTTTTCCGTTTCTTTGCTTTTAATTTTCCCAGAAGTTGTATTTATTTACATATAAATATATGAATTGTAATTAAGCTTTAATCACTTTGGATGCTTTAAAACAGAGTAACATTCTGGAACTTTTATCACCTAATATAAGCTCCACATGCCATCAACACAATTAAAAAGTTTATTCTTTCATATTTAAATAGATCTGGTGACTGTAAAGAGTGCATTTTATAAATAGAAAATCTTAGTCTTTGCTACTTCTGACTACAGTTCTCTTAAACAACCTAGTCCAGAGTAAGTGTGTTGGCGTGCTAATAATTTTTCATACATGGGGGAGAAAATGGCCACACTCCAGCTACTGGTCTTTCCATTTCAGGAAGTATGGCATATAAGAAAACCCCACCATAAGCAAAGGATTTGGAGATGGTCTTGGAGTTAATTTTCATGTGCATTAGAAGATACTTAAACCCCAAACCACAGAGAGGGATTATAAATGATTGTCATAAGCTCTTTAGCTATTTAAGACAGAGTAGCACCCCTTTGGCACTAAATGAATACTGTGGAGAATCTGTAGGGCTCCCTAGAACTGTGGAGCAACCCATTGTTGGAAAATTACATTTTCGACGTTTTTTGCTAGAAGTCATTCATTTACCTAGTGATATTTAAATGCCTATGGTGTGCTAGCAACTTGTCTGGGCATCTTCAGGGAGACTATCACATTTTAGTCTTAGCCCTCAGAACCAAGAAGAAGCTGCTGCTATTAATGTCAAGAGCAAGTCAAGAAAGACTGAGTGAGGCTCAGATAGCCTGTCACTCACGAAATCTCCATTTTGAAGTTGCCACTCTGATATCAAGTATCTAATGTGTATCGATGATGATCATGATATCATACAGTTTATATACAAATTATTTTTCTAAATGAAAATAAACATACTTCAGTTTATTTTTCCACACAAAGTAGATATTTTTTTATAATAGACATGAACAACACAATAGAATGTATGGTACTTGCAGAATTATCTATTACCATATATAAAAAAGCTGTACAGTAGCTTATATTATTTTTTAAACATTTTATTTATGTTTTTAGAGAGAGGGGAAGGAAGAGAGAACAAGAGGGAGAAAAACATCAATGTGTGGTTGCCCCTCATATGCCCCCTACTGGGGACCTGGCCTGCAACCCAGGCATGTGCCCTGATTGGGAATCAAACAGGCGACTCTTTGCTTTGTAGTCTGGCTCTCAATCCACTGAGCCACACCAGCCAGGGCCTTATATTATTTTGTTGATCTTTTGCATTTTTGGATAGAGCAAAACTGTGACTGGATAACTGGACATTGGAAAATGCTGAGATTCCAGTCTATATCATTTGCATTATTTTGATCTTTGCATGACTGAAAATGCATGTTTAACTCCAGCATGTGGAGGAAAATTAACCAGAGAAATAAGCAAAAGACAGAGGTTATATGTAACATGTCTATTTCCTTTATTATCTCCCTTCTCTTCCAAAATGTAAGCCCCTACCTAGGTGGGTGAGTTCTAGGTTAAATTTTAAAAATCAACTAGTTAGTATCTCTTAATACCATTCATGCTCCCTTTGCTCTCATCATTTCCCCCATGACTTCCATTCAAGCATATCATCAACTTCAGGCATGAAATAAGCTCTATCAGGCATTATGCTGTTGTAGGCATTTTTGGAAAACACTAATGAAGCTAATAAAATAGCACACCCAGTCAGATATTACCCTCATTCGAACAGGGTTCAGACGTGGGGCCTGTTTTCTTGGATGTGACCACTCTGCGTGGAAATAAATTCACTGCAAGGTAAACCACTATCTTTAACAACACCTAGAGACTCTTTAAAATTTTGTTTTTATTTTTAACTCTGGACTTTATGAAGAGGACAAAGCAACTCACCAGAGTGAGCATAATGTAGAGTTTTCTGTACGATGAACTTAAATGCACTTCTATAAAGCAAGTCATGAACACTGACTTCCAGCCTTCATTTTCCTCTGGAGGGACCCGGCTGGAACTGTCAGTCACTGTGGCTGAGTGGAGGGGCACCGTGTTTTGGTCTGGTCTGGGTTCTCTCCTTCTTCGATCCCTCCTTTGTTCCTTTCAATTTGCATTGCTCTTGTGAACTTCTTGGAGTTAAGGCCTCATAACTATTTTTAGATTATGCACAGTTCTGACTAATATGATTAACATTTGCTCCAGAAGCCAGGTATTTACATGTAGTGAGTTCTTTTTCTCCTTTTTTAAACTTTATTTAATATAAAGTATATGTATATTTTCTTTCAATAGTATCAATATTTTAGTTGTAGGCATAGTATATTAGTTGTAGGTATAGAGCATAATGGGTAGGCACTCATATACTTTACCAAGTATGCCTCCTGATATTTCCAGTACCCTCTTGTCCCCCCATACATAGTCACTCTGATATCATCGACTGTATTCCCTATGCTGCACTGTGCATCCCTGTGCCTGTTCTGTAACTTACCAATCAGTGCTTCTCAATCCCTTCTTCTCTTTCATCCAGTCCCGAAACTTCCTTCCCCTCTGGCAACCATCCCATCCGTCTTCTTCAAAACATATGGCTTCTGGCTGGCTGGCTCACAGGCTAGACAGTCTGGGATGGCCCTGTACTGGGCTCTGATCAGAGAGGTGCGCTTCTCCATTATGTATTTTTAGTCTCGGAACCCTTTTCTCCTATGTGGCGGTAGCGGGTAGGATTGTTTGAACAGGAAGAATCACTTCCTTGTTCTGTTCTCCCAGCATTGTGGAGCCCTGGATGTTTCCCATGAGACCTTCTGTGAGGACCCCCGCCCTCCTGCACTACATTTTAATCACTTCCTTCATAAGATCTTACAGAAGTTAAATGCTTTCCCCACTCTTCATTCTTTTCTTTTCTTGTATTTCCCCGTTCTCACTGCTTTCTTCTTTTTGTTTTTCTTAGCCTTCCCTCCTTCCTTCCTCTCATTAGTTCCTTTCTTTTCTATTTTCTCTGTTATTATCTTTCTTTTTCTTTTTTTATTGTTACAAAAACTAGATCCTAACTTAATGGTGATCTTCTACTATTTGCACATGGGGGAAATAATACATGCTGATGATTACTATTTGCAGCAGAGTTTGTAATAAGAAAATAGAGTAGACAGCTCAAATACTCACTAGTAGAGGGCATATTGTGTAAAGAATGGCATTTCCATGTAGTGGAATACTATGTAACTCTAGGAAAGCATCGGAAAGTACTCTGTGTGTTAATTTGGAGAGATCTCCAAGGCATTTTGTTCAATGAAAAAAGCAAAGTGTAGGAATATTTATATTTTTATTTCCTTTATTGAAAACTGTGAGGGTGAAGAATAAGATTGTATTTTTGCTTCCTTATTGTAACTAGTAAACACAAAAAGATGTATATAGAAAACAGAAAGCTACTCATGGGTGTCAAGGGAGGGGTGGGGTGATGAAGAGCAGGGGATCTTTCCTTGGTATAACTTATTGTATTCATTAATTTAAAAAACATTTTACTATAGTATTTATTCTAAAATTAAATATTATAAGGTAAACTTTGAAAGCCAAAGTAAGATACAGTTGAAAGAAAACTACGGACATTAAATGTTAATAAATTATAAAGAATTGGAATGATGGGTACATTTATCTGAACTCATGGGTGCCCTTGTAGCATATTAGCTGTTTGTGGTTAGAACCATGTAAAATTATCATTTTTCAGAGGCAAAATAAAAACTTTCAAATATTGACAATTTTGTGTATTTCAGTGGAATATTTATCTTAGTCAAGATATCAGAAATCCATCACCACTTTGCCTGAGGTCTTGATATTATGCCCTTTAAGTTTATTTCATTTCTCTTCTGTGCCATAGAAAACCTTAGATTCTTATTCCGTACACTTTCCAGGGCCACCTGGCTAGTACTGTGAGGTGTGGCAATTCTCCTGAATTGTCTTTCCACCCAAGCTCCATTAATTTTGCACGTAGCTATAGACTAAGCCCTTGTCTCCTACCACTGGGACTCTTATGTCCTGAGACTTCGCTATGAATTCCAGGCATTCCTTGTAGGTAGGTATAAGAGCTTCACGGTTACCGAATTTATCTTTTATAAGACAGTTTGGATCATGGTGACCCTGAATCCATTTGTCCTGTATTAGTCAGATCTCTCCAGAGAAATAGAACTAATCATATATGTATTTATGATAAGGTTTAGTGTTAGTACAGGAATTCACTCAAGCAATTAGGGAGGCCTAGCAGAGACTATGATCTGCCTTTTGTAAGCTGGAGAAGCCAGAAAGCTGACGGTGTAACTGAGTTGTAAACTGAAGGTCTGAGAGCCAGGGGGCCCAACGGTCTAACTCCCACTCAGGCCTGAAGGCCTGTGAACTGACATGAGGGTGGGGCGCAGTGTGAGTTCAGGTCAAGCAGAAATAGAGAATTCACCCTTTTTGGTCTTTTTGTTCATTGAGTCTCGTATCGTATGAAATGATGTCCACCCGTATTGGTGAGGGCAGGTTTTCTGTACTCAGTCTACTGTAGCAGATGCTAATTGATCTCTTTCAGAAACACATTCACAGACAGACACACCCAGAAATAATGTTTTACCAGCTAGGTGGGCATTGCTTAGTCTAGTCAGGCTGACATAAAACTCGCCATCGCACGCTCCACCTCTCTTCACCACTTTCAGAATAAATATGCACTGAACTCCTTGATAAGATATGCAGTTCAACCCCCTTCTTATCTACAGCCACTGATTCTTTTCACAAACACTCCATAACTGTTCGCTCCCCAAATTGCACTCCTCAGTCTGTGTTTATGGCTTTTCTAATGACGTTTCATGTACCAGGAAGAACTCTCTCTGCTTTCTGTGTCTTTCAAACAGGTGTTCCACTGTAGCTCCGTTCCCAACCTCCTAAAATTAATTTTGGTATGTGTGTTTCTGGGGTCCCAGGTGCCTGCCCTTACTATGAGTGTTACTAACTACTGAGTGTTTGGCCTCAGAAACAAAGGTCTTGGTTACCTTGTATCCCCTATGCCTAGCCCAGTGTTTGGTATGTAGTTTTGTGCTTAGCAAATATTGGCATATGGATAATGCTTCAATTTTACATTTGGACTCCTTTTCTGAAACAAAAAGAAGTTTAAAAAAAATCTCTTTGATAATAGATGGGACATTAATGTTAAAGATGATCTTGAGGGTGGAGATGTAATAAGTACCTGTACTTTATGACATGAAAGTTGAAAGTCTAACATAAACTTTCTAGTTTCTTCACTATTTGCAATAAGGATACAACTTAGTTTTTAATGTATTCCACCAGGCTTTAAAAAATTGTCTCCTTTGTTTCATATTTGTGTTTATTGTGATTATGATGAAGGCAGTGTACTAGTGTGAATGGTATTAAGTCTTTTGTTAATTATGCCTTAAAAAGTTTTGATCCTTTTTGTGGCTATAGAGTCCTATGTTGATATTTAATTGTAAAAGTTCAGGCTATCTTTATGCCATAGACAGAGTTCTCAAATACAATAAATCTGGAAATTCTGATTGTATAATAAATGAGAGGTTTACTCTTCCTACTTCACCCCTTCCTCTTTTCCCTTTTCCTCCTATTACTTAATATTATTACTATTACTATTTTCCCTAGTCTGGAAACAGTAATAGCTTGTTCACCTAGTGCTTCTAAGTTGTTGAAAAATATTAAATTATCACCTTGGAGTAAACCTTATCCTAGAATGTGAATTCTTTGTTATTATGTGGGTATTATTGATTACACGGACACATTATTAAGGGGTACTTGGTACTGAAGAGTTATACCACACGGGGGTATTTTAGTCATTGTATCTTTATCTCATCTGGAAACTAGGCTCCCCATTTTGTAGCTCAGAATAAAATTTAGTATTTATGTGTAACTCACTATTGCCCTTCAGTTTATCAAAATTTGCACCCAAGAACTATTATTCAGCAGTTTGGTGTACTTTTTAGTGGATGGGAGAAAACAATACTAGTCTCAGCATCTTAGTTTTGGGGTACTTTCTTTCTTCTTTGATCAATAAATTCATGACCAAAGAAAGACAATAAAATGGTCTCATTTAGCAGTGTGCTCACTTAGTGGGATCTGCTGTGGTCTAGTCTATTATAACATGAACTTGTCTTGTTAATGGTGCATCCAACCTTCAAGTATTTTCAGAGCATCCCACTATTTAAACAATGTTGGACATTCAGTGGCTTAGTAGTACTAGCAAATCTTTAGCATACATTATATTTTTTAAATGAACAAATTTTATATTGAAACCAGGCATATTTGATACCAGACATGACTTCAATGTTGAAATAAAAAGTCTAAGAGTGCTGAGATGGTGATTATTTGTTAGAAAAAAAAAATGACTGATATGCTTTCTGTAAACTTGAGTGATCTGCAGTGAAATTTTAAAGTCTGTGAGGGTAAACAAAAAATGGCTACTCAGTATTATACAATTCCTTTTCAATTCTACCATCCCCACCACCCAATTCTTCATCCCCAAATTGGGTCTGCTCTGTTTCTTTTTGCAGGTTCCATGGGAAAGTTTTATGACTTAAGAAATCTATGGAGTACCCCCCTTCTTTCCCCCGACATCTAGGTACATTTACTGGCAGTTAGTGCCGCTAGTATTTTTATGGACTAGAAAGACTTCTTTTCTTTCTTCACTTACTTAGTGTCTGTTTGTTATTCTAATCTCTGTACAGTTCTCCCTTCCGATGGCAGCCTTCCTTGACCTTCTTGCCTGGATCAGAACCTCCTGGGCAGGTGCTCAGGAAACTATTTACTTTCTAAAGCTTGTCCCAATTTCAAGTTCACCTTTGTTTCCACTATTATTTGATTAGTCTTTGTTCCTCGGTTCTTAGTATAGTGTTTTGTACACAATAGGCACTAAATAAATATTTCAAAAAATAAAAGACTGTTCAGATGGGGAAATTCTTATTTTTGGCTATAGTTTATCATTTGGGGTACTGTTAGTAAATATATACTGAGTTAAGATTTTATGATTTTTTGTGGATTTGCTGAATTTAAATCAATATCATTTTTCTACTCTGAAAATTAAGTTAATTGTCTTTTCAGTGCTCGTATATAGGTACATAGGTGTTTTTGGTTTTTAACTTTCCTATAATTTAATTAAATTTTCTCCAGTTTTTCAAAGATAACCCTTCCAGTTTCAGGGCACAGCTGCACCAACCTTTTCATGAACCAATGACAACAAGTATGAACATGTGGGAAATGTCTACAAAATTCTCCAGCGTGCATGTTATAATTAAAACTTGGAAGGGGGGGTGGTTGAGATGTTCCTGTAATTTACCATGTTGCTCTAGGATAAGAATCTAAAATTTAAAAATCACAGCAGTTTCCATAGTTAGCTTATGTCCAATGCACATACATTGAAAAACCACAGAATTAGTTTCCCAGCAGGAGGGTTTATTAAAAGATTTAGAACAAAACCAAAAGATAGTCATTTAAGAGTTCAGTCCTAGAATTGCAGCATAGAAAAGTAGTAACATTTAGAGAAATCGCTATACTTTGGTTTCTCTTCAGATTGTATAAATCTTTCACCTTACAGAGAAATCTCTCATCCTCTGCTCCTCCTTTGGTCAGAGGCGACTGCAGAGTATTAAGTAGGTAGATTTATCATTGTCTCAGTTTACTCATTCAAAGAAAATTGGGTGTGTCAATCTGCCATGGACTGAGGCAGGCATAATGCCTAATTAACCACAGTCCCAGCCTCAGAGTGATAAGCCGGTTCTGTAGTCACTAATGAACTTTTAAAATTTGTTCCTGACCTCAAGAATCCATGGTCAGATCTGGAAAATCTGAACCTCTTGCCACACTCACAGGATACTTTTTAAAATTATTCATTCCAGTTTGTCCTACGCAGCTATTCAAATCTTTGTGAAATTCACATTGTTCCCTGTGACATCATTAGAGGCTGTTGCCAGAATAGACTAAGTATTCAGAGCTCTATGTCTTTTCACCTTAGACATCGGGCAGTGTCTGAACAGACTCAACACTTGGAACTGTCACTTATCCAGGCTCCCAGATACCTGAAGTCCAAATATACCATCATGTGGTATTTTGGTCTCTATTTCTCCACACTGTAAAAGTCTCGCCTTCCTGGATTCCCGTCGTCCTGTTTTCAGAGTGGGCGTTTGTTTATTGGCGCTAGCCGTGGTTTATAATTCCAGTTATGTTTGTCACTCAATAGCTTCTGCATTCAACCATCCCTGTACCCAATACACTTTGGGAGAAGTAGTATTTAATGAGTAATATTTTAAACTAATCTGCTTTATCTAATTTATGAAATTATTTGGGCTGGAAGAGACCGACAGTGAAAGGCATAGCTCATCCTCTTTCTAGAAGAGTGGGATAGATTTTTATTATCTATAAAATCCATTCTGGGTGGGCATCTATTCTCAGCCTTCATTATCTCCAGTGATAACTATTCCACAGCCTCCTTTGGCAGCCTTCCCTATTGTTGAACTAGCCTTGCTTATTAATCCTATAATAATACCTTATGTTCTCTAAATATTGAAGCAGCGCTTAAGTTTCCCTGCTAACTCATTCCTCCCTGCCCACTCTGTGAAATCTTTCTGGAGGGGGCATAATTATGTAAGGACACAGTACCAAATGGTATGCTGTGCAGCTTGTCCTGAGGAATTCCACAAGGGGCTTGTTAGGATGGACATTGTCAGTCCATAGAAAATTAAGCTATTAAATCTGCAGCACCAGGGTGGTGATTGAATGGCTTATGCCACTGGGAAGACATTACTTTGCAGACATGTGCATTTCATAGCCTGTAGTATTCTTCCCCTTCTGCATGCTCTAAGGGTAGCCTTCAATTAATGCAATGTTTAGGGGTTATCCTGGCATGTTTGCGTTACTGTCGGGACAGGGACATTGGTTGCACCTGTCCAAGGAAAGTATGATCCAAAAGTTGTCCCAGAAAAGAACTGGTTTTGGTGATTGGACGAAGAGCATCCTTGCCCATTTTTCTTCAGTCTGTGCATACTCAGTGTTAGCACTCCACCCATCTCCTTGAATCACTTTTGTCATTTCTGTGCCTCCATCACCAGCCTCTGGATGTTTTTTTTTTTTTTTTTTTTTGCTTGTGCTAGTCAGCAGTTGGGCCTTTCTGCAGAGGAGTGCCCTTGGACTTCCAGATTCATGTCCTCCCTGGCACATATGAAAACTCAGCACCCTTCCTTTAAGTTGGGACAAACTCCAAGTTGCAACTTGCCATCCGTAGTTCCCCAGTGGGACCAAACCAAAGCTCCCCTTCACAACACTTCACTTGAAAAAAGGACTCTCGCTTGGCTTCTTTCCCTTTCCTGTCATGTTTCCTTCCACTCCCTTCCCAGTTCTCCTTGGGAGCCCTTCTTGAATAAACCCCACCCGTGAATCCTCATCTTAGACTTTGCTTCTGAGGAAGCAGACTCAAGACACCAGTCCTTGTTCAGTCACTACTGAGAGTGTGGCAGTCGGGATCCCCAGGCTTGTGTGGTTAACTGACCTGGTTTCCATGGATGCCTTTCTCATGATGAACACATCTCATCCTGCCTGTGGAAATCATAAGTTGTGTTCCAGTTTTGAAAGGGGCTCGTTCATTCTCTGACCTGGAGTTTCCTGAAATCACAAAGCTTACTTGGTATTCAAGCTCAAAATAACTATTTTATAAATTCTTTTTTATCCTCACCAAAGGACATTTAAAAAAAATTGCTTTTAAAAAGTAAGAAAGGGGGAGGAGAGAGAGGAGGAGAGAAACATTGATTAGTTGCCTCTTGCGTGCACCCTGACCAGAGCCCGAACTGGCAACCTAGGCGTGTGCCCTGATGGGCCATCAAACCCGTGACCTCTTAGTTCTTTGCACAATGCTCCACCCAACTGAGCTACACTAGCCAGGGCAGACAATGGCTATTTTTATTTTTTTTTCTGGAGCTTTCCTTGTTGTAGCATCAGTCCTATGCTGCTCCTTAAATCAGCTATCAGAGCCAAGTCTGCATATTGACTTCATTTACACGATTTGTCTTTCAGACTGGACTGTGAATTCCTGGCTACCCGAATACCCAATAAGCAAATTAAGTGGTGTGTTCTACTCCAGGGCTGCCCCACGAGTTGCCTTCTACTGATCCAAGGGCTTAAGCATACCTGTGTTTACGTGAAGTCCAAGCAGCTTATGGCTGCTTCACTTTAGCCGTTTTGTTTCCGCTTATTTAGCTCAGTTCCTGAAACGCTGTCGGATTTATCATTTTTAAGTCTAAGAAAAGTCTCTGTCCCAAACCAGGAAATATCAGAATAACTAAGGCCCAATGGTAAGATAGGAAGGAAGTGATGCATTTGGGGAGAAAATAACGAGAACCAGGCATGACCATTCTCTCACTTCCTTTTGTTCTTTCCTATGGCTGTGTCCACAAGGAGAATGTTTTTCCCCTCAGTCTACCCTTTCTGCCTCTGCCTGTTTGACTCCAATATTTTAGGAATATTAACTGAGAAACATGCTTTCCAAGAATGAAAGCTGCTCTGAATGTAATGTCAAATTAGCCTTGGGGCACCAGGGACAGCAAGTCTGGTCATGAATGTTCCAGAAGCTATTTACTGAAACTTAGAACAGAACACTCATTATGTTGCCAATGTCTCTTTCAGTTCTAAACTCTTTCAATGAACATCTGAAATAGCCAGTTTTATATCCTTTTTCTAAACATGCCTTACACACAGTCGGTGGTCCATAAATGGTTTTAAAAATTATATTTAATAATTAAAACAAGGATCAAATAGAGTTAGTACCATATTTCTTGTGAACACAAAAAAGCTATTTTCAAGTATGTAATTGATAGCACTGAAAAATAAATAAGGAAGTTGTATTTCCACTGCATGTTCCTGAAATCATTAGCAGGTTGACTTTGAAATAAGAATTCAAAGTATAATTAAGTAATGCATTGTTCTAGGATAACTTCACACCCTTATTGTAGAGTAGCACATGATTTTCTTATTACTATTGTCCCAGCTACACTCTTAACAATTAAAAGAAAATTGGTAATGGGAAACAAATATTAAAAAATTTTAGCAACAGGAAAACCTAACCTTTTACTCAATGATAATGTATTTTTGGTTGATCCGTTGGGTCGATAACTTCTTACATTTGTATATGTGTGTGAGTGAGTATATTACCTATATGTATAGTCACATCTGAGTAGGCTACCTTTATATCAGAGAGAGATTAAGAAAAACAGTCTGCACAAACCCTAAAACTGGAGTGTAGTTCATCTCCAAATCAGTAGTGCCCCTCCGTGGCTTTATACTACCTGCTGGATTATTTCCCTTATTATGGGGGGGGGGGGTCAAAAGTAGACTTACAGTAGTGAGTATGTGAAACACAGTTTATTCTTATATTATTATTTATTCATTATTGTATTATTTATTTGCATTATAACCATAAACCTGCTTTTGTCCACCTTTGTACTATGACCAAAGGTGAGCTAGCCAGTGACTAACAGCAGCCAGGACTCTCTCAAGGTTTTCTGCCTAATTGGAAAGCAGTGACAACAGTATGTACCATGTCAGTATATGTACCTTCAGTGGTGGGAAGGTGACTTAAAGAACTCCTGAGGCTCCATTTTATATTCCACTACATGAACCCATTCTTCAACTCTAGACCATATTGGAGGGAGGGGAAAAAAAAACCAAACACAGAAAGCCAAAACTACTTTCAATGTATCAGGAACTTAACTCTTAAATTTATAATGAAGCTATACTTAAGACAATTCAACAATAGCCTCTGTTCTCATTTGACAAGTTTCCCTATATATAAATGGGGTGGGAGAGTCTTAAAATACTCAACAAAGAACGATGCCTATGACTAAGTTGTGTCTCCACTGCTTAGTTGTTGAATAAGAACAAATGCAAAGCTGTCTTTGTTATTTTAGTGTGAGCAGGCTATGATCTTTGCTGTGACCGACGTCGTTTCATGGGATAGTCTGACAACGCTCTGTAGTTTTCACTCATGCGAGGAAAACAGCCCCCACCCCTGCTCTCAACCTAATGAAACAAGGAGATAAAAGAATAGGTTAGCGCTCAGTGCTCCCATCACCAGAAAGACTTGTGTTGGTATCTAACCCCACGACCTTAGGCAGGTCATACAGTCCATGTCTTATTTTCCCCATCTGTTCAATGGGACTACGTTAGAGAATTGATGTCCCAATGAAAAATAAACTGCATCTAAATTGCTTAGCAAAGTATCCAACACCTTGTAAGTGCTTTTTAAGAGTGATACTAGTTAATCATATCACTAATAGAGTGATTCCCAGTTGATTTATTATCCTTTTGTTTGTAGTATCCTATTATTGTTTAAGTTATTTATAATTTCTGTTTGTAATACAAAGATAATTTAGTCTTTTTAGTTCATATCAAGATAAAGAGCAAAGGTATCTTCAAGAACATGAAGGACTTAGTTAGCTAGTCTGTTTGAAATATTTTCTATTCCCAATTTTGATAAAATATTCTCTTAATCTTTTGTAATATTAAATAATTTTTTATTTCCCCATCATACAACTACATTTTAAAGAATCTCATGTCTTTATATTTTTAGGAAAAAAGAAGTGGTCTGTTTTTATATCTAGTTTAATAATTTTAGGTTTTTTTTTCTGTAGCTGTGAGGCAGCAGATGATAAATCAAAAACTAATACTTCCAACTTCCTCAAAAAATAAAAGTCTGTGACAGACTCAATATGGGCTAAATGAGGCTTATGGGTGATTTCTTCTAATTAGATATAAGGTAAATGGTCCTGTACTTGTGACTTTTTAAGTCAGAATATGTGGTTATTTAGGCTTTCCTGCACTGCCCTTTCAAAAACTCATTTGAAAATATTTTGGGTCGGCTGTTGCTGAGACAATATGGCTTGGCAGTGTATTGGTAACTTAATAAGCTCACTGCATTTGTCATGCAGAAACTGTTCTTTATATGCAAAGCTGTCAGACAGATTGAGTATATAATTTTTTCGCATGAAATAATATGATAAAACTCTAGTATCAAATTGAATACTGTACTGGCATTTGAAATCTTTCATGCCTAGGTTGGAATTGTTTTACAATGGAAGCATTGTTTGATGACAAACACTCTTTTTGTAGCGGATGAATCAGTAATGTTTAAAGAGCGGGCATTATCCTCCTGACTATAGGTCCCCCTTTTATGCTGTTAACATACTGGAATATGAAGCCTGCTTATCAGTTATGTTTGACGTATTTTGAAATGGTTAACTGAGACAATTAAACTACACTATCAGTGTAGTAGCTTTTTTCATTCTTTCTACAAAAGACGAACATATCTGATTTTGCAGTTTTGTGATAGAGCTGACAATATTTACCTCTTTCCAGGTTTTGATTTAATCTCAGTGATAACGCTTATAATATAATATAATATAAAGTCTCAGCTCAGCAGAGGAGAATCTCGCATGTGATAGGTACACATACAACGCGTGTTGATGTGAGCAGTAAAACGATCAGCAGAAATCATGGACAGCGTCCGTGTGACAAATTTTCTAGAAGGTCTAGCCCTTGCATTTCGTTCAGCGGTGGATCCTCAAAGAACTGGCCCACCCATGTCAGTTTCTAGAGGCTAAAAGGGGGGAAAATGCTACAAATATGTACAAGAGCAAATGTGCTTAAAGCAGCTCTTTGCCAAGCAAGTTCCTGTTACACAGTGGCCCGGTGCCAGGGCTCTTCCAAGCACTCTGCTGCTGCTTAATGTACTTGGTATGTGGGAGAAACGCGTAACTCTGGAACCGCCCCTGGGACAACCACTGTCACGTCCGAGGCCTGAGCGTTTCACAGCTAACGCAGTGTAGCACCCAACTCAGAGCTGGACAGGGGGTCGCATCTGCACCTGGGGCAGCTTTTCAGTGGGATGCTCAGAGACCAGAAAAGACTGAAGTTCTCCCTCTGGCCCTCTCTCCTCCTTTTCCCTGCGCTCCCTCCCTGCCTTCCTCCCTTCCTCTCAACTCCTCCCCCCTCCCTCCTGCTCTCCTCCTTCCCTCTCTTGGATTCTGTTTTTTACTCTGTTTTATTTTTTAAGGAAGCTCGGTTCTAAATGTATTAAAATAATTATGAGATATCCATGGAGATTCTGGGTCTGGGCTTGTCTAACCTTAGTTTTTCAGCTGACCCGCCTTTCTTGGTCTTCGTAACAAAGGAAAACCAGATCTTTTGCATCCCCTAACTTCATAGCAAAGCCCCCATCTGGAATGAATTCAGCGTCTCTAGCAAATATGTGTTCTCTATTCAAAATCCATCTAAAAATAGTGCTCAACCAAGTAAGAAAAAATATTTTGACATTCTCTTCATGTTTTGTGGGGTAAGCACAGTTTTGAAACAGGCTTTCTGTGAATTTTCACAGGCAGAAGAGTCAATGTACTTTTTTGTGCGTGTACAACCTGTTTTTTCAAGGATGCGTTCTCATCCAAAATACAGCATCGTGATTGTGTTTGTGAGCGGGACACCACGCTTACCACAAGCCAACCTTCACCTAAAACTCTGATACTAGTATCCAAAGAGAAATGATCAACCAAGGTCTGCCGACATATGCCAATACTGATGTCTCTTATGTAATGAATAGTTTGACAGGAAGAAAAGGACAGCCAGCCTGTGAGGTTGTGTCCACAGCCTGAACTACTAGACGACAGTGGGTTCAGTACCCAACCCAAGGACTGTCTTCTAGGAAAGCTGAGCCCTTGTAAGAACCATAACTGCTCCCATAATTTATTAATCAACTACCACATGTTAGGCATCATGAAAAGGACTTTATATACATCTTCCTCTGTAATCCTATAGTTATTGGTCATTCTGTGATGAGAAAACTGAAGCTCACAAAGTGTAGCAGGTTGCCATACATAAGCTGGCTGGTAAGCACTTGCAAAGATGTCCAATCCCAGGCCGGATACTGTCTGTTATACTTTTGTGTTCATGCGTAGGGAAGTAAAAAGTGGCAAAATCTTGATTTTTTTTTGTCGAATCAATACTTAAATAATGAGTAAAAACTCCTTTTTCTAGTCTTCTAACACTATTTGATGTTTGAAAATGTAAAATTTTAGAAAACCTGAAATTGTTGTTTTTTGAACGTGCTATCGTAATTTCATTGTCACGTGACTAAAATTCTAAAATTAACCCTTGGACAATAAGATATGTAATATTTTTGATTACTTAACCCCCAACACCAATCTCTTTTGATATTTTGTGGAGATGATTAAGGAAAATACTTCAACTTAAAGTTGATGAACACTTATACACATATTTATAAATTAACGAAAACATTGCTATCGCCAGATTGATGTCTAGCAATCCAGCATATTGTCCTAAGAATATCTGATTTAAAATGTTGAAAAAATTTTCCAGTTCATCAAGCTTATTTCTTCTATTGGAGAAATCATCCCTAGGTGTCCCCAATGACCCCTAGTCTCTAGGAACCTGCTGAGGAAAATCGCTTCAGATTTCCACGGTGCTCTGCAGTCAGATGTAGCTGCACACAGCCAAGGACTGAGGCCATGCTACACCCACCTTTGAAACCTAAGGCCCAAACGCAGAACAGCCTCCGAGTGCTGCTTGTCTCTATCGCTGTGTAGAGCTTCCAGGGGCACAGTTAGGGAACATGTGGCAAGGTTGATCTTTCTAAATTACGTTTATGGTGGACAATGGTATGTGGTGGTTGTGATTTAGGAAAGAGCAAGTGCCTAGAAGACCAAACAACGACATTGACTCCCTGATAACCCAGGTTAGAAAGGGACACGTAGAAGAAACACAGGTCTTCTGTTCTGGCCAACAGTATCACGTGAGAGATCCAAAACCTAGGGCCAGGTAAGGATGGAGGGGGCTGAGAGCAAAATCCACATTCCTGGTCTGTGCGCTCTCCTCTGCACTGTGCCTGGCCTTCTCTAAAGCTCTTTGAACAGGCTCAACATGCCTTTTATCTTTGACTTACATTCATCGTTATGTTCCAGCTATAAAATACCAGAGCCAGTATCTTAAATATTATAAGTGAAGCTTAGAATGTGTTTTATATTTCATCTGTGAGTTATACAATAGCAAAGGCAATGTTTTGTACTGTACAGATTGGCATCGATTGTGGCACAAAAAAATGAGTAAAGTAAAAAAAGGCTTGCCGTTAGCCCAACACTATGTTCTTCAGTAACTGTGGAATAGACGCTCTCCTGTCACGGTGGAGAGTAGTGGGTCTCCTGGTGAAGACCCTGAACCAGCAGCTTCAGTGTCACCTGGGAACTTGTTTGAACAAAGTCTCAGACTCCTCCGAACCGCTGAACCAGAAACTGTAAATGGGGCCCTGCAACCTGCATTTCAAAAGCTCTCTAGGTGGTGCTGATGTCAACTACTAGTTAACATCAGCTAGTAGTTGAAAAACTACTGGTCTATTTGTTTAGATTTGATTAGTATACTATACAGGCTTCCTTACATCCTTCTTTTTACTTCCTTATTATTTAAGTACATTAGGGATTTTTTGTATCCATAATTGATTTTGAATACATAGTTATTAAACAGGCACCCTGTCAGCCATTATTCTGGACTTGCAGTGTGGTTTATAGCCGGTTTTGCCAAGCCCTTCTGGAAGAATGGACCAGCATCATCTGTTTTGGCGTGATTCTTGGCTGGTGTTTTCCTTGCTAATTTCAATTGGTCGACTCTCCTGTTTGTCTCCACCCCTCTTGCTACTAATTGGCATCTTTGTTGGTAGGCTCCAGTGAGAGGCCAGCCACTGCAGGATGGAAGACCATTTCACCCTTGTTACCGTCCCCGTGTCCCCTCCTGGGCAGGGGTGTGGGACACATGAAAGCCCGCTTTCTCTAGGGTCCGTGCCACAATTCTTCTGGAGATATGTAGGAAGCCTCATTCCCCTAGATCTAGACCTCCATTCCCTTTTCCCCAACACTAAATTCACTTCATTTTCCTTGTCTGGCTGAAGAAAGATTAAGACAAATGACATTTGCAAATGAAAAAATCTTGGGGGCAAGGACTTTGGGAGTGTACCCAATAAGAGATCAGTTGTTCTTTCTGTCAGTGTTTCCTGTGCTGATCGGACCGCCTGGAAGTGGCTGCAGGTCCTCACAGACGCAGAATTTCTGATTGGAATTTCTGATCTCTTGTTTCCATAATGGCTGGAGACTGCTATGTCGAAGAGCCATTAATCATGATTGTTAAGCAGGAGAGCATGGCTGTTATTTAACTCCTAGCAGTGCTGTCAAACAGATAGGCCACAAGCAAACCTTATCACTTTTTAAAAAAAGAACAGAATGATGTCATCAGGCAAGTCACAGCTTTCTAGTGAGTGGCCAGTGGTAATAAATAGGCAGTTGCCTCACAAGTACATTTTAGGAGTCCTAGCAAGAACCCCTATATAAAATATGTTTCTGACACATCACAGATGCCAAAAAATTCCTTATACAGAGAGAAACATTTTGAATAAATTAGCAGAAAACCTGAAGTGCAAATACCTGGAGAAGAGACAGACTGTGGACTTAAAAGCATAAAATGGTACAGAATTTAGATTTCAGATTGTGCTCTGGAGTGGGGTGAGGAGCACATTTGGTGGGGTGCAGGTAGGAGGGAAATGAAAGCACCTAAGCAAATGACCACCAAGAGAAGGATGGTGGAAGAAGATGAGATAGAGCTGGACATAAACATTATCTTTCATTTTTGCTGGGGACCATTCTTTGCTGACAGATTTCTCATGCCAAAATAGTGTCCTCCAAGTCATGGGACCCATCCTAGATCTGAGAAACATCAACCACAGCTAAGGGGAGGTTTTAGCAGAGCGTGCCTGTCTTCCCTCAGGAATAGTTACAAAATTTGCAGGGTGAAGGACAAGATGAGAATTGGGGCCCTTTGGTCAAAAATCATTGCGAGTTTCTAGATGGCAACAGCAGACAATTCAGCTAAAGGTGGCGTCCTTCTAAGCAAGAAGCCCTGTGCGTGTGACGTGTGCCCATGACACCTGCCTCCTCATGTTTTCACTATAATTTTTTTCTCATTTTGTGTCACTGTGTGTCATCCTTGTAATGCTATATTTTGGCACATTGCGATTTTGCAAAGTCACATTTTATTAACATTACATATTAAAGGGTCTCTGCTGGCTCTGTGGAGAATTTTGAGAATCGAGGAACACCTTCTCTAGCCCAAATAAATAGAAAGTTAAATGTGTCTCAAAATCTACTTCTTCCTCATATTCTTTAAACTTTCTCTTGAATTTTATTATTTTCATTTTGTTATTATTATTTAAATCATTTTTAATATTTAAAATATTTTTTGTTGTTTGATTGCAGTCATCCCCTTTTTCTCCACTGTTCTTTCCTGCCCTGGCCATCCCCCTCCCACATTCAATCCTCCCCCTCACATTGTCCTTGTCTATGGTTTCTTTGTGCATGTTTCTGGGCTTATTATTTTTATTTGTATTGAATTGGGGTGACATTGGTTAATAAGATTATGTAGCATTAATTCCAAGTTTATACTAGTGGAATTCAGCAAATAGCAATTCCCTTTTTTCTCCAAAAGTTGTGTCCTTAGGAGAGAGAAATGCCTCCTGCCTGAATCAATCGTATCAAACACAAAGTTAGTTTTATCACAGAATCTCCTAAAACCAATTTTACTTTTTTAAAGAGATATCAAATAGCTTAGTGTTCTTTGTGTGTTTTTTTTTGACTGTTTGTGTTTGGGTTTAACAAGATAAGAGCATAGTGTTTTAGCAGCGTTACAGAAATGATGACAAAGTACATTTTGTATTCCTGATTATCCCTTTTTATTATATCATTAAAAAAGGAAATTAGAATAAAGTAAATCCCTTTTAAGTAGATAAAAGGCTATCTTTATTTTATGCTTTGAAACCCTATTCTTCCCTATTTTATTAGTTTACAGCCTGTGAGATATTATTGTCATAAGTGACAAACTAGTCTTGTAGTTAATGAAAAGAGCTAACCACTAGCAATAATCCTTTAGTTTATTAGAGGAAAATAGATAGATAGATAGATAGATAGATAATAGAGCTTTTATATATAAGTGTGTATGAAATAATGCAAATAAATAAGCAGTGAAATATTTTACCTATAATGTATAATTAGATTAAAAACTTAATATGTCCTCTCATTTAGTTTTAACAACTCTATGAAGAAAATATTGTCACCCTTTCTTCAAGAAAGAAATAGATTTAGGACAGTTGTTATGTTGTCCATTTCACACACTGGGGAGTTCTAGCACAGGTCTGCATTAACTCTCAAGTCCATGTTCTTTCCATATGGCCCTGCAGTCTCAAACAGGTTTGTTTTAACTTTTCCAAGTGTTTTTATTCTATTATCTCTTTTGATCAGTATTGATTAAATTGAATGATTAATACTCAATTTGACCAAGAAGGTTGTCAAAGCTCAGGAGGCTTAGGTGTCTTGCCTGAGCTTGCTCCACTCTGCAGGAGCCCATCAGAGAACAGAGTGCCATGCCCATGACCCTGTGCCCATGACCCCATGCCCATGACCCCCTGCCTGCAGCTCTGTGTTCTTGTCCCTGGATGAGGCCAACTCTGCTCAGCTTCTCCTCCTGCTACCATCCCTAACTAACTCATAACACACACTTTTAAGTCATTTCTAATTCTTTGTAAATCTCTACCTATATAATGTGGAGAATCACGACTGTCTATCTCTCAGCCTCTGAAATGATAATTATTCTCAGACAAGAAAGTAAACTCCAGTTATTTTCATTCTGAGAATGTAGAACTCAGTGCTTCATTTTAGGGATCTTGCCAAACACTGCTAATTGGATTTCATTTAATTGGATTAAAACTAAGGAGGCATTTTTTTTTTCCTCTGGTCTTATAACTTTTACCCCTCTCCTTTACTTTTTGTAAGACATCATGTGCTTTATCCCATGTAAGAGGGATAATCTGGGGTATCCGGTGACTCTAGAGAGGTCTGAGAGTCGTGATGACTCCTGGTGTGATAGGCAGATGCATTGTCATGGTAATGACATTTCATAAGTTAAAAGAGGCTGGGCCAAATTCTCACTTATTTTCAAGAATGGAGGCTTTAAATGTAAGCAGAAAGTAGAGAATTGGCTTCTTTACCAATGGAGTCAGCAGATCATTCGTGGGGATTAGAGGCCTAGTTCACTTCTTCACTCACGGATATACTGGCAACTGACCAGCGGTAATATCAATTTTGTAGGCAATTTCCAATGGATCAAAAATGGTGAATCTGTTATTGGCATTGGCTTTAGTATATTCTTAGCTGATGGTTTTTCTGCATTTGGAATATGCAAACAATTAATTTATTTGTGCCTTACCCATTGTCCTCTGTTAATCTGTACTGTTGTCTCATCTTTGGGTACCTAAGATTTTGAAATACAAGAATCATTGGGAAAAAGCATTATTTAAAATATGTATTTAAGAATCACAGTACAGTGAACAGATCACTTAACATTTAGATCACAGAAGCACAATGGGCCAATTAGCTATTTGCCTGGAATATTACCAGGCATGTGAGGAATTTATTTTAATTGTTGTCAAAATAGGACAACTTGAACCTTATGTGCTACCTCTATTGGAACCAATTGCATAGTTGGTTGCATAGTTGGGTAAGAGTACATAAAAAAAACCTATAAGTTGAGATTTAACGAGGAAGTTTTCCACACATTGTAGAGACAGTTCATACATTTGAGGAAGATTTGGAGAAGACATCCTGAAGCCCTCTCTCACTATTGAATTTTAATGTAATGATTCTAAGTTTGTAAGATAAAGAAAGTTTTGAGAAGCCAGAAAAAAATGTTGGGCTAATTTACTGGTGGAAAAATGGATTTACTGGCTTATGTTAAAGCGGAGACTGAAATTCTAACCAGATGAATGCTATACATTATATGTTTAAGCTATTTTAAAAGTTGAGCTATTAGGAAAGAATTTTAGTTCAACTGGTTTTTTATATAGTCGCTATTCAGTAGAATAATTTATAAAATGGTGAGAAGTTTGTATTTCTATATGTAACTAGATTTAGTAATATGTTTGCATCCATGATTTCCATCTAGTAAAGTAATAAAACAATTTAAGAAAGCGCATGCATGAATCCAATACAGGCTATGATTGATGTGAGTTAACTATCTTACAGAAATGTACACAAATGATGCTGTATCGAGATTTCTTTTTCTCTTAAAATGTAGCCAATTACCTGAGGAAACCAGGTGCTTTCTACTTAAATCTAGTCATACCAACAGTGATTAATGTTGCTAAGTCTAAATAAACCACTTTAATTGACAAAAAAAAGCAATTTAAAATCTTGTGTTTTAGTCTGAGTGAATAATTTAAGGAACCCACAAAATGAACTTTACTCCTTGAAAAACTATTTTATGTATCTAATTAATACTTCCAATTTCCCTTAAGTAAATAGCTAATATTTATTTCTTATTTATTGAAAGTTTTTCTTTGTACATGATATCAAATTGCAGAAAAATTAGACTAACTTTGAAGATAAAAAAATGATGCTTTTCCCACTGGGAGGCCACTTAGGTTTTGATAGGAATGTTGGTGAATGGAAAGCATGAGGGAAAACTAGTTCTAACACCTTGCTCCTCAAACACGGTCTATTTTTCACAATTCCTTCAGAAACAAAGAATCAGTTCTGGTGGCATTAATTGAACTTCTCTGTAATTTGGTCCTGAGGTCATACTGGTAAGTAGCAGAGCCTAGATTTGAACTGAAATCATCCTTTCCATTCCCCGTGTTGTTACGGGAAGTAGTAGAACATACACTAGTCCTTTTGTCCTTTTGTTCTTGTTCTTTGCTACAAGGACACATACTGCATCGGTCCAGCATGGCAAGCATAAATAGTGGTGTTCCTGGTTCATAGAGAAGGGGATGTGTTGTACTGGCCTAAGGCCACACAACAGTGAGTGACAAAGCTGGGATTTGAACCTAGATCTCTTTCCTAATTCAGCTATTGCCTCTACTGATCTCAGACAGAGAAAATCACATTTTTCTTCCTTCCTTCCTCCCTCCCTCCCTCCTTCCCCGCCTCCTTTCCTTCCTTCCTTCCTTCCTTCCTTCCTTCCTTCCTTCTTTCTTTCCTTCCTTCCTTCCCTTGCTCCCTTCCTCACTTTTCTCCTCCTTTCTTTCTAGTACAGCAAAGGAACTAAACTCCCTCATATCTGTAAAGTAATGCCTTTTCCTATCATTTTTCTTTATGCATTATCTTTAAAGGCACACTGTAGACCAGGAGCAGTTCTGGGCCCCATAGAGTGCTAAACCGTTTTTGCAATCACCATACATTGTGGTCTGTAAAGTTTGCTCACACATTAGACATCACTTGATTCTTGGAAAGTGTAACAAACATTGTCTCCTAAAAACTCATATTTCCCTTACCTAAACAAAGGCAAATCAGAATTGTCCTTGGTTCTACTTCAGTTCACCAGTTCTGAATATTCTTTGGGGAGCCACTAATAGAGAACAAGTTCCCAGTTATAGCTGTTTTTTAGTTTCATAAAGATTACTGTGTCTATACATGCTATTCCTTGTGTTGAAGCTAATGTCTTAAATGCAGTCCCAAATCAACTCACTATAATGTGCAGGCTACCCATTAGAAAGGTAACATTTTTCTTTTCTGTGTGCTACCAATATTTGGCACCTAAACTGCGGGGAAAGGAATTAAGGGGGTTACTGTTGCTTTTCTTTTTGTTGCTTTTAGGTAAGTAGCTTAAACCAACAATTTTCATGCGCCATATTTTGCTGTGTATAATGCACACCCATATTTTTGGCCCAAATTTTCAGGGAAAAAAATCTTGTGTTTTAATTTTTAATTCAATGATTTATTTATTTATTTATATTTAGATACTTGTTTCTGTATTATATAGAAATTTCAGCATTTATTTTTGAACACATTGTGGTATGAGAAATTTTATGTAACAAGTAATTATAAAACACAAAAACAGATACAAGATATTTCAGGTACTACCCATGTATAATGCACATCCTTATTTTTCCCTCAAAATTTTGGGCAAAAACGTGTACACTATTCACAGCAAAATACTGCATGTGTTATCCTTCTCTCTCCCCCAAAATGATCATTTAAACTTTTCAACATTTAATCGTGGAAGAAATTAGTAAGATGGATTATGTTGCAACCTCTTCGTGAAGGAATTTGCCAGAAAAGAAGATACAGATGCTCCCAGTGGCTGCTGTCTCTAAATCCCAGCACCTGCAGGTTTTTCTTCAGGAACGTCAGCCCCAACAAGTCTTTTGACAATGGGCTGCAGGATTGTTAATTAGCAAATGTCGCATGTCGATCATCCTGCAGACACCCTTTCGCCAACTGTGATAGCAGCAATATTTGTCCTGTTAAAGACCCTGAAGTTAAATTACGGCTGCAGGATTTCCCTTCAAGGCCAATTTGTTAGTTGGGGTGGTAATGAGCTGTTGACTGGGGTCTTCTCGTTCATCTAGGCTTCCTTTATTACTGATCTCATGAACTGAGTGCCAGTCATCTGCGTTCTTTGTTCAGTGAATTCTACCTGACAGTCCTGTCTATAATTCTCCTTGTGAGAGGAACAGAAAGACTGAGAATGAATAAATTGTCTCTTGAATAACTCACGATGTCGTCTACTTTTGTTACAGAAATGCTAGAGACTTCCATTTTCTTGACTGAAGGATGTTTAGTTACAAGAAGTCCTATATTGTAGAATTTTTGAAAGAAGAGGAATGCTTTTTTCTTTCACTCTTTCTAGACATTTTTGCTCTCAGCTGTTTTTTTTTTTTTTACCTAAAACCTTGATTTCTCTTATTACTTTTATGGGGATTCCTCTGAAAGACACAAAAATGCCTCTCTCCACAGGAAGCCCTTTCATGGGAGAGAGCTCTCTCCATCTGTACATTTTTATTTGGCTCGAGTGTGGGTTTCTCAACCAAGTGTAAAGCTCCTCGCGCTCTGATGCAACTTCCTGTCTCCCCGAAAATGTCTGCGTGTTATCAGGCTCATGAGAGGAACTGGCGTTAGGACGGACAGGCTGACAATCCACGGCCAGAGGAGACCAATAAGAAAACAGGTTTGACTGAAGTCCCGACACAGAGGTTGACAGCATAATTAAAATGATTCATATGAAGTAAGAACAGTGTTTCAAACTAATTAGAATAATGGTGTGATCATACCCGCCCCCCCGCCCCCCCAGACGACATGTGGCTCGGGGAGCCAACTTTTTGATACAGAGAAGGGCAAGTGAAGATGTATGTTAAAACTGTGTGATCAAGGGGGTACTTGAATGTTAACCAAGGGGATACTATAATCTTAACAACTATAGCTCTTTTTGGATTGGTGGTTTTTCTATGAGTCTTTGGATCTTTTTTCCAAGTCCGTCTTGCAAATTTGCTGACTGAGCTTATGTGCATCCATGTTCAAATATCAGAGAGAATCCTTGCATATCTCAAGTTGGTTCATATTAATATAAGTTCATTGTCAATCAAAAAGACCACATACTCACTGGCTTCCTGTTTGTTAAGGAAAACACAAATACACAAAACACTAGCAGAAGACATAGCATATAGTAGAGCTCAATGTCTGTGGATGTGTTGACAGAGCCAAAACAATACTTTTTGGAAACAGCAAAGTAATGAAGCAGTGAAGTTTTGCTTTTAGTCCATGCTTTGGTTTCGTTGGCCATTTCTGTTATCCTGTGACTTTTAGGGAAGGCCATTCCATCTCATAGGTCATAACTCCTGAATTATCATGGACTGGTGGGTTTGTGGATTGCTAATAAGCATTAGGAGGGACACATTTTCAGATTTCTTTGGGTTTGAGAAAACAAACTTCTTAGCTTCTTAGGGCACAGAAAATATGACATAGAAGAACTGCTTTGGCCTGCACCCACAACATCTCAATAGCTGTCGACTGTAACTTTCTAACTAAAAGTATATGAGAACGAAGTTCTTGCCAGATTTCAAGTTTCTCTTCTCTTTGTGTTCTGCAAAGCCAAGCAGTGGATTTTTCCTTCATGCCTTTGGCTACATGCAAAAGGAGTTTCACCAAGAATGCTGGGAATTCCTTTGGTGCTCAGAAGGAAATATGAGGACTCTGGAGGCTGATGAGAGAGAGGAAGAGTGGGGAAGCTATAATATCATGCCAATCTGTGCGATTTATTTCTTTTTTTCAAAGAAGTTTTTTTTGGTGAATTTTTATAAAGCCTAAGTAAGCTTTCTAGCGTGTTCAAATTTAATGAAAGTTAGTGTTTTGTTTTGTTTCTCAAGTGACAAACAGGTGTCGTAGGTAAGTGTGCTGATTCGACATCTGTAAATTTTAAGTATAAGTTGGTCCCATGGGTTGCACAGAGAATGCAGACTAAAATTGGTAGGAGGAAGGGTAGTCTAGGGATCTGTTTAATTTAATTTTAATGAAACTAGACACATGTGTAATCCCGCTGAATTATAGATTATTTTGTATATTCTATTTTGTTATTATCTTATGGTGGGGTGTGTGTGTGTGCATGCATGTGTCTGTGATGGGGGGGGTGGAAATGTTCTCTTGGGAAGAATGGCATTTTGACAAATCACAGGAAATAGTAAATTATGTGGATTCCACCCAGTCCCCAAGGCAAGGACAAAGATTTTTACCTCTGAAATTCATAAACCAAGGTCAAAGGGGAGCTTGGATGGAATTACAATTAAATGGTTTTAAGTGGGAGGGGTACAGGGTGGGGACAGAATTAAAGTTTTAGTTGAGTTCTCTAAACAGAGCTCATTGTTTCAGCCACCCTGAAGAGGGAGAAAATGAAAATTGTTATGCTAAAAATGTCTAGCATTATGAAGCACAGAAGCATCCAAGATGATACTAGCCTTTAAAAAGTTTAGGTTGGGTATTATAATTACAACCCATTCAAAACAATTCAGAAAAGAACAGAACTGTGCTGGGTAAGGTTGACAATATACACGAAATGGTAATGAAGTCAACAATAACAAGTGAATGTTCCAGATTTGTGCATACTTGCCACGCAGTGAATTTCAGGGTCTCTTATTAATACAGTAAAAGCCTCATTTTTTCCCTTAGTATTCTTGTTTTTTTCTCATTTCAAGTTTCTTGGTTGCATTGTCAATTAAGCTAATTAAGGCTGAAAGTAATTCCCCAAAGGGGGTACCGAACTAAAACATTCCAGGCAAAGATCATTTCGAAGACTTAATCTAGTCAGGAAATATTAATAAAATGCAAGTGGGGTTATGCATAAAAGGCATGGCATAAAACGCTACATTGTTCATGGTATACATATGGTCAGACAAAACATAGCATTGACTGTCTCCAGAAAATGAAAGTTAATTTATGCAGTTCATCAACAGGCTTTATTATAGTATTGCATATTTGCGGTAGACCTAAGGCCGTGGGAACTCTTCACTCTTGACTCCACATCTTTCAAAAAAAAAAGTCAAATCAATCCACTCTTTATTTTTTTGAAGGGGTTACGATACAATAATGGAAATGTAGTTTATCGTCTCAGCTTTTCATCAAGAAGCTGGGTAGCAACTGGCAACAAACAACCATCTTAAAGTCTCTGAACTCGACTTTTCTCCTGATTAAGTCAAGTCACAGGGATTTGGGATTGACTTTAAGTAGTAGATGGAGGCTGAGAAATTAGAATGTTCAGTTCTACCAGCTCCAGTCCGAAAGAGAATGGACTCTTCAGTGTGAGGAGGAAGGCATGGTGCCTCTTTCTGTCTTTCCCTCCAGCAGTTCCCCCGCTCCCTCCCTAAGCCTGCCGACTCTCCTTTCTGACTGCTAGAGTCCAAGTGAGGGACAAGGAGAAGGGGAGAGGTGAGAAAGGCCAGGAAGGGCCTGTTCAATCTCCGTCTTGAGAGAGCTTTGCATGCTCTTCCCAAGTTGGGGTCTTTCTGGGGAGCTTTCTTAGGGTCTTCAGAGGCTTCCCCTGGCAATGTCTGGAAGTGTGACTCCGACAGTGATCACACACTTTTCTTCAACTCTCTGCTCCCTCCTTAGCCCTCGGGAGGTCCCATCTGTGAACTCTTTGTAAAAGTCTCATTCGTCCCCCAGTGGTTGGTGCTCTAGGACAGGAGACACGAAATCTTAAGTTTGGCTCTCTCTCCCTCTCCTCGGTCACTCTCCTCCTGGCCCAGGGAGGACACTCATCCGTGGCTCCAGCACAGTCCGAAGGTACAGGCCAACCCCACCAGCACACCCACACTCTTTCGGTTTGGGCCCAAAGCAGCTCACTGACTTTTTGTCCTCGAAATTTCTGCAGTCACAGCACATTTGGCCCTGCTTACTAAGAGGGAGCACACTGAGCTCTGGAGGGGTGCTTCTGAAGATCCTCTCTTGACTTGAGTTGAGAAGGAAGCACAGGACAATTTTCTCTAAACAGATCTTCACGAGTTTTGTTTTTCCATCTGTTTCCTTGATCTGCGCCACCTTTATCAACCTCCAGTGACATTTTGCAAATGCTATTGTATTGTGCACCTTACAGCTTACTCAGCTATTTGAGTAAGCTTACTATTTTATCATGGTACCACAGTTAAAGAATCTATTGATAATTTAACGTATGGTTACAAATGATTTACATCCTAATAATCTTCAGAATTTATTATTCCATTTTGTCATTGTGAACCCATCCAGTAAATCCCTATTTATTCATATGATTCTAGTTATTTATTTTAAAGATTTTTAAAAGTAAGAGGATTTTAAAAAATTGTTATGAAATTGTGGCAAAGAATTAAGGAATGGATGTTCCTATTAGTTAACACTGTTATTTGTTTTATTTTTGCAAATCATCAATTGAATTAGGATCAGCTCATTTTAAAGATTAGCAATTTATTTACAAATATTTCTGGGTCTGGATTTGTAAGTGTATGGAACAGAAAATTCTACAAATAGTTGCAATTTATTTACCACATATGAAATAAGTGAAAACAATTCAATATTAAAAAGTCTTCATTTGATGACATTGCACGGAGCAGTTATGTATGCAAACCACAGACTAGGTGGTTCAAGGGCCATAGAGAAGGATAGAACTAAAAGCCTCCCCTATGGGAACAGAGCAGACAGTCTGCCCTATGACAAGGTGGCTATCCAGGTCAAAAGTTCTTATTGCACTTGTAGAGTAGCTTAATTTCTTTTGGATGGTAATTGAGTATTTGGAAAAATAACTTAAAATATAATATTAGCCTTCTTTGTTGAATATTAAAGCATACACAGAGGAAAAAATGTCTGTAGTCTGCTGTGCAGATAATGCCTTTTGACAAAAAAATAAGCAAAAAAAAACTAAAATATGCATGCATTTTAAGAAAACTGAATAGAATAGAAGGCTATGAAGGAGAAATGAACATCTGTCCTGTTTGTCCTGTTTGCTCTTTACAAATCTCACTTTTTAAACTTCTTCCCTGTTCTCTTAGAGAATATATTATATACATATTTATATGTGTATATGTATATAAAATTATCATTTTATGATATGCAGATACCAGCTTACTTACTTGGTTTCTTCCTTCTTTCCCTAAGTTCTTTGCCTTTCTATTTCTCTTGCAGCTCTAAATGATTTTTTAAATAGCAGTAGTGCATTCTTATCATTGATTTATGATAATGTCGTTAAACTGCATTCATGATGGATGCTTTCAGTGCTAATACAAACAATGATGTGATGGACATTATTATGCATAGATATTTATGGACCTTGGGCTATATTCCTTAGTTGCAATACTAGATCAAAGGAGCCCTGCATTTTTTGTTATTTTAGTAGATATTGCCAACTTGCCCATAAGAAATGATCCATACATTTATACTGTAACCAATACAGTTGAATCTGTGTATTCTCATAATTCTGTGGCATTTTAATTGCTAAATCTCCAAGTTTTTGCCAGTCTGAATTTGTGAAATATACAATCACATTGTTTTGTTATACGGTTATCCATTATTTGTATATTTTTCTAGAAACTTACTGTGATACATACATACATATACATACATATATATATATAAATTATATGTCTTTTTATTGATTTTCTTAGTTCTTTGAAAGCCAAAAGAGGGTAGGATCAAGGGTGGGAGGTGGGGATGGCTGGGGTGAAGAAAATGTGGTGGGGAGAAAATGGAGACAACTGTATTTAAACAACAATAAAAAATTTTTTTAAAAGAAAATAACATCAGTATCTAAAATGGCATTGTATATCTTCTCAATTTACTTTCAACACTGTGACTTTATGATAGTTTTTGCCATAAAGGAATTGGAAATGTTTGTGTAGTAATAGTAATTTTCTTTGAACTGTTGAGGTTTTTAAACCTATTAATAGAAGCTCTCCTACTAAAAGATTATTAATAAGTATAACCATAATTTCTTACAGACATTTAGCTTTTATTTTATATTTTAGTGTAAGAAGTGAAATTCATACACACATATACATATACACACATGCCTCTATATTATCTATATACATACATATGTACATATCTAATTTTATATGCATATATATAATTTAAAAAATTCAAATCCACTGGGCTCAACACTATTGAATAATTCCACAGTGTTTTGAAGTTTAGTTGTAGTATGGATTCAATTTTCATAAATTTTGGCTGAATTACTGAATCCTTCTAATTTTATGCCATATACTATAAATGTATTTCTTTCCCCAGAACAATAATTTTAATAATCATAATGAGTTATGTACCTTTTAGGGATTTTTTCCTTTCTTTAATATTTATTTTCAAAAATTATATTCAAGTCTTTGTCTTTTTTAAAGAGAAACATTTTGTTCATTTTCACAAACTCATAGTTTATGGGTATTTTAATTGGGACTCCATTGTATTTGTAGATTAATAATGAATAATTTGAGCTTTTTCTTCTATCATATCTTCCTGTTGTATTGCATGGCATATCCATTCAGTAAATATGCTATGATATGTAGTAGAATTTTAAAATTTCTTCATATAAATGATATAAATTTATTTTAGATTTGTATGTAGTATTATATATTTGGTTTGTTATTGATGATTGGTGTATCTCTTAATTAAATTTTTGTTATTAAAATCATAATTTATATCACTGCTTTATAGATTATCTTAGTGTTTCTAACATATTTTTAAATTTATACTCTTGGGTTTCCAAGGCATAACACACCACCTAGAATTAATGATAAATATGCCTTCTGATAGTCTATTTTTATAGCTTTTTTTCTCTTGCCTGATTGCATTGTCTAATGCCTATAGAGCAATGTAAAATTATAATACATTCTTGTTCTATTCTTGATTTAAAAAAATGAATGATGCTGTTTCTCTATTAACAATGATATGGTAGTTGACTGTGTGTGTATGTGTGTATTCGTGTAAAGAAAAGAGGTCTTTCTATTAGGGAGGTTATTTTAGGATCAATATTTGACTTCAACTCTGTGCCTTTTTAAAAATAGATTAGGAATATAGGTTCATAGAAGCATTTATTTCTTAAATGACCACTGGCCACCTGCTTCTTTTTTTGCTTGACTGCAACTGGGTCTCTTGGCTCTTCTTTTATTTATTCTAATTAGGTTTGTGGGAAGAAAGATTTTAAAATCATGCTTCATTTTGCCACCAGAAACTAGAAGTCCTGGTGGGAATGTTTTAATAATTCATTATGGAATCTCTGTGTAGTAAATCAAATAGAATTATATATTTTTTACTTAATGATTTTGCTGATGGCATTTTAATATCCACCACTTAAGAAAACAAAAACAGCCAGTAATGTTTTAAAACAAAATAATTATTGCTTGGTAGTTTCTACCAAAGAGCATGTGGATGTCTATGAGATAAAGTTAAAACTGGGAAAAGGAGAAACTGACACTTGTATTTTAATATATATGTAGTTTCTTATTAGAAAAATCTCATTGATAAACTATACAGAATTATTTTAACTGTGAACCGAAAGCCCTTTCTACATGAATAAATTCTTTATCTAGACTCTACCACGTTTGAAATCACATTACCTGACACCAAATAGTACTAGATCCAGATACGTTGCCAGTACTGCTAGTCCCCAATAAAAGTGAGTTTTCATTTGTTTTGTGGGGCAAAAGTAGATTTACAGTTCTTCATATAGAAAATAATATAATAATTAATAAATAATGCAAGAATAAACTCTGTTTTGCTGACTTACAAGTATAAACCTACCTTTGCCCCACACTGGATTTGTTTGCTTTATTTTTTTTTCTGATTTTTAGTCAATGACAGTTTTTTAAAAAATTTTTATGAAATACTTATTAAAATTGCTCTTATAACTTGTTCCTTAATCTTTGACACTTTCTGTTTTTCTTATTGTTATTATGCAAACTACAGAATTAGGAAATATCCATGCATTTGCACATTTTTTGCTCTCTTTCTTTAATTCTACATAGGTGTGTAATGTATACATATACACATATGTATATGTGCACACACACACATGGAGTCGGTCTGGGAAGAGCCCAGCCATTGTTAATATAATGAGAACAATTAGCACATCAGTGTAACCTGTCAGCCAAGAAGAGTGGACTGGAATGCGTGTGCATGAACAATGACGACTTCACTGTACTCGTCGGTGGAGGTGGTAGATGCTGTTGAGTGACCATGTGTAGTAGGTGGCTGTCACATTCAAAATAAGTGAGCAAGTAGAGCAACAGACCTGCATCCAATTTTGTGTTAAGCCTGAACATTCCTCCATGGAAAGTATTCAGATGATGAAGTCTTTCGGGGATGATGAGTGAGTGCAGCACAAATACAAGTGTGGCACGAACTCTTCAAAGATGGTCAAGAATCTGTTGAAAGTGACCCACTTGAAGGCCTGCGACAAGCAGAGCACCTGAGAATGTGGAACGTGTATGGGCTGCAATCAACACAGATCAGTGACCGACAGTTTGAGTATTAGAAGCTGATCTGGGGATTCCAAAAAGTACTGTGTCCAAGATTTTGATGCAGGAACTTGGTGTGAAATGTGTTGTGGCAAAATTTGTTCCGTGGCTTCTGCTACTAGAGCAGAAGGAACATTGTGCTGCAGTTGCTAATCACTGGATTCAAACTGCTACCAATGAACCAGGTTTCCTCAAGAAGGTCATGGCTCTGAAGGGGACTGAGGCATCATTGTCCTATGTACTGTTTTTTGTATCTTATATCTTCTTCAATAGACGTCTCTATTTTTCATATTGCATGGATGGATATTTCTGGACATACTTTGTGTATTTACATACTTGTGTATGTTAATTTCCACATATATTTTATGCCTACAAATAGGCTGCTATAATAAATTTTGTTTATTTATGGTATGAAATATAACTTTCGAGTAGACCCTATCTTTGTTTCTTACAGTCATAGCACCTTTTTGTCTTTCTCTCTCCATGTCTGCCTCTTTGTCTGTGTCTCTGTCTCTATCCATATGTACCCATATCAGCTACACAGGCAAGGTTTCGAGGACTTTCATGGTGTTAACACAAGAGGAAATGGACAGCGCTACTGTTCACAAGCATGCAGTTCTGCAATCACGATGAACTCATTACCAACATCAGGACACCTGGCAGAGTGGATGCTTGACCAAGAGGAATTCTCTTGTCTAGATGTTGCTTATTTTGACAATGCCAGTGTTGGCCAATTCCACTTTCCCTTAGTGATCCCATGTCTCCCAGTTACTTATGTAGCACTCACTCTCTCTCAGGCTGTGTTCTAAAAGCTTTAAGTTCTTTACCTTTCCATTCCATTTTTAGATGGAAAATCGAGGCACAAGGCATTTGGGCAGCTTGTCAAAGATTATAGAACTGGTAAATGCCAGCCAGGATTTGAACCACACAGTCTGGTTGCAGAGCCCTTACTTGCATCCACAACACCATCTCATGCTTTCCCTGTGTTGTAATTATTCCTTTAATGGCTCAGGCCTCTGCCAGATGGCATGTCCTCTGAATAAGGAGCCATGCTGATCTGGCCTTCTTTCCATTCCCAGTGGCATCATAATACTGGGCATGCAAGAGTGGACACATAACTGTTTAACTTTTTAAAGTGAGTTGAAGTTTTGTCTTTGTAGAACCCTTGTTTCATGCCTCTCTAACAAACAGCCTTCATAAAATCTTTGAAAAGATGAAGTTTGGTTAAGAAGAAGCAGTAGAGAAACAACCCTATGTTTTTCTAATACAGGCCTCATCTGGTCTATTGCTTACTTCATATTTGTCATTGGTGTGCTTCAGTATTTTAATGACAAAAAGCCATTTTTAATAACTTGGAACTTCCTTACATTCTTCCTGCTCATTCTTTTAGCCAAATAGGCAGAATTAAAAACAAACAAACAAAAAATATGAAAGCTCTGGTCATCTTCTGATGACATTTGGAATTGCTTAATTAGGAAACATAACTACATATTTTTCACATCCCAGAAAAAATGTACCACTCATTATGGCAAATCCACAGTGTGCTCCTTTGTCTCCAGAATCAAAGAGAAAGCTTTGGCTAAATGGCACTTTCTGTTTTTTTTTTTTTTTCCAATGAAGAAATCTTGTGGGCAATGCATTGAAAAATCATATAAAACAAAAAGTACGAATCTTAAGTGTATGATTTATTCAATGCTTTAATTGTTCAATGGCTTTTGGTAACTACCACTCCAATCAGGATATGCAACAACAATTCTGTCCTTCTAGAAACTTCTAGAAACTTCCCGTATTCCCCCTTCCAGTCACTTCTCCCGACTCCCACCCTTCAGCAAATCCTGTTACGGTTTTCTATCATAATAATTTATTTTTTTCTGTTTTAGGACTTATAAAAACAGAAGTTAATAAAAAGAACTGTAATCATGATCACTTTTATTTCTGTAAGTTCCACTAATTGGTTTACACGGTAGATAACATCCTGCAGAGAAAAATGCCGATGCAATACAACCAGTGCACATTGAATTCACACACAATGTTGAGCCATTACTTACGGGTGTTTTCAGGTCATCCTTAGGAATCAGGCATCACACTAACAGCCTCCCTCACCTCTGTTGCCTTGTCTCTTTCTTTTGAATGACTACTGTGGTTTCACAACCTTCTCAGTAAAGGACTGATGGAAAAATACTTTTACTCTAAGTTTTGTTGTTCCAGTGGCCACCAGCCCTCAAGTAATTAGGCCATAGTAATCCCTCAGGAGAGTATTTTCTTAAGTCAATTTATTGGGCCAACAAGTCCTCTGAAAAAATAATGGTATCTTTCACTTTCTGAGAGCTGGTTAACCTCCTTCCACTTATCAAGACTAGCTAAAATGTGATCTCAGTGGCTTTTATTCTAGTTAATTAGTATCCACGGTTATCTGAGTGGGCCTCTGTAATAATTGAGTTCATTTTTGTCATGGACTGTGTCTCTTTAAAAGTTGGTGATTTGTATGTATGCATGGGATCAGTCTAAGTTTACAGGGAAAATAATATTTACTGGGAAAGATATATGTGTGTTTTAGCAAGTGTATGTGTTTAGATACCTAATACCTCCAGTGTGATAAGAGACTCCATTTTTTTCTCCCTGTAAATACAGAGTTAATAATAACATTTATTGCTTCAAGCTTTAGTGAGGACCAAATGAAATAGTATACTCAAGATGTGTTGGGTATTATTTGGTTTGGAAGTTTATAAAAGGAACTGTCTTACATTGGGGCCAGATTTTATATACACTAGTAATGGCATAAAAATATCTAGTTTCAAAGGGAGAAAACTGGTAGCTACAGTCACAGTATTGACCTGTGTAGTTACTCCCAAAGGCTACAGCCTCTGTTCTGTATTGGACCAACTACAGTGTGCTACACAAATGGCTTCGGGTGTTTTTAAGTGTAATTTTGACTATACTTGAGCTTTAATGCTGACTTTAAAGTTGACGCCCCAAAAAAGGTACAATTCCATTGCATTGCAATTCTCTAGTCCTTGGGTAGAGTCTCATTAAGATGATGTTTATCATCAGTAGTTTTTGACATCCTACTGTGTACAGAGGAATAAATGAGTGGTTCCCTTGCTTTTACATTTTGGGCCAAAAAGAACAAATATCAACTCTTTCTCTCTCTCCTCTGCCCTTAAAGTTGAACTGGCCTATACTCAAGTTTTCCAAACATTTGAGCATAGTTTTGGCATCTAATTGTAACTTATGTCCTTGGCCCTAGGCCTTTTCAGGTGCTCTTGGTCTGTCCTCATGCTCTGGCCTAAATCTGGGGAGTGCCTCATTATAATCTCTAAGGCAGCTTACTATTTAATTTTAAAGAAGTGGTACACAATACATTTACTTTACAATACCTTTAGGCAGAAATAAGCCTAGAAAGAATCAGGAATAGATAGTTCCTATTTGGGTTTGCCTACTTTGTGGACCTGTGTCTTCACCATCGATCACCACAAAGATGTTAGCAAGACTGCAATACCACACAATTCACCCTTGAACAATATGGAAGTTAGGGGGGGCTGACCTCCAATCAGTCAAAAATCCATGCATAAATTTTGACTTTTCCCCAAACTTAAGTTATCCCTGGTGCACAGGGGATTGGTTTTAGGACCCCCATAGACACCAAAATTCGTGGGTGTTCAAATCCCCTAAATTAGTGCATATAGGCAGCTCTCTGCATTCACAGATTCCCAACTGCAAATTGAAAACAATACAGATATTTATTTTAAAAAATCTGCATATAAGTGGACCTACACAGTCCAAACCAGTGTAATTCAAGGGTCAGCTGTATATTGTTATATACACAGAGGCTCTCTAACCCAGGGTTTTATAAAACATGAAAATGTGAAAAGGAACTATTGAGGCTATGCTATGTAGAGACACTATTTATACAATACTACAAAGTTAGGTTTCAATTACAAACAACAATGAGAAATCTTTTTTTTGCCATCAAATGTATAGCTATATGTATAGAATGTGTATTACCTGAGAGGAGAGTGATGGGCAGAAATTGTTTCTCTTATGTACTATTAAGTCTAAATCAAAAAAGATTTTTGTATCATCATTTGGAAATATCTCAAAATTTTAAATTTATGTGTTTTAGGTACAGTATTTCTACTTCAAGGAGTTATGTGTGCCTGTACAAAATCATGTATGTACAGGGATGTCCATTGTAGACTTAGTGGACACCACTAAACACTCAACATGAAAGCAGACTAGTTAAATGTGATATAGCTGCATATATGACATTTAATCAATGCATATATTGAAAAAATATCAACCATATCATTGGGGAAAACCCCCCTGCAACACAATGCATTGAAAATAATCATGTTATAATATAAAAATAGATTTATGTGTACATGTCCATAAATGTTTACAACTGGCAGTAACCTGGAGAGGAAGTAGGGCTCAGGGCAGGGTGAGGAAGTGGGTAGGGAGGAACTGAGGAACCTTTTTGTGTCAGGCCTTAGTTATATAGTGTAACTGAGCAGTATGTTCCAATGAGTTTTATCTAGGATTTCTCATTCTTCAACAGCAAAATATAAATAAGTATGTCACGAAAACAACCTAATGCTGGCCAGAATGGGCTTCATTTCTAAAGCCTATGTGTGAAGGTAGCTAGCAGCAAAACAGCTGAGATCGTTATCAGTCTTGAGCCTTTTCCACATACTTTATATTTTCGATCTATTAAAAGAATGCTTTGGAAAAAGCCATGAGAGTCCTTCGGGAATAGCCCACTCTCTGTGGCCTTATTAGATGCACAGACGTGTGTGTCTCCTGGTGAGAGCCGCATGCTGTGAAAGTCATTAGAATAATAAATTAAACTTCTCTGTGCACTGGCTTTCTAAGCTTCAGGTGCAGTTTCCTTTTATGCTTTTTCCATTTTCCTGGAGCTTTGAAGTATTGGGACTGTCGACCTATTCCTTCCTCCAAAGTTTTGCCAGAATAATGAGTTCATGGAGTCACTAGTGCCTAAAATAATTTGTGGAGTTGGGGTTGCAATAGCTCTATGCGGCCCTCCTTTTTCTCAGTTTCTAAGTTCTCAGCAAAAAGATAAGACCAAATTAATGGAAATAGACTTCACAAAGGCTAAAATAGAAGATCACATAAAATACTTTTTGATATTTTGTATTAGAGTCTAACCTCAGCTTCCATTATACCCATATCGTGATCATCCCAAAGCATCTATTTTTGTGTATGGAAATTATTACATTAAGTTACAGTTTTCAAACAGAGACTTTGGAAAATGCCTTGGCCACAGCAAATGGCTATTTCTGAGTAGAAAGGTATTGTGAGGAAGGTTTTGGGAAGCAACGACACATATATTTACCATTGAGGTGTGCCTTTTAAAGGTGAGGGTATGGATGTGAATAAGATTTGGGAAAGGTTTATATTGTATATACTCCTTTTAACATTGTCAGAAATTGGCATTCAGTTAAAAAATTTAGCCTCATAGAGCATTTCCCCATCATTCAAATATTGTTGGAATGGGTTCTATGCCCTCTCTGTATCAAAGGAGAGAAATGTACTTGTGAATGGTGATGAACATCTGCATCTTTTAAAATAATTCTAAAACTGGAGAAATATATACACCAAAAAACAAAAAGCATGAAACAGTAGGCACAGTATGTCTGTGTGAAATCTCTTTCTCTGTTCTTCCCTTCCAGCTCATGTTCCTCCTCAGGATATCATGTCTATAGCGTTGGGGTTCCTTTCAAAACTTTCTTTTCTACTTCCACCTTTTAATTACGCAGGCTGTTTACTAGATTTTCTCTGCTCCTGAGTATAAAAACAAAACAAAACAAAAACAAAACTCCCCCCCCCAAAGTTAGCTGCTAACTTTCCCACTTACAAGTTCCCTATATTTTCTTTCTGAACTTCTTGCCCTATCATTTCCATAGACATTTCATCAGTTCTTGAACATTATCTTAACGTCTGTGAGGGATGAGTACTTGTCACCAGACTAGAATTTAAGGAAAAGGTATGAAATCAGAGTTGAACCAACTTTCAGCTTTAAGAATATTCCACACAGTATAGTACGCACCTAAATTTGGGGCAGGTAAAAGAGATCACTCTGTAAAAATGTAAATGAAGCAAGTTTATTTATTTTAATGTAAAATCACTTACGAATAGAATTATTTAGGTTACAACTCTATTATTGGGGCCATTCGGACAATACCCAACCACAGAAATCTGTGTTACTCTGTTTGGAAATAAAATAGGGTTCTAATGAATGATGACTCCAAATTTGTGTTGATGAACCAAAACAGAAAAAAAAAATATTATTTTGGGGAAACCAATGATTCTAAATACCCCAAGAGCAAAGCAAATACTTTAACACAAATAAAATTATACTCACCCCCTCCATTCTTTTGCCACTTACTGATGCCACTTACATTCTTTGTCATTTTTACTGCAGCATGACTGATATACAATATTACATTAATTTTAGGTACAAAATATAACAATTTCCTATTTGTAGGTACTGCAAAATGATCACCACAATAAGTCTAGTTAACATCCTTCACTATTAACAGTTACATATTTTTTCTTGTAATAAAAATTTTAAGAGTTACTCTCTTAGCAATTTTTGAATATACAATGCAGCATTATTAGCTATTGTCACCATGCTGTGTATTACATCCCCATGCGGTATTTCTTTTCTAACTAGAAGTTGGTGCCTTGGACCCCTTCACTTACCATCTACCCCCTGTAGCTGGCAATCACCCATCTGTTCTCTTCTATCTATTAGCTATGTTTCAGGGCCTTTGGGGTTTCTTTGTTGTTGTTTCGATTCCACATGCTATTTTATACAGTACTTGTCTATCTTTGTCTGACTTACTTCACTTAGCATAATGCCCTCAAGATTCATCCAGGTTGTTCTAAATGGCAGGATTGTGTTCTTTCTTATGGCTGAATGATAGTTCATTGTGTGGGTGGGTATATATAATGTATATCTACATATACAGATATGTATATCTATTTCTTGCATTTTCTTTATCCATTCATATGTTGATAGACACTTAGGTATATCTTAGCTGTTGTAAATAATGATGCAGTAACATAGGTGCACATATCTTTTCAAGTGAGTGTTTTCATTTTCTTCAGATATATATCCAGAAGTGGAATTGTTGGATCGTATGGTAGTTCTATTTTTTTTTTTTTTGAGATAATTTCACAGTGCTTTTCATAGTGGCTCCACCAATTTATATTCCCACAAACAGGGCACAAGGGTTCCCCTTTCTCCACATTTTATTCAACACTTATGATTTTTTGCCTTTTTGCTAACAGCCATTCTAACATGCGTGAGATGATATTTCATTGTTCTTTTGATTTGCATTTTCCTAATGATTTGTGATGTTGAACATCTTTTCATTGTATCTTTGGACCATCTGGAAAATTGTCTATTTATACTCTCTGCATGTTTTTAATTAGATTGTTTTATTGCTATTGAATTGTATGAGTTCTTTATGTATTTTAGATAGTAAATCATAAGATGTAAAATTTGCAAGTATTTTCTCTCATTTTAATATATTACCTTTTTATTTTGTTGGTGGTTTATATTACTGTGCAGAACCTTTCTTTTTTACCTTGATGTAGTACTGTGTTTTGTTGTTTGTTTAGTGTAGTTTTATTTATTTGCTTTGCTTTTGTTGCCTTTACCATTGGTGTTAAATTCAAAAAAATGACCGCCAAGACTGATGTCAAGGATCTTACTGCCTGTATTTTCACCTAGGAGTTTGATGGTTTAAGATCTTACATTCAAGTTTTAACCCATTTTGAGTTAATTTTTGTGTATGGTGTAAGATAGTGGTTCAGTTTACTTTTCCATTGTTTCTTTATCTACAACTTTAAAATGAAAATGGAAATCATTGTTTACTAGAACAGCATTTTAATCCTTGACTAAATAATCAAAGCAATTATGAAGGTTAATTTGCAACCCAGATGTCTAATGGTGGGTAAAGTATTACATAGAAAATAAAATGATATTTGGAAATATTAATACATGAAAAAACTAAAAGAGCAAAATATTATAATTTGTATGTATTCTCTGGTAAAAATTATGTAAAATTATTTCTGAGTTGACTCTATGGTATTTATGGGGAGTCTTTAGGTTTAAAAATGTTGACATGATATTCTATTTTATGAGTAAATTTATGATATAAATTTAAATTAAAATTACTGTTAATTCTATCAGTAGTTATAATAGAAAATAACTTTATCATGGAACAAGACAATGGGGGAAGAATTGAATGTAGGACTTGGGGGTGGGTAGGGAGATGGAGAATAATGAGGGGATAATGGGGACAACTATACTGAACAACAATAAAAGATAAAAAAAGAAAATAACTTTACCTATTTCTAATATATGAACATTCCATGATTGTATGTGATGAAATATTATACTTTCACTAAAACTTATGTTCAAGAAAAGAATTTAATTGCCTGACAAACAATTATGATATCTTAGGAAAACAATATACTATGTGTGTGGGGGGCGGGGCGGTGGAATGAGAGGGAGCTAGACAGAGAGAGACAGGCATAGACAGAGACAATGGGGAGGACACAGGAGAGAAAACACTTAAGTGGATGCAGAAAGACAATGCACTGAAGTCTTAGTGCTGCTAGAACCAGGCAACCTATTCACTTGTTATAAACTTTGTATATTCCACATTTTTGGTTATTAACATGTATTACCTGTATAATCAGAAAAAAAATGCAATAGCTGATTTAATTGACCAAAAAGCAAAGTATATAAAACATAAAGGATATATAAATTATAAAAATTATAGTGTGTTTGCTTTATAGGAATATAATTGTTTTCATTGCTATATGATTTCCTGTATAATTTTAGGAAGTCATATTCNGGGAGGACACAGGAGAGAAAACACTTAAGTGGATGCAGAAAGACAATGCACTGAAGTCTTAGTGCTGCTAGAACCAGGCAACCTATTCACTTGTTATAAACTTTGTATATTCCACATTTTTGGTTATTAACATGTATTACCTGTATAATCAGAAAAAAACGCAATAGCTGATTTAATTGACCAAAAAGCAAAGTATATAAAACATAAAGGATGTATAAATTATAAAAATTATAGTGTGTTTGCTTTATAGGAATATAATTGTTTTCGTTGCTATATGATTTCCTGTATAATTTTAGGAAGTCATATTCTATTTTTTCCCTATAAAGAATATATATTATTCTTAAAAGAGAAGATGAGGTTACATTTTTTTAAAAAGAGAAAGACAGTATTCTCTCATTCTTAATCAAGTATTTTTGTGAAACTAAAAAAATGAAAGACAGCAATGCACTTTGCCTACAACTAGATTATTACTAATGAAGAAGGACACTGGTGCTCTTTATTTTATTATGCCTTATCCCTCTGTTCCAAGTCAATAAATGAAAGGAAATATTGAGAATGATATGTCAAACACCAACAAAACACCCACAAAACACCAATCAAGATGTCAGCTTCGATGGAAATAAGAGAATCACTGCTGCATCTTTTTTTTAGACAGAGCGATCACTGTGTAAAGTATACAGAATTCAGTGAAACTATAACCAGCTCTTCAGTTCCCGTAGCAGAAAATCACAAAATGTCTCTGTGTACAGATTTGCAATAATTCAGTGACATCAATTTAGTTGACTTTCTTTAAAGCAGAGACATTTCAGCTGGGACTCACTCGCCATTGGAAGTTAGACTGGAATCTGACATTTTATCACTAGATGCAAAAACCACCAAAGTCTGTGACCTGATCTGTAGAGTAACATTGATTCAGCTCTGGGGATTGGCAAACCCTGATATTAGTGGTTGGTCAGAAGGATGGAACTGTCATTGCTGAAACGTGGAAGGCTCGAAGCAGAGCGGGTTGATCTATGTTCGTTGGAGTTGCAGCTGAAGAACAAATTTGCCATCACTTTTTTCTCGGTGCCTCAGTATATTACCTGGCATTCAGGGTGCTCAGTAAATATTTGTTGAATGAATGAATGAATTCTATAAGCTTCAGTCGGAGCTATCTTTCACATCACAACTGAAAAATGGAAGTTCGGGAGAGGCTGTTGAAAAATAAAGACATCAATTTAAGTTTAAATGGAGTAGAGAAAAAAATAAAAGAACTGTTCTAAATTTCTTGAACCTGTGACATCCTCCATTTGTAACAACTTTCTTTTAATCTCACAAGTGTTTGCAGTTTTTTAGATGGAACTTCTTAATCCACTGCCTCCAATCCATAGCATTCCTTCTTTTTAAACACACACACACACACAGGTTGGAGGTGGAGAGGGGAGGGAGCAATGGGAAAAATGAAGTTTCGTTGATTCAGGGAACTGTTGAAGTATTCGTTCAGCTTGTCCTGGGGGTGGTTGGGGTAAAGGGGAGAAGGGAATATAGGAATGGTCAGTAGAAAAGTGCCCCAAAGTCCAGTGCTGAGTTACAAGTAGGAGAGCCAAATAGGAAGACCTTGTATGAAATTGTTGAATCTGGAAATAAATTTGGCTAAAACTCTTCTTTCTGATTAGGGGAAAGGTCTCCAAAAGGTGACAGTCAGGATTGTAAACACAGTCATTCGTATCACACTTTGGAATTTTAACTCTGATTTATGGAGATAACTTGTCTAAAAAAGCCATTCTTGTCTGAAATTTTGATTTCTACCCTCCAAGGCTCTGGCTTAATTAATCTGAAGATAAAGTGTAGGCACCATCTTTTCTTTCTGTCATTTTCTTGGAGCCTAAAATTACGTCCCTTTAACAAAAAGCCCAGAGAAACTGCTTTTGTGATTTTCCTTTCGCACAGTTGGGAATGACGGACAAACAGGCCTATGGCCTGTGATTCAGTTCAAGTCTTTTTCATGGGCTTATCTGCAGAAGTAGAGTTCAGTAGTTCTGTTCTTTGCTATTTCCTCTATGGCCTCCATGATGGCCTTTCCTGGAGAGAGGGTGAGCAGATTATGACATCCTTTGTGAATTTCAAGTGGGTTTTGTAGTGCCTATGAACCTCATTGCGGTACAGTCATAACTGACCCTCCATCTCACGTCTTAAATTAAAATGTACATGAACATTTTATCCTAAGTACCCTTCAGACTGGACATCCATTTTCATGTTAACTAACCTGTCTGAGGATTCCTGTCTCTTGGTCCATATGTGCTTTCGATAATCTCTTAGATTTTTACTTTTCATGTTTTAATTTTCTTTGGACATAACTATGCATGCTCTTTGAATTTTAGTACTTGGCTTTTAAGGCATATTCAGACCAGACTCTTCCTATTGGTTAATGGTGATGTAAAGCTGGTTCTTCCACTCATGCAACTCCTAGGTTCAGGCTGTCTAATAAATCACCAGAGGAGGAAGAATTAAAAGCTCCTTTCAGTTCTATTATTAAATCACCAAGGATGCCTGGATCCTGCTTCTATTTGTGCTGTAATTTATACTATTAGTGTGGATTGTTTTGGTTTTCTAAAAATAATAAATGACCCGGTGAATTGCATTTGGCCAGAGGCATACAAGAAACAATCCATAGTATATAGATTTGTTCAATGGCATTTAAAAGACCTTGATTAGAATTCAGTCTGGGCTGGAGTGATGAGAATGCTGTTTACTGATGGTTTGTTTGAAGTTGTCCTCCGTGGCAGAAGCTGGAGGGATTCACAAACAGGAACAGTTCTTACCTCTAGTGGCTGATCCAGCTGTCAGGAAGAACTGACATTTTCAAAGAGGTATAAAACTGTCTGAATGTCATGATTGCTGTTCCACTTTCATGTTTTTGTTTTTGTGCTATCTTTCCTTGCTAAGAGCTCCAGCAATGAGCTAGGCCGGCATTCCTGAGATGCTGTGCCCTTGCAGTTCTTTGAGAAAAATGCGTAAGTGGAGTGAGAAGTCTATCTTCTCACATAATGGTTCACCACCCCTGTGTTCCTGTCCACCAATGTAAGAATTGTTTCAACATACTTAGTGGTTTAAGGTGGGGAGGGTTTACTTGGACGGCGCAAGGCTGTGGGGTGGGGTGGGGGAAGGGAAGGCAAGATGATGAAATTAAACAATTCCTGTTTGAAATGGAAACCAAGAGATTTGATTGGTTTGGCCAATGGGTTGGGGCACTCTCTGGTATTGAGGTAGCAGAAGTGGGGACTTGATGGGCCAGTCAAGTTTTTTCTCCAGGGTTGGATTTCCATAACCATATGTAAGATTCTGTTAGAAGCACATACATGATTCACTGAGTGAGCAGACTTGTGGCCACTGGTCTCAGAGAACAAAGTGATAGCTGCACAAATAATCACATTCAAACGTAAGCATCCCATTTTCCCTTTTGATGAACAAATACTATCCAGTGAATAATGAAACAGGAATATTTCAGAAATTTCAGCAGGAAACTAGTATAAGGAAAAGAACTTAAGTGGCTTTGTTGGGAACCAAATTTTTTCATGTCTCCATGAACTGATTAAACAACAAATAATTCTACTTGCTTTTTAAAATTCTGATGTTTTTCAAGTACTGGAGTCTTGTTTTCTACCATCAATTTTGCTGTTGTTACTCTAATAATAATTCAATCTTCCTTCCTTTCTTCTTCTTCTTCTTCTTCTCCTTCTCCTTCTCCTTCTTCTTCTTCTTCTTCTTCTTCTTCTTCTTCTTCTTCTTCTTCTTCTTCTTCTTCTTCTTCTTCTTCATCTTCTTCTTCTTCTTCTTCTTTCTTCTTATTTTCTCTGTCTCTCTCTCTCTCTCTCTGTGTGTATCCTGGATTCGGAAGAGAGAACCATTGATTGAGATGTCCACTAACTCTAGATAGAATTTCCTTTACAGAAAATTCAAAAACAGAAAAGATTTGTCTTCAAGTCTACCCATGTATAAAATGGGAATGATAATAGAATCTATTTCACAGACTCATTGTGATGTTTCAGTGAGGAAAGATGCACCTGAAGCCATTAGAATAGTGACTGGAATATGGTAGGCACTCCAATATGGAACCTCTTTCTATTCCATGCTTACACATCAGCAAACCTAAATATAATTTTTAAGAACTAGGAGGAAAAACTCTAAGATACAGGCACACCTAACTTTCTCTGAACGTATAATCCCATGAAGCAGAATGCTTCTTGGTATTAGTGTATGGGGTTCTTAGAGTTTTACTTGGAGGCCACACAAAAGAGGTGGCAATGTCATGTTCCTCTTGTGTGTTAATCTTGGATTCCTTCCGTCAGTTGGCTTCCACATGCTACTGATCATATGCAATCCAATACATTCTCACCTGTTACTCTGGATAGAAGCAGCTTCTGAGACCAGGCAAAAGAAAAAAAAGAGGAGCAGGGGTAACGTTGGGTCATGCCAAGGATACTCCTCCCCCTAAAAGAAATTCTGGCTTTCCAGTAATACCAGATGGGTGTTCTCCCTAACCTCCTGACTGCACATATGTGATGAATAATTGTGCTTTAGCAAAAGAAAGTGAATGGAAATGGAACAAATTGAAGCAATTAGCTAAAAGATGGGAAAGGGAAACGCGAGTTAGACTTGGCCCCCACACCTTGTGGGAAGGAAACCCTTGGTGTTGGTTAAAGAAATAGTAATGATCACTTTCCCTGTTTGCAGACTGTTATCAGTGGTTAAGGTCCTTATGATTTGCTCTAGAGACTGGGAAGGAATGCTAACATATGAAGCCAAGCAAAGAAGTGGCAAATAATTGAGCCTTGAGGGATCCTTTCAGAAAGAGGCTAGTCATTTAGGGGAATGTACTTTTGATATTCATCTAGCTGGTTTCTGAGTGCCTCTTTGCAGGAAGTGAAATTCTAGGCTTTGCTGTTTGAAAGGGTATGAAAGGGGAGGGTAGTGTTCTCAGAAGTATTCAAAGCCTTTTTAGCATTCAAAATGACTGAGGAATGTTTGAAGCTGGAGGCACAATGATGTAAATCCAAGGGTGTATCAGGATCCTTCCTAATGAATGTGGAAGCCTTAAAAATTCTGCTTGTAGGTGGGTGGTCAGCATTAGACACAATTAGAGGAAGGAAACCTGGAATGCTACGCACACTTGCCGGAGAGAGGGTTTTTCACTTGAGTGGGTGGAGCACCATGGGCTTGCAGAGCCTGGAGAATGTGTAAGCCCCGGGACATCACCCTGCTCACTTCTCCCCATCTGAGTGTAACGAACAATCCAGAATGGCAGAGGTGAGTAAGAACAAGACACCAGAAGGTGTGAAAGTGGGTCACGCACAGCCTGGATAAACAGGTCTTCTGTAAGTCTGAGTGCTTTGTACTGAGAGTACACCTGTTAAGTGGTGGACAGAATCGATGGTGACCTACAGGTAGTTCCTACCAGCTTGTGAGAACCAAGTTTTAAATTTCCCAGGAACTGCACAAGCTGGTTTTTTTTTAAACACGGTCATTATCAAAAATTGCATTATAGAAACTTGTAATGAAAAGGTTATATGAAAAAGGCAGTGCTCCAGATTCACCACATCATGATGACTTCCCACTATGTTGTTCCTATTCTATTATCGATCTTCTGGAAGGAATTTTACATGCTTTAGATCTGTATGGTGAAAAGAGTTATGTTGTGCTACTGCATATTTCTTCCCAACCCTACCTTCTGTGATGCGGTTGGCTTTCCATTTCCAGCTTCAGTTGCTCTTACTCCCACCCACATGTTAAGCAGAAGGTAATTCTGAAGGTTTCACAGGAGCAGTTTTTAAAAGACAATGTGTTAAATGCAATATATAAAACCTTTGCCAAAGCCAGGAGACCTCAGACACCACTAGTGATCAGATGTGTTGAATATGGACCTGAACATGACCATGAACAAAAACCAAAGATTCTGATTTAATTGCTCTGGAGCGAGGCCTGGACAGTGGGAATTCTTAAAGCTTTCTAGTGATACTAAAATGGAGGCATGATCCAACTACTTGTCTAGTCAAAATGAAGATTTAATTTTGCTTACAACCTCATCAATATCCTCTTCCCCTCCTGAACCTGCTGCCTACATGACTCACCTGTGTTCACTTTCTTAGCGATTCTCCTCTGACCTCCATGCTGACCAAATAGCATCAGGATTTCGTAATTTTCCAAGACTCCTTACTGAACCAGAGAGGGATTCTTTCCCAATAGTTCGCTGAAAAGCCCCAGGGAGAAATGCAATTGGCCTGGCTTGGAGTAGGTGTGTCCACCTGACAACCAATCACTGCAGGGAGGTCAGTTATGCCCCACCTCCTCGTGGTGCTGTACCAGAGTCAACTCCTTTAAGACAGGTGCTGAGCAAGCTGCCCCACTGGCTTAGGGGTTTATTGGTAGAATCATATGTGTTAAAGTCTTCAATTTGTATTTTATTTTTCAATGTAAACTGAATGGCAATCACTAATATTATTTTTATTAGTTTCAGGTGTATAGCACAGTGACTAGGCAATTACATAATTAATAAAATTATCCCCCCAATAATTCAAATACTCACCTGGCACCATACATTCTTATTATAGTATTATTGACCATATTCCCTGTGTTGTGCTTTACATCCCCTTGACTATTTTGTAACTACCAATTTGATCATCTTAATCCCCTCACATTTTTTATCTAGCCCCCAACACCCACCCCCTGATCTAGAAACTTTAAAGGCTTTCTTTTGATCATCAGTAATAAGCAGCAGTAGCCTTAAATGGTACCAAATTACTTAAAAGTCTGGTCTTTCAGCAAGTATTTTACTAGAGTACAAGTGACTTGTTGCATATATTTCTGATTGGCCTATCTAAATTTATCCCACCTAAAATATCATAACCTCAAGGTACTAAAGTCCTGATTCTTGTTTTGGGGCATCAGTTGTTAGAAAAGCTGAAGTTACAGTAGAAAAATTAGTGAGGTCTCACCTCTCATGTACCTCTAACTGTCTTTGCAACCTTAGATAAGCCCCTTAACATTTCTGTGTCAACTGACGTGTTTTTGAAACACAGATTAAAATACCAGTCTGTTTATCTCACGAGGTATTATGAGGATCAAACGAGATAATGTTGATGAAATAATTTTGAAAAGTGTGGCAATCTAAAACTGTAAAGTATTATTCATACTTTACTGGCTAACCAAGTGATGTTAACTATTACAAGTAAAGATAACAAATATGCAAATGTAAATATTCAGATGATTATTTTTAACATAGCTTTTGTTCTGATACTCATTCTTTTGGTTGCAACAAAATTCTGTCTTTGCAACAAAATTTTATTGAAACTCTTAAAGTGATTCTTCTAATTTTATCATTCTTAGCCATTAAGTGTAACATCAAAATTGAAACAAAAGAAAAAATAAGTAACATCAAAATACATTCCTACATGAACACACATCATTTATTTTCCATATAAGCTCAATTGAGATTTGGAATAAGATCTCTCATCTGATTTTATAATTTTTTTTGGAACAGGTTTGCTAGTTCATCTGTTTTGCTTCCAGGGCGTCATTTTTATCTTGTTGGCCTAGAGACCTTCTTTCAAGATTAATCTCAAATTTACAGCCTTCTTTGAATTCACTGTGATGAAATTCCTGGTACCATTCTCTGTTTTCCTTAGAGTTTCCTGAGCATCACACACACATGGACATAGGCCCTCACATATTTTATAAGGATCATTTTTGCATAATATTTCTTCAGTTCTTCTTTAAAAAGATTTTTATTTATTTATTTTTAGAGAGAAGGGAAAGCAGAGAGAAAGAGAGGCAGAGAAACATCAATGCACAGTGGCCCCTTGCACACCCTCCACTGGGCACCTGGCCTGCGACCTATACATATGCCCTGACTGGGAATCGAACTGGTGAGCCTTGACTTAGCAGGCTGGTGCTCAATCCATTGAGTCACACCAGCCAGGGCTCGTTCATCAATTCTTAAGAGCAGTGACACAATCTATCATTCTATTCTCTTGCAACTGAGAGTATTGCTATGTACTTGTAACCTGGTGAATATTAAGTGAATGAGTGAATCATAGAAGTAATTTTTGGAAGAAGGAGAGATGTTAGAATGACAAGAATAAAAAGGTCAAAAGAAGATTATTATATTTGTTTTGGATTAATACAGACATATACTTCATTGATGCAATCGTATTTTTTGAATATTTACTACATGCCAGCTATCAAGTTGGATATGGGACTTAGTAGCAAAGACTGTTGGTATTGTTTGATCTGTATGGAGGTAGACAACCACACATAAACAAACAATTTCAAAATGGGAGAGACTTCACTTAGTATGACCAAGGAAGGTCACGCCAAAGAGATGGCCTTTCATCCGAGACCTAAAGAGTAGAAGGAATTAGTTTTGGAGAGACCCAGAGGATAGTTCTTTTTGACAGAGAGGAAGAGCAAAAGAGTCTGAGGACCTGAGAGGAGCAAAGGGGCAGGAACATGATGAGCAGGAGGTCTCAGATGAGCAGTGGGTGCCGCCACTCGGTGCCTTTCAGCCGTGTTACAGAGCAAGGCGTAACAGGAAACAACTGGGATTTGAGTTAGAAAGAGGCACCTGTGTGTGTGTGTGTGTGTGTGTGTGTGTGTGTGTGTAAATAATATATATATTTTAACAATATCTTCTACTTTTTAAAACATGTTAACTCATCATAAGTGGGGTTTATTCTAGCAAGTGGCAAGGGCTGCCATTACAGGTTGCCCTTCACATTTTGAGGTGTAGGGATTGCAGAGCCATCTGGATTATAATTTAAAGTAGAGTAATCAAAATACAGTATAATGCACATGGCTACTATGTGCTTGATATTTTCTAATTGTGGTAGTTGCTTTGTGTAAACATTAATTCATTTTAATGATGACAACAACCTTAGGAGGTATGTGTTGTCCTTGTCACCATTTTACAGATGAGGACACTGAGACAGAGAATTCAAGTAACTTGCTTACTTACATGTTATTAAGTAAATGATGGAGCTGAGATCAGGGCGGGAGAGCAGGTGTCCAAATCCCGTACTATAATCAGTGTGACACCAGCCTGTGAACTTCCGGTCATTGGTCTGCCTAAGTACAGAAATTGAAAGCAAGTATGTGATGTTTCATCAAACGTAGGGACCTGTTTGGGTGTTGTGACAGTGGTATGGAATTGCATGTGGTGTGAACAGAGTATGAGCCATGGTCTGTAGGGCCACACACCAGTCTGTGGTGGATTGGTAGAACAATGGTCCTTCGTCTCAGATAATTCAAAAGGCTCAAGTCTGAACCATAAACTATGTCACCATAGATGGATTAAGATGATAAGTCTCCTTTCCTGTGTCTCTTGATATTCCACACGATACATCACATGCAAAAATGTCATCTATAACTTATTTTCTTTCTTTCTTGCCTTTTGGGTCTGAGTATGAGAGTAAAGGAGTTAGTATAAGAGAAAAGTCCAGGAAGGGAGGAGGTCATAAGATCATCTGCTTACCATTGACCCTGCCAAATAGCAGTTTGAGTCCCACCGTAGCGCTGTTAGCTACCTGGGACCAGCCTGCAACACCTCCAGAAATTGCCAGCCTGGGGCAGAAGCAAGGTGGTATACTGCTAAATATCTGTCATGAGTATCTCTTGTCACGTGACCAGCAGATTTGAACACGGTGTTAACTGACCCAATGGTATGTGCCGTTTTTCCCTATAAAGGCAATGGCAAAGTCTTCTTCCCACAACCTACCGGCTTGGAGAAATGAAATTGGTTATGAGGTTTGGATGGATTCCTGTAATGTTACCTCCGCAGGGTGGGGAAAGGGAGATACACTCTTTTGAAAATAGTATAACAGGAAGTGAGGTAATGGTGTTCTTCACATCATGCAGCGAATCAGTGCCAGCAACCCATTGTCCAGAAATCTTCATCTTTCAATCCAATATGATAACCCTTAGACCATATTTCCCTTGCCCTCTTGCTCTGACTGGAGAGCTTCACTTTGTTTTTAGTCAATGACTCTGTGGTTCAGCTATCAGACAAGCAGTACGTGGGTGGGAGTCACGTGCTCATTTTTGTAGGAGTCGTTATTGTCACCTCATGTGTTTGGTATTCTGCGCTGACTGTGGAACAAGATTCATATCGCTTCCCTGAAGGACACACAGCTATGCCCTTTCTTCTTCCTTTCTTCCTCATCCTCCCTCCCTCCTTTCTCTTCCTTTTTCTTTTCTCTTCTTCTCCCTCCCCCTTCCCTTTCTTCCTCCTCTCTCTCTTTCCTTTTCTTTCTCCCTCACTCCCTTTTTTCCTCTCTTTCAATCTTATAAAATGCTGTAAGTGAGTATCACCAGTAGATGAACATTTCCTTGTAGTTTTAAATAAAATCAGAGCCCTGTTATAATGTGAAGGCTTATGATTCAAAGTCCAGATGCTTCCACAGACAAGTCACGCACAGAGGGAAAAGTGTGGACTTTATGAAAGACATTTAGTTCTCAGGTTGTCTTAGTGAAAAAAAATAAAATTTTATTTCAAGTAAACCAGCAACTTATTCCAATAGTAAGTAGACATTTGCCTTCAGTAGTTTGTTTCATGGATAGTAAAAGGCAATAGACAAGCAATTTATGCCTTGCACACAATGACATGAATGGTCTCATACACATAATAATGACTATGTAAAAGCATGGATTTTACTTTATTGATTTATTCTTTAGTACTATTTCCTGTGTCTTTGAGATTACCAGTTGTTTGTTGCTTTGGTATCTAAATTGGCTCACTTAAGTAAATTGCCTACTCTGTCTGAGGGAAGGGAAGGGGTGCATGAAAAATGAGCCCTCTGAAGTGTTAAAAGGCTTTCTATCAACTCTTGGGAACACTGAAACTCCAACAACTTTTATTGGATGACTACTGCAGTTGCTGAGGTCCCGGAAACAGCACGCTGATTTGAATGGAAGCGGAGATGCCTAAAGTTCAATGTCATCTATAGAAATACCTTTGCAAGTTTAATATAGGCTCTAGATATGTAGTAGTTTGGGAATTTGTTTTTTATTTATATCCCTTTCTATTTTGCCACCATTTAAAGAAACTAACATGAACTATTCTTTACAACTTTAATATGGAGTGGAGATAGAGAGCATTCTAAGTAGTGTTGTTATATTTCTCTTATTTCTTTTACTTTATTTAAGCAATTTAACAAGATCTTGGATTGAGAAATACGCACATAATACATATTCATCCACACACATTAGTAGTGGCTGTTCTGATGAGAAAACAAAACGAAGTGAGGAAATCTGCCCTGTGATTACAGGCACCTGGGGTAGCTGTCCGAGGGGATGGCATTCTGAGGCCTCTCCTTACCTGCGCTTCCAGGGCCCACGAGCAGCCTCCAGGGCTACAATGTCAGAGTTGATGCATTCTGCCCAAATAACTAAGCCTTTTATTTTTAGGATGCCCCTTATAATGAGAAGCATATCTTTGCCAAAAGAACTATTATTATTTGGATTTCATAAATAAGTAGAAGTTGTGTTTTCATTTCAGCTCAGGGCATTTCCATAAGAATTGAAGCTTAAATGGAAACTTTCTCATTTGAGAGTAGCTCAGGTTCCTCTCAGAACTTGTGGTTCGATGTGGGAAGAGCTACTGTGTACACCCTCTCCTGCTCCTCTCTGCCTCTGATGCCGGACGCACACGCTGTGGCCTCAATGTGTGCTGATGTGGCTAACCCCTTTACTATGGATAAGGGAGAGATGGCAGAAGGTTCTTTCTGCAATGTTAATCTTTCTTCTAGGATTCTTGTAAATTGATTTGCCAAGAAGGGTTCCGCTTAGCCTCCAAGCAGGCTTTTAAAATCAATGCAGATGGCTAGTTAAATTTATTGTGATTCCGACTCAAGCTGTTGTATGTTTGAATACACTTAAGAATCAAGGGATACTGGTAGCATAAACTGTCTGATTCCATACTGCACTGCAGGCTCCTTCAGGTTAGTTATCTAACCAAGTTTGCAATCTTAACACCTCTTCCAGTGTCTCAAAGTGTATTGTATTGTAGTAATCAAGGTTATTTGTGGTCAGGAAGTAGACTACCCAAGTTCAAATCTTGGCTCTTCTACTTACCACCCATATGGTTCCAGGGTCCTAAATTTTTCATGTTTCATTGTCTCTAAGTAAAAAACATGGCTATTACATACATTCCTAGGTTGTTATAAAGACTAAATAAGTCAATGCATGTAAAGTGTTTAGCCCATAGCAAACACCTGATGTCAACACGTTAGCTATACAATCAGTATCTTTATACCCACCAAACTCTGGAGTGAACTGTTTCCCCAAGGTGGTTGGTAACTGTGAAATTATCATGGAAAGGAATTTAAATGCTAAGATGAAATTCTAACTTTGCTTAAAAAATAAAAACACATACACCAAAACAGATAAGCCAAGAAAATTCCAGACATATTAAGTAACACCTGACAGGATCTGCAGGAAGAAAGGGAAGTGAAAGAGAAGCCTGCAGCTATTACTTTCTGGTCCAAAACTCTTTATTGAACTATCTGTATCATAAAACTGGAAGGGCAGTTTCGCTACCACGGACAATAACGTGATGCCTTAACCATAGTACATAGCCAGTGTGGCTCTGCATCGGTGTCTGGAGTCTGAGTGGGCAAGTGGGAAAGGAGACTTGGCATTTCCGAGGTTTAGAGCCGGGAAACTGGGAGGTGGCTCCTTCTCTCCCCAGGCCCCTCTGCGTCCTTGCTCCCCAGGGCCTCTGACATTCCTCAGTGCGTGAGCAGGAAGGAGAGAAATGCTTTTTAGTTGGCTCACATTACCTTGTTCTGGTTAAATGAAAAAGGATCAGCGTAAGTTCCTTGTCACCACAATTCCAGCTGGCCAAGTCAGTGCTCTTGAGGCAGAGATATACGATCTTATAAGGCCAGAGGTTACTAAAAAAAGAGAGACGTGTTGTGGAACAAACCTCCCCATCTCTGACACACCTCTTCCTGCCTGCCTCCTGTGGGTGACAGGATGGTAAAGAGGCGGGGTGTAAACAACAGGCTCCTCAGTGAGTGGTTAGACCAGCACTCTCTGACGGTGTGTAGTGTTGGACATTCAGAGGCACTGATCAGAGAAATACTTCTTAAGGAGAAAAATAAGTCAGGTTGTTTTTTTCTGGCATGCTGTCCCTGAGCACTTGTTAAAATGACCACAGTTGTTTTCAATGCTCAGCAGCCCTCCAGGGCTAATCCCATTACCACAATGGGCCTCAACCATCTGGTGAACACTCAGACCCTAATCCCTCATAGCTCCATCCACTTCTTTTTCGGCCTCCCTTTCCAATTCCCTTCCCTGGGTCCTCTGGAAATCATGGAGTCATATACAAGATTTCTTTTAGCCTCACGCTTTTCTTGAACTGTTTCACTTTGTCATACAAACTTGGAGATCCCAGAAGATGCTCTTTGCCTAAAGCCAGCTCAGATTGGGGGAGGATATTTCATTGGTACAAGAAGGCCATCCTTGCTGTCATTTTTGGGTCATTCTCACTCTTTGGTCTGTAAAGATCTTCATCTTTAAATTTCCTGGGTCTTCAAACCATACCACCCACAGGCTCTCTATATTTGAGCCACTCCCCAATATGAAGCCGGCCACATTCTCGCTGATTTTACTGCCCTAGCGTCTTATCCCTCGAGACCCCTTCTCCTCCAGTGATGTTCATCTCTATTCTACTCCAACGCCCATTGAATGACCATATTCTGGATCCTGTCATTACCAGTTACTAGAAACCCTCTATAATTCCAATTCCTGGGGTTCCTACTCTTAAGTCATTTCTTGTTTTTTTCAGTTCATTACGTTGCATATTCTAATTCCAACATTTAAAAAAGAAATCTTTTTAGGAACCACGAATCATTGTTTCTATCTTTTTAATTTGTAATTCATTTTTTCATGTCTCCATTTCCCTCCATACACTGCTTAGATTGCATAGAAAACCATTATTTCTCTCTTATTTACACTCACATACATTTTATTGTCCCACTCATTCTTGTCTGAATTACTCTGGCAAAATCTCAGTCCTCTCTCTCTCTCTCTCAACTTGCATACACTAGCCTGCACCTGGGTGTAGAAAATCACACTACCATGGTCTCACTTTATACTTATGACTGCTACCCTCAAGTGTATCTTCAGTGTGATCACCTAACCATTAGATCTTCTGTTCTATTCATTTTCCCACTCACTTAGTTCACTGATTCATCCATGTATCCCCTCTCTCCTTCTCAGTGTTTACTCTAGCTGATAACTTTGCCTGCCATTTCACTGAAAGCATAGAAACAAACAAAAGAGAACTTAGACATACTCTCACCACAATATCGTCCAGCACCAGAGTTATTCCTATCAGCCTGCAAACATGATGTAATGTTTCTCGTCTTAGGAGAAAAAGAAAAGAAGGCAGACTCTCGATTCCATTTCCTTTTCAGTGACTGTCTAATCTCTCTGCCCCATTTCGTAGCACAAAGCTTTCTAAAAGATAAGCCTCTTCTCCCTGTTTCCGCTTGCTCACTTCCTGTTCTTTCCCTTATGTCTCCACCCCATTATTCCTGCAAGACGCTGTATGTCAGTGTTGGCAAAGATCTATCTCATGTCGCCAATTCAGTGGACCATTTCTATCTATCAGTTTACTCTTAATTCTTGTGGACATTAGATACACTTGATCAACTCTTCTTTCTCCAAACTAGGGTGGTGAGACAGTGTTCTCTCTGTACTTCTCCTGGCTCACTAGAGGCTTCTTCCAATTTTCCTGGCTGGTGTTCCCTTATTTCAATAATGGAGGAGTCACGAGCTCAGTCTTTAAATCTCTGGATGTCTTTGTCTTCACTCATTTCCTGAGTGAGCCCATCAAAATTTGTGCCTTTAAATATTATCTAGATTTTGATGATTTCTAAATTTTTATCGCAGAGCTTAAATACCAGTCTTTCTACAGAAACTGGAAGCCAGCAATTCCATTTTAGATATTGCACAGGAATTTTGGAGTTAACATTTCAAAAGCAAGTCGTTATTTCTTCTTCAGAGTTGCTTTATCTTCAGTCCTTTTAATGTCAATAAAGAGTAACTCAATCCCTCCAGATGCCTCAGGGAAAATCTTGATTCATCTCTCTCCGCCCTCACTTATCAGATAGAATGCATCAGCAAATACAAATGGCTCTACCAAACCATTGCTAACCATGTCTGTATTTATAATCCCAGCCAAAGCCAACATAGTTCCTTTTCTATATTATTCCAACACCTCTTAAACTAGTGACCCTGTTTATATCCCTGCCACCTCATGGTCTATTCTCTACCTTGCACCAAAGTACACCTTTTAAAATATATATCAGTGCATGTCAATTTTTCTACCCCAAACATTAAAGGCATAAACCAAAGATTTTATAAACATCGATGAGAACCCACTCATTTTCACCCATGCCTTTTCTTTTCTCCTAATTAATTCATCTGAGACCTGACAGCCTGTTTCCTATTCCTCGCACTACGAGTACCTGAATCCCACCCTTTTGCCATCCCCAACTCCAGTGGTCTGTTTATTCTTTCAGGCATTTAATGAAATGTCACCCCATCAGAGAGAGTACTTCCCCAACAAAACTATCAAAAGATATGTGTGTGTGCATATATGAGGTCTGTCCAGAAGGTGTTCAGCCATGTAATGTGAAAAATAGAGACATTTATTGAAGAAGATACAAGATAAAAGAAACATTGTATATAGGACAATGATGCCTCAGTCCCCTTCAGAGTAGGCACCTTGGGACCTCACACAGTTCTCCCAATTGCCATCAGTTGTCCGGTTGTATATTCCTGAATCTCACTGATAGTCTAAAATCTCTTCCCTTTCAGAGGTGACTTTAGTTTGGGGAAAGGCCAGAAGTCAGAGGGCACCAAATGTGAGTTTTGGGTGGACTGAGTCACCTGGGTGATTTGATGTTTTGCCTAAAAAACCTGAATAAGATGTGATATATGAGCAGGCACATTGTCATGTTGAAGCTGCCAATCACCAGTTACCCACAGCTGTGGCCTTCTGAACCATCCAAATAGTTTCTGTGGAAGAATGTTCAAGCTTGATGCAAAATTTGATGCAGATTTGTTGCTATATTTGCTCATTTTGAATGCTGTGAGCACACAGCACACATGCTTACTCATGACATCTACTGCCCCCACTGATTAGTACAGTGAAGTCATCACTGTTCATGCACATTCTAGTCCACTCTCCTTGGCTGCCGGGTCACATCAGCATTGCACAAACCATTCTCGTTATATTAACAATGGCTGGGCTTTTTCTGGACAGACCTCATATGTATGTGTATGCATGTGCACCCACCACGCACACACACACACACACACATAGGTACACACATGCATGTGTGTACCTATGTGTATATCAGGTTGACCAAAAAGTGCATTTAGTTTTTTCCATAAAATAAAATATTTTATTTTCATCAATTTTTTATTTTTTATTTTCATCAATAATTTTATTGATTTGCATATTTTGAGTATGTCAGCTGTCTCCCACTATTGGCTTCTAGTGGATAGAGGCCAAGGGTGCTGCTAACCATCTTCCAACACATAAGGCCATCCTACAGCAAGGAAATATTTAGCCAAAAATGTCAATAGTACCAAGAAACTTTGCAAACCACTTCTGACACATTCGATCAATCACAGCACCATCTCTATCTACTGCACAAATCTTTTTTGCCCTTCAGTTGCATTTTTATCTTTGTTGAAATAATAGAGCACAGAGTGCCAAAATGTTGCATATTTTCTTCCATCTTCAGTATTAAAATGGCTGCACAAAAATTCACCAATATTGATAAGTTGTTTTTAAATGCACCCTGACATGACAGCTGTCACAATACAGTCTAACACAATTGTTTTGAATGAAGTCAGATGACAATGAAGCGTGACTGGAGTCAATGTATGGAAAAAAATAAACTTCTTTAGCCAACCCAATACACACAGACACACACACACACATACATATAAATGAAATACAATCTTTCTCTCCTAGCTTTCCATATACCTTATTCTACTAGGTAGACACAAGATATATTTTTTTAATCCTCACCCAAGGATTTGTATATTGATTTATAGAGAGAGAGGAAGGAAGGGAGGGAGAGAAACACTGATGTGAGAGGCATCAGTCATTTGCCCCCCATACACACCTTGACTGGGGATGAACCTGCAACCTAGGTATGTGCCCTGAGCAGGGATTCAACCCACAACGTTTTGGTCTTCAGGATGATGCTCCAGCCAGGGCTAATTTTTTTTTATTACTATTATCTGACTTTGGCAATAGAATGTAAGCTTCAGGAAGACACAAAAGTGTCTTGTTTATTGCTGGATTTCTGGATTACATGCCACATAGCAGGTGCACAATAAATATTTGTTGATTGAATAATAAATATTTGAGCTTAGATGTGACTGTCTTTTCATCATTATAGTATTTAACCCCAGTTTGCTTTCCAGGAAGGCCAATGAAAGGAACACTGTAATTTTGCATTGAGTGAACATCATCTTGTGTCCCACCCCTCTTCCCAGTCTGTGGGGTGACAATATCTTTCTGCTGCAACATTTTTTCCTCCGGGAAAAGCTTGCAGACTGATGGGCCCTTGCCTTTAATGCAGACACATCATTAGGCAGCTTCCTGCAGTGCTGGACTGAGTTTTGAGAGGTGTTGGGTAGAGGGAGATAGCACTTAACTAAAAATTAAACCCTCGCTTGATTTTATTTTAAATTTAAAAGTGTCATTTAATTGAATTCTTTCAGAGAATTATCCTACCTTGGGAAAAATAGTGAGGTAATAACAGCAGAATCAGTGTGATTCTCCCTCTAGACTAGAAAAAAAATTAAAATGTGCAAAAAGATCCAACTGCTCTTATCATCTCTCCTTCCCCTCTGATTGCCCAGATCTGTTTCCTAGCCATGGGTTCTCACTTCCCTTTTTGGCTGTTAGCTTGATTTTTTTTTTAATTTTCTGTGTTAAAGCGGCCTACCCTTGAGATTTCTGTGATAGCGGTTTCAATCTCTGATAAGGCAAGTTTACAAATTAAATGAGGAAAAATAGGGGGAAAGGCCACTTCTTAGCTATTGAATTTGCATGTGGCTCTGCATTTGCTGCCTGGGCACTGGTGGCTAAGCCACACAAGTGTTTTGTTAGAGAGACCAAACTGTTGAGGGATGTACATACAACCCTCTGAACACCTTCTGCTGTAATTTATTTGTGGACTGGGCATCACTGAGTACACTCTGACTCCATGGTCAGAATACTAGACATTCCACCTGGTTTGGTCAACGGATAAATTTTACATCAAGTTGAATGGTCATAGATATGATTGGCTGAAGTGTCTTTCTTGGTTCTGAAGTCCTCTTGGTGACAGACACTGGGGAGGTCTAGAAAAGTGGGTTCTGAATAAAACAGGAGCAATAGCCCTCAGTTATGGAGGGGCGGTCACAGTCTCCATTCTTGTCCACTAAACGAAGGTTTTGGTTTAGTTTTGTTTTCTGCTTTTTGGGTGGGTCTTATCACAAGGAGCTTGAGTTCTGACACATGATAGCACCAGACTTTCCCCAAGGGCGTGGCTGAGGCAGGGAGAGGCTGCTGGTTGGTGGATGAAGGGCTGGAGGATTGCCTTTGAAAGTGGCTGGCACCAGCTGTGCATTTAGTTTGTACCATGATTGGGATGACTCAGGGGGTTCTTGATGGGCAGAAGGAGGGCTGACAGAGAATCAAAGACTTTTAAAGGACTCCTAGAAAAAGGCCCTTTGGTACCACGGCTGCTAAAAACTGAAGTTTTGATTTATGTCTGCATGGCTTTGCATCAAATTCCATTCTGAATGAGCAATAAGGCTATGGGGATTTAAAAAAATTTTTTTGAACATTGAAGATTGCAAAAATCTCTCCATCACAATTTTCTCTGCCCTGTTAGATAACTTGGGGATTTCCAAATTAAGGCTGAAATGTCACTGTTCTAAAACAAATAGATTTGGGAAATACAGTTTTTACATAATATTTCCCCCAAATATGTTTTATGGCCACATATTAAGAGATATTTTGTGATTTAAAAAATTCAGAGTCAAATAGCCTTGCAGACATGGCCTATTAATATGTTTTATTAAATCTAAGATGCTGTTGAGTGTAATATACTATTGTAATAGACAATTTTTTATTATTCTGCCTGAAAACATCATGCCAATTAAACTATGAGTCGATTATAGAAGCATCTCTGCATCAAAATTGTTCTGTGGGAAAACGTGGCATGGTTTTGAATTTATAAAATACAGCATGTAAAATCATTTTGGAGAACCAGAGTACTACAGGAGAACTCTCTGATGAGGTTCCTTTAAACCGGAATTTCCTAAACCACCCAATTAGCCATCTGAGTTTCTACCACCGCCCCCCAACATCGTAATATCTGTTAACAATTCTTTTGGGATAACAGACTATCATCCAATATAATCTATGGCACAGATAGGTGGTATATTGAAAAAATATGAAGAATAGTGAGGAAAGGAAGAAGAGGAATGGAACACAACCTTGGAAAAAAATACATGTAACAGTTCAGGTAGGGCAAGTATTAAGATTACAGAAAAAATTCGAAGAAAATATTCTGAACAAGGCATTGAATTCGGGTAAAAACCCATGACTTTTACTAAGAGGAGTTTAACTGGGAAAAGGGTAGAAAGATGGTCTGAGATTGTTATCAGGGAGAATTTACAGGAAGAAACACGAGGACAAAAGCTATTATTGCCATTGATGTAATCTTGGCGATGACCATAGAGTTTTTCTTGGAATACTATTTAAATCTGATGTCAGTTGGAGAACCAAATTCTATTTGGGGAAGTTATATGGAAGGGAAGGGGGCTGGGAGGCATGGTTCAGATCCTCGGCAAAAAGATGTTCAAGTCACTTCAGCTTTGCACTCATTTCTTCCTCAACGGTCAAGTGGGATGGACAAAAATGAGTAGCTGCAAACTTTAGGGTATAATTGTTAAGTGATTTAAGAATTTCATGCAGTCATATTCTGTTGGAAAACTATCTGCACAAATATAAAGTAATTCCACATTGCAACCCACTGACAACTAAATGAGAACAGTAACTATGGAAACTACTTATAGTTTAATAAATGAGTTATAACTATAATAAGTAGAGTTAACTTAAGAAAATAAAGGAAATTAGGTGGACTCTTAAACATAACCAAATGGACACGTGAAATTGCCTTATTTTTTGTTACATCTTTACTCTTTATTCCCATTTAGAAAGTGTCACTCAGGACAGCAGACTTTGTTTTTGTCATCACCGAACCCCACCCAGCTCTTTTGTCCGTGCGTGGATTACGCTCCCTCCAATATTTACGAAGCGTTTGCAAAGTGAATGAATGAATGAAGTGCAATCTATCACATTTACTACTCATAATTTGATCATGTATCCTCCTTAAAGCCTTTAAATCTCTGCCCGGTGGATGATATTCTTCTGAGTAATTTATTAAAATTACAAAGAAAGTATTTTAAGCAACAAACGATGACACCACAGTGGGGAAAATGGTACAGATGCGTATTATTTGCTCTAATGTGCTCAGTCATTACTCCGTGTGTCTGATGACTGCAAGGCTAACAGAACAGAATCTGCTGTGACCTTTCCTCAGGTGGAGAGAGGTCACTCCGGGCACCACTTTACTGCAGTTGCCCGTCATCACGTTGCATAAGGGCCCAGCGTCTGCAGAGGAACCCGGACTGAGGGGGCCTTCCCTCTTCCCCGTCATAGTTCTGTTTTTGTTTTTTTTTTAAAGAGCCACTATTTCCACAGACTCCTTTATCAGTAAGTGAACTTTTGCTGGTTTATGTGTGAAAACTAGACCACAGAGGTGAAGCTGCATCTCTGAAAGTCAGTTCTCAGGTGGGGATGGAACGATGTCTCAGCAGCCAGGGATAGAGGAACCTTTTTTCCCCTATCATGAGACTTTGAATTGTAAACTTCCGATATACATTGATGTGGACATGGACAAAGGGCTGTATGAAGCTCTCTGTCTCTTTGCATGCTAACGCTGCTGTGGACGAGGTGAATGCCTTAAAATATTTCATCTGAGAGTTTCCCTGGCTTTTCACAAAACCTGAAAGGTCATTTAAAACTTAGTATTTTCCAGTGGCAAACCTCAATCTAATTTGGGTGCTTTGTTTTGTAGCACTGTTGTATTTTTATTTAACTCTTAGCAGAACGGAATCTTTCCCGTGGCTTTCAATGTAAATGCCGTATAAATAGTGTTACGCAGAGGATAATACCATACCAGATATGTACCGATGCCTGCACAGGTGAAGTCTAGCTCCGTGTGGTCATTCACTCAGTACTGCAAAGCCCCTTCTGTGACACAGAAACTATTGGATCTTTAGCAAAGATGTGTGAGACTACCCTCAAGGAACTCTTTTATCCAGGGTATGACACCAGTATCTAAGTAAATACAATATAATATAGTAAGGAAGAGGCATGGGCCTTATGAAATTAGTGAGCAGAGAAGAACGCTGGAAGAATTATAGAATTGAGGTAGAGAAGTTTGGTATGTATTTCAAATATATATATATCCCCAAAATGGAATTATCTTCTGGAGGGCAGGCCCCTTGCATTACAGGCTTCCCTGCTAGGTGAGTGGTCTAGGAACCCGTCTGTATCAGTGTACCAGCTGGTGGTGTTGTGAGAGGCTGTGTTTGGCCTCAGTGAGTTTTTTTAAGACTCTTCCAACACATTTGCCTTTTTCATGATGGGTGGTTTAGGAGCATGCCTGCCTACACCACGCTGAATGTTCAGCAGTTTTTGACCCAAAACAGCATGAACCCCATGCCCCACATTCCCTATTCATTCTGATCTCATCCAAAGTGACTTTTTTTTTGTTTCCCTGGATGAAAAAGTCCTTAAAGGAAAACATTCTGCTGACGTGGAAGAGGTGAAACAAAAATGGCAGAAGCACTAAAAGGCATCAAAATTGATGAGTTTAAAAAGTTTTGAGCAGTGGGAAAAAGTCTCAATAGGTGTATTACCTCAAATGGAGAGTACTTTGAAGGTGACTAAAGTTTACACATGTAAGAATAAATACACAATCTTCATATAAATTCAGATTTGTATGTATGTATATATGTAGACATATATATATATAGGTGTAGGTATGTATATATGTGTACATGTATAATATATTACATTAGGATAAGGAGACAATAAGAACTATTGTATTATGAGCTATGCAGATACCCAATAAATATTTTTGTATGTAGCAAAACCAGGCTTACCATATAGAACAAATACATCCACCCCACTGATCTCATGAAAATGTGAGTCAGATCATGTAACTTCTGTGTACAAAACATTTAATCACTCCCTGAAGTCCTTACCTTGTGACCCCCGCATCCCTCACCTCTTCGACAGCCCCTCCTGGTACTTTCTGGTGCATCCACCCTGCTCCAGCCCCAGTGAGCTCCTTGTTGACCTTCCAGCACAGCCTTGCTTCGGTGCCTTTGCACTGCCCATGCCTTCTCTCCAGAATGCTCTTCTTCCCTCCGGGAGCCATGCCTCCTCCAAGGTTGTGTTCAAATGTTACCTTTTTCATTGAGGCTCTCCAGGCCACCCTATTTTAATGTAGAAATGACCGTACCTCTCTCTTCCTCCAATCCCACCTCCCAGTCTCCCAATAGTATTCTGGTCCATTGTATGTTGGGTTAGGGGCCAGTCTGTAAAGAAGAATGCATGGTATTTTCAAATCCTCATCATCATTTTCTAATTCAAATGTGAGAGGAATCACAAAGGACCAATTATCTATAACACCCATTATTTTCCATTGTTAGTCATGTTCTACCATTAACTTTTAACTAGCCACCATTGGAACTATTCCATGGCTAACTTCTGGAATGAGGTATTAACCTGCATATTGACAAAAATACATGGGTGTACACGGGAAAACACTGAATCAGTATGCAGAAAAATACTTAGGGCCAAATCCCCAAGTTTAAATGGGGCTAATACCTGTTCTACCTAATTTGAAGCATTCTCATTAGGTAAAAATAACTTAATGTCAAAAGTACTCTTAAAACAGGAAAGTCTATGACATTTCCCATTATTCTCTTAATAGCTATGAACGCATAAGTGCGTATTTACTTTTAACACCTTGTGTTTTTATAAAACATTGTAATTTTGAGTGCATGTTCATGTACAATTATTTTTGTTTCCTCAAAAATATTGACATGAACTTAGTGATAAAACTTAGATTCAGAGAAGAGCAGTAACTTGTCCATGATCAAATTCCAACTACATAATAAAGTGTTCCCTATCTATACTGAGTCTATTTTCTGCTCCACCATTTTTATCCCACATATATAATGAGACAAGTAATAAAGTAGATATGGAGGGAAGCCAGAATGGAAAATATCATGATATTTAGATAAAAATAAAGACTCATGAATAGATGTTAAATCTGGGGAAAATTTTTTGATGAGTAGCAGCAGAGTCCTAAAGTATCTTTACAGATATTGTTTATTAGTTCCAAGCTAAACTATTAGTTAGCTATATAAAGAAAAAATTGGCCAGCACATTGGCCAATCAGCATTACCAATGAGGAAGAAGTAAACATTGCAGACCTATCATCACTTATGTACATTCCACCCATGAATAATGCATTACCTAAATTCAGTCATAAAGAAACATCAAATACATCCAAAATAAAGAGCCCTCATAAAACAGAGCAACTACTCTTCAAAGTTGTCATTGTAACAAAAGACAAAACATGACCAAAGAAATATTTCCAGTTAAAGGAGACTAAAGAAATGTGACAACTGAATTCACTGTTGCTGGCTCCTTTGCTGTCGGGGGACTACGCTACTGATGCCCTGTGGTTAAATGGCAAAATTGGCATACTGTATCCATGTTATGTACTCTGCTGTAAATATAGAATAATATTCTTATTTTTAAGAAATTCACACTGTGGTTTTGAGGGGGTAGAGAGCTATGATTTAGCAATTTACTCTTAGATGGCTCAGAAAAAAATGTTTTGAGATCAATGGAGTGATGGGTAAAGAGAGAACAGCAAATTTAGGACAAATGGGGCAGAATGTGATGGGCAAATCCGAGGAAAGTGTATGGGTATTCTTGCATATTCTCCGTACTCTTCTTGCAACTTTGCTGTATTTGAAATTATTTCCAAATAAAACATTAAAAACTAATGAGGCACTAGGTTACAATTTACTACAGCAGTTGAGACTTCTTGATTTATCTGAAAGAGTTTATTTTCTTTAGTAAATGCCTAACTTACAACCAGGCAGGGACTTAGTCTCTTGGGAAGGTAAGCTGTTTCGTGCATAAAAAAATAGTAATATGGAGGTGTTTGATATGTTAATATTTTTCTGCATTTTCATATTTTATTATTTATTATTAATGAAATGCAGTTGTCTTTGAAGCCTGCTGAGTGTTTAATAATGAAATTGTGCAAAGTACATTTTCAAATGTCTGTGCTCCGTATGTGTTAGGAGCACAAATTCAATATGCTCTTCAAATCCCATTATAAGGGAGTGAACTTACTGATGCTCTTTAAATACATGTCTACATACACAGTTGCTAGATCCAGCCAACACGGTAAGAGTTAGTGTGTTGTGTGCCAAGTGCCCATACCCTGAGCTTTTGGTCATGGGGTCTTAGGCGTCAACTTGAGTGCTCAGAGTATGTAGCACAGTTCAGTAACATATTTTCCATGGGTCCCAGTTGAATTTATTCACTGTCAAAGACTGATTAATTTCTTCCTTAACATCCCAGGATTCTTTTTGTAAATTAGTTCTCAATTTCTTTTGGTGCTACCACAGGAATTGACCTTGGTCTTAAGTTGTTGCTCGGTTGAATAGTTCACCCCCAGTTTTACCAGTCATACTCAGCAACATAGCAGCATATTTGCCCTTAGCTAGTTTGGAATGAGGGATTCGGATGGACTTTAGGCGTTAAGAGAAGCAAAAGATCACCAAAGACAGCCATGCCCCCCAATTCTTTCCTGTTCTTGTTTTGCTTCTGCCCTTTTTCTTCTCATTCCTTCACATGCTCTCACTCTTCCCTCCCTCCCCCGCCCCCCCCACCCCCCCAGTAATTTAAAGCTCTTCTCCTCTAAGTATTTCTCCATTTTGGCCACAAGAGAGCTTCAAGCTGGCAATCCCCCAACCATAGGGTCTTGCTCTGGGGTTTGTGACAGAGTAATAAAAGCTTCCATGATGACCAAGTGCTCAAACTATGGTGCGGAAGGATGTGGGAGAGACTGCTCTCCTCGTGGCCTTCGGGGAATTTAAACATAGCTACTCTCAGTGCCATTAATGAGAGTGGAAAGCCTTTAGACCCAAATGGGCCCGAGTTTAAATCCCTTCCTCACCACTTATTAGCTGGGTGAGCATCGTAAGCCAGCCTCTCGAAACCAAAGACTCCTCATCCATCAAATGAAGATAATGACAATACCAACGCAGAGGATTCTTGTGGGGATAAAATGAGATTACCCAGATAGAGCAGCCCTTACAATGGCCAGCTGCTGTCTAACATGCTATTTATATTGTTATTTTAGTCAGTAATGCCATTTCTTTCCTTTTGCTTTGTGGAGAGTGCACTCTACAATTCCGAAACCGTCTTTGTAGAGCTTTTTTGGGTTGATGAGAAGGATGAGTACAATTTGTGTGAATAAGCTCACGGCTGAGTGAGACAATTCTCTCTCCCTTCATCTCTCTAGTACTCAGGAAGTAGCCCAGTGTGTTCTCAGGGTCCAACATCTTATCAAGTGCATTTCCTGGGATTCTGTATCTACTTTTGGAATAAATACACTAGTCTTGTACCTGATAATAACCAGATCTCAGGTTGGCAAATGTCAGAATTATTTTTGTGATTTGAAAAGTCTTCTGAATTCAAGATGAAAAGACATTTCTCCAGTCTTCCCTGTCAGCAGATTTTCTCACCAGAAAACATGGCCGTGGCCCGTCATGAAAGTATGCGGCTAGGACTTCTGGAGATGCTGTCAAGATGGATCCACAGTAAAAGTGTTTTAGTTCCTTAAAGACCCCTCTATTTCCAATAATGGCATGTGCTGCAAGGGTCAAGAGACCCGACAAGTGTTTACCTGGCATGAATAAGATCAAGAACTGTGAATCTCCACCAGGCTATATTTTATGGCTTGTTGACACCCTGGAAGACACTTATAAAGGAGAGAATGTGATTTAAGCTCTCAGAACTCGGCTTTGAAGAGGAGAGTTGGATGTTTTTCTTAAGGTTTTCTGCTATACATCTGGGAAATGTGTGGAGAGAGTGTGAATCACTCTGTAGATCTCCTGGGAAGGGCATTTCCGTTTCCTGTGTTCCAGGCTGCCACTGCTGGGCCGTGTCTGACTGGAGGCTGGCTTTGGAAAGGCACTTCTTCTTACTGTACTAAGCACCTTCTTTCTTCCTAGCCTGCCCCATCCCCTTCTTTTTGTACCCCCCCCCCAAAATTAACCTTCTTTCATAAATTAAAGGGCATAATGACTTGGGACAAATAAACAGGGAAAACCCAAACTAAAACAACTGAGGCCCTTTATTTGCATATTTTATATTGTTGGGCCTATACTTTAGGTATANGCCACTGCTGGGCCGTGTCTGACTGGAGGCTGGCTTTGGAAAGGCACTTCTTCCTACTGTACTAAGCACCTTCTTTCTTCCTAGCCTGCCCCATCCCCTTCTTTTTGTACCCCCCCCCCCCAAAATTAACCTTCTTTCATAAATTAAAGGGCATAATGACTTGGGACAAATAAACAGGGAAGACCCAAACTAAAACAACTGAGGCCCTTTATTTGCATAAATTATATTGTTGGGCCTATACTTTAGGTATATATGTGTAATATATGTTAATATCCACACATATATTTATGTATGTTTTCATCTCACAGGTGGCTCCAATCAGTAATAGTTTGGTAGTTAAGCAGTAGAATTTGAAAGTGATTTTAACAAAACTCAGTTTCTTATATTTATAGGCTTATATGCAATTTAACTGAGCATGCTGAATAAGAAATGAATGCCCTTGGCTACAAGTGAAAGACAATCTATCAGAAACTTAAAACATTGAAGTTTATATGTCTTTTTTAAGAGAAAGTTAAGAGAAGCCCCACAGAAATGAGCTGCTGGGTGAATGTTTCAAACACCCATTGCGTGTTGGCTTTAGCCTCATGATCTCAAAATAGCTGCAGAACCTCCAGGGTCATGTGCTGATTATATCAGTGCACTGTATTCTGTCCATGTTCACGGCCTCGCTAAGGCCAAGGGAAAATGAACAAGAGCCAAACATGTGTGCCAGCTGAGTCTAGTACCTTGATTAGACAAGTAAGATTTTTCCTAAAAACTCACTCAGATGATTTCTAGTTATGCCTGGTCCACGAGACTGCCCCAAAGTCGCTCCTAGCTCGAGGGCTGCCAGATGGAGAGGAAAGTAGAATGAAGGATGGTGACCGAATCAGCTAACCAGCTGTGTTTGCCACATGTCACAAAAGAAAATCCTCTTGAATATACATGTTTGAGAATAGCTGTGTGGGTTATAGAAGTGAAAGAGCCTGTGTGCGTGTGGGTGGGGGGAGGACAGTGTCAAACCTTATATGTGTACCAGGTGCTATTCCGGTTTCAAAGAAACGGAGCTAAAGTTTGGCACATTCAGAAGCAAGAAATTAGTTGCACCAAGCAGAGTATTTATCCACAGCAGTAAATTATCTTAATGTCTATTCTTCATCCCTTTCAGGGAGAAGAACTTGCTAAACCTACCAGGGCAAGGAAATTCTGTCTTTATTTAATTCCGAGACTAAGAGTTGAATTTATTTTAAAAAATATCCTTGGATTTTCTACAAAGTTTAAAGCACTGTGCTTGATGCCACGGGAATTCTGACACTTTCTACAATGTAGATAAACTTGAAGACATTATGCTAAATGAAATATGCCAGACACAAAAGGACAACTATTGTATGATTTCATTTATATGAGGCACCTACAGTAATAACATTTATGGAGGCAAAATGTAGAGCAGTCGCAACTGGGGGCTGGGAGGGAGAAGGGGCAGTTACACCATAATGGGTAGGGTATTCCAATGTGGGATGTTGAAAAAGTTCTGGAGTTTAATGGTGCTGATGGTTGCACAATAAACTTTATGCTTAAAAATGGTTAAAATGGTAAACTTTATGTTATGTATATTTTACCACAATGAAAAATTAGGAAAAGCAAGGAGAGAAAGCAAAGAACCTACCAAGGAGTTTATAATTAAATGGCAAGTAGGAGAATAGCAAGCACACTGCTTAATTTTAGACCAAGCAGAGCACAATAATCAACCCAGAGTGAAACAGATGTCTGGAGGAATTAACAGACTGGGAGATCATATTTGGTCAGACAAATAGGGAGTTTTTCACTCATGTGACATTCACTCATTTAAGATGGATCTTAAGGAATATATTCAAGTTTTACAGGGGAAAGCGGTGGGGCTGGTGAACAACATGAAGTTCATGCCATTTCCAGGGCGAATAAGTAGATTTCTTTGTCTGGAGCACACAGTTATGGACTATAAATACAAGACTGATGAACTGGAACACTCATTTTGGAGAATGAGTGAATACAAAACTAAAAAGATCTATGCAATTCATGGGGTAATTGGAAACTACTGAAAGCTTTGGATGGGATACTTATGCAATCAGTATTGCTCCATACTCAATTAGAGAAGAGCCTTGCAAATAAAGTGAGGGAATGAGAGCAGATACAGTTACAGCTCTTGATCTTAGCTGCTGATATCACATGGGGATGACAGAGCACATTTGAATGGGGAGTCTGGTTCAAGTCCGGTTGACTGGGGGTAGCATCATTTTCTCCCAACAACCAATGGGCATACTTAAAGATGATATTGAGTTAAATTCTGTTTATTTCAGTTAGCACAACTGGCAAGTAATAGAAAATATAAATCTGGGTTGGATCTGGTATTAGAAACCCTTCTCCCAAGCATGGTGGCTAAAGCTTGCCAAGAAGGAAAGAGAAAGAGAGAGAGACAATTCAAGATAACTGAGAAGAGCCTTTGAGGTCTGCCTTCCTGGATTGCACACAGGATTGAGAGGACAAGGAAGAGGAAGCGCCAGAGGAAAGGACTGGACAAGCAAACACGCTGTGGAAGGAGAGCAGCAAAAGAAGGGATGGTGGCAGCCAGAAATGTAGTTTCAAAAACGTCAGATGCTATAGAGTGAAAATGCTTCCAACATGTGAGGGAGATGACAGCTGAGAAAATTCCATTAGATTGAGTGGTGAGAGATCTCACAGGGCGTGTGACACTACAGGGCACCTACGATGCCGATAGCCCAACTCAGAGAAAAGTTTGAGGTGAGAGAGGACACTGAGGAAATATAAGAAATACATGTGGATGACTCTAAGGGAGCTCAATAGGTAAAGAAAGAAGGTGGGAACCGGGCCTTGGGAGGAAAGCAAGATCTAATGAATGACATTGAACATTACAGAGACCCGAACATGTCGTCAGGAGCCAGGGAAGGGAAGGGAGAGATTAAAAATAGGAGAGAGGAAGAGGGCTGTCAGAAGGGGAAGGAGTAAGTGCGGGGGAGAGGAAGGAGTTCGTGGAGCCCTGCATTGACCAAGGCTGTGTGCGACCAGGGAAAATCAGAGGAAGAGTTAGAAGGGAGTTATTTCCACGTAGAAGGGTAGATGTCATCATGGCTGAAAAGAAATTTTTGTAAAGTCCAAATGAACACATTACAATAAAATTAAACAAGAAAGAGGAGCTATTATAAGATTATACAAGGAAAAATAATAATTTTCACTTCTCAGCCTTCCAATACTTGTATCACAGGGTTTCTGCCATCTCTTGTCTTTCTAGCTTTATTGGGATATAATTAACATTCAGCATTGTATAAATTTAATGTGTACAACAAGAAATTTAATATATGTATGTGTTGTGAAATCATTACTGCAATAAAATTAGTTGATATAACCATCACTCAGATAGTTCTAGTGATTTTTTCTAGTGTGCATTGTGAGGGCATTTAAGTTCTAATCTCTTAGCAAGTTTCAGGTTTGTAGTATAGTATTATTAACTCTAGTTATACAGATGCATATTAGATCCCAGGACTTATTTATAACTGGAAGTCTGTATCCTTCAACCAGCATCTTCCCATTTCTCTCAGCCCTATCCCATGGAAACCACCATTCTGCTGTTTCAGTGAGTTTGGATTTAAGTTTCTACATATGAGTGAGATTATATGGTATTTGTCTTTCTCTGTCTTACTCATCTCACTTAGTATAATTCCCTGAAGATCCATTCATATTGCACAAATGGTAGGATTATCTTCTTCTTTATAGCTAAATTATTCCATTACTTATATATTATTTATATACATACACATCAAGTTTATTTATATGTGTATATAGACATGTATATATATATATATATATATATATATATATATATATATCCCATTTTCATTATCCATTCATTCCTTGATGGATACTTAGGTTGTTTCCATGTCCTGGCTGTTCTGAATATGCTGCAGAGAACACAGAGTGCAGATATTTCTTTGATATAGTGATTTCATTTCTTTCAGCTATACACCCAGAAGTGGAATTGCTGAGTCATATGTTTTACATTTTTATTTGTTCTATTTTTATTTTATATGTTCTATTTTTATTTTTTGAGTGGCTGTATCAGTTTATATTTACACCGATAATGCATAAGGGTTCCCTTTTCTTCACATGCTTGCCAATACTTATCTCTTGTCTTTTGATGGTTACGATTCCAATGGGTGTGAAGTGATAACTCATTGTGGTTTTGAGTTGTGTTTGCCTGATTATTAGTGATGCTGAGCACCTTTTTATGTACCTAAGAACATTTGTATGTCTCCTTTGGAAAAGGAGACATTTGTATGTCTCCTTTGCATTTGGGTCTTTTGTCCATTTTAATTGAAACACTTGGGAGGTTTTTCTGCTATTGAGTTGGATGAGTTCCTTATATATTTTGGATGTTAACTCCTATCTGCTATGTGGTTTGCAAATATTCCCTTCCATTCCTGAGGCTGGCTCTGTATTTCATTGATTGTGTTGTACAGAAGCCTTTAGGTTCAATGCAGTCCATGTGTTCATTTTTACTTTTGTTGCCTGGGCTTTTGGTATCACATTCAAGGATTTTTATAGTTTCTGGTCTTACATCTGAGTTTTTAATCTATTTTGAGTTGATTTTTGTGAATTGCATAATACATGGGTCTAATTTTACTTTTTTTGCCTGTGAATTTCTAGTTGTCCCAACACTATTGAAAATACAGTCTTTCCCCATTGAGTATTATTGTCTCTCTTGTCATGTATTGATTGATTGGATGTGTATGGGTTTATTTCTGGGATCTTAGTTCTATTCTATGCTTTTGGCCTATATGTTTGTTTTAATGACAGTACTATACTGTTTTGATCAATATAGGTTTATAGTATAGTTTAAAATCAGAAATTGTGAGGCTCCAGATTGTTATTTCTCAAGACTGTTTTGGCTATTCAGTGTTTTTCATGATTACAAGAAAGTTCTAGGGTTGTTTTTTGTATTTCTGCAAAAAAATGCCTTTGGAATTTTGATGCAGGTTGGGATGAATCTGTAGATCTCTTTGGGTAGTGTAGATATTTAAAGAATATTAATTCCTTCACTACATGAACACATGATACTTTTCCATTTATTTGTCTTCAATTTTTCTTTGGTCAGTATCTTACAGTTTTCACTGTAGCTATCTTTTACCTCCGTGGTTAAGTTTATTTCTAAGTATTTTATTGTTTTTGGTGTTGTTGTAAATGGAATTGTTTTCTTTGTTTCTCTTTCAGATATTGCCTTGTTAGTGTATAAATATGTTAGTGTATAAATATGTAAGTGATTTTTGTATGTTGATCTTATATCTTGCATACGGAGCTTGTTTATTAGTTCTAATCGTTTGCTTTTTCTTTAAATGCAGTGGACCATAAATATCCTCAGTGTTTTAAGCACTTAATGAATTTGCAGTTAAAGAAACCCTGAAATCTCAAGAAGACATTGCTGAGAAAAATGACAGACACCACAATGGAAAGCTAATTGAAAAATTTAATTGAAAAATTTAAAGCTAAACAAACAAATAAGTGAATAATTAAAATATACCGAGGTCTAAAGCAACTTTATTCATAATTTCCAAAATTTGGAAGCAAATCAAGTTGTTCTTCCGCAGGTGAATAGGTAAAGAAATTGTAATAATTCCAGTGAATAAAATATTATTCATTGCTTAATAGAAATAAGCCATCAGCAATGCAAAGACATGAAAGAAACTTAAATGGGTATTAGCAAGTGAAAGAAGCCAGTCTGAAAAGACAGTCCTACTGTAGGATTCCAACTCTATGATATTTGGGAAAAGGAAAACAATGATGATGATAAAAAGGTCAGTGGTTACCAGGGGGAAGAGAGGGATAAATAAGTAGAGCATCATCAGTAATTTTTAGGGCAGTGAAACAATTCTGTGTGATGCTACTAAGTGGGATGTATGTCATCATACATGTTCAAAACCCACATAATGTAGAACACCAAAAATGAACCCAAATCTTAACTACAGGCTTTGGGTAGTAATAATTCATTCATGTAGGTTCATCTATTATAATCAAAGTACCTGCAGTGCAGGCCGTTGGTAGTGGGGGAGTTTGTACAGGTTGTAGGGGCAGGACGTATGTGGGAACTCTGTACTTTCCACTCACTTTTGGTGAACGTAAAATGTTCTAAAAAATAAAGTCTACTGTACATAGTAGACTGTATTAGACACAAATAAATAAAATAGAGTTTCCAATGCGCCCATCACTCATCAAAAACCCGTGCTAATGACAAATTATTTGAAATATTATGTTCTATCATTTAATGTTGGTTACAAAATATATTTTAGTAAGATTCTATCCGATCATTAATAAGATGAAGTGATAAGCTATTTTATATATCTCTGTGAAAGAAACGTGAAATCTAACTAGGGCTTCCTGCCCTTACAGTCTTTCCATTTTCAGTCTAACATTTGACAGATGGGTGGGGGTTCTTCAGAACAATCTGCCTTTTCATCCTGAGAAGCTACTTTGTACCCTCATTGGTGCAGAGCTACAGCAAGGAATATTGCTTCTGCTAACTACTGCATATTTCAGCCCAGGGCATGTTTTAAGAAAAGATATAGCAAGACTAGGTTGGCTTTTCATTTAAACAGTGATAATCCCTTTAATATCATGTTTAAACAACATCAGTGGGGAGTTCTTGAATGAAGAGTCGGGCTAGAAATCTGTCTTCCTTTCAAATATTGCTTAGGAGTAAAACTGAACTTGAATTTGATTTTCTTTAAACTTTGTGAGACAGAGAAGCTCCCTGTACAGAAAGACTTCAGTGTGGAGGTTTTTATCCATCGCAGTGTTTAGACTACTGCTACGATTTTTCTCTGTCTCATGGTTATGGTATGATGATTAATTTTTTTAAAACTGGGAAAAGGGAAATTGCCTCAAATGAAAGAAAAACAGCTTTGAACAAGTTGCCTTAGAGTAAAGCATTTGAAACCTCAGGAAGGTTAGTGAAGCCGCCTGTACTGTAATTTAGATAACAGCAGCGACACCGAGCTGGAGTGCGTCAGTTGTTCAGACATGCGGATGATTGCGGCTGCCGGTGCCCTTGATTTGATGCTACAGTATTGACTTCTTACACTGACGGCGATATAGAAAAGCCCTTGCTTATATACTGGAAACTAGGCTTTTGAGTCTGGGCTTGAAAAAAACTGTGAATCCCATGGTCCTCGAGGATCATAAGCAACAGTCGTATAGGAAAAAGTATCCTAATGAAGAAAGAGCTTAACGGGAATGTCTTTAACTGAGAACTCAAGGTAGTACTCCAGACTCCAGCAGATCATACAGGGGTGGGCAAAAGTAGGTTTACAGTTGTGAGTACCCAGAACACAGAGTTCATTTTGAAACTGTAAACCTACTTTTGCCTAACCCTGTATATTAAACCAAAGGCACATACGGCTCAATTGTTCACTCTAAAAATCAGCGAAAATATCTCAAAGAATTGTTTTTTTATTTGTTTTTTATTCCCTACAAAGACTTTGTGTTCAATAAATATTCCTTGAATGAACAGTAAACAGTCAGATAGATTTTTACAACACAAAAACCACAGATGTGAGTAATACTGTACAGTAGTGGTGAGATGTGCTTTGACTAATTTTTGGTTTTCTAATAGTATTGGCAATGAGTTAGCTATACCAGTCATCTCCGAGAGAGCTTGGAAGAGTTTTCCCATTTGATTGCAGAATATTCTTGAACACAAGTATAACTGGTCAAAGATCAGAAGTGTTTGGAAATGCCTCTTGTATACCCTGTACTGACCCCAAAATGTAGCCTTTTTATGCACTTAGGACTGGGATTAGATTTTATCTTTCTCAAGTGGAAGGACAGTGCACTGTGAAAGTTTGCAGTTTGTGGCCCAGAACTTTACACCAGGGGAGTACTCAAGCTGTGTTGATGAAGAATTCAGATGGAGGGTTACGGTGATGAAGTTGAGTTTATTGGCACAAAATAACTCAGCAGTTCCAAACAAAGGGAGACAAAAGACAGTGTGATCTCATACAATAGCTATCTGCTGTTTATACTTTATTTACAGAGCATTTAATTTGTACAAGGCCCTGGAGAAATGAGGAAAAGTAGAAGAGGATCATGATGTTTTAAGATAGTAGAAAAGAAAAGAGTGTCGAGCTGCTGGTCACAAACGAATCAGATATGACCTGTTCTCAAGCCAAGTAAAACATTACAAATTTAGTCATTAAAATAAACAAGCAAACGTATCTCCTACTTCCCTCTAGTTCTTCAAGAATTGTGGCTGTGTTTGAGTGTATTTCCTTATCCGGGCAGGAAAGTGGCCAGCCATGCATAATCTGAGGTCAAAAGGTAATAAATGCCCATGACACAGATGGATGGGTTCCTTTTCCCAAGAGCTACTGGTCTCATCTATTTAAGATTCTTGTTGAGAGCAGGGCAGATGGAGCATCTGCTGTCCCTTTAAGTTGGGGTGTGTCTGCAGGAAGCGATGTTATGCAGAATCTAAACCAGACCCCAGCTCTAGGTAGACGAATTGGAATGAGTGGCTAATGTTACTCTTCTCATTACCCTGCTTACCTGAGCGGAGAGAAAGCTGTGTGTACGATCTGTTAGTCTGTCCCTCCATCTTTGGGCCCAATCCACTGTGGGGCTCACAGGGAAGGTCAAAATTGGAGGAACAATGGGATTTTTAGAAGGAAACCCCAAAGGTATTGAAAACTTCATCTCTAGGGCAGTGTGATGGTCATTGGAAATTCTCGGAAAAGACAATGTGAAGTGAAGGGGACAATGAATTAAGTTAAGTTGAGGAAAAGCAAGCCTTTTGAGTTATCTCCTTTCCTATCATTGTCAAATGGGATTAGAGACATGTGATTAAAACCCTTTATTAATAAATAAAAAAGTGTTCTTAGAAAAATAAGTGAACACATTTTTAAAGTATACAAATCTGTCTGAAAGACAGTGCAATTTAGTTCCCAAACTGCTCAGTGAGTTCTCCCTTCTGCCATGTGAAACTTCTTAGGAATAGAAATGCGATTGAGTTTTAAGTTACTTATTCATTGACTTCAATCTGTGTCTGATATCAGCATATTTCCTGTCTGGATTATGCAATATCATCATAGACTGGATCAGAAAATATGTGACGGATATGGAAATGTAGTGGAGAGACCAACCTCTGGGAGTGAAGCCCGCCTCGGTCCAGTAGTGCCCCTCAGACTACCCTAGAGGGAGATAGAGTTTTTGTTTATTTCCAATCCATTACAGATTGATACTTTTGTAAAGTACAAAACCAGACACTTGGATGTTGTGACAATGTCAAATTGGCATAAAAACGTGAAGTTCTTACTCTCAGTCCATGTAATCAATCTTGTTGTAGACTGGTCACAAGCTGCAGACTGCCGCCACTCCGCACTCTGAGAAATGCTGATTTCGAGCGCTCTGTTGTTTGGTTTCGGGACCGCCGCTTTCCCTCTCCAGAAATCCTTTACCCTGTTTTTAAAGTGAAGAGGGAACACACTAGAAGATTACTGAAATTCTATGATTCTATCTTTTTTATAATATATTTTTTACTAGTTAGGAGATATTTATCCTATGTACAGCCTTTTATTTAAATCGACTGTTTGGGCTTACTTGTGGAAATGAGTGAAGAGCATGTTTTAGCTAAGAGTTTCCTGGACTTTTGCAGAGTTGTCACTTAATTGCAGTCTTATTTTCAGGGCAGCTCCTTTGAGGAAGAACAGCATGTCTGGGTAGCTCTGGGCTTTCTGGTGCCACCCTTCTTGGTCATGCCCCTCTCTGTCCCCTGAGTGCTCCAGGTGGTATGGTGATGACAGACTGGCAGGTCAACCCTGAGTGATAAAACCTCATTTCAGTTTACTAACAGAAGTGGGAGTATTGAGTTACCCATAGGATAGTTCTGAATATGGCAAAGTACCTGCAACCCAGTCATATTAACTTTACTAGCTTTCTCTTTTCTCCCAATATCTGTAGTGATGAAAATATATATACTTTAAACATGGGAGCAAAAATGTGACTTAAAAATTGTTAAATATCGTAGTCTTAAGTATTCAACTGTGGGCTTTTAATGAATGACCATAGAAGTAGGAAGGCAATAAGACATTTACCTAGAGTTAAATGTCATGATAACCATGGGTAAATGATTACATGCAGTCATTCTGTGCCTACAGTTTATGTTTTTAGAGTGTGTTTTAAATGCTAGGACCGAAATGCAATTTTTCATGGATTTAAAAAATTATTTTTTTGAGAATATCAAAAGAAAGTTAGCTCTTAATGGGAAAGTCAGGTTTTCTCCATGGGTAAGTTATTTGGCAACCTCTGTGCTGCCTCTGAGATTTCCAAAATCTGTCAAAACTCTGTCTGAGAAAACAGATACTGGGGGCACTCAAACCATGGGTTGTGCTTTTGGATGCTAACTTCCAGGCATTGAGCATGGCCCTAGGCCCATGTTAAAAAAAAATCACAGACAATTTATTTGCCACGCCATGCCTCTAAGAATTATTCCTTCTTCAGTGCCTCCAAGAGAATAAAATATTTTTCCAACCAGTACTTCTGAATCCATAGCCTTGTTCACTTTTTAAGTTGGCTTTTTGGCAAGTCAGGTACATTATTTTCACAGTGAGCATCATTCACCTTCGATGTATTGTTAAGTGCCGTTTGCCACTCATGTGGTCATGATATATCTTGGGTAAGGTCGGCCAGGGCAAGTGGGTAACAATTGGGTGCATGAGTCACACACCTTTAAATACATCTTGCGTAAGTCTGCAAATTGTATAACTGTTGTTCACCTGTCTCCTTCATTCGTCATCTGTGGAGTGGGAAAAATTCAGCCACTTCAGGTATGTTTGCAATCACTCAAGGTGGACCCCATGACCTAATGATTGATTTGGACAATACACTTTGTTGTTCAAGCTCTCCCACTTGCCATGATCGGAAAAAGGTGAAGATAATTGTATAACTTTTGAACTTCTCCTCTTGAAGGAGGTATATTAGATTACATAGATAAAAAGAGTACTGGAATATTGAATATCCCCACAAAAATTTTAACTGAACACAGACACGAATTGAAGTTTTCTTTGCTGCCAAGCTGCCTATCTTAGTTGTTCATTTAAAATCTCTATATATAGTTTCTAGACTGCCTTCAGGAGAGATGCAAAGAAACACCCAGACTGTGTTTAACAAACCTTCACTTGCTGTCAGTCAGAGCAATGTTTGTCTAGAGGCAAATTAAAGTAGATATCTTTGGTGCATTTCTGAAGGAAAATTCTTCAGTGCTGTGATCTGGCTCGTGATGTGTTAAAACAGCTATGGCTCACAGTTACGCCATCTCCAAATTCATTCCGTTGAGCCTGACCGTAAGATAATGTAAAAAAGCAATTAGTTTTAAACAGTAGGAGTGCCGTCCGTGTGAAAGAAACAAATTACATGGTGGGGTGATAATTTTAGTGATTGTTAAGGAAATTATTAAAGATGAAATCTGTACTAAAAGCTGTGATTGTAATCTGTAAAACTGACACAGAGCAATACGTTCCTTTTAAATAGCTACACTCCCTAAAGTGACAACTCAAATGACAACCCAAGCCCCTTTCTGTGTCCTAATGAGAGGTGGCCTGGCTCATTAAATCACATCAAAACTCCCCTTGAATAATCAAGCTAAACATTCCTTACACTTGATTTGTTAAATTCTATCCTGTTGCCCTGTCATTCAATATTTCAGCAAATATTTACAGGGTATGTGTCGTGAGCCAAAACTGGGTCTGTCATTACAAATTGTCTTTTATAGCCCTTAACCAGACACTTAACTGTGTGTACTCACGTATATACACACACTTTTATAGTTTAATAATTTTGCTTTATGAAACTAAATTTTTACTTGTCTGTTGACTATGTCTATTTTCAGTTAGAAATAACAAAATGCCATTCTATTTCTTTGAAATTCTACATCTTTTCATTTTAGTACTGGTTACAGCTAAAATTGTCAGAATTTTTAACTTTAAAAACAAATTTTCTGTCTGTACTACAATCACTTATATCTATCCATGTTTTTATTGTCACAAAAGAGTTGACCTTATGGTTGTTAGTTTGATCATCATTACAAAATCACATTTATGAAACTTAGACACATGCTGATATTTTCGATGGCACCTTGAAGTTGAAGCTTTTATAAGTAGAAGCTGTTGTTCTACAGATGCATTCTGTAGAATCAGTGTTGATTCAAATTCAGTTCAATAATAAATGTATAAACAAGTACCATACAAATTATAACAACGACAATTACTATATACTTGCTATCAGAAACTGTTTTTAGTGGTTTATATCTGCCGAGTTCAATCCATCATCACAATAGCCCTAGAGGGTTGCTTCTATCGTTCAATTTTCAGACATGGAGACTGAGGCTCAGAGAAGTTAAATAACTCTCAGAATTTCTCACATGACCTTGAAGAAGCATGTATTCAGAACTCAGCAGTTCCCAATGTCCTCATTCTGTATCACTGTGTTCTAAGGCTGAACATTAAGGGTAGATATCCTCATCATAATTTGATCGCAGCATGGGTAGTCAAAGAACCTTAGTATAGGCAGGTACAATGTGCTTATCATAATTTTATTTAAATACACAGAGTTAATGAATCTTAATACAGGCAGATTCAATATACTTAGGAATGTGATTAAGTTAAACAGAGTCAAAGAATCTTAGTCTGGGAAGATGCTTTCAAAGTCTAATCATTTAGCTAGGCACAGCCTCCTGTCTCTTCACCCTAAGAAATAATTGAGTTAGACTTGAGTATCCCACTTGCTTCCATGACTGAAATGATTCCTTTCCATCCTAACTCTTAGCTCAATCATCCTTAGAGTCAGTACAAATCAGTGTCTTCAAAACTAATCTAGACAGATCAATATCATTAATTAGGTTGTTGGAGGGTTTTTTTGCATAACTATCCTGATTTGGGTAATGATAGGATAATCCACATTACTAATGCAAATAAAATCAGTGAATAAATATTAATGCTTTTAAGAGACGCTGTGGAACTTAGAGGAAAGGAGTTCTAATGGGTGACTTTTTGAAAACCCAGTGAATAAAATGTTTCTGGTCAGCATGCATTGGAGTTAGAGATTATTTTTGAGTTTGGTTTTAATTTTTCTCTTAGGAACATGCTTACATTCTAAACAATTTCTGGCATAATGCTTTAACTCTTCTTATATACCCATCATATTAATTAGTTTACTTGGTCAGAAATTGGTTTAAATAACAAGACAGTCTTGGGTTTATTTCTCATATGGGTCAAAACATTGCCTATAGGGGAAAGCATACAGAGTCTGCGGTCAGCCTGCCCAGGCAATGAGACCAGCTCTACCCCATACCAGCTGTGCACTTCCTCTCTCTGTGCTTCAATCTCCTCATCTGTAAAATGTTGGAAATAGTGTCTAATACATCACAAGCACTACAAAAGTGATAGTTTAGGAGGAAAGCATCTCAGGCTTAGGAATCAGTCATTACCTTCTTCTCTGTACTTAATTGGTATAGAATAAATATTTGATAATGGTATTTAAGTTATGTTAGAAAGCCTAATATATGCAAATAGGTACAGATCTTGTACTCTCTAAGGCCATCATAATACAATAGCATTTTATTTATTTTCTTTGTAAATCACAGAATATTACATCAGCAGATCCTACCTTTTTTGACAGCACCCATGTCATTATATTATGTAATCATGATACCAAACAATTGTGGTTGTGGTGGTTTTCTTCTGAGTATACCCAGAGTTGAAGAATCTATATCAGAATGCTTGGCTATGATGAAGCTGAGCTAGAAGCATTTTACACACACACACACACACACACACACACACACACACAAGTGTTCTGTTATCTGGTAGATTTATTTAGTAGACCATGGCTGCCAACTGAAATCTCCTTCCTTTGAGGTCGAAATGCTCCATAATTTGTTTGCTGATGTAGTCAGGTCTCTAACAACCTTTCTTCCCATCCCAGTGCAGAATGAAATAGACTCTCAGGGCTGGAAGGGACCTTGATGTCATCTAGTTTAACCTTCTCATGTTAGAGATGAGAAAACAGCCTCTGGCAGATTAAATGTCACACAGCAAGCTAGTTATCTGTCCGTCAGTAGCTCAGAAAAAAAGTTGCATTGTTTAAGTGACTGTTTCAGTCTTCTGTTCCTACATAACACGTAACAACAAGAGTGGCTAAAACAATCATGGCTTGCTGAATATTGACTAAGTTGCTGACTCACTGAAGACTGTCGTGATTCTCTGCACTGACTTGGCCGAGCTCCTGCACCATGTGATGCCAGTGGAGTGACTGACCCAGCTCCACGGGTCTGAGACCTCTGTGGAGGCTCCTCCGAGGGCACCTTGGCTCTCCTCTGCGTGGTCTCTTTCTCCACGTGTTGTCTCATCCTCTCTGGTCTCTCTACGTGCACCCCCCCCCCAGGCTATTCTGTGACTGACACGGTACACGTTTCAATCCCAACTCTTAGCACAGCCTTACTTACACTGAGTGCAAATTGTTGTCCCTAAAGCTTCCCTGGATAAACCAGCTTCAGGAAATGATGCTGTTGGGATGATTTCCTTACAGCATGGTGGCTGGGTCCTAGGATGGTGCATCTCAGGAGAACTGGCACCAAAGTGCCACGTGTTCAGCAAACCTCTGCTTGTGGCATCGCTTGTGGATGTCTGTTGGTCAAAGTAAGTCTTATGGTCAAACTCAGAGCTCATGGGGGAGGGCGCTGTGACAGAGCAGACATTCGGGAAGATATGGCTCCAACCACCAACGGGCCTGCCTATCAGAGTGGGAGGGAATTTATGCGGTTGGGGTCAAAAGAGCAAGACGCAAGAGCATGCGCTATTTAATCCATAATGCGATGCTGTTTCACTTCATTTTTTGCATTGCTTCAATATGAAAAGCACCACCATATATGGATTGTAGAATTAAGTAGTAGGTGAACCTTTCCAGAAGAGGGTGGACCATGGAATGCCCACATTGGCTTTGGCAAGCGCTGTTTCTTCTTTCAGATGGTGAGACTGTGATAAAGCCAGGAAGCTCTTAACATTTTAACATTTAAATCTTTAACCATGAGACCAGAAAAGAGCCAGTAAAAAGTGAGGGCCTGTGACTGCTATTTTGGATGTGACTCACCACTAGCAGGAGCGAGACTTCAGTGTTAGTTTTTTATTGGGATGGGAGTATTGTGTCTTGTAGCTATACTGGACTGCTACAGACTATCACTCAGAAAGGGAAAAAAGGGCCAGCCTCCTAAGGAATGTCACCTATTAGCACTCAGAAATAAATGCAAGCCGCAGTCAGTCATAAAGGTACATCCTCTGTAAGGCTTCTCTTGGCCTCTCTGAAGTCCTTGACACACACCTGTGTCACTGACAGCTAGTATGCAAATTGCCTAAAAGCTCCATTAGGTTGGTCTGGGCAAGGGAAGCCCATCTGTCAGCTCTGTGACACTTCCCCTCTTGGATCCTCACCTGGGAATATGTCCTTGAGACACCCAGATGGAAGAATTCATGCCAGTGTCTGGTACCACCAACCTTGGAGGACGTCATCACTTCTGTTCCTTTTACTGATTTTAATGTTGATCTTCTCTTCCCTCCTCTCCCAAAGAATTAAATTTGAAGGCTGAAATTTAAATGGATGGCAAAGCTTTCTCTTCTCAACAAAATGGTCATGTTATTTTTAAGCCTCGAAGTTGGAATGGGGTGAGCCCTATGTTGGAGAAATCATGGTATTCGTTGGTTGTTTTCCAATGCCGAGTGTGTGGTCTGGTCCTCACAGAAACACGTGATTTCAGATTAGCTGGAGCTTGTCAGCTGTTGCTGATAGCTGTCAAAGGTTTTGAGAAAGACAGTGGCATGGTGTTATTTTAGCAGGGTTTCCTATTAAGGGCATTTATTGGAAGTTGCTTCATGACTCCTATCCCCTCTTTCTTCTCCCCTTAAAAAATGATGACACGACAATTGCATGTGAGCATTTCACAAAGGAAGTTCAACCTTCATTTCTTTGATGGTGTTCTGATTAGATTCAAGTCTCTTACCCATCACAGGCTGAAATCCCAGGGGAAAGTTAGGAGTGACACCTACAGAATCAGAAGGGCAGCCATCTCTTTGATAATTGATATCTGTTCGTCATAAACACACTTCTTTCACTCATCTGGTCTAGCACAAAGATTTACTCATATTTCTTTCTGAACATCCTAAAGATGGCACCTGGGGAAAGAAAACATTAAGGATATGAAAGAGTTCATAGAAATACAAAATAAATCAAAATCTGGAATCAGAGACAGTATTTCTTCTTTCGAAAAATTCTCAAGTCTATGGCAAACACTGCATGCAGGTCTATAAAAGTTTTGCGACAGGACAGAGTTGGTGCTTTTAATCATTTTGGCACCTAAATGGTTCATAATTTCTTCAGGTTAGATCCTGTTTTCCTTTTTTTTTTTCAGGAAATGATCCAAAAGACGTACTGTTGTGATTGACGGGACTTCTAAACTAGTTATTATTTGCTAATAATGTTTTGTTAAAAGTCTGAGCAGAGCATCTTGCCAGACAGAGTAAAACTTTTATGCCCAACGGTGTTTGGATGAGCAGGATAATTATACCCTTGTCCACAGCAGATGCTGTGTTCTCTGCTTTGGCAGTTTCCCTGTTCAGTGTGCAAATAATTTTCTCTACTGAAGTTGGTAGCTATTTGCAACAAATATATTTCTTTTCCAGCAAAGAATGGATCTCTTCCATCACCACTTGCAAACAGCAATGGAATTGGAGTTTTTATTGTTTCAAACCCACACACAAATCTGATGGGAGGCAAGCAGAAATGCATACATGCCCCACAAAATAATAAGAAATTATTTACCCAACAGCTGGAAAGCTACCTTGTAACAATTATTCCCAAACCTTATGAAAATCAAGATTTAAAAAAAAAATATGTCAGGGCTAATAGGCAAATAAAATTTTAAGTCTGACATGCATTAGTTTAGTTAATCATAGAAAAGGCCTTTATTTGCGTATACTTGTAAAAATCTTATGCTCTCTCCCTACCTCTGTATTTCTGAATCAGGCAAAATTCATTTTATACATGTATTTTGAGGTCCCAAATATGGAGTTGACTTCCCTCGCAGTTTGGACAGACCTGTGTGACTGCCCTATGTTGGAAAAGATGAGGGTGCTCCCCTTGGTCACTGAACAACGCACACATCTCCATAAGCCCGTATACTCACTTCTTCAGGGTAGCATAGCCTGCCTGCGAGCAGCGGCCAGCGGCTGTTTGGCAGAGAGCTGCAGAAGGAGAAGAAGAAAGGAGATCTCTCTTCCAGAGCTCCCTTTGTGTGTTCTCACCACAAGTCCTCCTAAGTAGAAAGGCATATATAACCTCTCCTCAAGTTGCCATGTTTTTACAACCGCATAACACAACGTGCATTTATTTAATAAAACTAAGAATATAATTGGGGGTTGGGTTTCTGGATGATCTCTGGATCTCGCAGGAATAATCATTGTTGACAAGATTTTTATGGTGAAATTCAACATCCAGCAAGTGATTAAGTACCTACCAAAAGGCTTTCCTAGGTCTGCCTGTGAGTGCTGAGGAGCGGAGGTGTGTCTTGTCACACGCCCTGTCCTTGGCTCTTTGGCACGGCAGGGGTGGCAAGAGCTCTTGAAGGACAACATTTTGCATACAATATCTATCACCAGCAGAGGCATGAGGAAAATGTCCCCTGGAGCCTCAAGCAGGGAGGAGATAAATCTGCCTGTGTTAAAGGTTTCTCGGAGGAGGTGAAATTGGAGTCAGGATAAATAGGCTCTGTGGCTGGGAAACCTAGAGGAGGAGTATCCCATGGGGTGCGAGGGCACGGGTCAGGAGGCAGTAGATTCCTCTTCTGCCAAATGCCCTTATCAGAGCATTCTCAAACACCCCTGTTCAGCTGGATGGCACAACGAGGGTCGCTGGCCTATGTGCACATGGACATTGTCTTCCCTTGTTGAAAACGAGTTGAAGCTGAAAAGTCAGGAGAAATCCAGTATAATCTTGATAGGCGTACCAGGCTATTATGTACATTTATATCCTAATAAAGATTTAATAGCTCCAATATTTATAAATATGTTTCTAGTTGTGTGTAATGGCCACATGAGTGTCCCTTAGGGTGATATCAACAATAGTAGCAGGAATAGACAGTATGATGGGATTCTAGTCTCATGCAATGTTCAATTAGATGAGTGGTACCTTTTATTTAGATGGTACTAGTAGGACCCCAGGTCATTTTTACTCTGTATCCTGCATATTGGATTTTCATCTCTATTTCCAGATAGAGAGAAATGAGTATTTAATGGCCATTCAAAGAACTTAACTACTGGCCAAGACATGCATCCTAAGTTATAAGTAACTGAGTAGGTCCTATGTAAAGTCAGGAAGTTCCTCCCCAGTAGAATAGTCAATGCCTCACTGTGGACATGAGCCTTCTCTCTCTTTTTTCTTTCCCTTGATTTTCCTGCTCATAGGCAGCTATTCTATCCTTTTCACACTAATCACACACAGCTAAACACATACCTGCTCCCCTACCCTTCTGCCTTGGGGGATGTATTTACGTACACTCGGTAAAAACAACCACCCTTGGGATATTATTCATTCTTTGTAGAGAATTCTTTTGAGGTTTTAGGATGAATTTCTTTTGACAAGTAACCTGTATCCATTTCTAATCATTGTTGAACTATCCCTGTCGCTGCTGGCTTTATCCTGTGACTACTCACATCCAAGAATGAGGTTTTTACAAAAGAAAAAAAAAGATTGAACTGCAATTGAGTGGCTGTTCAAGTTTTACAAAATGTCAGAGAAAAATATATCTTACCCGTGAGATAGACCATAGTCAGAGGACAACCTAATTTTTCCGCGATGCACATCACTGATTTGCTTTTCACTGTACTTTTCATTCTCTAGGGATTAGCATCAAGGTCTTTTCATGGGAAAAAATAAGTTAGAACCAAAAACAGAGAGTGTCATTATTCTTCAAATAATTTAATTACTCAGAAATGCTTTCTGGCGAAGCATATTTTCTAGCATCTTCCATCTTCCTGCTATTTATCCGTACTGCAGATTACCTCATTCATTAGTTCTGACACGGGATTGTATTTGTATCATTGCCTGACAGACGTGGTACATGTTTCAGTCTTAAAATATTCGACTCTGAGCTCAGCACTGCATACTTGGGAGATGATGTTAAATCAGCCTCAGAGACACACCTCTGTCATCATGCCAAATAACTCAGGGAAAAAATGATAAGGGTATAAGGAGATCAATAAGGCAAGAGAATGCGTGCTTTCAAAAGCAAGGCAAAATATGAGAAAGCCTATCAGTCAAGCATTGGGGCGTAAATAAGGCAAGAATATGCCATGTTTGAGACACCCTTACGCTATAGTGAACCATTATACTGTAAGTAGTAAATTTCCCTTACATTTGTCTAACTCCTTTACTATAGGTCATTCTAAAATACAGCCGTAAGACTCACTGGCACATTGATCAGTCTGCCATTGCTCTCCCTTCTGTCCTAACAGAACAAAATGAGGAGATGCCTGATGAATGCTGAAGACGTTGCCTAGGCCATTTAGATGTGAGTGGTCACAGTGGAACATTCTCTCTGCCTGACGATGATTTGTATCACACACATCTTTGTAAATATGAATTATGCAGGTGCATTTCTGCCCTTTGAAATGATATGACTCAACAGGGCCCTCGTAAGGATCCAGTTGCATTGGATTGTGGAAACTGACAATTTGGAAATTAAGCCCTTTATTGAGTAGTAGGTACTCAGATGTACATCAGAAAGTAATAGACTCTCTTTTATAGCCAGAAAACATGGCATTCTAAATTTGCAAAATACATGTGAATGACTCGCAGACACAGGGCAATAAAATTGATGAACACTTGGCAATTGTAATTTAGTTTTGTGGGCTGATGGTCAAGGGGACTTTGTGAAAGTGTCCCAGAGCCCTTGAATGTCAGGCTAGAAAGCGTGGTCTTTAGGCTATGAAGGATGTTTTAGGGTTTTCTTTTTTCTAATATGGGGACAAAGTATGAAAAATAATTTTAGTTTTAGGAAGATAAAGCGTAAAGCTGTGTGCAGGGCAGATTAGAGTATTTGGAGCTTGGGAAGAGGGACCACAAGTTGGAGACAGTTACGTTAGTCTGCATGTAAAGTGCTCCCAGGAACGAGTATAGAAACAGCAGGATGAATAGAAAAGACAGATGTGAGGGACACTGAGAAGGAAGCGTAAGCAGGACGTGGTGCCTGAGTGAAACAGAGCCATGAAATAAAAACCAGATGTATCCAGATGTTAAGTGACCAACACACAGTTCAGCTGTAAAAAACGGTCTCTAAGTTCAAGTTAAACATTCAATCTATAATGTACTATAAAATGCCCATGCTGTGATCTGGCGTGACACTTGGAGGTGCCCTTCAGAAGAGTGAGCCATTAAGAGAAGTGTCCAGAAAACATGGGCTAAAAGCACCTTGTAGGCAGAAACAACAGCAAGTGAGAAAACATAGCTGCAAATGAGCACGCAAAGCACTTACATCTGAATATGGGGGACCACCCATTGGGATGCCCATAGCAGTAAATATGTTTCCAACGTGAGAAGTGCTCCGAGACACGAGTATAGAAGTAGTGGAATGAATGGTGAAGGCAGATAGATGGGTCTTTTTCCATTTGTGTGGAAGAGGCGGAAAGGTGGGTCACAGAGTTAGTGTCAGCGGGTTTGCCTGGAAGCTGATGAAATGTAAGGCTGTAAAGCCCCTCCTTTCTTCCACCCCTTTCAATGTCCCATCTCTGATCTCATCTTCATTTTATATTCTTCTCTTTAAAAAAGGCCAGTGACCATCCCAAGTGTATAAACTCTAGCCCCACAAAAAGCGACCTTTTTTTTCCCATTGCCTGGCCATGTCTTCACATGGTCGTGTGGGTTTGGAAAATTTACAAAAGAAACATCTTAACCACAACTGGTTAAGACCCTTGGCCTTTGCGTTTCAGCTTCTGTATTTGCATTTTTCTCAGATGTGGGTGGGCATTTTAGAATATAGCTAAAGGGAAGTAAAGTGGCCAGTGCATTTCATTTGGATGAAATGAGATGTAGGTTTGTGTTATCACTAGCTGTTCTGTGGTGAAGATGGTTTCCAAGAACACTCAGACTGCCCGCTGTCCTGGGTGCTGGTGGCCGAAGTATGCTGCCACAGGTCCTGCTGAGGCAGGCGTGTGGCCTCTGACACCTGGACTGAAAGTATACGGAAAGTCTGAGAAGAAAAAGATTTGCAAGATATGGAGCCAAAAGATAATTGTATGCAAAATTCTTCCCATTTTTTTAATCCTCAAATTTACGATGCCATCAATTTATAAGCTATTAACCATTAATGAACTGTGAAACCGAAGAAAAAACTATTCTAAGCTATCAATAAAAAATACATTTTTACTAGCCACTAGAAGACAAATTATCTGTTTCTTCTCTGTATAGAAAATGCAAAATTACTGCTATATGATGAGGCAATCAAGGAGTATGCAGACCAAAAAAAAGAAAAATGAAAAACAGAGGGAAAATTAGTTTGAAGTGTGTCAGGGAGTTAATGTTCTTATTTTCAGCATTTTTGGTATTTGTGTTACATGACAACTTTTTAAGGTCAATAATTTGTCTTCTTTTTCATTCAAAATAATATTCATTTTTATACCTAATTTTATAAATTTTATTTATTTTCTCTTACAGAGTCCCTGAAATTGTATAAGTTTCAGTTACTACCAAATTTGGATGTGTCCTTATTGGGGGGGTGGACCTTAACATTCACAATACAATATATAAACAACCCTGACCCATCCATGAAGACCGTTATAAGGTTGAGCATCGGCTATGGTCTGAATGTTTGTGTGTCTGTAGAAATTCGCAGGTTAAAATCCTGATGCCCAATGGGATGGTACAAGGAGGTGGAGTCTTTGGGAGGTGCTTAGATCATAAAAGTGGAGCCCGCATACATGAGAGTAGTGGTCCGATAAAAAGAGACCCTACAGAGACCTCCTTTGCCCTTTGCATTGTGTGAGGGTACAGTGAGAAGTCTGAGACCCAGAAGAGGGTCGTCTCTGACCTTGCTCGCACACTGATTTTGAAATTCCAGCCTTCAAAATGGTGAGGAATAAAGTTGTGTTATTTTGTGTCAGTCTGTGGTGTTTCATTATAGAAGCCTGAATGGGCTGAGTCAGCCTCCGTTGCTCTCAGTTTCCATGGGGGTCAGCCTTTCACTTCTTCTTGTCTAACTCTACTCTGAATGTCCTAGTTTTCTAATCGTTATAATAGGGACTAGCTGCGTGGTTTATACATTAGTGGACTATATTAGTATTCCCTAAAACACTATACCCAGATTCAAGCTAAAAAAAAAAAAGTTCAGTGTCTGCATAGCATAGTATTTGAGAAATATATTTAAGTAGGACTTTACCACTGGTTCATATCAGAAATATGTGTTCAAGTCAAAATTGTAATAAACTATAAAGTCAGGAAGATCTCAATAAGTAGCGTTATTCCACTTAGAAGTTTTAGGAATTATAACTAGTTTAATTCAGGAAAGTATTTTCAGAAGTACACAAGAGATTTTGAAGTATGGCCCATGGGGAGGAATTGTCCATCATTTATTAATACTCCACCGCTGGCAAAACAAATGTAAAATAATTATTTTTATTACATTCTATAATAGAACAAGTGTGATGCATTCTAATACACAGGGGATCTCCCATGGAAATTTGAGTTTAAATAGTGAATAAATTTGGAAGTCAGTTATCATCTTCCTGACTTCCCACAATTTCTCTGTGTCTTCAAAAAAACTTTGAGATTAGGTAGGAATAAGACATGTTGATATTGCTTGGTCACTGGAACTAGCATGTCAGCTACAGCCATAATTTTATTTTTATTCAGTTCATAAGCAAGTCTTATCTGTATATGACCTGCTGGGGTATAAACGTAGCTCAAAGTAAATGGAACACTTTGGGTCATGCCATTCTCAGTATTCTAATCAAGAGTACGCATGGGCAAAAACATACGCCTTTTTTTGCCTTCATCTGTGTCCATGCACAAGATTGCAGATTGTATCTATAATGAAAATCGATGGCCAAATTAGAGGCACGTCTGTCTGTCTGTCTTTACAAATTGCTAGCACGACAGAAACTGGCCTTGCTGGCAGCCTTAGTACAGACTAAAATGACTGACTAGTAGAATCCAAGAAAATAAAAGGAAACATGCCTTTATACATAGCACAGCCAGCCTCAGGGTGAGTAGATGGTCAACACTGTAGAATATTGTAAAATCCCAAACAAGGCTTCTCTACCAGTGATGCGAGTGCTGGGATCTCAGGCTTCTGTGTGCTTCTCTGGTGTGATCCATACTTCAGTGACCCTCACTTTCCTCTGCTGAATTCAGAACATAACACCAGTAGGTGCCTGTTTTCACTGGATAAAAAATACTCCTGTGCCAAGAAAAACAACTGTTTAAAATATGAGTCTACAGATAGACTATAATTTATCTGAGTAAAAGCCATTGCTCTGTTAGGAAGTTTTATGTTGCTATTCCATTTTTTCATTTTATTTTTATCTTTATTATTACTGATTTCTGCAAACCAAAAAAAGAAAAGCAATCAAATTAGTTTCATGTATTGTCTTTGAGAACTCTGGTTATATAACTTGACCAGTCCACGTTTCCATTTATCCCGATACTTAAAGTGATCACTGTGAGTTGTAAAATGTTGTTCTTTGTTTACTATGAAAAGCATAGCTTACAATAAAATAAGCAGACATTCTAGTAAGAATTAGCCTTGGACATAGGCACTCTTTTTTCTTACACTTTAATAAAAATAAATATAGACCACATTTTGGTGCATATCAAGTTTCTCCTTCATTTGCTTTCTATCCTATCGTTAAATGTGCTGCTAACTTGATGCTAACTTCACCTGCATGGACTGTTTCTCTAATTTTGTTTCTTTAGCATTTAAAGAAGTAATGGCCATTGCTTATATTTTATCTTTTAAAATATTTTCTCATAATAGTATTTAGCTTTCTATATTATTGTGGAATTTACATGACTCCTAGTTAGAATCATGCAGCACCGAACTATGGCAATACATTCTGAGAAATGCATCCTTTGGTAATTTTGTCCTTTTGTGAACATCACAGGGTACCCTTATGCAAACCTAGGTGTATTCCTATTATGCACCCAGGCTACAAAACCTGTGGAGCATGTTACTGTACTGAATCCTGTAGATAACTGTAACACAATGGTAAGTATCGGTTTATCTAATCACATGTAAACATTAAAAAGGTACAGTAGAAATGTGGTGTGCAAGATAAATAGCACAACTATTGAGGGCACTTACAGTGAATTTCCAGACTGGCAGTTGCTCTGGGTGAGTCAGTGAGTAAACAGTTTGTGAATGTGAAGGCCTGAGACATTACCGTGCAATGCTGTATACATTATCAACCATGTATATTTAGGCTACATAAATATATATAAAAATATTTTTCTTTCTTCCACAATAATTTAGCTGTAGCTTACTATAACCTTTTTGATTTATAAACTTTTATTTTTTTTTTAATTTGAAAACTCTTTTGCAATAAAACTTAGCTTAAAACATGAACACTGTGTGGCTGTACAAAAATATTTTTATATCTTATTCCTTAAACTTTTTTGTATTTTCCTCTACTTTCTAAACTTTTTGTTAGAAACTGAGATATAAACAAACACACATTAGATACAGGGTCAGAATCATCAGTATCACCGTCTTCCAGCTCCACATGGTGTCCCACTGGCGTCTCTTCAGGGACAATAACACACAGGGAGCTGTCATCTTTGATGATAATAATGCTTTCTTCTGGAACACCCGCTGAAGGACCCTTTTTGTGAAGGTGTCATTCTTTTCAGAAATATGTGCAGGGTGATTTACTTGATTATTTTTACCATAGATTTGCTTGTAAGCAAACAATGTATCATGAGCATTCTTCTTTATTAGTGAAGATTTTTGCTGTCGAGGTCCAGGTTTTCAAACTTTTTAAGGAGGTCATTGAGGTCTGCAAAAGCTTCTGCTAAACCCTTCACTGTGGATTTTCTTGAGGATTTTTTTCTTCTCCTATAGTTTCCTTTTCTCTTGCCTCTTCTTCAGCTGTGCATTCCTGTCCTACTTCCAACAACTCTTCCAGGTCCACCTCTAGGAGCTGCTCAAAGCCATCCCCGTCCACAGCCAGGTTAATGTGGTTTGCCATCTCAGCTGTAGCCGTGGTGATCTTTGCACCTCTTGCACAGCTGTGTTAGAACAGCTAAGTCATCACTAGGTGATAAGACTTTTTCAGCTCCATTATAATTTTATGGGCCCAAGGTTATACATGTAGTTCATTGTTGATCAAAACATTGTTGTGCAGGGAATGATGGCTTATGTTCTGTTATATGAATGTTGTATCATGGGTTAAATTAGCAGTCTTTGGTATAACTTTTCTCTAATGAGATCCCTCTTTCAAGTCAAAATTCTGGGCAGAAATTCTTAAAATCAGCAGCTTCCAGAGATCTGTATATAAGGAGCTTCGATTTCAGGCTGCTTTGCTGCACGGCTGTCCATGTTTTGTAAACTTGAAAAATTTGCTTACCAAGTTTTCCATTCTGTATGATGTTGGTTATAAGGAGTGAACAGATATTTGTGTATTGTATATTATGCATGTAAGTTAATATGCAAAGCTAGTTTATTAACATGTTTAACTCCACACACTGGTATTTCCTGCATTAAGGAATACTGTAAATCTACCAATATTATGATCTCAAGGAGGCAGCCTTTATCATTATTCCAGTAGTTAATGCTATATTTTTGCTTTTGTGCTGGATGCTGTCATAATTTAGTTTCTTAGGTTTGGTCATCTCTGTTTGGATTTTGCTGAAGATGTGATCAAATTTATGGTGTTAATGGTCTTTTCTCAGAGTTTAAAGTGGGCCCTGAGTGTTTGTACTGGAAGGAATGATGACGTAATGACATTCTCTTTTCAAGGAGCTCTCTGTTGGGTAATGAATAGGGAGGTTCTCTGAGTCCCATCTTTAAGAAATTCTTATATTTCCTGTGCTGTTTCTCCATTAGATCATGGGGATTTACTAAATCAGTCTGCACATTCTGCCCACATACTCTCTCGCAGTGCTCTCTGAACCTAGAAGCAGAGACAACCACCGAGAGATATTTATTCTGTCTTCCCAGGGTATTTCTAGCTTCTTCTTTACTACTCATGCATTTAAAACCCTTTCCTTTGTTTGTGTCTTCTAGGATGTTAGGCCATTGAATAGCAAGCATTTCACCTACAGTCCCATCCATTTGGCAATCCAGCAGGGAGCTGGAACTGGCTCTTCCCACTTGGGAGAGCTGATTGCTAACTTCTCAGAAATTTCCTGAAGCAGCAGGTTGAAGTGTTAGCAGGTGAAAAGCAGCCAAATAGAAGTATTTACATGACAAAAACAGCAAAGCTATACTTCAGGGTTTTGTTTGTTTTGCTTTGCTTTGCTTTGTTTCACTTTGGTTTGTTATCTCAGAGTCCTGGATTACCCGCACAGTGCTTATTCTGAGCTGGCTTTCTGATTGGATTCCCTATTCCAGCCGATTGGCCTTCTACAGACTGAAGCAGCCACTGAGGCTTCTTTGGGGAAAGAAAAGGGATGGTGACTTCTGGAAAACTCTTGGCGATTGTACTTTAGAAAAGGCTTGTCTTTCTGTTTGTCAAGTTGCACAGGTAGCTTTCGAAACTGAAGCAACTTTGGAAATGTATAGCAAGTGCTTCAGATGGAGTCAATGTATGATAATTCCATTTTATATAATAAACTATTTGCAAGTCACCCAAGACACATATCATACAACTTGTTAGAAATGAAGGAGATAATTAAACTGAAATAAAGAGTTTAAGCAATTGTTTACCCACAAAGTCTCCTTTCAGGGCAGTGATTCTTAAAAGCCTAATTATTTTTAGTGTTAAAAGGTATAAAATTGGTATAGTTTATTTTCTGTATATAAAAGCCATTTTAGTGAAGGGCATGGACATTTAGTTATTTAACTGATGAGCTTTTCTCACTTATCAGAAGAATAAGATATATTTGGCAGTGCTATATCTGATTTGAATGAGTGTATTCACAATTTATAGTTAATTTCTTTGAGTCTGTACATTCTAAGCATGACTTCCCTTTTAAAAGTCTATGTTCATCTTTAAAACAAAATCTCCTGTCTTGCCATAAGTTTATCTGGTGACAATTAATGTCAGTAGCTAAGATAGTGCTAACTAAGCCTAATGTCTCATTAATGACATTTATTTGTAATCTAGAGAATTTCAGTTTGACAACCATCAGTGGGCATTTTACTTTGCATTGTGAGATTTTGAACCTGGCAAACCAGAGTTTTCTAAATCAACCAATGGACCAACCCACATACTTCTTACTCAAAAGAAAATTTTTGCCATGATAACAATGAGTGTTATAAATATGCTTTAGGATTTATATGATAATAATAACTAACAACTATGGAGTACTTACTGTGTGCCAGAGTTTATTCGCAGTGCTTTACACATAATCACGTATTCAAAATGTTTAACAGTTTTCTAAAAGCAGTTATTATCCTCAGATGAGGAAACTGACTAAAAAAAACGAGGTAATTTACCCAAGGTTGTACAGACAATAGTGGTGAAGCAGGATTTGAACCTGGATGGTGGGGCGTCAAGATCAATGCTCTTAGGCCAATAACAGGAACACCTCCTTCTTCTTCTTCAGCCTTTGGAGAGTCTACCAATCAAGGGCAAATACTTTTGATTTGCAAGTCTCTGAAGCTTTAATCATTTGTCTTTAAAGGAAAAGAGTGACTTGGAGAAGGAAAAGAATTGACTTATCACTGGGGATAATTCATTTTCTTGATTATGGAAAATATCACTGGGCAGAAAGAATCTTCAATAAATACACAACACAGAAGATACATCAAAAACTGGATATATTCTTGCACTGGACAATGTGACTCAGTTGGTTGGGCATCATCCCACACACCAAAAAGTTGCCGGTTTGATTCCTGGTTAGGGCATGTGCTTGGGTTGTGGGTTTGGTCCCTGGTCAGGGCACGTGGAAAAGGCAAACCAATAGATCTCTCCCTCTCACTTCAGTGATTCTTTTCCTCACCCCCAGCCCCGCTCTGTAGAATCAATAAAAGAAAAAAAGGTTAACTGGATATATCCACACTATTGTGGAAATACTCTAAGGAGCAAGCTGAATTAACTTAAAATACACTGAAAAGTGAGTTCATTATTAGAGTTTTATAATTATAAGATGTCAAATTTTGAATGTGTAGATATTTCATACATTTCTGATTTAAATATTGAAATAAATTGATAATGACATAGTTATTTTATTGCTTGATTGTTTTTGAACTTGGGCATTAATTTATCTTCATAATTACTATTTCATGGCACAAAACAGGATAAATGATGAAAATATATTCACAGAAAACTGTCTGTGGTAGTGCTCCTTTCAATTTTTATGAAGAAGAAATTATTTTGCATGTATTACTTGCTGTTGTATTTTGATCTGTGCTCTAATATTGCCTTTTTGACAAAATGATTGTGTTTTGCAGACTAAAGTTCTCAGAGTTAGGACTTTCAAAGCATAGGTTCTATTTACATTTAATTTTGCTACCTCCATAAAACACAAATAAATTGGTTATAAAACAACACAACTATTTTATGTCATGGAATATAGGTTACTGTTTATGAATGCTCTGAACTGACCTAGTTGTTCACTGTAAAGAAGGCTTTCTTCTTCTTTTGCTTCTGTTCAGTAGAGAGAGAAATAGGATTGATAGAGTAACATGCTACTTGAGGATAGGGTTCCTCCTCTTTTGGGTAGTGCAGGGAAAGTGAATGATGTCACACTGAAAATGCAGAGCTTCCTCCCTAGGAAGGAAGCTTGTCTGCCCAAAACAGGAACATTTATTCTTTACTGGCAGTTTCTCTCAATTGCTCTCTTTTCTTGGTATTCAGCAATTTTACAATACTGATACCAAGCTTTGTTATTGGCTAAAAACAAATAAAACCCATTTGATTTCTCCCACAGATTATACTTTACTTCCCGGAAATCTCTTAATAATATCCATTTGGGGTCAAGGGAGGTATCAGTGGAGGGAAAGATTTTATATGCCAAAATGTAGACCTATCAATGAGGGGGGAAAAAAAAACACTGAATACAATCTCTACTGAAAGAAGATCAGTTGCATTCAAAGAAATCTATGAATAGCAGCATAGAAATCATGACCGTTATTTTGCTCAGCACAGTTAGACACTGTAGATGTGTTGTACAGTGTGGGAGATGATGCATTTCACTTGGAATAGTGATCTGCCTCAGCAATGTGCAATGGAGCTTTCTGTGATGACGAAAAAATTCTGTGTCTGCCTGTCCAATATAGCAATTGTTAGCCATGTGTTTTTAAACATGTGGCTAGTGCCACTAAGGAACTGAATTTTTAATTAATTTAAATTAATTATATTTACATTTAAATAGGCTATTCTATCAAACTTCACGTATCTGGAGTTAACTGTGGAATTCACTGGAGTGAGGACTGCTTAGCTTCACTCAGGTCCTGGATATGATGCAGAATAGTTAAACAAACTTGGAAAGTCACTTAACCTCTCCAAGTCTCAGTATTCTTGTATTCTCATTTTCAATGTGGGAATAATAATAGTGCCAAGTTCTGAGATAATTAAACAAATCAATTAGTATAAAGCGCTTTGAACTGTGTCTGATATATAATATATTCTCAATATACATGAGCCACTGCTCTCCTTATTAATTATTTTGTGACCTTTGTAGATTTTAATGGTGTAGAAACTGAAAAAGAGATGGAAATGAAATAGGTCTAACATAACAAACAGAAAATGCTATGAAATAGGTTAGAATTTTAAGTGATCCCCGAGGAATGACTGAGATTTAGATTTAGTATTTACAAAGTACTTACAGGCTGACCATATATTCTAATTTGCTTTGGGCGGTCTCAATTTATAGTTTGTGTTCTGGTTTTATTATTAATATTTCCCTGTTTTGCTCTCAAAAGTGTTTCACACGTGTTTGTAAGATAAGTTTTGGAGCCACACTGGAATAAGGTACAGAAGTACTGCCCAGGCATTCCAGGTAGAAGGAGGAAGACAAAATACGGTATAGATACAGATGTGACCACGGAGTGGCATGAAAGCTGAAAGAACACTTGGAAACAGAGGAAAACAGAATTAGATATGGCCTAGAGAGACATAATGGAGGTGAGATGAAAGCTTGGATAAGGAAATTACATTTGGGTTTAATGCTGTTTATGATATTATTCCATTTCTCCTGAGTCAACACAGATTCACTTTCAGAAAAAAAAAATCTGATTTAATTGGACAAAGTTGTTTGGTGGATCAAAAGGGCCTTATAACATTTGGTGTTTTGATTAGCCTTCCATTATTCATAGTGATTTTTGCTATACATGATTAAAAATCAGATTCTTTATTTAGATTGTCCATTAGCTATAAGTAACCAAATCAGTAATATGATTAGTTAATACAAAAAGTCGATCGAGTGTAATTATGGCTTATTATATCTGTTTTCAGGAAGAAGGGAAAACTTTGAATGTGTTCATTCAATTGCAGTAAAGTACCATGTCAACATACCTTCGGGCAGTATTCTTTAAGCTACACTTGTTGGTCTCCAATGTTTTTAGGTCAGCGTACCAGACAAAGCTAGGGGATTTAATTGTTGACACTATTACTGATTATAATTTCAGGAAAATAAAGACTATATTGGACTATGAAATATAGAAGATTATAAAACAATTAGGAAGAGAGTTAATAGAGATGATGGAAAACAAGAGTAAACAATTAGTGTTAATTTTTAATACTTTTTCACATCTTTAATTGTTGTTCAAGTATAGTTGTCTCCATCTCCCCTACACACACCCCTATGCCAGCCCTCCCAACTGCCCACCCTTGAACCTGCCCCTTTTTGTTTTTGTCCATGTGTCCTTCGGACATGTTCCCGAAAACCCTTCCCCCTTTCTATCTTATAAGGTACAAGAATGCAACTGAAGTGTAATTGGTTTGCTCTTCACAAGATGTCCTCTTTATTTCTGATTGCATTCTGGATCGAGAAGCTGACCCAGGGGCCCAGAGAGCTCCACAAACAGTTGATGGTGACCTGTTCTGGATTCTCATTCTTTTCCCAGTGATTCTTGCCCATCGTAAAGCAGCCCTTTGAGTGGGTCTCTCATGGGTGTCCAACCTGCAGCACACGGGCCACATGTGGCACAGGATGGCTATGGATGTGGCCCAACACAAAATTGTAAATTTACTTAAAACATTATGAGATTTTTTTTTTTGCAGTTAGATGTCACAGTGAATTTAATGGGTGGCCCAAGGCAACTCTTCTTCTTCCAGTGCAGCCCAGCGACGCCAAAAGTTTGGATCACCCTGCAGGTATTCCTAGGACACACAAAGTAGTAGTCTGATACAGGGATTGCAGTCACTTTGGTACTTCTGGAGAATTACTGTTACAGTGTAGCAGACATGGTGATCCATAGCTAGGGAACCAACTGTGGCTTTTTTTTTTTTTTTTGCAGGAAGCAATAATTATCAATATTGGAAGCATGAGCTGTTTGGGTTGTTTTCCAAGTCTAGACCTGACTGTTTAAACTCCTGCTGCAAGCACCTCACATTTTGAAGTGTGTTTTTTGTTTTTCTTGAAAGGGATCAAGAGTTGGTCAAATGCAGAAGGGTTGGGCAGAGACCATATGGCATTGGCATTTGGAAAATTGCCCAATCTTTATAAAAGGCGATTGGGATCATTTATAGCAGCCCTCTTCCCTAAGTTGTAAATTTGTTAATGCAACTGGTTTGTCGGTGCTTAAAATGAACAATAACTAATTCGTGTTTTCAAGTAGATGCATTTTAAATGTCATTTACTATCTAAACCTCTGAACGGAATTCAATGACTTTAGATGAAGCCTAGTTGTAAATAATACAGAGCAGTGTGTAATTATGCAATCTGCTGAGGTTTTGAAAACTAAGATTTAGAGCGAAAGTGAATCTCATCCCAACAGAATTTTAATAAAACCCCAGTAGTGACTTGTAAATACCTTGAAACTAATTAGCCATTCCATCCACAGTGATTGTTTCATCACTGCTTAGTTATCGCTTTTTTTGGTTCCTGATGAAAATGGCAAACCACTGTTCTAACGACATAGTTTCACCTCAAGAATAGTGACCCCTATGCTGAAAAACAAGAAATGATTAACTCTTCTAGCTCCCCCTGAAAGGTAAGTTCTTCCAACTAGGGCTGAGACAGCAAATGTTTATTTTAAGCATCTGCCTCCCGATGGTGTTGCTGCAATTGATCAGAACAAAAAATATTTATTGGATATTGACTCTGTGCCAGGCACTGTGCTAAATATTTTATATGTCACTTGTACAGTAAAGCCTCATGACAGTCCTAAGAGGTGAGATCATCATAATCTCTCTTTTTCTTATGACGGGACGTTTAAGTGCCCAGTTAGTGGCAAAGCAGGCCGCTCGGTGGGCAATCTGGGGCCCTCAAACGCCATATTACCACTGTTGACAGGAACTATTACCTAGACCAGTTGGCAGAGAATGTGCAAATGATTGCCTTTTGTGCAGAATTCTGTCCTTTATTGCTCATTTCCATATCCAAGCTGTGGGTAGCAAGAGGGAAGTAGGGCAGGTTTTCACCAAACTCTATTATAAAAGGTGTAATTGAAACAATTGTTTTCTATAGTTATATTCTACATAATGGAGAGGCAATTGCCTGGTATAAACTTGCAAAGTGATAATGTATGTGGTTGATGAAACTCTGTCTAAAATTGCATGGCTTGCCTTAGATATTAATTTAGCTGCATTTGTTATTGCTTGCATGGACAGTATTCATATTCACACTCATTTGAGGCCATTATAGACACTCCAGTGATCACTGCAGTTTTTTCCATGTCCACCCTCTCCTGTCGTGTTGATACTAGAGGAGAGGTCTGCAGAAGCAAGGTCATGTGGAAATTACACTGTCTGGGAGAGGAATCCAATAGCCCGCAGCAGCGTTATCCACCAAGCAATGGATTACATGTGTACGTGCAGGCTAAATAATGTATGATTTAAGACAGGAATGTGGTTTATATTCATTTTTGGATAGTGAAAGAGTTGGCATGTCAGTCCCATGAGAGCCTTTATCCAGGGCTTTACCCTTGAATGGATGAAAGAGTACAAATTCTATTGCACCGAGGATGAATAAAAACAAATTGAGGAGCCCATCAGCAAAACAGACTGCTGCGTGGTGCTGTCCAAGGCTACGGCTACTCCACAACCACCAGACCAACTGCTTCAGGGGCCTGCCAGCAACCAGATGCCGGCAATAGAATTGTCTGAAGTTTGGCACCCCGGCTCTGTGATTCCCAGCCAAGGGGAATTGCATGCAAAAAATATTTTAAATTCCCTTTGTAAGAGAGTTATGTTTTCAATCAGAGGAAGGAGTATATTTCAGACACATTCTCCTTGCTAATGAAATGTGGCATATCGACATTTCAGTTGCATGGGGTGGAGGCATGGGGTGGTGATGCCATATGTACTTACGGGTAAGAACTTGAACTTCGGTTAGGCAGTGGGGTTTTTCAATGAAGTCGTTTCTAGGCGATTGGGTTAGTGTCATTATTCAGTGAGGGGTACTGTAACTGTTCTTCAAAGAGAGTGACTGGATCTGTTCAAAGCTCTGATTGTCAGAGCAGCAGTTTTACCCCCTTAGGGAGCATTTGGCAATAGCTGGAGACATTTTTAGTTTCCACGTCATGATGAGGGAGTAGTACAACAGGCATCTAGTGATAGAAGACGGGGTGCTGTTAAAGATTCTACAACGCACAGGACAGCCACCCACAGCAAAGGATTATTCTGTCCAAAAGGTCAGTAGTGCCGAAGATGAGAACCCTAGTGTAAAATTATCTGGCTAGTATCTAAATATTGCAGCCCTGTCTTTAGACAGTGATTCATCTAATATAGTTTGACATTGTATAAAATGTGACTTTTAATGATTTACTTTACCCTACTGATGTATGAACAACATTTACTGGATGTGCCGAGTGTTTTCTGTTAAAACAAACAAAAACACAGTTTGCATCCTTCTGTAGTTTACCTCCAAAACACATAGGGAGTAGAAAGTTGTGCGGTGAACCTCCTTCCAAATCCACACACACAAACCACACGTTTTACAAGAATGTAGGAGGACCCGGTTGGTTCACTTTTCAAACTTGAAAAATGAGGCATATTAACAAAGCACACTAAATGAATCAGCTGTTTGGGATGATCTACAAGCCAGTTCATTTTCCTGTTATTAAATAACAAACCATGGATCTTGACAAATGAACCCCACTAGTTTGTCATTATTTGAAAAACTCACAACATGCTTGCTTCTGACGGTCCCTTCCCTTTCTAAATTAAATTTTAAGATTGACCTTATTTAAATTCCGATCGAGGGAGAGAGCTTGTTAACCTTCATTTTGACTGTGCATTGTTTATCATCATCACTCTTTCCTGCCTCCTTTATAGGGGGCTCACCAGGCTCCTTCTCTGTCACCCTGCAGGGCTCACTGCACAGCACCTCGTTGGGTTTTTATTGGCACCCCCCATCATTAACAGGTGAAGTTCTGTCGCGTGGTGGGGTCTGTAGGGCTTCTGGAGTCCGACTCCCTCAGTTCAAACTGGGGCTCCAGCTTTGTGACCTTGAGAAGGTCATGTGCCCTTTCCGTGCCTCAGTTTGCTTGGTTGTCAACTGAGATGGGTATCATGGGCCTCATTAGGCTGTTGGGACGGCACCATGCAGGGCGCTGAGCAAGCACGCATCAAATGGTACCTATGATTACTAGAATCTTAGTCTTAAGAATAACATCTCCAAAAATGGATGCCACGTCATTTTACTTGATCTCTTAAAGAGAGATCTGATACTAATTCCCTGATTTGGCCACTCCAGCATGTGTCTGAGAAGGCTTTAGTTCAGATCCCATGATCCCTCACAGACCCTCCCAGCAATGCCACCCTATAAACATCTACAGTACAATCTGCACCCTTGCCAAGCATATACAGTTTTGAGAGATGTCCTCTATCTTCCCCTTCAATCCAGTGCCATCCCAAGCCCTTCTTTTGAAAATCTGCCTTTTCTACTGGTTTTAACCCCTGACACGGCGAATTCATAGCAACCCCTTGCCCGGTTGCAGCTCAGTGTTACAGTGTTGAGCAACCCCAGACCTTAAGTCCTCACTGCTCCTAAATAGAATCTGTAAAGCATGACTTTGAGCATTATAGCAGAGTCAGTTTCATCTGAAGGAAAATATTCTTTTTACTAACATTTTAAAAGTCCTTCCTCAGGGCCTCAAACTGATTTAAAGGCTAATCAGTGATAAAATTCTGGGTTCACTTAAAGACAAGGAATTGAGAAAGGAATCAGTCACATCTAACCACTTTTAATCAGGGAAGTGGCTGCTGTGAACTATTAACCCCTAAAGATTATTGATGCTTTTTTTTTAAGATGCTGTAGTTTTAGTTATTTGTCTTTGGCAGCCAGAGCATACAAAATTTCTTTTGCTTTCCACAAATTAATCCATTTCAGCCTGTGCATTTTTGTCAGATATTCCCAGAACATTCAGCCAATGTTTTGTTGATTAAAAGATGTGTATTTTGCAAATGGGTGGAGAGGAAGGAATGTATAATTCTCAAGGTCAGGGAATGATTTACAAGGCAGACAACTACCTGAGTCACTCAGTGCACCATGGACATGTAAATGACGTGTTAAGAGTTAGGGAGGGTGTCAGCACTGGGTCTGAAAACCTATGGATTAATTGGTTCAGTAACACTGGGAAGGTCTACCTCTTCCAGAAGAATTTCTCGAATTCACAAACAAGAATATGATGGAGAAAAAAAAACCCCACCTTTGTGTAGTGTTTCAAAGGGCTTTTGAAATACATCCTTTCTCCACAGCGGTCCGGTGCTTCCACTCCTATTCATAAATTACATACCTTGTTTCCGTGCACACAAGTTCCTGCTACTCATTCCAGCTTTGATTTGCTTTTGACTGTTTTGTTTAATTTTTTTCCAGTGAATACATTGGGCCCTTTGCAGGGCACATTTATTGTTTTAGGCACCATGCAATTTACTAAATGGCAGTCCAGTTATGTAAAATGCTCCCAAAGACCCCTGAGGGAAAACAAAGGAATTAAGTAAACACCTATTGATCATCCTGTAGTTGGTGCTTTCTTATTTGATCAGTCAAGGGCTCAGTCTGAACTGGTCCATCTGATCTGCGATCTATAAAGCTACCGACATTTTTCTGGCTCTCTGGTGGTTTAAAAGGCTAGACAGTAGGAACAACTGCTTTAAACAAAGCCTCATTTTAAAAGAAGCCTGAGTACAGAATGGAATTCAAAGAATTTAGAGGGAGGGGAGGTGAAAGTGGTAAAAAAGAAGGGAAAAAAAAAAAAAGCCCTGGGAAGTTTAAGAGAAGGAAGCACGGGAAGTGGAAGATATATACCATCTGTCCTGTTCTGAGACACAAGACACCAGGATGCTACTTCAGCCAGGATGTATTGAACACCTACTAAGTGCGGGGTTTGTAAAGAGGTGGAGCTTAGGGGTTACGGGGTTTCTCAGGAATGAAACACGATTCTTAGGTCAAGAAGGAATGGTTTTTCATGCCAGCCAAGAATCTTTATGCAGTTATTAAGTGCCAAAACGCAATGACTATATGACATTTCACTCAAATACTGAGAACAGAAAATCTTGTCCTGAGTAATTCATTTTGAAATCCCACGTTAAAAATGGTGGTAACAAATTAATACTAAAGATAAGACTGAGAAAATGTTTATTTCAGAGAAGGAAGCGAGAGGCTCTGGGTTTCGCTCCTGCCATTCCTCCCCTGTGACCTTCCCATTTCTTAAACAAAATGCCTCATGACCTTAGCCTTTTCGTGTTTGCATTTGACTATTCTGTCGTCTTCCCCCCACGGCCCCTAGTTAATAAGAGGAAAGCCTGAGGGAAGGGAAGGCAACAGGAAGTTTGAAGCCCTTTACATAGGAAGTGGTTCAGATGCTGGCCTGAAGAAAAGTGGGAACTTAGAGGAGAGGTTGAGTATAGAAACGAATCTCTGGGAGATTTTGGTAGCTGACTGTATTTTGAGATCTAGGATTAGGGAACAGATGAAGCTAACAGCAAGGTTTCTAGCATGGAGGCTGGAAGAATGACAGCAACACAGAAAAAAATGGGATAGTTGTAATGGGTTAGCTGGTGTGGAAAGTCGGGTGTTGAGAGCAGATAGAAGGAGCTGCCCTTTGGCAAACTGTATGTAAGAGGCATTGTCTTAGAGTCAGTTGGAAATGTGGACTGGGGAACATCTGAAATCCTGGAAATACGTGTTAAACAGACTGTTATAGCAGGAAACAAGGCTGGATACTACTAAAATGTGGCCTCTTGTGTGGGTTAAAGGCTGTGTTTATTCAATTTTTATTGTACATCATGCAGCCTAAGTATTTATTAAGCACCTACTTGCTGTTTGAAGGGTACATATTTCCCACCCCTGATAAGACAGCTAATGAGTCTTCAGGTTGAAATGCAGCCAAATATGTCCCCCATGGGAATCTGATGAATGTGTTTATTGTGTCTTTAGGTAGCATTCTGGGTTATGGTTGAGAATATTTGGGAGAGTTATATAGACCAATGTCACTGGCGATACAAATATGAATGAAAAATGTTATCATTATCATTATTTATTAATATTAGGTTTTTGTTATTGTTAACATTTATTGTGTATTTACTAATTTCCAGGAGCCATTTTGATTGCATCGGCTCATTGAGTTTTGGTAAAAACCCTATGACGCAGGAGAGTGCTATTTTTATCTTCCTCACAAGAATGAGAATGTTGAGTCTCGAAGAGGTTGAGGCACATTCCAAAGGTCACACAGCCAATAAGAGACTCCAGGGCCTCCAGCCCAGTCAGTGCAATTTTAGAACTTTTGCAGATGTGCCTGTATGAAAAAGAAATAAAGTATAACAAGTAATATATCTACTAATTTTGCCATGTATAACTAGAAAGACTCTCAGATTGCATATTCTAGGTTGCTGGAGGTCATTTTGTCACTTCTATTTTGTGACAGGTTAGAGAAGTAATGCCCTACTGGGGGAAATTTTACTCCCCAGGGACTTTAGCAGTGTGTGAAGACGTTTTTGGTTACCATAACTGGGAGATGGGTGCTACTAGATTCTGGTGGTAAGAGTCAACGATGCTGCTACCACCCTATAATGAACAGGACAGCCCCAGCAACAAAGAACTATCCAATTCGCTTAGTCAATAGTGCCAACCAAGGTTGAGGCCCTGGATTAGAGTAAAATAAAGGGAATCTTGACTGTGCAGTGTGAGACAGTGGTGGCTGAGTCTTGCTAACAAAGTATTTTTCACTGTGAAGAAGCAAGCTTGGGAAAGAGGAAAGAGATGAGATCGATTCATTTGTTTGTTTATTAATAGAATCACTATCTACAGTGTGATTTCTTGTTTTTTTTTTACTTGATTTTAGAGAGAAACAGAGACAGAGACGTCGGTTTGTTGTTCTATGGATGCGATCACTGGTTGGTTCTTATAGTAGTGTTTGCCTTGGCCAGGGTTGTCTCAGAAATTGTGCTGGAGAGTGATGCTGAGGAAACAATATAAAGAAGTTGCTTTGGAGAAAAGGAGGAAACAAGAAATAGAAATGAACCAAAGATGATTGGCTATTAAAGGGGTGCTAGGCAGAGCTTTGATGTCAAGAGGGAACTGGTTATTTTTTTTTGTTTTTTGTTTTTTTTGTCAAAGAGGAAGATGACATGCTACTTTACGGGTTTAAGCAAAATCACAGTGGACACGCTCAGGGGCCATAGGCTACTGTCAGGAGCACCTGGGAACTTGTCTTTGTCCCATTTATGGCAAACTTTGCTGATCTGAATACAGGGCCAGAGAGGGGAGAAAGCATCAGATTCGTTCTCAGAAGCACACAGAATAGTGATGTATAGAAGTGTGTGCATGTGTGGATTGGAGAGGCCGAGACATGTGCATTGCTTTCGAGGTGCTCTGCTGGCCTGGGACTAGGTGCTGGCTTTGTTTTTCCAGTAACAGCCTTTTCTGTTTCCAGCAGTCCTATGCACCAGCTCCCCACCCCATGGCTCCTCCCAGCCCCAGCACAAACAGCAGCAGCAACAACAGCAGCAACAACAGCAGCGGGGAACAGTTGAGTAAAACCAACCTGTACATTCGAGGCCTTCCACCGGGCACCACTGACCAGGACCTAATCAAGCTGTGCCAACCGTAAGTGCCCTTCTGCTCTCTGCGCCGTTTCTCACCCATGTGCTCGCCCACCTGGGCTCAGACCACACAGCACTGGGTTCTTATTCCCAATACACCCATTCATTGGAGTCTCAGGGAGGAAGGCTCTGTTATGTGAATGGGATTTAAATTTGAGTTTTAAGTCCAGCTTACTTTAGGTGATAAAATCTGGTTACTTCATGATGGGGAAGTGGAGGTTCTTGAGCAGGTATACACGGGCATACTGGCTGACATGCAGGTATTAACCAGAAGGATGACGGTCAAGCATTGAGTTGAGGCCTCAAACCTTAATGGCTGATGGAGTCAGTGATGAATCTCATGAAAATAGTTGTTTTTTCCCCCTGAAATATTAGTGCAAGAAATCACAAAAATGTGGCAGATTTCAGGATGGTTTTCTTCTGTATCGCAAAGATTTCCTGGCAAGTTCTTGGTAAATACCAGTTTGATGGGAACCAGGTAATTGGAGAACTCTAAGGCAAATTCTCTAGTTGCCTTGAAGGCATCTACTTCCAAGTTCAGTAAAGCTATTTTCCACCGAGGCCAAGAACTGCTAAGTAGCTTTATATTTTCTAGGGAATATGGTAGTGATTAAATGCCCTTCCAAAATGGTTTCATTTTTCTCTTATCTACCAACACATATTATTAACTCTCTCATTTCTGTGAACATAAATTAAACATATTTAAAAAGGTGAAAGATTTACATGACCTGAAGAAAAACCAGGGTATAAATTTGACATATTTAAGTTTACCCTCCAAATATAATTAATCATGTATAAAAAATTAAGGATCATAGATTTGTATTTTTGGATTATTGTCTGATGATTTTCAAGTATCAGCTCAGCTATTTGTTATTTTATTGTGCCTTAGCTGGGTATTTTTAAATTAGGGGAAAATATTACTCAAGTTTTCTTTTTCTCTTTTGCAATGCTTTTACAAGAAGGTTGAGAGGATATTTATTTTGTAAATTTTCCAACCTCTAAAATATTGGGAGAGGAAAACAAAGCAGACAGTATTTATTTGTCTTTGTTCTGGTTTTTAAGATTGGGAACAAACATCAAAACAACAGGAAGTGGCAGATAAACCAAAACACAAATACGAAACCCTATAACCAGTTGACTAGGCAGTAAATGGATTAGGGTGGGGACACTTTAAAAAAATTATTTAGAAGCAGTTTTGAAAACAAAATAAAGGACAAAAAGGTGCCGTGACTAAGATGTGACTATGTTAGGTTTTGGTCTATAAAATGTTGAGTTTGAGAATTACAAGGTAAATCACTCATTTTTATTATTTTTTTTGTGGTTCTTGCTGTTAGAAAAATCGAAACCATTTTTAAAAATAAGGTCTTGGAAAATATGAAAGATTGCAGACTTTTATGTTAGAAGCTTCCAACAAAGTATCTCCTGTAATGAAATCTGATGCGAAAAAGAAGGGTAGCTATTAACTTTGTTTTGTATGTGAATCTCATTCATAAAAAAATATTGGGTGGCACAGAAAGATTGTTTCCCATTTATAAAGCTCTGCTTTATACTAGTCAGAGCACTCGTTGCAACACAGGTTTCTGGGGCCCAAGACGTTCTGCTTCACTCAGCCTGGGGAGGAGCCCAAGCATACCCACTTCTCACAGGCTCCATGGGGTTGTTAATATTGGTGGATTTGGGGAGATGCATGTCTCTCTACAATAATAGGAAGATCACTGACTATTTCTTATGCATAAAATTTCACTTAATATATGAAGATTGTTGAGTTTGACTTCTGTGTATTACAACCTGTACAGCTACCATATGATCTTAGGGCAGATCACTGAGCCTTAGTATCCCCTTATATGAGGAGGTTACCTGTAATATCGTATGTGCTGGAGGTGGGTATGTGCTGGAGCCGCCTCTCATTAGTGCCCTAGAACCAATTGTTAAAGATTCTGGAATTCTATGAATGATTCGTTACAAACTCAGTATCTTGAAGCTGGCCATGGTGGGAGTATTTATATCACAATAATAAGGGAGCCCTACAAATCAGAGCTTTCAAAAAATTCTCTCTCTCTCTCTCTCTCTTTTTTAGAAAGAGCTAGTTTGTAAACATACCACTGATAGAGTATTATACTATAAAATTCTGTATTAATGTCTGTTTCTGCAAAAAAATGTTGCCAGAAATATATAAATGAAAATTACTACCTAAAAGAGCCTGTATTGGCATTTTAATTTAGGAAAGAGATTTAATGATATAGAAACTTTATTTTGGAGAAAATAAGTTTTGTTAATGTTTGCTATGTGATTGGAGAAATTTAAAGAACGTTAAGTGCACAGAGGGTAATGGTTACTTGTTCATATTAATTTTTGCTAGCTAATAATATGTGGCCCATGCTATTGTTATTATAAAAATGTTTATGGGTTCTCCAGCTACTGATGTGGTCTAGCCCTGGGGTTTATTGCTTAGATTTGTTTTTCTGTAGAATCTTACAGAACTAACATGACCAGGCAATGGGAATGTAGTAGAAATAGTTGCGCACTAAGATCTCAGTTTCACTCCTGGCTGTGCCATCAGCAAGGTACTGGCCGTAGACAAACAATTTGTCCCTTCTTAACTTTGGTTTCCATCATGTATAAAATAATCTATTGGAACTTGATAATATTTTAAACTTCTTTTATCCTAAAATTCTGACCTTTTACTGAGGACCTCATGAGTCAGTAATAACACCTGGTTCTGGGCCACCTTTTATGTCTTTCAGCAGGTCCCTGGTGAAGAGTTGTTGGGGCTACAACCTAAACAGATACAGCTACCTGGATATGACCTAATGGGTAGGGATGCATTTGGCACGAGGCCAGTGCAGATCACGTATAAAATCCTGTTTTGTCTCAGATAGTGTTGGTCTCTCACATTGCTCTTTACTACTTTACATTAGCAGTCTTTTGAAGGTGCAGATCATTTTGCATTTTGATCACTCATCCAAGACTTTAATTTCATCTACAAAACAGATACTGTTTTGTTGGTTTAAATGAACTTGCTATAAGGATCAATTTTCCATGTTTATTTCTATGAAATTATAAGTATTTTAGAGTTAATATTATCTTATAACATAGAAAATACAATATTTGCTTATCTCCACAGTAATAAAATGATAGAAAATAGAGATATACAAAAAAGGGCATATAGATATATCAAATTATCTGGAATTTAAATGCAATGTTCATATTAATACCAATGAATAGCGAGAAAATGATATTAAAGGAAAGCAATTGCATTATTTCACAATGAATAACCTGCGAGCAAATTGTTAGGTGTTCCATTCACATTCATCACCAAAGCCCTTATGTTTGAATTGCAAATAAAGTAAAAGAAATGAAGACAAGACTGAAAAAATAATGGATGTGACGAGTGACTTCACTCCATGGAAAATCTCCAGATAGACCTATGTTTTGAATGAATACATTACATTGTGTGTCTTGTAGGAGATGCCTTGTAATGCCTTCATCTTGAGAATTCTCAAGGACCTTTATTGTGTTTTCAATGAAGAAATATTTACAAAGCACCTCTGTTGCATGCCAGATACTGGCCTTGTTTTAGCAGAGCTTATACTCCCCTAGGAAAAACAGACCATCAATTAAATAATCATATAATTTGATTTAAAATTGAAACTATAAATGCAATAAGTGAGCATGGAACTAAGAGTCTTTGTAACATGAGATTATACCTGGATAGGGCCATGAGCAAAGGCATCTTTGAGAAAGTGACAGCTGAGCTAAGATGAGAAGGAGGAATTGGTCTGACTAAGTAAAGAAGGAAGGGAAGGACCTTCCAGGTAGAAGGAAATTCATGTGTGTGGATCCAGTGGCTGTGGGGAGGGCAGCAAAGATGAAAGGGTTGCAAATAAAGCCAATGTGGTTATAGCAGAGAGACAGTGTTGGTGTATGGGGTGATATAAGCTGGAAACATGGAGAGGAATAAGGGGATGATCTCTGTGTGTATCATGTGAGGAGCTTTTTTAAATTCTAAGAGCAATGGAGGAAATCACTGAATTGTTACAGACAGGAAGGTAACACAGAATTTGTTTCAAAAAGATAACTCTACTGGCAGAATAGAAAGAGAGGATCCCATGAGTGAAATCAAGGAAAAATCAGAGTAGGAAGAGGTGAAAAGCAACCTGGAAGAAGAATAATTCATGGTCAGAGAATCAAGCATGAGAATTAATAATTATGGTGGTAGCAAAATGATGTGTGCTGAAATATATCTTCTCTCATATGCATTTATTTGTGGATTAAGAAGCAATATCTACAGGAGAAGCAATAATTCGAGAGGCAATTACCAAATGAACCCCCAAAGAAACAGTGAAGTAGCACAAAATAGGACCCAACTCATTGATTTTTAGTCTCTTTTTCTTACCCAGTCATGTGTGTGTCATCAATATACTATTAAACAGTCAATGTCTGCCACATTAAAAGCGCTAAAGGCAAATGCAGTGGACATGGGGGTTAGGGTAACATGGGGGTTAGGGACACTATCCCCTATGTAGTCCAACATCTGCATGTAATTTGGACTTAGCTACTGATAGCCAACTGTTGACCAGAGCCTTACTAATCACATAAACAGCCGATTAACACATATTTTGTATGTTAATGCATTATATACTTTATTCTTACCAAAAGTAAGCTAGAGAATAGAAAATGTTACTAAGAGAAACATAAAAAAAGAGAAAAGACTTTTATAGTACTCTACTGTATCTATCAATATCATAAGCTTATCATTTGTTTATAAGATAAATTATCTGTCATTATCTATGTCAATATTGTCATGCATGATAACAGAACACTGTAGATATTGCATGTATAACTAACACTAGACATCAAAAGTGAAAAGATGATGTAGAAAAGAAATTCATATTTATTTACAGGTATAGTGATCGATAACCAAGAAACAACAGTATGTTACTTTGTGGTAGTCCAGTGTAATCAATATGATTGCTTCAGTGGTAGTAAGACAATTTCAAAAAATTTTCCAAGTATTTCTTAAAAAAATTTTATGTATGCGTTGTCCTGTGTGGTTTAAACTTAAGAAGTGCAAGGGATAAAATTTTCATACTGTAATTATTTTTCACATATTAAGCTACATTTTCCCCCTCAAAGAAATTGGAAACCTATCATACGATTGTAAACACGCCCTTGAAAGACATTGAAATTACCCTTAAAAACTAACACCACACATTTAACATAATGGACTGAATTTTAAATGGACAGAAAAATCATTAATGTGTTTAGATTTTCCAGGTGAACAATACCTTTTACCTAATCAGTCTCATGACTTGCAGGTTTTAACAAACACGATGCTTTCAGAAAGCCCCAGGTGGACATTGCCCCCACTCGCACATAATTAACTCATCTAGAGCTAACAACAACCTGACGCAGGTACAGAGTGAAGTGTTCCTCCGTAGCAAAGTGAACACGATGCTGCGAAGGCCGCTGGAAGCAGGATGAAGGCAAAGGAGCGATGCTCTTGGATAGGTGCACACACATTGCTAATCATCGCCAGGAAAGCAGGAAGTCAGCTGCCCTGCCTTTCATCTTTCTGTAAAGGTTCTCCTTGCTCAAGCTCTGACACCCGAGCACTGCTCCTTTTACAGTGAAGCTCTAAACATCACTTTAACATTTAACAAGAGAGGAGAAATGCCCACAGTGAAACGGGAGAACTAAGCGGGAGTGTTTGTGCTCCGGAGCAGAGGGTCTGCCGAGCTAATCTCCCAGACTTTGACCCGCCCCTTTTGGACGTCTCGTTAAGGTGAGCGAGGGACGCTGAATAGCTGAAGAGCTGATTCAAGTGCCATCTGGCCCCTGAGTGCAGAATCCATTATACGTGGTGTCAGACAGTTTTGACAAATGCACCAACACAATCAAACCTTTTATCAATTTAAAAGTAACCTTGTCACTGTAATCTGTCAAACCGTGCAGATACAACTAAAGAAAACAAGTCATCATGCACTTCCAAGTAACGGAGTAAATAAGAAAAATATGACTGGAAATTCTTTTGAGTTCCTTCTTACTGTGTCATTGAGGATTTAAAAGTTCCCTCTAATAAGACCCGGGGAAATTTATTAGGAGCTTTCTTCTGCGAGTCGGACTCACATTACGCAGCTGCTTTTGAGGTGCCGTAAATCTGTGTGGTGGCTGGTGTGAGTAGAAAGTGGATTTGAGGATCTTTGAACCCTGCCTTTGTGTAATTTAAATGAGAGAGTGCCTTTAAGGCCCAAACTAGATGTCTGAATCTATAGAGTCGGCATAGAGCTGACACTTGGATACATATATGAGTTCAGACTTAGGTACAGTTATATTTGCCAAGTATGTGTTACAAACCAGACATAGTTTGTAATTAATAAATGCCTAACAATAAATTTTAATTTATATGTATTATTAACAACACTTATTGTGTAAGTATTACACACCATGTACTCTGCTAAAATTTTATATTATCTTATTTAACACTCCAAACAACCCTATGAGGTGGGAGAAATAATTACTAAGTAATAGTTGAGTAAATTGAGGCTCAAAGGGTTAAGGGTCTTGTCCAAGTTTACACAGCCACCACGATTCCAAACCCAGGTCTTACTTCAAAGTGTTTATTCATATCCATTAAAACATTGCCCTGGCTGGTGTAGTTCAGTGGATTGAGCACAGGCCTATGAACCAGGTGATTGTGGTTCGATTCCCAGTCAGGGCACATGCCTGGGTTGCAGGCCAGTTCCCAACAGGGGACTCACGAGAGGCAACCATACATTGATATTTTTCTCCCTCTCTCCTTCCTTTCCCCTCTAAAAGATAAATAAATAAAATCTTTTAAAAAAAACAACTCCCCTTAAAAAAACATTTATTAAATGAGAACGAGAGTAGCGTAAGTCACCAGTCTCAAATCCATGGCTGCCCCTGAGAATCCCTTGAGGAGCTTTAGAAAATACTGATGCCTGAATTTCACTCCCGAGGAGTCTGATTTAACCAGTATCGGGTCAATTTAGACACCGAACATTTTGCAGTCTTGTTTAGGTTATTGTAGTGTGGAACGAAGTTTGAAAACCCCCAGAGTAATTGCTGCCCACATTAATCAGAAAACTTAATTTTCTCCTTTGTCTTAACTTCCTTACTCTGACTTCCTTAAAATCTGAAAATTTCATAGGGGCCACTAATTTGATTGTAATTAACCCTAAGACTTAAAAATAAAATTTATTAAAATAATTTTACAATGAATTAGACTTTCTGATAACAAAAGTGGATATTTAGGTTTATACGTGAAAAATCAAGGACCGAGGTTTAGATTTATATGTGAAACATCGAGACCTAGAAGAGGTCTCAAAAATTGCTTTAAGAATGTGCTTAGAAGGATCTAATTTTCTTTCTTCATGTGATTTTCATAAACCAAGCATTTCTTCAGCATTTCATTTTTAATAATGTTTGCATTTAATGGAGGATTAAACTAGAATCCCTTCCTATTTTGACTCATGTTAGTCAATTTCTCTCTCTCTTCATATATATGTATTTCTTTTTTCTTATAAACTATAGTCTATTAAATATAAATCTAGTGACTCATAAAAATTAGCAGCATTTGGGGGCATCCTAGAAATTATTGTCCCAGTGATTCATTGACCATTGATTCATGGTTGTTTTCACTACTTTGGGTGAAGAAGAGTCTGCCGAATGCCCATGGTTTCTTGAAAATCTATTTATTGTAATTGCTGATAGCTGATAACAGTCTTCTATGTTTGTCCTAGAAATGGATGTGAGAAATAAACATGAAAGCGCCAGGTACCTTAGGTAGCTATGATGGTGGTAGCACACATGCAGAAAGGGGCCATGGGAAAGGGTACGTTCAGCAGTGCCTGGATGTGCCAAGTAAAGTGCTGCAGACCTAGGAGAAGTGGAATGTCAGGCAGATTTGCTGTGTACCTGCAATTCTGAGAGATTTGGGGGTCAAAGGCAGGTCTCTGGCAAGTTCACATGGCATCTTGGTTTTCAGGGTGCCTAGTGGTCTTTTAGTTACCAAATCTAGCTACTTTGTTAGGCCTCATTTTATTCAATCTCTCCTTTACTTGACCCTGTACACCTCTCCTTTATTCTCTAAACTTTTTTCCTCCTTGGGTATCCTGTCCAGCTCTCTGGGGTCTCCTCCTGAGCTTTTGTAGATTCTTTTTTCCAACTTATTTTCCTCTATTTACCTCGGGAATGTTTTGGTGTTTTCCAGAGGGCTGACCTCCTCTCTTCTCACTCCACACGCTATCTGTTCTTCTGTACTTAAATGATTCTAACTATTCTGATGGTTATTAAATCTATATCTCTACCTCATGCAGATGTTTCTTCTACTCCTAGGTGCATCTCCCATTATTCCCTGGACAATTCCAAGCTTGAATCTTAAGAGCTATCAAACTTGATGTCATGAAAAGATTATTCTTGGAATTGTTGTTTTTCAATGTTTTTTTTTTTTTTGGTCAGTGAATTGCACCATTATCCATACAATCATGAAATACACACACACACACACACATACCCACACACACACAAACCAACCTGGAGTCACACTTTTCCCCAACCTAGAAACAGTTTCCAAGATACATAGATTTCTATTACTTGGTGTTAATAGTATCCAACATGTCTTCTGTTTCATAGCTGTCATAGTTTATTTACTTATTTATTTGAAAATATTTGTTGAATGTCATATATTTGCCAAGCACTGCAGATAGCTTAAGGACTGGTAAGTCTCTGCATAGGATTTACATTCTAATGATGAGAGACAATAGATGAAGGAATGAATCATTTAAAGAGGTAAATAAGAATGTGCCATTAAAAGGATTAAATGCCATAAAAAGAAGGTTATATGTAAAGGCTGAGAGGTGACTTTGAGATGACAAAAAAAAAAGTTATGCTAAGGCTAAATGGGGGAAATTTTGTTAGCAGAGTATGAAGAATGGGTTTTTTTCCTAGTTAATTTGCTTTTTTTAATTTAACTTTTGTTCAAGTACAGTTTTCTTTCTTGTATTCCCAGCCCTGCACCTCCCCAGTGCTCCCCACCCCCTCCCATCTCCGCCCCCTGTCTTAGTTATTGTCCATGTGTCCTTCATACTTATTCATGTGAGTCCATCCCCTTTTACTCTGTGCTTCTCTCCCCTCTACCCTCTGGACCCTGTCAGCACGTTCTGTATTTCAGTGTCTTTGGTTACATTTTGCTTGCTTGTTTGTTTTGTTGTTTACATTCCTGTTAAAGGTGATATCATATGGTATTTGTCTTTCACTGCCTGGCTTATTTCGCTCAGCATAATGCTTTCCAGTTCCATCCATGATATTGCAAAGGGTAGGAGCTCCTTCTTCCTTTCTGCAGCATAGAATTCCATTGTGTAAATGTACCATAGTTTTTTGATCCAGTCATCAACTGATGGGCATTTAGGTTGCTATCGCTAGCTATCAGAGAGATGCAAATTAAAACCATACTGAGATACCACTTAACACCAGTCAGAATGGCTATCATAAACAAAGAAACAAACAAGTGCTGGAGAGGTTGTGGGGAAAAGGGGACCCTAGTTCACTGTTGGTGGGATTGCAGACTGGTACAACCACTATGGAAAGCAGTATGGAATTTTCTAAGAAAACTAAAAATGGACGTGCCTTTTGACCCAGCAATTCCACTGCTAGGAGTATATCCTAAGAACCCTGAAACACCAATCCAAAAGAACCTATGCACCCCGATGTTCATAGCAGCACAATTTATAATTTGCTTTTTTAAAAAAAGTTATTCTTGCTATTATATAAAGAATGGATTTTAGTGGCATATAAGAGAGGCCAGCAGATGAACAAGGAGGCTGTTGAGGAAGTCCAGGAAGGGGGTGGGGGTGTCTCGGAGTGGGGTCAGCTGGTGGAGGAGATTAGTTGTGACGGATTCAGGATATGTTTTGGAGATTGTTTTGACAGACATTACTGATGAATTGAACATGGCAGTAAGGTTAAGTGGAAGAGAAGTTAGGGATTATGATAAGATTTGGGGTTTAGTATATAGAGAATATAGAGTCATTGAATAAGTAAGGAGGATTGTGGAAGAAGCAATTTTGGGTGAAGATGTATCAGGAGTTCCTCTCAGTCCTATTATATTTTAGGTCCTCTTCGACATCTAAAATGATATTGCAAGTTAGCAGTGTGATATGTGGCTGGTTTCCAAAGCAGAGTTTCCATTAAAATATTGATATTTAGAATGGGCATCATTAAGCATTACAAATGGCATTTAATCACATTGTACTAATACAGTAATATAGTGCCTCATATGTGCTAAACATTATTGTAAGTATTTTGCATGTAAGTACTTTGTAAAATATGCATTAACTCATTTATAATTCATGAGAACCCCCTATTTTAAAGATGAAAAATTAACAACACAAAGAAGTAAAGTACCTTCCCAAGGTTACATAACTAGTACTTGCCAAGTCAAGTGTTTAAATGAAGACATTTGGTTTAATAGTTTCCTCTCTTAATTATGATGCATACATAGAGTATATATGTAGCAATAAAAGAAAAGTGGTCATACTACTCAATATTCTGAAGTTCTGAGATGGAGACAAGAAAAAATATTTGTGAAGGAATAACCAATGAAATAGAGGAAATCGAAAAAAAGCAGAAGAGTGTGATATTACAGAAGCTGGAAGAAGAAAGTATTTCAAGAAGTCAGAATAATCAAATGTGTTGAATACTATTGAGAAATTAGGAAATGCACCAACAGAAAAGTTACACTTGGATGTGACAACATCAAGGTCATGGGCAAGTTTGACCAGGGCAGTCTTTGCAGATGGGTGAAAGCTGAACAACACGGTGGGCCTCAATTCAGGAGCATTACCTGACAGTCCTTCCGAATGGAAATGTCTGTCTCTCCTTTGTGCCCAAACTGTATGTAAATTGTTGTCTTTTCTAAAAATTTTCCTACTGACTGTCTGGTTTATTCATTCTCTCTCTCTCTCTCCTTCCTTTTCTCCTCCTGTCTTTCTGTCCCTATCATTTATCTCTTGTGCATCTCTATCATTTCTGTCTATCTCTATTTCTCTCTCAATCACTGTCTCTTTAATCCTCCTTTCTTCTCTCTCTCACCTTTCTTAACTTTTGAGGACAGTAGATTGTTCTTACTCCTTTTTGTACATCAATGCCTAGCACAGTTCCAGGTGCTTAAGGGGTAACTGATACATATTTAATAACTGAATGGAGCCTGCATTCATCAGTACCATCAAAATGATTTTACTGGACTTATAAGCCTTATTCTGGGGTAGACCCTTGAGTTCACCGTGGGAAACATAGGAAGCAGGGCTTTGTCATAGGCACTGCATTCCAGTTGTACCACTGGAGTGAAAGAAGAAATGTGTTGAATACCAAGCTCTTTTACTGTGTAGATTCTAAGGAGAGTTTTAGAGGGAAGCCTCAGGATAACTTGAGTCACATGTATTTAAGGAACTGAATAGGGATCAATAATTTGCTTACTCACTCAGTATTGCTACCGAGACAGGAAATAACCATTTACTCCTGCCTGAGTGATCAAGTCTCGGCTGTCAGGCAGATCACCCCGAGCCACTGACTGCTAATTCCATACCCAATGCAAAGTAGTCTGTGTTAATGGAATGGTGTTCCCTGGAAGTTGTTTTGGCTTTGGAATTTTCCGACAGGTTTCTCTTTTCGGCCAAATGACTTCTGCGGCCACGTTATAAGAGACTATTGAAAAACACACAAGAAAGTGTTCCCTGGAAATATGCCATATTTGTCATATTAAAAATGACAGCATTTCATCTGAAAATTGGCAGTGGTATGATTTGTACACTTTATTTAATCATATGATTGAGATTAAGTTATAGTTACATTTTAGTCTTAAAAGAAAGTTTGAAAAACATGTGTTTTACTTTTTATCTGTTATATTCCTCATATCTCTGACACAATGGTGTCTCTTGATAAATGAGTATTTTGTTTTGTGCCGTAAATATGCCCCTGGCATTTTTGTAAATAGATTTGTTGTTTAGTTTTTAAATCAACCTTATTGAGGAGTAAAATTAAATATGCTCATTTTAAGTGTAGGACTTGATGAATTTTGACAAACATAGACCCGTATGTAGTCAGCATGACAATCAAGATATAAAACATTTCCATCATTCTAAAAGCTGCTTAAAAATACAATCACAGGATCACAATTTAAAGTCTCATACTTATAAAGACAAGGGGGTGGCATCATACCATGAGAATAGCAAAGAATTTTGAGTCAGTGGTGGGCTATAGTTAACCACTCACTAGTTGTGGAAACTTGGTAGAGTCATATAGCCTCTGAGCCATTGGCGACTGATACATATTAAATCTTTAATAAATGCTAGTTATTTTTATTCATTTATACAATGTAAAAGGCTTTTCTGCCATTCACATTTATATAACAGGACTAAAGTAGGTGGAATTCACTTCTATTTTTTAAGGGTTCTGCATTCAAGCAAAGCATATATTTTGGTATTTACATTATTCCTGTCTTTTTTCATCTCTACACAATGACAAAACCTTATATTATCCTATACTGTTTTGCAATCTTATTGCTATCTGTTGTGTAGTGGTATATTTTTACTATAAACTTTACAGTATCAAGACAAACACATATGATCTGGATTCTATCTAAAAGATAAAAATTCAAATATAGTGCAAAACAAATTGAAAAACATTTATAGTTGTAGTGTGTAAATATGGCATAATAATATGCATTTTAAAATAAAATGGAAGTTTTGGAGCCAAACTAATGACAAGCCTTTGAGCTCCTGAATGTAGATAGTAAAGCTGTTTAAAACAGTAATCTTGCCAATGTGCATAAATTAATGGTATTCTGATATCACTCCGGTTTTATTGCCGAGTGAACAGGTTGAGTTTGGTTTTAGCTGGAATTAGTTCTTAGGAACTAAATTTTCTTACAAAGTCTACATTTAAAAAATGTTGCCTCAATGTAGTAAACACTTTTGAAATTTTGGGGCTAACTAGAGATGTTTATTTATTTAAATAATTATACTAAAGTTAGAATTAGGGATGCATATGCTGAAAATATCAATTATTAAACTAGTCTTTCATGGATATATAAATTCAGATGCACGTCACACTTGCTTTGGGTCACTTCTTTCTTGGAAAATACAGAGACCCTGTTATTCCAGTTCCTGACACGGGTAGTCTTGTCCTCTTTTCGTTGGTGTGAGGACCGCTCTAGGTTCCCTCTCAAATCTATCATTTATTTGCTCTGTACCTTTGGGTAAGTTACATACATTTCTCTTTCTATCAAGTAGGTACAGTACTTGTCCCTTCCATTTAGGGCTGTTAAGAGAATTAAATGAGTTGATACGCAGAACATTCAGATAGGGTCTGGCATGGAGTGAGTATTATGCTTATACGAACTTTCCTGTTATAAACGGAAGTGAATTTTCTCCCAGTCTGAACGTTCTGGGAGAAGCTAGTGGTCATCTGATCCAAGGAGATCACAACACACTGGCCCAAGGCCTTCCCAGCCCTGGCATTCTATGATTCTTTACTTCTAGACTTGATCTACATAAACATGATTGCCTTCACTATTCAAGACCCAGACCTCGGTTATGGGTAATTGCTGCCCGGTATAGGAGTTTTCAAAGGCAACTGTGCCAATTTGTTGCATTAAAAATGGAACCTTGCAGATTCTTGCACAGGAATCTGAGGACAAAGAGCTGACCTGTTTCACTGGTTGCTGCTTCAGCATCACAGGGCAAGCTAGAGATGCGATCTGCAGAGGACCTGCATGTCTCGGCATGGAACCATGGCACAGTCACATGGCAAACTCGGTGATCATGGCCATTACCTGCGTGCTTTATTGGATATGCCCTTAGGATACTCTCATGACCACAAACCAGAAAAAAGTCTGTAACAGTGCAAGTAAGAACTAGAAATGAGGTTATCAGAGAACTGTTCAAGGCTCCCCTAGTTTCAAAATGTAATAGAGGAGTCACCTTGTGTGAATAATGGGTGTCACCTCTGAGATGGGGAAAGGAGGCAGATTTCCAGGGAACGCTGTGTGGGGGCAACTTTGCCCACAAAGTACCCCCCACTGTCCACCAGGGATGAAAGTAAAACTACCAAGACATGATCGGCTTGGGGAGGAAAGGTGGTTGGTCCCTCAAAGGAGAAGGGCTAAGAGCCCCTTCCTCAAGGGGCTTTTATTGGGTTCGTTTGCACAAGGCTACAGGTAAGGATCAAACAATACATATCATTCAAAGAACTATGAGGGCTTATTCTCAATCAGGGTCAGATAGCTAAAGAGCCATGAAACTTTGAGGAACAAACTTCTTGCTTGGACCCATATCATTTAAATGAGAGCATTCTAAACAAAGCAGGTTTCACAGAATTTTACATGTTCTTTCTTTTTTTTTTAAATTCTTGTTCAAGTACAGTTTTTTGTCTTGTATTCCCAGCCCCGCCCCACCCCCCAGTGCTCCCCACCTCCCTCCCATTTCCACCCCCCACCTTAGTTATTGTCCATGTGTCCTTTATACTTGTTCATGTGAGTCCTTCCCCTTTCCCCCTGCGATTCTCTCCCCTCTCCCCTCTGGACCCTGTCAGCACCTTCTGTATTTCAGTGTCTTTGGTCACATTTTGCTTGCTTGTTTGTTCTGTTGTTTAGGTTCCTGTTAACGGTGATATCATATGGTATTTGTCTTTCGCCGCCTGGCTTATTTTGCTCAGCATAAAGCTTTATGCTTTTATCATCCATCCATGATGTTGCAAAGGGTAGGAGTTCCTTCTTCCTTTCTGCAGCATAGAATTCCACTGTGTAAATGTACCATAGTTTTTTGATCCAGTCATTTACCGATGGGCATCTAGGTTGCTTCCAACCCTTGGCTATCGTAAATTGGGCTGCTATGTACATGTTCTTTCTTAGGCCTGATCACCCCGTACCCACTGTAGCCGGCAAAGGGCTGCACCACCTTCCCTATCATAGGTTTTCAGGCTTAAGTGGATTAGAGCCAGGAGGCACTTCTCCCAGACAGAAATGGGGACTCGGGCTATGTCAAAAAATAGCTAGGGGGCAAGGATCCATCACTCCTTCTTTGTTGCAACCCTCAAGTCCTTCTATAATGGCCTCCCAAGTGATTGTATCTAGCTTAGGTTGCCCCTCCTTTGAGGGGTCTTACTGGTCTCTGACTATCCAACCATACTTTGGGGGCAGGGGAGGAAGCAGAAGCAGCACTTGCCACCAGAGACAAGCTTTATCTCCTAAATGGCTTGAATTCCAAAGGTCGCTCACTCAATCTTAGCCACAGGGTGGGGTAGGGGGCAGTTACAACTGCTGAAGCCAGGCAGAGTGGTTCCCAACAACGCTGCCCTGCGAGGATCATTTTCTCTGAGCAGAAAGTCATTTGCTATGGACCTTTGTGTGAGCAATGAGTTCTTGGTGCTCTGCCTCATGTGTGTGCAAGGGCAGTGTTTACTAGGTTACAACTTCCACTAATTCTGTGGAAGATGAATGCCTTCACATCCATCGCATATTTGGATTCCAGGGGAAAGGATACCACTCACACTGAGGGCTGAGGTTTTAGTGAGTGCTCTGTGCCGGATACTGTTACAAGCACTTTGTAGGTAGAGCCGTCAGCTCTTTCTGGCTTGTCCTGGACTTCCCCGGTGTCAGCATGAAAGTCCCACATCCTGGGCACTGACCCCCCAGTTCCAGGCAAACCAGGACTCTGCTTACCAGAACTGGACTCATGGTCATTGATCAGGTTTTGAGAACTGCTACTTTAAGTGAAACAATATATAAAATGAAACCAACGTAACCAAAAGCCAGCGATTTTCAACTGGTGTGCCGTGGCACATTGTGCCACAGGAATTTTTAAAACACTCAGTACCTGACTATTGAGTTAGGGACATTGACCTCTTTTCCTTTAGATTGTCAAATGAAACAATGACAACAGCCAACACAGCAGTAGGTGCCTGGTGTGAATGAATGGAAATTATACTTATTATTTTTGTCAGCTTGGCCAAAATAATACATATTTTGGTGTGCTGCACAATTTTAGTAATTAGTTTATGTGTGCCACGAGGTGAAAAAGACCGAAAATCGCAGCCATAAGTGAATGGATAGAAACAAGAGTTAATTCCCTGTGGCGCATCTCTGCTCACAAAAAGCATCACCAGACTTCTAAATCAAAATCCAAAACTGTTCTAATATTCAGCGTTGAAATAAATGTAAGCTGCAGGTACATTGAAGAAAGCTTTACAAAAACAAGCCAGATAATGATTTTTCATCCTACTTATGACACTTCAAGGTCATGGGTGGCTGGGGCCTCTCCTGGCAGCTCGGGGCACGAGGCAGGAGCCAGCCCTGGACAGGACGCCCTTCCATCACAGGGCGCAGCACACACCCGTGCTCATGCAGGCTGGGACACTGCGGATATGCCAGCTCGTCTCGCGTGCACACCTTTGGGATGTGGGAGGAAGTCAGTCTCCAGAAAAAACCCACATAGCTGGGGGAAGAAGTTGCAAACTCCACACAGACAGTCTCCAGCTGGAAATAAATTCGTTCCCCATCAGTGCTACAGCAATACACCATTGAACACAACAACACTGTTTGAGGACCTGCTGTATTGTTTCATTTAACTATTAACCTCTTCCTTTCCCAATGGTCAACTGTTAATTCCCTTCTGCATCCAGGAGAACTGAGGCACAGAGAGGTTGAATCATTGCTGAAGGTTAGAAACGACTGACGTGTTCTAAACGTGGCTGAATGGGAACTCAAAATCGGGCAGTCGTGTCCACTCTCTCAGTCTTACCAGGTTTTTACTATTGGAATAAACACGTACGCTGTTGAATCAGACCTTCTTCACCAAAATGTGGCCTGGAGCATGGGTATTTCAATCCCTATAGATGTAGGGAAAGGGGAAATTATTTCCATATCTTTCTTGGTGACACCAAACTGTATTACAAACTCCAGTCTCATAAATGTCTATCAATGGATGCAAGGGAATGACTTTCTGAGCCACTGCAAGAAAATTAACTATTTGCAAAACTCTGTCAAATCAACATGTCTTTAACGTGCAGTTGACGTAGCCCCTTGCATTGTAACTACTTAAGAAATAGTGTTGAGTGCCTAGTTTGACACAAAACACTTCAGCAAAAGTGTTTTATTTGTGTTAATGTCTTTTTTTATAAAAAGAAGCATGAACAACTCTCAAATTACGATGACATATCCAGAAATATGAAATTATATTTCAAATGAAAGCTGTTATTTCCTGGTTATCAATGTGATATAAATGCCCTTTGATAGAGTTTTATTCCTTCCATCGCTCACTGGCTGCTTAAATTGTCAAGTGTTCTGAGTAGAATAGAATAAAAATTTCTTCACTTTCAGATTTAGAAAAAACAGTCAAATAACAAAAAACGGGATGGTCAGCATGCATTGCCAGCTTCTAATTTTATTAAACAATAATACTAGCAAAACACCTGCTATCTATCATTTACTAGCACATGGGTCTAGCAGCATAACTATTATCACTAGCATTTTTCCAAAGTTTATTTCAATATCAAAAGGGCCATCATCTTAGTGTCAGATGACGAAGTTAGACTTCATCTTGTATGTCAAAAATAGTTGCTAGGTTACAGAAAAGTTATTTACTATATTACTGCATCACATGTGCTTGTGTTTGGGTCCCAGGGTGTCACTTTGTGATGCTATGTTCTGTGGGATGCTGCACAGGGCTATGTTTCCAACGTGCTCCAGAGTTAAATTTTGTGTGTTTGTTTTTTAAAAGACTTTTATTTGTTTAACCTTGAAGAGAGGGAAAGGGAGGGAGAAAGAGTGGGATTGAAACATGGATGTGAGAAAAATTGATCCACTGACTCTCGCACGTACCCCAACCCAGAACCAAATCCACAACCCAGGACTGTGCCCACAGTGGGAATTGAACCGGCGACCTTTCACTTTGTGGGGCAACACCAACCCACTGAGCCACATAGGTCAGGGCCGGAGTTTCATTTTTCACCACAGTCACGGTAGAGTTCCCATTTCACATCCCTGGGTTGACAGAAATGGGAGCAGCACATTTCATGCTATTTCACTCAGTTGAGAGTTTTCTGGGAAACTTAGAGAAGCTGAGAAACCACAGCGCCTGAGCTAAGGCCAAGAAGGCAACAAGCCACAGCAAGCCTAGCATCTGCCTGGTGTGGTCCAGGCAGGGGATTCTCAGATCAGGGGTGGGGACCCACCACCCAGAGTTCCCAACTGGCCAGTACGGAGCAGTCAGAAGTGTGTTTGAGAGGCATCCATTGGGTCTGGGAAAATATGGCCAAGGATCACCCACTAGTGCAGTGGCTGGAAACTGGGAGACCTGAAGCCTTTTCTTAGCTTTGCCACCAAACATCTCCAAGGTATTGGCAAGTCCCTTTATCTACTTGGGCCTCAATCGCCCCTATGATTTATGACCTCCTAGACTCCTGTTATGGAACACATAATTGTTTGATTTCCAGTTCTTTGAGATCCCTGCTCTCTGCTACTGAATAATATAACACGGACTAAAACACTAAACAGTCTTACTGAGTTAGTACATTTGTCATCTCGAGTAAGACATTCAATTTTACCTGGATTTTAGTGACAGTGGTTTCACCTACATTCAAAATCCTATGATTCCTTTGTGCTCAGAACTATTAGGTATTAATGCTAATTGCTAAAACATGAAAATGACTGCAGGCATATTACTCATCTTTTGTTTGAATGCCTCATTCACAGAGGTAACTTTGAAACCTGGAGAAAGGTCGATGCTGTAAGCTTAAATCATAGTGATTGATAGAAAACAAAACAAAATAAAAAATGAAATTGTGGAGGAATAAGGAAAACATGTACTTAATGAACAAAAAATAGTGGGGCAAACCGGAAACTCATGACTAGTTTTTCTAAACAAGTGCTGTGGCCAGTACCCATTAGCACATAACACACGCACGCGTGCACACACACCGGTGTCTATATGCTTGTTAACACTTTTGTATTTGCAGGGATGATGTCTCCTTCATCATTGTATCCCCAACCATTTAGCTCAATGCCTGCCACATGTTAAGTGCCCAATAACAATTTGTGGCATGAAATGTTGTTAACTGTTGGAACTAATTTCAAGATCCTTCTTACATCTTAAACTCCTATCATTTTCACCCCTTAGGACAGAGTGGAAAGAAATTGCATTCTGTAGAACCAGGCTTCATAGGATAACTAATATGTGTTGATCTCCCTTTGTGAATAAAACTTTGAGACCAACCTTTTCATAACTGCAAAACCCTGAGGCACACATAGTTGGAAGGGTATAGGCAGTGATGAAGAAGGTGAAACAAGAAAGACATTCTTATAGGATATTGTCTTACGTACTTTCCAAAATTAGCTCCCCATTATTTCTTAAAGATAGTGAAGACAAAATTTCAGAACATCAGAATAGAGTGATCAGGCAAAAGACCCCTCCATCAACATTTTAGTCTCTCCCAATACAGAATTAAATAACATTCAGTATTAACCACAATGACCTCAACCCTCTGCTTATGGGGTGTTTTCTTTTATTTTCTCCAGGCATTCAAGTAGATCAGGATTCCTCACTTTTTGAGAGGGCAGACATGGTAGGTTTTCCACAAAGCTTCTGCAAGAGGCCAAGTGCCAGCATTGCCTATTTTCCCTCCCGTGGACCAGAAGCGATGGGCAGTGTGCCGGTTCACTCCTGCCCAACGTTGCCTCACTTGAGAGGGGCTAATAGGTACCTGGCTTTTCCTTACCAGTCAGCTTCGACAGGATATAAGCAGTGGTTTTTAGAGACAGTTTATCCCTAACAGTCTTCCGGCATACCACAGTCGTGTACTTGGAGTAACTCCTATGTGAATGGTCTGAACAAATAATGGCGTTAAGTCCAGTGCAGTGGCACAATTAGCTGATTACTTCTGTGTACCCTGGGAAAAAAATCATTAATTGCACAGTGAGAAGTGTGCGGTACATTTTGGGTAAACAGAGACACGTTGGGCTATGAGTCTTTCAGAGGAGATGTTTTCTGGATCCAGATAGGATATCAAATTATACATTTAGGCATGACATCAGACAGACAGGGATTTTCCTCTGTGAGGAACTAGTAGCTTTTGACTGTGCTTTGTATAATAATTCACACCCTAATAGGAAGGGCCTTCTAGGTGAACCTCAACTTATTTGCCTGGCTGTTGTATATTTCATGCACAAGGGTCACTCAGGAGTGTGTGCTTTAGTCCTAATAGACAAAGCACAGATACGCTGTCTTACAATCTGGACCAATGGAAACAAGATGAGGTTGGTTAGTGGCTTATTAACTGCCTCCTGTTTTTAGAGTTTATGATATGATTTTGATTATGAGCATTCTCATATAGTTTACTCTATGATCTAGAATCTACAGCTTCTGCAAATTCTATATGAAAGATCATATTTCTTTAAATGGCTGGGAAAAAGGGAGCTCTGTGATTCCAAATGTCAACATGATGACCAATTACTGTGTTTTGCTGTGCGTATTACGCACCGACATTTTTGTGCACATTATATATGAGATTATCATACCCATTATTATACCTAGGGTATGTAATCATTGTACCCATGTATAATGCACATCTTTATTTTTTCCTCAAAAATTTGGGCAAAGAAGGGTGCATTATACCTGGCAAAATATGGGTAAGTTTTCCTGGCACCCAGCATGCCATAAGCCAGTACTAGCAACACAACTGTTAAATAAACGACAGGTGTTGTTTGCTGTATTTGGTGCAAAGAATTGAAACCAGTCTGGAAGAGCTGGAGAGAAGAAATAGTTTCAGCCATTAAGCCAAGGGGATTAGTCATCATTAACATCCCATCACATTATTTGGCCTTTGTTTGCTTGACTTTCTGTAGAGCATCTAGGTTATGGTTTACAAAAACGTGTAGTAAACATGCAATAAAGTGGACAGAAGTGTTCATTGACACTATCCTTCTGTCGTGCTCAAACCAAGTGTTGAATATTAAACAGGAGAAAGTTGGGGAAAGCTGGGGTTCTATGGAAATGAATGTAAACTTTTGAAGTATGCTTGAATGTACATGTTTTCTGGGTGAAGTTCACATAGCCTGAAAATGGTTTAAAAATTGGTACACAATTTAATGGATTCTTGGATCGACAGCAACCCAATACATGTAATCTTGCTATTAATATGTGTATAAATGGGAGAAAATTTACATATTCATGGAGTTTATGCTGAAAACTATTCGATTCCCTGCCTCTCTTGCTTGCTAAGACCGAAGCCTCAGGGGCAACAGCAGCTGTTTCAGGGACAGCAACTTTAGCTAATCTCCAATGTCTTACTTTTAACCCATTCAGAAGGGAACCTCTGGCACGCAGTGTTTCCTTTCCAGCCATTTTCTCTGCAATGCTTTACCTCTGCCTCGGCAAGAAAATGTCAGAGCTGAGGCTTCCACAGGAAGTGGATGCCATTGGAAGGGATTCTAGACCGCGCTCTCTCTCTCACTCTGGGCTGGCACAGCCTGGTGAAATTGTTGAACCGCAGCACTTCAGTCACGGTGCCTGCCCCGCGGCTGGATGCCAAGATCGCTATTTGGCACCGAGCATCCAGACAAGCAGCTGGATAGTGCAGTGAATCCCAGCAGCATGCCCGGGGCCCTGTCTCTGGTGCCAGATCCTTCAACCCAGTTAGCAACTGAGCCCTTGAGGCTTTTTCTGGCTCCGACCCCCTCGCCTCACGGTGGGCCGCCTTGCCCTGGAACGTGTGTGCTCCAGCAGGTTGTCCTGCCCGGGCCTTGGACTATGGCATCTGTCTGGAGTAGGATGCTTATAGACCACCTGAAGCCGAGAGACCACTTGGCAGCTGAGACTGACTGTATGGGGCACTGGCCCGAGCAAGCTTCCCCTGGAAGCTGGGTGGAAGAGGGTGGACTCCATAGGAGCTGCTGGCATTTCACTGAAGCCCACCCAGGGTGAAGAAGTGACACCCCCCTGGTGCCTGCCTTTGGCCCTGCTGGCATCTAGTTTGTGCTGTTCTTTGTGAGAAGCGCTAAGGCTGAGGGGCCTGGTGAGCAAGTTGTCGAGAGGAAATGGGCAGAACGGGGTGAGGGACGAGAAATGGACTCAGGAGACACGGCCAGCGATACAGCCCCTCGCCATGGGTGAGCAGGGTATATCTCAACTTTCTCTGTTTTCAAAGTGGGGTATGTGTTTTACTTAGGCTTTTTAAACTCTCTTTTCTGCCAGGACTCCTGGACTTTGAGGATAGTTTGATGTTAGGCCTTTGGAAAGGAGAGAGCAGGGCTTTTTCGGGAGGCCCTTTGCCCGTGGAGGTGTTCCCCTCCTGGGATCTGGCTCCGCCTGCAAGTTACTGTAGCTGCTGGTGGATTTAAATTTGGTTCGCAGGAGTTGGGCACCGCGTATTTGGAAGGCAGTCATCCCTCTTATTTTGTCAGGGTAGGAGTGGGGAGAAGCGGCTTTGGCAGGATCATTTCCCCGCTGTTTTCCAACAGACACCAGAATGCCGCCTCCAGCCCTGTGCCCTCCGTGTGGATTCCCTGGGACTTGGAGGGCTGTTCGGAATGGTTCAAAATGAAGCCTGACAATTTGAGCATTGCCATGGGGTAATTCTCAGCATCTTTCAAAGGAGGCCTGCGATTTCTCCCGGGGAAAGTTGAAGTCTAGTACAATGGTGGATCTATTAAAAATATTGGCACAGGGGATCAAGGACTCTATTGTGTTTAATTGCTGGGATTCCCGCCTCACCACAAAGGACATGTACCAACAGGATACTTTCTATGAAACTCGCCTTTTATTCTTACTGTTGGATTACTTTCTGGAGTGGAGCACATGCCTAGCATGTCTGTGACACCTAATGCAGATAAAGTAAATTGAATGGGAATATAGTTCCGATGGTGTACACCAACTGTAAACATTGATTACTTTAAATTTAAATCAGGTCCACTGACTTTTTTTACTTATTTGGTCATTTAGCCAAGAAACATGATTGTTGTAACTCACTATGTACAATAAGCCTTAGGGCTCTGTAGGTCAGGGACGAAGCAAACGTGTATGCATAATATAATGGAGAAACCTATGATTAGTTTCATTAATGAATATTTCACTCAAACATGGTTTCACAGTATTAGATATGAGTATTCTTCTTATTTAGAGATCTGTTTCCATTGTCAAAATAATACATTGGTATTTGGCATTTTTTGTTCATGAATTCAAAGCTGGGTAATTTGTGTTTGAGCCTTGATTCACTCTATTGCCCTATTTATCTCTTATACTCCCACGCATACCGAACACCTCAAGTACGTTGTGCCATACAGGCCATATTCTTTTTCTAATTTCCAATAAATCATTTGCTACAATGGGCCTCTATGTCCCCCTTCCATCTTATTTTTACATTCATTATCCCTTTTGTCACCCCGTGTTCTAGTTCATTCTTTACCTGTCCACCTCTTCTACTAGACTGTGAGCACTCTGAAGAGAGAACTGTTTCCTATCCATATTTATATGCATTTTAATTTCAGTGACATTAAATTATATAGTGCCATGTAACTGTCACCATTCATAGGGGTAATTTTTAAGTTTTAGATATGGAAATATAGTCCGCTCATCTCACTGGCAGAAGTTATTCCTGTAGTCACCGTGGAGACTGAATTAGCAAATATTGAATTATTGTTCCTATTACATAGTTAGGTTTCTGGAAAGCTCTGATCAAAATATTTTCATCAGTGGATCAGTACATAACCTGGTTTTATGTGTGTTTCTATTTAAAAACACCTATTAAATATATATTGTTAATTCATTAACATGGAGCTCAGGGCCAACAGCACTTACTATAAGTCATGCCTGGACCAAGGTTATCTAACTTAGGTATATTTCTAAGGTCCTGCAAAAAGTACAGAAGTAGAAAAATTAAAAACACCAAATCAGTAAGAGAAAGTACTTGGTAAGAGTATATTGTGCATATAAGAACATTTTGCAAACTGGGAGCTTTCAGAAGTGAAATGGGGAAGTTGTTTAACATTTACAATGATTGGTCATTACAATGGGGGTTTCCACAGCAGGGGATTGGTTGAAAGTGATTATTTTATACCATTTTGGGAAAATGGTATAAAATACCATTTTCGGGGGGGAAAAACTCAAGTTTCTTTTATGATTATCAGGGGCATTTATAAGAAATGACCTGTTTTACTCATGTTCATGAAATAAGCTAGATTTAGTTTTGCCTACGTGGCTTGTCTAGAGATTTTTCAGGCTTGGCCTTCATTGTATTTTAGTTTAACAGCACATTGTAGCCTTAGGAACACTAGAGAGCACTTCAGCACTAGGCTTGAGGGCCATTTTAAACCAAAAAAAAGGCACAAAAATGTGAAAAATGTGGCACTAAACAGACCACAAAGAGGATGCTTGTTCATAGTGCCGGAGCTGAAGCAAGAGGGCAGAAGGCAGAGCATCGTCTTCCTTCAGCCTCAGCTGGGAGCACTCGCAGCACGCGACTCAAATTTTTCGCTTTGTTGCACGTGTCCACAAATGACCACGAAGCCCCCACTGCAAGTGTTGATTTGGGGCTTACAAACAACTTTTACTAAGTAAGTAAATTCACAAATGCAGAATCCGTGAATACAGAGTATTTCCATATCAATAATGTGTAGTATGACACTCACCAATTCAATTTAGATTGGCTGTGTGGTGAGGTATAGAATGAGAAAACTCAATTTCTGTGGGGCATTTTGTGAAAAGGTATTAGAGCACCTTTATTTGAGGTGCATTTTATTTTAATATTCTATGACATCTAAAGCTCTCTGTTTGTCTTCAGTGTTTAATTCAAATGAGAACAATGAGACCATTTAAAAGGATGTGTTTTCCAGAAGACAATCCGCACCCCCTATACTTTGCTGTAATGTAGGAGACAATGCAATATGAGCTAAAAGGGAAGTGTTGGATGCATACAGGCACAGCCCAAGCACAAATGTCTGCACAATGGATTTTCAGTAGCAGCAATGAGCTTGACTCAGAATAGATTATACATATGCGTGTATTATTAATGATAATTCACTCTGGGGAACTTCCCTTCTGTGATTCATCCAATCTATGATGTGTCACTGGATACAGCACATGCATCTTTTTCTTCATTCTATGTGAGATTATGAACAGGACCAGAAGGACTCACAGGATAGCAATGGCCATTTCACACTAGTAGATTTTTTCTAATAGAAAAAATATGGGTATTGTACTTCCAAGACATTATTCAAATATTGTACATGCACAAGCATTTGAGGAAAGTCAAAAATTCAAGCTTTTACATCTCTTAGTAAATTCGTTCTATTAAAGAACCAAGTTTGTGTGTGAAAGGTAATATAAGAAATACATGATAAGGCATATGTCCTGCCATAGCCCTGATAATACGGGGGTGAAGGGAGGCATAGCAAAGGCATTAAACAAGTATAAATAGGCAAAATGGATGAAGGGTGTCAAAAAGTACAATTTTCCAGTTATAAAATAAGGAAGTCATGGGGATGTAATGTAGAGTGTGAATACTGGAGTTAATCATGTATTGCATATTTGAAAGTTGCTAAGGGAATACATCTTCAAAGTTCTCATCACACACACCAAAAGTACATCGATAACTTTCATACAATAGCTTTCATTCACTAGTGTGATAAAGATGTAATCCGTATGAGAAGACCTAGAGAGTGTCTTTTGAGACGCACCTTGTGTATGATGAGGCAGAAATAAAAGTAGGAACAGTGTTGTGAATGGGACACACAGGGCACACTTCGAGTCACATTCCAGTCCAGGTTGACTAATGTGTGTGGGTTATGTGGAATGCGGTGGCATCGAAGTGGATTTCATTCACTCAAATCTGTGGTCAGGGAGAGGCCCTTGACTATCTTTCTCCGCCTTCACATCCAGGCAGTTGTCAAGTCCTTTTACAGCCCTCTTTTGGATTTCTCCAGAGTTTATTCATTCTTTGCTCTTCATCCCCCCCTACCATTTTTTAAATCTGGGTCATTGCTGTCTCCTACTGATAAGGCCTCTTGACTCTTCTCCTTGCCTCTAACAATGGCCCTTCAATCTGTAGTCTACGTTGCCACTAGAATCAGCTTCCCATTAGGTGACCCAGATAATTGCACCTCTAAACCCAGAGTCCTTCGAAGGTTCCCATCGTGCTTGCTTGTCATAAAGGCCATTTATGATTAAGTAGGTCCCCCATTTCCTTCTCCTACCTCATCTCTTACCACTTCTCACATTGCACTCTCTGTTTCAACATTAATAAACTCACCTCAAGGGATTACAATTGCCACATTGTCTTTTTCCTTCAGGCCTTTATACCCGCTGTTACCTCTGCCTGGAACGGTCTCCCTTCCCCATCACCCTCTTATCCAGTTAACTCCTATTGCACCTGTTCAGGTGTCAATTCACATGTCCATTTCTCTGGGAAACACTTCGTTCTTCATCTCAGATTAGACCAGACGACCTTCTGAATTTCTCACACAGCACCCTGTGCTTAGTCCGTTTGTATGGAATCAAGTCAGACTGTATTATAATCACATTTTAAATGGTTTGCCTTCTCTTCAACTGGACTCTAAGCTCCTTGCATTCTAGTTATTTACTGCTCTGCACGTTTCAGTGTAAAATAAGTGAGTTCAATAAGAGTTATACAGGCTAGTGAGGATTTGGGGGGAAAGAATAGTCCTAAAACAGATAGATAGCCAGAGGTAAACATTATTTATCTGTGTATTGCATAGCTATACACTCATGATTACTCATGGGTAAGCCTTCCAATTACATAAAATAAATATATAGAAATGATGAGAGATCAACTACAAATCTTGATAGGACAGATGGAAGAAAAGCTGTTTAAATATTTTTGCAAAACAGATACCTTGAGTATTGCCAATAGCCTAAGTCTTTTTTGAGTACATTTTAAAAATTCTTATTTACTTATCTTTAGAGGGGAAGAGAAGGAGAGAAATATCAATGTATGGTTGCCTCTCATGAGTCCCCTGCTGGAAACTGGCCTGCAACCCAGGCACATGCCCCGACTGGGAATCAAACCACGATCGTGTGGTTCGCAGGCCTGCGCTCAATCCACTGAGCCACACCAGCCAGGGCTTTTTTGAGTACTTTGATGGAAGTGGTTAAGCAGGGTGAGTATTAGCACCATGCTCTCCACTAAGCATAGTGTACTCTATAACCCCTTACAAACAAGGCTCTATCTTCTTTTATTGAATTTCTCTAAAATATTGTGTGTCATGGATTAATTTTCCTATTAAGTCATGATGGGAGAGAACATGAGTGGTGAAGTAAACAATGCGCCAGCCATCAAGAGATCCTGTTGCCTTAGGTGAATTATTTTGACTCTCTGCTGAAGGAGCTGCTGGGGTGACTCGGTCAGAACTTGTAAGTCATTTGTTCCCATAGACCAGTGAGTTATTAAGATGCTATTATGTGCAGGGCACTTTCCAAGGCCCATTGATAAACACATCTCATCTTTTCTTAATTAACATTCGGAAGTAAATTGTCAAGGTTTGTTTGCTTGGCTCCGCCATCATCCTGTCTCCCACGGTTTCGCAGCCCAGAAGTACACCTTGTTATGTAGTACAGTGAGCAGACAGTACTTCTTGTGAGAAGTGGCGTCAGGCAGAACTGGTTTACCATCTGAAAGCTTGATTTTCTATCGCTTTGTCTCCTACGACCAGCTGAACAGGGACATCGACGTACGGCATTCATCTGAAAAATAAAGGATGGCATTATTTTGTGTCAACCTGTTTAGGATGTCATAAAGATAAGTTATAGTCTTCTTAGAAACTGTCCTCTGCTTTCTAGGCATAGGTGCTTATCAGCATGAGAGATATCCATTCATTGAGTCTCAAACTCATTTAACTTGCACCTACTATTGCCAGCCATGTGAAAGCCTCTGCAATAGGTGCTGAGAATAAATTAAAGCAGAGACCCAGCCCATGAGGACTGGAGCGGTGAGTGGAGGGGCACAGCGAAGGAGGTCATTACAGCAGAGTACTAACGTACAAGGGCATGGTTTCTAACTTAAAGCATCCCTGACTCTGGTGCATGTCTGTCACGCAGGCCCTTTGAGTAAGTGCAGTAGGAGACTTAAACCAGACGTGTGCTAAAGTGAAGGAAGAATCCAGAACTGAGAGAACCATAAAATCGCAGGGTTAGAGTCAGCCTGAAGACACATCAAGTCCAAGCTATTTTCTAAAGCTTAAGTTCCATTTTAAACCCAAGTGTCAAGGCGTCCACTAGCTTAGCGTGAATGTTTCTAATGAGATGTATTCCCTACCTCGATATATTTCATGTCACTGTTGATCAGCTCTCATTGTTTATGAGGTATTTTCTTGTAACAAATCAAAATAGATCTTGCCACACAGAGCAAAGCTAATTCTCCTTCAGGATAACAGGCTTACAAATATAACAAGGTAATTGTCAGTGCCCTTGGGTCTTTTCTCCAGGCTAAATAAAATCAATACACTATTGGTAGAAGTCTGTTCATCCTTCCAAAGTCTTTTTCAGAATATACACAATAGAATATTATTTTTCAATGTGCCAGTTACAATCAGTGGTTGGTGAGATCAGTCTGGTGGGTAAGAATTAAGAGTAGAATAGAATCAGATACAAAATATCAGAATGTTTTACACATAGTAAGCCTAAGTATTGTTTTGTTAAAGGTTTCTTTCAGGTGCTATTTGTGTTTCTGTGTATTTATGTTATATATATATACACACAGACACACACACACACACACGCACACACATACTGAACCCTGGATTCAAATTATTTCCTAATGTGAGTTAGAATAAATAAAATACAATAAAGTAATAAAATACCATGGATATAGTCCCACAGGAGACCAGGTTCTTTAAATAAGTGCTTCTCAAATATTATGAGTGTGCTTAGAAATCACCTGGGATAGTTTATTTATAAAACACACACATATTGTTGTTTTCTTCCTCCCCTTCCTTCAGCCTCTGAATCAGAATGTCCGGGGTGGGATGAATTGCATTGACATTTCCATGTGAATTGCATTTTTAATAAACCCCTGCTGGGCCGATCTGTGGAACCCACTCTGAGCACCCCCACCCCGGAGACGTGTGACTACCTTACAAAAGAACTGAGTGAGGACTCAGGTGTCAATGTCTATGGTAAATGTCTAGGAGAGCTTAATTTAGTGAGCAATGCTGAAATTTTTTTACATTTTTCATTCAAACTAAATTCAGTTAGAAATTTTTAACAATTTCCCTTACACCCCACTTTTTAGACAGTTGGGGAATTGGGAATAATCCTTGAAGAGGAGACCAGGGTTAGACATACAAACTCTAGCAAGACTTAGAGAGAACTGTGACTCCCAGTGGTTAATCACTTATATGAGAGGGGTCCTCTGAGAGAGTCTGACCCATCTTAGTTCACTGACGACTGTACCCTGAACTGTCCTTTATTCATGTGGTGGAGAACTTATACTTGGTGGCCTCAGTATAAGCTCTTTTCTTTTATAACCTCACCATCAGTTCTCTGTAACTTCTCTTGTCTTAAATGAATTTTCCTTCAGAGACCCCTGATGCAAAATAGCCCAGAAAAGGCTGCTTCCTATTCGTCGTTTGCAGCTGGACACGAAGTTGCATGCAGATGGCCCACGTTGGTGTTTCCTTCTAACGTTCAGTTTTCTGTTATTTTTCCTTTCTTGAGTCCCTCACTTGGTTTTGCCAACCCAGCTCTCCAGGCCTCTTCTGTCACACACGTAATCACAGCCACAGCAACAACGAAAGAACATCCCTAGTTTCCCACAGTTCCAAAGGTGGCAACAAACTGTGAAATTGCAAAAGCAAAATTCGATATACACACATTGGAAAAGGGTACCTGTTGGCAAAACTGCAACATTATGCAGGGAGAGCTCTATGAAATATTTGTAAATCTTTAATATCTGGGGCTGTAACAGTGGGAAGTCTAATATAAGAAGGAAGTCTAAGCTTTGAGTTCAAACCTGCCACTTACTAGTAAATTACTCATAAATTTTGGGCAAGTTGATTCATTTCCTGAGTCACTATTTTTTCTCTTTAAAATGGGGGGGATGATGTTTTATGAAGCTAAGTGATTTAAGTGCCTGGGAAAATATAAAGAATTACACTCTGTCCTAATTGCCACTGTTAATCTGAATCCTAACTTACAACACCATTTTTTAGGTTAAATTCCATTTTCTCACTGGTGTTAATATCAGCTCAGCTTCTACCCCTCCTTTTAGACAGGCTGTCTTCCATCTATGCCATTTATTCATTTAATCTGGTTGTCAATTCCAAATATTTAATGATGAATCACTGGCTACTTTATTGCTGTGTGCTGTCATATATTACCTTCTACTTGGATAGCACAGTATATTTTAATTTACTTCTGTTGTCCATTGATTAAGCTTGTTGGGCAGTCTTGGCCAAATTGCTTGGCTCCGGACATGGAGTTGCTATGCCACACTTTTCTCAGTGGATTTCTAAATGCCAGTTCTGGGATCATGCCTCCTACTCTGAATTTCCCAACGTTACCCAGCCTTTTGAGTGGGTATACCACTTGCTTCACCCCTGCTTCTCCTATGTTAACAGTGCCCATAAAGCTGTTTTTGATGCTGTGCCGAATAGATATATTCATGGGCTGCTGCCACAGCTAAGTTGTTGAGAATGATAAATCCATAAAGTAGAGGGATGAAGTGTGTCGATAAGAGCTCCTTATTTATTGCTGTTGCCTAGAGACACGAAACTTCTTCAGAAAACTAAGACCAGAATTGCAAAATTAAACCAATTTTTTCAGCTTGCTACAGCTTTTTAGATACGACATTTAGTCGCTCATTCAATAGATTTTATTAAGTGTTTATTATGTGACTGGTGCTGTGTGCGTTGTTGGGATGGCCAAGAACTACAGTACAGACACGATGATGTCCTTGTGAATCTCTGAGTCCAATGAAGGCGGTAAACTACTAAAAACAACGGGAGAAAATGGCATGGTATTATGAGAGTATACATTGAAGGAATCTTATTTAATCAGGAGAGGTGGAGGCGGGGGCACCTCAGGGAAAGGCATATTTAAGGTCTTTGAGTCTTTCAAGTTTGTTTTCATTCAAGATTGTCAAAAATTCATTTGCTCAAGACAGTTGAGTACAGACCGAAGGTCACTTTCCCGCTCCTTCCAAGCAACCTCAGCCCCTCCTTTAAATGATCCCAGCTGAGTTTGAAAGGAGGCAGGATTATAAGGCTGACTGGGCTTTCAAATGCCTTGTTCTGACCATGGTTATTCTTAGCAGAACTAGAAGCAGTTTCAAGCCAGGCCAAGTACGTGTCCTGAAACTTTTGTTAAATGATCTTCTATGGCATTTGTGGCACTTTACAGGCATGAAAGAAATATTTGGAATTCTTGGCTGATGGATTGAACTCTGTATGACTGGCAGGTCCACTAGGCTATCGATGGCTGTTACAGGTCGAACAGTGGACCATTGTTCATCAGGATAAAAATGCACATTTCTGAGATTCAGGGCAAGAGCAACTTCCTCCGGGAAGCCAATGGTGATGGTCCCTGTCTTTATCACCACCTATCCTTAGCAGCCCGAGTAGGTACAGCCCAGCTCACCCTGTTCCCTTATGATGTATCATTCTGTGCACTTTGATCAGCCTCTTGTCACCACAGACACTGTGTTGGAGGGATTTATTTTCATGTCTCTGATCCTGCTTTAGTTAGTGAGCACTTTGGAGTCAAAACTCACATTTAATTCATCTCCATATTCTTAGGACAATTATTGGAACATAGGAGAAGCCAGATACATATTTATGTAACAATTAAATGAATAGTGAATAATAAACATGACAGTGATGAATGCCTTAATTTACCTATCTAGTACAATCTCATTTCTCTAAAAGAACAATTAAGATAACACAAAGGGTTTTAATGCTAGTGAGTGGAAAATAGAAACCTGGCAATTTTTTCCCCTAATTTCTGAAAAGCCACAGCAGAAGTCACGTAAACAAAAGACATAAATGTCAACAAATGAATTTATTGGCGTTAACTGTGCCAGTTTCTTGGTGTAATGCTTGAACATTAATAGTTAGGCAATATATTTTAATGGCTCTTTATAAAATACAAGTGTATATTTAGAGACGAGAACACTATAGTGCTTAAATAATTAATAGTAAATAATTAATATGTTCCTCCAGAGAAACTGCTTCTATTATCTCTGGCCTATTGGGTGGTCTCCATTCATCTTTTTAAAAGGCTTTATGATTTGAGAACAAAATGGAGGAAAATGTACATTTCCTTTGAAACATTGTCCCCCCTTGCGTATCTAGTGAGTTAGATAGGCCTGGCCGGGAGGTCCTTTCAGAAGCACACACTTTCTATTTATAGGTTCAGATAAAGTGAAAAAAATCTCTTTAATTGGACTACTTTATGTAAAGTCCGGAAAAAGGTATTTTCAAAGACACAGTCATTGTTCTTCAGAAGATTTATTTTTCCAAAGCAGCTAGGTCATATTATTGACGTTTTGAAGTTAAGTTTCCCTAAGTATTCTTTCAGTGAAGCAGATTCTGAAATCACTTGAAGGTACATTACCCCCACGCTTGGCTGTTTCATTTCGTAAATTCCACTCTAATTTGGGTCTGGGCATGTGAGGGTGGAATTACCTAGAGGAAAGAGATTTGGTCATTCTCCTTCGCCCTCAGCCACCTAAACAGCTGTGTAAGCAGCAGGCCCCGGGAAACACAGGGCTCACGACTTTTGGATACCATTCAAGAGTCAGCGTGACTCCACCGCAGGACCTCACTCACTGCCTGTAACCGTTCCTTTGTGGTCATCCTGGGAGTCAGAATTCGATATGAATGCCTCTTGAGAAATGCTTTTAATGAACTATAAAATCAGTAGTCTGAAGAGAAGGCCACTTCTGATGCCGTGATTATACTCATCTCTGCACACCAGCGCTAATTGAGGACCACAGACAGGGAACGACGAGGAGGTACACCAACGGGCGGGCGGCACCGCAGCCACAGGGCGGAGCTGAGGCCATGGCAGAGCGGGACCCTGGAAGTGGGTGTTTTCTCGCCCAGAAGCAGAGTTCAGTCTCCTGTGCTTCCCACTCTCCTTTCAAGTGCCTTCTCCATGAACTCTCCAGAATGCTTTAATTTTAAATAATTGTTTTGAATTCACAGACTTGGCGATTGTTTGATTATCTTCTTTTGGAGTGGGGGAGGTCCTTGGGTAAGATGAAATATTTAAACGTTTTTTTTCTTTTAAATCATACATTTGCACACGCACAGCTTTTGAATTCTTTTGAAATTAAATTGCTCTTAATGAAACATCTGAAAACATGAACAAACAGTGAACAAGCAGAATTCCCCAGAATAATGATGGTATTGTTAAGTGATTGAATACTTGGGAGATTAATATTATGGTGCACTGGCATGTTGGTTCATTTGAGACATAATTTAATGGTAAAACCTACTTAAGAAAGCAGGAGGCTGAACGGCCTGTCAGACACCAGGCGTATACACGCAGAGCTCAACACAATAACAAATTAGGCATTGTTTATAGACAGACATGGCTGGCCTTAATTTTTTCTTAATCTTTGATTTAGGTAATAATTACACTGTAATTTTAACTCTCTCTGCAGTTCGAATATTTGCTTAATTGTCTTATTACCATTGTATTTACTGATACTGCTGCAGGGTGCCAGCGAAATTTGGCTGTGTCTCGAAGCCTTTATTTACATAAGGCTGGCAATGATTTAGACATGATAACATGGATCCCATTTCTAGTAGATGACTCGAAAATTGTTTGACCAAAAGCTACGGGGACATTGGAGGCCAAGTGAAAATGTATAATTAAATGTCTGCAGAGTTCTCACACTCTCTAAGCCAGGCTTTTCTTTCCCTTGCATATTTTATAGAATTCCCCGGATGAGACCCGGGGAAAAAGTGCCTTTTGCTCAAACTCTGTCATGCATGCAAGGTCTGCATGTATTAGCTATCCGCCCTGAGAACGTGTGAGCTGAAAGCCGTAAAACATATTGCAAAAGGAGAAGAAAACAAGAGCTTCCCATGAAGTTCAAATCTGCCCTTCTGCTGGTCAGCTTTGGCGAATGCAGAGTTTTACTAACTTGAATGTTATCTTATCTCTAAACACAAAGTTAATTTGTTGTAGCTCCCCAGTTCAACAAAAATGTGTGGAATTTGATGAGTTGTGTATGTGTTATAAACAGTATGTTTACTATAGTGATGTGCTTATAAAATCCTTGGGGAGCTTGTTAAAATGCAGATTCTGGTTCAGTGGACCTGGGGTGGGGCCTCAACTTGTGCTGATGTCAGTGTTGTTGCTCCAGAGGCTGCACTTTGAATACCAAGGTCATGAACATGAGAGTGAAACATGTAACATCTTTTGTAGGTGAAAGGATAAGGCTCCGACAAATGCATGCAGGTATGATATTACAAACTTAAGGTACTGAGGACCTATGTATAGGATTTTACTAGAGTAGGGGAATGCACAATATTTAATCCCTTTGCCTGTTTGCTAAAGTGTAATCTCTCCAGGAATGCTATTAGTACCTATTATGTTTCTCTACATCAATATGGTCTCATGTGTGTACAATACAGAAATATATACTACCACAGGGGCAGTGACTTGGGGTCCTAAAAGATCCCGTAAACTGGGTTGTTTTGTTGATTTTGTGGTTTTAAAATGACCTTCTGGAAGCTGTCTACAGGCAACATTGTTGACGTTCTTGAAATTTTCCATCCTTCAGAGAGGAAGGGCAAACCAGAAGATCGGAAGATCGGCATGTCCCCTGACTTTCCCGGTGGCAGATTCCCCGCAGGGCTTGTGGCTTGATGGACCTTAACTTTGTTTAGATAATTGCACACAAATACCCATTTGTTACCTTGGAGAGGCTTAGCTTGTCACATGGCCAGTACACTTGGGAAAATGTCATGTGACCTGCGTTTGGAATAAGTCAAGTGGCTGATCCTGAGTGCTTGGTAGAACACAGTGGTTTTGTAAGACTTAGGTTTTAAAGCATTCCAGGGTAGAAAGTACTATAATATCCTTTGTCCTTTGTAATATCTGAGAAACCATCTGAATGAAAAGGGATATTTACTTCAGCTGTTAACTTTGTTTGTGTGGTAATGCCAGAAAATATAGTTTTATTTCCGAATGCTCTCTTTATTACTTTATTTTGTATGGAGTCAGTTTTCTAAGCTAGAAGAGTCTTCTCCAGACCTAATGTAAATTACCTCCAATTGACCAAAATAATCAAGAGATAGAACCTTGTAAGGACCAAGTATTTGGAAATAGGGACGTTCTCCAGTCATTTTCAATTGCTGTTGTCGCCTCTATTATATTGAAATACACACGCACACACACACACACATTCAAGATTCTGCTTCAAAGCATGGTGTATAATAGAGACATAGTGGGATATGACGTTCCAAACACCGATTCCAAAAAATGAGATCATATATTGAAACTAGTTCATGACTTAACAAAGTCACAGTACATTGATTCTCTTAGAAGACATGCCTAATTTAATGTTGCCCATCTTGTTTCATTAATGCGTTGTGTACTGATCTGAAAAACATAGAAATCCTACAGCAAATGATAGTATTTTAAACTTGGTAGTTTGCAAAAATATTGAAGAAGTCTGCAAAATGAAACATTGGTGAGGGTGTGGGGAAACTGCTACTTGGCTGACAACGTCAGCACTTTGGGAAGCAACGTGTTCTGCACACCTCAGCAATCCTCCTGATCATAGAGCCCAGTAAAACCCTTGCACGTTCGTACAGGCAGAGAGATATGAAAATATCCGTGATGGCAATGTTTATGATTGCAAAAATGAAGGGGTGAGTATGGATAAACCTAAGTGAAAATCAACAGAAGCTCTGATAAATAAATTGTGAATTGTTTGTTCAAAGGAACAGTATAACTCAGTGAAAATAAAAGAATCACAGCCTCTTGCATCAGCATGGTTGATTGATGATTTAAAATGTAGAATGAAAATAAAAAGCTTCTGCACAGCTAAAGAAAACATTAGCAAAATGCAAAGGGAACCAACCACATGGGAAAATGAACTTGTCAATGATATCTCAGACAAGGGTTTGATCTCCAAAATATGTAAAGAACTCACATGACTCCATTCCAGGAAGACAAACGATCCAATTAAAAAAGTGGGCAAAGGACTCGAACATACACTTCTCCAGGGAGGACATAGAGGGCTCAGAGACATATGAAAGGATGCTCAGCATCACCAGCCATCAGAGAGATGCAAGTTAAAACCACAATAAGATACTGCTTCACACTGGTTGTCATAACCAAATCAACAAATAAGTGCTGGCAAGGTTGTGGAGAAAAGGGAACCCTAGTGTACTGTTGGTAGGAATGCAGACTGGTGCAGCCACTGTGGAAAACGGTATGGAATTTCCTCAGAAAACTAAAAATGGAACTGCCTTTTTGCCTAGCAATTACACTGCTGGGATTATATCCTAAGAATCCTGAAACACCAATTCAAAAAGCCTATGCATCCCAATGTTCATAGCAGCACAATTTATAATAGTCAAATGCTGGAAGCAGCCTTGGTGCCCATCAGTAAATGAGTGGATCAAAAAACTGTAGTGCATTTACATAATGGAATTCTATGCAGCAGAAAGAAAGAAGGAGCTCCTACCCTTAGTGGCAGCATGGATGGAACTGGAGAGCATTATGCTAAGTGAAGTAAGCCAGGCAGTGAAAGACAAAGACCATATGATCTCACCTATAATTGAAACCTAATCAACAAAACAGATAAGAAAGCAAAATATAACCAGAGATGCTGAAATTAAGAACAAGCTGACAGTGATCAGAAGAGAAGAGAAGGGAAATAATTGGGGAAAGAAGGGAAAGGGTCATCAAAGAACATGTATAAAGGACCCATGGACAAAGACAAAGGGGGTAGGATTGAGGGTGGGAGGTGGAGGCCAGTGGGGTGGGGGAAAGTGGTGGTGGAAAAATGGAGACAACTGTTCTTGAACATTAATAAAAAAGATTGAAAAAAGGAAAGAAAAAGAAAATAAGTAAGTTGCAGTGAAATATGCAAACTATGATTTCTTTTAAGTGAAGTGCTGTTATGAGCATAACTAAATGTATATTCTATATGTATGATAATGCAATAGAAAACAACAGGCATATGTTATTGCAAGACACGGAGTGGTGGCTCTCTGGGAGGAAAGTGCAGGGAAGGGGCTTAGAGAGAGGTGAGCACAGTATTGCACAATCACAACCAATAATCCAGTTCTTCTGCTATGTGATGTCTGCTAATCTAAAAAAAATTATAGCTTTTAAATGTTATAAATATTTTACATGTTCAATATTCATTTACATAGAAATATTTATTAATATGCTTATATAAACTAAGATATAATTTACTATAATAATACAGGGGTGGGCAAAAGTAAGTTTACAGTGGTGAGTATGCCAAACTGTTTATTCTTGCATTATTATTTATTAATTATTGTATTATTTAGATGTATTATTTATCTTATTAGCGTTGTTCTTATTTTGTGTCCTTACTTATGATGTATCTTTTAAGTAATAATGACTGGTAATTTAATCTCCTTTTTAAAAAATTTAATGTATTTATTTTTAGAGAGAGAGGAAGGGAGGGAGAAAGAGAGGGAGAGAAACATCAATGTGAGAGAGAAACATCAACTGGTTGCCTTTTGAATGTGCCCTGACCGGGAATCAAACAGGTGACCTTTGGTTTGTGGGGCAACGCTAACTGAGCAACACCAGTCAGAGCTTAACCTACTTTTTCTTCCCACCCCTGTATATTATAGAAAAATCATTGTATGGTTCAATAACTAAAGTATTAAAATAAACCTATTTATCATTTTTATTTGAAATATAATAAGTGCAATATTCTGAGTTATAATAAATTGTAACACAGATACCACAAGGCAGCATTTGGATATAAACAAACTAAAATTTGAAAATATCCATGACTTAACTTTTACCTTTTAAGTACAATATAGAAAATGATGCTGAAGAGTTGTGTATATTTTAAGTGTTTAAAGTGTTGATTTGTTTTAAAAATGCAATTTGGTACTAAGTATTCTATCATCTCCAACTGTCGTAGGTAGGAAATTGAAGTCAGCATTTCAGCAACTTTAGGTAGAAAAATTCACTGCTTCTCAAACAAGATGAAACCTTTTGCCTAGTGACCCCATCATCAATGCTGTGGGAAGAGGCCTGGCTAAACCGCATGCTCCAGGACACACACAGACACTCAGACCTCCACGGTTTCTCATGTTATTTAAGAAACATGGAATCTTCAGAAGGAAGCAATAAATGTTAACTCAAAACATAACTGCGGCAATACTAACCCTGAAGCAGCCAGTGGACACACACATTGGTTGGTGTCTGCTCAGCAGACCTTTATTCTTTTGAAGTTTTTTTTTGATATGCTAACATACTCTGGATTGATGAGGTGCCTGATCCCAGAAAAGGTAGCAGAAATGCAGTTCAATGAGCTGTTACCTTTACAGGTAAACCATCCAGTGATAAGACTCGTTTTTTTTTTTATGCCTGCCTATTTGTGTGTGTGGCTTACACTGTGAACATTTTCTGATAGTACGGGAAGAACTTTTATGTTATACACATTGCTTATACTTAGAAGTCACGTGGGAAGTCCTTAAAATGCAACATTATACAACTGATAGGATTATATGGAACATATAAAGAAGAAAAACAATATTTAAAAAGAAAATAACTGACATAGCAAATAGTTTGTGTGATGAGACTATAAATTTTTCCCTAAGTTTTTCAAATCTTACTTTGTGAGATATATTTCCTCTATAATGGAAAAAATAATCAACTTATTAAAGTGTCAGTGCTCAGGTGAGGAGTGGACTGAAGACTGGTAATAGCATTTCAACTTTATGGGCATGAAATGTGGCTTTTTATTACATTTTAATGTAAAGGAAAGTGGAACCAATTATATTCCTATGGCACAAGAAAAATGCATACCACGTAAACACATCAACTCTGACTTTGGTTTACCAGTAGTTAACGTGAAAACAAGGAAACAAGAGTCCACCTGCTGAGCAGAACACACTGTATTGCCTCTTGTCTGGGGGTGAAGCCCCATCATGTAATACACGTCTGTAACCACGGCACAATGAAACCATTGCTAGTCCAACTGGGGGAAATCACGTGGCTTCACAAGGAATCCGTGGTGATGGAATCAGGCTAATCTACAAGAAATAAATATAGCCATGAGATACACAGCGCATGTTAGCCACTTCTCAAAACTATTTTTATTGCCAGAATTAATTTGATACAGGAGCTTTAGTTTTTGTCGTTTTCTCTCCTCCACCCCCAAATTAACATGCTTTGTTTTGATATGGATCAAAAATTTTCTTTCCAGAATAAGAAATCAACAGGCTGCTGACAATTCGTTGGGACTTCTCATCTGTAATTATGTTTGTATATTTCTTCTTTGGTCAGCTTGTAGCAAATGGGTGTACATTAAGGGGTCTAGAGCCTTTAAACAGGACAGTTAAAATCCTGAGGGAATGGAGGGGTGGGAAGGAAATATTCGTCACTGCTCCATGTCTGTGCTTCCTCTTCATTAAAGAGCATCCTCAGCTTCTGCCACTATTGCAATGATTTTCTGTATGTTTTACTGAAAAATGCCAGGTGATAGAACATCGAGCTGATGCTCGTCATCTGGCTTCTCGGTGTATTCTCACAGACCGAATACCCCCATATGATCTACAGTCGCCCTGTGGACGGGAACATGGCCAGCACCCCAAACCCCCCTCATGTCCCTTCGAGTGATCACGTCCAAAGATAACCACTACATCCATTTACAGACATGGAATCATTTAATATGTACTTTTGTCCATCTTGCTCAATATCGGAGATTCATTCATGCTGTTGCTTGTAGCTACAGCCTGCCATTCCCAGCATGGTAATATTCCATTGTTTGAATATACTCAATGTATCTATTACCTTGATTTTGTCCATTTGAGTGGTGTCCTGCTTTAGGCTGTTAATGAACATCTTATCATATTTTTAAAAATTTCCATTTATTTATTTTTAGAGAGATGGGGATGGTGGGAGAGAAACACAGATGTAAGAGAGAAACATCGGCAGTTGCCTCTCCTACGTGCCCCACCTGGGGATGGGGAACCTGCCACACAGGCACGTGCCCTGACAGGTTGAACAGAAGACGTTTCATTTTGTGGGATGATGCCCAACCAACGGAACCATGCTGGTCAGGGCATAGACTATGGTTAATACAAGGAAAAAGAAGCACAGCTTATCTAATAATTTCATTATGTTGTGAATGTAGAGGAAAAAATCCAGTTTGTTTTTTATAAAGCTAATTATTTACATAGGAATCGGCACCCTCACTATTGTCTGTTCAACAACTTTTATCAGGCTCCTGTTCTCTACTGCCTTCTGCATAAAGGCTCGGTGAGAAAGAGGGCAGCACTGTTCTCAAGCGAATTTCAGAAATAAACCTCTGCTCACTGTACAGAGGGGACAGTGCTGTCACGGAGGTGGCACCGGGAGAGGAGATGTTCTTAATGCATCTAAAAGATGAGAGAAATCCTTCTGGAAGAGAGGATCAAACTGGTGGCGGGCAGAGGAACTGGTGATTAGAGAGGCAGAAGGAAAGAAAGAAAATTCTTGGCTGGGGGAATCGCATCGGTGTGGCAGGGAACATCCTAGAAACTTGCCGTAATCAGGTCTGGACGCATTGGGAGGCTCCGTTTGGGGAGTGATGAGAATACAGGCCAGAAAGAAAAACCAAGCTTATCGTCTTCCCTGACTGACATAATATAAGTTATATAAAGTACTGTGGAGGGCCAAGGGACTGTTAAAACAAAAGTATTCTTGGATTTTTTTTTTACCAAGATGAGAACGCAACCCACTTCAGTAGCATTATACATATAATATAAGAATAATGAGTTAATTTTGGTGTAAATAGTGTCCACAATGGACTCTTAAGGCACAAATAAACACATAAAATAAGAAGAATGATTACTCAAGCAAGAATGCATTTGTCCGTACATGATTAACTTTTATTAAGTTTTTCTTATTTGCACCACAGTTAAGAACACTTGGTTTTAACTTTGCTGGAGGAATATTGCCACAGCGTGAAGTGTTTAGTGTTTCTGCTAGCTACATGTAGTCTTTGCTCCATAAATCTGTGTAAATCGTGGAGTCTTCCAATAAGTCCTGTAGGACATGACCTGTGCTTAAACACAGCATTCCTAGTTACAGGTTTCTCAAGAAAGGCTAAACACAAGGCCGTGGGTTGTAATGATGTCGATATTGCATTACACCGAGAGTTCCATATGGGGCCTTGTAGTGGAAGTTAGAGACAATATATTCAAGTTTTATTAAATAACAGCTGATCAGATCCAGAGAGTCTGTAAGGAGACATAGTAATTTTCCTGATGTGTGAGCAGCTGAATTTTTCATGTGTTTTTCTTTGGCCCGTGAGCTTCCCAAATGGCATAGACTAAAAAGTGTGCTAGGTGTGTCCCTTGTCATGCAAACCATCGTCCCAGCTGGAATGAAAGATGTATTCTGGGGGAGGGGTGCCTGTGTGCACCTGCAGGAAGAGTGGGATGACCCAGAAAATCACTGAGAATTTAGTTGAGCATAGCGCGAATTTTGCAATCTACTCACTTCCTTAATTGTGTTTTCCAGAACCTGTTGATAACAGCAACCTACATTTTCTGACCATTTGGCAATTGAAAGACTGAGCATCACACCAGTAATTACACTTTTGATGATCTACCATTACTTTATCATCAATAGAATGCTCAAAATGCATACTTTTCTTGGGTTCCTACTTACCTAGTCTTACCTATTTTACATATAATTTTAAAAGCACTATGGATAAAACAGAGAATCTAAAAAGCAAGTAATTTTCACATAGCTAATTGGACTACACCATTGATTTAGGGTAGCATGAATGAATTGAATATCCACTGGGCAGTGGGTTTCTTCCAATAGTGCCGCAAGGACCGGATCTTCTTGGGGGGCGTACGACAGCTTTATTCAATATACTTCTCAATATTTAATGCAAGGAGATTGACGTGATGACAGACATGACTCTGCTCTCACTTCTTTGGGCACATTGTTGCACACATTTTTGAAAGTAAGGAGAAGGTTCCTTTCAATTAAAATTGGGTTTGATCTATGTATTTTCTGCTTTTGTGCATGTGAGCTTTTAAAAAATGAAAGTTATCTTATTTAGATCACTTCTCTCTATTTTATATGGCTTTGTCTGGTTTTCTCTTTGTGAGTTCTAATTCTTTTCAATGAAGCACTGACATTCTTACATTACTTAATTACAGAAATGCATTTTTAAATGTTATGGAGCTCAGAGAGATTCTGCAGACAGCTCAAAGCTATCATTCTTTTAAAGACAAATCTCCCTGAGAAATAACTCCTTGAATTCTTAGCATTAGGCACTTCCTCATACCAATAGTAAAAACTGTGTATTCATTAAAAAGCTTAGAGCAGCTGCTGAATATAAATGTTTGTTTCAGTACTTTATGCTGATATTTTTCTTGAATGTCTTTACAGAATTAAAATAATGTAATCCATTCAAGATTTTACAAAGACTTCAAAACTATTTCTCAGTTTGGTTCTTGGGTGATGTTATAGCTCATTATTTTTTTTTTAATGAAACAAAGCGAATGTGCTCAAGATAAGGTATAGAAGGTGCTGTATCACTCTCAGGAAGATATGCCCTTGGCCATGTTACAAAGGGGAGCTATGTCTGTGCCTGAATTTATTTGATTCCACTGCATTCTGATTGTCTTGTCTGATGAGGGATAAAATATGCGGCATTTACTCATTTATTCATTCATTCAATAAACGTTTATTGAGTGAGCCCTGTGTATAAGGCCAGGGATGAAGGATAAGTGAGACCTAGATCCTACCCTTGAAGAACTCATTCTTACTATTAGGATAGGAAAAGGTACAATCTAGTAAGATACAATACAGTGCTGGTAAAATGCTGGTCCCTTAGAAGGACCAAATACTGTGCATTTGATGCAGTGTTTTGATAATATTATTGAGGCAACAGATGATATCAAGATTTTCAGAAACTGAGGTTTGATGTCTTCCCTGAACAGCAAGTGTAAATTCTGCCACAAAGCTGTGTTTTTCGGTCTGCATTCAGTTCCATGTGAGGTTCCTAGATGGACTAGAATGTGCCACGTGCTGTGAAGTCATAAACTTTTTTTTGAATAATTTTTAAAGATATTTGATTTATTTATTTTTAGAGAAGGGGGAGAGAGAAAGAGAGGCAGAGAAACACCAATGTGTGGTTTCCTCTCATACACCCCTTACTGGGGGCCTGGCCCACAACCAGGGCATGTGTCCTGACTGGGAATTGAATGGGCAACCCTTTCGTTGGCAGGCTGGCATTCAATCCACTGAGCCACACCAGCCAGGGCAAATAAGCTTCTGCAAGGGATACATGACTTTGGAAGTGAGTTCTAACAATCAATGGCGAATGTCTGGCTGCACTATTTGTGATGAGTAGTGGTCATTTTTCAGCCTTCTGGGGACTAATCATGTCCACACATGCAAGTGACTTTCATATGTTTTTGCGTCCCCATGACTGGCCAGAGGACTAAATTTGATCCTGGTTTGTTTGCTGTGCATTAAGGACAGTGTGATACCAAGGAAAGGGTAAGGATTTTACAACCAAATGCTCCTTGGTTTAAATATAAGCAATATGACTTGTGTCAATGTGGGCTAGTAACTTAATATACCTTTCATTTTTAATCTTAAAAATGAAACTATGAACTTATCAGGTAGTTGTGAGAATCAGGAATAAAATATCTAATGTGCTCTGTGTAGTGGCCAGCACATAGCTACTGCTCAATGGATGGTGTGTGTGTGTGTGTGTGTGTGTGTGTGCGTGTGTAAATGTAGGCCAATCATTAGTAGGTTCATAAAAACTTATTTAAAAATCAACATATTTTTATAGAGGTTTACTCTGCATCAAGCTCTATACTGGATATTTTGACAATCATCAGAAAAGCATGAAATGTTATCTTGACTCCTGAAAAATTAAGTTCTGGTTGAAAAGACAGTCTCCTGGGAAACAAATAGACAATGTCATAAGACTGTAAAATAATGCATAATAATAATAATAACAATAATAATAATAATAATAATAGTAAAAGATTTTATTTATTTATCTTTAGAGGGGAAGGGAAGGAGAGAGGGAGAGAAGTATCAATGTATGGTTGCCTCTTATGTGTCCCCTGCTGGGAACTAGCCTGCAACCCAGGCATGTACCCTGACTGGGAATCGAACCATGATCCTCTGGTTCACAGGCCTGCACTCAATCCACTGAGCTACACCAGCCAGGGCAAATTTGGGTGATTTTCATGCAGGCTGTGAGCACAATAGCTGTTCATATTTGGGAGAAATAGCTGGTGAACATGGAAGTCAGAACATGCCATTTACCCTTGAGGGACCTTTATTATTCAGGAAGAGAAGGGGCAGCTGGAAGCCACCAGTGCCATCATCACAAGCTGGCAGCCCTCAGGCTCAAGACCCTAGAAGAGCTGTTTTATTTGGCCTTCACATTAACATCTCCAAATGCCAAAGAATGAATTAGCCATCTATGTAGAAGTAGGCAAACAAAACACATGTTTAAAAAGGATAATATTTCATTCATTAAATAAAGCTAATAGCTCTTTCTAGTTTGGTATCAATATAGAAGGTATGTGAGTAATGGGTTAGCTGGGAGTTAAGTGACTGTGGAGACTCTATTTTCAGTCTCTGCCTGTATTTTTGAATTAATATACACAGTGGGTGATTCAGCAAAAGGATTTAAAAATAAATTCTTTATAGGAAGATCCCATCAACTTGATATCGTCATGATTCATACAGCAGAGACCCATAATAACTCTCTTTTGTCTTTACCTTTGGAAAATAAAAGATGCCATTGCTTTAAATTCAGCTTATCTGTGGAGTCATCGTGTGTGGGGTCTGTCCAGAAAAAGCCCAGCCAAAATTAATATAATGGGAGCAGTTTGCATGACATCAGAGTAACCTGGCAGCCAAGGAGAGTGGACTGGAATGCATATGCGTGAACAATGACGACTTCACTGTACTAGTCAATGAGGGCAGTAGATGCCATTGTGTGAGTATGTGTATTGTATAGCCGTCACATTCCACATAACCGAGTCTCCATCAAATTTTGTGTTAAGCTTGAACATTCCTCCATGGAAACTATTCTCATGATTCAGAAGGCCACAGCGGTGGGTAACTGGCGATTGGCAGCTTCGTGACGACAGCGTGCCCACTCATGCATCACATCTTCTGCAGAGTTTCTTGGTGAAACGTCAAATCAACCAGGTGACTCAGCCCTGCTACAGCCCAGATTTCTGACTTCTGGCTTTTCCCGAAACTAAAATCACCCTTGAAAGGGAAGAGATTTCGGACTGTTCATCAAGTTCAAAAAATCACAATGGGGCAGCTGTTGGCGATTGGGAGAACTTGTGTGAGGTCCCAAGATGCCTACTTTGAAGGAGACTGAGGCATCATTGTCCTATGTACAATGTTTCTTGTATCTTCTATCTTCTGCAATAAATGTCTCTATTTTGCATAGTACATGGCTGGATACCTTCTGGACACACCTTGTGTATCAACAGATATAGTTTGATTCAGACACTATTTAAGAGAATAAAAGCCAGAAAAAAATTGACTATTTCTTTAAAAATTGTAATATAAAACTTGTATTGACAAGCTAAAGTAAAAGTATCTTAAAGAGTTGGTAGATGACAGATGATGAACTTATAAAGCTCAGTTATGAAAAATCAATATGTAATAAGTGGGTAGTTATTAAAGGCTTGCTCCTTTTTTACAGGGTGCTGTTAGAATGAAATAAAATGCTATTTGGGACCTGGTCACATTTGGAAACTGTATGGGCACTCAAGATAGTTGGTGAATATGTAGATAAGATGCAAAGTTGCATATTTTACTGTTGAAAAGTCTATGTTAGGTGCTTCTGACATTGGCTACAGATGGTACTAAACACCCAGATGGGAAGACTTACGGTATAAAATGTGTTCAATTCTTTTATTTGTTTTCTCTGAGAAGTCGAACTCCCCAGGAAGTTGACTGTGGGTAATACTGTATCTCTTCTAGCTGTAGGAAATAAAAGCACAGAAACATAATTGGATTTCTCTGGGAGCTCCTGGAGCCAGCAGGCACTGGGACCCAAGCTCAGGTGTCTTGTCCAAGCATCTTTCATTAATTTGGTCACATATTTTTCCTATATCAGATTTGATTTCTACTCACAGGTGGCAACAAAAAAAAAACTTTATGAACTCTAAAGATGTTAACCTAAACCCTATGGAAGAGAAGACTAAATAAGTGAGATAATTACATCTAGTAACACCTTTTACCTCAGAAATATATATTTTTTCTTTGGAGTGTGTGAAAATGTATCTTTATATGGAAGTTTTTACTGTCGCCTATTAGTAGGCTTTGACAAAACCTCAGGAAGAGAGAATGCCTATCATTCTTCCCAGGGATGTTATATTGGTGGTTTTGTGTTCATCGTGTTTTGGGCCATAAAAAAGTCTAAACTTTATTTACCTCCATCAGCTGTTGACTTCTCAGAGCATGGAGAACACAGCACCAGTCACGCAGAAAGGACCTGTTTGTCTAGTGAGAGTTCAGATATGAATTGGAGCCAGTGGCCCATTAGACACCTCCTTTTGTTGTTTAAAGCACAGCCCAGCTTTTCGAAATCATTGGTAGTGCAGGCTGTTGCAACGGACCCAAGGAGCAGAATCCTTGCACCTCCAGAGATACAGGCAAGGTCGGCAAGTTGTGACCCACTGTGTTCTCATTCTGTCCTATTGGAAAGTCTTGCCTAGAGTGTAATTAGGAATCAGGAAATCAAGAAATAGCCAAATTTACTTTTTGGCACGCACACACACATGTGTGTGTATGTGTTTGTGTGATTTTCCAATTTTTAGTAGTATTGTAATATTTTTTGGGAAATAATTGTCTTTTAAGAGAAAAAGTTGCTTGCTTAAACATTTGCAAATGCTTTCCACAAGAAAGCATTTCATTTTTTGGCTCTAAAGAAATTATAACCACTTTTTACTTATACTACAGTAAGTGAAAAAGAAAATATCTCTGTAATCATGCCACAGTAGGACAGTGTGCCCACCATGAGTTTAAAGTCTCATTGTGAGATGCAATTCATTATGAGATATAGTGATTTTTAATTTACTCTTTAAAAGGCAGGGCCCTGGCTGGTGTAGCTCAGTGGATTGAGTGCGGGCCTGTGAACCAGACGATCGCGGTTCGATTCCCAGTCAGGGCACATGCCTGGGTTGCAGTTTCCAGCAGGGGACCCACGAGAGGCAACCATACATTGATATTTCTCTCCTTCTTTCCTTCCCTTCCCCTCTAAAGATACACAAATAAAATCTTTTTAAAAAGGGGCAGGGCTACATTTTAATTTAGAAGGTGTTTCTATAAAAAATTCTAGAATATCTTTAGTAACCAATTAAGGGAGATTTTTGTCTTAAGAGTTTGTGTGTTTGATGAGAGTTGCTTATAAATGTTCTAAATTATTTTTCTTATTCTAGTTTTTAGTTCCCCCATACTGTATTAATGGTACTTTCTGTGGGGGAAAAAAGTTTCAGTAAATGTTGCCTTTGTTCTCCCTTTTTGTTGTCTACTATAATATAATTTTGCAAGTGTTTACTTGTCTGAGTAGCCACCATCTAGCAAACATTACGTTCGTTAATGGATGTGATTATAGGTGCCTTGAGTCATTGTCAACAAAAGAAACTGTCCATACAGAATATTATTTTACTGCTTATTTTTCGAAAAGAGAAACTCTTGGCATGAAATTGAGATTAAAAAAGAGGCTGTGTGTGTTTGGGGGGTGTGAAAAAGGTGGGGGGGTGAGGAAATTTGTAGAAAGTGGGTTTGAATGATTGTAGCGTGAGGGAGTAGACATTTTAGTCATCCCGAACCCCAACAAAGCTTTGAACCTGTGGGTACTTCTGTGATGAAATACAGTGAAATTGCTAACGTTGAAAATAACAATATAAACTGTCAATACAAATTACCCTTTCAACACATATCTTTACCCACCAAATGTTTTAATGGAAGATTTTGACAGTCTAAATAGTAATGTTTTAAGCTACCTCTTGGGACAGAAATTTTACCCTTGTTCACCTTTTGTCCACCTTAGAGAACAACAAAGACTGGAGACGTTTTTATAGAGCTGAGACTTGTGGCAAGAAAAATTAATATGTGATGCATACTGATTCTATGCCAGCCACTGTTATCAGCATTTCTAATAAAACCCATTTAATCTTTACAACAACCCTATCAGGTAGAGATTAGTATACTCATTTTTTATATTTAAATAGATGTGTATAAATTTTAATAAATAATAAGTCAATACTTAAAAATAGATTTACATTATTACAGATAATGGAATAATATAAAGAACATATAAGGTTTAACCAACCAAATACACCAGGGTTGAACTGAGATATGAGTGACAGCAGATTGTCGTCACAGTATATTTTTTCAACCACTGCACTATATTGCCCTGGAGTCTGATGCCTGGGTTCCCAAAGAAGTGAAGGCTGATTGAACTAGAAGATTTGATATAGGCAGCTTCTCTATTTTAGAGGCAGCATGATGTTGTAGGTAGGCACTGTACCAAACTTAAGAATTTCAGGTCCAAGTTTCTGATGTAACTTTCATAAATTGTGTGACTTCGATCAAGTTACTGATCTTTTAGACCGTACTTTCTACATTTGCAAAATGGCGTAGGTACCTCCATTCCTGGAAATCTTTGATTCGGTTAGCCGTAGGAATCGAGTCAGAAAGGTGGAGGGAAGGCAGTGGTACCAGGGATGCAAGTATTTGTATGGCTGTAAGGGTGATTCTGGCAAGATATGCTCAATTCATTACTGAGAAACGCCATCTACATTCTGGCTGATTTTAACAAGGGTGGAGCCTGTAGGTAACTGGCGGGAATTATCTCAGACCCTTACATCAAATTTCATAAAAATGTTCCTAATTCTACTGTAACCTCTCAATAGCTCAGCTCCTGTTGGCACAAGGCCATGGGTATATCACCTTTATAATGACATGCAATCCATCCATTTCCAGAGCACCCTCAGTTTATCTTCAGTCAAAAGTTATCTAAAAATTAAGAGGCAAAGGCATTTCTAACACTATTGCATTATCAACACCACAATTTTAGAAAATGACCACAGAAATACTTTAAAGAATTAATGAAATTGTAAAAGGTGATTTTACAAATACAAAAAAAAAACATTGGTGATAGGAAACTCAGTTCATTAATATGTGGAAAGTTTAATATTTTCCACATATTTTTATATTTAGGACCACAGATTTAAAAGAAAACTTGCCAAATAGTTTGTGACAGTGGCTAAAATCTTGAACAGATGTGAGTTGTTATTAAACTTGGTGCTTAAAGTTGCATTATAACCGCTCCATATTTTTGTGTTGATTCAGGCACACCCTTTGTGGAATTTAAAGAAGACCCGGGTGTTAGCCAATCAACTTCTTTAGTTCCATCAGTTATGTCTTAGGAAATGGGCTCAAAGAGATGGAATTTTATTCTCCATATTAGCCATATTTTAAAAAAACAAAGCCCAGAGTAGGTCATCTGCAAGAGATGATACAATAGTGACTATATTAATGATGTACAGAGATACTATGGTAGGCACTTTGTTTTAGATGAAGTGCCATTGGATAATGTATTTGCTTATAGCAAGCATTTATTAAATTCCTATTATTTGGTAGCAGCATTGAGAATATAAAACTCAGTCCTTCTCCTCAATTCATTTATAGCATGATATATATTTTAATAGTAAAGTAACTAGCTAAATCCATCTATTTATTCCTATTTACCTGAGGAGTACTGATAGAAAACCCTGACATTTCAGTGTACCCCTCTCCCAAATCCACAGAGGTGATCGTTACAATTGTCATAACACAGAGGAAACTCCTGCCTTGGAGAGGTTGGGTGAAACCACTCAGGGCTGCCACACCAGGTCGGCCCCAGAGCGGGATGCCAGCCCTACCCAGCCTGGCACCGAGGCCCTCGCTGTTTCCGGGCATCCACAGGGCATGATTTCCTTTGATCACAGCCACACACGATCCTCTTTCAGCCACCTGTGACAGCCTGACAGGTTTATTTTTGGAGGTTTCAACCCAGTGATTCCATAGGGAAGCACATTCTCAACTTACAGCGAAGAACTGGTAGAAAGAGATCACCCCAGTGTGAAATGGGATGCACGGAGCTTGTTTTCTTGATTTCTTCCTGCTCAACTGTGTGTGTGGCCATGTTTGTTATGGTGTTTTAAGTGCCTTCATTGGGCTATGATAACTTTTTTTTTTCTCTCTCTCTTTCAGGTATGGAAAAATTGTATCTACAAAGGCAATTCTTGACAAAAACACAAATCAGTGCAAAGGTATGTGTGAGGGCCTCTGTACCCTTAGCTCTGGCCTGTGCTGTTCAGTTGCTAGCTCCTCCCAGGTGGAGGTCCAGGCACCGGAGGCACAGTGATGACAAAGTACAGTACGTGGCAAACCTCTATAATAATGCCAAGGCTTTCGTGACTTGCATTTCTAGTAACATTGCTCATTAATTTTTTTCATTAACAAACAAAATGAAAATCACAAATTAGAACAAGTACCGAATTGCTTCAACATAAAACTAAATTGCCTCTTAACAACTTTGGGTTGTCCGGTTTGAATGAAATCATCAGTGATGCAAATTGATTTCCTATATAAAAATGAGGAACTCTGGGAAAAAACTTACCCATGCAAAACACATTGTAATTTATCTGTTCTTTAAGGCTTTAGCGACATAGGTTGACTCGGAATGAATCTACTGATAGGCCCACTGTGTCTAAGCTTTAGCTGTAAATGCCTCACGGGATCTCAAAGTTGGTATCTTGTTAAGGCTTTTTTTTAGAGGAGCAGAAATATTTCTGAAGTATTTTACTATGCCTGTGGCTCATGTTTCTTCATGTCTTGGAATCCAATACTCTTTTAAGGGCCGCATTATATTATTTGTGAAATCTATATGGTCTCTCTTACATGACTCAGTCCTTACTGGAAAATTGGAATGCTTCTTTCAGCACATTATTTGTCATCCTATGAGTCTGACAAAAAGAAGTAGGGTGAGCCAGGATTGTTCTAAACACTGCCTCTATTTCATATATAAATAGAATGTGCACAAGTTTTAGGAATAAACACTCATACACTGCCAATTTACCCAAGCCTACCTGGGTAGTGGTAGTCAGATTTAATTCAGCCATTTAAAAATACACTTCATGTTTCTTATAAACTTATAAATGCACCAAGTATTCAGGTACTACAAGAAAAAAAATAAGACATGGTTCCTGTCATCGGAAAGTTCAATTTCTCGTTGAAAATAATCAAGAAAACCAAGAAACTAATACTAAAAAAAAATGAGTAGGATCAGTATATGAGCCCGATATATGTGAGAGTGTAACAGAGGCGTCTATGAGAGAGGTATCCATAAAATACTGTGGGGAGAGACTACGGAGACCGCTTTGGGGGGAGTTACATTTATAAAGCCAAAGCACAGTGATAGGCTTAAGAAAGGTTGATATTTAAGAGAAAGAATTTCAGAATGTGATTGATCAGACCCACATAACTAGAAAAGGAAAATGCACAGGTGAGGATATTGGTAGAAGAAATGGAAGGGGTCAAGATTTGGGGGGCTTTAAAAAAGTTATCCTAAATATTTGGAACTTAATTCTGTACGAACAGAATAAGGGGTTCTGTATGAACCCCTTAATACTTTTTCTTAGTAGACATGCTAGGATCCTATGGTGTTTCAGAACAGGTATTTTGGGAAAGATAAGTGAACTCAGATTACAAAGGAGAGAAACTGGAGGCAGGAAAAGAGCAATGCAGATTTGAAATCAATATATCAAGAGGAAAATGAGGAAAGTCACCCAAGCACTGTTAGGGAAATAGAAAGGAGGGTTACTGTGAGTGTTTGCAAAGGTAGAATGGAATATTCTCTATCAAGGGGAAATACAAAGGTGACAAAGGGATGCATAAAATGAAGCCTACCTGTTGAGCTTTCATGATTGGGAAAGATGGCTGTGCCATCACTGAGGTTACAAGGAGGTTACGGCAGTGAAGGGGAGTCCAAGGAACTGGTGGGACAAGGCATTGAAACAACCACCCAATACTGATGTATTGAAGTACTCAAGAATTGAAGCAGGAGTAATATTGGAAAAAGTGGCTGATCCAGAAGGTGTTTGTGCAGAAATCGGAGGAATGATGCTAGCGGTCTATAGACAACGGAGAAAATGAAGATTCGTTGGTTATAAAATTTTATGAGATGAAATTCCAGGTTGGAGATTTTAGGTAGGAAGGAAACCATATGGAGTAAAGAGCAAGGGGGGCGCCCACTCACAGCTCCAGGGGGAGAGGGATGTTAGAGAAAAAACAAACAAAAAACCACTTGAGAGAGCCGCAAGGAAATTGTGTCCTCCAGGTGTTGGGCAAAAGATCAAAAACATGCAAATTAAAGCAGTTTGCAGTGATAGTTCATAGCCTCTCCAGGAGCAAGCATTGTGGTGTGCAGGCCATCCAATGCCAGTTTCTTTGAAACTGGTTCCCCCATCCTTCTTTATATCATGCTAAATTGGGAGAGCCTTTTAAAATGTAAGTGTGGAGAGAAAAATGAAAGGCAGACTATTTATACTATTGATACTAGTAACTCCATTGAGGATGTTGTCCCAAGTACTTTACTCAAACATATTGTTTTAAGTGTGTATATATGCACACGCTTAGCCCTTTGTTATTCTCTCTATTGTGGCAAATACAAGACATGTCCCAAGTCTAGCTGATAGAATGCATGCAACTCTCATATAACCATTACAGTGACGCTCAAGAGGATTAAACTGTGTCTACTATGAAGATGGTTATTGTAGGTTAGATAAATATAGAAGAATATAAATAGTCAGAACAATAAATATGGAGTTATGTAAGTATTTGAGAGTCATATTTGCTTATGAGCATGTCTGTGGTGGAGCCAGACTCTGGTTAGAACACTGTCTTGCCATCTAGTAGCTGTGTGACCTATGCTAAATCATTCAACTTCATTGGGTGCCTCAGTTTCCCCATCTATATAATGATAACAATATATGTGAGTAATACTGATGTAGATGAATAATAATATAGATGAATAATATTGATGAGTGAATGAGGTAATACATGGATGATGTTCAACAATACCTCGTGTTGTATGTAGCATAAAATACTGGCAACAGTAAGCCAAATGATAATGCTTGTGTTGAGGTGACAGGAATATGGATGATAGATTATTTTGAACTTTATATTTCTCCAAAACTGTTACTGTTTTCTTTTCAAGGAAAAAAATAGCAAAACGGTTCTCAGAAAAACTGAGCTGGTTTCAACTTAATTTGTATTTTGGTTGTTCTGTCTGTGAAACCTGAGTTTCTTTGTCACATGTTATTTACTTATTTATTTGTCAGTGTAGAATTTATCACAGTGTAAAGTAGTATCAGGTGAAAATAACAATGACTTAGGGAGAATGTTACCTTTGATTCTTTAATTAATAGGCAGTAGTGGAGTTCGCCTTGACCTTTGCTTTCTGTAGGAAAGAATAAAAGGGCGTGTGAGGTGGCTTTTTCAAACAGAATCGCTGAGAGCGTCAAGGCTGTAATTAGAGAACACAAATTGGATTTGGTCTTTTCCTAGACACTTGCTTCTGAATCGTTTGCAACTTTGCCTCCAGCCTGAGACTAAGCAGTCAAAACTAAATATTATGGAGACAGACTTTATTAATTTTGTTTCTAAAGAAGTGGCATGAATTCAGTTTTTCATCAACTGCTGAACATGTGGCATATTATATGCAAGTTAGTGTTTAGTGAATATGAGAAAGTCCATGGACTAGTCTCCTTGGGGATGAAAAGAGAAAGCACGAAATTAACCTTGCTATGTTTACTGTCCTCTGGACTCTCACTCTATCTCAGCATCTAAGATAAAGGCTTTTGTTGTGTCCTGTATCCTACCCACACTTGTTTCCAGCATATTAAATATTTTATAGGGTTCTATTACTATTATTATTCTATGTTAATTTTGAGAAATCTTTGTAATAAATGGAAAAGTGTATGTTTGGGGAGTTATACAGCTGCAAATTTTTCCTCAAAAGTGTTTTGTAGTTATAGAGAGGGTGTGACCAAAAGAGGTTTACAGGTATGAATGCATGAAACAGAGTTTTTTCTTTTTAAAGAATACATTATATTGATTATAACATTACAGTTATTGTTCCATTCCCCCCTTCATTCTCCTCCACCCTACATGCCCCCTCCCCCATCATTCCTCTCCTTTAGTTTATGACCATGTGTCTCAAGTTCATTAGATTCTATATTTCCCATACTATTCTTGCCCTCCTCCCTATCTATTTTCTACCTACTGTCTATGCTATTTTCTGTACCTTCTCCCCCCTTCTCCTCCTCCCACTCCCCTGTTGCTAACCCTCCATGTGTTCTTCATTTCTATGGTTCCACTCCTGATCTAGCTGTCCTCTTGGTTTGCTTTTGTTTTAGGTGTGGTTGTTAATAACTGTGTGTTTGCTGTCCTTTCACTGTTCATATTTTTCATCTTCTTTTTCTTATATAAGTCCCTTTAGCATTTCATATAATAAGGGCTTGGTGATGATGAACTCCTTGAACTTGACCTTATCTGAGAAGCACTTTATCTGTCCTTCCATTCTAAATGAAAGTTTTGCTGGATAAAGCAATCTTGGCTGTAGGTCTTTGGATTTCATGACTTGGAATACTTCTTTCCAGCCCCTTCTTGCCTGTAAGGTCTCTTTTGAGAAATCCGCTGACAGTCTGATGGGTACTCCTTTGTAGGTGACTGTCCCCTTATCTCTTGCTGCTTCTAGGATTCTCTCCTTCATTTTAGTCTTGGCTAATGTAATTATGATGTGCCTTGGTGTGTTCCTTCTTGGGTCCAAGTTCTTTGGGACTCTCTGAGCTTCCTGGATTTCCTGGAAGTCTATTTCCTTTGCCAGACTGGGGAAGTTCTCCTTTATTATTTGTTCAAATATGTTTTCCACTCGTGGCTGTTTCTTTCCCCCTTCTCGTACCCCTATAATTCGGATGTTGGAACGCTTAAAGATGTCCTGGAGGTTAATAAGCCTTTCCTCATTTTTTTGAATGCTTGTTTTTTTATTCTTTTCTGGTTGGATGTTTTGTTCTTCCTTCTGGTCCACTCCATTGACTTGAGTCCCAGTTTCCTTTCCATCACTATTGGTTTCCTGTGCATCTCCCTTCATTTCAATTAGTTTAGCCTTCATATGTTCCTCTAATTTGTGACTATAATCAACCAGTTCTGTGAGCATCATGATCACCAGTGTCTTGAATTATGCATCTGAGAAGTTTGCTATTTCCTGGTCACTTAGAGTTATTGGCTCTAGGGCTTTGAGTTCTTCATGAGCCATATTTTGGACTGTTTGTGCCTGTTATGTATGAGGAGCGGAGCCCTAGGTGTTCACCAGGGCAGGGCAACTCAGTCGCTGAGTTGTGACGCTATACGTGGGGGCGGGGTCAAAGGAAATCAATGGCGGGCCTCCTCTGGTGCCTCCCGCTGGGCCGCGCTGTCTTCTGTGCGTGCGACTGTGCAACCATGCTCAGCCTGCCCCACACCCTTACTGGGGCCGAGATGCTACCCTGGCTGCCTGTGCGCCTGGGTTGCCTGGGTCACCTGGGTCTGGGGATCCTTCCTGCCTGACCCCACTCCGCTGCTGGCTCCGCCCCTCTTACCGTACTGGTTGAAAGGTTCGTTGTTGTCGAACTTTCGTATAGTTCAGTTTTCTGTTCTTTGGCTGCGTCTTTGTTTACTAAACCTTTGTTGTACTCAAACTTGGTTGCGGGAGAAGGCACAGTGTTTCCACCTACGTCTCCATCTTGGCGGAAGTCCTGAGTTTTTTCTTATATTATTATTATGTATTAATTATTGTATTACTTTCCATATGACAAACTATTAACCTACTTTTGCCACACCCTGTATCTACTCAGTATTGGCTTGTGATTGCTGTTAATATACATAACAGGCAAAAGTAACACTATCCACAAACATTAGATATAATAGGTAGCCTTGCTTTTCTAAACATGTATTTATATTTGACTGCATTTAATACCATAACCTACCTCTCTAACTCTTTTGCAGAAATTACTTTATTGGGAAAACATTTAAACTAATTTTTATAAAGTTTGATAGAGTTTAAATAAAATGCTAGGGTTATATTGCTTTCACCCATTATCTGAATATTGCTTTTAATGAACCCATGCCTTATAACTCAACAGAAATCCCTTTTGCCTTTATATTCCTTAGTTTAAAAATCAGACTTTTATTAATACACATAATGTGGGCTCTTCTTACCGCACTAGGTTCAGTCAGGCATTTCTCCCAAGACTCACCTTCTCCGGAAGTCCTCAGTAGACTCTTCCTATCCCGTCTAAACTCATCACAACACCGCTGCCTTCGAGGGCTGTCTGGGGGTAAAGACTCCGTGCTACCTTACCCCTCCCTCAGGCTGCTGTGATTAGTTTGTGTCCTTTGTTTAGATGATAAACAACTCAGGAATCTGGTGGGGGGGCGGGTACTGGCGAGGTATGGAGGAAACAGAATGGTTCAGACTGGTTATTCTAAGTCCAAAGGCTTTTTTGCTTCCCAGGGGTGATTTGATGTCTCATCAATGAAAAGATCAAATGAGACTGGTATATATCTTACAGGCCTGTAGATCACCAAGGGTACCGAAGACAGACATGCACTCATGTTTTCCAGAGTCCCTTAAAGCAAACATTTATAACTGAGGATGTTTATTTATCAATGTAGAATTATACTTTGTATTGGTTTAAAGTAATCATTTTCACTTATCCATGATTTGTTAAAAGATTTTATTTTTTTATTTTTAGAGAAAGGGGGAGGGAAGGAGAAGGAGAGGGAGAGAAACATCAATGTGTGGTTGCCTCTTTCCCTCCCACAACTGGGGACCTAACCCACAACCCAGGCATGTGCCCTGACTAAGAATAGAACCAGTGACTCTTTGGTTCGCAGGCTGGCACTCAGTCCACTGAGCCACACCAGCCAGGGCACTTACCCATGATTTTATAAATATATTGGAAATTACATACAGTAATATACAGGGTCTGGCACAAATAATGCTACTTTTTATTATAAAATCTTTTATTACAAAATCATAAGCATGTAATTCTGTAACATAACAATACACTCAAGCACAGAATATGACATTGTAGGTAAAATGTTCAAATTAAAAGTATAAATTATTACACTCATATTATTATCCTTAACCATACTCAAGCAGGCATTACTTCTGCTGAATGCTGTCTATTTAAATGATATGTGAAATATTATAATGTGACAAATATAATATGGGTATGTTCAGTTTTTAAAAAATTATATAGAATTGCAATAGCATAATAAATATCCTTTCAAATACATACAGGATTTCAAAAAGGAAGATTTTTTTAAAAAAAAAACCCACTTCAAGTATTTTCCAATTGAAATCTGTACCAAGAAAGTTTCCAAATAATAATTTTTCTTGGACAAATTAGAAAACATCTCTAAACATGTTTTCTTAGCTGACAAATAAAGTTATTTATACCTATGATTAAAAAAAATTTTCAAAATTACATGGGACCATGTTTGTACCCAATAATATGTCTGGCATATACATCAGGTACATTTTTCTGTGGCTGTGAACTTGGATTTCTTTTCATAGGAACCATATTTTATAGAGCTGCTATGCATCTTTTATAATTAAATGCAGTTCTGAGTACATGTAAATGTTTAAGGAATGTGTATTTCATAAATTGGCATGTGTTTATTGAGACTGGCTTTGATAATATCAAAAAGTATAAGTACTTAAAGAATGTTTCCTTCACACATTTTGGTGTTGACTTTGTGATAGCCCTAAGGATTTTCTGAAGGCCTGTAAACCTGATGTCTTTGAGGAAAAGCACATTCTGTCTCTGTAGCAGGTGGTGGAATTCACTGTAACTGAATTGGATAGGTTCTGAAAACCAAATGCTTCTTTGTTCACCCTTTGTTATACTGTTTACTCTGTTGCTTCGTAAGTTCAAAGGCAAAAAGAAAACAATAAACCTAACAGGTTTTGCTTCCTTAGTGTTTGAAACCATAGTACAAGTATGTTTTGTTTAAGGTGTAGTGAACTGTCATTTGATTTAAAGGCTACCATTGTTCTTACTGACTTATTAGTTATTTACCTTGCTATTAAAATAGCTAGTTTTTCTTTAATTTAGTAAATAAATGAGAAGTTCAGAGTATGACAGAGAACAACTTATGCACATAACTAAAAAAACAAAAACAAAAAAACCCCCAAATCCCAAAACTATAAAGAACGACATTGAATTTGAATGATGAATATATTGTTTGTGATGGTTCTTTAAGTGGCTGTAAGTGGGGTCAAATGTCTCTTTTGCTAGAAAATATTGGTGGTATAAAATCCCTATATCATATGATATTTTTAAAAACTGGTGTGGTTTCCTCCCTGCTGTGGAGTAAGAGAACACAACAAGGACTGCCTTTAATTTGTATAACATCAGTTAAGAAACGGGCAGTTTATTTAAATTGCTTGGCATCCAGATAGGCCTACTGGTCATTCTGCTCACATCAGCCGGAGTTGGAAAAATCTGTACTCACAAAGCATTTTTGGACACCTCTAAGGCAATTTTAAAGCTACAATTTGTCTTTTTAATTTCTTTTTACATTTTTAATTAAGTGTATTAGTTTCAGGTATATCATATAATGATTCTACATTTATACACCTTGCAACATGATCACCGCACTGTCACTTGTAACTATGAAAACATTACAATATCATTTTAATAATCTCATCACAAAAGGACAAGTATTGTGTGATTCTACTTATATGAGGTACCTAATAGAGTAATCAAATTCACACAGACAAATGACAGAACGGTGTTTGTCAGGGCTGGGGGTTTGGGGGTTTGGGGGATAGGAAGCTAGTGTTTAATGGATACAAATTTTCGGTTTTGGGAAAATGAAGACCTTCCGGAGATGGGTGGTGATGGTGGTTGCATAACTGTGTGAATGTATTAAATGCCACTGAGCTATACACTCAATTGTTACAATGATACATTTTATGTTGTTTTATCACAAGAAAAAGTGAACCAACAAATTCATCCAAAAATAAGTGTAATAATAGAAAAAAATAAAGATGCAATTGTTCTCCAGAAGAAATAAGAAAAAGCTTAAGCTGCAGATGTCCCAGCTGTTGAGGTTCTCAGGGCGTGTCCACTCTGGGATAGCAGGAGCCAAAGCAGCAGATTTTAGGGAAGTAACTGTTAGTGAAGGCACTAGGCTCTGGGTTTGATGGCGATGTGAAAAATAAACACAGTTGATAGCCTACTAAATGAAATCAAGTGGCAAAATCCCTAGAGAAATATACTATAAGGCACCTTGGAATTTATGTCTTTAGGGCACTTTTGTTACAATAGATGATTAAAGTGAAAATTGTAGTTCTTTTATTGAAGGAATGACTGAAAGAAGCAGACTCCTTTTTCTTTTCTGAAAAAGAGAATTGTGTGAGGCAGAATTTAAAGCTTCATTTAAAACAAACTATTAAACCACTGTACTTACAAAGTTTCTCAAGGGTTCTTGAGCTATTTTTGAGTTCAAGGGCTTAAAGTTCAGAAAAACTCTCATTTCATATGATATAAAGAAATTATAGCCCTGGCTGGTGCAGACCAGTGGTTGAGTGCCAGCCTGTGAACCAAAGGGTCACTGGTTCTATGCCCAGTCAGGGTACATGCCTGGGTTGTAGGCCAGGTCCCCGATTGCGGGTGCACAAGAGGCAACCACACATTGATGTGTCTGTCTCTCCCTCTCTTCCCCTCTCTAAAAAGTAAATAGATAAAATCTTTTAAAAAGAGAAATTAGGGGCTTATACTTTTCATAGAGAAACAGGTGATAAAATTGAGAATGATTTGATTAGAGGAAAATGTTAAATTTTTATTTTGTAAATATCATAGTGTAATGTATACAACATGATGATGTGGCATACATACACCTGGTAAATGCGTCCTGCAGTCAGGCTGGTTAACTTGTCATCTCCTCACGTGGGTACCATTTCTGTATGTGTGACGAGAGAACCTGAAATCTACTCTCTTAGAAAGTTTCTGGTATTCAGTGCTGTATTATGAACTGATTATTGTGCAACGTATTAGATTTCTAAACATACTCATCCTACGTAGGTAACAGCAACATTGTACCCTTAAATCAACAACTCATTTATCCTGTTGTTTTTTTTTGGCCTGTGGCAATCACCTTTTTACTCTCTGCTCCTATACATTTAAATTTTTGTAGTGCGTATGTACATGATATCATGCAATCTTTCTTTTTCTTTCTGCGTCTGACTTATTCGACTTTGCACAATGCCCTCTAGGTTCATCCATGCTCTTAAGGATGTCAGGATCTCATTTTTTCAGGCTGAATAATATTCTAGAGTGCGTGAGTGTGTACACAGTTGCTCTATCCATTTATCCCTCAAGGGCCACTTGTGTATGGGCCACTGGGGATAGTGCTGCGATGAATGAGGGAGTGCAGGCATATCTCTGATTTCATTCCCTTTGGGGATGCACCTGGAAGGTGCATTCCTGATTATACAGTGGTTTTATTTTCAGTTTTTGCATAATGGCTGTATCAAATTATATTCTTATCAGTGGTATAAAAGGCGGGTTCCTTATCTCTACATTCCTGCCGGCAATGCTCTCTGTCTGTCTGTCTGTCTGTCTCTCTCTCTCTCTCCAGCAGCCATCCTAACAGGTGTGAGGTATGAGGTGATATCTCATGATGGTCATGATTCAGATTTCTCTGATGATTAGTGACACCGAGTATCATTTTATGTATCTGTCAGCCATTCGCATGTCTTCTTCGAAAGGTGTCTACTTAGGTCCTTTGCACATTTCTTAATGGGGTTGTTTGGGGATTTTTGCTATTGAGTTGTATGAGTTTCTTAGATATTTGAAATATTAATGCTTTATCAGATATACTGTTTGCTGATTTTTTTACCAATCTCTTACAAGTTTTAAACACTGTTCAGAATCAAATGAGTAACCCCAAATGAAATATATATGTGCATATATAATTTTATTATATATGTTTACATATTTATGTATATACTTATTATACATATATGATTACATGAGACAGGGGCAAATATTTTTGGGTTGATTATATCACATATATGTTTTCAAAACCATTTGATGAAAATGTACTATAAAGGTATGTTTCTGTTTTATAAAAAGTAAGTTTTGTTTTAAAAAAAAACAGTTGAAATTAAATTCCCATTGGTCTTTGTAGCTAAGCATCTGCTGTGTCACATAAACCAAGTAAGTCCTGGAGAAGTCGTTCTGCCTTAGACGGTGGTCAGGGTCTTTGGCGTTTTCGTCTTTTGTAAGTGAATATAAGACAGTAGTGAGTTGAAATTGCATATGTAGCTATCAAATAAAGTCACAAGTGTGTATGTTTGAACTCTATGGGAAAGTTAGTATTGCTACTTTGCATTGTATTTTCACCTATTAATATGAATTGTCCTTATAACCACATACATCCTATCATGTTGTCTAGTTTAGCTTATCTTTCCTCTCTCTTGGTCCTGCAAAATTTACTGGTGAAGAGCCATTCTATAACTCCGCTTCTTGTTAGAGAGACTTAAAAAAATATGTATGTCATGTTAATTTCCAGGTAAAACATTTCCATTTTATTAGTGAACTTCTGGAGACAATAAAAAGTCAGCATGATACATGAGCTTATGAAAACATCAAATGTGATGGCCAGCCGGAGGATAGTTTATGTGTTTTGAGAGAAAGAATTGTGATATCTCTAATAACCCAGGCTTTTGTAGCACCAGGGACTGTCAGGCTTCTACCAAAATGTTTATCTTGTGTTTTCTGTCTGAATTTCCTTAAGCACAAGTAAACTCTTCAACTTATGTCCCACTAGCCTACCAACCAGTCAACCAAAGAACCAAAAATTAAATTAAGAAAATAACAAAGAGGAAGTGATTCCCAACACAGGAGTCAGAAAATGGGATCTTTGGTTTGATGGCCTAGGACAGAAGATGACCATACCAGAATGAGCTTGAGAATGAGTAGATGATGAGCTATAGAGTCCTTGGAGATATGGTAAGCAGTGGTAATAGAGACAGGAGATATATATATACATATATATACACACACACACACTAACATGCTGTGTGGCTCAGCCTTGGCCAAATAGTTGTTTAGCACACTAGGATCCAGAAGTCCCTTAGAACATTCTTGTAGTTCATCAAAAGGGCAAATTTGTCTAGTAAAAGAATGTTGTTCTGCTGCAGCACTGCTCAGAAGTATTTAAATGTGAGTGTTTTTTGGAGTAGCCTAAAGCACTCTTATTTTCTCAAAGCCAGCCCACTATTTGTGTACCTGTGTGGCCCTTGAAAAAACATATATCTTCACCTTTCAAGAGCCTGCACCACTGTTCAGTGGGCATCAAGTAACTTCAAAAGTTATTATTATTCCAATTTTACTAATGAGGAAGCAAGCCTGGAGATGCTGAGTAACTTCTTGAACGTTGATGTGGGTAGCACCCAAATGTCTGCCAAAGCCTATCCTTCACTCTCTGCTCTTCCTCACTCAAAATAATCCTATGAAAAGCCGGCAGTAAATGACCCTGAATGTCATTCATGACAAGGGGACACATGCACGATGTTTACGTAAAGGCAGGCAGTTTGAAAGAAGCAGGCAGCAGTTTTTACCCACCTGCTCCCATACCACTACAGACAGCATCAATCAGGCATTCTAATCCTGTTTGGTCATTTAATAGAAGCGTGAAAGAGCATGCAGATTGTTCCTTGAAAGCGTAGATGCCTTTTGAAACTGTTGTTCATTTTGTTTTATTTAGAGTAATTTTTAAATGTATTTTAAGAGTGGTTTTCGTTAACTTCAATTTCACACTTAAGTTGCATGGACAAATGTCTACTCTTCTGCATGTTTTAGCTTGTAAGTGCATATCAGTTGAGTGTGTTATGTGTGGGGAAGTATCGCAGAATTATGAGGGTAGCAGGCAGACCAAGGGCAGTTGACAGTCGCTCTGACTCTCAGGGTGCAGAATGAGGAGTGTGCCTCCTTATGGGGTCTATGTGGTAGAGTTCCCCAGCAAATACTCTCTTTTATCTTATTTAAGCTCTGTTTAGCTTGCCTCCCTCATTTGCTCATGGGAATAAGGTTACGACCTCTGAAGAGGCCACTCTATCCCAATTACTTACCCAGGCTCCCTGCTTTTCTTTAAATAGCTTGCACTTGGTTGTGCAAAATGTTTGGGGGTCATTATTTCCTTGATGGATGAACCGGGGCATAAACAACTGTTTTCGATTCGGATTCTAAAAGTATGATAAAATTGAATCAGAAAAGACTTTTAAATATTTTGAATTTGTCTGTGAAGCAGTTCTTGTGGAAAACACCCAAATGCTCGCTAAGGTCATGTTTTTTTTTTTCTTTTTAAGTATTTTCTTTTCTCAAACAGTTCTTCCCCTGTCCTCATAATTTCTTACTGCTTCAAGTTGCCTTCAAATCTCTAACTCCAACCCAAAGGCTGCCTCATCTCTCAGTTTCCTGTGTTTCTCTCTCTCTCTTTTTTAAAATTGTCCTTCAAGTGCAGTTTTCCGCCTTTTACTCCCATCCCAGACCACCCCCTCAGTCCTCCCCACTTCCGTCCGGTTTCCACCCCTCCTTGTTTTGTGTTTTAATGAAACCTTGAGTATTTGTGCCTAGCTTTTTCAACAGTTCTGTTTAATAGACATATGTTTTACTACCTCAACCTCCCTCTAGAGTCCCCTGCCCGAGTTTGAGTCTGAATTTTTTATAATGTTTGGATTGGATTGTAACTCCGTTTCTTTTTTTCCTCTGGGTTGTGAGAGATGCGGGTCTCGGGCCTGATGCGCTACCTCCAGGTTCCCATCTTAGTACTAGATCCTACTTATTGGCACTATTGAGCAAATGAATTTACTTCTCCAGAGTCATCGCTTGCACTGAGCCTGTTTTTCTGGATGGGATTTTTATAGGGAGTACCACAAAGCAAGGCATCTACTTCATATTCGTAACTCGAATGATTTCATTCTGGAGTAGGGCATGGGTGTGTTTTGTCAGGTTTCTTGTTCACGGGCAACTGTGAAGTCCCTATGTACCGGGAACTATAACATCCTGTCTCGTGGCATCTGTCTTCCTCCAGAGTTAACAGTGAGCCTTGGCATTGCCCAAATTCCTTGAATGTTTTGAACATCTAATGGGGGGGAAAGTGAAGACTTGTTATGCGGTTTTAATTGGACAGTTAAGCACGACCTGAAGCTCAGTGCTACAACTGATTTCATTCAGACTCTAAACAGTCTGTAGGTGGCTGTTCAGAATTCCCAGTCATCATTAGCCAACTGCACACATGTGGAAACACAGAGGCTATGACCTTCATATCCACTCCAGAAACACAAACCTGGTCTCTAAATTTAGAGAGGAAATGCTTTTCTCTCTCCCTAGCCAGGATCTGGGAGTGATGCTTTGCTCAGGTCGCACAGACATCCAAGCTGTCCTGGACAGCAGGGGAAAAAAATGACCTCCTGGGTAGTATGTGCGTCATTAAAACTTGACTGTGTCCTTGGTCCAGGGAGCCACAGCTCACTTAAAGTGTGCAGGAGGCCCTGGAATGTTTTTTTCTTTTTCTTTTTTTTTTAATTTTAATTGTTGTTCCAAGTTTCCTGCCTTGGAATATTTTTAAAGGCACAAAACATGAGCCCAAACAATTTGGAGATTATTGATAATTGATTTAATTATTGATGCTCTATCTGTGAGAAGTCAACCAAAAATTGAATTTGGAGGGACAGTGCAGATGTTTCTTACCTGTCAGCTCTGTTTAAAAGCAAAGTTGTTTTTTTATGACTATACATCGAGAGTCACTAAACTTCCTAACCCTGCGAGCAAGTAAACTTAATCATATCATTTTTTTTCTATAGAAACAATATTTTAGGTATATAAAATCTAGACCGACGAATGTAATTTTTTCATCAAATCACTGAAGTCTCTAATATAACATAAACGTGCACATACTACAAGTGACTATTCTGGTTAAAGCTCTGGAGTATTTTACAGCCATTTAAAAAGATCATTGTTAGGACTGTGAAATAGCATGGAAAACTAGCTACAGTAGGGAAAGGAAAATAAAAAAAATTATTTATTATCTGCTCATTACCAGGTCAAACCTAATGTATGATAATTACTGAAGATATTTTTGTTTGATCAGTAGGTATCATTACTTGTTTACATTTCCGTCTTCTACTCTGGACTACAAATTCTTTGAGTGAGAAACCATATTTTCCTCTGTCTGCAAAACCAAGATCTGGTATATAATAAAAGCTAATAAGCATTTCTCAGGTAATGTGCATAATCCATTAAAAGATAACAAGTGTCTAGTAAAACAACAAAAATGAGTGATGTGAAAATAATTTAAGAGTATTGAAATTCAAGAATTAGAAATATAGTTCATTTATTCAATAATAAGAATGTTTAAAGATGAATATCTTCATTAAAATTCAGTTACATGTATAAACTTTTAGGTCTCTGTCATTTGGAATGAGATGTCAAATATGGTAGACTTCTAATAACTTATTATGGAATATAAGGCAAAGCTTTCATAATCTAGCCTGTCCTTTCTCTAACACCAAGCTGACTACACTCTTGTGTAAGGCAAGCCCTGCACAACTCTGAAACTGAAGGAGAATTCACACTGAAGTCCATGTGACTAGCACCAGAGGAGTTATACAATGAGCAACCCATGTGGCTGTACTGATGGCCCTGGTCAGTTCTCATCCCCTTCCATCATTCCCAGCTATTTCCACATCATGGCCAAATCACTTTGTTGTGTGTTCCCTTTGCCTGAAACATCATCTGTCCCCCATTTAGTAATACATTTTAGTATGTAGTAAGCACTTACTATGTACAGAAATTATGCTAAGAGGTCTACATAGGTTAGGGCGGTGTTTTCCCAATTGTTATACTTATTATCTTCATTTTTATAGGTATAGGAGACAAGAAACTTGTCCATATCTCCACAACTGTGGAATAATAGATATGGGATATAAATTCAGGTTGGCTTTCTTCTAAAGCCTGGTTATTCAATCTCATCCATCGCCTGTGCTGTCTCTGTACTCTTCTTCCTTGTCTTTCAAAACTCAGTGGGTTATTAGCACCAGCTTTCAGAGCTTTATCTCTCCCTCTATTTCTGCTCAAGCTGACTTAGGTATCCCTCTTCTATATCTCTTAATAAAACTCTGTTCTCTCCCAAGTATAGCCAGCTCTTAAAAATCTGGATATAATCAGTGATTTTTCTCTTTCATGTTCCTCTTAAACCATGGCCTTATTGAGAGCAAGAATTATACACTTCTTCAGACTGAAAAAAAACCCCACGACTGTATCTTGTTCATTTCTTGTTCACTTGTGCTTGCACATGCTTGACACATGAAGTATTTATCCAAGGATGTCTGGACAAATAACATAATGAATGACTTAACCACGTCCTAGGTTCTCAGCACCTGGATGTAGCACCAAGAAATCATCGTGTGTGTGATTTGGGTTGTGATTAGAAACCAGAATAAAATTGTAACCATTTATCACCCAGCTGGAGTAAGCACACGTTCTTTTTAAACACATTTGGAGTTAGATTTATTTTTTACAGATTCTTTGCCTTTTTAAAAAACAGTGCTTTAATCGTGTCTCTTAATTGCTTAAAACCTATTTGTGACTTGTTATTCTATTCCTTATCAAGTCTGAATCCTTCAGTGTGGCAGTAAAAAGCCACTGTCAATGCACAGTATTTTTTATTCTGTTTCGACATGTACCTTTACCGCTGAACAGGCAGTTACTTCCCTGTCCTAACATACCACCCTTGGGTCTTTACTCAACCCACCTCCCAGAAGACTATCTCTATAGACTTCTTCCATTATAAACTAGACTTAAACTACTGCGTAACTTCAAATGCTACTTAGCCAGTGCAAGCTTTCCTAACTATATGAACTCTTGTAGCTATGTAGAGTCTCTTTTCTATGCATTCTTATTGTCTCTGTCAGATAATTTACCACCTAGTGATGTTGTTCACTATTTCCAGCAATGGTTTATTGTACTTGCATGGTTTTCCCTGCAAAACTATTAACAGACACCATGCATTTCTCTTGTTTAAAACCACAAAGTATTGAGGTCCCACTCTGAGCTAGGGGACTATGCTGCCTATATTACAAACATCTTATTAGGAATACATTTGAGTTTTTCATAGGTTAATGACAAAGGTGACTCTAATAATTTATTGTTGCATTTGAACAGATGACAGCATACAACTAGTTTTGTGCTTGGGTGTTTTGTGTGGCTTTCATATTTAGCACATAGCATATGTGGAGAACAGTTTTTACTCTCGTCTGATAGTTGGCGCCTCTGTGAGTGTCTGTGTTTGGCCTATGAACGGCTCCATATTAAAAGACCTCACCCCTATATCCAGCCGGATGCTTTGCCAGTGTCTGCTGTTGGTTATAAACAGAAACCTGGAGAAAGAGTTTGAATTGTAGGCTTAAAAAATGAAAGCCATGGGCCCTAATCCTAGGGCCATCATATGTAAAGAATAACACCCTTTTCTGCCTTTATTTAGAGGATATTGCATAATCATTTCCATTTATAAGAATAATAACAAAGTGGGATTTTCATGTCATGACTTAAAAGTTGAGGGTTCCCCTGTGTCTTAGGAAAGAATGAAAACACATGCGTCACAAGACTAACCGAAAACAGAAATTTCATATCTGTTCTGAGTCACTTTGGTGACATTTGCTCCTGAATTTGAAATTTCTTGAAGAACAAAAACTGGAGCGTAGAAGGTAAGCTTTTCCAATAACATTTGCTTTAAATTTACATACAATGAAAGGTTTACTATTGTGGTACGAATATATAGATATAGATATAGATATAGATATAGATATAGATATAGATAGATATAGATAGCAGAAACATTAGCAAAAGCATTCCCTTTTCTTATCATTTCTAACTATTCATTCAAGGAAAGAAAGAAGTGGGAAAGTCTACTTTGTGGAAAGGTTATCTTCCCCATCTCTCAACAGATAGTCGTTGGAATAATTTAGCAAGTAGAGACTTGTTCTGTCATTTTTATGTTATGATGGTTAGTAAATAAGTGCATTGCATATTTATAAGTTTGGGATATGAGCATTGGAAAAGGATAAAAAAGTAATTTATTCTTTAGCTGCGGCATGTGATGAGCGTAATGAGCAAATTTTGATTCTCTTGGCATTATCTCTTAAATGACACTATCTAGAAACTATAAATACTGCATGAATCCTTCTTAAATTTAATGATTAAAATCTATGAGAATGTCCACAAGTCTCCTGAAATAAGTAACTTAAATAGCCTTAAAACTTTAAGATTTGATATCAAGATATTAATGTAATTCCACTTATTTATGTTTTCTACTGGATATGTGGCCCAGCCTGTTTTATTGTTTCCTTTTTCAGCAAGAAACTGACCTAAAGACTTGAGAATTAGCACCAAGGGCCTTACAGGGAAATAAAAACTAGAACCAACAAAGCAAAACACAGAGCAGCGGAGCGGGGAGCTCCAGTCCTGCCTGTTCCTTGTAAATCAATCTTGGACAAAGGCTGTCTAATATTTCAAATTCTGTGGCATGGGAATAATACTTTGTGCAACGGGCTTCCACCTTTGGCATTTGCAATGCATATGTATGCGCCGAGGAGGGTTCTGACAATCCATCTTTTCTTTATAATCTTTGCAGCCATGCCAAAAGTCCTTAGCTGGAGGATATATTTGGAAAGTGCTGCTTTTCTGCTCTCCACACATTCAGGTAACCATTCCCCAGCTGCTAAGGTTCCACTTGAGAGGGAACTTGCTATTCCCATTTGTGCTGGGTGTCATAAATGGGCCCTATTATTTTCAGCCAGACCCCTCAGCAGCATTTCCAAAGGAGCAGCTCCAGACTTGATTATACGCGTCTCTCTCTCCTTTCTCGAACACGTCCTTTCACATTTGACATTTACACTGGTTGTGGATTTTTATGTAACTCGTTAGAGAGCAGTCTGAACCTTAAAAAGGTGTTAGTCTTCCTAGAACCCCCGGGCAAAGGAAAGTCTTTTATTGGACTTACATGTTTTGAGTTGAAAGCTGTACTTGTCTGATTGGAAAGTGTTTCGGGGAGCAGATTTTGTTATTTTTCTAAGCTAGGCTGCAGGAATTGAGCTGGAGATATCACTGACCAAAAGGAATTTTTTTTTCTGCAAAGAGCTGAGAACCAAAGGAAATGACTCCAGTGTTTAAAATCCTTTTATTTCCTCTGCGGACAATATCTGTGCGGCCGAGACGAATCATTGCAGTTGGCCCCCACCCAGACTTTATGGGAACTGAGATTAGGAAGCTGTACAGTCAAAATAGCTGTTGTACAAATTGCTTCCAGTCTAAAAACCTCAAAGTTCTTGACAAAGCCATGATTTCTTACACTTGACTTTTTTTTTTAACATGGGTGACTGACCTATCATTCATTAATTACCCTGCCAAGATTTCCTCAGTTCTTTTAGCAACTCCTACATATATGTATTTTTTTCCATTTCTTCCGGTGAGGGGAGGAAGCAGAGTGTTTGAGAGAAGCATGCAGCAAGGTGTCTATAAAACTCTTTGTGAGACACCGCATTTCACCCACTTCCGTCACCTTCCATTGGAAATAAAATATTGCTGGGCCCCAGTGAAGCTCATAAAAATGTGCTTTCTTCCTTTCCTAAGTTCATTCTACACTTTTCTTCTTGCCTTGCCGTTTCAAATCTGAGCAGAATGAAATGCTGGATGTGGCTTCAGACTCAACACCCATAACTTCCTTTGACACGATCCTGCTCAGGGGAGAGAGAGTGGCGCTCCTTACTCTTGAAAGCACTCTGTGCCCTGGGCTTCCCTCCCCAGCCCTTTGCATCTTACTCACTCCTTGTATTTCTCGTGCCCAGCCTAGTGACTGACATGTTTAGAGGTCTCACATGTACTTCAACAATGCAATAGGCCAAAATGGGGAGCATAGGACAGTCACAGATGCTTTGAATAGGTAAGAGAGGGATTTGTAACATACTCCAAAGTGCCAGAATTATTCTCTGAATTAAAAACTCTGCCGAGGAGGTAGCAACAGACACAATTTCCTGTTCTGAAAAATATTTAATTTTTTTCTATATCTTATGTACTTCATGGGACATTATACAGCAGAAGGCTCTCTTGCCATTATGGACTCTTTTTTCTATACCAATAATGCTACTCAGACTCCCATGGAGGTGATTGTTCCTCTATCTCAACACTGTTTTTCCTCCAAAGTCTTCATATTTGATGGGGATTATTAGTAGTTGTCTTATTTAACACATACAACGCATTAAAATAAACATTCAGGCTGACATTTAATAGTAGTGGGATTTACACATACTCCTTGCTCAGTCTAATTCGTTGGGTTGGACATTTGTCAAATGCGTCTTTTGGGCCAATACTGTGCTTGGCACTGAGAATAAGAAATAGGGAAGAAATATTGCCTATACCTGAGTACTCAGAGAGTAGGAAGGGCACATACTTATGTGTACAACTAAAAATAATAGGAGCACAATAGCTAATAATAACATCTGATGGCCATTGAGCAATTAATACATGTCAGAGCTTCTAATGACTCCCCATGACTTAACTCATTTAAATCTCCCAGTGGCTCTGTGAGGTAGATGTCAAGGTTATTAGCATTTCACAGCTGAGAACACCCAGACTCTATTTTCAAGATCATTTGGCCTCCAAACCTCAAGCCTGAGTCCAGGCAGTTCCCAGTTATAAGCTCTTAACAGCTATGCAGTCGTGCTACGAATAAAGTGCTCTTCATCAACAATGAAGAAGTGATTAAATTTTCTCTGCGTTTGGGTAAAGCTCAGAGGAAACTTTTAGAGAGGAGGTGATATTTGAACTTGGTTCTAAAGCACAAATGGAAGTTTATCTAGGAGAGGTGGCAGAGGAAGATAGACCTGGAGAGCAAGGAATGTGGCTGTGGCAGAAAGCTGCAGAAGCGCATGGCATTTTTCTGATGGCTTCAAAGTCAAGTGCTTGTGTGTATGGGAACAGCAAGTGATGTAACCTGATGTGCAAGCTCAATTGTTATCGTGAAGTTTGTTGTGTGAAAGTCAGAGCAAAGAGCATATCACAAAGGCAGTGGGAACCAAGGAGAGATGGATAGGCAGAGGAAAATAACATGGTTGGAGCTATGTTTTGGAAAGTCCGTTCTAGCAAAGGAATTGGAAATGGCAGAGGAGGAGGTAAGCTAGATGCAGGAGACAGGCTAGGAGAATGGATCCTTCCCCTTGCATTCCTCTGTTAGTGTGACAGGAGAAAAAGGAGACCAAAGGAAGGCAGGTAATGAATGCCGAGCCGATAAGGTGACTCCACCAGTAGGAATTTAGCACTTACCTATCCTCAAGTAGTGTTTATCAGATTCAGAGCACACGTATGCACCAGGCACAAGTTAATATAAAGGATGGTTCTTGAAAAAAATGTTTTGCCGTTTCTCAGTACTGAAAGTGCCAATTTTTTCCCCAAAGATACATGCTGTATTTCCTCATGGCATTCCATTCTGACTCACTTGTGTTTAATTCTATGAGTGAGGTTAACAACTCTTATATTGTAGACATCTGAATTTGGAAGGAATCATAGTGTATTCCCTGTTAAGGTCAAGGTTCTTGTCAAAATGAATATTAACTCTTCCATCTGCTTGTAACATGCTTTCCACAGAAAGACCCCGGGGTCACTGCTGACTCTGTGTGGGTCAGTGCTCAAATGCCATTTCTTCAAGAGTCCCCTCCATGACAGTATTACCGAAGACAGCACCCTGTCACTTCCTCACTCTTCCCCCACTTTATTACTTTTTTCATAATGCAGACATTTAATTTCATTCCATTCCATTCCATCCTTTATTCAAAGCTTAACTAAAGCTTTTGGACTGTGTTAAGTAATATATATTATTTTCTACCTTCCCAACTAGCATAAAGTTCCTGATGGCACAAAAGTTCGCTGTAGTATCCTCAGGACCTAGAATAATGTCTAGATCACAGGTAGGTGTTGTGATCCTGGGATTTTCTGGTATTTCCTAGTTATGGCTTATTATTTCTGTGACTTGATACTTTATTATTAACTGAAAAAAAAAAACAGTCAAGTTTTTATTGGTCTTCCCTATTTTGGAAGTCAGCAAAACTTGACTTCTGGACCTCTGCTCCTTTAGTCCCTCAGGGCGGTCTTCTGCAAGGACTCAGGCAGGTGGTGAGTGCTGGGAATACGGCCGTGATCCGGAAGGCCAGCGCTCCAGCCCTCAGCGGGCTTGCATTTCTAAAAGCCATCTTACTCTTAATGGTTGTAAGCTTTCTTTTTGAATTAAAGTGCCAGAACATCAAGCTTATTATGTATAAATCTGTGCTGAGAAATTTGTTTGCTACTTTTTAACAAAATCCACAAAATAGAAAGTACTGCTTGGCCCCTGTTCTCAGTTCTTTAGGTGAATTAACTCATCTATCCTCACTGTAACATCAATGCTTTTATTATCTCTGTTTTTCAGAAGGGGGAAACCGAGGCAAGGAGAGGTGTACAATCAACAAGTGTCAGAACCAGAATTTGAATCCTGATAGGCGAGGTCTGGAGCTTTTTAACAGCTCAGACGTATGAGGTTGATGCAACCAGCTTTGTGTATTTAACCAAGTTTAACTATTGTCGATCTCACTGAAAGTTTATGGTCATGATTTATTTAATCTGGTTTGGGCATGCAGTCAATTTGAAATGTTCTTTATCTCCATTTTAGCATGGCTCCGTCTGATCCATTGTACAAGACTCAGCGTGCTTCATAGCATTTTATAATGAGAGTCCAACCAGGAAAACAGAAATGCCTCTAGGTGGCTCATAAACAAGGGTTGTTTCCATAGAGACGGAAGAGCTCAGAAGCTAAACACAGCCTAGAGGGGCAACCCAGAGGTTCGGACAGCAGGGTCTGCTAACACATCTAGGTCTGGAGGGGCAGCAGGAGAAGGTGGAATTACAGGAAACAGCTGGCACCGCAGATCCAGACAAAGGTGGGAGATGGGGTTTCCATGACCCAGAAGTTGGGGCCATTCAGTGAAAGCAAAAACCAGAGAAAGGGTATCTCGTAGGAACTTGCACTAGGTGGAAACTCTGTAGGAGAAAGAAATGCATTGCCTTTTCTTCTCCACTCTTTTATATTCTTCTGCCATGACCTTCCACTGGCTAAGCCTTACTGAAATCCATTTGGCAAAGAATCTGGGAAATGTAGTCCCCAAGGATGCCCAGCAGAAGAATGGATCTACAGGCCAACAGATTATTGACCAGCACACACGAGGGGGTCCTCTGTTTTCAGAACTTCCACAGCCCTTCCTTAGTACCTCTCTTCTTTTAGGACACTATAGATGTTAGAACAGTGCTGAGCACACAGTCACTGCTCACTGACCTCCTTTCATTCCAGCAGTGGTGTATGTAGTCCATAGAGTCCATCCGTTGATATTCAGGAGATCCCTGGGAAGTAAGTGAAATCATTGTCCCCCTTTCCAGATGGGGAAATGGTGGCACAGTAATTCCTCTAACGCACTGAGTAAGTGGTGGAGCCTGGATTCAAATCCAGGCTGTCCATCCCCAGAGTCCATTCCCCTAACCACCACACTCCTCTGCTTCTCAGGATCACTGCTTTTCTAATTGTTTGAGCATCTAGTATGGGGCCCTGCATTTAGCAGCTGTTCTTTAACACCCACTTGGAAAACATTTTTTTCTGATTTTAATATTATGTAATCACTTGGTATTTTTATACTAATATAACCACTTCGGTTTGTTTGTCTTTCAAACATTTTTCTTTCTTTTTTATGTTTTAATTGTCTTACCTCCCATCATCTGACTTCTATTTGAATGCACATTCAACTCCATAGCGGAATATTATATTTTTTTGGAAGGCAACATTCTTAGGGTCAACTATGCACATATGTCTTTCTAGATGTCTCCAGTATTTACCAAGGGAACTGTCGTCGACTCTACATTCTCAGAGACAAAATCAGTTTGATTTCTGGAATGTTAACTTCAGTGAGGCAAATTGTCTTATAGTTGCTACTTTCTACTATCAGTTTACCATGGATGGCTTATCACACTTAAGAAGTTTTGCCTATGCAATCTCCTGGAGTGCCCACAACTAGCCTGTAAGCATTCGGATCAGATTTTCCAATGTATTTCTTTTCTAGCATTTTGTGTTACCTATTCTTTTATCATGTCCGATTTCAATAGGAGGAAACTCAGGCTCATGTGCCGTGCCCAGTTAGTGGCAGACAGGGGATTTGAACTTGCATCTGTCTGGCTACAAAACTTATAAAGGTGTCAGTGAAACTCAGTACCTTACAGCACCAAGGCGATGCTCCTTTAAAATACACATGCTGCACACTGACTTTCTGAAACATTTTAGCCTGGAAATACGAGAGGATCTCTTTAAATTCTTAAGAATGACCTCTTGTGACCACAAAGAGCAGAGGAAAGAATCTGAAGAATAAGTTTATTTTAGTGGGCAAAACATTAATAAACATTTTAAAAATGTAGTTGCAAAGTACACTTAGTTGAGGAATTCATATCTCCCTCTTGCGTTTTGGCTTTCCCCCCCGCTTTGGGTTTCTGTGTAGCACTGTATTGAGGGGACTGCAACTTTAAAAAGTACTTTTGAAAAAGCCCGTGAGCTCATTTTTATTCTGGCTCTGGCCTCAAGAACTGAGTTTGACTAGGATCTGTTATCAAAATAAAATCCAGAGAGGCATTCCTAAACTTGGACCTTTTGTCCAGGCTCACTTCCTGTTGACCGAGTGGCAGCCCTTTCAGCTGGCCTCTGGTCAAGCTGTTTGCACAGAATAAGGAGCAGCTGATTAAAAGTAGCATGAGATGCAACCAAAATGCCAATTCTCTTTCCGTTTTGGGTTAGCTCGAGTCCAAAGGTCAAAAGGAAGACAGAGCGGCTCAGTGTATTGGTTTGTAATTCCACTCCCACTATGGCTCAGTGATACAACCTATTCTGATCCTTGTCTCATCACGGAGTTCTTCAATCTTCAATCTTCGTCCCCTAAACACTGGCTTGTGTGAACATGCTATTAGCCAGCAGGGTCCAATTTCAGTATCAGCAGTTACATTTGGTTTCAAGCTCCTCACAGTTGTCTGCGCTGGGTATGAATCTGGAACTGCTGCCAATTTTCTTGGAGGGCATTTTAGTATCATTATCCCAGTGCTTATGCTATTATCTCTGAAGTGTTGTTTTCCACCTATTTTCTGCCTCTAAAAAGACAGGGTGAAACGTTTAGCTATTTTATCAATGAAATTCAACTGTGCAGTGTAGCTAACTCTTGACTTGTGATTTTCTTTCTTTCACTCCCTGGCTGAGGAAGTGCTTACTATTGACAGCGAGGAGGCACCTTAAGGATTGCCTGGTCCCCTGCTACTGGGTTGTGTTGCACAGAGGAGCAGCAGAGGCATCGATTGCCAGGGAGTTTACTAGAAATACTCCATCGGAGGCCCTCCCAAACCTGTTGGTCAGAGCCTGCATTTCAGCAGAACCCCAGCATTTCATGGACAAGTCCAACTGTGAAAAGCAGTGAGCTGGCCCAGGTTTGCAACTACAACTGTAGTTCTGAGAGGAGTTTTCCAGATTTTTTTTTTGAATACTTAATAGGGATGTCACTTGGCAAAACTTGGGTAGCTGCCTCCTTATAATTCTCACACTTAGAACTTTATTCTTCTCTTTAGCAAACAGCATAGGTCTAATGTGGCCTTTCTAATAATTGAAGGTAGCTAACATGTTCCCAAACCCATTCCACCCATCCCTCCCTGCCTCTCTCCCTTTCCCTGTCTCTCTCTTGCTCTTTCTCTCTCTCATCCCCTCTCTTTTGTACCCTCCCATCTCTCCTCCCATTCTCTTTTTTCATGCTAAGTATTGTTTTCTGCCATCCTTTACCTTGCCTGGTTTCCATTTTTTTTTAACAAGAGCGATGACTATTTTACTGATGAACTCAGTTGTCAGGTTGCTCTCAGCACGGGATGTCTAAAATGGTATATAATGTCTCATTAGATGTTTTAATAGGCGTGTTTTATCATATGTGTTTGTAGAGAAGGACAGGGGATTTTTTAGAATGACAGAATGAAAACAGAGCTGCAGCTTCTGACCGAGGGGTTTAAAGGCATCTTCCTGGAAGCCACCTGGTCACCATGCACAGGAGGATCCAGTGAGTGACGTCGTTATTTTACATGGTCATCAATCGGTTGAGTTGGAAAAAAGATGGAAACTATCTACTTAAATGAGAACTATTCTAGGTAATACTCAAGCAGCAGTCTGAAAATGTATTATCATTCAATACTTCTCACTTCCTTCGCCACACTCCTAACTGGAATGAAAACCGCATTTGGGGGTAAGCAAATACTTACGAAAATTAAAAGCATTAAAAATTCATGAAGATGCAATTGGTAACATTCCTTGAGGTTCAGGGACAGTCTGAATGATCAACATCTTACATGCTTAGGCACCTAAATAATGTTATTGCAGTTGGTAAAAACCTGTCTAATATCATTTAAATAGTTAAAGTCCTAATGCAGGATTTAGGACTCTCTCTTCAAATCGAGTATAGTATCCTCACGTGGGTAAATAAGTAGCAGATTAGGAAAGAATTGGCCTGAACTCATATATCTGCCATGAATCTGGGTCTGAAATTGGGTCCAGCTCAGTCAACACCTCCCAGGTAACTGAGGAATAAGCCCATGTGAGGAGTATCATAATTTCTAGCTAGAATCTGCTCCTAATTTTCATGTTTTGCATAAATCAGCCATCCAGAAGTCCTAAGATTGTACCACGTTTACTCTTGGTTCTTATTTGACATAATGTCACTCAAAGAAGTAGCAATGGATGACATGTCTGTGATTTAATATAGAGACACTGCCTGATTTACAACTAGAACTTCCATATAGAAATACCAAGTATGATCTTTCTGTTAAATTTTATTGTCTTCCTTTTTTCCCTTAAATGCTTCAGCACTGGTAATTGTGTTTGCAATCATCATTGCAAAAAAGGACAAATGGATCAGAAGTAATTTAAAAAATACTAAACATTTCTGAAACTGTCAAAAATGTAAATAATTTTAACAAATGAGTTCATCTTAAGTGGCATATATTATACACTATATTCTAAATATTTGTACAGACCATGGTAGCACATGGTAATCAAGTATCTATGGTACATAAGAGGTTGATCACTTATACTACCCCTGGACCTGAAAGATGTTATCAATTGCATTTTCATGATCTTGTTATACTTCTCATTTTTATAAGCATTTAATGCTTACTCTCTCATTTGTTTCCCAATTCTAGTATCTTTTGGTTTAGAGATACAAACCACACTTATAATAGGATACTATATTGAAAATGTCTGAAAACTCTGAAAAATTCCTCTCTAAAAAGAGTTCTGGTGGTAAGATAGTCGTTTGCTCTTTTTTTGTCTGAAAAAGTAAAAAATAAATTGTGGCATTGATTTGCTACTCATAATTTTAAGACTGACAATGAGAGTAAAAAAAACCTGAGGTTATGGGACTGTATTGATTGATCTAAGGCAATTTCTTAGGCCGGCATATGTGTGCTTTGAGATAGATGATTCTGAAGGCACAGCGGAACTGCAGCCTTTCTCCTGCATAGAATCTGATCTTTCAAATAATGACTGTAATGGCTAGAAGTAACACAAGTGGAAGTTACAACTCTATGGGCAAGATGCCAAATTTGTAGAGAGGAAAAAGAAAACAGATGACCATTACTTTGCATACATCTGTTTTTTTTATTAATTCACAACATTTGGGGGTTTTCTTGAAAATGTAAGAAGTCATGAATAGCCTCTCATGATTCTTAGCTGCCTTATTTAGTATAAATCCAATAAAGAACTTTCTGCTATAAAGAGAGAATTAACCCGAATCCAGAATGTACAGAGAATGCATACATCCCATAGACATTTTGAATTTGAGACACAGCATATAATGATTCATTTTCAAATTGTTCATATAGGCCTTTCCACTAGGGAACGTTAGTAAAACATCATAATTACTACAGGTGTGGGTGCTTCAGTGAGGTCTAAGGATTAATTCCCTAATTGCATTTTATCAAAGGATAGGAATTAAAAGTTCTTTTTTCTATTTTGTGGTTTAGAAGTGCAACTCACAGATAATATCACTGTGAAATTATGAGATTTTTTGAGTACATGGGATCTATGGCAGTGTTTATAAAACTCCATTAGCCTTTTATAAATGCAGATGGGTAATCATTGGAAAAGAAGAAAACATTTGTGATAAGTGATATGCTACAGGATGGATAGAGAATTGATTCCACTTACTAACACTGAAGGTAGGGTGAATGATATGTTTTATTAAATAACAAATCTTTTTTTCATCTCAACATGTTTCATTGCTTCAGACATTTCCTTATCCCTTGCTGGCTTTCCTCTGCCCTCCACTCTTGTAATGTGGTCTTTCATCTCAAAAATCATCTTTTTCTTAAAAGTCATGCAGATGACCCTGTTTTGTTCTAAAATCCAACGCCTTTACCCTCTTACTCCCAGTTTAAGTTTTTGCATCCTCAAAGAAGTTTTTCAGAACTCCCAAGTTTAAGTTTGTTCTCAGAAACAAATAAAAACTGTCTTTTATAAAATGTATAATAAATGTTCTTATCGAAATGAACCAATGCAAAAATCATTCTGACAGCAGCTATCACAGCACATTATAAACTTTGCAGAAGAATCAAATAACATAGACCAATTCAGAACTGAAAACTTTTCACTCCCAATATTTGGATCCCTTAAACTACTAGCCCCAAAAGAAAATTCACAATGATAAAATTGGATATGAACTAAAAAAAAAGACATTTTGTAAAATTTGCGTAGAAAATAACACACAGAAAATAATTTCAGTCAAGTTAAAATTAAAATATTTTGATGCTCTATATAGAAAATTAATATGGGAAATAGCCTGGCTAAATGCTGTTACCATTGGAAAATACTTCACGACAGATTTTTAATGGTCTGATCTAAATAATTTTATCCATGACCTTGAAATAAAAACATCTTATTGGTCAAAAATTGGAGTCTAAATGGTGAGATCAGAATATTCTTTATTCTCAAGATCTTAATAGATTATTCTTCCTAGGATGCTTGTTTGTTTGTTTGTTTGTTTGTTTCAGAACTCCAGGTTTAAACTGGAGAATTTAGCAAAAAGAAAATGTAGCCATGCCATCTTCCTGAGGGATGGAGGCTGAGTATTTTGTGTCCAGTACCGGGGAATGGTGGTCCATTCTTCTACTACTCAAAGTATGGTCTGCAAAACTAACCATCGGTATCACCTGCGGCTAGCCAGAAAGGTATAATCTTAGTCCACAACCCAGTCTATGGAATCAGAATCTGCATTTGAACAAGACCCCTAGGTGGTGCGCATGCACATTACATTCTGACAAGCACTGCCCTGTTCTCACGCTGCATGGGACAGGCTTCAACCCTCCCCTTTACCTGGGTTGTGTTCATCTCGGTTTATTTAAACTACACGCTGCATGATGCTACCCCCACCTTTCTGCCTGTACGAAGGAATACATCTTTTGCTCCTCATTTGTTCTCTTTTCCACCTCATTTGTAAGGCGACATGAATAATGTCATTTGAAAAGAAAACCTTGCGATCTGCTTCAAAGCAGAATTTTGTAGCTCGGATATTTATAGATAAGAGATGCCAATATTCTACATGGCAGCTTCTTATGTTTTTTTTTGTTGCTAATAAGCACCCTTACCATGGTGTTTGAGCTTCTCGAGTGTAGTTGCTGAGGCAGTGAGGAAACTGAACCTCTGTGCTCCTGTGGGATGTTGGCCCGGTAGTGAATACGATGCTAACCCTCTGTTCCTCCCAGCACTGATCATATTTGGACACAAACTGTAGAAACAAAAATAGATCTTGGACTAGTAAAGTCTAAACTACGCTTGGCTAGCTCCTTTGGGGATCATTGTAAGCTGTCTTCAGTCACGTAGCAGTTCCCTAGAATTTTCCCTCTTTTCCACTACTTGTACGTTCTTCTGGAAGCCTGGTCAACTATTTCAGTCTTCAGTCTGTTTATGTTGTTCCTTGGAATAACAGAAGGAGTACCATTCTGCATCTTAGGAGGCCTGAATTGGTGCAATACCTGCCAATGGATGTACTTTTACCTCTTTTGGTTTTCATTTTCTTCATCTACAACAGAGGATTAAACTAAAAGACAATGTACATGAGCTACAAATATAGTTCCCTGGATCTATTATTATTCATGGTGCTTTTCACGTTGGTCTGGCTCAACACAAGGGTCCCCTGGAACACCAAGATTCAATCCAGATGCCGTAAGTGCCATTCTGGGGTGGGGGAAGCTTAGTGAATGGGGGTCCAGACTCCCTGCTTCCAGCACTGGGGCCCCTACTGTACGTACTATGGTTCTGCATAAAATTTTCATTGAGAAAAATTATAAGCTCTTATGAAATAAGTGTGAGACCTGATTCTCTAAGAAACTAAAAAATATAATCGATAGTGCAAAACACGTCAGAATCACTCTAAACTGGAAACAATAAAGCACATGTGTGTGCATGGCCTTCTAGTCTTCCCTTTGTGTAGCTACAACTATCAGTGAAGCGTGACTCCAAAATACAGTTTGCGTGGATGAAGCCACTGGATAACCTAAACAAATTTACTTGCTGATTTTTGAGGTTTCCAGTTAGAGTTTATTTTAAAAATCACTACCTCAGAGGCTTCTGATGATTAATCTTCTCTCAGGTGTTTTTTTTCTTACTTTGCATTTTGAAATGGTTCTGTTTTGTGACAATTCATTATGAAGTCATCACAGGCCAGAAACATTTAGACCCATATGGTTGGACTCAGCATCCTCATGCCAATTCCATTTTAATGCTGTGATCTTTAACTACTATTATCTATTAAGTACTGCTTTTGGAGTTTATACTTCTGCTCAGTTCTTGCTATGGAGATTAAGAAAATCTGTTTCCAATCTATTTGCTCTGCCAAGCATTAAATACCCTATGATAAAAAGCCAAGCAAGTATTTACCAAGTTTCTTGATCAACATTATGCATTATTCCTTAAGTTACTCCTGAAAGCGTTGTATTTTCATGCTCAGTTTATTTTTAAAAATAAAAGTGCCACATGATCTTTAGCTATTTTAATGGAATAACACCACACACTATTTGGTTTTGTTTTATTTTACTTCATTTTATTTATTTCTCCCCCGACCCCAACCATCCCCGTGCTCCACTCAATCCTATCCCCTCCACTTTATCGACAGAAATGGAAATGCAAGAGCCATCGAACATCACAGCTCAAAGTCAGAGGCCAAACTGATGTCCTTGGGAGTCCATGAGTTTAGTTCCCTATTTATCCTCCTGTGTTACATTCCATGTTCACCTAATATCACCTGTCACCTGTAGAGACAACAAATGTTCTCCAAAGACGGAGTTTTCTCTCTTCTCAGCAGTCTGGAGGCAAAAGTCACATTCCAGCAACAGACTGAGCAAGGCTTTACCCCAAGCACATTCTCTTTGGAAACTCAGTCAGTTATTCTTGAATGAGCAATCTGGAGTTTCTGCCGTCAGAAAGGGCAGGCTGGTCGGATGGATATCTGTGCTTCTGAAATGGAGCATCTGAGCGGTGACCCTCTTCTGACATTGGTCTTGATGGGTGAAGCAAGGACACAGGTTCCCTCACTCTCCTAACAAATCTTTCATTCTGTAATTAATACCAATTTGTACCCTGTAGTAAGGAAAATGATGAAAATGCTGTCTTTCTTATAGCCATGTCATAGGTGGGAAACAATCCCTATCTGTTTGATGTGAGAAAATTATCTCTAAATCCTGTGCACCTTAAGTTGCCTTTAAAAGATTTAAGATAGCCAATTTTAGATGTCTGGGTTTGGTTGGAGTGAGTTTAAGCTCTTGGATCATGAAGCTGTTTAGCAGTGAGCATTTAGAAGAGTTTTATTTTGAATCTTTGAGATGGTGACAAATTGATTATACCTCAAACAAACCTTGATTATCCATCGGCCTTCAACTACAGTTCCACAGCTTTCAGCTGCACAGCTGACATATTCTCCACTCGTACCGTGTGTCATCACGTGAACTTGGTAAAGAACTTTACCAAAACATTAATTAGTTAAAAGGCTCTTTAGATGAGAGGGATTATTGATTAAGTGGAAGTATTTGAAAAAACGAAAGCCCAGCACAAATTGAGAAAATAAAAATCCAGTCACCATGATGATATGTGCTGGCAGCTGCCGTTATGCAAGTGCCAAACTAAATATCAAAGGTGTATTTTGTTCCCATGAATAAAACTGACTGCAAATAATGAAGCAATTTAGCACATAACATACAAGATCATTTACCTAGTGTTGCTCTATTAAGGACATTCCATTGTCAGATGGAGGGGTTCATATAATTTAGCTCAATTTCCTTGGGGGTTTTCAAAGCAATTCTGAATTAAAGCAATAAAAAAGATTCTCTCTACTTAACACAGATTGGTGTGTTAGAGATGGTGATAACTACATCATGATAACACACACAGATTTACCAATGTCACTTAGTGATTTGTTTTCATCGCGACCATTTGCATGAGGTGGTAAATGCATCGTCTGGTAATCTCTTTGGCTAAATGATAGAGATCACTTCCATAAAGTTTTTCATTATGTGCCACTGCTCAAATTCTTTGGCTATAGTTAAACAAGAGCTAATTGCCATCTGTAGTAAGTTTATTTTTTCCTTTGCATGTGCAGTTCTCCAGATTAACTTTTTCCACCCTCTTGAGATCTCTAAAGATTCAGAACATTGGAATTTTCTTGCACCTGGAGTCCTCAGAGGTGGAGTTTGGCAATACCTAGTCTACATCACAGTCTCTTCCACAAACTGTCCCTGGACACTCAAGTCATAAAGAATTTGTGACATGAGCCCTGGCTGGTGTAGCTCAGTGGATTGAGCATGGGCCTGCGAACCAGAGGATCGAAGTTCGATTCCCAGTCAGGGCACATGCCTGGGTTGCAGGCCAGTTCCCAGCAGGGAACGCACAAGAGGCAACCACACACTGATATCTCTCTCCCTCTTTCCTTCCCTTCCCCTCTAAAGATAAATAAATAAAATATTTCAAAAAAAGAATTTGTGAGATGCATGATACTAGATGTTTATCTAATAAGGCATTTATGTATGAGATCAATGGTTGGTGTCATTGCTCTCTTTTTATTTAGATAGCCATGGACTTGGAACTGATCAAGAGCTATTCAGTTTGGTGGGTCTGGACTGTATGACTCAACTCATCGGCTGATTTAACATCTCAGCAATAATTCTATTACAGTTCTTTTCCTTCTTCTAGTAAAGCGATTTACTTCGGGCCTATCTGGAGTCTCTTGGTTGGATGTGTCGGCAGCATTTGATTCTGTATGTGTGAGAAGAAGCAACAGATAGTTGTCCAAATAGTCATTAAAGTATACTAACCTTATCCATCTTTAATTCTCTTCTGAAGCTCCACATCTTCACAAAATTAGCCAGACACATGCAGTGCTGCCAAAGAATGGCCTCTGAACTTTTGGAAAGTAGTGTTGCGAGTGATCTCAGATTTCTTTCTGATTTGTACTACTTTCCCAAATAGAGAATACCCGAGAAAGACAATGCTAAGAGTCTCTTGGTAAGCACGCATGTGCCACACATTCATAGTGGGAGGCACTCCTTAATGGTAATCTCATTCACTGGAAGCTTAGATGTTTAAGGGAAAGATCTTTTGTGTTGTGTGTTGTGTGTCTGTTTTGTAATAACCAAGGGATGTAAGTGTTCATTACATGCTAGATCAGCATACTTTACTTTTTTAAAACTGGTAAAAAAAAATAAAAGAATTGATTCCAGGGTTACTGAATGATTGTTAAGATTCCTCCTCTTTATCTTCCTCATGGTTTGACCATGTGTCGTGTCTGTTCAGTTGCAGTTGTGTGCTCTGCTCCAGTAGTTACTGATTTGGAACATATGCTATTGTAACTGTGCCACGATTTCTGTCATATTTCACCAGCATAACCTTGCAAGGGCTTAGGAAAACTCAGAGACGTGTCAGAAGAGCTTACCGACCTCATACGTTAGCTGTGCTCCACGGCAGAGCTGCAGAAATGAGCTGCAAATTCCAAGCAGTATGTTGAGTGTGTGATTTATTTGTTTGCTGGGCAGGTCAATTAATTATTTCACTGTGATGCCACCCTAAGTTGCAAATAGAGAGAGAAAATGAATTGTCACATTCTGTGCCTGCCTCTCTTACCACTTAGGATGACAAAAGCAGTTTCTTCCCTGAATGCAGGGGATAACCAGAAATATGAGGATTGGGCTGCTTCAAAGGTGTTGGTCGGTGTGTCTCAGAGGTGCAATTTGAAATGACTTTAAAGATACTTTCACAACCTTTAAGTTCTCAAGAGGGTATCTTTCTTTGTCATTTGAGACTTCTCTGACAGCAGCAACAACAGAACAAACTGGTTGGCTTAAATAACAAATATTTATTTCTTATACTTATGGGCATTCTAGGTTTGGACACCCAACACCGGTGTGCCTGCAGATTTGGTGTCTGGTGAGAACTGTCTTCTCGGCTGATAGGTAATTGCTAGCTGTCTCCTGGCCGTAGTCTTACACAAGGAAGGGAGCTCTGGTCTCTTTCTCTTCTTCGAAGGACATTGATCCCCATTATGGGGGCTCCAACCTCATAACCTCATCTGTACCTAATTACCAACCCAAGGCCCTCTCTTCTCTACCATGCCATTGGGGGTTGGTGCTTTGACATATGAATTTTGGGTGGACTCAAACATTTAGTCCATGGTGCTATTATAAGGCAAAAGAAGAAAAATAGTAATTCTTACTTCATACTTGTTAGATTGCATGCTTCATTTTTCGGAAACATGAAGAATGATGGTGTTACCAAATTTTCAAATTTATTTCCCCCAAAATATTTGATTGGTTGTTGTATTAATAATTGAAACATGCATCTCTAGATCTTTTGCTGAGGCAGAATGGAAAGAGAGGAAAGAAAGATAGAAATGACATCTAGGAGAGAATGGCTGAAAGACAGTTTTTCTAGTACAAAGATGAAGCTTTTAGGTTTTTCATCATTGAATTGCTCCTCCTATAACCTTTGGAAATAATTTCTCTTTTTCCCAATTTGAAAATATATTTATATTGGCAAAAGGGAACACTGACATGTTTTCATTAGTGTAAATGGAATTTGAAATGGTTTGTTAGGGCCCTAACTTTGGCCCCAAAGTTCCTTTACTAGGTGAAACACTCATTTATTTCACTTGGAAAGATGAAGCACTTTAATAGAAGAACATTCTGGCTTCCAAATCAGCCCCTTGGCAACATCAATTTGAAGTCAGTATATGCCAGTGAATATCCTGGAATCCTAGGAAGTTACTGAAATACCTTAAACTAAATTCCTTGGATGAAAGTTGTTGGAAGAATGTCTTGTGCCATCTTTCCAAGATCTACTCAGGAGCTCTCCTGAAAACAAACTCTACCTCTGAGATGATGAGTCCGAATCTCTTCCATTTTAGCATGAATTATGGTGGAGTGCTAATATACGGGACTGCAAGTATTTCCAGTCTTCATTCGGTTTGTGTATATGTGTGTTTGCATCCAAGTATTATACGATTTGGCAATCATAGGGCAGGTCATCTATGGCACTTTGGAAATAGACTATATGCATTACCTTAACTCAATATATAGGCTACATAGGCTTGTATAGGCTTGGCCCCAAATGTAATGCATGGTTCTTACTCTTGGGCAGTTTATTCCATATCATAGAAAAGCACTATGGACTTACACTGGGTTTTACCTGATGAACATAAGTAAAAATAAATGCGGATGCACAGAAAATCAATCAAATGCTGTAACATTTATGTTGCCATCACATACATAAACACATTTATAAATGGTTTGGCTTCTGTACAATTTATGTGCCCTGGATTCCCACAAAGACGTGAGGTGACTTATAAAAACATATGCTTCACAGCAGCTATAATAAACCCGAATTAGAAATAGAAAACCAGAGCATTGACAGGAAGTGGAAGGAAATATATACTGTTATTGGACGCTATGCTTCCCGGCAACCCAAACAAAAAGAGACACAAATAAGGAACATTGTTATCCTTAGTATAGCTGAGGAAGTTTTTCAGGAGAAGCCAAAGTTTTTCCTGGCAGAAAATTCTAAAAGAAATGTTTCTAATTTATTTAAGTAAGAGCTGCTTGGAAGCCAGTGAGTTTGAATTTGTCTGGTGCTTAAAAACAGTACTAAGGGTAGATTTCTGTTTCAAAATTACAAGCTTTGGATTTTTCAGTATTACTTTTATAAATGTCATCCTATTATAAAGAGAAGATAATAAGCAGCAAGGGGTTCACTTTGGGCGCTTAGTCCCCATGGTCAGTAGAGGTACATGCATCTGGGAAAGAGCAGAGGGTCCAGTTGGCTGGGGTTTGTATACGGCTGGGTGTCCTGTGTTCTGTGACCTTTGTAACCTTCCATGTATTTTTCATGAGAAAATATATCCAAAGCCTATAAGATCATCACAGACTGTAGCATGAAATATTAATGGTAAAGATGGAAGAAAATATTTTTCCTTACTTTTTATGCTTACTTTCCCACTGGTCCCTAATTTTAATTTGCAGAATAGAGAGATAAGATGCGCTGATGAATGAATATGATCGCAGGAATTTTCATCGGAGTCTGGACTTCTGACCTGGGTAGTTCTATTTGGCAGTCAATGCCACCCTTACTTAGGATTTGCAGGAAATGAGCTATGCTGGACATGTGCGTTTCCACCCCGGAGGAGCTAAGCTACGCTTTTGGAAATAAACCATCCTATTGTTTCATTTACAATGAAAATCTCTTCCAACTTGGATCACACCATTTCTTGCTTTTGAAAGGCGAATGTACGAAATACACATGGACTCTTTTAGCAGTTAGAGTTATTAGAATTTATTGTGCTCTAACCCAGTGCTTACTCCAGAGTACTTTGCAGTCACTGTGATGTTTGTCCCACATGAGGAGCCCTAGCCTCTATGCACTTGGGATTTTTGAGTCATACTGTTCCTTCCACCAGCCCTGCGGCCACTTTAGCCCCTTCTAATCTTGTATATCTAACGTGCTCAAGATTTGAAAATTAGGTAAGCAAGCTCACTTTAACTGTGACTAGAACAAAGAATAAGTAGAATCAGGTCCTCTAGGTATCATGGATCTGGCTTTTTATACACTAATTCTGTGTCTTACCTTCAGTTTCTTGGAGGTCCTCTGACCTTGATTGCTGGTTTTCACTGTTTTGAAAAGGCAAAGCCTTACTCTGTGTTCTCCGGGAGTCATGAAACCCTGAGAAGACATCAGGAGTGCCCAACACACACAAACTTCGAAGTCATTAAAATTCTCTAACACTTGAATATTTAGTTATATTCAGTAGCAGAGAATCACAGCTCTTTTCTCTCTTTACTTTGGAATTATTCACAAGATGTAGCTGTTAATTCCTGAACGAGTTTGAGGGAAGGGAGCATTCATGTTCTTCTCCGTAGGTTTGGCCCAAGATTTAGCAACGCTTATCATTCAAGCATTCTTCCGTGTGTCTCACCTAGATGCCTCGTGGTAATGGTCTGTCCCCTTTTTTTGTGTTTCATTGACAGTGGAGAGGAAACACATTCTACAACAACCCCTAAAGTATTTAAAACTAACTACTAAATGCCTTTAAGTTTTAGTTCTCGTTTTAACTAAATTATACTTACATATTTCTTTGTTCATAGGTTATGCTTCTTAGTACCTTATAAATGGAAGATTTTTGTCTCCAATCTGTTCTTTAAGGGGAGAGGGACTTGAGACATGAGCAAATGTTGCCCACGTGACAAATTGGAAGGAGAACATACCTCTTATACTTTCCTGGAAATATATGACTACCCAATTTCCTTTTCTCTAATCTTGTTCTGTCACATTTATTGAAGCTTCCATTAGGTAGTTAATTTACTTGTTTTCATTTGACTCTACTATATAAGGCTCTGTACCCTGCATACTTGTTCGCTAATAATCAATAGTCCCACCTAATCTTTCTGTTGTGTTTGAAACACATTGAGTAGTATCCAGGATGCCTCTACCAGTTCCCCTCCTAATATTTATTATGCCCATAACCTGTGCTGTGCTCTGGAATTAAGGCTTTACACACATCATTTCAGTGTAGCATGATAATAACTCTCCAACATAGGTAAAGTTATAAACTCTACGCGACAGATGAGAAAACTCTGGCCAGAGAGATTAAGTTATCTGCCTTAGTTATCCAGCAGATCTGCGGCCTGGAATCGTACCCAGGCAGGGGGCACTTACCTTTTCCTACCAGCCTTCTGAATGATGTCACAGAGACATGGCCATGCGTCTGGGCTGATGCCTGAGGACTTCTATCCACTCCCATAATGTTTCGATGAGAAAGAGTAGAGGTACATCTTCGGGCTCCTCTCTCTCCATTTGACATTGGGATCAATTTCTTCACAATATGGGAAGTTTCTCAGAAGTATTCTCCCCTGCCAAATTCCATTATTAATCTCATGCAAAGTAGCTAGCAACTCATCTTCACTCAACGCCCTGTACTTGCACGTGATTTCAGGGACATGAGCTGAGAAACAGGCAGAAAACCAGAGCCCCGTAGCCATGTGTGGCTCCCCGAGCATGCCTAGCCAAGTTTACCCTCCATGTCACCTGCTGTAGGGGGGTGGGCTCACATTTCACTGTGTTAAGCATCAGATGAATATAAAATAGGGCTTGAAGTACTTTCTTTATATGAAAAAACTCCCAAATATGTATTCCAGGCTGAGCCGTCTCCCCAGAAGCGCAGCCTCACGTACCCAACTACCTGTCACTTATTCTGACAAGTAGGTGGTGTTCTTTGCCCAAAATCGAGAATTAACATTCCCAATTGTTAAGTGGCAAGAGAGGTGACAGTTTTCTCCCTGTTAACTGCTCTGTTCCCTCTAATAAGTGGAGAGCCGATTCTAGGCTGGCTGACAGTTGTAGAGTGGGAATAATTCTTCCTTCCCTTTATTTCACCATCCCCCAGGGGCACCTATGTCAAAGATGAGCTTCTCTCTTGCCTTTTGTAAAAAGATCAGAGAATCTCTTAAGCAATCTGTAAAATACCCTTCACTATCCATGGCAAAGGTAAAATGTAATAGTCCATAAGAATTTTCAGAAGCAGTAACAATATTTTTAAATGATTTAGGTTGCAGAGACATGGTAAAGCCTTCGTGTGTTCACTGTGGGAAGAATCCCCTGGCCAGTATCCCCTCTTTGAATTTCTGGAATGTGGGCAGAGGAAAGGCCGGCCATGTGTTCAATGGGAGGGGGTGGGGGCAAACAGCTCGAAAACCATGTCTCTCCTTGATCTCTGAGAGACATGCCTGTTAAATTATGGATTAGAGGTTAATGTTTCTATCAAAAAATAAACCCACGACCTCCTTCACACATGCATGGGGCCAAAGGTCTATATTTTCCGAACTCAATTGGAAGTAAAACCAGAAAAGAAAAATATAAAGCAAGAAAAAAATGACCAAAAAACCACAATACTTGAATAGTTCAGATTTTTTTAAAAAAATGTTTTGAGAAAAATCACAGATGATATGACAATTTATATTTCCCAAATAAATAAAAGGACCCAAGTCACTTAGCTAATTTTCTGACTTGTTATGAAAAATGTTGCAATGCATTGCTTAAGTTACTTTTTAAAGATACAGTATTCATTGTTTTATAGACTCTATTTTACTTTTAGCATAGCAGTAAAACTCTTTTAAAATAACAAATATACATAATTATTGGGATAACTGGGATGCAATTATTGGGATGAAGTGGTTGGACACATCAAATAACTGTTTTATTACATGATGTCTCGCTAATGCCTATCATCTTATTGATAATTAATAGTTTATTTTCATGATCATTATGAAAAGACTGGATCCTTTTAAAAGTGATATTACTTTTTTTTTTCTAAGAAAAGTATCAGCCAAGTGGCCATTGCTGCCCTAGCACAATGTGCCAAGAAGGAGAAAGTCAGTCAAATACTGTTTCATATTATAACCTTAATATTCCAACCAGGTTCTAAAAGATGGGAAGTTAAAGGTCATTAACTTAGTATTACTTTTGCCAAGCTTAATATTACATAAATATTACATAAATAACTATTGAACTAGTGGAAAGAAAGGAAAAAAGAGAAAAGTAGGGGAAAAATAAAATCTAGATCATTTATTAATTCATTTTGAATTTTTGGAATTTTCTTTCAGGAATGACGAAATCTAGTTGGTCCATGCTGTCTTGAGAAATGTTATAAATTTGGTATTTTTAGCAGATATGCTATCAGGCAACAAACCCCTTTGGATAGCTTTTGTTTCTGAAGGCTTTTTCTTTGGGAACAATTTGATGTTGCAGAAAGGTCACTAAAGCTGGTAGCCCCAACACCTAAGTTGGCTGTGACAGTAATGACAAGGCATGACTTCCTCAGTCACACTCCCTAAATGCCAATTGTCTGTAAAAAGAAATAAGAGGTGCAGCTAACTTTTCATGACTTTGTTCAAATTTACAGTGCTTTCCGAGTTCTAGACACCCCCATGAGAAGAATATTGTTAAGATTAGGAACAACATGGGAGTAATACTGTGTGTGAGGAGTGTGTGTATGTGTGCGACGTGTGTATGTGTGTGTATTTGGTGATGATCAGTAGTGACAAGACAATGGTCAATCACCAGTGGATGACATATATTTTCTATAAAGAGCCATATAGTATATATTTTAGGTTTGTGGTCAGCTCCTCTGGGTGTAACTATATTCCGACAGAATTTTATTTACAGAAACATGCAGTGAATGGGATTTGACCCAGGGTGGTAGTTTTCTGAGCCCTGATCGCAGGCACTGGTGAAGGTGTGTTAACAGGTACAGTGCTCTGGGTAGGCAATTCTGAGGCCATTATGAAAGTGCCTGGTCTTTGACACTGGTATCTCACTTCCAGTAATCTATCCTAAAGGAGTCTTTGGATGAATCTATAAAGATTGCATCAACAAGGACATTTATAGTGACATTTTTTTAGTATAGCAACAAAGGGATCACAAAGGAAAAGCCCTTCAGTAAGAAATAAATATATGTGCATTGTATTCATACAGTGAGAGATGACATCTTCAATAAAGTGACACTATGTGTCCACAGGTACTGACATGGTGTAATATCCATAATACCTTGTAAATTGGATCAGAAAAGAGCTATAAAATACTAAGTATAACATGATTCTGGATTTGATAATGATATCTAGATTATTAGTCTAGAAGTAACTTCATTACCTTAATGTTCTATGATGTTTTTTTGCATAGTGTCCTACTTTCATATAAAACAGCAGAGGCATTTCAATTTAACAAAAAAGGCGTAATACTAAAAAGATCATTCAATTTTGATGGAGTAGATAGTTTCAATAAAATGTTTAAATGTGGTACATTTCTGTACATATTCTAACGATGTCTTACAAAGAGGATTCAAACTCTTGTTGCCTCAAAGAGACAAGTATTGGGGCTCGGATTTAAAGATGTCCATCACCATTCGAACTCTCCTATAAAGGGTGGATCGCTGCATTTAACATTGTAATTCAGACCCCTTTCATCTTGTCCGAAACAACAACAAAACACCTTCCTATCCCTGTATTGCCTTCTTTCCCTGGCTCTACCATAGCAGCCGATGCCAGTCAAGCTGCTCTGTGGTCTTTCTCCAGGAAGGATGTATTTCACAAGTCTGTGACCCAATATTGTAAAATGGGTTATAGATGGAGTTCTGCAGGAATTTAGAGAGAGCTTGGTTGGCCATCCAAGTCCCCAGAGCTGCGCCCCCCCCCGCCCCGCCTCATTTTTCTATCCAAACTGTGAGACTCTATGTGGAAGTTCTATTTCAAGTCTGCCCTGGAATGTCAGCTTTCCTAAGGAAAACTCTGTACAATGGTTAGCAACAAATTCTACCAGAATAAACCACACCGACATAAAATAATAGCGACATCTTGAAAAGGCTTTATTTAAATGTAGTGCTTAGTATGTTGCTGGCACTCTTTGGTGAAATAAATATATATGAATGTATATATACCCCTCCTGGTATGTATACATATGTCAGTCTGTTCTTTGTTATCTATGTGTCTTTCTGTTTTGTCTGTCCATGTATATTGTTTTTTAGATTCCATATATAAGTGGAATTATATGGTGTTTGTCTTTCTCTTACTGACTTATTTCACCTAGCGTAATAACCTCTAAGTCCATCCAGGTTCTTGCAAATGGTAAGATTTTATTTTTCATATGACCAACTAATTGTATGTATGTACTGCAGCTTTTTTTAACCCACTCCACTATTGATGGCACTCAGGTTGGTTCCATAACACGGGTATTGCAGGTAATAGTGCAGTGAGCATAGGGCACGTATATTCTTTCAAATTAGTGTTGTGGGTTTCCTGGGATATATACCCAGAGGTAGAATCGCTTGGTCATGAGGCAGGTCCATTTTTAATTTTTGAGGAAACACTATACTGTTTTCTATAGCGGCTGCACCAGTCTGCATTAACATCAACTGTGCTTGAGGGTTCCCTTTTCTCCACATCCTCACCAACACATGTTGTTATTTAATTTATTGATGAAATCTCATTTTGGTTATAATTAGCATTTCTCTGATAATTAGGGATGTTGAGCATTTTTTAATGTCTATTGGCCATCTGTATGTCCTCTTCAGAGGAGTGTTTATCCAGTCCTCTGCCCATTTTTTCAAATTAGACTTTTTCTTTTGGTATTGAGTTGTGTGAGTTCTTCATAAATTTTGGGTATTAACCCTTTATTAGCTGTATCTTTAGTAAATATTTTCTTCTATTCAATAGGTTGTCTTTTTGTTTTGTTGGCTGTTTCCTTTTCTGTGCAAACCCTTTTTAGTTTGATGTACTCCCATTCATTTAATTTTTCTTCTGTTTCTCTTGCCTGAGGATTTTTTCTGATATGTAATAGAAAAAATTTTTTTCTGAGAGAAATGTCTAAGATTTTACTGCCTATTTTCTTATAGGTATTTTTTGGTTTTGAGTCTTACATTTAAGTCTTTAATTGGAGTTTATTCTTGTATGTGGCGTAAGAGGGTGATGTAGCTTCTTCTTTTTGCATGTATCTGTCCATCTATTGACACTGCCTTTACCCCATTGTGTGTTCTTTCCTCCTTTGCCATATATTAACTGACCACATAGGCATGAATTTATTTCTAGGATCTTTATTCTGTTCCATTGATCTACATGTGTGTTTTAGTGCCAGCACCGTGCTGTTTTGATTACTGTAGCCTTATAATATAGTTTGATATCAGGTAGTGTGATACCTCCAGCTTTGTTCTTCTTTCTCAGAAAGTTAGTTTTTCCTAATGGGGTATATTTACAATATCCCCAAATAAGAAATATGCAAGATTATACATGCTTAAAAATATGAAATACTACATGACAAATTTGCTCCTGGCCTTGGATGCCAGATTTTAGTTGTCAGTACATTCCAAGGGGGGCTGATGGGTGGAATTTTGGACATCAGAATTGAAAATGAAAATCTTTACACAGCATACTGTGGCTATGCAGAGTGGAAGGGGAGTGTCTGGGGAGTGAAAAGAATGTTTACTTTTATTAGGGTTGGTGGACAAGTCTGGTCAGAGCACTATGAAGAAAATGCATTTCTGTACACAAGACTGTGTTATCTCGATGTTTCTTTCACATTCCTGCCCATTTTGGAAGCTGTTTATTATTCCAAAACCTCAAGAGGTTTGCTGTAGATCTGAATTGCTGCCTTCATTCTTACTGATGAGGTATCCATAGTCAGGACATGCAGTGAACAAAAAAGAAGAAGAAAAGATGCATATCTTTCATGAATCTTCCCTGCAGCACGACTCCGAAAATGGCTTGATCTTCTTTTTACCTGAGTTTTGCCATCCCCTGGAGTGTGCGGAGGAATCGTTTTATTTCTCTTGAAAGTACACTGAGAATAAAATTAGTTGGCATGAAATGTAACAGTTATCACCTCTAAGCAAAATGTGAATAGCAGTTGTATGATTTGAATGGTTTATCTTTGAATCTTTCCTTTGTCACCATTTTTGTTGTATTGTCTAAAGAAAAGAAAAAAAAATTATTGCAATTCTCAACACCTCAAAACTGAGGAGTTTTGCTTATTCCTAGGTGGTCAGGGCCCAGAGAGTGACTTGTGTGGCAGCCGGCAGTCACCAACACCATAACAAGCTGGGGAAATGAGTCCCTCAGCCCTGAAGTGGGCGTCTAGTGACCCACCCCTATAATCATCAAGGGCACAAGTATAGGACATTAATAATTTTCATTTGCTGCTGGTGTCTGATTTGCTTTAACATAGATCTTGCAGGTTCAGACTGAGAGCCATATGAAGCAATTTTCTTTTTTTTTTAATTTTTATTTATTTATTTATTTATCTTTAGAGGGGAAGGAGAGAGGGAGAGAAACATCAATGTATGGTTGCCTTTTGTGCATCCCCTGCTGGGAGTTGCCTTGCAGGGAACTGTCCTGCAACCCAGGCATGTGCCCTGACTGGGAATCGAACCACGATCCTCTGGTTCGCAGGCCCGCGCTCAATCCACTGAGCTACACCAGCCAGGGCTAAAGCAATTTTCTTATAATACAACAATTAACTGGCTAATTTAATGAATAGATAACATGTCTCCCAGACATTTGCTTCCTTGTGGCCCAAAAGCTCCAGTGCAGGAATTTTGATGTTTCAGCTTGTTCCTGGGTTATGATCTAGATACAGTGTCTGAGTTTGTGAATTAGTAATGTTAGAACATTTTATAATTATTGTCACCTTTTTTCCAAGCCTAGCTCACTACGAGCTTTTTGTTTTCGTGTCTAAGGCATAAATAGCATTTTAAGAAAAATAAAAGGGAGTTTAAATGTACCCATCATTATTTCATGCTATCATAACTATCATATTTATTTGTTTCTAATTGCCTCATTATCCTTCCTAATATGCAAATGTCTTTCACATAGGTATATTTACAGTTTGTGTATATTTTTCATTATCTTTTTTTCTTTAGCATACATCATAAGTACTTTTATGTAGGTACTAATTTTCACATTGGTAATTTTAATAGACATATAAGATTTCAGTGTGTCTTGTTTCCAGGCTTTCCTGATCAAATCATACCATAAATTATAAAATTCTGAACTAGGGAAATCATTTCAGTTCTGTAAACAGTAGCAGTCGATGCTGGCTCCCATGAGAATAAAGGGCAGACATATCACCATCATCACCCTCACTCAGTGCCTCAACAGTGCTTATGAATGAAAGTGGGGCACAGTCACACAAATAAGTGGCCGCATCATAAATCACGGCCAGTGACAATGCAGATCAAGACAGGGGTGATTGTTTCTAACTGTGTCGGAGGGGAAGAGTCACAGAGGATAAGGATTGTTACGTTCAGCTTTGCAGGATGAGTAAAATTTAGACAAGGAAAAAAGATGATTAGGGTGCTTTAAGCCCAAAGAGAAGTAACAGCCAAGAAAAGGGGATGTAAAAGCAATTCATACATATAAGTAACTGTGAGTCATCTGGTAGTGGTTTACAGGGGATGAAGAGGTGATGGAAAATAACTCAGGGTCATATACCCTAGAAACTGGGCCTGGATGTTCAAGAGCTTGGGTCCATCTGGGAGTAAGAAGACAGTTTTGAGCCTAAGAGTGGCACGGTTAGATTCGTGCTTCAGGAGAAAGTCACTGGCATGAACACGAAGCGTAGGTTCATTAGACAGATCGACAGGAGACTCACATCCCAGCCTGAAAGATAATGCCCTTGTTTGAGAAAAAATTTATTAACTTATTCTTTCATTTCTTGGTTCTTTTATTCATATATAATCATCATGAATGAATAATCACCTTGCAGGTTTTTAGACCTGCAGCTATTGGAATAGAGATCAAGATTTATTTAAAATCATCCATTAATTCAACAAATATGAATTGAGAGCCCACTTTTGGCAAGAAGGGCAGATCAGAGTTGAATTAATCTCAATCCTCGATGTGGAGTTTTCAGTCTGGTTGTGAATAGGGCATAGTCGTTGCTGAGTACAGGCCGTAGTATTTGCTACATGAATGGAACACTGAAGTTCCTCACTGAGTGACATTTCACAAAGGACGTTAGTCCCTAAATGACTCTTCACCCCAACTCTTGAAGAAGCAGTGGGTCAGCTCTATTCTCCTATGTTTTCTCTCCTCTCTACAGAGGAGCAAAATCTAAACCTGAAGATCCAAACCAAATGAGACAATACACAAGCAATGTCCTCTGGCTACTTGGGGATCAGGAGGAATTAGAGTATCTTGAAATAGTTTATGTTTATTTATTGAGTTTTTTGGACATTCCTACTTCTTTGAGAAATCCGGGGCTTGGAGAAACCTCCATTTTAGCACTGTTATTCCTAGCCTAGGGAGGGCTTTGATCCTTCTCTCCGCCCCTCCTTTCCATGAGTTGCCCTCCGCCTTATTTACAATCAGGCAAACCCCAGGACAGTAGGCTGTGGATACCACTCTGCTTAGATTTCGTATTTACGGATGAACTACCACTCTGAAGAAACATGCTTTGTTTCAAAAGGCCATTTTGAAAACCAATGTAGTAGCAGTGATGAATTCTCATACACTACTGCAGCTAAATTAAGTGTTTGATAAAATATAAGAAAGATAAAACCAAATTACATTTGAAATATGTAATCTGTGAAAACATGTTTTAATATGATGACATGTTGAAAGTGATTAGCTACATTAGAGAGTTCAACATTTGCCTTTTATTGTTTTGCCCCATTCTGAAGTAGTTGGTCAGCTACCGTAAACTTAAATAAAGAAAAAGCCTATAACCAGGTAACCTGCCGTCAGCTTTTAGAGGATAAAATTGTGTCTCAGAACTGTTCTTTAATCAGTGGACTGTTCTTTGATGGTTTGAGGCAGGAGATAACAGCATTTTCGTGGGTATGATTAGCTTCCCATGTCCCAGGAACAGCTTCCCATGTCCCAACAGGTATTTGGAGAGGACACTGTCCATTGCTCACCCATATCCCTTTGGTTCCTTTCCACCTGTCCTCACATGCCCCACCCCCCATATTTGGCATGGTTCTTTCCAAGTGCTAGAATCTGTGATTCTTCTTCCTGGAATGGCCCGTGGGATACTAGCGCTTCTTTGCCTGTAGGTGCAAGAGCTAGAAGAGCCTGGGGTTTTAAGAGGCTCTTCCTTCCCCACCAGTGGTTCCTACCCAATGACTCTGCTGCCTGAAAGGGAAGGCCCAGCTCCCTGCCTCAAGCTGGGACAGCTCTCAGGTATGGCTCACACACCTGAACTCCCCTGAGGGGTTAGGCTAGCACTACCCTTCATGAAACTTTCTCTGAAAAGATACCCCCTTGCTTGGTTTCTTCTCTGTCTGTTTCTGTCATTCCCAAAATGTGTATTCCTGGAAACATTTCCTTAATAAGTGGCTTTCTTATAAATACTTGTTTTAAAATATAGTTCTAGGGAAGCTGTGGACAGAGGTACAACAGCTCTGCCTGTAGCTCACCTTTTAGAGACATATTCTGGGTTAATAAATCTTCTAAGCTGTTCAAATAACCTGAGAAGAATGAGTATAATGAAAAATAACATTCCCAAGAACCAGAAATTACAGACATATCCGGTAGCTAAGATTCACAGGAATAGCAAAAGCAGGCTGCCTGGGTGGAAGTTGCTTTTTAAGGTACCCAAGGCACTGTAATTGTTTCTACCAGCCTTGCTCTTTCTGTTTCCAAACAGTCCCTATATGCCATAGGTAGGAAGACAGAAAGGGAGATGTAGCAGGAGGCAATGCCTGGAACAGATGATTTCTCTGTGTTTGTTGGGTCCAGAGACTCCGATGAAGAGCAGAGGCTGAAAGAGACAGCCTCTACTCACAACACTCATGAACTGACTGTTAAGACACTGGGATTGTCCAGCTGGTATCCCATAACAGCTATTATCCCATAACAGACCTGATTGGAATGTTAACTAAGTATTTAAAGAATAATCGTGAGCCAAGACAAATCTCCTGACTCTGTAAGTGCAAAATCTGGGAATTTTTCTCATCACTTTGGGTAAGCAGGGGAAAAAAAAATGTAACTCACAAAAACCAGTCTGTGGCAAAAAAAAGTTAAAAAGAATAATATCCTGAAGACAAGAGGAAGAGCAGACCTCTGAACGCCATTTATAATAGGAGCCAGAAAAAATTTAGAAGACTGTTTTTCATACTTAATCTGATTTAAGAAGACACTGCCTTTGGTAAACAGGAAAAGAGAGCCACGAAATAGAATAAGCCGAGATGAAGGGGCGAGAGGACGGAATGAAAAGGGGACAGGATGTGAGGCCAAGGCAGCACGCTGGGATGAAATGGGAGCTCGGTGAGATCAAGGAGGCAGGAATGACGGATTTCAAAATTAAAATCACATTAGAGTCGACCCGTCCACGTCCATATTTCCCATAATAGCACGTAGAGGAACAACAGAAAGTGATATTAGATAAATGAAAGGAACACAGGACAAATTAAGGTGATACAAACGGAGAAATATAAGTGTCTGGAAGGAAATGAGATTATTGAGAACAGAAATAAATATTAAAGACCCAGTTGAAGAAGTCTTCCCAAATCTGAGAAAAGAGGGGGTGACTAGAAATTCGGATTACAGAAATTTGCCATGATCAAAGCAAAACCATTTAAAGGAGAATTAGACACATTTCTTGATAATATTTTGGGGTGGCTAAAGCAAGTTTTTTAAATGTTGTATTTGGATTACAGTTTGAATTCAACACTTTTGTATTCGTGTCTGGTGCACAGTAAAGTGGACAGACGTTCATATGTGTTACAAAGTGTTCCCTCTGATAATTCAGCACCTACCTGACACCCTGGATAGTTATTACAATGTTGTAAACTACATTCCCTATGCTTTACCTTATACCCCATACCTATTTTGTAACTACCGATTAGTACTTCTTTTTTTTTTTAATTTTTTAAAAGATTTTTAAAATTTATTTTTAGAGGGGAAGGGAAGGAGAGAAAAACAGAAATATCAATGTATGGTTGCCTCTTGTGAGTCCCCTACTGGGAACTGGCCTGCAACCCAGGCATGTGCCCTGACTGGGAATCGAACCGCAATTGTGTGGTTCGCAGGCCCACGCTCAATCCACTGAGCTACACCAGCCAGGGCTGGTGATGAGTACTTCTTAAACTAATCACCCTTTTTTTACCCTATAACTCCAGCACCCCACCTCTATGGCCTTCATCAGTTTGTTCTCTGTATTTATAAGTCTGTTTCTATTTTGTTTGTTTTGTTTATTTTATTCATTAAGTTACACATGTAAATGATATCCTATGATATTTATCTTTCCCAATCTGGCTTATTTCACTTAGCATAATACCCTCTATGTCCATGCATGCTTTCACAAATGGTGAGATCTTATTTTTCATGGTTGAATAATATTCCACTGTATATAGGCATCACAGTGTTTTTATCCACTCATCTCTTGATCATCACCTGGGTTGTTTCCATAGCTTGGCTATTGTAAACAGTGCTGCAATGAGCATGGGGGTGCATATATTCCTTTGATTGGTGTTTTGACTTTCTTCAGAATATCCTGATAATATTTTTAAACTGTAAAGTAAAAAACTGACAACTATCCCGGAAGAAAAATACAGGATTTCATTGGTACTTTAATAGGTACTGCATTGAATCTATAAATTGCTTTGGGTAGTATGGACATTTTGATGATGTTAGTTCTTCCAATCCATGAACATGGTATATGTTTCCATTTATTTGTGTCTTCCTTGATTTCTTTCTTCAGTGTTGTGTAGTTTTCTGCATACAGGTCTTTTACCTCCTTGGTTAGGTTTATTCCCAGATATTTTATTTTTCTTTTTGCTATATCGAATGGGATTTTTTTCCTGATTTCTGCTTCTGCTGCTTCATTGTTGGTATACAAAAATGCCTTTGATTTCTGGATATT